>NC_067487.1:77023530-78254780 GCF_947179515.1 Apodemus sylvaticus
CAATTGACCAATATTCATATGTCATTTTCAAAATGTGATCACAACCTCAAGAGACTGCAAAGTAGTGACTATAAATGGGGCTGCACAAATGGTGTACACAGAGTACAGGACAGACTCTGCTAGAGAAACAACACCAAAGTTTCATGAAAGAAGAGGAAAATAATGCGTATTTCACCTGGAGGATAACTCAATTTGCAATTAGAAAAATTCTCTTCAGAATGAGTCTGCCAGTAGCTTATAAATTATAAAGACCTAGATGGTTTATAATTATGATGCAGCATGACCCATTTATAGAAATTTCATTTCAGATAATGTGGTTTAAACAGTAATATGATGAAAAATATGTAGTTTAAGTACCTGTGAATGCTTTCTTGACAAAAGATTTTTTTTCTGCTGCCATTTTTTTAATTAGTCACTATAATGGAATCATGGTCACTTCTTCAAAAATGTAAAATACATGTGCATATATATAAGATAAATAAAAGTAAGATCTATTTGTTTTAGCTGGACACAATGTAAGTTCCCTGTAGTATTTTGGCAGGTGTGTTAACTCAACCATCAGGGCCCCTCAGGTTCATGCAGACCTCCAGGGAAGGACATAACTCCTAAAGAGCCTACTTCCCAGGATACCATTCTTTGGAGTCTTAGTGGCCCTCTTTAAAGGATGAGGTCCCTCACCCTTACCCCTCTGCCCTCCCCAGTCTGGGTCTGGGCACCATTAGTGCACTGGAGCAGTAATTTCACTAAATTGTACCTTAGTGGCCCCCTATTACGAAAGGAAGTGTGAATACTGCCAAAGCCCTTTCGTAACTGGCAATGGAATCACAGGTCAGAAAACATCTTTAGCAAGCATAAATTATTAGGCTCACTATAAAAGAGAGCTGACAGATGAAACAGGCATTTCCATGAGTGAACAATACAGCTTCAATTCAAAGACTACTGATTGGGCGTTCAGCCTCCCAGCATAAACAGCTATTCAAATTTTAAACTGTAACCATCTGAATAAAGAGAAGGATTGCCACGGACACCTCGGGTTCTTCTGAGTGCCTCAACAAGGGATGTAATATAAATAAAATGTCAACCCATGGGTTGAGTATTTCTTCTTCCCAAGGGTACTTCACAATCAATGAAACAGAAGGCCAGTGTTTTCGACCATAGGCCACCCCAGGATCATGGAGAGCCGAGTTCCCCTAAAAGGTGCCCCAGAGCTTTGCTAGGAGATGGTCACTGAGCACATCAGCCTCCCTCTCCACCCACCCTGTCTGTCTGAGTCCTCCCCAGTCTTCCCTTTTGTAAGATGTTATCTGTATTCATGGGGCGAGGCTGGTGGGGATGAAGTCACAAATGTGTAATTATAAACCTCAGAACAATGCGTCACATTCTACTCATAAGAAAAGTAGACATTGCCGGCTTCTTGTGGAGATACCACAAAGGAAGGGTGCCCCCTGAGATAATGCAAGACGCAGCTAGAGAACAGCACTGTATCTGCTTTGCTGAAAGACTGAAATCCTAGAGGTTTTAAACCTCCTAGAATCTGTCGAGAAACCGATAAGAACCGAAGATCAGTCTTTGGTTGTTTGTAAAGCTCTGATTTGGTTGCAGGCATTGGCTCTCTGAATAATGATGGGAGATGTGTGAGTATCTAGTACATGCTTAGAGAAAAAGCTTAACTCTCTCAAAAACGGGGTACATTAGTTAATAGTTCAGATATTAAACACATAGACTTACATTGAGACTTCTTAAGTTTGGGAAGATCCAAAAAGTAATTTTAAGTACAAATAGCAGAGAGTTATCTATTGTTATTAGCCTAAAGGACATTGGGTCTGTGCCTTCTCAGAAGACCTGCATGCTAAACACTCTACCCACAACCCTGTCAGTTAGGCACCAGATTGGGTCTCATATTCTACACAAAAGGAAACCTGTAACCACAATTTGCTTGTTAATGGTAACTTCAGTGGTTCATTTTCTAGTCATTTGACACTGGAAAGCCTACCAGCACTAACGATTCGCACCCCTGTATCTTGCAGATCTGTGGAGAGCCAATTGTCTATAATGAACAAAGTACACAAACAATTCATTTACACTCAAGATCTAGGCAGAAAAGTTAAATTGTAGCATGCTTTCTTCTCATCTTGATATGTTTGCTTCGTATGATTGTGAAAAGTATTATATGTGGAAAACCTTGCTATTTGAAAAATCTGCCCTCAATGATTTCTCTATATTGATTCACATTGCAGAAGCAAATGGACCTTTCTGCTATGGAGTGCAGTTTTCTAACTTTCATACCTCTGCAAGGATGTTGGTTACACTGATTTTTTTGTGTGTGTGCTAAGAATAAAATCAGCTGTGTATTAACAAACAAAGAGTCCTGCTGTTGAGAACTACTATGAAGAATGACACTAAAAAGGTGTGGATTTTAAGAAGGATGAAACTAAATACATGTGCAATTAGATATGCTTTTGATGACCTGTGATCTCAGACTGAGCTACCTTCATTCAATCTCCTTCCCATAACTACAGCAAAAGTCAATATGAATTAAGGAGCAGCTGTAGGCCACCATTGAGAACAACTGCAGAAAAGTTACATGTTTGAGTCCCTTGTTATTAAAAGCACTCAGACATCAGTCATTTTGATGATACCTAAAATCCAGTCTGCAACTGGTCAGAATAAGCTGAGTCTAAAGCCAAGTTCAATCCGGATATTGACATATGGTCATTTTGGTGAGAAATTATCAGTTTTTGCAATGGCTTCCTATGATTCAAGTAGACAAAATTTTCTAATCCAATGATTTCTGTTTTCAATCCAAAAGCATGGAGAAAAATATGTTCATACCTTACTTATCATAGTAGAGTTTGCTGTATTAAAGTTCTTTCTGCTACATAGAGTCAAATAAATCAAATAAATATGTTCTTATCCAGGAGATTTTTCAGAAAAATAAACATGTAAAGTATTACCCATTGATTATCTAAGCACTAATTTTTACAGATAATTGTAAATTTTTTACCAAAATGTAATTTTAACTGTTTGCTAAAATAACTTTAAATCAGCTGCATTTTCTCTGCCCTAAAATATTTGTATCTAGTCTACATAGGGGCTTGTCTATGATGTTCCAAACTTCCATTGTACTTTACCATATGATTACCCTCACTGGATTACACACGCTGAGTATTTTTCTTCTCTCTCAGTAGTTCTTATCTCTGAGCAAACAAAATTCAGAGTGTAGTAGTATATGCATATAATCCATGTTCTTGGGAGGCTGAAGCAAGAGGATTGCAATTTTGAGAAGAGGCTGAGATAAATGAATAGGCTCTAATCAAAACATTTTTTTCTCTGAAGTTGAAAAGCACCTGCTCCAAGCCGATATCACTTAAAGCTCTCTGTGTTAGTTAATGTGCTAGAGGTGGGAAGAATGGTATTGTTGCTTTTTTTTTAAGTTCCAACTTCAATGGGCTCTAGTTAGATAATGGTAGTTCCCCAGTGCTTTGCTCTACTGTAAACAAGACTACTCCGCTCTTTTGTTTCATGTAAAATAACTAGACTTCAAATTCACATTGAATAAATATGTGATCTGCATACCTTTGTCACGTACAGCTTATGACTTTGCCAACATACATTACACAGGGATTTGTGAAACCTTCCTCCTTTGAAGTTAGCCCTAGACAATTAGTTTCTACAAATTGATAAAATTATGGAATTAGCTCAGTGTTTCTTTGTAAGCCTAAAGCACTACCCCATTTTACATAGTCCCTCTAAAACCTCACCCGAATTCCTTTAAAATATGAGTGGATTCAAAGGACAAGCTGATATGACCCCCTACCTTCTCTGGTAAAGAACACAAAGTTGTTCATGGATAAAGCTTATCTCACTAACAGGGAAATATTGGCTTTTAAATTAGCACATGCCAAATGGGTTAAAACATGAAAGTATTTATTCTCTTCTTATAATACAAAGAGCAATTGGGTATCTCTAGAGATTATTATTTCAATTACACATCGGGCTCTAGTAGAAACATCAGAGATGTTATTTTGACCAATACCACTATCACACACACAAAAAAATCCACACTGTTTAAATACTATTTACATATCAGTGATAATAACATTGCATTATGGATGTAAATGTCTTCTTCCCTCCCTGCAAGTTTCTTTCTGTTAGAGACAATGTATTCACAGAATACGTTGGCACTTTCTCAATAGGAACTATTGATTATATTACCATCTTCAGTCTTGTACCTGTTTTTCATCTTCTCCAGGTGGGAACCAGGATTTTCAACCTGCTCTAAAAGCACAAAACACCAGCCTTCTGAGCCCTTTAATTCTCTTCTCTAGAAGCCTACTCTGTTGGGGTTTAGAAATCATACACAGCTTAAGTGGTCCCCCACGGTTTTCTACTTTTTACACTCCCCTTTACTCCTAATAAAAACTTTGGTTCTAAATATGAAGGTATTTAAGTAGCTTCGGTTTCATTCTTCCCAATCTCATTGTTTCTCCTTGAATCACATCTGTTTGAAAGTCAGTTGATATTTTCTAGATATCTACATCTTTATGGTAAGACTTTTGCCCATTTCTTATGGTTATTCTACTTTCAGGCTCCCTGTCTGTCTGTTTGTCTTTCTGTCTGTCTATTATCTATCTATCTGTATATCTCTGTCTCTCTCTCATTCTCTCACTTTCTAAAGTCTTTTATATTTTCTTTCTTCTCTTGGTAAATGTTTTCCAACCCTTCCTTTCCTCCCCATCACTTGCTGAAGACATTAATAAATATCTATACACTCCCTTCGTTAGCCTTCCATCATCCTTGTGTCTATTCCTCACCCCAGACACGGTTATACATTTCCTAAAGTAAATTGGATTACTCACTGTATCCAATTGTCATTGACAGACATTCAAGTTCATATCCCCTCAAGCTTGTTTTAATATATTGGCTTGAATTTCAGCTTTCAGAATTCCATTTGACAAGCCACTATTTAAATCCTTATGGATGATAATAATGCTAGAAATAACTTCTACTTAAAGTATATTTCATTTCTGGAGTACATATATTACCTAAATAAAAAGTACATTAATTTTTCTAACTTTTATAACAACAGAAAAAACAATTATTCCCATTTTGCATATAAAGTCATTGAGGTAAGACAGTGAACACTTTCCTTGTGACAAAATAGAGCAGGAAAGAAGTAAATGCCTAACTCCCCGTTATTTGCTGAACCATGATAAAAGAGAGAAGTTCTTAAATTCAAGAAATTCAGTAACCCTTTATGCAGTGACTTACCATTTCCTCCCTTGAAATGATTATGGTGAATATTTATTCAAGAAATTCTAAGGTAGCTCATGTATGTCATGCTATCCAAAGAAGGAAATGTCAAATGATAGAGAATAAGAAAAACGCCATGAATATCATGACCAACTGAGGTAATTAAAATGGAGTTTATCCATTTAGATATAAAATTTAAATGGAAATTTTTGACTTAATGCAACCCGAGGATGAAGACTGTCTGGAGATGCTTCTAAGATCTGAACCTGTGCTTTTTGAGAACAGGGAGATCAGAATGAACTTTATTTCACCCCTGTCCTCACAGTGCTGGTCCTGCCTTAAGAGTTTATGTCATAAGAGAAAAAAAGTAAAATAAAAAGTAAAACACAAATATTCATATTTCATTCATGAACTTGTAGGTGGTGAAGTTGACAGCGATTCTTTAGTTAGATATATAGCATCACAAATAAGTAAGTATTCATATGGTGGTCAATACAAGAAAAAGTACAACCCACCTTTCATCCAGAAATAGATTTGTTTATAGTTTATGAACATTGCAACACTCAGCATTTAGGCAGGATACCTCTTGAAACATCTCTTTCTTTAGTACACATTGATATTTGCCTTGGTTTCATTCTCACTTGACCATTTGCAACAAATTGAATAACGTTGCTTGTGTTTTTGCATACTTCTCCTGATAAGGTGCCTGGTCTCTTCCAACAGATATTTCTTAATTTCTAGGTGCTGATTATAGCTCCTGATTTACTCATAATTGCCACTCATTAATAAGTAAAGTGTTCATACTGTCTCAGTGAAAATTCTTATTATTTTTCCAATTCTTATTAGACTTTTCAATGTCATTATTATCATCATCATATTACTATTAATTATCATTATATCCGTGTGTCACTGAACTCATAGAAATTTTATTTCTTTCTCATGTCCCATGTCCAGTATGCATTCACTCCATCTCTGACTTCTGATACCGTATCATGTTCAACTTCCATGACCTAGTAAAGAAAATCCCGATGCCCATTCTCCCATGTTGTATTCACTTACTGTGTAAGACATGCTATTCTCCTGACCTCCTCTCAATATATTTGGGAAGCTTCAATAATAAAAATACTGGACCTAAGAAGATTGCTCAGTAGGTTAAGTGCTTAGCACACAAGCATAAGGACCAGAATTTGAATCTCCATCAATCACAGAAAAGCTAAGGAAGGCACAGCGAATCTGTACCCAATACTGCAGAGAGAGATAGAGAGACAGGAAGAAATCATGAGCTTGAAGCCCAGCTGGTCTAGCCAAAATAGCATACTTCACGTTTAATAAGATATCTTACTCAAAACATAAGGTAGAAAAGTAAAGAGGGAAATATCTGTGGTTAACCTCTGTTCTGTACACATGTTCAAATCTTGTATTTATTTATTTACCTATGTATTTATTTATTTATTGTGTTTAAGCCTGTGGCTTGTTTTTTATTTTTTTTTACATTTTTATTTGATATATTCTTTATTTACATTTCAAATGATTTCCCCTTTCCTGGATCCCCCTCCCCAAAAGTTCAATAAGCCCTCTTCCATCCCCCTGTTCCCCAAGCAACCCCCTCTACCTTCCCTATCCTGGTATTCCCCTATACTGCTACACTGAGCCTTTCCAGGACCAGGAGCTTTTCCTTCCTTCTTCTTGGGCATCATTTGATATGTGAATTGTTTCTTGGGTATTCCAAGCTTCTAGGCTAATATCCACTTATCAGTGAGTACATACCATGGGTGTTCTTTTGTGATTGGGTCGCCTCACTCAGGATGACATTCTCCAGTTCCACCCACTTGCCTAAGAATTTCATGAATTCATTGTTTTTAATTGCTGAGTAGTATTCCATTGTGTAAATATACCACGTATCCATTCCTCCATTGAGGGACATCTGCATTCTTTCTAGCTTCTGGCTATTATAAATAGGGCTGCTATGAACTTAGTGGAGCTTGTGTCCTTATTACATGCTGGGTAATCCTCTGGGTATAGGCCCAGGAGTAGTATAGTAGGGTCCTCCAGTAGTATCATGCTCAGTTTTCTGAGGAACTGCCAGACTGATTTCCAGAGAGGTTGTACCAGCTTGCATGTAATGCCACCAGCAGTAGAGGAGTGTTCCTTTCTCCACATCCTTGCCAGCACCAGTTTTCTCCTGAGTTTTGTTCTTAGCCATTCTGACTGGTGTGAGGTAAAATCTCAGGGTTGTTTTGATTTGAATTTCCCTGAGGACTAAGGATGTTGAACATTTCTTTAGGTGCTTCTCAGCCATTCGATATTCCTCACGTGAAAATTCTTTGTTTAGCTCTGTACCCCATTTTTAATAGTGTTATTTGGCTCTCTGGAGTCTACCTTTTTCAGTTCTTTGTATATCTTAGATATTACCCCTCTGTTGGATATAGGATTGATAAAGATATTTTTCCAATTTGTTGGTTGTCATTTTGTCCTTTTGACAGTGTCCTTTGCCTTACAGAAACTTTGTAATTTTATGAGGTCTCATTTGTTAATTCTTGATCTTAGAGCATAAGCTATTGGTGTTCAGTTCAGGAAATTTTCCCCTGTGCCCATGTGCTCAAGGCTTTTCCCCAGTTTCTTTTCTGTTAGTTTCAGTGTTTCTGGTTTTACGTGGATGTCCTTGAGTCACTTGGACTTGAGCTTAGTACATGCAGATAAGAATGGATCGATTTGCATTCTTCTGCATGCTGACCTCCAGTTGAACCAGCACCATTTGTTGAAAAGGCTATCTTTTATCCATTGGATGGTTGTAGCTCCTTTGTCAAAGATCAAATGACCATAATTGTGTGGGTTCATTTCTGGGTCTTCAATTCTATTCCATTGATCTACCTGCCTGTCACTGATTTCTCGTTGTTTCGAACATGGGTTGCTACTGGCCCAATGGTTTATTTTCCTGAATGAAAGACACACACATAGCCTTTATATTTTATTATGCCTTAACCAAAACAATAGCTGAGAGACTACCTAACCTCTATGCTTCTAGATAATTTCAAATTACTACTTACTAATTTCGTTGTTACATCTTGGATACTCTTATCTCCAATGAGTCAGCTGTCAGGGCCATGTTTTCTTGGCCCAGAGCCCAGGGCACTCTCCTTGTTTCTCTACTCCATACTTCTGTGTCTCTCCTCTCTCCACACTCTCCTAAAGCCTGGTACATATCTCTCTCTCCTGCTTCCTTGCACCCAAGCTGGGGAACCCTAAATTCTGCCTTTGTCTCTCCTCCCCAGATAATGGCTGCTGACATCATTGTTTACCAATAACAATCAGCTGAGGCCAGGTTCCCAGAAGTTACCTGCAGACCCTCTCACATAAACTGCTTTGGGGGACCCAATGAGCATTTGAACATAAGCAGCTACATTTTCCCTCTTTTTTGTCCAATTAGAAAGGCCCTTTTCTCTCAAATATACATTAAACACAATTGTAACAATTACATAAATTGTAAGGTATGATATATACCGATAACATCCAGTCCATCCTATTTGGTAGTTTAGATAAAGTATTCTATCATTTATCCTAACTTAAAGAGTTTATAATTCTGTACCTTAATTATATTTGATTTTAACTTGTATTACCACCTGAAAACCATCCTTTCAAATCCAGAGCATCTTTAATGTTAAACAACTTAAGTTCAATTATGAGACTATGTCTTGAATCCCATCAAAGATGTGAGAAGGAATTAAATATTACATGAATATGAAGGAAACATAAATACATAGCTTCCAAAATGTATACAAATTGTGGCGACAGCTGACTGCCTGGACAGTCCCCCAAATTCCATATAATATTGGAGCATCTGTCTTCACTCTTCTGCCCCAGAACCATCTGGCAAAGCTTCAGTGAAACCGGAATTATGAAGGACTAGCTTACCCTGTCTTGGCAGAACTTAGCAATCAACTATCCTGCATCTGTTTGTCCTATATGGACAGTATTTTATCTGCAGGTGAAATTAGAGCAATTCTTGCCCAGTGGCTAGCTTGCCACAATTAGAGCACCTCCATATGGTGATAATGATACTCAATATCTTCTTGGAGTGGGATGGAGATACTGTCAGGTATGGACATTTATCCTAGTCAAAAGATCTATTGATAATAAAAAATGATTTAAAATGCTATATTCTGTGGACCTCTGATGATTTTGAAGACCATCTATATTTAACTGAATTGTTAAACATAATCTTAGCTATTACTACTTGAGCAATCTTGAAAATAGTTTATTGTAATTAAATCAGAATTTAATATTACCATTAGTTTACCTTTAATTTGCATTACTTAATCATCCTAAACAGTTTGTAATAGCAGCTATTAGAAGGACTGGGTCTAAGCCTTATATTCCTAGAATAGTTGCATAAGCACAATGCCTATATAAGAGTAAAAAGAATTTCATCAAATTCATCTGGAATAACAAAAAAACCTAGGATAGCTAAAACAATTCTCAGCAACAAAAAAAAAAAAAAAAAAAAAAAAAATCCTGGGGGAATCAGTATCCCTGAGGTCAAGCAATACTACAGAGCAATAGTGTTAAAAAACTGCATGGTATTGGTACAGTGACAGGCAGGCAGATCAATGGAACAGGATTGAAGATCCAGAAATGAACCCACACACCTATGGCCACTTGATCCTTGACAAAGGGGCTGAAAACATCCAATGGAAAAAAAGATAGCCTTTTCAACAAATGGTGCTGGTTCAACTGGAGGTCAGCATGCAGAAGAATGCAAATTGATCCATCCTTGTCTCCTTGTACTAAGCTCGGATCAAGTACCTCCACATAAAGCCAGACACTCTGAAGCTAATAGAAAAGAAACTGGGGAAGACCCTTGAGGACATCAGTACAGGGAGAAAGTTTCTGAACAGAACACCAATAGCGTATGCTCTAAGATCAAGAATTGAAAAATGGGACCTTATAAAATTACGAAGTTTCTGTAAGGCAAAGGACACCATCAAAAGGACAAATCGGCAACCAACAAATTGGGAAAAGATCTTCACCAATCCTACATCAGATAGAGGGCTAATATCCAATATGTATAAAGAACTCAAGAAGTTAGACTCCAGAAAACCAAACAATCCTATTAAAAAATGGGGTACAGAGTTAAACAAAGAATTCTCACCTGAAGACCTTCAGATGGCAGAGAAGCATCTTAAAAAATGCTCAACTTCATTAGTCATTAGGGAAATGCAAATCAAAACAAGCCTGAGATTTCACCTTACACCAGTCAGAATGGCTAAGATTAAAAATTCAGGAGACAGCAGGTGTTGGAGAGGATGTGGAGAAGAGGAACACTCCTCCACTGCTGGTGGGGTTGCAAATTGGTACAACCACTCTGGAAATCAGTCTGGCGGTTCCTCTGAAAACTGGGCACCTCACTTCCAGAAGATCCTGCTATACCACTCCTGGGCATATACCCAGAGGATTCCCCACCATGTAATAAGGATACATGCTCTACTATGTTCATAGCAGCCCTATTTATAATTGCCAGAAGCTGGAAAGAACCCAGGTATCCCTCAACAGAAGAGTGGATGCAAAAAATATGGTATATATACACAATGGAGTACTATTCAGCCATTAGAAACAATGAATTCATGAAATTCTTAGGCAAATGGATGGAGCTAGAGAACATCATACTAAGTGAGATAACCCAGACTCAAAAGGTGAATCATGGTATGCACTCACTAATAAGTGGATACTAACCTAGAAAACTGGAATACTCAAAACATAATCCACACATCAAATGAGGTACAAGAAGAAAGGAGGAGTGGCCCCTTGTTCTGGAAAGACTCAGTGAAGCAGTATTCGGCAAAACCAGAACAGGGAAGTGGGAAGGGGTGGGTGGGAGGACAGAGGGAGAGAAGGGGGCTTATGGGACTTTCGGGGAGTGGGGGGCTAGAAAAGGGGAAATCATTTGAAATGTAAATAAAAAATATATCGAATAAAAAAGTTAAAAAAATAAAATAATAAAATAAAAAAAAAGAATTTCATGAATCATTTTTTATTCAGTATATATATATATATATACATATATATATTCTTTTTATATCTATATATATATATTTCAAATGATTTCTCCTTTCCTGGATTCCCCCCCACAAAGTCCTATAAGCCCTCTTCCCTTTCCATGTTCCCCAATCAAATCCCTTCCCACTTCCCTGTCCTGGTATTCCCCTACACTGCTGCATGAAGCCTTTCCAGGACCAGGGGCCTCTCCTTCCTTCTTCTTGGACATCATTTGATATGTGAATTGTGTCTTGGGTATTTCAAGGTTCTGGGCTAATATCCACTTATCAGTGAGTGCATACCATGTGTGTTCTTTTGTGATTGGGTTACCTCACTTAGGATGATATTATGAATCTTACAACTAAATTTTTAGTTCTATAAAGATATGTGTATGGATTGTACAAGGTGCACATTCAAATACATGCATTCACAACACCAACACACAGGCACACACCACATGCATACACATACACACACACACACACACACACTAAACTAAACTTAAAATATAAGATCCAAATTATCATAAGAATAGTTTTCTGAAAGTGCCTAATAAACTGTGTTACCTTTAGTGAATTAAAGGAAGATAGGATAGAAGATGGAATTTTAGACAAAAATAATATTTTCTAGTGTTGAAGCAGGAGGATAATGGTCAGAAAAGTTTCTTCAGAATTTTTCAAGATTCAAGGATACAACAAGAATATTAAATAGATCAAATTGATGTAGGACCCTCTTACATTTCATTTCCCAATCCCTATTTTCTTCTCAGAATGCTTTTAAAATTATTTTGTCTTCATATCAACTCTGATACAATATATCCTTTAGAGTCATTAAGAATTAACCTAGAAAACTGGAATACCCAAAACATAATCCACACATCAAATGAGGTACAAGAAGAAGGAGGAGTGGCCCCTTGTTCTGAAAAGACTCAGTGACACAGTATAGAGCAAAATCAGAACAGGGGAGTGGGAAGGGTTGGGTGGGAAAACAGGGGGAGGGAAGGGGACTAATGGGACTTTCGGGGAGTGGGGGTCCAGAAAAGGGGAAATCATTTGAAATGTAAATAAATATATCAATAAAAAAAAGAATTCTCTTGAGATTGGATTGGTTGATAAGGGAAAAAAATCCTATAACTATATATACATAAATAGTATGCAAGCATATGTACATCATTCTTTCAAAGTAAGACACAAGATAAAACAAAAGAGAATTTTTATATCCGACTGACACAATAACATTTCATTAGTTTTCTGTTGAGATATCATCTAAATTTCATCCCATGTGTAGACACTCATAGTTTTTTGCTATGAACATAAAATCCCATTAGCGCTGTCAGGCTGATCATATCCGCAAAAGGTCAAGCTCCACTGGAAAGTGGTATTCTGCATCATTTGTCATTTTCCTAGGATCTCTCTCACTTCATCCTCAGCAGATGTTTCCCTCACATTGGGCTTGACATCAACTCCAAAAGCATGTTTACTCTGTGGCTCCAAATACATGCAATAACATAATTTGAATAATTCAATATAGTTTCTATAAAGAGAAATACATGAGATGTAGAGCTGTATGTAGTTGTTTTTTTCATCCATATCATTTGTAATTTCTTTCCAAGTATTTTTAGGCAAAAATGGACCAGCATCATTAATCTTTAATGAGGTAAAAATAGAAAGTTCTCTGTAATCTCCCTTTAAAAGAATGAGAGAACTAGAAGAGTCACCTTAAATAGTTCTTTGAAAATGAAAACCACTGCCACTCAGTTACAACTAATGTCTTCTTAATATTAATAAATGTCTGAATAATGCAGTGGTAAGGACCATGAATGAAAAGTTTCAACTTATGATATGACACTCCATTTTGATTCAAGAAAGTTGTTTTTTATTTATTTATTTTTTAATTGAAGGGAGTTATGGTTGAGTGAATACAATTACCCCTCCTTTACATTCTATTGTCGTTGGGTTTCATTTTTTATTCATTTATGTTTTATTAGATATATTCTTTATTTACATTCCAAATGATTTCCCTTTTCCTGGTGCCCCCCCCAAGTCCCATAAGCCATCTCCCCTTCCCCTGTTCCCCAATCAACCCCCTCCTGCTTCCCTGTCCTGGTATTCCCCTACACTGCTGCATTGAGCCTTTCCAGGACCAGGGTCCTCTCCTCCCTTTGATGTCCAACAAGGCCATCCTCTGCTGCCAATGCGTCTGGAGCCATGGGTACTCTTTGGTTGGTGTTTTTATCCCTGGGATCTCTGGGAGTACTGGGTGGCTCATATTGTTGTTCCTCCCATGGTGCTGCAAACCCCTTCAGTTCCTTGGATCCTTTCTCTAGCTCCCCCATTGAGGACCCTGTGCTCAGTTCAGTGGCTGGCTGAGAGTGTCCCGCTCTGCATTTGTTATGAACTAACAGAGCCTCCCATGTGACAGCTATATCTGGCTCCAGTCAGCAATAACTTTCTACCCGAACTAAGCACTCACCATTTCCCAATAATGTTTAGTTTCTTCTATTTCAATGTCTCAAATTTCTGTCTAGATTATTGAAGATATTTAGGGTGTAATTCAAAGAACTCCTTTTTTTGTAGAAAGTTTTTATTCATATAATTCCCTCTACAAAACTAAAAACACTATACAACTTTCCAAATAGTCCCATGTACCATCAAGTACATCTCTGGGCTAAGAAGCATCTTTGGCTGGTCTGGTTTTGTTTATTAGTTTGGTTGGTTTGTTGTTGTTTTGTTTTTATAGAGGAGCAAGAGATTTAGAAAAAAATTCCAATTTTACAAATTCAAAACAATTCATTTGAACCTAATCCATAGTGGTTTGTCCTAATGTTCTTATTGGATTTGGGTGGAAATTGTTTTTCTACTCTTATTTTTTAATGAAAATGACATAAAATTGTTGTCCTCCTTTTGGCAAAGGGTTTTTAGAGATCTTAAGACACTCAGGAACAAAGTTGGAACTGGAATCATCAGCTCCTGAAAACCTTATCTACTTCAGATTCTATATAGCCTGGAGAATGACCAAGGTCTTCTTTGAAGGTTTTTGAAATGCATGAGACATTGATGACTGTATTTGCTCTTTAGAAATATCTCTACCTCGAGCTTTTGAGATGGCTTGTTAGGTAAAGCCATATGCCACTGAATTTCAGAGTTTATCTGTGTAATGGGATGATCATGTCACCTAATGTGATTTTATTTTTAATTCAAAAGGAAATCTCAAATAGGGGATGTTTGGTGCACTACCTGAAACAAATATGTGGAAGATAGCATCACTTGGTTCTTGAGTAGTTCAGTCCTCAGAACCCCCATAGTAGAATGACAGAGCATAGCCCTGCAAGGTGTCCTCTGACCTCCACACATGTGTTGTTGGCATATATACCTGAACTTGAGTATTTGCTTGCACACATACACACACACACATACACACACACACACATACACACACACACACACACAAGCACACATGCATCTATGTATAAATAAAATTGAAAAATTGAATCCCAGCTTTAACAAAGCAAATGATAAACTGTTGGTGTTGCTCAGTAATAGAGCATGTGTCTAGAACACATTAAGCTCCAGGTTCAAGTCCTAGCTCTGCCAAAAATAAGAAGATTAAAAACCTAAGCCTGTGGTAGAAATGGACTTCCCTGTCCAAAACTGTTTCCAGCAACTCCATTGTCTAAAGCTTCTCAACACTGCAGCTATAATTACTTTCCTGCCACTGCTTGTGAAATAAATACAAGAAAGGATTCCTGACTTGTATCCCAGGATTACCCACATCTTCATGGAACAATAGCTGCCATTCCCTCACTCTGTTAAAGCATGCTATTTTAACAAGTTGACATTTCAAAATGTCCAAAATTTATCATTTTCATGGCATTAGCCATCAAGTCTCATGTCCAGCTTCCCAAGACACAACTCAGAAAATCATCAAAACCTAACCATTCACACAGTTAGGTTTTCTGGCTCAAAAATGAAAATGTCAAAGCCAAATACAATGGCACTTCCATTCCCCTGAGAAGTTTTAAAACAAAGCTGTTCTTGAAACAGAGTGCTTAGAAGCCCTCTGAATTTGTTGATCAGGCAGGAAGCACTAACCCAGATCTTTCTGAATGAAGAATTACTACTGCTTTGTAAAATCAGCATGTCTCTTGTGTGACACTGACAACCAGCTTGCCTTAACAGCCCTTTAGAGTTCTAGATACCATGTTCTGTGTGGTTGTCAATCTCCACTAAGTTACTGTCTGCTTGCCACTCCAATTCTGCCATGGTCCCTATACACCAAGCAATACGGTATATTCTGCTTCAATAACTAAAGTACACATCCTGTGTTCATTCATTATTCTATTTATCTTTTTACAGTTCATTAGATAACATTATTAATGATTAAAAACAAACAAATCTAATAGCCTTAGCTTCTTGACCTTAAATGTGAACTGCCAGGGGAGTAGGCAGAGACAGGTTTGAAGAATGCTTGCAGTAAACAATAGGTAGTAAATGATCAAATATTTCCCAATCTTTTTCCTTCTATTTAGGCACCTTTAAAGTATAAGTGAATTTGCCAGTCTTCATCCAGGAGCTAGGTGTTCCTTGATGGCCAAAAGCTTTGTATTCTCATGATCTGACATTGTTGGTATTTGGCAGCAGAATAAATGGATAAGTATATCCTACTAAAATTTATAATTAGAAAGTATATTAGTTTGCAGTAGCCTGCTCTATTAGCTGGTTTTGTGTAAACTTGACACAAGCTAGACTCATTGAAGAGGAGACACGGTTAAGGGAATGCCTCCATGAGATCCAACAGTGGGGCATTTTCTCAATTTGTGACTAGTGGTGCAGGGCCCAGTCAATGATGGGTTGTGTATCCCTGGACTGGTGGTCCTGGGTTCTATATGAAAGCAGGCTGAAAAAACCATATGAACCAAGCCAATAAGTAGCATCCCTCTGTTGTTCCCAGGTTTCAGCACCAAATGTCGGGTTCATAAAAAGAAAGAGAAGTTTAGAGAATGGTATAAGGTGGTGTGGGGAAGGGGGGTACTTAGGTGAGCCCATGCCCAGGCATCCCTTTCCCCTGAGGGACAAGACACACACAGACATGGTATAGAATAGAGTTTATTCAAGGCAGAGGATGGGAGTTAATGGGGTAGTGGAGGCAGAGAAAGGCAGAGAGAGAGAGAGAGAGAGAGAGAGAGAGAGAGAGAGAGAGAGAGAGAGAAGAGAAGAGAAGAGAAGAGAAGAGAAGAGAAGAGAAGAGAAGAGAAGAGAAGAGAAGAGAAGAGAAGAGAAGAGAAGAGAAAGAAGAGAAGTAGAGGTTGGACATGACCACATGGAGAGGGGGGGAAGGAGAGCCCAGGAGGGGCAGAGAGGTGAGAGTGCCAAGATTCAAGAGCGATGAGAGAGAGAGATGAGAGAGAGGAGGGGCAAGCAGCCCCCTTTACAGTGAGCCAGGTCTATGGGTAGGGGCATACCTGGCTGTTGCCAGGTAATTGTAGGGTGGAGTTTAGACAGAATACTAGCACCCTCTATGGCCTTTGTATCAGCATCTACTTCCAACTTCCTCTTTTGCTCTATTTGAATTCCTGTCCTGACTTTGTTCTATGCTAAACAGCAATAGGAAGTGTAAGCCAAATAAACCCTTTCCTCCCCAACTTGCTTATTTGGGCATCTTATTTCATCATAGAAATAGAGACCCTAAGACAACTGTGATTATGAAGAGCCATGGATTGAGCAGTGAATGTTTTGACTCACAGTTCTGTAGGCAGGAGCTCTAAATCAAGGTGATGACTTTCTAATTTCTGAGAGCTGTAAGGGAAGAAACTTCCTGTCTTTCCACTTTAGCCATTTCATTGCTTCCCTTGGGGAATACTTCTAGATTCAACTTAAATTAAGTACATTTCATACTGGATTATGTCAGTAAAGAATCTATCTCCAAATGATAGAGACAACCCTAACCAAAGGTAACAAAAGTGCATCTCACTTAGGATAAAAGTGGCCAGTGCTATAGTTCATCTTTCGAAGGATATCATCTGATGAAGGCAATACACAGATAATAGAAATTCATGGGCATAGCCTGAGTCCAGAAAGGTAGCCATAGTTTCTATACCTGACCTGTGACCTCACCTCACATGATCAAGAACTTAAATCCTCTATAAAGTGTGTACTCTCCCAGTCTTTGATCAGGTTTTCAAACCTTGGGGCTAGCTACTATTTCTCAGCCTTTAAAGACCTGGCCCATTGTTCTCCAAAGAATCTACAGCTTCCTGTGAATACCCGAGAGACACTAGCTAACACCTGAGCTAGCCTGGCGCAGAGCACTGAGATCAAAGTGAAGTCCTTTGATCCTCCAGACCTACAGTTTACAGAATCAAGCAGGCTACCAGCTGAGCAGTGTGGAACAGTGGAGTCAGCACCTGCAGAGCAGACTTTGGGAGGAAGGTCTGGCCCAGGAAGCCTTAAATTGTGAGAGCCCAAATAAAGTTTGAGTCTTGAGCAAGAAATCAAGTCTTGACTCCATGTGTTTCCCTTGTCACCCTGTTTCCTCTCCCCAGCTTTCCTACCAGGGAACCCTAACCTCTCATATGTAGCAGCGGGTGGCTACAATAAAGTAGCTTCATTTCTAAAGGGCAATCAGAACTCTATACTGTAGCCTAGCAAAGTAGGCCTTCAATAATCACAAGAAGAAAAATGCCCCGGCATCATATTCCTATGTATTTTAATAATACCACTTTGCAGAAGCCATCAAGAATATTCTCTGAGCTCCTCCGTTACTCTCTCCAGACCCTATTTGCCTTGGAAAATTGGCTTCCATTCACAGGACAACTCAGTTCAGTGATTCTTAAACTGAGAAGGGAGAAAATTGTAAGACTCCGGTGTCTTTTTGTGCCTGGACCACTCACTTATCCTATTATTAAAGAATAACTTTATGTAACTTTACAATTTCTTTCTTTCTCTCTCACTTGCTTTTTAAGTTTTGAAACAGGACCTAACATTGTATTCCAGGCTGGTCTGAAACTTACTATGTGGCCAAAACTGTTCTTAGACCTATAGTTTTCTTCTCAAGTTCTCGGAAAAAGATACGCACCATCCTGCCCAGATAAACCATTACTTCTTGGTGGAGAGAATAAAACTCTTCCTCTATAATGTTAATTTCTACAACACTATAGGGAGAACATGATTGTCCCCAGGCTTCTAGGCTCAACCACAAATGTCCCTCACACTAACAGAAGAGCTGTTATTACATAACTGACCCTACCTAAGATACCCATGCTGTCTTACAGGGGCATGGTTTCTAGTTCTTTACTTCCCATCATGGAGGAAAGAAGACTTCTGTGTGACATGAATTGAGCCCTTTCTGGTGCCCTTCTCACCTCTCTCTCTCTCTCTCTCTCTCTCTCTCTCTCTCTCTCTCTCTCTCTCTCTCTCTCTCTCTCTCTCTGCTGTGTCATAAGGACCTGTCAAAAACATTAGATCAATTGTGGATGCACATATCATAATAGAGGCCTAGAAGAGATTCAAGTGGGTCACCTTATTACTTTTTTTTAACACAGGGTCTGTCTTCTCTCTTACCTTTTCCTTCAGCAGCTTCAAATTTTCAAGTGATTTTTATCCCATCATCTCTTCTATAAATTGGTTTCATTCCCCAGTTGATCTTGCTCTTAATTTTTTTCGCCAATCTTTCACATGCTTCTTGTTCAAATTTAAATCCAATATTTCTATTCTTATCTTTTCTAACTAATGAGAATTGTCTCTTCCTCGTTGGGAGACTCCCAAGGTATGTATGGAACAGCATTCACATTTTCGTATGTTTTCTGTGATATATTAAAAATTTATCACAGATTCTAAAGAAGACAACCTGATTTTAATTTAAATACACACATAATTTTGTTCTGTCTTAGGAAAACCTTGGATGTTTATTTTCAATATTTGTCTTCCATGGGGAAATGTAAAAGTAATGTTTCTTGAATACTACTTCAAAAACATGTCTGTTATCAAAATTGCTATCACTAGTCTACTATGGAATAACTTGACTGTGGAAATTAAAGCCATTTAGCCAGCAAAGAGATTATTCAACTACTACAATATTTCCCAGGGTGGCATAGCTCCCAACTTCTAAGTCCTATAATGTGATCTGCCTTCGTCTATACAGTATGAATAGAAAATTCTGTCTTCTGTGTTGTCAGTAATTGCAAAAGGCAGAGGTCTTAGTTTCATTGCCTATGACAACATAGCCAATTAGCAGGTATTTATCAAGAATTTATTGTGTACACAATGCTGCTAGACACAAAATGGAGGCCCAACAAAAATACACTTTCATATTTTCCTTTTCTACCTCCCCAAATTCCAGAACAAATTCAGTGTCAAATGTCCACACTAGTCATTTTCCTGACTTTAAATTCATGTCTTATTCACCCTAAATCAATTCTTGTATCAAATAAACACATTGAAATCCATGGGAAATTCCTCCTGGGTGAGGAGAATGAACTTGGTTCCTTTGCTTCTTACTGGTTCTCCCACACTCTTATCTGTTGTTCTCATGGTACAAATTGAAAGTTACCCACAGAGTTCATATTCATCATACCAACTCATTGGTGAACTGGTACAAGACTCTGTTATCTCACCTGACCACATCCAGCAAACTCCAGGAGATACTCCAGACACTTTACAGTACATCATAAACTTTGTTAACCAGAGAAACTTGAACCTAAAATCCTACAGAAACATGCTTCAGGTAAATAAGAAGTCTTAGAAATCAAGGGCTTTATATAGTTAGTGTCCCTTAAAGAAGTCACTTATCCTGGTCTACTTCTTCCCTTTTAAATCTGTTTCTTTTTTTTCTTTCCTCTCTTTTTCTATTTTGTATTAATCTTGTTATTGAAATTGTCATACATATATTCTGATTCCTCTCTGACCTAATCATCTTTTATATATTTCTCCCATCCCTATTATATCTCTCCCACCTCCCTTCTAGTCCCTTTCCCAGATTTACAACTTTTGACTTTGCTTTATGGCTCATTTGGTTTAACCAGGCTATGTGTATAACCACTGGACTGGAACTATACACTGGGGCTGGTGAAATCACCAGTGAGGACATGAATAAAGAACATAGCTTTTCTTCTCCTGGAACTGATCAAATAGTTCAGCAGTTAGAGGTGGGGTCTCCAGAGCTATTCCGCATTCATGCTTGACTGTTGAAGGTGATTCTTATGGAAACTTAGTGCAAGCATCATGTCACAGCAGCTGAACATGTTTACAAGGATGAACATGACTGTGTTTGCCCAGTGGATGGCATTTCTCAGCCCTTCTTCCCTCCTGTAGACCTTATGTTCTTACCTCTTCTTCTCATTGTCCCCTGGGTTCTCTTTCATCACCTATTCTCAGCCTATTGTATAGCCATGAATCTGTGAGGTCACTATTATTCATCAGTAAGTCTTCTTTGATTAATTCTAATGATAGCACTTGTCTATGGATGTAAACATACATAATTAGGAGACAATTTGACGCAATATTGATTTTGCTAAACAAACATGTTCAAATTCCCACTTATGAACTATGCAACCATGGGTTTTTGATTAGGATTAGAATATCTGACAAGCATCAAATATAAATCAAGATACCAGTCAAAATGGCTAACATCAAAAACTCAGGAGAAAGCAGGTGCTGAAAAGGATGTACAAAAAGAGGAACACTCCTCCACTGTTGGATGAGTTTCAAGCTGGTACAACCACTCTGGAAATCAGTCTGATGGTTTCTCAGAAAACTGAGCATGATACTACCAGAGGACACCACTATACCACTCCTGGGCATAAAACAGAGGATTCTCCCATATGTAATGAGGGCACATGCTTCACTATGTTCATAGCAGCCCTATTTATAATAGCCAGAAGCTGGAAAGAACCCAGATGTCCCTCAATGGAGGAATGGATACAGAAAATGTGGTATATTTACACTATGGATTACTGCTCAGCTATTAAAATCAATAAATCCATGAAATTCTTAGGCAAATGGGTGAAACTGAAGAATGTCATCCTGAGTGAGGTGACCTAATCACATAAGAACACTCATGGTATGCACTCACTGATAAGTGGATATTAGCCCAGATGCCCAAATACCAAAGAAACAATTCACATATCAAATGATGCCCAAAATGAAAGGAGAGACCCTTGGTCTTGGAAAGGCTCAGTGCAGGAGTGTAGGGGAATACCAGGACAGGGAAGTGATAAGGGGTTGATTGGGGAACAGGGGAAGGGAAGAGGGCTTATGGGACTTTCGAAGAGGGGAGATCCAGGAAAGGAGAAATCATTTGAAATGTAAATAAAGGATATATTGAATAAAAAATGAATTAATGAAATTCTTAGACAAATGGATGGAACTGGAGAATATCATGATGAGTGAGGTAACCTAATCACATAAGAACATTCATGGTATGTACTCACTGATAAGTGGATATTAACCTAGAAGCTTGGAATACCCAAGACACAATTCATATATCAAATGATGCCCAAAAAGGAGGAAGAAATAAGTATGGATACTCTAGTCCTTCTCAGAAGAAGAAATAAAATACCCACAAAAGGAGATGCAGAGACAGAGTATGGAGCAGAGTCTGAAGGAAAGACCATCCAGATACTACCACACCTAGGAATCCATACTATATACAATTACAAAACCCAGACACTATTGAAGATGCCCACAAGTGCTTGCTGACAGGAGGTGGATATAGCTGTCACCTAGGAGGCTCTGCTAGTGCATGACAAATACAAAGGGGGGACTCTCAGCCAACCATTGAACTGAGCACAGGGTCCCCAATGGATGAGATAGAGAAAGGACCAAAGGAGTTGAAGGGGTTTGCAGCGCCATAGGAGGAACAACAATAGGAGTCACCAAGTACTCCCAGAACTCCTAGGGACAAAACCCTCAACCAAAGAGCACACTTGGAGTTATCCATGGTCCCACACACATTGGAAGCATAGGATGATCTTGTTGGACACCAAATGGGGGAGAGTCCCTTGGTCCTGGAAAGACTTGATTCTGTAGTGTAATGGAATACCAGGACAGGGAAGGAGGGGTGGCTTGATTGGGGAAGGGGAGATGGCTTCAGTGATTTTCAGGGGAGGGGGAACCAGGAAAGGGGACAAGTAAACAAATATTGACATGTAAATAAATAATACACCTAGTGAAAAAACAAAAACAAAAACATCAGACAAGGAGTCCTTCTTATGGAAAGACCTCCATTCAATAGTGCACAATTGATGCATGCTAACAAAAAAAAACTTTGAATGCAAAGAATTGAGGGACAAATAAGCATAATGAATACTCACTTGCTGAGTCAAAGGGAAGACAATTTTCATGACAAAATAAAATATAGCAACATAAAATCATCACATAAAGTTTGGACAAGGCAACCCAAAAGAAGTAAAGGATCCCCAAGATCAGGAGTAAGAATTAGAAACGTGCTTGCTCACATACTCAGGAGGCCCATAAATCTCTAAACTGAAAGGTATAATACATATGAGAAGGACCTGGTGCAGGAATCTGTAGGCCCTGTGTGTGCTGCTTCAGCCTCTGTTCACATGAGCTATGCTCAGTTGGTTCAGACAACCTTGTTCTCTTGGGACATTTGGTCGGCTCTGGCTGTTACATTGTTTCTGCCTCTACTTCTGGGTTCCCAGAGCTCTGAGGTGAGGGATTTAATAGAGCAGAGATATCCTATTTAGAGCTGTGTGTTCTCTCCCTCTCCCTCTCTATCCCCATCCCCCTCCCCCTCTCCCTCTCCCTCTCCCTCTCCCTCTCTTTCCTCTCTCACTCCCCCTTTTACTCCCTTTCCCTCCCCATCTTCTTCTCCGTCTCCCTATCCATAATGTCTGACTTTGGGTCTCTGCATCTCTTCCTGTCTGCTGCAGGAGGAAGCTTCTATGATAATAACGGAATAAACACTGGACTTAGGTCTCTGAGCTATCTAGTCTCTGGTTCTTGGTCAACCAAGAAATACGCATTATAGGTTCCATCTCAAGAATTCAGCCTTAAGTCAAATCAGACACTGCTTGGCTACTCCAACAAGTTCTGTGCCACCACTGCACTGGCATGTTTTGCAGACAGGACAGATCATAGGTAAAAGATTTTGTGGCTGCTTTGGTGCTTCTGATAGCCTCAAGAGTACCTTTTGAACCAAAGACAATATAACATAGGATGAAGGTAACAACTTCTCTGTCAGTTAGCAGAAAACAAGTCATTGTCTTGGAAATAGCCTGGATTTTTTGAGAATTTCTATGGGACTCCTTGCACAACAACAACAAAGAATTTACATATAAATGAATACATACCATATTTTCTTTTCTTGGTTACATCACTCAGGATGATTTTTTTCTAGTTCCACCCATTTGCATGCTAATTTTATGATGACATGTTCTTTAAAACTGAGTAATACTCCATTGTGTAGATGTACCACTCTTCTCTTGAGGGACATCTAGGTTGTTTCCAGTTTCCAAATACTATGAATAGAGCAGTAATGAAAATGGTCAAGCATGTGTCACTGTAGTAGCATGCGTGCTATTAGGTTGAATGACGCACCTTAAAGAAGCATGGAAGAAGTCTACGGAACAAGTAGCCAAGACAGCCAAGCTTAGACAGTGAACAAGTCAGAAAACAGAAAGCTGGTGATAATGTAATAGAACAAGGGGGCCATATTCTAGCCCCAGTAAGCAGTAGAACTTGGCACTTTGGCAGCATATGGCTCTGGCTTTAGAGGCCAGAATAAAAGGGACTTCTAGGACAATTGATGCTGCTTAGCTGGAGCTAATAAATTAGTGGTGATTAAGAAGAGACCAGCAGTATGCACATGGAAACAATCCTATGCCACAGCATTTCATATACAAATACTGCCAGGAGAGAGCTAGTCTCCAAGGAGTGCCAACAAGCCTGTGAGCACAGTTAAGACCATCTCTTCTGTTCAGAGGGTCCTGTCTAGAGCCCTCAGGACACAGGAATCAAGAAGCAGCCTGGGACAGGATTCTTCTGGTTTCCATCTGCGTCTGGAACAGACCCCGTGCCACAGCCCTCCACACTCAAATACCAGGAGAATACCTAGTCTCCCAGGACTGCTGACACACCTGTGAGCACAGGTAAGATTACCATTTCTACTCAAATCTCTGACCTAAGAGGGACCAGCCCAGAGCTATCAGAACATAGGAACCAAGGAACAGCCAGGAACAGGATCCTTCAGGTTTCCATCTCTATCGCAGAGCTGACTCTGTGCCACAGCTCTACATATTCCAAATTCCCCCCAGAAAGAATTGGTCTCCCAGGAGTACTAACACACAGACTTGCGGAAGGAACAAGCCACAGTCAGAGATAGCAAGATAAGCTAACACCTCAGATAACCAGATGGCAAGAGGCACGGCCAAGAACATAAGCAACAGAAAACAAGGCTACTTGACATCATCAGAACCCAGTTTTCCCATCATAGTGAGCCCTGGATACCCTAACATACCAGAAAACTCTGATTTAAAATCACATCTCAAGATGGAGATAGAGGACTGCATGATGGGCATATATAACTGCCTTAAAGAAATACAGGAGAACACAGGTAAACAGCTAGAAGCCCTTAAATAGGACACATAAAAATCCCTTTAATAATTACAGAAAAGCACAACCAAACAGGTAAAGAAATTGAGCAAAACCTTCCAGGACCTAAAATTGAAAATAGAAACAATAAGGAAATCACAAAGGGAGACAACCCTGGAAATAGAAAACCTAGGAAAGAGATCAGGAGTCACAGATGCATCACCAGAATACAACAGATAGATGAGAGAATCTCAGGTCCAGAAGATACCATAGAAAATATTGGCACAACAGTCAAAGAAAATGCAAAATGCAAAAAGCTCCTAACCCAAAGCATCCAGGAAATCAAGGGGACAATGAGAAGACAAAATCTAAGGATAACAGATATAGAAGAGAGTGAAGATTTCTGAATATCTTCAACATAATTACAGAAGAAAACTTCCCAAACTAAAGAACAAGATATCCATAAACATACAAGAGTCCTACAGAACTCCAAATAGATTGGGCCAGAAAAAAAAAATCCTGACATCACATTATAGTCAAAATAGCACAAAACATAGCAAAACAAAAAAGAAAACAAAACAATGAAAGAATATTAAAAGCAGTAAGGGAAAAAGATTACATAACATATAAAGGAAGACCTATTAGAATTACACCAGGCTTCTCACCAGAGACTAGGAAAACTAGAAGATCCTGGGCAAATGTTATACAGACCTTAAGAGAACACAAATGCCAGCTCAGGCTACTATACCCAGGAAAACTCTCAATTACCATCAATGGAGAAACAAACATATTCCATGACAAAAACAAATTTACACAATATCATTTCACAAATCTAGCCCTACAAAGAATGGAAAACTTCAACATAAGGAGGGAAACTATACCCTAAAAAAAGCAAAAAAGCAGTCTTTTTTCAACCAGCCCAAAAGAAGATAGCCACACAAACATAAAAATAACATCAAAAATAACAGGAAGAGGCAACCACTATTCCTCACTATCTCTTATCATTAATGGAATCAATTCCCCAATAAAAAGACATAGACTAGCAGATTGGATACATATACAGAACCCAGCATTTTGCTCCACACAGGAAATGCACCTCAGTGTCATACTCATCAGATTAACCAGAGAGCACAGGGATAGTATTCAAATTAACAAAATCATAAATGAAAATGGAGATATAACAAAAGAAACTGAAGAAATTTAAAAAATCATCAGATCCTATTACAAAAGCCTATATTCAACAAAACTGGAAAATCTGAATGAAATGGACAATTTTCTAGACAGGAAAAACCTACCAAGAAGAATTCAATTCTGACCATCTATGCTCCAAATGCAAGCGCACCAGCATTCATAAAAGAAACTCTAGTAAAGCTCAAAGTATACATTGCACCTCACAAATAAAAGTAGGAGACTTTAACACTCCACTCTCATCAATGGACAGATCATGGAAACACCAACCAGAGACACATTGAAACAAATAGAAATTATGGATCAAATGGATTTAATAAATATCTACAGAACATTTTATTCTAAAACAAAGGAATATACCTTCTTATAGAGACCTCAGGTCACCTTCTCCAAAATTGACAAAGCAATAGATCACAAAACAAGCCTCAACAGATACAAGAAGACTGAAATAATCCCATGAATCCTACCAGATTGGTCTTCAATAGCAACAAAAATAACAGAAAGCCCACATATACATGGAAGCTGAACAACACCCTCCTCAATGATATCTTGGTCAAGGAAGAAATAAAGAAATTAAAGACTCTTTAGAATTTAATGGAAATGAAGGCACAATGTATGCAAACTTATGGCACACAATTAAAGCAGTACTAAGAGCAAAACTCAGCTCTGAGTGCTTCCAAAAAGAAATTGGAACATACATTACTAGCTTAATAGCACACATGAAAGCCCTAGAACAAAAAGAAGCATATACACACAAGATAAGTATACTGCAGGAAATAACCAAACTAAGGGACCAATGGAAATCAACCAATTATTAACAAAAAGAACTATAAAAGGATTCAGCAAAACCAGGAGCTGGTTCTTTGAGAAAATCAATAAGATATATCAACCCTTAGACAGACTAACCAGAGAGCACAGAGATAGTATTCAAATTAACAAAATCATAAATGAAAATGGAGATATAACAAAAGAAACTGAAGAAATACAAAAAAAAATCATAAGATCCTATTACCAAAGCCTATATTCAACAAAACTGGAAAATCTGAATGAAGTGGAAAATTTTCTAAATAGATACCAAATACTAAGGATAATCAGGATCAGATAAACCATCTAAACAGTTTCATATCTCCTAAAAAGTAGAAGCAGTCATTAAAAGTTTCCCAACACCCCCCCCCCTCAAAAAAAATCCCAGGACCAGATAGGTTAATGCAGAATTCAATCAGACCTTCAAAGAAGACCTAAACACCAATACTCTTCAAACTATTCCACTAATTCTTTCTATGAAGGCACAGATATGCTGCATATTTTCCCTTGGAGATGGAATGGTTTATGTCTAATCAGGAACTTACCACAATTTGCTTCCATAGAGGACTTCATAAGAAAATTTTTTTCTACTTCTATCATGTTTAATGTTCCAAATAGATTTGAAATACTGGTTGAGTGTATATTACTTTTAACTTCAGAAGATATCATAAATATTTAAGAGGCACTTTACTATTATAAATTATTTTGATGACTTGAAAACGTCAATGCTGAGTTGTATGTTGTAAAATAAATTTTATTAGTTTAACAAATAAATGATAAAAAATAGAAAAGACCAGCATCACTGAGGTGAAATCTTCTGGGATGTGTTTTCTGAGAGCACAAAGAAGCTGTGTTTCAGAGATAGCCAAAGTTATACTTCGTGCTATAACTGTACTTAGATATGTATGAGAGTCACCCAGGTAGTACTAGTTTTGAAGGCATGAAAGGATTATAAAGAGCAGCTGAGGCTTGGCCCTGTGAGAAGCCAGGGAAGGCCATTGGTGCAGCTCCAGTTGCAGTTGATGGCCCAGGGCTGAAGGGGTCAAGCAAAGGAGTTGAGGTTTGGCACTATGAAGAGAGCTTTTGAGTAAAGCAGAAAAGCCCAGTGTATTGGAGATGCCAATACCATAGAGTGATCACCAAAAACAGCAATGGCAGTGGAGTGGATCAACCTGAGCTTAGCATTCTACAGAGGGCAGAGCTGGAGAAGTGGTGGCAGCCCTATGGAGGATCCCAGAAGATCATGTGTAGATCCCAGACATTTAAACAAGCTCTAACACTGAAGTTGCCTTGGAGACCCCAAGATGTTCAAGATGCCAGAGCTGTGGCCTATGTGCTGAGACAAGCTACTAACAGTAACTGTAGAACAAGCCCAGGAGGAAGAAGTTTGCTGCAGTAACAAAGATGAAAAAGGAGTTGGAGATCTGAGAACCACTTTGACATCAGACATGAAGATTCAGAGTTTGGACTTTGCCCAGCTTGTTTTATGTCCTGCTTTGCGGATTAGGTAAGTGAATGGGTAAATCTCAGGAGAAACTTTTAACTTTGTACTTTTAATACTGTTTCAATTGCTATAGACTATGGGGACCTTTGAAGTTGGACTAAATGTACTATCCTATGTTTAGTAATGGCCCCCATAGACTTATATGTTTGAACAAGCCCATAGGGGCCAGGGGGTAGAATGTAATAATTTGTATATCCTTGGCCCAGAAAGTGGCACTATTAGAAGGTGTGGTCCTTCCACATAAAACCAGACACACTGAAACTAACAGAAAAGAAACTGGGAAAAACCCTTGAGGACATAGGCACAGGGGAAAAGTTCAGAACACCAATAGCTTATGCTCTAAGATCAAGAATTAACAAATGGGATCTCATAAAATTACAAAGTTTCTAGAAGGCAAAGGACACTGTCAAAAGGACAAAACGGCAACCAACAAATTGGGAAAAGATCTTCACCAACCCTACATCCAATAGAGGGCTAATATCCAATATATATAAAGAACTCAAGAAGTTTGACCCCAGGGAACCAAATAACCCTATTAAAAAATGGGGTACAGACCTAAACAAAGAATTTTTGCCTGAAGAAATTTGGATGGCCGAGAAGCACCTTAAGAAATGCTCAACATCATTAGTCATTAGGGAAATGCAAATCAAAACAACCCTGAGATTTCCCCTCACACCAGTCAGAATGGCTAAGATTAAAAACTCAGGAGACAGCAGGTGTTGGTGAGGATGTGGAGAAAGAGGAACACTCCTTCACTGCTCATGGGATTGTAAGATGGTACAACCACTATGGTAATCAGTCTGACGATTCCTAAGAAAACTCGACATGACACTTCCGGAGGACCCTGCTATACCTCTCCTGGGCATATACCCAGAGGATTCCCCAGCATGCAAGAAGAACACATGCTCCACTATGTTCGTAGCAGCCTTATTTATAATAGTCAGAAGCTGGAAAGAACCCAGATATCCCTCAATGGAGGAATGGATACAGAAAATGTGGTATATATACACAATGGAGTACTATTCAGCAATTAAAAAACAATGAATTCATGAATTTTTTAGGCAAATGGATGGAACTGGAAAATATCATCTAAGCGAGGTAACACAATCACAAAAGAATACACATGGAATACAATCATTAATAAGTGGATATTAATTAGCCCTGGAGCTCTGAATACTGAAGATACAATTAGCATATCAAATTATTCCCATGAAGAAGGAAGAAGAGGACCCTAATCCTGGAAAGGCTTGATCCAGCATTGTAGGGGAGTACCAGGACAGAGAACAGGGAGGGGGAAAGATAGGAGAATGGATGGAGAGAAGAGGACTTATAGGACATATGGGGGGGGGGACTGGGAAAGGGGAAAGTTTTTAGAATGTAAACAAAGAATATAGAAAATAAATTAAAAAATAAATTAGTAATTTTAAAAATAAAAAAAAAGGAAAAAAAGAAGGTGTGGCCCTGCTGGAGTAGCTGTGACCTTGTGAGAGTTGAGATCTTCATCCTAGCTGCCTGGAAACTAGTTCTACTAGAAGCCTTCAGATGAAGATTTAGAACTCTCAGCTCCTCCATGCCTGCTGGAATGCTTCCCTCTTCCTGCCTTGCTGGTAATAAACTGAACCTCTGAACCTGTAAGCCAGTTCCAATTAGCTGTTGTCCTTATGAGAAAAAAAGAAAGGAAGGAGGGAGGGATTGAAGGAGGGAGGGAGGGAGGGAGGAAGGAAGGGAGGGAGGGAGGAAAGAAAAGGAAAGAGAGAGAGAGAGAGAGAGAGAGAGAGAGAGAGAGAGAGAGAGAGAGAGAGAGAGAGAGAGAGAGAGAGAGAGAGAGATGGAAGAAACACAAACAGGGCAGATCAGCAGATACTATGATTCTGTTGGTAACAGACAGACCATCGTAAACAATCCTGAACCCCATTTCCTAGCCAGGTGGGCTGAATTTGCATGAGTGACATAAACTCTATACATGATTTTATCCTATTTTCATATAGCAAGCTGGAGTCTCGGGAGATTAAGTGATTTGTCCAAGGATTTTGGGAAAATTGTTGCAGAACTGCTATTCTCACATGAATTGGTCTGATTTCACAGCCATAATATCTTTCTCCATTCCATTGCCTCTCTAACATATTCTAATCTTATGATATTTCAAGCATGCTTTCCAACTAAGAGGAAATGATTTCCTATTTTAGCATTCCTGAGCCTTGGGATCTATACTGTAAATTTGAATTAATAATAATCATTGACATTTAAATGAATCAATGAAGAGAAAGTGCTTAGAGCAAGAGTCAATAAGTGTCATTTTGTTGTTGTAATTTTAAACCACTCATTCACTGATTTGTGACACAAAGAGAAATCCATTGTGTGACAGATAGCCAGTATCTCAGGGGAGTATCATCCCTTATGTGTAAGGAACATTCTAATACTTCCCTTTTCTCACTCATTACCAAAGCCCTTTATCATTCCTGAAAACTTAAGCTCCAAAAACAAGTCAGAAAGAAATACTAATTATAAATTATGGTCTTTTTATTTTAGTCTTTTAAAAGCTTATGACAAACCTGTAGAGTCAGGACACATCTCAGGAAAAACAAGAACAAAAAACAAACTGTGTTTTCCATGACTCAACTACTTTTTCCATCAAATAAATGTGCCATAGTATCATATGTAAAAGGTACCAGCTTCCTCCTGCAGTTCTTTAAGTTGTCAAGTCTGTTGAAAAATATTTTCCATTGCCTCAGTATTAATATCTGAAATTCTATAACACTCTACAACTTGCAGTGGGCACACAAATACTAATGTCTTTAATTTTCTGGTGCATATTGGCTCATTAGGCCTATGATATATACTAATGTTGCCACATTCATGGTAAGGAAGAAAGGTTCACCTCAAAGAACAAAGGACATCTTGATCTGTGTAATTTGAAGGGGGAGAACGTCCCCAAGAAGATTCAGTACCACCTAGTAGAAATTCATTAAATTTACTATAGCTCCAGTGAATTGGAAGAAAGAACAATGATAATATGAATATAGACTTCATCTTTGAAAATACCTACCCCAAAGACAAAGAGAAAAACAAAACACACACACACACACATACACACACACACACAAACACACGTGATAACACTCCTTTTACTGAAATATGCAGATATTATATGAAGTAATCCCATGAGATGAATGAAAATATCTGCTTAGCTGAGATGAAATATATATATATCCCCAAAATGCATGGTCCATATAACTAAAGCTAAGGGTAGAATCCAATTCTCTTGTTAATTTAGGTTAAAAAAAAAACAACAACAAAAAATAACTATGTAGTCATGAGAAAGGACATTGGGCTTAGTTCTAAGTGGTCTGAATGCTCAAGATGTTATCCAAAGAATGACACCAACAGGATCACTTTGGGTTTTTTTTTTTTTTTAGCTTTTTTAAATTAGGTATTTTCTTTATTTTTTTTATTTTTTTATTCGATATGATTTATTTACATTTCAAATGATTTCCCCTTTTCTAGCCCCCCCCACTCCCCGAAAGTCCCGTAAGTCCCCTTTTCTTCCCCTGTCCTCCCTCCCACCCCTTCCCAGTTCCCCATTCTGGTTTTGCCGAACACTGTTTCACTGAGTCTTTCCAAAACCAGGGCCACTCCTCCTTTCTTCTTGTATCTCATTTGATGTGTGGATTATGTTTTGGGTATTCCAGTTTTCTAGGTTAATAACCACTTATTAGTGAGTGCATACCATGATTCACCTTTTGAGTCTGGGTTACCTCACTTAGTATGATGTTCTCTAGCTCCATCCATTTGCCTAAGAATTTCATGAATTCATTGTTTCTAATGGCTGAATAGTACTCCATTGTGTAGATATACCACATTTTTTGCATCCACTCTTCTGTTGAGGGATACCTGGGTTCTTTCCAGCATCTGGCAATTATAAATAGGGCTGCTATGAACATAGTAGAGCATGTATCCTTATTACATGGTGGGGAATCCTCTGGATATATGCCCAGGAGTGGTATAGCAGGATCTTCTGGAAGTGAGGTGCCCAGTTTTCGGAGGAACCGCCAGATTGATTTCCAGAGTGGTTGTACCAATTTGCAACCCCACCAGCAGTGGAGGAGTGTTCCTCTTTCTACACACCCTCTCCCACACCTGCTGTCTCCTGAATTTTTTATCTTAGCCATTCTGACTGGTGTAAGATGAAATCTTAGAGTTGTTTTGATTTGCATTTCCCTAATGACTAATGAAGTTGAGCATTTTTTAAGATGCTTCTCCGCCATCCGAAGTTCTTCAGGTGAGAATTCTTTGTTTAACTCTGTACCCCGTTTTTTAATAGGATTGTTCGGTTTTCTGGAGTCTAACTTCTTGAGTTCTTTATATATATTGGATATTAGCCCTCTAGCTGATGTAGGATTGGTGAAGATCTTTTCCCAATTTGTTGGTTGCCGATCTGTCCTCTTGATGGTGTCCTTTGCCTTACAGAAACTCTGTAACCTTATGAGGTCCCATTTGTCAATTCTTGCTCTTAGAGCATACGCTATTGGTGTTCTGTTCAGAAACTTTCTCCCTGTAACGATGTCCTCAAGGGTCTTCCCCAGTTTCTTTTCTATTAGCTTCAGAGTGTCTGGCTTTATGTGGAGGTCCTTGATCCATTTGGATTTGAGCTTAGTACAAGGAGACAAGGATGAATCAATTCGCATTCTTCTGCATGCTGACCTCCAGTTGAACCAGCACCATTTGTTGAAAAGGCTATCTTTTTTTCCATTGGATGTTTTCAGCCTCTTTGTCGAGGATCAAGTGGCCATAGGTGTGTGGGTTCATTTCTGGATCTTCAATCCTGTTCCATTGATCCTCCTGCCTGTTACTGTACCAATACCATGCAGTTTTTAACACTATTGCTCTGTAGTATTGCTTGAGATCAGGGATACTGATTCCCCCAGATTTTCTTTTGTTGCTGAGAATAGTTTTAGCTATCCTGGGTTTTTTGTTGTTCCAGATGAATTTGATAATTGCTCTTTCTAACTCTGTGAAGAATTGAGTTGGGATTTTGATGGGTATTGCATTGAGTCTGTATATTGCTTTTGGCAAAATGGCCATTTTAACTATATTGATTCTACCGATCCATGAGCATGGGAGGTTTTCCCATTTTTTGAGGTCTTCTTCCATTTCCTTCTTCAGAGTCTTGAAGTTCTTGTCATACAGATCTTTCACATGTTTGGTAAGAGTCACCCCAAGATACTTTATACTGTTTGTGGCTATTGTGAAGGGGGTCATTTCCCTAATTTCTTTCTCAGCCTGCTTATCCTTTGAGTATAGGAAGGCCACTGATTTGCTTGAGTTGATTTTATAACCTGCCACTTTGCTGAAGTTGTTTATCAGCTGTAGGAGCTCTCTAGTGGAGTTTTTTGGGTCACTTAGGTAGACTATCATGTCGTCTGCAAATAATGATAGTTTGACTTCCTCCTTTCCAATTTGTATCCCTTTGATCTCCTTATGTTGTCGAATTGCCCGAGCTAGTACCTCAAGTACAATATTGAAAAGATAAGGAGAAAGGGGGCAGCCTTGTCTGGTCCCTGATTTCTGTGGGATTGCTTCAAGTTTCTCTCCATTTAGTTTGATTCTGGCTACCGGTTTGCTGTATATTGCTTTTACTATGTTTAGGTATGGGCCTTGAATTCCTGTTCTCTCCAAGACTTTAAGCATGAAAGGATGCTGAATTTTGTCAAATGCTTTTTCAGCATCCAATGAAATGACCATGTGGTTTTTTTCTTTGAGTTTGTTTATGTAGTGGATTGTATTGATGGATTTCCGTATATTGAACCAACCCTGCATTCCTGGGATAAAGCCTACTTGATCATGGTGGATGATCGTTTTGATGTGTTCTTGGATTCGGTTGGCAAGAATTTTATTGAGTATTTTTGCATCGATGTTCATAAGGGAAATTGGTCTGAAGTTCTCTTTCTTTGTTGGATCTTTGTGTGGCTTTGGTATCAGCGTAATTGTGGCTTCGTAGAAGGAATTGGGTAGTGTTCCTTCTGTTTCTATTTTGTGGAATAGTTTGAAGAGTATTGGTGTTAACTCTTCTTTGAAGGTCTGGTAGAATTCTGCACTGAAACCATCTGGTCCTGTGCTTTTTTTGGTTGGAAGACTTTCTATGACTCCTTCTATTTCTTTAGGCATTATGGGACTGTTTAGATGGTCTAGTTGGTCCTGATTTAATTTTGGTATTTGGTATCTGTCAAGGAAATTGTCCATTTCCTCCACCTTCTCCAGTTGTGTTGAGTACAGGCTCTTGTAGTAGGATCTGATGATTTTTTGGATTTCCTCAGTTTCTGTTGTTATATCTCCCTTTTAATTTCTAAGTTTGTTAATTTGGATACTTTCTCTGTGCCCTTTGGTCAGTCTGGCTAAGGGTTTATCTATCTTGTTGATTTTCTCAAAGAACCAGCTCCTGGTTTTGTTGATTTTTTGTATGGTTCTCTTTGTTTCTACTTGATTGATTTCGGCCCTGAGTTTGATGATTTCCTGCCTTCTACTCCTCCTGGGTGAAATAGCTTCTTTTTGTTCTAGGGCTTTCAGGTGTGTCATTAAGCTGGTAATGTATGCTCTCTCCATTTTCTTTTTGGAGGCACTCAGGGCTATGAGTTTTCCTCTTAGCACTGCTTTCATTGTGTCCCATAGATTTGGGTATGTTGTGTTTTCATTTTCATTGTGTTCTAAAAAGTCTTTAATTTCTTTCTTTATCTCTTCCTTGACCAAGGTATCATTGAGTAGAGTATTGTTCAATTTCCACATGTATGTGGGTTTTCTATTATTTCTGTTGCTATTGAAGACCACTTTTATTCCATAGTGATCAGATAGGAGGCATGGGATTAGTTCGATCTTCTTATATTTGTTGAGGTCTGTCTTGTGACCAATTATATGGTCGATTTTGGAGAAGGTACCATGAGGTGCTGAAAAAAAGGTATATTCTTTTGATTTAGGATAGAATGTTCTATATATATCTGTTAAATCTAATTGGTCCAAAGCTTCAATTAGTTTCATTGTGTCCTTGTTTAGTTTCTGTTTTCCTGATCGGTCCATTGAGGAAAGTGCAGTGTTGAAGTCACCCACGATTATTGTGTTAGGTGCATGTGTGCTTTGAGTTTTAATAAAGTTTCTTTTATGAAAGAGGGTGCCCTTGCATTTGGAGCATAGATGTTCAGGATTGAGAGTTCTTCTTGTTGTATTTTTCCTTTGACCAGCAAGAAGTGTCCCTCAGAGTCTCTTTTGATGACTTTGGGTTGAAAGTCAATTTTATCTGATATTAAAATGGCTACTTCAGCTTGTTTCCTGAGACCATTTGCTTGTAAAATTGTCTTCCAGCCTTTTACTCTAAGGTAGTGTTTCTCTTTTACCCTGAGGTGTGTTTCCTGTAAGCAGCAAAATGTAGGGTCCTGTTTACGTATCCAGTCAGTTAGTCTGTGTCTTTTTATTGGGGCATTAAGTCCATTGATGTTAAGAGATATTAAGGAATAGTGATTGTTACTTCCTATCATTTTTGACGTTATTTTTTAAATTTGATTGCTTAACTTCTTTTGGGTTTGATGAAAGGTTACTATCTTGCTTTTTCCAGGGTGAAGTTTCCCTCCTTGTATTGGTGTTGTCCTCCTATTATCCTTTTTAGGGCTGGGTTTGTGGATAGATATTGGGTAAACTTGGTTTTGTCGTGAAATATCTTAGTTTCTCCATCTATGGTGATTGAGAGTTTTGCTGGATATAGTAGTTTTGGTTGGCATTTGTGTTCTCTTAGAGTCTGCATGAGATCTGCCCAGGACCTTCTAGCCTTCATAGTCTCAGGTGAAAAGTCTGCTGTGATTCTGATAGGTCTTCCTTTATATGTTTCTTGGCCTTTTTCTCTTACTGCCTTTAATATTCTTTCTTTGTTTAGAACATTTGGTGTTTTGATTATTATGTGATGGGAAGTATTACTGTTCTGGTCCAGTCTGTTTGGAGTTCTGTAGGCTTGTATATTCATAGGCATCTCTCTCTTTAGGTTAGGGAAGTTTTCTTCCATAATTTTATTGAAGATATTTGCTGGCCCTTTAAGTTGTAAATCTTCACTCTCATCTATGCCTATAATCCTTAGGTTTGGTCTTCTCATTGTGTCCTGGTTTTCCTGGATATTTTGGGTTACAAGCTTTTTGCATTTTGCATTTTCTTTAACTGTTGAGTCCATGGTTTCTATGGAATCTTCAGCATCTGAGATTCTTTCTTCTATTTCTTGTATTCTGTTGTTGATATTTGCATCTTTGTCCCCTGATTTCTTCCCAAGGCTTTCTATCTCCAAAGTTGTCTCCTTTTCAGTTTTCTTAGTTGTTTCTACTTCTGATTTTAGATCCTGGATGGTTTTGCTTAGCTCCTTCACTTGCTTGTTTGTGCTTTCCTGTAATTCTTTAAGAGATTTTTGTGTTTTCTCTTTCATGACCTCAGCCTGTTGACCAAAGTTCTCCTGTATTTCTTTAAGAGATTTTTGTGTTTCGTCTTTCATGACCTCAGCCTGTTGACCAAAGTTCTCCTGTATTTCTTTAAGTGTTTTTTGCATTTCCTCCTTGTTGGCTTTTGTATTCTCCTGGATTTCTTTCAATGATTTTTGTGTTTCCCTTGCAAGGGCTTCTAACTTTTGATCCATTTTCTCCTGAATTTCTTTAAGTATGTCCTTCATGTGTTCCTGTACCAGCATCATGACCAGTGAATTTAAATCCAAATCTTGTTTTACTGGTGTGATGGGGTATCCAGGACATGCTGGTAGAGGAGAATTGGGTTCAGATGTTGCCATATTGCCTTGATTTTTGTTAGTGACGTTCCTGCGTTTGCCTTTTGCCATCTAGCTCTCACTGGTGTTACTTGGTCTTGTCAGTGCTGGACTCACCAGTGCAAGCTGCCCCTTCCCCGTTGGCCTCTGGTGCACAGCTTACACCCTGCACTGCCTGTAGACAGGGTGCTGCTTTCCAGGCTGTTCAGATCCCAAAGCAGGCACCTGAAGGCTCCCGCTGGGGCCCCGCAGGATTTACCGGAGCACACCGACTTCTCCCAACTGGCCGCCCGGAAGCCCCCGCTAGCCTCTCGAGGGACCTGGAGATGTGGTGCGGCCGCCCAGGCTGATCTGAAGCGGAGAGAGTTGAGCTGAGGGCTTCTGCCTGAGGCCTTGCCCCAGTTTGTGTCTGTGGACCAGATGGAGCCCGTGTGCACCCCCAGGGAGCGCCGAAGGTGTATGCTGCTGTGACCTCCCCTGTGTTCAGCTCACTCTACTGGGCAGCCGATTCCCCAACCGGGCTGGCGCACACAAGGTTAGCCTGGTCGCCCAGGCCCTGAGTCCAGGCAAAAGCCTGGGAGGCCAAGGTCCGAGCAAAGTTCCCCTAGGGCTATGACTGTTAATTGGGTCCGCCAGGTGACCCGGATGGCCGGCATGCGCGTCCGAGCTCCCCGAAAGCACCGGGAGAGTCTGTTGTGCTAACAACCTCCTGGGCGGGTTGACACACAGATGGCCCACCAAGCCGCCCAGTTCTTGGGGTCAGTCCTGTGCCTTTTGGGGCCTAGACCCCCGTTTTGTTAGCCTCAGGCTACGCTTGTTAGCCGTCTCTGCCCTCCCGAGCACTCTGGGTCCTGTTGGCAAAATGGCGGCGCATGCGCCGGCCAGGGCAAAAAAACCTCCTGGCTGGGTTGGCACCCCGATGGCCACCGGAACAGCCCAGGGCCTGGGTGCAGGCCAACGCCCGTCGGGCTCAGACCCCTGCGGTGTTGGCCTCGGATTATGTTTGTGTACCTCAGTCTGTCCGATCTCTGGAGTTAGAAATCAAGATGGAGGTGAGTCTCTCCTGACTGGCGGGAAGCCGAGTTCTGAAGTGGCTTCCGTGCAGCGAAAGGCTCCGCAGAACCGCAGCTGCTTGCCGCCCGGCTGGTCAGTGAAGGTCAGTGGTCATGGGCGCAGGGCCTAACTGGACCCTGTGTCACCTTGGTTCCACCGCTGATGGCCCTTCAGCTGGACCAGCCACTGCTGCCGCCGCCGCTGCCCTGGTTTCACCTCTTAAAGACCCCTATCCCATCCCCACTCTACCTGCTCACCATCCTGTCTGCTCCTGCTTCCCTGTCCCGGCATTCCCTTACACTAGGGGGAATCTAGCCTTCACAGTACCAAGGGCCTCTCCTCTCACTGATGACCAACAAGGCCATCCTCTGCTAAATATGCAACTGAAGCAATGGGTGCATTCATGGCACTCTTTGGTTGGTGGCTTAGTCCCTGGGAGCTCTGGGGTACTGGTTGATTCATATTGTTGTTCCTCCTATGGGGTTGTAAACCCCTTCAGCTCCTTGGGTTCTTTCTCTAACTGCTCCATTGGGGACCCTGTGCTCAGTCCAATGGTTGGCTGAGAACATCCACCTCTGTATTTGTCAGGTACTGGCAGATCCTCTCAGGAGACAGCTATATCAGGCTCCTGTCAGCAAGCACTTGCTGGCATCCACAGTAGTGTCTGGTTTTGGTGACTGTGTATTGGATGGATCCCCAGGTGGGGCAGTCTCTGGATGGTGTTTCCTACAGTCTCTGCTCCACAATTTGTCTGTGTATCTCCTCCCATGGGTATTTTGTTCCCCCTTCTAAGAAGGACTGAAGCATCCATACTTTGGACTTCCTTCTTCTTGAGATTCCTCTGGTCTGTGAATTGTATCTTGGGTATTCTGAGCTTCTATGCTAATATTCACTTACCAGTAAGTGCCTACCATGTGTGTTCTTTTGTGATTAGGTTACCTCACTAAGTATGACATTTTCTAGTTCTATTCATTTGTCTAAAAATTTCATGAATCCATTCTTTTTAATATCTGAGTAGTACTCCATTATATAAATCCACCATATTTTCTGTATCCATTCCTCTCTTGAGGGACATCTGGGTCTTTTCAGCTTCTGGATATTATATATCAGGCTGCTATGAACATAATGGAGCATGTGTCCTTATTACATGTTAGAGCATCTTCTGGGTATATGCCCAGAAGTGGTATAGCTGGTTCCTCAGGTACTTCTATGCCTACACCTAAACATAGTAGATGCAATATGCAACAAACCAGTAGCCAACCTCAAACTAAATGGAGAGAAACTTGGAGCAATCCCACTAAAGTCGGGGACAAGACAAGGTTGTCCACTCTCTTCCTACCTATTCAATATAGTACTCAAAATCCTAACCAGAGCAATTAGACAATAAAAGGAGGCCAAAGGGAAACAAATCAGAAAGGAATAAGTCAAAGTATCACTATTTGCAGATAATGTGATAGTATACTTAAGTTACCCCAAAAATTCTACCAAAGAAGTCCTAAAGCTGATAAACAACTTCAGCAAAGTAGGTGGATATAAAATTAACTTGAACAAAACAGTGGCCTTCATCTACTCAAAGGTTAAACAGGTCGAGAAAAAAATTAGGGAAATAACTACCTTCATAATAGTCACAAATAATATAAAATACCTTGTGGTGATTCTAAGCAAGAGAAAGATCTGTATGACAAGAACTTCAAGTCTCTGAAGAAATAAATCAAAAAGGATCTCCCATGCACATGGATTGGCAGGATAGGGAAAATGACCATTTTGCCAAAAGCAATCCACAGATTCAATGGAATCCCCATCTAAATCGTAACTTAATTCTTCATAAAGTTAGAAAGAGCAATTTCCAAATTCATTTGGAACAACAAAAAATCCAGGATAGCAAAAGCTATTCACACAATAAAAGAAGTTCTGGTGGAATCACTATCCCTGACCTCAAGCTTTACTACAGAGTAATAGTGATAAAAACTGCAAGGTATTTGTACAGAGACAAACATGGTGACCAATGTAATAGAATTGATGACCCAGAAATAAATCTACCCACTTATGGACACTTGATCTTTGTCAAAAAAAAAAAGCCAAAAATAAACAGTAGAAAAAAAAAACCGTCTTCAATAAATGATGCTGGACTAATTGGGAGAAATAGAAAAATAGATCCATATTTGTCACCTTGCATAAAGCTCAAGTCCAAGTGGTTCAAGGACCTCAACATAAAACCAGATACACTGAATCTAATAAAAGAGAAATTGGGAAAGAGCCTCAAACTCATTGGCACAGGGGATTTCCTAAACAGAACTCCAGGGGCTCAGGCGCTAAGATTGAGAATTGATAAATGGGATCTCATAAAATTATAAGGAAAAGGACACGTCAATAGGACAAATCAGTAAAATGTAGATATTGGGAAAAAGTTTCACTAACCCCACATCCAATAGAGGTCTAATATCTAAAATATATAAGGAATTGAAGAAGGTAAACCCCCCCCAAAAAAAACCAAACAGCCCAATTTAAAAATGGGGTATAGAATTAAATAGAGAATTCATAACTGAAGACTCTCAAATGGCCAAGAAGCACTTAAAGAAATAATTAAAGTCTTTAGTGATCAGGGAAATGAAAATCAAAACGACCCTGAGATTCTACCTTATACCAATCAGAATGGCTAAGATAAAAAAAAACTCAGGCCACAGCAGATGCTGGCAAAGATGGAGAGAAAGAGGAACACTCCTCCATTCCCAGCAGGAGTGCAAACTGGTACAACCACTCAGGAAATCATTCTGTAGGTTCCTCAGAAAATTGGAAATAAATATACCTGAAGACTCAGGTACACCACCCTTAGGCATATACCCAAAAGACGCTCCACCATGCTACATTGACACGTGATTCACTATTTTCAATGTGGCCTTATTTGTGATAGTTGGAAGCTGGAAACAACCCAGATGCCCCCCAATGAAAGAATGAAAACAGTAAATGTAGTCCATTTACACAACAGAATACTATTCAGCTATTAGGAATAAGGGCATCTTAAGCTTTTCAGGCAAATGGATGGAACTAGAAAACATCATCCTGAGTGAGGTAACTCAGACCCAAAAGGACATGCATGGTATGTACTCACAACTAAGTGGATAGTAACCAAAAAAGTACCCAGGATATAATCCACAGAACTCAAGAAGCTTAACAAGCCAAAGGGTCCAAGTGAGGATGTTTTAATCCCACTTGGGAGGGAGAAGAAAGTAATCACAGGGGGCAGAGTGAGGGAGGAACCTGGGTGAGACAGGGGAGGAGGAGAGGAAAAGGGAACATGATCGGGTATTGGGAGGAAACAGGAGTGAAGCCCTGAGGGCCAGCAGAATGAATAGAAACAAGGAACCTCTGGAGGTGGAAGGTAGGAGGTAGGGAGCCCCTCTAAAAAAAACCTGGGATGTGAGAGACACTCAGGATTCAAAAGGACAGACCTTAGATGAAATTTCTAACAGTGAGGAGAGGGATCTTGTGGAGTTCACTTCTAGTGGAAAGACAGGGCATCAAGTGGAGGGATGGGGTTCCATTCCACAGTAAAAAAAAAAAACAAAAACAAAAAAAACAAAAACAAACAAACAAACAAACAAAAAAACAAAACAAAAACCTCTGACCCAGAACTATTTCTGACTAAAAGAACTGCAGGAAAGAAAATGGAGAAGAAACTGAGGGAAAGGAGGTCCAGTGACCAGCCCAACTTGGGATCTACCTCAAGGGGAGGCTCCAAGACCTGACACTATTACTGATACTATGGTGTACTTACAGACAGGAGCCTAGCATGGCTGACCTCTGAGAGACTCAACAAGCAGCTGAAAGTATCAGATGCAGATATTTACACCCACCCAATGGACAGAAACTGGTGACGCCAGTGGTAGAATTAGGCTTGAATGAGTTGAGGAAGAGGGCAACCCAATAGAAAGACCAACAAATTTAACTAACCTGGATCCCTGAGATCTTCCAGACACTCAGCCACCAACCAGGCAGCATACACTAGCTGATCCAAGGCCCCCCCCCCATACCCAACACATATACATCAGAGGACTGCCTGATCTGCCCTCAGTGAGAGAAGACACACCTAACTCTTCAGAGACTTGAGGCCCCAAGGAGTGGGGAGGCCTGTGAGGGTGGGGTTGGTGAAGGTGGGTTGGACTTGGAGAGTAGGAATATCCTCTTGAAGATGGGGGAGGAGGATTGGGATGAAGAACTGTTGGAGGACAGACCAGGGGGGAGATAATGACTGGACTGTAAAAGAAGATTAAAGATAATTAAAATTAAAAAGAAGAAAAGTGAATTTATACTTATATATTTATACATAAATTGGTGTGTATAATGTATAATTTTAAAATTAATTTATATTGGCAATAAATTAAATTTTTTAAAAGAACATTAAAAAGAAAAGAAATATTAGGAGAGTTCTTTTGAATGTCTGTACCTAGCTCAAACTTTGTGTCTTCCACCCTGCATCAAGTCAAAATCATCTAATCTCATTGTTTATAGCTCAAATTTTATTGTCTCTGAAACATCTTCTCTGACTCACCTGTATCCAGAACAAATGACAAATTTTCAATACACACTTATTATACCTTGCAAGTATACATTTATTCATGTTGTCTTTCAGTTTTGTAAAGCTCTATGAGAGCATCAATTATTTCTGGTTCCACTTGACATTATAATTTCTATGCCAGCAGAGTTCATTTTACATTTCAGCTATTAATAAATTCATTCATTTGTTCATATCATAAATACCTATCACCTGTTTCTCCAAGTAATTGAGTTGTATCAATGAATAAAGCAAAAGACTCTGAAGGTTGTGTCAAATAAAAAGGTGTTGCTCTGCCCTGTCAAAACAGCAAAATAAGATGAAAATAAAACATAATGTAGTATGTGAGAGAAATTAATGTGGTATGCAAGAAATGCAGATTTGGGCCAGTGAGGTGGCTCAGTGGCTAAGAATACTTATTACTTTTGCAGAGGATGCAGCTATGGTTCCCAGTACCTACCTGTTCCAGAGTACTGAACTGTCTCTTTGATCTCTGTGAGCACCAGGCACACATATGGTACACATCCGTACATGCAGACAAGCACTCATACACATAAAGATAAAATAAAAAACTTTGAAATGAATGAAGGTAGTATTTTTTTATTTTTTATTTATTTTTTTATTTATTTCCCTTTCCCAGATCCCCCCTCCCCATATGTCCCATAAACCTTCTTCTCTCCATCCCTTCTCCAATCACCTCCCTCCTTTTTCTCTGTCCTTATATTCCCTGCCAATGCTAGATCAATCCTTTTCAGGATCAGGACCCTCTCCATACTTCTTCATGGGAGTCATTTGTTATGCAATTTGTGCCTTGGGTATTCAGGGCTTCTGGGAAGGTAGTATTAAGGTAAACAAGATCACTAGTGGTGAGACTCAGGGTATCCTTTAGTTTTAGATGCTGCTGCTGATTATTATGAAGAAGTAGCATCTGAGGGGGAGCTTATTATATAACAGGAGTTTCCTGGGGGGGGGGGGGCGGTAAAAACACTCACACCAGATAGGGAACCCACAACAGACTAAAGTACAGATGCCATTCAACTCTGATTTGGTGAACTAATGAATTTTATTGAAGCTACTCACTGTAATATGGATAAAATGTTAATTACAGGAGCAAAAATGACTCACAGGCAGCTGTGTCATCAGGGTGAGTGACAGCACACAATTTTCAACTTCCTAGGGAAACACAAAAAACTCAGAATAGTTAAATTTAAAAAAAAAAATCCAGAATAATAAAAGAATGCTGACAGCATCATGATCCTGACTTCAAATTGTATTACAGAGCTGTAGCAATAAAAACTTCCTGGTATTCGCCCAAATACAGACAATGAATCCACACACCTATGAATACCTGTTTTGTTGTTTATAAGGAGGCCAAATGCACACTGGGAAAAAACCCACAATATTGTTAACTAATGGTTTTGGTCAAACTGGAAAACTGCATATAGAAGAATCCAAGTAGATCTATAGTTGTAATTTTGCGCAAAACCCAATCAAAGTTGATAAAGAACCTCAACATAAAGCTAGCTACACTGAATCTGATAGATGAGTAAATGGAGTAATAGCCTTGAATTCTTTCGCACAAGAAGAGACTTTCTGAACAGAAAACTGAGAGCACAGGTACCAAAAACAACAAATAATAAATGGGACCTCATGAAACTGTAAAGCTTCTGTATGGTAAAGAATAACATCATTGTGATAAATCAGTAGCCTCAGAATAAAAGTATTTTATCACCTATGCATCTGATAAATGTCTAAAATCCAAAATACATAAAGAACTCAAAAAGCTGGACATTAAGAAAATAAATACTCCAATTAAAATTGGATATATATATCTAAACAGAGACGTCTCAAAAGTGAAAATATAAATGCTGAGAAGCAAAGAAATGATCAGCATCCTTAGTCACCAGAAAGTGCAAATCAAAACTACTTTGTAATTTCATCTTATACCCATTTAGATGGCCAAGATCAACAAAACAAATGACAGATTAGGCTGGCAAGGATATGGAGTAAGGAGAACACTCATTCATTGCTGGTTGGCGTGAAAACTTGTGTAGTCATTATGAAGTTCAGAAGAAATTAATGGAGCTAGGAATAAAAATCATTCTAATTGAAGTGACCTTAGTCCCAGAAAGGCAAATATGGTATGTATTCATTAATATGTGACTGATAGCTTTTAAGTCACTGATAAGTAATCTACAGACCATATAACCATTGAGGTAAGGCAGTGAGTAAGGGAATAAGGTGAAGGAATAAATAGATCTTCCTAGGAAGTGAAATAAAATAGATAATTATACATGGACAAAGGCAGAAGGGACTGGAATCAGAGGTTAAAAAAAAAAAAAAAGAGGATTCCATACTATTCCTAAAATTATTCACAGTTTTAACTGTACTCTTCCATTTTATTCACTAGTTACCCTGTTCCCTACCCTTCTCTTAATATAGATATATCAAGTCTATCTAAATGAAATCTCCAAATAATGGGAGAGACAGAACACCAATTGTACATCTTTTGTCATACCAAGCTTCCAGTACTAGGAATGTGTTATATATAATTGGATCGTTGGTTAAAAAAATTCTTAAACCACCCAGACTATTGTCAAGGATATTGGGTTCCCTCAACACACTGATGATAAGACTGTTGCTGAAAATAATACCTATACAGCTATGAAGAAGTTGAGCTAGTGCCCACCTAATGTTTATGGTACTGGTAGGTGAGGAGAACTGTAAAGACCAACCCAACTGCAAACCTTTAGATCGATAATGGTGACCTACCTGAAAGACTGGTGAAACCCTGGCAACCAGGATCTGATTTAATTTGAGGCATATTCCTTGACATGAAATTCATATCTGACACTGCTTGTGCAGCCAAGAAGTCAAGCCTATGTAGGTCAGAGACCTAGGGGCAATCCAAATAACACTGTTCTGTTAAAAGAAAAATGAAATGATGCCTAATAACATTCTGCTATACTCATAGATCAGGATAGGAGCATAAGAGACAGAAGGGGTGGAGAATATTAAAAGAAAAAAATCAATACCCAAGGCATTCTAGATGCAACTGGGCTTCCATACATTTAAATTGTCAGAGACTATGGCAGCAAGCACAGGGACTGCACAGGTCCGTACCAGATGGGGTCCTTGAAATGAGAGAAGCCCCCTACACATGGCCCCATTCCTAACCAAAAGAAACTCCAGGTGACAGTCACTTGCAAATAAAAAATTCATTTTCTCCAAGGTAGTCTCTCTGGGGAAAGAAACAACCCTATTGTGTTGGCCCCCCAGCCAGCAGTGGTACATAGTCAAAACAAAGTGAACTCAATGGCATGTTTGGAAGTTCCTTCTCTCATAAAGTTCTATCAGGGCATTTTTTTTAACCTTACAGGTGTTTTGCATATTTGTTATATGTGTTTTCTGTGTCAGAGAATATAGATGTCTCCTTGTCGATATGTTTTTCTCATACTTTTTCTTTGGCTCATTTCTTTTTGTTTGATTTGTCCTATTTCTTCACCTGATTTTATTTTATTATTAATCCTTAGATTAGAGTTTGTTATCTAATGAAAGATAGAAAAGGTGTAGATCCTGATGACAAGGAAGGTGAGTCGAAACTAGGAAAAGTTGAGTCGGGACAAACCATGATCAGAATATAATGCTTAAAACTGCATTTTCAATAAAAGAAAAAATGCTTCATTTCATGTAAAGGAGGATTATTTTGTAAGAAAACTTCCAGGAGAGTCTAAAGAATATTATTAATGATGTACAAGATAAAATTGTGAGTCTGGGATACTTTACTTTAAAAGTATTTCAAACAAGCCTAGAAAGAATCTAAATCTCTCAAGAGAAAGGAGTTTGTTTTAAGGTGTTGAAATAAACAGAAAAAGGTTTAAATGATCACGGAGATGTGAATAAAGAAATAGAAGGAATGGTCAGGTCAGATGAGGTCACATGTAGATTCAGGTGCTACTATCTGTCCAGGTTCTTTGAGGCCCAGCCTGAAATCAGGAGAGCCTACAGCAGGGATATTATATGTACTGCAATGATGGGTCTGATTGAAAAACTTGGTCTAATTGCTTTTGAATTCCTGCATATTTTCTGAAGAAAAATGATAGAAAGTGTAATAATAAGAAATGGCTACATCTTAATTAATCCCCAATAATAGAAATTTATTTTTACTAAACCTCAAAGCATACATTGTACCCCACACAATAATAGTGGGGGACTTCAACACCCCACTCTCATCAATGGATAGATTAGGGAAACACAAACTAAACAGAGAAATGGTGAAACTTACAGAAGTTATGAGTCAAATGGATTTAACAGATATCTGTAGAACATTTTATTCTAAAACAAAAGTATATACCTTCTTCTCAGCACCTCACCGTACCTTCTCCAAAACTGACCATATATTCAATCACAAAACAGACCTCAGCAGATATAACAAGATTGAAATATTCCATGTAGCCTATCAGATGACCACAGACTAAGGCTGGTCTTCAATAACAACAAAAAACAGCAGAAAGCCCACATACACATGGAAACTGAACAATATTCTACTCAGCAATAACTTGGTCAAGGAAGAAAGAAAGAAAGAAACTAAAGACTTTTTAGAATTTAGTGAAAATGAAGGCACAACATATCCAAACTTATGGGACACAATGAAAGCAGTGCTAAGAGGAAAACTCATAACCCTGAGTGCCTCCAAAAAGAAACTGGAAAGAGCATACACTAACAGCTTAACAAGACAGCTGACAGCTCTGGAAACAAAAGAAGCAAATACACCCAGGAGGAGTAGACAGCAGGAAATAATCAAACTCAGGACTGAAATCAACCAAGTAGAAACAAAAGAACTATTCAAAGAATCAACCAAACCAGGAGCTGGTTCTTCGTTAAAAAAAAAAAAAAAAAAAAAAAAAAAAAAAAAAAAAAAAAAAAAAAGATAGATAGATAGATAAACCCTTAGCCAAACTAACCAGAGGGCACAGAGACAGTATCCAGATCAGCAAAATCACAAATGAAAAGGGATACATAACAACCCATACTGAGGAAATCCAAAAACTCATCAGATCCTACTACAAAAGCCTATACTGAAGAAAAATGGAAAACCTAGATGAAATGGAAAATTTTCTAGAAAGATATCAGGTGCCAAAGTTAAATCAGGATCAGATAAATGATCTAAATAATCCCATAACCTCTAAAGAAATAGAAGCAGTAATTAATAGTCTCCCAACCGGAAAAACAAAACAAAACAAAACAAAACAAAAAACCATAGGACCAGATGGATTCAATGCAGAGTTCTATCATACCTTCAAAGAAGACCTAAAACCATTACTCTTCAAACTATTCCACAAAATAGAAACAAACAGAACACTACCCAATTTGTTTTATGAAGCCACAATTACTCTGATACCTGAACCACACAAAGACCCAACAAAGGAAGAGAACTTTAGACCAATTTCCCTTATGAATATCAATGCAAAAATACTCAATAAAATTCTTGCCAACCGAATTCAAGAGCATATCAAAATGATCATTCACCATGATTAAGTAGGCTTCATTACAGGGATGCAGGGATGATTCAATATACAAAAATCCATCAATGTAATCCACTATATAAACAAACTCAAAGAAAAAAAAACACATGGTCATTTCATTAGATGCTGAGAAAGCATTTGACAAAATCCAACACCTCTTCATCATAAAAATCTTGGAAAGATCAGGAATTCAAGACCCATACCTAAACAATATGCAGCAATATAAAAAGCAATATACAGCAAACCAGTATACAACATCAAAGTAAATGGAGGGAAATTTGAAGCAATCCCACTGAAATCAGGGACTAGACAAGGCTATCCACTCTCTCCCTAACTGTTCAATGTAGTTCTGGAAGCCCTAGCCAGAGCAATTAGACAACAAAAGGAGGTCAAAGGGATTCAAATTGGAAAGGAAGAAGTCAAAGTATCACTATTTACAGATGATATGATAGTATACTTAAGTAACCCTGAAAACTCCACCAAAGAACTAAAGCTGATAAACAACTTCAGCAAAGGGGCTAGATATAAAATTAGCACAAAGAAATCAGTAGCCTTCCTATACTCAAAGAATGAAGAGACTGAGAAATAAATTAAGGAAATGACACCCTTCACAATAGTCACAAATAATATAAAATACCACTTGGTGTAACTCTAACCAAGCAAGTGAAAGATCTGTATGACAATAACTTTAAGTCTCTGAAGAAAGAAATTGAAGAAGATCTCAGAAGATGGAAAGATCTCCCATGCTCATGGATTGTCAGGGTTAATATACTAAAAATGGACATCTTGCCTAAAGCAATCTACAGATTGAATGCAATCCCCATCAAAATTCCAACTCACTTCTTCATAGAGTTAGAAACAGCAATTTTATCTGGAATAACAGAAAACCAAGGATATCTTAAACTATTCTCAACAGTAAAAGAACTTCTGGTGGAATCAGTATCCCAGACCTCAAGCAGTACTACAGTGCAATACTGATAAAAACCTTCATGGTATTGGTACAGTGACAGGCAGGTAGATCAATGGAATAGAATTGAAAACCCAGAAATGAACCCTCACACCTATGGTCACTTGATCTTTGACAAAGGAGATAAAACCATCCAGTGGAAAAAATACAGCATTTTCAACAAAAGATGCTGGGTCAACTGGCAGTCATTATGTAGAAGGATGTAAATTAATCTATTCTTATCTCTCTGTTCAAAGCTCAAGTCCAAGTGATTCAAGCACCTCCACATAAAACTAGATATACTGAATCTAATAGAAGAGACAGTGGGGAAGAATCTGGAGCACATTGGCACAGAGGATAATTTCCTGAATAGAACACCAATAGCTTATACTCTAAGAAGAAGAATTGACAAATAGGACCTCACAAAATTGCAAAGCTTCTGTAAAGCAAACGACACTGTCAATAGAACAAAACATCAACCAACAGATTGGGAAAAGATCTTTAACAATCCTACATGCCATAGAGGGCTAATATCCAATATATACAAAGAACTCAAGAAGTTAGACTCCAGAGAACCAAATGACCCTATTAAAAATACAGAACTAAAAGAATTCTCAATTTAGGAATACCAGATGGTTAAGAAACACCTAAAGAAATGTTCAACATCCTTAATCATCAGGGAAATGGAAATCAAAAGATCCCTGAGATTCTACCTCATACCAGTCAGAATGGCCAAGATCAAAAACTCAGGGACTGCAAATGCTGGAGGGTATATGGAGAAAGAGGAACACTCCTCCATTGCTGGTGAGATTGCAAGGTGGTAAATTCCTCAGAAAATTGGACATAGCACTACCTGAGGCCCCAGCTACACCACTCCTGGGCATATACCTAGAAGATGCTCCAACAGGTAATAATGACACATGCTCCACTATGTTCATAGCAGCCTTATTTATAACAGCCAGAAGCTGGAAAGAACTCAGGTGTCCCTCAACAGAGGAACGGATACCAAAAATGTGGTGCATTTACCCAATGGAGTTCTACTCAGGATTAAAAACAATGAATTCATGAAATTCTTATGCAAATAGATGGACCCAGAAAAATATCATCCCAAGTGAGGTAACTCAATCACAAGAGAACACACATGGTATGCACTTGCTGATAAGTGGATATTACTCCAAAAGCTCGGAATACCCAAGATACAACTCAGAGACCATATGAAGCTCAAGAAAAAGGAAGACCAAAGTGTGGATACTTTGGTACTTATTGGAAAGTGGATCAGAATACCAATGACTCACAGCCGACCAATAGAATGACCAATAGAATGCTCCATAGAATCCCCAATGGAGCAGCTAGAGTAAGAACCCAAGGAGCTGAAGAGGTTTTCAGCCCTGTAGGAGGAACAATAATATGTACCAACCAGTACCTCCAGAGCTCCCAGGAACTAAACCATTAACCAAAGATTACATACGGAGGGACCCATGGCCTCAGCTACATATGTAGCAGAAGATGACCATTTCAAACATCAATGAGAAGAGAGTCCATTGGTCCTGGGAAGGCATGATTTCCCAGAATAGGGGAATACAAGTCAGGAAATTGGGAGGGTAAGCTGGGGAGGGGGAATGGAGTGGGGGTTTTCAGAGGGGTAATGCAGAAAGGGAATACTATGTGAAAGTTAAATAAAGCAAATATCTAATAAAAAAAAACAAAAAATTCATTAAGTGGATCATGTATATTATATAGTACATGAAATAATTCACAGATGTGCATTATTATAATTAAATGCATTTTATTTTGATAACTGAGTGATTCATACATATATTATGTGCATATCACACCTATCAGATTTTTGTGGTATTTTTAAGTACTAAATGCAGGAAATTTAGGTAAGGTACATACTACTGAGCACCCTAGCTTCCCTACTCTCTCCCATTCATTTCTCTTTCATTTAGTTGTGTCCCTTATCCCTCTGGATTTGACAAGCACCATCTGTGCATCATGGGTTTTAGCCTGTAGAAGATTTGCTGGGAAATACTCCCCACAAAGCTCATATAAAGGAAAGTAGAAAGAAGAAATGAGCAGAGGGCAAGTTGGAAAGTGATACACCTTCATAAGAAACCTCGGGCTTTTGCTTTGTTTTGTTTGTTTTTTGTTTTTATTTCCTACAAAAGACTCCGAGTTAGATGAACCTTCCAACTAGTTCTGAACACGGCAAGGAATCTGAGCTCTGTGCCTACCACTGCCAGTCATGGGATGACAGGAATGACAGAATGTCTACTTTTATTGGCCAGAAACAATTCCTAGGACAGGAGATTCCCTATGGATTAATGTAACCAACTTAACAGCTGGTAATTTATGCTTTGGTTCTAATTAGGGGCATCAGGATCCTTAGCTGAGTGAAGTCTAGGAGCCCATCCCAGTGTTTCTAATGTTTATGTAAAACAGATAATGAGCTATCCACACTCTCTGAAGTGATTTTTCTACTCAGTTAACTTATACTCAAATGACTTTCTCTAATTACCTCAACCTTGAAAAAATTTAATTTAAAAGTTATGAAGAAAAAAATTAGAAATTTCAAAATTAGAAAAGAAAATTATGGATCAGGTTTTTAATGAAATCCTAAATTTAATTTTTTTAAATTAAAAAAATTACATTTTAATCATAGTAGTAAAATGAATTATTATTAAGGAGAAGGAACTAGAAAGTTAAAGTCCCACTTTCTAAGGCAGTTGTAGGGGATGGGATGGCATACTGTAAGACATGTCTCGGTCTCATGTTCTTTACTTCCTGTGCTGCCTATTAACTGCTCACAAATAAGTTTCCTCTAGAAAATTATCTTGAGTGGAAGGGTCATTGTAGGGGTAACACAATTCTGAGACTACACTGAAAGCCTGGGACAATTCCAGAGTTCCCCACATGACCAGCTAAGACCTCTTCTGGCACTTTATGACAATTGTGTCATTTTTCTTGCCCAATCTCTCTTCCCTTACCCCTTTATGTATTATGATGGTTTCCATTACTATCAATTTGATCATGTTAAGGGAAACTCACAGAGCCAGTGAAGCTATTCTGACTATGTGCCTCTGTGGATGTCTCAAAAAAGAGGAAATTATCATTTGATTTAGTAGGCTGAGTAAAGAAAATCTACCCTCACCAACATTGGAGACATTCATTTAATCTAAGGACCCCGATGGAGTGGTTTCTTCAGGTTGGAAAAGATTCTTCTCCTTCACTCAGACCATTAAATGTTTGGTTCTTGGAGCTTCAACCTTAAGGATTTACACCAGCCATTCTCAAATTTTCCCTTATTTTCAGACCTTGGAAATACTGAATCACATTTTCAGAATTTACAGAATTCTCATCCTCAGGAAGTCTTCCATCTCAGGACCAGAGTCCTGAGACATGAAACAGGACCATGATTTAGATTTCCAGATATCTGGAAATCTAAAATTCATAGAAAACCCTGAACCCTCCTGTCCACAGAAAATGCTCCTTCATTGCTGCTAACTATTAGATTCCTACCCTTTCATATGGACTCAGCCTTGAAAAAAATAGTTTTCCTCTCCAGAATCTACCCTGTCTCCTTCTCTAGCTGCTGAACCATTGCTAAGGGAAAGTCAAAGCATAAATTGGCCAACGAAGGACTTGGTGCATTGAGGAACTAGCATAGAAATAATTGAAGTACCCAGAAAAATATATAACAGTGAGATCCAGGATACTTAACGGTATAAAGACATCTATTTTTTTCCTTTTATTTGAAATAGATTTTCTCTCATATAATATTTTCTGATATGGTTTCCCCTTCTTCTCTCCTACCATTTCCAGCCTACCTCCGATTCCATCCAGGTTCACCCCCTTTATGTCGCTCCAAAAGGGCTTCTAATAATTAATAATTTTATAAAATAAAATAAAATGAACACCTTATAATAAAGCAAAACAAACAAGTAGAAGAAAAAGAGCCAAAAAGAAGGGACAGGAAACATAAACACAGAGACCTACTCATTCTTACACTATGGAATCCTATTAAATAGAAAGCCATAGTATATATGAAAATGATTTGTAGGGTAAATGAGAGAAAAATATATCATATAATGTAAATTAAAAATAAGTCAAAGTTATTTTTTATTATCTTTAATCTTCTTTTACAGTCTAGTTGTTATCTTCCTCCTGGTCTATCCTCCAACAGTTCCTTATCCCATTCTTCCTCCCCCATCTCCAAGGAGATATCCCCATACTCTCACACACCCTCAGACCCCACCAGACCTCCCCATTCTTAGGTAACAGTTCTCTCAGGGTTAAGTGCATCTTCTCTTATTGAGGCCAGACCAAGCAGTCCTCTACTGTATATGTATTGGGGGCCTCGGACCAGCTAGTGTATGCTGCCTGGTTGGTGACTCAGTATCTGAGAGATCCCAGGAGTCCAGGTTAGTTTATACTGCTGATTTTCCTCTGGGGTCACCCTACTCCTCAACTTCTTCCAGTCTTTCCCTAGTTCAGCCACCAGGAACCCAGACTTCAGACCTTTGTTTGGGTATAAGTATCTGCTTCTGTCTCAGTCAGCTGCTTATTGGACCTCTCAGAGGGCAACCATGCTAGGCTCCTCTCATGCATGTCCTTTTGGGTCTCAGTTACCTCACTCAGATGATATTTTCTTCTTCTATCCATTTACCTGCAAAACTCAGGATGTCCTCATTTTTAATAGCTGAAGAGTATTCCATTGTGTAAATGAACCACATTTTCTGTATCCATTCTTCTGTCGTTGGACATTTGGGTTGTTTCCAGCTTCTGGCTATCATAAATAAGACTGCTATGAACATAGTGGAGCACATGCCCTTGTAGCATGGTGGGGCATCTTTTGGGTATATGCCAGATACACTGAATCTAATAGAAGAGAAAGTAGGAAAGAGCCTCAAACTCATGAGCATGGAGGTCCATGGGGCGGGGAATTTCCTAAACAGAACTCCAATGACTCAGGCTCTAAGATCAACAATTGATAAATGGGACCTCATGAAACTATACAGCTTCTGTAAGGCAAAGGACATAGTCCATAAGACAAGTTGGCAACCTACAGATTGGGGAAAAAAAATCTTCACCAACCCCACATCCAATAGAGCTCTAATATCCAAAATATATAAAGACCTCAAGAAGCTAATCACAAAAAAGAAAAAAAGCCAAATAACCCAATCAAAAATGGGGTATAGAAATAAAAAGAGGGTCTGCTTTGGGATCTGAACAGCCTGGGCCACAGCACTTGGCCTCCAGGAAGTGCAAGAGGGCCGGTGTGCACCCAGAGGCAGACTGGGAGGACACAGCTTGATCCTGTGGGTCGGCACCACAGAGCTTAGGTTCCAGTCCTGAGGCCTGTGGTGGGAGCCTTCAGATCTCTACTTCGAGATCCAGAACAGCCTGGGCTACAACACCACATCTCCAGGCCCTGCAAGAGGCGAGAGGGGCACCTGGGAGGAGACAGTGTGCTCCAGTGAGTCCAGCAGGCCCCTGCAGGAGCCTTCATGTGTCTGCTTTGGGATCTGAACAGCCTGCCTGGGCTACAGTACTTGGTCTCCAGGAAGTGCAAGAGGCCTGGTGTGCACCCAGAGGCAGACTGGGAGGACACAGTGTACTCCTGTGGGTCCGGCCCCACAGAGCTTAGGTACCAGTCCTGTGGCCTCTGGTGGCAGCCTTCAGATCTCCGCTTCAGTATCCAGAACTGCCTGGGCTACAACACCACATCTCCAGGCCCTGCCAGAGGCCAGAGGGGCACCTGGAAGGCCAGCTGGGAGGAGTCAGTGTACTCTGGTGAGTTCAGTCTGGGCAGGAGCCTTCAGGTGTCTATTTCAGGATCTGAACAGCCTGGGCCACAGCACCCTGTCTCCAGGAAGTGCAGGAGGTCAGCTGTGCACCAGAGGCCAGCTAGGAAGAGGCAGCTTGCACTGGTGAGTCCAGCATTGACAAGACCAAGTAACACCAGTGAGAACTAGATGGCAAAAGGCAAACGCAGGAACGTCACTAACAGAAATTAAGGCAATATGGCAGCATCTGAACCCAATTCTCCTTTAACAGCATGTCCTGGATACCCCATCAAACCAGAAAAACAAGATTTGTATTTAAAATCACTGGTCATGATGCTGGTACACATGAAGGACATACTTAAAGAAATTCAGGAGAAAATGGATCAAAAGTTAGAAGGCCTTACAAGGGAAACACAAAAATCATTGAAAGAAATTCAGGAGAATACAAAAGCCAATAAGGCGGAAACGCAAAAAAAAATCACTTAAAGAAATACAGGAGCACGTTGGTCAACAGGCTGAGGTCATGAAAGAGGAAACACAAAAGTCTCTTAAAGAATTACAGGAAAACACAAACAAGAAAGTGAAGGAGCTAAGCAAAACCATCCAAGTTCTAAAATCAGAAGTAGAAACAACTAAGAAAACTCAAAGGGAAACAACTTTGGAGATAGAAAACCTTGGAAAGAAATCAGGGGACATAGATGCAAATATCAACAAGAGAATACAAGAGATAGAAGAATCTCAGATGCTGAAGATACCATAGAAACCATGGACTCAACAGTTAAAGAAAATGCAAAATGCAAAAAGCTTGTAACCCAAAACATCCAGGAAATCCAGGACACAATGAGAAGACCAAACCTAAGGATTATAGGCATAGATGAGAGAGAAGATTTGCAACTTAAAGGGCCAGCAAATATCTTCAATAAAATTATGGAAGAAAAGTTCCCTAACCTAAAGAGAGAGATGCCCATGAATATACAAGAAGCCTACAGAACTCCAAACAGACCGGACCAGAACAGAAATACTTCCCGTCACATAATAATCAAAACCCCAAATGTACTAAACAAAGAAAGAACATTAAAGGCAGTAAGAGAAAAAAGCCAAGTAACATATAATGGAAGACCTATCAGAATCACACCAGACTTCTCACCTGAGACTATGAAAGCTAGAAGATCCTGGGCAGATCTCATGCAGACTCTAAGAGAACACAAATGCCAGCCAAAACTACTATACCCAGCAAAATTCTCAGTCACCATAGATGGAAAAACTAAGATATTCCATGACAAAACCAAGTTTACCCAATATCTATCCACAAACCCAGCCCTACAAAGGATAATAGGAGGAAAATACCAATACAAGGAGGGAAACTTAACCCTGGAAAAAGCAAAATAGTAACCTTCTTTCATCAAACCCAAAAAAAGTTAACCAATCAAATTTTAAAAATAACATCAAAAATGACTGGAAGTAATAATTACTATTCCTTAATATCTCTTAACATCGATGGGCTCAATGCCCCAATAAAAAGACATAGACTAACCCCAACTGGATACGTAAACAGGACCCTACATTTTGCTGCTTACAGGAAACACACCTCAGGGTCAAAGACAAACACTACCTTAGAGTAAAAGGCTGGAAGACAATTTTACAAGTAAATGGTCTCAGGAAACAAGCTGGAGTAGCCATTCTAATATCAGATAAAATTGACTTTCAACCCAAAGTCATCATAAGAGACTCTGAGGGACACTTCTTGCTGGTCAGAGGAAAAATACAACAAGAAGAACTCTCAATCCTGAACATCTATGCTCCATATGCAAGGGCACCCTCATTCATAAAAGAAACTTTACTAAAGCTCAAAGCACACATTGCACCTAACACAATAATTGTGGGTGACTTCAACACTGCACTTTCCTCAATGGACCGATCAGGAAAACAGAAACTGAACAGGGACACAGTGAAACTAATTGAAGCTTTGGACCAATTAGATTTAACATATGCATACACACACACACACACACACACACACACATATACATTTTATCCTAAAGCAAAAGAATATGCCTTTTTCTCAGCACCTCATGGTACCTTCTCCAAAATCAACCTCACAAGACAGACCTCAACAAATATAAGAAGATTGAACTAATCCCATGACTCCTATCCGATCACTATGGAGTAAAAGTGGTCTTCAATAGCAAAAAAACAGGAGAAAATCCACATACACATGGAAAATGAACAATATTCTACTCAACGATACCTTGGTCAAGGAAGAAATAAAGAAAGAAATTAAAGACTTTTTAGAACTTAATGAAAATGAAGACACAACATACCCAAATCTATGGGACACAATGAAAGCAATGCTAAGAGGAAAACTCATAGCCCTGAGTGCCTCCAAAAAGAAAATGGAGAGAGCATACACTAACAGCTTAATGACACACCTGAAAGCCCTGGAACAAAAAGAAGCTATTTCACCCAGGAGGAGTAGAAGGCAGGAAATCATCAAACTCAGGGCCGAAACCAATCAAGTAGAAACAAAGAAAACCATACAAAGAATCAACCAAACCAGGAGCTGGTTCTTTGAGAAAATCAACAAGATAGACAAACCCTTAGACAGACTAACCAAAGGGCACAGAGACAGTATCCAGATAAACAAACTTAGAAATGAAAAGGGAGATATAACAACAGAAACAGGAAATTCAAAAAATCATTAGATCCTACTACAAAAGCCTATACTCAACACAACTGTAGAATCTGGAGGAAATGGACAGTTTCCTAGACAGATACCCAACACCAAAACTAAATCAGGATCATCTAAACAGTGCCATAACACCTGAAGAAAAAAAGGGTCATAGAAAGCCTCCCAACCAAAAAAAGCACGGGACCAGATGGCTTCAGTGCAGAATTCTCTCAGACCTTCATAGAAGACCTAACTCCAATACTCTTCAAACTAGTCCACAAAATAGAAACAGAAGGAACTCTACCCAACTCGTTCTATGAAGCCACAATTACGCTGATACCAAAACCATACAAAGATCAAACAAAGAAAGAGAACTTCAGGCCAATTTCCCTTATGAATATTGATGCAAAAATACTTAATAAAATTCTTGCCAACCGAATCGAAGAACACATCAAACCAATCATCCACCATGATCAAGTAGGCTTCATCCCAGGGATGCAGGGATGGTCAATATAAGGAAATCCATCAATACTATCCACTACATAAACAAACTCAAGGAAAAAAAACATATGATCATATCATTAGATGCAGAAAAAGCATTTGACAAAATTCAGCATCCTTTCATGCTAAAAGTCTTGGAAAGAACAGAAATTCAAGGCCCATACCTAAACATCGTTAAAGCAATATACAGGAAACCGGTAGTCAACATCAAACTAAACGGAGAGAAACTTGAAGCAATCCCACTAAAATCAGGGAAAAGACAAGGCTGTACTCTCTCTCATTATCTTTTCAATATAGTACTTGAAGTTCTAGCTAGAGCAATTAGACAACATAAGGCGGTCAAGGGGATACAAATTGGAAACAAAGAAGTCACATTATCACTATTTGCAGATGACATGATAGTCTACTTAAGTGACCCGAAAGCCTCCACCAAAGAACTCCTACAGCTGATAAACAACTTCAGCAAAGTGGCTGGTTATAAAATCAACTCAAGCAAATCAGTTGCCTTCTGATACTCAAAGGATAAAAAGACTGAGAAAGAAGTTAGGGAAATGACACCCTTCACAATAGCCACAAACAATATAAAGTATCTTGGTGTGACGCTAAACAAACAAGTGGAAGATCTATATGACAAGAACTTTAAGTCTCTGAAAAAGGCAATAGAAGAAGACCTCAGAAAATGGAAAAATCTGCCATGCTCATGGATTGGCAGGATTAATATAGTTAAAATGGCCATCTTGCCAAAAGCTATCTACAGATTCAATGCAATCCCCATCAAAATCCCAACTTAGTTCTTCACAGAGTTAGAAAGCAATTCTCAAATACATGTGGAATAACAAAAAACCCAGGATAGCTAAAACTATTCTCAACAACAAAAGAAATTCTGGGGGAATCAGTATCCCTGACTTCAAGCAATACTACAGAGCAATAGTGTTAAAAACTGCATGGTATTGGCACAGTGACAGACAAGTAGACCAATGGAATAGAACTGAAGATCCACACACCTATGGTCACTCGATATTCGATAAAGGAGCCAAAAACGTCCAGTGGAAAAAAGATAGCTTTTTCAACAAATGGTGCTGGTTCAATTGGAGGTCAGCATGCAGAAGAATGTGAATTGATCCATTCTTATCTCCATGTACTAAACTTCACTCCAAGTGGATCAAGGACCTCCATGTAAAACCATACACACTGAAACTAATAGAAAAGAAACTGGGGAAGACCCTTGAGGACATGGGCACAGGGGAAAAGTTCCTGAACAGATCACCAAAAGCTTATGCTCTAAGTTCAAGAATTGACAAATGGGACCTCATAAATTTACAAAGTTTCTGTAAGGCAAAGGACACTGTTAAAAGGACAAAACAGCAACCATCAAATTGGGAAAGGACATTCACCAACCCTACATCTGATAGAGGGCTAATATCCAACATATACAAAGAACTCAAGAAGTTAGACCCCAGGAAACCAAATAACCCTATTAAAAAATGGGATACAGATCTAAACAAAGAATTTTCGCCTGAAGAAATTTGGATGGCTGAGAGGCACCTTAAGAAGTGCTCAACATCATTAGTCATTAGGGAAATGCAAATCAAAACAACCCAGAGATTTCAACTTACACCAGTCAGAATGGCTAAGATCAAAAACTCTGGAGACAGCAGGTGTTGGCGAGGATGTGGAGAAAGAGGAACACTCCTCCACTCCTGGTGGGCCTGTAAGATGGTACAACCACTTTGGAAATCAGTCTGGTGGTCCTCAGAAAACTGGACATGACACTTCCGGAGGACCCTGCCATACCTCTCCTGGGCATATACCCAAAGGATTCCCCGGCATGCAATAAGACACATGCTCCATTATGTTCATAGCAGCCTTATTTATAATAGCCAGAAGCTGGAAAGAACCCAGATGTCCCTCAAAGGAGGAATGAATACAGGAAATGTCTTATATTTACACAATGGAATACTACTCAGCAATTAGAAACAATGAATTCACAAAATTTTTAGGCAAATGGTTTGATCTGGAAAATATCATCCTAAGTGTGGTAACCCAATCACAAAAGAATACGCATGGAATGCAATCTCTGATAAGTGGATATTAATTAGCCTAGAAGCTCTGAATACCCAAGGCACAAATTGCATAACAAATGACTCTCATGAAGAAGTATGGAGAAGGTCCTGATCCTGGATAGGATTGATCTAGCATTGGAGGGGAATATAAGGACAGAGAAAAAGGAAGGAGATGATTGGAGAATGGATGGAGAAAAGGTTTATGGGAAATATACATGGGGAGGGAGGATCTGGGAAAGGGGAAATCATTTGGAATGTAAACAAAGAATATAGAAAATAAAAATATAAAAAAAAGGAACAAGCAACATTAAGCAAGATCATATAAAAGCTGGCATTCAATAAATTCCTCTGTAATTTCTAGCATGAGAAATGGCCTTAACTCTAATGAGCATAGCTCAAGTAGGTGTTAGGGGATTCTAAAAAAAGTTTCTAGTTGGTATATTGTTAATCAGTTAATGGATTTGTTTCATATGAATAAAGGCCTTTACTTGAAAAAAAAAGAAAGAAAGAAAGAGAGAATTCACAGCAGAGGACTCTCAAATAGCCCAGAAGCACCTAAAGAGATGTTCAAAGTCATTAGTGATCAGGGAAATGCAAATCAAAATGACCCTGAGATTCTACCTTACAACAATCAGAATGGCTAAGATAAATAAAAATTCAGATGTCAGCACATGCTGGTGAGAATGTGGCGAAAGAGGAACACTCTTTGCTGGTGGGATTGCAAACTTGCTCAACCACTCTGGAAAACAGTCTGGAGGTTCCTCGGAAAATTGGAAATACATCTAGCCAAAATTTTTTAAAAACCCTAGACTACTTTGTAAAACATGCAACCTCCAAGAATGCCTTTGAGATCATTTTCTGTTGGACATCTACTGCTGTGTATGCAGCCTACTCTTAACTAGTTTGTTTCTCCAGTGAAACTCCAAGAAGTAAACTGTGTTTTCCTTTGTGAGTGGTTATCAATAACTTCGGAGTTAGAGATGGGAGCATCTGCCCACTTCTTTTATCTCCAGAACCCTATCTGGTGCAGAACACTGCAGTCCCTCTGCATGCTGCTTCAGTCTCTCTAGATTCATGTGTACCTAGCTCCTGTTTTATCAAGAAAACTTTGTTTAATTGGTGTCTTCCATCTCCATGAGCTCCTACTCCCTTTCCACCTTCTCTTAGGAAGGATTCACTGAGCCCTGAAAAGGATGAGGGTATTTGATAGAGAAAGTCTATTTATGGATTATTGTTTCAAGATCTCTCAGCCTCTTCATACTGTCATGATGTGTGTCTCTGTATTGTTTCCATTTCCTACAAAAGGAAGATTCTCTAATGATGGCTGAGCAAGGGATTGATCTATCAGTAGAGCAGAATGTCATTAGGAATCATTTTATTGCTATGTTCTTGTAGAAGAACAGTAGCATTTTTTTTCTCCTAGGTCCCTGGGATATCTATATGTAGATTTTTGGCCACCCATGCAGTTTAAGGTATGAGTTCACTTTTATAGACTGGGCCTTAAATCAAATCAGATATAGGTTGGTTATTCCTACAAGCTTTGAGACACCATTGCTCTAATATATCTTGCAACCAGAACACCATCCACTTAGGTAAGTACAGATTTGTTGCTATGAATTCATTCTTCCATAATTCAGAATTTAAGATTCTTTCAAGAACTTTGGTCTAGATGGTTCCATACTAAGAAACACTAGACCTACCATGAGAAATGCAAACAAAAGGACCATCTGGGAGTATCAGAGTTGGCAGACTACAATGTGCTGAAAATTATACCAGTGAACTACACACCATGAGAGGGAATGAACAAGATGTGACAGGTATGCTAGTAGGAGGCACCAAAATAGAATTCTTAAAAAGCTCAGTGATCACTATTCTATGAAGGCCAAGGCTGACGAGAAGGGCTACAATTGTAGACAGTCCCTCAGTAACATTATTAGAGATCCTGCTGACTAGAAATAATGGAGGTCGGGTGGTTATCCTGTTGCTGGTGCTGAACCAGCAAAAGTGAGTCAAAATCTATTATCAAGAGGGGTTAATTACAGGAGCTATGCAAATAGTTCCAGGAACGCACTATTCCAAGAGAAAGAACTAAATGGGTAAAAACAACACTTCATAATCTATACAAAATGCAAAAACAAAAAATCATAGATCAAGAAGACAAGTTCTGCTTCTGATCTCTTCAAAGGCTACGCTAATACACTTGACCGTGTCCTCAAACTAAAACTGAAATAAATTTAAAGGACCCTGAGTTGCTATAAGACATAAATTTAGGATGTCATTGCAAGTGTTAGGTCCAGTAAGTCTCTAGTGCAATGGCTGGATGTCCAATTATACTCTGTCCAATTACACTAAGTAATCTATAGCACCTCTACTTTTGTTTCCTGGCATAGCGGACAAAGCTATTATAGTAGAATTCTGCAACATTCTCCCAGGCTATGAAACAATTCATTGTCTCAAGATCTTGAGGAATCACAAGCATATCACATTGTCTGCTCAAGATTTGAAACAGTTCTTAAACTGGCATGGCTTTATAGTAATTTAAGGTATGTAATACAGACTGCTTTGGTTGCTTAAAGTCAATCATGTTTCATGTGTAAAATTTGTCTATTGGAAAGAAACACATCATCTCCTCTGTTAGTAATGAAATGATTGCTAGCACCCATCTTTACAACAATGATATCTAGATAATTAATGCACATAGTTGAAGATTGGGAGATTTTTCATAGGCTTCCAGAAGTCAAAATAATCACTCAAAAGGTGAATGACTTGATGAACTACACAGTTATTTCCTGTGTAGTCTTCATCTCATAAAAATCTTCAAGGTCATCTAGTTCAACACTCTAATTTTACAAATGAAGAAACTGAGGCAAGAAAAAAATTGACAAATTTGTCTAATACATTTGCAATTTAAATTTGAACAATGCCTAATTTGCATCCAATTATATTCCCATAAAACTAAGTCTCATCAGTCCCATATTTAACAATTAAAAACTAAAATCAATCAAATCTAAAATGCAATCATATAAAAGAGAGTCATATATTAAATCATAAAATATAGAACAGGTGATTAAACAAAGAGTCATTTGTTCAGCCATCTCCTTATCTGGAAACATTGTTCACATGTCACGTGGTTTTAAGTCTTTATTTCTTCTAACAAAATCCTTTATACAAACTTATAATGATACAAAGTTGCTAAAATTTATGTCCCCATTTGTCCTGATTAATTTATAGACTGCACATTATTACTTTTAATCATTTTATGAGAGTAGTATTTTTATGGCTAGAAAAAGGCCTCAAGGTTATCTTTGATACTATAGGATTGTCTCTAAGCTCTACAAATCCAAAGCTTGATGGTCTGAAAAGTCAGGGAAAAAAATAACTTACTCCTCCCAAAACTATATAAGGCTAATGGCCACCATAAAAGCCAGAAATCAGTCAAGCAAAGACTTCAACTGATCAGGTCTTACATACTCTTTTAATAATAATTTTTCTTGGCCTCTCTTTTGAACATGGTGCTCTCCTTTCTTGCTTAATTAACACCCCCTATTCCTGACTCCCCTTAGACTGCTCTATGTACTACAGCCTCCTCCCCAGCACTGCCTCTCAATGCTTACATGTTAAAATGCCTATGTTTGTATTCTTGTGTGAAGAATAGGCTTCCATTCTTCATAATGTGTGAGAGGAATTCTTAACAGAGAAGATGTGAATAAAAACAAATAAAGCCTTATTCTCACTCATTCAAATTCCATATTCTCTTCAATTTTAAAGATATACAACAAACTATAGAAATATTACAATGCCTGTCATTCTATAGCCAGCTTTTAAAATCACAAACTTCTTTAAAACTTCACAATTTGTTTCAGGAGTCTAAAAATATCATGTGTTGGTCATTTCCTCTTTCATACTTACTGTAAGGACTAAGGATAAACTGGTAGAAACTGTTTGTTATTCAAATATGAGATACTGAGTAAATGAGTTATATCCAAAGAATCTATTAAACAGTGTCTGTGTATATGTGTGTGTGTGTGTGTACATGAGCACATATCCATACACATACATATATGCACGTGCACATACTATGATATGTGTGATAAAAAATCCAATAAAAATATGTAGATGTGAACATATAAAACTGTAAGAAAATATAAACATAGAAGACATAGTAAGGTTTTATGGATGTATAGAGGAGAAAGTGTGCACATTTCTTCTCATAAATGGTGGGAAAGAAACACTTATGATTATTGGCTTTAAAAGTTGTACAGAAATTGTCCTGATGAAAAAAAAAAAGGCAATCAATTTGACAGGCAACAGAGTAAAAGTATGGATAGGGCTCCTGGTTGTGAAAACTGGAATGAATGACTGTGCTCCAAGTAGCAGAGAATAGAAATGAGTACGAAAATGAAGAGAGTAACAGGCAAATGGTGAAGCAAAGACAGTATGGTAGCCCTAACCAGTGTGGAAGAAACGTGAACTAGTGGGCTGATTTTAAATCTCAGGAAACTGAATAAAGATTTTCTAACTTCTGACTACTAACAAAAGAAGAGGATTTAGATATATGAAGACCAAGTTTTAATTTTAAAAGTATGTTGCATATCATAAAATCCATTCAGCTTCATGCAACAACAACAACAAAAAGCTATCTTTAGCTAATTACAAGTATGCTTTTATTTTTCTCATAAAATACACAGTTTGAATGTGGGATGCTATAAGCACTTGTTCAGAAGATAATAATTTTTAGCTTTACTGAGGAACAAATGGGGATATTAAATAATAATCTAACCTTATTATTAGACCACTTAACTGGTCAGTCAAATGAACCAGTTAAAAACACCAGTGGAGGTACCACTATCCCAGACTTCAAGTTATACTACAGAACTACAGTTATCAAAATGTCATGGTACTGGCATAAAAATAACACTGACCCATGAAACAAAATAGAGACCACACATAAGTTCATGCCACTAAAGTTATCTGATTTTTTTAAAGAAATACAAACACTAAGAATTGGAAAAAAAAGACTGCGTATTCAACAATTAATACTGCTATGCTGGATAGCTACATGTAGAAGAATGAAAATACACGCTTCCCTCTCATCCTGCATAAAATTTAACTCCAAACGGACTTTGCAAATACCTGATGCCCTTAATCTTTAGAGGAGAAAGCATGGAATAAATTTCAATTTGTAAGGAAATGATTTTCCAAACATGACCCTGGTGGCATAAGCATTAGGACTGGGAACTGGCGAAGGGGGACTCAGGAAATCAAAAGGCTTCAGTATGGCAAAGGTTGCCACCATTGAAGTGAAGAGGCAGCCTGTGGAATGAGAAAAAATTCTTCACCAACTATACAACTGACAGATGATTGGCATCTAGAATACATAGTAAAATCACAAAAAAAAAAAAACAGAAAAACAGAAAAAGAAATAATTCAATTAAAATGCAGGACATAGAACTAAGCAGAATTCCCAAAACACAAAATGCAAACTGCTGACATCTTTTTAAATGCTCACCATTATATGCCACCAGGAAGATGAAAATTAAAAGTAATTTGGGATTGCATTTTACCACAATCAGAACTGATAAAAAAGACAATGGATATTTGCATAGAGGTGAGAAAAAGGAAACCCTTCTTTTGGAGTACAGAGTTCTATAGCTATTATGTAAATCAATATGGAGGCTTCTCAAAAAGCTAGAAATAGATCTAAACCTTCACTGTGAGTAGGTCTATTTCCAAAACATTCTATATGCTATTGAGGAGATGCCTATTTATCCATGCTCATGCTGCCGTATTCACAAAACCACGAATGGAAAAAGACTGTCCATCAATTAATGACTGCATAGTGGAAATATGCCACACAGATATGATGAATACTATTCAACTGTTTTAAAATAAATAGTGAAACTTCCAGACTGCAGGTAAATGAATGCAGCTGTAATAGTCATTCTGGGGGATGTAAGCCACACCTAAAAGACAAATGCCACATGTTCTCTCTCATGGTGGATGACAGCTTTGAATAGTCAGATTCATGTGTCTAAATTGGGGTAACTATAGAATTCATGAAAGTGGTAAGGAACCGTGTGGGGTATTTCAAGGAAAGGAGGATAGAACACAAGTGTGTGAAGGGAAAGCAGCAACCACAGAGCAGGATGGACTAAGTGAAGCAGGCGATTTGAAGCACATAGTAGAGGAATGAGAATGAAGAGGAATGAATAGGAAAGATATTTTGAAAAACTCAAATGAACACCTACTAATGACTACTTTAGAAGTTTCCTAAATATATGTACATATAACTATGTAAGTGGAATTTAAATGCAACTACCCCATAATGGGGGAAAACCCCACTCAGAAGCTATCAAATAAAGTACTCTTTGAATTGTTCAGGATCAGTGGAGTCTTATAGATCTCCCAAACAATTACAGGCTAATTGCATTGTTCTTACTTATGTTACCTTGATGGTAAAATCCTATTGCTGAAGATGCATACCTGAGTCTTAGGGCATGAAGAAATCAAGCTTCATCCATGTTGGCTAGCTCTAACTGTATTGGAAGTTGTAATGCTTGAGAACAGGATAGAAAAACAATCTACAATTTTACCCAGCCATTAATTCTGTGAGCTACAATAAAGATTGTCCTGACAAGATATGCTTACTGGGGATATAAAGGCATGAATGTATGGAAGTATTAGACCAGTTTCTTTTTGGATTTAAAATCCACTCCAAAAGCTATACCTCAACTGGTACTGTTAAGCAGGGCAAAAATTGGTGGCTGGATAGATCATAGGCCATAGGGAAGAACGTAATAAATACTATTATTCTAAGTGGACATAGTAATAAACTGCCCTAGTTCTTACATTTATACCCATATATTAGAGCATCCCACAGCTCTACTTAGCAAAGCTTATTTTTGCAGTAGATGGCAATTAATACAGAGATGCACAACTGGTCAGTGTGAAGAGAATAAAAGACTGTGGAGTGTTTGTCTCTAAATGGGACATCTATCATGGACAGGGACAGGGGGCATTGCAAAGTCCATAGGTAGCATACATTGCAGAAAAACATATTTGCTGGACATGGTAGAGCCATTAGAGATGTGAACTCACAGGGGCTGTGACTGCATGCTCAAAACACACACAAGATCAAGCCAGTTAGCATTCTAGCTTGGAAAAGGGAGGCGCTCCATCACTGAGAAGTTACTGACAGTTGATGGCTTCTAGGAGAAGGAGAATAAGCTTTCTTGAAGGATGTGTTCACTGGCAGGTCCACTATGCTCCAGAGGATGGCCACACCACCTAGGAATATATATATGCCACACAAATTAGACTCCATAGCTGTTCATGTTTTTAAGAATATACAAACTTAGATGTAGGTAGGGGTTCGAGAGGATCAGGCAAGAATTAGAGGGAGGAGTAAGAGATGAACATTATCCAAACACACTATATGGAATTCTTAAAGAAGTAATAAAATTATGTGGATAATTAAAACATGATGAGCACTATACCTAGGGTAAGGCCATTAAAATTCAAAAACTGACAATGAATGCCACATTAAATGGAAAACTGGAAATTTCAAACACAGGTGGGGGAAAGAATATAACTACAAAGAGACGTGGAAGAAACTTAAGGGCTGATTAATTTTGCCCAATAAAGTCTTCTTCAAGGGTTTGGTATTGAAATAAAGCTAGACTATAAGAGCATTTCTATTTTCAATTTTTACAAAATTAAAAATTGGTTATTTTGAAATAATTAAATTGATAAACATGATATGAAATTAGCCGAATATTTTAAATGGTAATTTATTGGTAGAAACTTAACACACAATAATACTCTGTATTAATAGGGATTTTCTGAGATCTATGGTAGCTAGTCAGTGAACTTAAGGATAATTTCAATTTTTTTTCTAGATGTTGTAAATAGATTTCCTTTCCTACAGTGCTTTAATTATTTCAATGCATTTGCTCTCCAATTTCTGTTACTTTGAGCAAGTTCTTTATGAGATTTTTCTTTGCCTTTTATTATTCAATTTTTTCTTTACTAACATACATTGCATAGTACATTAATCAATAAATCTATAGTTTAATATTAGAAATGAATTAAACAGCTTTTATAATTGTAATCACAACTTCACATATAAGATATATTGTGATTTTAGCTATTTCATTATGTAAATGTTAAATTCCAAATAATAAAATCCATTATAGTAAAGTTATGGTAGAAACTGATGATAGACAGACAGATAGATAGATAGATAGATAGATAGATAGATAGATAGATAGATAGATAGATAGATTTATTTTTCAGTTTGGAGGTAATAACACTAGTTAATAAGTTTTTATTATTATATATTTTTGCTATGTAGCAACTCATCTATTTTTTCCAAAGTTCTCTATGTTTATTGTTCATTCTAACCATTCAACTTCTCTAATTATGTAAAAACAGTATCTACAGCAGACAATGGTTCAATTCACTATGAATTCACAAACAGCACTGACTCAATAAAACATATCAGACATTTTCCTCCCCTTTTCTCATGAGTGATCCTCTAGTTTATGAATACAAGTCTAAGACACAATAAAAGTAAGTTCAAGGACACCAGAACTGCGTTTCTGGGTTAATACACACTGAATTTGGGAAGCCATCTTTGCCCGAGTTCTCACCCCGTCTCCTGAAAGGCGGGCCTGCATTTGCACCACTGCAAACACTGGTCTCAGGCTGCATTTCTCTTCTATTTATGTATGGTTTGTCACAGGGGCTCTGTCTGATTTGTCCTACACAATTATTTCTCTTGGAGTCAGCCCCACCTCCCCTCAGGCTTAAGGGGGACCCCCAAACAGAGGCTGTGAATGGACCCCAAGGTCCACGTTCTGACCTCATCTTTACACTGTACATGACTGTTTAATTTCCTCTTTAAGACAAATTAATTGTTGCATGCTCTAATGAGACTGCAAAGGCTCCTGCTCCAATCTGGTAGCTGGGAAGAGGTTACGCAGAGGTTGTCCAGATTGATGGTTCCAGGGTGGGTGACCTGAAGATGAACTTTGACTAAACTTTGCTCTTTGTGCACTTGGCAGTGTGCACTTGGAAAGTGGTAATTGTGCACAAGAGACGATTTAAAACTCCAGGCTAAGATTGTGTTTGGAAGTTAGCCTTTGGAAAAACGTGAGGGAAACTCTTTGCCAATCTTTTCAAAACCAGTGGTATCAATTGTTTTTCTAAGTGTTTTTTTTTCCCCTTCTTTATTACATTCAACTTACATTCCAAAATACAAAGCATTAGCCCAAATAGAAATGACTTTTCTTTTCATTTCCTTTCATCTAGGCACTATAAAAGTTAGATTAAATTGAACCCAATCTAATATAAGGCAGGCTATATAGTGATCATAACTCAAGAATTTCAGTAAAATGCTTACAAACTTTCCTTGGATTCTGCAACCTATAGGCCATGAACCTATTTTACTGATTAGATAAAATTTAAGCCTGGTTTTTATTGGTACTGAAGACAGTTACACTGAAAGTCATTGAACCTCAACCTTGGAGTGCAAGAGTAAAACCTGGAGATTCTTTCTAAAGTAATTATTTAGCATGATACATATAGAAGGGTTTTTTTCATTACTCTTGTTAAAAAATCATTATAAATAAAATATTTAGCCTTAGTATAGTCTGGCACTCAGGATGGACTCTATGTGTTCCATAAAAACATAGAAACTACTTAAAGTTAATGAATAAAATACAAGTTTTAGTTTATGCAGCATGTGCTATATATTTCTATTTGCTAATTAATTAATATGGATAACCATGAAAAGAAAATTGCATCTTCTTAAAAGAAAGGGAAAAATGATCTTAGAAAGTGACTCAAATTATTTTAATTAAGCATCAGACTTGAGCCAGCTAGTCAACAAATGCTCAAGGAGTAGAGGCAGAAGCATCCTGAATTCAAAGCCACCTTGGTCTTTCCCTGGAGCTGTGTGAGAGTTCAGTTGGTAAAGTGCTTGTCTTGTAAGTATAAAAACTTCAATTCTATTCTCCAGGTCCCGTTCAGGGAAAACATGGTGTGGAGGTGTGCATATGTAGTTCTGGCATTGGTGAAGCACCTCTGACAGGAGGATCCTGGGGCATGGCAGTCAGCCAGCATAGCCTACTGAACAAGCTTTAGCCAATGAAAGAACCTGTCTCAACAATAGCCTAAAGAGACACAGCTGAGGCTTCCCCCTGACCTTCACACACCTATGCACATACTCAAATTCATGCATACACACAGAAACACACACGTGTGCACGCGCGCGCACACACACACACACACACACACACACACACACACGGAAGCTGAGCATATGAAATGATTCCTATGAAGAAGGAAGAAGAGGGCTCTGATCCTGGAAAGGCTTGATCCAGCATTGTAGGGGAGTACCAGGACAGAGAAAAGAGACGGGGAAATGATAGGAGAATGGATGGAGAGAAGAGGACTTATGGGACATATGGGGAGGGGGGAACTGGGAAAGGGGAAAGCATTTGGAATGTAAAGAATATAGAAAAATATATATATATACAATAAATAAATACATACATACATACATACATAAATACATAAATACATAAAATGTAAAAAAAAAATTAAGTACACCAGAAAAAAAAAAAAGATCTCTTACTTTCTGGCTCCTCTTCATTTTTCTTCATTCCTTCCTTCATCTTTTTCAAAAGCAATCAAGGTGTCTCCTTACCTCCTTCAACATCATAGTAGCATGTGCTGAAAATAAGCATGGCAGCACCTTCATGTGCTTTTTTGGCAAGGAGGCAGCAGAAAAGTTCACAAATAATTTTTATTTGACTTCAGACAAACTAAAACCTCAAGATGTCATAATGAAATCTGATGCATTCTTTTTCAAATCTACTCTTTTAGAACTTCATATATGTATGCAATAAAGTATGACCATCTCTTACCTCTTATGACTGCCTTGGATCTCCTGACATAGCCTCTCTTACTTTGTTGTCTGTCTGTTTTTGTTTTAACCCGGAAGATCCAATGAGTGCTGGTCATATGTCCATGGGTGTAGTGCCATCCACTGCATTGCAGGGCAGCCTACAAGTAGTCATGATCCCAAAAATAGAATGCTTCTCCATCCTCTGACAGCTAGCAACTGCCAATAACTCTCCAGTTATGGATCAGAGCTTTATAAGACCCTCCCCACTCACAGTAGAGCTTTCATTGGTTTGATCCCATGAATGTGTTATGCAGGTAACCACAACTGCTATGATGAGTTCATGTGTTTGTAATCATACTACATACAGAACACAACATCTTTAAGCATTCCTTCCTATCCTCTAGCATTTATATTTTTTCCATTTAATTTTCCATAATGTTCACCACATTCTTGGAGACAGATAAAAGTAGATGTGAGAGACTCTCAGTCTTGTCAGCATCAAGAGGGGCAAGGAAAAAAGTGGAATGCTTCCTTGTTTGAACTAGGATATATTTTTCTGCATTAAATATTTATTTCTAATTTCTTAATTAATTTATTTATTTACTTTATATCCAGATCACAGGCTTTCCTTCCTTCTCTGCTCCCAGGCCCATCTGCTCACATCACTACCCTGTTATGCCCCTGCTGTCACTTTCTCCTCAGAAAAGTCTCAGAAGAAGCAAGGCCTCCTACAGATATCAATCCACCTTGGTGTATCAAGTTTCAATAGGACCAAACAAATCTTCTCACATTGTAACTAAGCAAGGCACCCCATTTAGGGGACAGAGATCTAATGGTGGGTAACAGAGTCAGATACAGCTCCTGCTCCTGCTCTTAGGAGGTCCACATGAAGACCAAGCTGCACAACTATTTCATATGTACTGAGGGCTTAGGTCTATCTCATATATGTTCGCTGTTTGGTGGTTCAGTTTCTCTGGGCCCCTATGGGCCCAGCTTAGTTGTTTCTGTACTTTTTTCTTGGGTTGTCTTTGACCTATCAGGATCCTTCAATCCTTCCCCCCTCTTTAATTTAATTCCCCAAGATCTACCTAAGGTTTACTTGTGGGTCTCTGTATCTGTTTCCATCTGCTAGGTAAAGCCTCTCAGACGACAGTTATGCTAGGTACCTGTCTGGAAGTACAATAGAATATTATCAATAGTGTCCAGGGTGGGTTCTGTTTCTCCCATGGCATGGGCCAGTCATTGGTTGGCCATTCCCTCAAACTCTGCTACACCTTTATCCTTGCACATCTTGTTGTCAGGAGAAATTTTGGGTCTAAGATTTTGTGGCTGGGTTGTTTGCACAGTCCCACCATTGGAAGTCTCTTCTGGTTACAAGAGATAACAGTGAACTAGGAAGTGTTCAAAGATGCATTGAAAGGCATCAGCAACTCCTTTAGATTGTAGAAGATGCCATAATTAACTGCTTTTGAAAATACAGTCTTCCCAGGCCCGGCAGTGGTGGCGCACGCCTTTAATCCCAGCACTTGAGAGGAAAAGGCAGGCAGATTTGTGAGTTCAAGGAAAACCTGATCTACAGAGTAAGTTCCAGGACAGCCAGGACTATACAGAGAAACCATGTCTCAAAAAAACAAAAACTAAAAAAAAAAAACAAAAAACAAAAAACAAAAAAAACAAAACAACAACAAAAAAGGCTAAGATGAATCATCCTAGTGACAAGATGGATTTAAATTCAAAACAACCCTGAGATTTCATCTTACACCAGTCAGAATGGCTAAGATTAAAAATTCAGGAGACAGCAGGTGTTGGAGAGGGTGTGGAGAAAGAGGAACACTCCTCCACTGCTGGTGGGGTTGCAAATTGGTACAACCACTCTGGAAAGCAGTCTGGCGGTTCCTCCGAAAACTGGGCACCTCACTTCCAGAAGATCCTGCTATACCACTCCTGGGCATATACGCAGAGGATTCCCCACCATGTAATAAGGATACATGCTCTACTATGTTCATAGCAGCCCTATTTATAATTGCCAGATGCTGGAAAGAACCCAGGTATCCCTCAACAGAAGAGTGGATGCAAAAAATGTGGTATATCTACACAATGGAGTACTATTCAGCCATTAGAAACAATGAATTCATGAAATTCTTAGGCAAATGGATGGAGCTAGAGAATATCATACTAAGTGAGGTAACCCAGACTCAAAAGGTGAATCATGGTATGCACTCACTAATAAGTGCATATTAACCTAGAAAACTGGAATACCCAAAACATAATCCACACATCAAATGAGATACAAGAAGAAAGGAGGAGTGGCCCCTTGTTCTGGAAAGACTCAGTGAAGCAGTATTCGGCAAAACCAGAACGGGGAAGCGGGAAGGGGTGGGTGGGAGGGCAGGGGAAGAGAAGGGGGCTTACGGGACTTTCGGGGAGTGAGGGGATAGAAAAGGGGAAATCATTTGAAATGTAAATAAAAAATTATATCGAATAAAAAAAAGATGGATTTAAATTGCTGTGTCAGTTCCTACTATAATTGTCTGATTTGAGGAATGGGATTCTTCAATACCAATTTGTATGTATTGATAGACAGAGTTTGGCAGAGGTCAATAAAGGCCTATTTCTAAACTACGTGCAATTAGCATATGATCTTCAATGAAACCAATTTATAGAATAAAATGTTGCTCTGTCTTAATAGGTTTGTTGCTGTGAAGAGACAGCATGGCCAAGGCAACTCTTATAAAGGAAAACATTCAACTGGGGCTGGCTCACAGTTTGTAATGTGATTTAGTCCATTACATTATGGTAGGAGGCATGGCAGCATTCCGGCAGACATAGTACTGGAAACAGAGCTGAGAGTGCTACATCTTAATCCATAGACAACATGGATGAAACTGTCTCTGCACATAGCATAAACATAAGAGCCCTCAAAATCAACTCCAGAATGACACCCTTCTTCCAACAAGGCTACACCTATCCCAACAAGGCTCTACTCCCTAATAGTGCCACTCCAGAAAGACCAAGCATTCAAAGACATTAAATCTGTGGAGGAATTCCTATTCAAACCACCACATGCTGAGTAGACTTGAACTTATGCTTGGCAAGATGGAATGGAGGAAAGACTGTTAATGGAAACTTCAATCTTCTATCTGTTCTTTCTTCCTTAGACTTGTTCACTGAAACTCTAGGACTCAGGTTAAAAATGTAATATACCTTCAGGCATAAAGTAACAGTCTGGGAGGCAGAACTCCAGGGGCAGTGTTCCTGAAGCTCAGCTTTCATCTGAAAAAGCAATGGAGAGAATAATCCGTAACATATTGGCCTAGTCTCCTCTGTAAGACTAGAGCCAATGGGGAAAGCTAGAGCAAAAAAGAAGCAGACCCTTTGATGAACAAAGATCTCCTGAGTAACATTAGAAAGGAAGCTGGCAAAATGAACTGGGATAAAATAACTGTTTTAAATTGGAGAGGGTTTATATCTGCTAGCTAGAATGTCTTTCACAATTGTACATGAGGTATAACCACCTCTTCAATGGCCTTTTCAAGTCACTACAGGTGGCACCAACTTGGCTCAGAGGCTAGAAATTGAGAGAGCTGTGATCATGTATTTATCACAGTTTAAGATGCTGTGGGCAACGGGGCTGTGATGAGCTCCTTTCTGAAGCTTGCTTTCTTTTGCTCACAGACTTGGTTCTTTCTCCTTCTTTTGAGCGAATTTATTCTAGTGATGACATTCTGGTGAATTTTTAGAGTACCTGACTTCTTTTGCTAGAAATAGAGGATATATTCCAACACACCTGTAGAACAGTGGTATAGACTTAAAAGGGGGAGAGGGAATTGACATTTAGGGGACTTTTGTTGCTCCAACTTGAACTTTATGTCAGGATTTTCAGACCCAGTGAGATATACATCTGCCTGAGTCCAAGCCTGAAGACATGAATTCAAATCCCAGGACTACATGGTAAAGGGAAAGAAGCAACTTAGAGCAAGTTTTTTGAAGACCACCACATGTGTACTCTAGAATATATGCATGCACCTACACACACCCATACACACAGTACATTAAAAAATGTAATTCAAAACAGAACTGTAACTATCTGCATTCCTGCACTTTCCATAGAAAAGGTTGTAGGTTTTCTGAGATTATCTCTACCAAACACAAAGTTATTCATTTCATCTAAAACCATTTAGGGAGCAGAGTCGCCAGTAAGGCTTAAACCACAGCACAAACAAAACACACCAGGCAAAAGGGAATTTCATTTCTTTCAGTAATCAGTATTCCTTTGCACAGGTCACCAGCAAATCAGTGCAAACTGTCTGGAGTTAATTTCTTCATAACAAATAATTCTAGTGAAGTAGTTTTATAACATCAGTTCTTGATATATTTTCAGTTTATTCACCCCTTCCCACTTCCCTGTTCTGGAATTCCCCTATACTCTTGCACTGAGTCTTTCCAGAACCAGGGACCACTCCTCCATTCTTTTTGGTCATCATTTAATTTGTGGATTATGTCCTGGGTATTCAAAGTTTCTAGGCTAATATCCACTAAAATAGAAAACAAACTTTGAAAGTCCAAGGTCTCAGTATAACAATTGTAAGTGTTTACTCAAGGAATCATGTTTTTAAATTGTTAAGCTCAGTAATTAACTTGGAGTTAGACAATCAACATAATGAAAAAATTTAAAAACTAAGAACATTTTCTTCCCTAAAACGTATTAGTCTATTAATCATGAAGGCAAGGATTTACACATGTACAAAGAGATTGCTTTGTCTAACATCTATATACATACTCATCCAAAAGCAAAACTATCAAACTTTTAAGTTTTTATTAACTTTTGTTTGCTTAATATAAAATGTAAAGACTTTTCTTTAAAAGGTTTTGGTTTCATTTTTATTTTTTTTCCTCTTTTTTTTCTTTTTTTTTAATTCTATATATTTTTTATTTACATTGCAAATGATTTCCCCTTTTCTGGGTCCCCACTCCCCGCAAGTCCCATAAGCCCTCTTCCGTCCCCCTATTCTTCCATCCACCCCTTCCCACTTCCCTGTTCTGGAATTCCCCTATACTCTTGCACTGAGTCTTTCCAGAACCAGGGACCACTCCTCCATTCTTTTTGGTCATCATTTAATTTGTGGATTATGTCCTGGGTATTCAAAGTTTCTAGGCTAATATCCACTCATCAGTGAGTACATACCATGATTGATCATTTGAGACTGGGTTACCTCACTTAGTATGATGTTCTCCAGCTCCATTCATTTGTCTAAGAATTTCATGAATTCATTGTTTCTAATGGCTGAACAGTACTCCATTGTGTGTATATAATTTTTTGTATTCATTCCTCCGTTGAGGGACACCTGGGTTCTTTCCAGCTTCTGGCTATTATAAATAGGGCTGCTATGAACATTGTGGAGCATGTATCCTTATTATATGCTGGAGAATCCTCTGGGTATATGCCCAGGAGTGGTATAGCAGGGTCCTCTAGAAGTGAAGAGCACAGTTTTGTGAGGAAACGCCAGACTGATTTCCAGAGTCGTTGTACCAATTTGCAACCACACCAGCAGTGGAGGAGTGTTCCTCTTTCTCCACATCTTCACCAGCACCTGTTTTCTCCTGAGTTTTTGATCTTCTGACTGCTGTGAGGTAAAATCTCAGGGTTGTTTTGATTTGCATTTCACTAATGACTAATAATGATGTTGAACATTTTTTAAGATGCTTCCCAGCCATCTGAAGTTCTTCAGGTGAAAATTCTTCATTTAGCTCCGTACCCCATTTTTTAATTAGGGTTATTTGGTTTTCTGGAGTCTAACTTCTTGAGTTCTTTGTATATATTAGCCATCTATCAGATGTAGGGTTGGTGTAGATCTTTTCCCAATTTGTTGGTTGCCAATTTGTCCTTTTGATGGTGTCCTTTTCCTTACAGAAAATGGAAGACGATCTCAGAAAATGGAAAAATCTGCCATGCTGGTGGATTGGCAGGATTAATATAGTTAAAATGGCCATCTTGCCTAAAGTAATATACAGATTCAATGCAATGCCCATCAAAATCCCAACTCAGTTCTTCATAGAGGTAGAAAGAGCAATTCTCAAATTCATCTGGAATAACAAAAAACCTAGGATAGCTAATACTATTCTCAGCAACAAAAGAAATTCTGGGGGAATCAGTATCCTGGACATCAAGCAATACTACAGAGCAATAGTGTTAAAAACTGCATGGTACTGGTACAGTGACAGGCAGGCGGATCAGTGGAATAGGATTGAAGATCCAGAAATGAACCCACACACTTATGGCCACTTGATCTTCGACAAAGGAGCTGAAAACATCCAGTGGAAAAAAGATAGCCTTTTCAACAAATGGTGCTGGTTTAACGGGAGGTCATCATGGAGAAGAATGCAAATTGATCCATCTTTATCTCCTTGTACTAAGCACAACACCAAGTGGATCAAGGACCGCCACGTAAAACCTGACACACTGAAACTAATAGAAAAGAAACTGGGAAAGACCCTTGAGGACATGGGCACAGGGGAAAAGTTTCTGAAAAGAACACCAATAGCTTATGCTCTAAGATCAAGAATTGACAAATGGGACCTCATAAAATTACAAAGTTTCTTTTCCTCTCTTTTATTGAAAATAGTTTTTCTCCCTCATACAATATATCCTGACTAGAGTTTCCTGTCTAAAAGAGAATAGCCAAACATGACTAAATAAAATATAAGAGGAAGCAAAAACTATTATATCAAAATTGGACAAGGTAGTCCAACAGGAGGAAAACAGTCCTAAGAACTGACCCAAAAGTCAGAAGCCCACTAGTTCTCACAGGCAAGATTCTCATAAAAATGGTCAGCTAACGACATGATCGTCTACCTAAGTGACCCAAAGAACTCCACTAGAGAGCTCCTACAGCTGATAAACAACTTCAGCAAAGTGGCAGGTTACAAAATCAACTCAAGCAAATCAGTGGCCTTCCTATACTCAAAGGATAAGCAGGCTGAGAAAGAAATTAGGGAAATGACCCCCTTCACAATAGCCACAAACAGTATAAAGTATCTTGGGGTGACTCTTACCAAACATGCGAAAGATCTGTATGGCAAGAACTTCAAGACTCTGAAGAAGGAAATGGAAGAAGACCTCAAAAAATGGGAAAACCTCCCATGCTCATGGATCGGTAGAATCAATATAGTTAAAATGGCCATTTTGCCTAAAGCACTATACAGATTCAATGCAATACCCATCAAAATCCCAACTCAATTCTTCACAGAGTTAGAAAGAGCAATTATCAAATTCATCTGGAACAACAAAAAACCCAGGATAGCTAAAACTATTCTCAGCAACAAAAGAAAATCTGGGGGAATCAGTATCCCTGACCTCAAGCAATACTACAGAGCAATAGTGTTAAAAACTGCATGGTATTGGTACAGTGACAGGCAGGAGGATCAATGGAACAGGATTGAAGATCCAGAAATGAACCCACACACCTATGGCCACTTGATCCTCGACAAAGAGGCTGAAAACATCCAATGGAAAAAAGATAGCCTTTTCAACAAATGGTGCTGGTTCAACTGGAGGTCAGCATGCAGAAGAATGCGAATTGATCCATCCTTGTCTCCTTGTACTAAGCTCAAATCCAAATGGATCAAGGACCTCCACATAAAGCCAGACACTCTGAAACTAATAGAAAAGAAACTGGGGAAGACCCTTGAGGACATCGGTACAGGGAGAAAGTTTCTGAACAGAACACCAATAGCGTATGCTCTAAGAGCAAGAATTGACAAATGGGACCTCATAAGGTTACAGAGTTTCTGTAAGGCAAAGGACACCATCAAGAGGACAGATCGGCAACCAACAAATTGGGAAAAGATCTTCACCAATCCTACATCAGATAGAGGGCTAATATCCAATATATATAAAGAACTCAAGAAGTTAGACTCCAGAAAACCGAACAACCCTATTAAAAAATGGGGTACAGAGTTAAACAAAGAATTCTCACCTGAAGAACTTCGGATGGCGGAGAAGCATCTTAAAAAATGCTCCACTTCATTAGTCATTAGGGAAATGCAAATCAAAACAACCCTAAGATTTCATCTTACACCAGTCAGAATGGCTAAGATTAAAAATTCAGGAGACAGCAGGTGTTGGAGAGGGTGCGGAGAAAGAGGAACACTCCTCCACTGCTGGTGGGGTTGCAAATTGGTACAACCACTCTGGAAAGCAGTCTGGCGGTTCCTCCGAAAACTGGGCACCTCACTTCCAGAAGATCCTGCTATACCACTCCTGGGCATATACCCAGAGGATTCCCCACCATGTAATAAGGATACATGCTCTACTATGTTCATAGCAGCCCTATTTATAATTGCCAGATGCTGGAAAGAACCCAGGTATCCCTCAACAGAAGAGTGGATACAAAAAATGTGGTATATCTACACAATGGAGTACTATTCAGCCATTAGAAACAATGAATTCATGAAATTCTTAGGCAAATGGATGGAGCTAGAGAACATCATACTAAGTGAGGTAACCCAGACTCAAAAGGTGAATCATGGTATGCACTCACTAATAAGTGGTTATTAACCTAGAAAACTGGAATACCCAAAACATAATCCACACATCAAATGAGATACAAGAAGAAAGCAGGAGTGGTCCCTGGTTCTGGAAAGACTCAGTGAAACAGTATTTGGCAAAACCAGAAAGGGGAACTGGGAAGGGGTGGGAGGGAGGACAGGGGAAGAGAAGGGGGCTTACGGGACTTTCGGGGAGTGGGGGGGGGCTAGAAAAGGGGAAATCATTTGAAATGTAAATAAATTATATCAAATAAAAAAAAATCAGGTTAAAAAAAAAAAAAAAAGGAAAAAAAAAATGGTCAGCTAAGAGCTCTAACATACACACTGAGGACCTAATGCAGCCACATGTAGTCCCCGTGCTTGCTGCCTCAGCATCTGTGAGTTGAGTTAATATTTGCCTTGTTCAGCTGGTTCAGAAGACCTTATTTTTCTAGTCTCCTCCATTCCCTCTGGCTCTTACAATCTTTCTGTCTCCTCTTCCACAGGAAGCCCTGAACTCTGAGGAGAAGGATTTGGTAGAGAAGTGACATTTAGACTCTTTCTGAATAATGGCTGGCTTTGGGTCTCTGCATCTGCTCCCATCTACTGCCGGGAAAAAAAACTCTCAAATGATTACTGACCATAGAATTGATCTATGCGTACAACCCTTCTCATGGGTTGCTGTAACTGTTATGATATCCAAGGATCTATGGACATCTGTATCATCACATTCATTCTCCTTTTAAAAGTCTTTATACTAAATACCTTGGATTTTTCTTTGCTCTTCCTGTTTATGTGAGGCAGCTGTCCTTTACATTATTCCTAGCATTTCTGAGGTGTGAAGTAAACATAAGACAATCATGTGCAAGCTATTCATTAGAATTAGGAAAAAATCTCAGAACTACTCAAGCAAAATTAATAAGAAGGGATGTAACATGCCCACCTTCTTATGATTCATATGAAAGTCAGATAATATCAATTAGCATTTATCAAATAAGAACAAGCAGGTGAGGGTGACAGCATTTTACTTATCTTGCAGGAATATGCTATGATGAATGACTCTTTCATAAAATACCTTACATCAGCACTTCCTGAGAGCTCACAGTATGTGTTTAAGCAACCTCAAACATCTAGGCAAGTCAAAAAAAAAAGCAGTGTGGAGCCACAGTTGGGTAGACACAGGCCCACATCACCAAGGCAGAATCCTAAGCTTGTAACTGCTCATGTCCAAGAGCCAAACATTATTAAAATGTTGACCTGGAATGTATTTAGTTTATTTTCAATACCAAAATTGTTTTCTTTGTATATGTATCAGCATTTCCCTAGAACTCTGAAAGTGGGGTTAAGTCCCCACTTTCAGGGCAGCTGCCATTATAGAGGGGGGAAAATGAAGTCCACAATTTACTGATATGAAAAGGTGTGATTAGGAACCCTCTTAGGCCAGCATTTTTCCCATGATGTAAAAGTGTCTTTTGAAATATCAAACTGACAGAAATCTATATATTAGAAGAAATATCCCAGTAGCTACTCATCAGATCTTCTGAGTATCCATTTTACAAGCTATCACAGTCTTAACAAAAACACCCTGTAGTTTCAATTCCAGAAGACACAGGTCTCATTCACAGGCCTCAACTGCCTTAAAATCCAGTTTCCTTCAGGGAAAAAGCAGCATCTTTTACGCTGCAGTCCCTAATATCCTCTGGTCTGAGCCCACTGAGTAAGCTCAAGTTGTATGAATTTTATTTGAATAATTGGCATGTCTGTGTGAGGACAGAGTTATGACTACAGAATGAAGTGCTAAAAGCAAATCCGAGTGCTGCAATGTGATTGGTTTCGGTTGTGTCCATAAAACCGAATCCTTTGTTTCTCTTTGCTTCTGTTAAAATACATAACTATCTACATTAAATGGTAATGAAATGGATTTCATATGAGATTATTTAATTCAGCTACATCTGAAGTTTTTTGTGAGCCCTTAAATGCGTACACATGAAGTAGCCACAGCTTTACTGTTAAGTTGTACTTCTCTACACTGGCAACTTAACACTGCACTGACACGCAACACACAGCAGAGGGAGGGACAGGATCCGGAGACTGTACTGCACTAGGTGGATGGCAAAGTGTACCCAAATATACCATGATGCACAGGAAACAAACACTATTAATGAAATATACTGCAAGACAGTAAAGGAAAACATCCTGGTAACAAGAATACACATGCCTTCAACAGAGATGTATAGAGAAAATAGGTAACAAAAGGTAATTCAAGACCAATTTTAGCCAGAGAGTTTTAAGGAGTTTTAAGGGAGATGTGTGGGAAAGGAGAAATCAAAGGGAACATGTTGAGAAAAAATAAGTTTAATATAGCTGGTTTAATGTTCTGAGACATCCATATCTTTTAATGTTTTGTGGTTTGAATAGAATTCAGTAAATATTTAACTCTACTCCCCAAAACTATGTAAAGTATAAAATATGGTATGTCAATATACAGTTTGATTTAAAGTGTTTCTTTATATGTATTCAATTATACTAGAAAAATGTATGGAAAAATGTAAGATTTTGAGCAAATTAAATAAAAAATATTGAAGAAGAAAAAGTAGTGGTTAGAGTCTGGAAAACTATCTTCAAATTCATAATGTTTTTTTAAACTAACAGTAAATAAAAGTATCTATAATTATTTAAAGAACATTATAAATTTGAAGATACTTATCCAGACTCTAAACACAATTTTAAGTTTGTTTTCTGTTTGTTTGTTTCATTTTTGAGTTTTGTTGATGTTGTTGTTTTTAAAACAAGGTCTATCTACATAGGTCTAGCTGACCTGGAACTCAATAATGTAGACTAGGATGGTACCGAAATCACTGAAATTCACCTCCCTCTGCCTCTTGTGTACTGAGATTAAGGGCATGTGCTGCCACACCTTGTAATAATAGATTTTAATTGAGTTTCCACAAACACAAAATTGAGAAATTCTTGCTTTAACATGATTTAAATGTAATACTCGGCATTAAACTTATTACAGTTTTATAAATAGATGGGTCAAAAATAAAATATTTAGTACAAATCTAACTCAATTTAATTATTATATTAGTTTGATAAAGTCACTGTAATCAAGAGCTGTAATCTTGGTCATTCAAACAGGAAAAATGTGTAATTACCTAGTTTGGAGGCTCAAACCCAGCACCAAGGCCTGGCAAGGTTGAAGAAGAGATGCTTCTACTGACTTCTGATGTTTCATGATGATCATTAGCATTCTTTGGCTTTGACATTCTCCAAATTCTACTTCCATAATCACATGATATTATGTCAATCAAGTGCCTACCACTCAAGTTTGCCAATTTCGTAAGATAACAACTATATTGGATTTAAAGCTATCCCAATATATGATGTTCCAAGACACAGTGAGATGTATGAGATCTTTCTTCAAAAATCCAAAACACAGAAGACAGGAAGGGACATGGAAATAGAGGGAGGAATCAATATAAATCATCTTACTTATCTGATTTTAACTTGATTACCTCTATAAACACTGTATTTCCAAGCCAGGTCACATAAGAAAGTATTGCAGTGTATGAATTTTGGGTCAAGAGGACACAAACCACAAAGTGTCGATCAAAGAAATCTCTACATCTGGAGAAGGACTCTGCATTCACAGCCTGCATGACTCAGCAGGAATATGACTTCATACAGCAGTCACAATAGTTTTAGAACATTTCGTGTGTGTGGTATAAAATGTGTGTGTGTGTGTGTGTGTGTGTGTGTGTGTGTGTGTGTATACATATATGTGTGTGCGTGTATGTATATAATTTTAGTAAAAGAACTAGAGTAGTCAAATTAATATTGAAAAATTTAAAAGGAATCATATCACCCAACATTAAGAATTATAAGAAAACTATAAACTATAATAATTAACTATACATTGATGATAGGATGGATACTTAGAAAATAAAACAGAGTAGAGAATACATAAATCAACCTATACATACTTTTCCTAATTAAATTTAAAAATTTTTTAAAAATATAAAGATAACTCCAGGAATAATGAACAATATTTTCAACAATTGGCACTGGAATAATCAAATATCCATAATCTGAATATGAATCTTAACCTAAATGACATATTCAAAATGAATCACAGATCTAAATGTCTAATTTAAAATTATAAAACATTGAGAAGAAACAGGAGAAATCTTTTGTGATCTGACTTTAGTAAAGGAGTTCTTAGATATGACACCAAAGGCTAAGTTTGAAAGTAAAAAAATGAAAAATGGAATTCATCAGAATTTAAAATGATTACTCTTCAAAAACAAAACAAAAAAACAAAACAGTAACTAGAAAGAAAGACAAGTTACAAGCTCTGAAAAAAAGTCATGTGTCTAGAAAAGAATATGTATCCTGAATGTACTCTAAAAACTTCAACATAATTTTTAATTTTTTAAATTCTTTGAGAATTCCATGTAATGTATTGCCCAAATTCCCCCTCAAACCTCACAGATCCACCCATAGCTCCTTACCCCCCAAAACATCTCATTCTTTTTTTAATTATTATTAATTAATTAATTAATTTTTGTACCCCATATTTATTTCCCCACCCACCTTCTGACTGTTCCACATCCCATACCTCCTCCTCACCCCCATGTCTCCACGTGGATGCCCCACCTCCCACCTCCAAACTCCCTGGGGCTTCCAGTTTCTTGAGGCTTAGATGCATCATATCTTAATGAACACAGACCCGGCAGTCCTCTACTGTATGTGGTTGGTGGCCTCATATCATCTGGTGTATGCCGCCTATCTGGTGTATGTTTGGTGGTTCAGTGTTTGAAAGATCTCAGGGGACCCAACTAAATGAGACTGCTGGTCCTCCTACAGGGTTGCCGTTCTCTTCAGTTTCTTTCAGCCTTCCCTAATTCAACAACATGGCTCAGATGCTTCTGTCCATTGGTTGGGTGCAAATATCTGCATCTGACTCAGCTGCTTGCTGGGTGTTCTGGAGTGCAGTCATGCTCAGTCCCTTATGTGAGCACTCCATAGCCTTAGTAACAGTGTCAGGACTAGGGACCTCCCCTTGAGCTGGATCCCATTTTGGGTCTGTCTCTGGACCTTCTTTTCCTCAGGCTCCTGTCCATTTTCATCCCTGTAATTCTTTCAGACAGGAATAATTATGAGTCAGAGTTGTGACTCTGGGATGACCCCCCTCTCCCTCACTTGATGGCCTGTCTGGATCCAATTTGTGTTGCCCATCTACTCCTGAGTTTGGAAATGTTAAGACTCTCCAAGAACTTCTGGCTTCTTTCTGCTGCTAAACAGTCTATTTAGTTGGGAAACTTTTAGGGCAGTGCTTGTCCTCTTGTTCTTAAGATTTCTAACTTGGCAGTTCATGTCTTGCATAGCCACTGTGAGCTAACTGTACATTTTACTTATCACTGTTGGGATTCACTGTGACACTGGACATATACCCCATTATTTCTATTCTTTCTGGAAGTGCTATGAGCCACAAACTACATATGCTCATTCTTTTCTTAATTTTTTAAAAATATCACTTCGAGTTGTGTTGCTCTCGTGGCTGCTCTCTGGGTTCATTTCCTCAGCCTGTTAGGTACTATATCTGTTATCCTGAACTAGGTACGATCTATCATCTAAGGCTTTTAACACGTTTTTTAATTTCAATTACTTTCTAATTTCCACAAAAATGTATTTTATTATCTTTCAGTTGCACTTTATTATAACTCTTCCCTTGATTCCTTGTTGCATATTTTGTTGTTCATGAACATAGTTTCTAGTGTTTAACTATTCTAATGAATTCTTAAGATATACTCACAACCTGCTAGTTTTGCCTGTTTGCTCATTGGGAGACTTATTTGGTAAAGTGGTATGGAGTTCTAATGAAGTCCCATTTGGTGGTTCTGTTGGGGAGAGTTGAGAGATATGTGAAGGGCTCTTGCAGCCCTGAACATGAGAAACACAGCCATGAGAGCATGGCACTGGCTGGCACCCTCTTTCCCTTTGCTCTCCTATAAATGTTTAGATGACATTCCTAAAGCTAGCCACCAAGGTCTAGTCAATTGTACAGAGCCATATTTGGGAGTCATACCTTGACATTGGTCAAGGACAATCCCTGGCTTTGGGCTGGACTCTGCCATTAGGGCATAATAGGGAAGTAGGTTAAGGCAGGAATTTTGATCCTTGGGTGGAGTGCTAAGAGTGTACTCAAGGTACAAGTACATTGTACAAGTACAATGGTCAAGGTTAACTTCTCCCAGGTAGTCAGGATCCTGCTCCACCTAGGGTGGAGTGCTCGGAGTGGAGGTTAAGCTCATTGTTCCTCAGGTCTACAAATTCCTGAATTAAGCAGGTGACCCACCCAGCTGCCTGAGCAGTTGAGACAAGAACCTCCAGTAGAAGCTAGACAACTTCCACCTGAACTCAACCCAGAGTCTGGGGGAAGGGTTTGCCCAAATTGTTAAAAGGTCTGACCGCCATTAAAATTTTGGCCTTGATGAGTGAAACATTGCCCTGGCCCTCCTTCCTTTCGCCCCTCTCCCATTCATCCCTTAGCTTCTGTTCCAGCAACCCAGTACGTAATAGCTGCTGGCAGCTATGGAATCCAACAGTCAATTATTTGGACACTTTACTATGCATGAGGCTAATCACCAAGGTCCAACTATCAAAACAGAAAAGTCCAGCCATCAAAAATCATTATTTTTACTAACCTAATTAACAAACCCAATCAGAATTTACCAACCATCCTTGCTCATTTTATTACAGCCCTTCCCCCTTTCCCTCCTGAAATGAACACTTGCAAAACTCTTTGCTATTGTTTCTGCCCTATTAAAATTCAGCCACCTTGTCTCTGTGCCTTGTTTTAATAAAGGATCTCTTTATACTTGCTCTGTGCTTAGTAATTGGTGTTTTGGTGTGGTTTGTGCAAAATCCAGGGTCCAGAGGGAAGAACCTTACAGTACCTGGGTCCCTTCAATATGGCCTTGCTAGAAGAAGCTGCTCACTGAGGGTAGGCTTGGAGAGTTTAAAGACTTCCAGTTTGCTCTTTCTGCTTCATACTTTCTGGTTCAAGATGTGAACTCCCATCAAGATGCATTCTTATCCTTTGAAACTGTATTTAATTCATTAATTTAATATTCATTCTTCAATAAACTGCCTTGGCTGTGGTGTTCTTATCACAGTAATCAAAAAGAAATATAATTAGTTACTTTTATGTGCATCATGAGCTTCTCTTCAGCAAAGCTTAGGGATTGCACTGCAGTATATGCAATATCCTCTAATCAAAGGTCATTTGCTTCTTTTAGGTGTCACTTCAAACAAGATCACTAGCCACTCAGTAATTTCCCATTTGGGAGTTTAGCTTTTCGTACTTCTTTGAACCACTGGTCATAGTTACGCATGCTAAGCGAAACAGGACCAAACAAAAGAAAATGAGTAATCTTTTTTATTCCTACTTTCAACCTCAAGAACCCTAACATTATATAAAGGCATAACTTTTAATATACCTCCCTAGACATGTCCAAATTCTAAACTGATGCCTTCATTTGAGCACTGGAAATTGAGCCCTTACATTATTGTGCTTGTGATATCGACAGCCACAAATCTGTCTATCACCCATCCTTAACCCCATGAGTACTGGACTCTACACATATCCACTGGTTGCTTGCTTGCCTGTGAGCTCAGCCTTACCTTTAAATGGATGTCAATTATGTTTTAGTTGTCTGCAATGAAAACTTTTCTAGTTTTCCCTTTGTTTTTACTCTCTAAAAGGATACTTTCAAATAACTTGTCATTAGGATATACATTAAAAACAATATCTTGCCCCTGAAAAATAAACAGAAGAGACTGAGCCTCATTTTACGAAGTCATTGAACGTTTTCTTTCCTGTTTACTTATTTGTAAAATGTATGTAACAATCAGATTTGCTCTGTGGAATTATGAGATCAGATTAATGAGTACCTATTAAGTGCTTATAACAATATTTTGACATTAAGTAAACACTAAGTATTTGTGTATGAAAATGAAAGTAAATAAGAAAAGGTTGGGAGCCTATGGAATTAAGCTATATATTTAAAACAGGAAAACTTCGCTTTCCTTTGAAAGATGGGGAAAGGATGAGTACGAACCATGGGTATTTTTCTTTTAACTTGTTGGGTTGGTACATGTAAAGGTGAGCAGCAGTGCTCATTGCATTCAGATTCCATCCCTCAGTTTACCTCTTTTTCTGATGTCCATTTTCACCTTGTTATTCATATGTCTCACAATTCTTTAAGCAAAGAATTGTATGTGACAACTAAAATTACTACTATCATGTCTCTCCATTTTCTACCCATAGAAGCTTTCATGGTGTTTAGAGGAAACACAAATCTCTAAAGAAAATTAGCCCATCAAAGTCTTAAAGAAATTTGCTTGAATTATCTTTTTTCTAACTTTCCCAGAACAGCATGTTGGAATTCTGGTTTTTATCATTTATCAGCCACCACCAGTACAGCAGAAGACAACTTCAAGAAGACACCCAGTTTCCAAGATGTCTCAAGTCCTTCTTATAAATATGTTAAGTTGATACCTACACTTCTTTAATTTGAAAGAACTTCTAAGGTTTGCATTTGTACTTCTTGTTCTAGTTAAGAAATTCTCAACATCCTTCCTCCAGGCTTTGTGTATCTTTATTCTCCAAAAACATTGTTTTGAAAACTGTTTCATAACATTTGGAATATGGAGAAATGTCTAGGCTTGAGGTAATGCCTATCTGATCGTTAGTGATTTGATGTCAAAGGAAGGAAGGAAAAGGACGTAAAAGGAAGTCACGACATTGCTCCATAATCAGCTAAGGAAGTTCAGTCAATATACACAGTAGTGGAAATAAGAAGACTGTGACCAGTGAACAGAGACATACATCCTTTGAACTCAGCACAAAAATGGGAGACTACATCCTAAAATCACGTTTTCAGTCCTGCTGACTTGTGATATGTTTTTTTGGTTGTTGTTGTGGCTTTGTTTTGTTTTGTTTTTTCTCTGTGTAGCCCTGGCTGTCTTGGAACTCATTCTGTAGACAAGGATGATCTGAAACTCAGAAATCTGCCTACCTCTGACTTCCAAGTGCTGGCATTACAGGCATGTGCCACCATTGCCCAGCTTGTGATACTTTTTAATAATGCAATGCTTGGCTTATTCTGGAAACAGGTGTCTTAAACTTTATCATTTTTTGGTTGCTATTTTTGTATATATTTTATAATTTTTTTACTTTTTTATTAGATATTTTCTTTATTTACATTTCAAATGTTATTCCCTTTCCCAATCCTCCACCCCCAGAAACTCCCTATCCTATCCCCCTTTCCTCTGCTGCTATGAGGGTGTTCCACCCACCCCCCACCTATCCATTCCTGCCTCCTCACCCTAGCATTCCCCTTCACTGAGGCATTGAGCCTTCACAAGACCAAGGACCTCTCCTCCCATTGATGCCCAACAAGGACATCCTCTGCTACATATGCAGTTGGAGCCATGGGTCACTCCATGTGTACTCTTTGGTTAGTGGTTTAGTCCCTGGGAGCTCTGGGGGGTCTGGTTGACTGATATTGTTGTTCTTCCTAAGGGAAACCCCTTCAGCTCCTTTAGTCCTTTCTCTAACTCCTCCATTGGGGACCCTAAGCCCCAGTCCAATGGTTGGCTGTGAGTATTCACTTCTGTACTTGTCAGGCTCTGGCAGAGACTCTCAAGAAACAGCACTATCAGGCACCTATAAGCAAGCACTTGTCATCCACAATAGTGCCTAGGTTTGGTGACTGTATATGGGTCACCATATTGGATGGATCCCCAGGAAACTTCATCTTGCAAGGAGAGAACCAAGATGTTAAAAAGTCTTCTATGCTAGCTGCTCAGAACATGGTTGTCCATGAACATTCCATATCATGGCTGCTCATGTGTGTTCCATGTCATAGGAAATTTAAGGCAAGTAAAAACTATAACTGAATAAAAGTTTGTCTTTGGTTAATACAAGAAAGGCAGATAAAGTAGAAATAATTACCATAGAATACAAAATAATGACCATGAATCACCTCTTACTTGAGATCTTTTATTTAATAAGAAAGATATTAATTTATTAGTGTTCTAATGGCACTGCAAATGATTATAAACTCATGAAAAGGATGCAAAGAAAGTAATCGCTACTTGTTCAAAGTTTCTAGAAATTAAAGAAACATTATCTAAAGTGTATTTATTTCTCCTGATTACTGGAGTAATAGTCTTCAATTTTTGTCTCTTTTATTGGTGTTGATGCTGAGAACGTGTCTTTCTGTGTAGCAAAAGACAGGTCTTAAATTTGCAATCTTTGAGAATCACATTCCATTTTGATTTCTGAGATGGTGTTCCCTTATGTAACTCAGAGTGACTTTGACCTTGTAAGTATTTCTGAATCAGCCTCCCAAAGATTTAGAGTCTCCAATTATTTACCTAATACCCTGTCAGCAATATTTTTATGCTTTATTTGTCTGAGCATACATATAGACATATGAAAATCAGAAGACAACTTTGGGAAATTAGTTTTCATCCTTCACTATGCAGTTTCTAGGAATTTAATTCAGATCATCAGGCATGGTAGTAACTGTCCCTCCACACTAAACCATATTGTCTGACCACAGTCACAAATTGTAATATGCCCTGAACTATGTTTGTTAAATCGTTATATTTCTGATGATTGTTGGGTATTGTGATTGGCATTTTGAAACAGGATCTCATGTAGATTCTTCATTCTCTTGCCTCTACCTCACAAGTACTATGATTATAGGTGTGTACCCACCACAATCAGATCACTTATATTTATTAATTTATATGTATATAAATTATTATTAATTATATTTATTATTTCCATTTGTACTAACTGAAAATTTTTTGGTGTTTTGAGGCATGATCTCTCTACACAGCCCTGGCCAACCTGGAATTCACTATGTAGATAAGGCTGGCCTCAAATTCTTAGAGATCTACCTGCCTCTGCCTCTGCCTCCCAAGTCCTGCGATTAAAAATGTAAGCTACCACACCTGGACAACTGCATTTCAAAGTACAAAATGCACTTGAAATTTTCACTGTAACAGAAACAGGTACTATTCATCTCAATACTTCCAAATTTTTCTGCCTATTTTCTTCTCGTTGCTGAACATCATTAAATGGCAGATGGAGAAAACTAAGACACAGGGAAATAATCATCAGAATTTTTCTTTATTTGTGATGTATCATCAATACAGTTTTTGGTTTCTGTTGTTTGCTTATTGGTTTATTTAATGCAAAACATTTTGAATCTTCCTATGCATTTGGGGACTCATTTCCTTAAGAGAAACAAGAATTCCCTCATCCAAGGGTCAGCTATAACAAATTTCTCAGTCTATTCTGACTATTCTAAAAAAAATGCCTTATACAAAGTCATACATTACAAAGCAGAAATTTATTTTTGCAGTTCTTGAAGCTGATAAAGCTCTTCATATTTAAAGTTCCAGGGGGAACAATGTTCCAACAGCAGGCCCTTCATCCTAATCAGAGACACCCATGCAAAGTCACTATGAAAATTTTTAGACAATAGGCCACAGTGCTTAGGGACCTTACAGTCAACCACAGTATCCCCCACAAAAGCTTCTGTGTATAGGTAAAAGATCTTGTTTCCCTATTTATACCACTTCCATTAGCGCAAGTCATATAGGTGATATGTTTTTAGAAAGCTAAATGATAACATCAAACTATGAATAGTCTCTCAACTAAACTATGTCATTTTCGTAGCTAAGAAGTATTTATTTTTGCTTTATTCCACTGTCCCTTTAGCTTAATGTTTAGCTTAACTAGATTTACTATGAAAACACTCTGAATATTTGCTAAAATTACTTAAAATTAGCTACTTTCAACTAAGTATAAATTTTAAAAAAATGTTTTCTAGAATTGTGATAAAAAGAAGCTTATCCCAAAAGACCTCTTGGCAGATACTTTGAAAGACAGACGTATGATGTATGTGTATTTGTACTTTCTGTACAAGCCATAGGAGAACAATTCTACTGCTGCTTCAGTAGCCACTAACAGTTTTTACAAAGGGCCAGATAGCAAATGTTTTAGGCTTTAATGGCCGGATGGTCTCTGTCACAGCCACTGTGGCATGAATGTAGCCTCAGGCCCCACATAAATAAACAGGTATGGCTGTGCTCCAGCCAAACTTCATTGAAGAAAGCAGGTGTGAGCACATTTGACCTACAGAATGTAATGTGCCAACTCTGTCCCATATCGTAATACATGCAATAATACACAATACAGCATATATGTACACATATATATACTAATAAGCCACAAGTTTTTTCCTACTCAAATCATCTAAGAAGATGTAAAAGCCATAAGTAAATTTAATACAGTGATTAATTTTTATTTGTGTGGGAATAAGGCAACAAACTTAAAGAAGAATCAGAAATACTGAAGGAAGGATAACAAGAATCCTCAATGAACCAAAATGTTTTCTAGGATTTTCTTCTGTTCAGTCTCTGCCAAGTCTGATTTTACATGTATTTAAGCTACAACATGCTCATATTACTTTGTATTAATTGTAAAAGTGTGTGCTTTGGTTTATCATATAGTGTCCTAAGGAACGAAATCCCAGTTGGCATATCTGGTTACATTCATGGAAACAGTAGATGTGAGTACATGAAACAAGTTCTTTCCAGCTTGTGGGAAATGTGGGGCATCCAGCAAATGTTACATGTCATGTTCCAAACTAACAAATGTTTTATTAAAATGTAATAGAATTGAGATCTGTTTAAGAACACAATCACTTTGTACCACCCAAATGAATATGTGGGCCAAGCCACAGAAACCTAGAAACCCAGATACATCTAGGGAGGGGACAGTATGTTCTAGGTCCCTTCTTTGTTCATTACCTTCTGTGCTACTAAATGAAGCCTACCGATGTGACCCACATTTCCCATCATCCTCAGGCAGTCCAGATCCCTCTGTGCTATGTGAACCACCTTCATGAGTCGGTAGGAAAGGACGACAGACACTGAGTCCTCTGTCATCATTGGAACAGAAGATAAAGTCTTGAACAGGCTTAGTGTAGACAGACAGACACAGAGAGACAGTAGTATGCTGTACTACATGATTTTCTCTGATATTTCATTCATCCTAGAGTTTTATATTAAAATATTTTTCGTAGGAAGTTATGACATCTCAGTCCAGTTATGTTTGTGTTCCTAACTAGCCTCAAAAGAGATATACTGAGCCTTTGAACAATCTAATATATAGACATATGATAAACATAAACATAAATCATTATCTCAGTAACTGTAAACTCTTTAAAGGATTTACTTATTTATTTCTTATTTCTGTACATGTGTGTGTGCTGTGTGAGTTTACACATATCACATGTAATCAGGAGACCGTAGATGATAGAAAAGGATATATTCCCTGGCCTGGATTTAAAGGTAGTTGGGAGACATCTACAGGTTCTGGGAACTAAAGGTGGACCTTCTGAGAGAACAGTAAGCACTCTTAACCACTGAGTCTTTTCATCAGCCCCACTTTTTAACCTTTATTGGTCACAAAATACAACCAAAACCTTGAGAAATATCACTTAATAACTGTGTAGAAATAGGCTTCCCAAATAGCTTCTATGTAGAAGAATGATTGATTCAAAAAAGTTGTCATGTACTTAACTTGATTCTAAGATATATAGTCTCACATGCACCATGCCTTGTTTCACTATTAAAATTCTTAAAATGGTGCAATTGAATATGTTATTGACTCCCATTTATAAGAACAATACATAAGCATACATCTGGCATGTTCTAGTTTATATTTGTCTGATTTTTTCCATGTTTCTGACTTTACCTCAATAATAATGGGATAATGAAAATAGTGAAATGTACTTTATGATGATGTGATATATATGGATTTTATTCTTAGTTTAGAATTCTTTGCAATATGTCTACTATATCAATCTAATTGGAGTTAATCTTACAGATCAGTTGTGGTCTATGACAAACTGGAATAGAATCTCGTGATCATGAATTCCAAATGATAGCTTCTGAGAGGACCCCCAGCTCATTCCTTAAGCCTAAATATTAAAAAAAAAAAAAAAACTATTACCCCAGTACAGTCAGCTACCATATTACCTCAATTGCTTTCCCCATTCTTTCCCTAAAGGTGTAATTCCTGAGCGGTTTTATCATAAGAATTACCTTTTTAGCAAATGTCTGGAAGTTTTTAAGTGTAAGATATTTTTGTTTTTATTCCCAAATGCTCAGCCATTTTAATATCATTTGCCTCTAAACTGACACTATTAAATGTAGTTAAGGAGGTTTTCCTTCTGCATGATAGATGCAAGATTTATTAGAATAATTCATTGTTCCCTAAAGAGAGTGATACGTACATACATACTGCAATTGTTGCAAATCACATCGTTATCATCCGTCTTGCTTTTTCCCACCCCACAATTCTTATGCTGCACAATCAGAATTTAGAAACTTAATTAAACCCATTGCCTCGTACACCTATTTAGACTGTGGGAGTCATTTCCTTTTTTCAACACATTTTTATATAAGATGTGCTGAATTTTCACAAGGCTGTCTAAGGACTTTGAAACATCTGTACCCAGTCATTTGCTTAAATCAACAAAAAATGTTGAAGCAAAAATCAAACTTTGGATCATCAGTTTAAACATTCCTTTTCAAGTATTCTAGATTGGTGGAACATGGCAGACCAGGCACACTCTCCATCAGTGCTCAATGCTCACTGTTTATGATAACAATTAAAGCCAAGCTCACTGCAGGCCAAGCAAAGCTGCCACTGGGTGAGAAGACTATGAAGGTGAGATATAAAAAACCTACACTGGGCTGATACAACTACAATGAATGCACTCAATACTAGAAACAATATCATGCCTGTAGTTTTATCTTTAGAAGTTACTGTGTCAGCCACACTGTACTGCACACACCTGTAAACCCAGCACTCTGGGAGGCAGAGGCAGGCAGATTTCTGAGTTCTAGGCCAGCCTGGTCTACAGAGTGAATTCCAGGACAGTCAGGGCTATACAGAGAAACTCTGTCTCAAAAAAACCAAATCCAAAAAAAACAAAAGAAGAAGAAGAAGAAGAAGAAGAAGAAGAAGAAGAAGAAGAAGAAGAAGAAGAAGAAGAAGAAGAAGAAGAAGAAGAAGAAGAAGAAGAGGAAGAGGAAGAGGAAGAGGAAGAGGAAGAGGAAGAGGAAGAGGAAGAGGAAGAGGAAGAGGAAGAGGAAGAGGAAGAGGAAGAGGAAGAGGAAGAGGAAGAGGAAGAGGAAGAGGAAGAGGAAGAGGAAGAGGAAGAGGAAGAAGAAGAAGAAGAAGAAGAAGAAGAAGAAGAAGAAGAAGAAGAAGAAGAAGAAGAAGAAGAAGAAGAAGAAAAGAAGAAGAAGAAGTGGTGTCCATGTCCTTGGGACTAAGAAAGAAGTAAGCATTCAAAGGACAAGAATGTGAGGAGAAGCTTTTGTATTCACAGCAGTCAGATTCGTTTTAGAATCCCTGCTTTCTAATGTTTCATTTTATCACTTGTGTCTACTCACTGACCATTTCATTCTCTCTCCCTCTATCTCCCTCTCTCTCTCTCTCCCTCTCCCTCTCTCTCTCTCTCTCTCTCTCTCTCTCTCTCTCTCTCTCTCTCTCTCTCTCATGAGTTTAGAAATTTAGGTTCAAAACATTTGACTTCAACCAAAGGCTTGGCAAAGGGGGATAATAAATGGCAATGTTTGTTATTAATCTTCATGAAGCCCTCCTGAGAGCCAATATTTTATTTTATTTTGGTGCCAGGATAGAATTTGTGGACTCACATGTCAGGAAAGCACTCTGTAGCTGAATGGTACCCACACACCACAGCTAATTAATTAATCAATTAATCAATCAATTAATTATAGACACAGATTCTATGTGTAGCACTGGCTGCCCTGGAACTCTGTAAACAAGACTAGCCTTCAGTTCACAGAGGTTCACCTCCTGGGTGCTGGGATTAAAGGTGTATGCAGCCACCTCCACCTCTGCCACTGCTGCTGTTGCCACTGCTGTCTCTGCCACCACCCCAACAGTCACCTTTTATATGTAAATTTCTTTTTTATTTTATTTTATATATTTTTATTTACATTTCAAATGATTTCCTCTTTCCTGGCTCCCCACTCATTTCTGATCAGCTTTTCTAAATAAAAATTTCTTGAAGATATACTTGAATGAGGGGAAGAAGATCAGAAAAATAAACACCCAAAGTCATTAACAGCATAGTGAACAGTGGTTTTGCCATTACATTTAAGGTGTTTATAGGAAAACCCAAATATATTTATATCCCCTATGTAGTACATTGGTCTATCCAAGTTCTTTGCAGTTTGACACTGAAAATCCTCTTTCTTTTTTTTTTTTTTAGCTCTTACTATCAGTAAATTCTTCTTTTTTAATTTTTTTCTTTATGATATATTTTTTATTTACATTTCAAATGATTTCCCCTTTTCTGGGTCCCCACTCCCCGCAAGTCCCATAAGCCCTCTTCCCTCCTCCTGTTCCTCCATCTACCCCTTCCCACTTCCCTGTTCTGGTATTCCCCTATACTGTTGCACTGAGTCTTTCCAGAACCAGGGGCCACTCCTCCATTCTTTTTGGACCTCATTTAATATGTGGATTATGTCTTGGGTATTCAAAGTTTCTAGGCTAATATCCACTTATCAGTGAGTGCATACCATGATTGATCTTTTGAGACTGGGTTACCTCACTTAGTATGATGTTCTCCAGCTCCATCCATTTGTCTAAGAATTTCATGAATTCATTGTTTCTGATGGCTGAATAGTACTCCATTGTGTAAATATACCACATTTTTGCATCCATTCCTGGGTTCTTTACAGCTTCTGGCTCCTACAAATAGGGCTGCTATGAACATAGTGGGGCATGTGTCCTCACTGAATGCTGAAGAATCCTCTGGGTATATGCCCAGGAGTGGTATAGCAGGGTCTTCAGGAAGTGTCATGCCCAGATTTCAGAGGAACCGCCAGACTGATTTCCAAAGTGGTTGCACCATCTTGCAATCCCACCAGCAGTGGAAGAGTGTTCCTCTTTCTCCACATCCTCGCCAACACCTGCTGTCTCCTGAGTTTTTGACCTTAGACATTCTGACTGGTGTGAGGTGAAATCTAAGGGTTGTTTTGATTTGCATTTCCCTAATGATTAATGATGTTGAACATTTCTTAAGGTGTTTCTCAGCCCTCTGAAGTTCTTCATGTGAAAATTCTTTGTTTAGCTCCATACCCCACTTTTTAATGGGGTTATTTGGTTCTCTGGATTCTACCTTCTTGAGTTCTTTGTATATATTAGATATTAGCCCTCTGTCAGATTTAGGGTTGGTGAAGATCCTTTCCCAATCTGTTGGTTGACGTTTTGTCCTTTTGACAGTGTCCTTTGCCTTACAGAAACTTTGTAGTTTTATGTGGTCCCATTTGTCAAATCAATAGCTTTTCTATACACCACCAATAAGCATACAGAGGTGATCATAGACAGTCCCATCCACAATAACCCCAAAGAAATAAAATATCTAAAGATAAACCTATTCAAGGAAGTGAAGGACCTCAACAATGAAAACTTTAAATTGCTGAGGAGCACATTGGAAAATGAAGCTCCATCCCATGCTCACAGATTTACATTGTGAAAATGGCAATATTATTAAAAGCTATTTGCAGATTCAATGCAACATCAATCAAAATACCCAAGTCATTCTTCATATATAAAGGAAAAAACTGCCCTAAATTCTATATGGAACAATAAAAGGCCTCAGAGAACATAAACAACACTGAAAGAAAAATTGCTAGAGATGTTACAATCCCAAATCTTGAAATATATTACATTGCACAGTAATAAAAATAACTATTAAAAAACTGGCACAAAAACAGACATGTAGCTCAGTGGAAGAAATTTGTAAACTAAAACACAAGTGCATGTTACTTCTGCCATTTAATATTTGACAAAGATGCCAAAAGCATACGTTGGATGAATGATGCTCGGAAAGCTGAATGTTCACAAACAGCAGATGAAGTTAGAACTGCATGTGGTACCTTTCATAAAAATGAATTTCAAATGGAGAAAAGACCTAAAGTTGAATCCTAAAGCACTGAAACTACTGGAAGAAAATGCAAGCAAAACCCTACATGATACAGATGTAGGAAAAGCTTCCTGATTAGGACTCAATTTGCCTAAGAATTAAAACCAACAATTGGTGATTAGGACTTCATGAAACTAAAATTCTTCCACACAGTTAAAGAAACAGCTCATTAGGTGAAAAGGATGCCCTTAGAATAGAAGAGAATCTTGGTCAGCTATAGATATGAGAGATGAGTAATATATAGAATACAAAAAGAACTCAAAAAATTAGTAAGAACAAATGACTCCTTTAAACAGTTCGCCTGAGATTTGAACAAAGAGTTGTCAGAAGAAGAAAACATGACTAAGTAATAGTCAATTTTCATTATTCCTAATCTTTAGAGAAGTGCAAATCAAAACAACATCATGGCTTTGTCCTACAGTATTCAGAATGGCCAAGGGCAACAAACAAATGCTTGAGTGAAGGAAAAGGAAACTCATTCACCATATTGTTGCAAAATGATGTAACCCTTCTAGAAAGCAGTGTGGAGAATTCTCAAAAAAATAAAAATAAATCTATCATATGACCTAGCTATACCATTCCTTGGCATATGCCCAACAGACTCAGCATGCTCCTTTAAAGTTACTTCCTCATCCGTGTTCATTGCTGCTCCATTAACAACACTTAGGAAATGAAACTACCTGAATGTACTTTAACCAATGAAGATAGAGAATATGTGGTACATAAGCAGAGTATTCAGCTTGTCTTAGCAAGGGTTTTACTGCTGTGAACAGATACCACGACCAAGGCATCTCTTATAAGTTCAATATTTAACCAGGGCTAGCTTACAGGTTCAGAGGTTTGATCCATTATCATCAGTGTAGAAGTATGACAGTGTCCAGGAAGACATGGTACAGGAAAAGCTGAGAGGTCTGTCTTCATCTGAAGGCTGCTACAAGAAGACTGGTTTCTAGGCAGCTAGAATGAGGGTTTTAAAGCCCATGCCAACAAGGATATACCTAATGGTGCCACTCCCTGAGCCAAGCATATTCAAACCACAACACAGCTGAAACATACATACATACATACATACATACATGCATACATATATAAATATGGATAGCAATATGGAACCAGAAAAGATAACCTATGTTAACCAAACGCCACATGTTCTCTGTTCTCAGTGGGCCCTAGTTTCAAATCTTCAGTGTCCTAGAGTTACAACACAAACCAGGAAATTTAAAAAGGACCACGATTGGACCCCAGGGAGTTTATAGGTCAGGGGGAGTGGAGGGTGGGGATGTCCACATGGAGACAGGAAGTGAGGAGAAGGTATAGGATGTGGAACAGTAAGAGGGTAGACAAGGGGGGGTGGAGAGAATAAAATATGGAGTGTAGAAATTAATTAATTAATTAATTAATTAATTAAAATTAAATTAAATTTTAAAAAAGGATTACTATTGGACTGAGGGACTTAGGAAGCCACACAGAGTGGAATAACAGGGTACAAGTGATCTAATATATATATATAAAGTTGAAATGAAATTTCCCTTTTGGTGTTAACAATGCTCCTTGCAAGAGCTAAAGAACATCTAATCAAAACCCCAACATCAGGCACGAGGAGATCTCTTTCAACTGGTTCATCAGTGTCGTCCAAGAGATTCCCCAAATATTACTGATTATTGTTATTGTCCTTGGTTGGCCCCTCACCCAACAAAGAAGAAAGTAAGTCCCTATTGCTGAAGATACTATTTATTAACTTCAGACACAGGCTTCAGAGGCTCCTGATCTGGGACTGATTTGAAATCTTTGTCCCTGAAGACTATCTATCATGACACCAGAATGCACCATGAAAGCCGCCAGAGGAGAGAAGCAACCAAAAGTCCTATCCTGCTGATACCAATGAACAACACCTAAGAGTGTAGTATGGCGTGTAGACATAGTGGCAACCAACAGCTCTCAAACTGGACTGAAGAACAACAGAGAAATCATGCTGGTAACAAAAACCTAGTACTAACTAGCTACTCAGGGTTAATAAAATCACAGATCTTTGGTTACTAAACCAGCATAATCCCTAACTATAGTCTAAACATTGGTTCCTAAACAAGCATAGATCTCATCCTTCCTCATTTAAATTTCTCTGAAACAAACAGAGATCATTTGAGAAAACCACAACAAATCAAAATACAGAACTGTGGAGCCCAGTTCCAAGGGATTCATCTATATAACATTCCTGAATTTAAGGCTCAGGAAACATTCTGAAAGTGGTCATAAGAACCAGAGGATGGGGAACTGGCTGTGAGATTGTGACTTTGAGAAACTTCAGAACTATACTTCATAAAGCCTCAAAACATAACTGCCTAAACATGATCTGAATAAAGACAACAATTATAGACACATTACTATAAATGGAGAAAGCTCAACCTTACACAAAGAACTACAGGCAAATAAAAAAAAATGCTGAGGAGAGGAGAAATAGGCTCCTCCAGGGAGAAGCACACCAATCATCATTATCAAGGAACATTATACAGACTGAGCAGGTTGTAGTTTTGTATTTATGAATATACACAGAGACACATACACATTCACATTTGTGCATGTATGTGACTGTGTGTGTGTGTGTGTGTGTGTGTGTGTGTGTGTGCACATGTAAACAGTAAGTGGAAAAAGAGAGCAGAAAAAAGAGCAGAGGAGTATATGGAAGGTGGCTTTGTGGTAAGAAAAAGGAAGGGGAGATGCTTTCAAAAATTCCAGAAGTAATTTTTTAAAAATAAATAAATAATAGCCGAATAGTATTCCATTGTGTAAAAGAACCACAATTTCTGTATCCATTCTTCCATTGTGGAACATCTGGGTTGTTTCCATCTTATGGCTATCACAAATAAGGCCACTATGAACATAGTAGAGCATGTGTCCTTGCGGGATGGTGGGGCATTGTTTTGGATATAATCCCAAAAGTGAGATAGGTAGATCTATTTCCAATTTTATGAGGAACCTCCAGGTTATTTTTCAGAGTGGTTGTACCAGTTTACAATCCCATCAGCAATGGGGGAGTGTTCCTCTTTCTCCACATTCTCAACAACATGTGCTGTCACCTGAGTTTTTGATCTTAGCCATTCTGTCTATACCCAATTTTTTGATTGGGTTGTTTGGTTTTGTGAAGACTAGCTTCTTGAGTTCCTTGTTTATTTTGGACATAAGCCTCTACCAAATGTGGGGTTAGTAAAGATTTTTTTCCCAATCTGCAGGTTGTCAATTTGTCCTATTGACTATGTCCTTTGCCTTACAGAAGCCTTTCAGTTTCAAAAATGAGGACATCATTAGTTTTGTAGGCAAATGGATGGAATTAGAAAATATCATCCTGAGTGAGGTAACTCAAATCCAAAAGGACATGTATGGAATGTACTAGATATTAGCCAAAACTATACAGAATACCCTGGATGTAATACACAAAACTCAAGAAGGTAAACAAGGGACCAAGTGTCTCAATCCCACTTGGGAGGGAGAAGAGAACAATCACGGGGACAGAGGGAGGGAAGGATTTGGGTGATAGAGGGAAGGAAGAGGGGACAAGGGAAACATGATCAGGTACTGGGGGTGCGGGGAACAGGAGTGAAGCTCTGAAGGCCTGCGAAAAGGATGGAAACAGGCAACTTCGGACAGTAGGAGGTGGGGGGGGTCCCTCTAGAATGTACCAAAGACCTGAGAGGTAAGAGACACTCAGAACTGAAAGAGAGGGACTTTAGATAAAATGACCAACAGTGAGGAGAGGGAACTTGTAGAGTCCACCTCCAACAGGAAGAAAGGGCACCAAGTTGAGGAATGGGTTGCCATTCCACAGTCAAAAACTCTGACCCAGAATTGTTCCTGCCTAAAAACACTGCAGGGACAGAAATGGAGAAGAGACTGGGAAAGGAGGTTCAGTGACTGGCCCAAATTGAGATCTAGCTCCAAGGCTTGACACTATTACTGGTGCTATGGTGTGCTTACAGTTAGGAGCCTAGCATGGTGCTCTCCGAGAGGCCCAATAAGGAGCTGAAAGAGTCAGAGGCAGACGTTTATGCCCAACCAATGTATAAACCATGGTTTCCTGTGGTTAAATTAGGGAAACGCTGGAAGAAGCTGAGGAGGAGGGCATCCCCATAGAAAGACCAGAAGTCTCAACTGATCTGGACCCCTGGAATCTCTCAGACACTGAGCTACCAACCAGGCAGCACACACCAGCTGATGTGAGGCCCGAATACATATACAGCAGAGGGCTGCCTGGTCTGCCCTTAGAGAGAGAAGATGCACCTAACCCTTGAGAGACTTATGGCACCAGGGAATAAGGAGGTCTGGTGGAGTGATGATGGGTGACATCCTCTTGGAGAAGGGGGGAGGAGGAATGGGATGAGCAACTGTTGGAGGGTGGACCAGGAGAGGGATAATAACTGGACTGTAAAAAAAGACTAAAGAATAATAATAAAAACAACAATAAAAATAATGTATGCTAATGGATAGATAGATAGATAGATATTTTTTAAATCCCTACAAGAAAAAAGAAAAAGAGAAATATACAGAAAGAATTTAGAAAATCTAAGGAAAGAACGAAATATACTATGAACAAAAATAGTTACCTTGTTTCTGGTCTTGAAAAACAGAAGTCTAGTGTTACTGCAATGCTCTCCAAACATTTTCTCAGCTTTGAAAATAAAAGCATTTCAGTACCAAGAAATAAAGAAAAAAAGAAACTCAAAGAAAGCCAAGGGGAGAAAAAAACAAGTAATATAAAAATGATATTCAACATTACTAATTATAAGAAAAACGAAAATCAAAATCACAATGAGATACCACCTCACATCTGCTCAGAAGACTATTGTCAAACAACTGCATTGAAAAAAATGTTCTTCAAGTTACAGATTGCAGCAAATTGCCAGAGTTGGACACTCCACTTCCATTTCTCCTTGTTAATTTAAAGACCAGCTGGAGAATCCTCAGGAAAAAAAATATGTCTCTTAACAAACCTACTTCTTCCCAGAAATAATGAAACATTTCATTCCTCCTTTAGTAATTCTAGTTCTCATTTATTGATAAATACATTATAGGGTAAGGAACTGTACAAACAGATTCATCTATTAGTACAACAGAGATCTATAAGTTAAAGAATAATAAGAAATTGAAAATTCAGCTCTGTTCTTTTTTTTTTTTGAAACACATTAATGACTTTACATACGAGAAACTACCCAGCCAGCAAAGTACCATGCAAGGTGCAACTATTTACTGTTCTTAACACTATTTCTGCATCAATTTCAGGCACTTAAAACTTTCCTCTTATTACACCCAAAACTGGTATTATCTATTAACTTGTATCATTTGCAGTTCTATGAAATATGTAGCTAATGAAAACAAAGAAAATCCAAGTAAATTAGGACCCCAGAAGAACTATTGAAATGACCAGAGATGAGAGATCTTGTCTTACAGGAACTGTTAAGGTATCAGTTGTCCCTTAATGTGTAAACAGAACGACGACAGGATAAAAATCTTGCAGTAATATGCTTGTCATGTGGAAGTGGAATTAGACCTTTCTCATTTGATTCAAAAGAACAAATCAAAAACATAGGAGTAAAATTTCATAAGTGTACTATAAGTTTAACTTAATTAACACAGAACCCCAAATGTAACATACTTAAAGGAATAGAGGAGTTTGTTTCTCTCAAGTAAACAAATGTAAATGGTGTAATCTCTTTTCAAAATTTTATAATCACAATTCCAGTGCTTCGTACTTCAATGTGTGTCTTCTATCTCATAGCCGAAGATGGTTGCTTAAACTCTAAACATCATGACTCTGCTCCAATGAATAAAAAGTAAATAAAAAAGAGCAACAGTTGTATTCCCTATGTTTCAGGGTGATGCATACAACTTCTGCTTGTATCTATTAGCCTGCATGGACATATTTAGCTTACAAGAGCATTCTTCCTGTGTCTACATGTGGCCTCTCTCTGTGTTCGTGTCCAGTGTCTCCTCTTCCAGGAATTCAATCACTCTGGATTACATTCCAAGGTTTAAAGTGACCTCAAATACAATCTCATTTTAGGAGACTGGATCAAAGTTATCATAGGAAATGGGAAGTGAAATCAGTCCATTGTACCTCCATTTTTCACCTCTTCCTACTCTGTTGCTAAAAGTCACTGGACCCTGAAACCAAGAGGAAAATGAAAATGGGATGGATATCTAAGAGTTTCAGTAGCTACTGGCTAAACAAGTTCTGATGTATTGACTGAGAGCATACAGCAAACAAGAGGTAAATTTCCCAAAAACTTAATAATAGTGGTTGGAGGAAACAGTGTGAAACAGATATATTCCATTTTCATATTTTAAATAACTATTTTAGTATATTAGATGTTGTATCGTAAGTATATTTCTAAGCTGTTTCTATAGATACTTCTAGAGATTAAGCTTGGAAAACGATCAATGTGCCTTGCTTGGGAGAATATAAGAAGATTCATTAAACCCCTGTCATATGCTTTTTTTCGATAAGATAGCATTAGCCAACAGAACAAAGAAATTATAACATAATTATATACAAGAGGTCTTAAATTTTAAAAAATATTTCATAAAAACTTTCAAATTTCACAATTCTGACCTTTGCAACAATGAGCAGAGATTATCTCTTCAATTTCTATGTAAAATTTGTTAATTGGGGCATAGCTACTGTCACCATATTCAGAGTTTATAGATTCTTTCATTTGATAATTATTTAGTGGTGATGACTGCCAAAAACTGTGGCTGCAACAGTAAATGAAACCTTCACAGTCCCTGACAGTCTCTCTTGAAAACAGTGTACTGCAGAGAGGTGTGCAGACAGGCAGACAAGCAATTACCACAGTAGGTGGGAAGCACTCCAGCAGGAGAGGCCTGGGTGCCTGCCTCTGTCTAAGACATCAGGAAAAGATTCTTGGAGAAGGCGCGTTAAGCCAGCAAGCAAATAAGATGAGGGTCACTCCATCTATACCTTTTTCTTCCACCTTTAATTTGAAAATGTTCAAGATGATATATTTATTATTTGACTTAATTTTCCTAAAATTATTTATGTGTGCCATGTGTGTATGTGTTTGTGTGTGTATGTGTGCATGTGGGTGTGCATGTGTGTGCCACTGTATATGTGTGTAGGTCTGAAGGCAACTTGGAGGAGTCAGTTATCTTGCTCCATCATAACAATTCAAGAGAGCAAGCATGCTTGGGGCTAGTGTCATTGCATGCTGAGTCATCTTGCTGACCCCTAAATATTTTGGTTTTAGAAAGGCTCATGCAGCAGTGTAGGGGAATACCAGGACAGGGAAGTGGGAGGGAGCTGATTGGGGAATGGGAGAGGGGAGATGGCTTATGGGACTTTCTTGGCAGGGAAGGGAAATAGGAAAGGGCAAATCATTTGAAATGTAAATAAAGAATATATCTAAGAAAAAAGAAAAAAGAGATGTGCAAATATATATTTATATAGAGAGAGACATATACATGTCTAATCTAAGTCACTAGTGTATCTCTTTCAACATATACAACCCTCTTGAAGAATCAGTTGATGGTAAAATGACACATTATCCCTAAATATTTTAATACTCTAAGCGTGCAATATACAATTATTACAGACAAGAATTTAAAATTCAATAATGTCAGTTAGCATGAGCCTATAGTCAAATATCTCTAATAATCCTTAAAATCATGTATAACTTATTTTGTTTATTTTATCCAGGATCCATGTGAGGTTTATTTTAGCTGGGCTGCCAGTAAGCAAGCAGGAACTATGTGTCCTATCTTTCCTTTCAGAAGAGACAGCATTTCAATCTAACTTCCCAAGGAAGAGGATCTCCGGGTCTCCAACTGAATGCAGGTGGCATTTCACATCACTCCTTAAACAGTATTGATGCTTAGAATTCTTGACATCTGATCTGAAAATTCTTATTTTTCCAGTTCCCCAAACACTGCTGTCATGTTCTCCCCATTAAAAGTGATGTCCACAGAAGAGCTGGGTCTGCCTCCTACACTGTCAAGGCTTGCCTAGCCGATATTCTTGAGGTGACAGGAGTTGTACTTGATAGCCCCTGCCTGTGAATCCCAGTCTTCCTTACATCACCCCCAGTACTCATCAGAGTTTTCTGCAGATGACCTTCACTAGACAGAATTCATTCATGGGCATCATTGGGGATTTCCTCTGTTCAGTTTTGTACTGCATCTAGTACCGTGCCTGATGTTTGCTGAATGAGCAAATTACAAATGAAAATATACCCATTTATCACTTCCAAATGACTCTCTGAAGTACTGTTGCCTGCCAATAACCACGGTGCACATTCACAGGTATTTATAAATTTGCATCCTATTACAAGCATGCAGGTTTAACATCAGTGAATTTTCTTCATCTCAGCTTGTAGGGAATAAAATGCCAATGTGTTTTCATGGCCTCCCTGCATATGTTGGTAGTAAAATATTCACGACTTAGAGAATTATGCAGTGTGTTTTCAACAGCAGCTTTTGAAAGCCACTTTTTCCATTAAAACTGTCAGTTTGGTAATATAGCCATGATTTCAAAGCAAAGGCGCATTATGGCGCAAATCAAAGATAGATTACAAATTTTATGTTTACATATTCTAGGACCTTTACAGGGTAAAGTTGTTGGATTTCTTTTTTAGACTTGATGTAAGTCTCATCCATTTTTGAATTAGAATGTATCACCTTCATTACAAACCAAATAAACCTAGTGTATAATCTATGTGGTATCGCCAGATATTGTACCTGCGCTACTCACTAGCAACTGCAAAGAAAAAGAATAGCACTGAGAACTGGAAAAAAATATTCCTGGTGGCTTTATTCTTTTAGCAAATGAACTTCCACATCTACTAGGTCATGTAATTGGGAAGAAATATGCCCATATCCCCAAAAATCGACAATTCCACTATAACTGGGGGTCAAGCAACAGGCTGACCCAGTAACCTTATAGCCAAGAGCCCTCAGATATGCTAGGATACTTTTTAGCCAGGAAAATCTATTAATATCTTAATAAATTAGTTGTAATAGAAATTATCAGTGGATTTGTGGTAAGGAGAGGAACGTCCTTGGCAACAAGACAGAGTCTGTCTCTTGATTATAGGTTACAACAAACACTTGGGCAGACTCAGCAGCAAGTGGGGGAGGAGGATAAAGGTAATTAAAACTCTTAAAATAACAGTATCTGTCCATAAGTGATGAGATTCTTCCACGGCACATGGAAGTGACAAGATGATTGCCTGCTTAAATACTGTGAGATAATATGGCTCAGAGATTCGCATCTTTCACAATATGGTGGCAGACAAGGACCGTATAAATTATACTAATGCTGGAACCATGCTTCAGACCTAGATTCAAATTAGTTTAGGATAGGATATTTAAGCATTCCTTCCAGTCAATATGCCTCTGTAAAGAGGGGAAATGAATTACAGAGCTATGTAAAGCAATCAAGACTAAAAATGTTGCCTTTGGACTCAAATACTTAGAGTTCAAATTCTCTTACAATCATTCCGTAGCTTCTTTAAAACAGCCACTCTATACACTGATTTCTCTGTCTCTGAATTGGAGTCGCAGACCCTTAATGTTGCCAATCCAAGGCAGTTCCTAGTACCTTTCTCCTTTCCCCACAGGAGGGAGAGGGCATCACCGCCTGCTCTCTGTGTTCCTGGAGCTGTGGCAGTGGCAGTATGTTAGGACACTGAAGTGAGATATCATAACCATCTCTGCAGGAGTAAGAGGAAAAGGTTTCTTTTCGTGTGGAAAAAAAAAAAAACCTGAGGTAGCTGCCTCAGCATCTTCATTTATCATCTTACCAAAATGAAGACATCTCCTAAATTGCAGAAACCCTCTTGTCGCTCAAAGGGGAAGGCCCGGAAATTCCCAAAGAAAAGAGCCCTGCTGTCATGGAGCCACAATATAGTCATCCACCATTCTCACTCTTCAAACTTCTTTCAGGTTAAGGAAAATAAGCACCTATTTTAAGGTTCTTATCCATTTATAGCTTCAATTGCTCTGAATTGCTCACAATGAGATATGTGCAGGAAGTTGTGTGGTGGGTGGATGAGAACGACCCCCCCCCCATAAGCTCATATGTGTGAATACTTGATCCCCAGTTGGTTTGAACTGTTTGGGGAAGAGAAGAGTTGTTAGAAGAGTTGTGTCAATGAGAGCAGACTTTGCGGTGTCAAGAGACTAGCACCATTCTGAGTGTGTCTTTCTGTCTTATGATTATGTCTCAGGATGTAAGCTCTCATCTGCTACTCCAGTACTGTGCCTGCGTGTCTGCTGCCAGGCTCCCTCCCATGATGGTTATGGACGCTAACCTTCTGAAATGAGGGATAAAGTGGGATGATTTGCTTTGATCATGGCATCTTATCACAGCAATAGAAAAGTAACTAAGACAGGTTGTTACTTAACTTAAGTAAAATAGTTCAGACAGCACTCTGATTGATGCAGCGTGAGAAGATAATTGTTGACTAGCTGTGGTTCTCATAGTAGCAGTGTCTGCAATGTCATCATTATATCTTTAAACTTAGTAGGGAAAAGACTGTTCAACCCACAGGAGAGCCCACTGTTTATAGCCTTTGATACCATGAGTTCAGGCAGAGGTTTGCCAAGGATCCTCAAGTTTAATTTGCTCTGAAGAGAGTCAAACACTAGGGAAAAGCTAATGCAGTTCTGAGACCACACTGGCTGAAAGCCATGGTCACTTCATGCATTGAGGAATCAGGGTCACTACAAACCCACTGTGAGAGAAACAAAGTAGAGAATGGGTAATGTGGAGTTACATAAAATTTAATTATATAAGCACAGGGATTATGAAAATAAAATACATATATTAATATAAATGTGTATGTGTCTTTTGTCTATGTGTATCCCTGCATACCACATGAGTGTTTGGTACCCAAAGAGGCTAGTAGTCATCAGATCTCCTGAAACTGAAATTACAGATGGTGGTGGACTGCAATGTGGGTGCTGGGAAATAAACCTGGGTCTTCTGGGAGAAGAGTCAATGTTCCTCTGAGCCATCTCTCCAGCCCCAGAAAATTACCTCTGTGAGAATTCTTCATTAAAGACAGGGATTCCACAGGAAAATCAACAGAGCCAACTAACCTGAATGCTTGGGAGCTCCAAGAGAATGAATCACCAACCTACTCCACCTAGCCCTGCACATCTGTAGCAGATGTGCAGCTTGGTCTTCATGCAGGTCCCCCAACAAGTAGAGCAGGGACTATCCTGAATCTATTGCTTACCTACGGATCCTGTCCCCTAACTAGGCCACCTTGTCTGGCCTAAGTGGGAGAGGATGTCCTAGTCCTGTGGTAACTTGATGTGCTGGGGGCAGGGTGAAATCCAGGGCTGCTCCTCCTTCTCAGAGGAGAAGTGGGGAGAAATAGGGGAAGGAACTGTGTGAAGAGGTACCGGGAGGAAAGGGTGGCTGATAATAGGATTTGTAAAGTGAATAGATACATTTTATAAATTAAAAGGAATTCCTCTGGCGGAGAAGCATCTTAAAAAATGCTCAACTTCATTAGTCATTAGGGAAATGCAAATCAAAACAACCCTATGATTTCATCTTACACCAGTCAGAATGGCTAAGATTAACAATTCAGGAGACAGCAGGTGTTGGAGAGGGTGTTGAGAAAGAGGAACACTCCTCCACTGCTGGTGGGGTTGCAAATTGGTACAACCACTCTGGAAATCAGTCTGGCGGTTCCTCCGAAAACTGGGCACCTCACTTCCAGAAGATCCTGCTATACCACTCCTGGGCATATATCCAGAGGATTCCCCACCATGTAATAAGGATACATGTTCTACTATGTTCATAGCAGCCCTATTTATAATTGCCAGATGCTGGAAAGAACCCAGGTATCCCTCAATAGAAGAGTGGATGCAAAAAATGTGGTATATCTACACAATGGAGTACTATTCAGCCATTAGAAACAATGAATTCATGAAATTCTTAGGCAAATGGATGGAGCTAGAGAACATCATACTAAGTGAGGTAACCCAGACTCAAAAGGTGAATCATGGTATGCACTCACTAATAAGTGGTTATTAACCTAGAAAACTGGAATACCCAAAACATAATCCACACATCAAATGAGATACAAGAAGAAAGAAGGAGTGGCCCCTGGTTCAGTGAAACAGTATTCGGCAAAACCAGAACAGGGAAGTGGGAAGGGGTGGGAGGGAGGACAGGGGAAGAGAAGGGGGCTTATGGGACTTTCGGAGAGTGGGGGGGGGCTAGAAAAGGGGAAATCACTTGAAATGTAAATAAATTATATCAAATAAAAAAAATTAAAAAAAAATTAAAAAAAATTGAAAAAAAATTTAAAAAAAAGGAATTCCTCATTAAAAGAAATCTATTTTTCTCTCATTATTGCTTTTTAAAAGACAAATATTTTCTTTCTGATCATCAGGTAATAAGCTTCAAAAGTACACAACCAAGTTCAATCTGATTGAAGACAGAGAAGCATTCTTACCCCTAATTGAGCCACTGAGTGGCAAACTCCAGTGTACTAAAGAAAATATGGTTACCAAAACATGGCACTTTGTTTTAGAACAAGGAGTCTGTCCACAAACAGAACAGAGGCTTACAGCCTGGCCATCTTAATGCAGGGTTTCCCAGCTGGTGCTCAGTCCCTCTAACTTTGCTAGTGACAGAAGTAGCAGGTGCCATAGCTAAGCTATAGGTTGGTAAGGCTGGCTGGTGAAATCTGTGTTGGGCCTGGCACACGGTCTCACAGTACCTGCCTCCAAACTGACCACCCTACACTCATTGACAGTGAGTGCCAAAACAGTAGATATGGATTTATTCCAAAAGCTTACAGCTACTCAAGCTGATACTGTGTGGTGTGAAATAAACATTATTATGTAATTCCCCAACTTGTAAAGCTGGCCTTTATGGAGGATAATAAGCCTACTTCCTGTCTTCTGGGTAAACAGTGTGTGATTCAGAGCTCTGTGACACACTGGCTCATTAGACAGGACTACCGGAGTTTCCCTGGTAGCGTAGCTATAGCTAACACACTGCCCTGTTCTCCTTCCTTCTTATTCATAGTCATGTGAGGATGAATTGTGAGCTTTCACTCCGAGCTTCCTGGCATTGGTCCATTTGTATCACCACCCTTGCATTATTCAAACACAGTTTGCTTCATATTTATGAGCTTACAAAATTTCTGGTCTCCTGCTTCTGCCATTCTTAAGAACCATCAAGGGAAAAAGGGTGGGACCATAAAAGCTAGTGTGTAGCCAACCTCATCCAAATGCAGGCAGTGCACTGGGAATCTTAATTCTATTAGAGCATGGACAATGAAGGTATTTGTGTTAGTTACTTTCCCACTTTGAGGTTAAACAAACCAGTGAATGGGACTCCGGGTGGCAACAGAATGAGATACTGCATTGGATAACACAGCACACAAAATGTCGGGGAGCATTTTAGAAACAAGTCTCTTTGCTGCCTTCCCATGACTCTTTAGCAATTTGGATTCTGTAAATGGAAATGAATAACCTCCGTCCACCAATATCTTCATTCAGCAGTTTGGTTCTGAGATCCACGTGACGCATTTATCTCTATGGCTCCTTCTAAGAAAATGTGTCCCATTCAAAGAAGGTTTGAATTAGCTATAGTTAGTGTGTTCCATATACTCCCAAATTGATATTCTTTCCTGAATAAGGTTCTAATTTGCAATAATTGCTAGACTGAATAACTTGCTACAGGCCTTCTCCCGGTGCTGCCACAAGATGTTTCCCACTAATGCGATGAGCTGAATACAGTTGTATTTAAACAACAGGGAGAGAGAGAGAGAGAGAGAGAGAGAGAGAGAGAGAGAGAGAGAGAGAGAGAGAGAGCACTGTCTCATACCCTCATGTAAGGACACAATTATGCACATGTGCACCTTTAGCAATGGTCCTCTGTCAAACGCTGTGCTTCCATAAGCAGCATTTGGTTAAGGGGCAGGATGAAGCCGCTTTTAACACCTTTCTAAAACATCTACTTCACGAACAATTACTTAACAATACTCTATTCGTCATGGTTTTTAATAAAAATGAAAGGAATATGGGCTCAAGTTCTCATTCTAAAGACTAATTTCTTTGGGTAGAAGATAAGATGCAGGATGTAAAAACTAAATACTTGTAGATGACTAGAAATTTGGGCAGCATTTCTTAACATACTGGTCATCTCAAGCCTTCTGCATTATAGTTCAGAAGCTATGTTGATCTAGTTTTTAAAAATTTACATTTCATTCCCTGAAAGGTATGAGAGTCAGACCCTCCCAAACTGGCAGATGTTAACTGAGCAGTCTGAATATGATCAGTAAGAAAAGAGGAGCATCAGAAGGCATATCATTCTCTATGGGTAGGGTTTTGACAAGTTCTCATGGTCCAGTCAAAATCAGTAACAGTCCAGCTTTCTGTTAATTCCCCCCAGAACAGAAGTGCAGCTATTCTGGTTTGTTTTTTAAGAGATATTTTTTAATTGTGTGTGTGTGTGTGTGTGTGTGTGTGTGTGTGTGTGTGTGTGTTCATCTATGTGGAGCATGTACATGCCGCATGCAGTTGCCCATTACAAGCTGTATGAGCTCCCCCACATGGTGCTGGGGATCAAGCTTGGGAGAAAACAGTACACACTATTTACTTCTGAGCTATGCCTTCAGTCACTATGATTTTATTTTTATGTTCTCACAAAAGAAGAGTAATATAATAGAATTATATTAGTAATTAGTAATATATAGAAATAGTATATAATAGTAATAATCCCTATTACATGTTAGTGAAATCCAGCATATTTTTCACAAGAGACAAGAAAATGACTACACCTGTTTTCATTTCATTGTCCTTTATTATTTGTATTATTGCTGATGCTTCATAAACTTACATAAACTTATTATATATTTATGCAAGTATAGCTTATCTTCTTGCAAAAAATTAACTACACGAATATTGTCAAACTTTGAATCAAGTTTCTAGTCTACAGATTTACTAAGTGCTTTCTATATTATGGGGTCCTAATGAAAACACCTAATGAAACCAACTAATGTTTAATCTATAGAGGGTCATGTTGACAATAAAGACCTATGTGCTTGTACAATTTTCTCACCATGTATGAAAGAAACAAATACAGAAATAAGACAAAAAAAAGAAGTATGAAAACATTTGTACTCAATGTGCCTGGAGTTTACTTGTTTCGAAAAGTAAAGCAGCATTCTTCTTCTGTTTGCTGTTTCAGGAAAAGAAATGGTGTGGTGATCTGGCAACCATTTCTCTATTAGAGGTTAGGACATTCAAACAAGTAAGATGGCAAACAGTGATTAAGCTTGAATTAAAACCTTTCGTTAAATTTAGCATCTTAAAAAAAAAAAGTACTTAACAATAAGTTGCAGTAGTTCAGAAAATTCCCTATACTGATGTCTTTCATAAGCGAGTAAAGAACAAACCACAGAAGCATGTGGGGGTGAACTTTCTAATTCCATCATTAAAATATCTTTGAGCTGCTCCTCAGGTTTATTCATGTAACCATATCACATGTTGGAAATGGAACATTTAATCCAAAGTCCAGTTAGCATTTCTCAATTCGCCACCTTCTGGCCTTGACTAGTTACTATAAGACATAAACTCTTCCAGAAATGCTGCATAATTGTATAAACTACGGAAACAAAAATAGTTAAACCAAGTTTAATGAAAAAAAGTTTATCTCCCCTTATTGGTCCCAGAAAACATTAACTCAAGACATTCCTATATATCTTCTATTACCCACCTCAAAAAGAGCTGTTTTTCCAGGCAAAAATATATATAATGCTTATCCATTGGCTCTCTTCTGACAGTTTTCTCAGAGGGTTCAGGTTTGTATCATAGTTCTCCTGTGTCAATGAATTAAAGCCAGATGCAAATGCTTTCTCAGTATGATATATCCCTGTTGAAGTCAGCAAATAAATTTAAATTTTAATGTCCTTTGAGGCAGACAGTATATTTAGATATCTCATTTTCTGATATGTTGCAATAAAAACACATACATGTGAGGACCTAATAATTTCTCATTATGATTGAAGCCATAAACAATAAAGTCTTCTTTTATAGAATTAGACAGAGCATGAACAGTGACTATAGTAGGTTTAGCTTTTCAACCAAGTCAACCAACAAAGAAAGCCTGTGCTCATCAGAATGAGAAAGTATTTCGGCCCCAGTTCCTATTTAGTCCTTGACCTCAAATGTGACTGACAAGTGGAGTGGTGATTTGGGAATGTGAGCAGACACCTGTCCACTGAGGAATGGACTGGAGCCAACAGCTCATTACACTGAAAATTACTAAACAGCCATTGTAGAGCGACGACTTTTCATCACCTGGGTCAGATACAAACCAATAACCTAGAGGTGAAAGGCTGTCCATCAAATTCCAGTTCCCACTTCCCAAGTCCATTCAGTCCCATCTATTCAATTTTGAGGACTCTCTTCTATAGGTTTGTGCAAAAGAAGCCATGAGATTCAATAGAATTCAGACAGTTATTATTTATGGGATGCACTGAAAGGATTATAGATTCGATCACAATTAAGTTCTCTCCTAATGAATCCGCAGGCTTTATATAATCTTCTCAAAGTGCACATCACTTTTCTATTCTCCTTACATACTCTTGAGAGAAGGCACACTGGGTGATTTCAATGGTAGATACTCTCAGCTGTGAAGTGGATTTGACATGTAGACGAGGCTGTTTTAAGCCTGAGATTGTGAAGTTCACACTGGTTTCAGTGTTCCTGATGTCTGAGCACGCATTCACAAATTAGCAGCCAAAGTGTTTAATTTTCATGCAAGTACTTATGTGTTTACTAAAGATTAGCATTTTAATTAGTCTATATTTTTCTCTGAGACAATTGGCACGAATGGTATTTGTGGATACCTGACTAAGAGGGTGCAGTGTGGAAGGAAAGAGAACACACAATTTTATTCACAAACAGTCATTTCCTTGGCATGAGACAAGAGTGACATAAGTATGTTAGTTAACCAGTGGGCTTTTGTGTGGCCAGTTAGTCTGAGACTTCGGGGGTTTTAATTTTACTGTTTTTATTGTGGGTTTTTCATAGGGATTTTCATAGGGTTTTCTCATTGATTATCCTTCTTTATTGAATTTGGCAAAAGGCTTTTTTCTCAGATGGTATTACTTTGTGCATCTGGATCATGCTTGGAATGTTAAACATTTCATCTCTTCCATTTTCAGTTTGATAGTGTAACAGTATGAAGTCGCTTTAATTTAGCTAATTCCTGGGAAGGAGTGAGCCCCTTGACCTTTTCACAGGCCTCTGGAATTGGGTGAACTCTTTGCCATAACGGATGCTTTTTATGCAACATGTGACTAAAGTAAAATATTTTTTTTACTCTACTATAATTTTTTACTAAAGTAAAATATTTACTTATTTAAAATAAGACAGAAGAATCTGAAAGGAATCAAAAGACTTCAGCTGGAGATGCCGATAGCAAGCTCGTTGCTTGAAATTTAACTTCACAGATTGAAACACAGCAGGTTCAGGGGCTGTGCATGTTTATTTTGCTACCTGAGAAAATGACATCACACATGGTTTCCTCTTCTCTACTGTTATCAGGACATTAATGTGAGAAATCAGTTAAAATTCTTCAACTTGATCATTGTCTATAGGTATATCTTCTCCTTTTACTTCATGTTTTTTTCATTTAGTTCAATGTTTCCTACATTGACATTCAAATTTCTGTTCTTGTATCCCCCTACAAATTTAATAGTGAGATATTTGTGTATTACTTAAACATTTTTTGTGGGTTTTTTTTTATTCGATATATTTTGTTTCAAATGGCCTACTTTTCATTCACCAACAGTGATTAACAGAAAGGTTTTATATTCATGAAAAGAATTTACTTAAGTCATAAAGCATTCTTGCTTGGCTTTCTTTCTTTCTGTGCAATGATTATTTTGAAAGAAAGGGGTGAAAATGAGTGATGCTCTTTTTTAAAAATTACAATCACAAAGATGAGTGTAGAGGTAGATGTGATGTAAATGTCATATGGACATATAAAATGTATAATGGAATCTGATCATCATCATTGACACGGTTATGACTAGCTGTCACATGTGTATATTTTATAGCATTGTATATAACCATGTGGTGTTATTATAACATGTAACATGACATCTGACAGACGTTAAATGGCTCTCTGAAGAAAGAGGGCAAGGAGGCAAGAGACATCAAATTTTTCATGAAAAATAAAGCAAAACAAATGAAAAGTCAAATGATTAAAAACAGAATACTCATTATGCCTCTTGATGGGATCGCTCAGAAGTTAAAGCATGCAAGGCTTCAGCTTCTTGATGAAGGTTTTATTGGCTTTTTTCACAATGTATTTTGATCACACTTTTAAAATGTTTTCCTTGAAAATTTTCCTATGATATATTTTTATCTTGTTTTTCCCACTGCCAAATCCTCTCAGATTCTAACCACCCAATTTTATGTTCTCTCTCTCTCTCTCTCTCTCTCTCTCTCTCTCTCTCTCTCTCTCTCTCTCTCTCTCTCTCTCTCTCTCTTCCTCCCTTTTTCTCCCTCTCTCACCCTTTCCCCTCTCTCTCAAAAATGGAGGAAAGGAAAAAATCCACAAAGTACACTAAAACAAAAATAAAAGCAAACAGGGAAAAACCAATAAGTCAAAAAAAATCCAAAACAAATCAAAATGCAGCAAACGTTTACAAAAACATTATTGAGTTTGTATTGTCTAACTACAAGCTCGTGTCTGCTCAGAAGTATGATTAGTATACCCAATGACACCCCATTGAAGGAAACTGATTTTCCTTTGCCAGAGGACGTTAACTGCAGATAGCTTCCAAATTAGTAGAAGAACTCTGTGTCCACTACCCCATCTCAGTACTGGAATTCCGTCTTTCTTGAACTTTTCCAGGTCTGATGTATACCAACACAATCTCTGTGAGGTCATGCGTGCATCAGTCCTGTTGTGTCTAGAACAGCCTATTACCTTGGAGGCATCCATAATCTCTGGCTTTTAAAACATTTCTGTTATCTTTTACAAATATCCCCTGAGCATTTGAAAGATAGGAGTTGATGAAGGCATCCCTTTTAGTACTGAGTGCCCCAAAGTTTCTCACTCTCTAAACATCTATGTTAAATCCCATCTACTGCTAGAAGAAGCTTCCTGATGTAGGTTAGATAAAGCAAATGTCTATAGGTCTAGCATTATGCATTAGGAATCATTTTACTCCCTTGGCAGTATAGTTGTAGTAGGTTTTTCCCAAGGCCCAGTGATCTATCTAGTTTCAAGTTATTGGCCACTTTAACAGCACAGGTATAATTCCATCTCATGAAGTAGGCCTTTATCCAAGAAAAGAGGGGGAGGATGTTGGTTGCTCACAATATTTGTGCCACTATTATATAAGTATATCTTGTAGACAGGTCTCAGGGTTTATAGTAGAGAAATATTGATGATTGTTTTTCTTCTCTAGTATCATACAGAGTTATCTTCCTGCCCCCTGAACACTAGCCAGTCGAGGTGAAACTTCTAATAAGACACCAGCTCAACTTCTCCATGTTCAATGACATAAGTAAGTACTATCTTCAGCAATAGGACCTTAACAGTAGGTTATGGAAAGCACCCAATAGCTTTGACAATAGTCTGTAAATATTGGGGTTTTCTAGAGTACCTCTTTCACCAATGAATCAACAAGATGTAACCCTTTTCAGGCACTGGAGGCTTTACTTGGGAGCATAAAATGTCTAGTTGATTCATTATCTCACATAATTTGGTACTCCATTTAAATTTCTTCTAAGTATATGTATGTGTGTGAATATATATATACATATATATATATGCATAAATATATGAAGTTCTGCAATAGCAGATTCTATCAAATGTCCTTTAATGTCCTTAAATGTTGCCTCTCCCCATATTCCTTTCTTTACCTTTTTCTCCCATCCCTATGCCCATTTAATTCTCCTATTGAGTTTTTTCCCTTTGACTCTACAACACTATATCCTATCTTCCCTTCCTTGGCAAAGCATCTTCTCCTCCTTGTTCCCTTCCTAGATAACTAACTTCTGTGATTATGGATATTGTAATATACTTTGACAACTTAAAAGGTAACATCCACTTATAAGAGAAAACATGCAGTGTGCATCTTTTGAGTAAGCTGAATCTCACTAGTTTTTTTTTTCCTAGTTCCATCAATTTACCTGATTTTTTTTTCATTTTGCTTTAATTAAGAACTGAATAATATTCCATTTGGTAAATGTACCACATATACATTGTCCATTCATCCACTAATAGACATCTAAGATGTTTTGAATTTTGACTATTATGAATAGATTAGCAATGAACAGGAGTGAGCAAGTATCTCTATAGTAAAAAGTAGAGTCATTTGGGGGCATGCCCAAGAATTATATACTTGGATCTTTCAGTAGATGGAGTCCAAGGGTTCTGCAGAACCACCATATGGGTTTCTGTAGTGACTGTACATTTTTTCACTTCCATTAACAATAAATGTTACCATTCTTCACATCTGCTATCATTTGTTTTATTAATCTTGGCTATTGTGACTGGAATAAGATTTTGTTAATATGCATTATCCTGATGGCTAAGGATGTTAAATATTTCACTGTGTTTCTCAGTCATTTGTGTTTCAACTTTTGAGAACTCCCTGTTTCATTCTGTTATTTATTTTCTTGATGTTCATTTATATATTTCAGATATATAAATATAACCCTCTATCATATATATAATTGGTAAAGATCTTTTGCCATACTGTAGGCTGCTTTGTTGAAACGATGTTGATCTCTGCTATACAGAAGGTTTTCAGCTTCATGAGGTATCATTTATTGGTTGATAGTCAATCAGATTCATGGCTTCATGCTGAAATCATTGAATGCATTTGCAGTTGCATTTTGTATAGGGTGTAGATATGAATCTGTTCCAACCCTTTCACAGGTACCCATAGGTGTATGGACTTATGTGGACTTGATGTGTGGTCTTCATTTTGATTTTATTGATCAATGTACCTATTTTTATGACAAATCTATTGTGGTTTTAATACTTTAACTTTGTCACACAACATACAATCTGGGATATTCCCAGTGTTTCCTTCATGACTTGGGACTGTTTCCATTAAATACTTTTTTAAATTTCTGTGGAGAATCATACTAGAATTTTGGTAGAGATTGTGTTCAGTCTATACACTGCTTTGCTAGGGTGGTCATTTGTACTATATTAATCATACCAATCCATTAAAATGGCAGATGTCTGTATCTTTTTTAATTTTAATTATTGAATATAATCTTCATTTACATTTCCAATGGTAAAACCTTTCCAAATTTTCCCCTCCCCCAAAACCCCCAAGACCTCCTCCAACCCTCTTCCTCCATGTATATGCCCGACCCAGTCCCACATCCCCTCCCCTCGATTTCCCTTTATTGGGGCATCTATTGAGCCTTCACCTGGCCAAGGACCACTTCTTCTGCTGTTGCCTGACAAGGCATTCTTCTGCCACATTTATGGCTGGAACCATGTGTGCCCCTTGGTTGATGGTTTAGACCCTGGGGCATCTGGGTGGCCAACATTGTTGTTCTTCCCATGGGGCTGTAAACCCCTTCAGCTCCACCAGACCACCCTCCAGCACCTCCACTGGGGAACCACAACCAGACAAATGGTTGGCTGCTAGCATATGACTCTATTTGTAAGGCTCTGGCAGGGCCCCTCGGAGTCAACCATGGCAAGCTCCTTTTCAAATACACTTCTTGTCATCCATAGTAGTGTCAGGGTTTGGTGGCTGTTTGTAGGATGAATGAATCCCCAGGTAGGGCAGTCTCTGGGTGGCCTTTACTTCAGTCTCTGCTCCACACTTTGTCTCCTTTATTGATCCTGTGAGTATTTTGTTCCCTTTCTCAGAGGAACCAAAGCACCCTCACTTAAGACCTACTTCTTCTTGAGCTTCCTGTGCTGGATGAATTGTAACTTGTTTATTTGGAGCTATTGGGCTAACATCCACTTATCAGTGAGAATATACCATGTGTGTTCTTTGATGATTGGGTTACCTCGCTCAGGATGACACTTTATAGTTCCATCTATTTGCCTAAGAATTTCATGAATTCATTGTTTTTAATAGCTGAATAGTACTCCATTGTGTATATATAACACAGTTTCTGTATCCATTCCTCTATTGAAGGACATCTGGGTTCCTTCCAGCTTCTGGCTATAATAAATAAGGCAGCTATGAACATAGTGGAGCATGTGTCCTTATTACATGTAGAGCATCTTCTGGGTATATGCCCAGGAGTGGTATAGCTGGGTCCTCAGGTAGTAGTACTATGTCTAATTTTCTGAGGAATCGCCAAACTGATTTCCAGAGTGGTTTTACCAGCTTTCAATCCCACAAACAATGGAGAAGTGTTCCTCTTTCCTCACATCCTCTCCAGCATCTGCTGTCCCCTGAGTTGTTCATCTTAGCCATTCTTACTCGTGTGAGGTGGAATCTCAGTGTTGTTTTGATTTTCATTTCCCTGATAACTAAGGATGCTGAACATTACTTTAGGTGATTTAGAGTCATTCGAGTTTTCTCAGTTGAGAATTCCCTGTTTAGCTCTGTACCCCATTTTTAATAGGGTTATTTGACTCTCTGGAGACTAACTTCTTGAGTTCTTTGTATATATTGGATATTAGCCCTCTAGCAGATGTAGGATTAGTAAAGATCTGTTCCCAATTTCTTGGTTGCTGTTTTGTCCTATTGACCATGTCCTTTGCCTGACAGAAGCTTTGCCGTTTTACAAGGTACCATTTGTTGATTCTTGTTCTTAGAGCATAAGACATTGGTGTTATATTCAGGAACTTTTCCCCTGTGCCCATGTGTTCAAGATTTGTCCCCGCTTTCTCCTCTATAAGCTTCAGTGTATCTGGTTTTATATGTAGATCCTTGATCAACTAGTACTTGAGCTTTGTACAAGGAGATAAGAATGGGTCAATTTGCATTTTTCTGCATACTGAACCCCAATTGATCCAGTACCATATGTTAAAAATGTTGTCTTTTTTCCACTGGATGTTTTTAGCTCCTTTGTCAAATATCAAGTGACTGTATGTGTGTGGGTTCATTTCTGGGTCTTCAATTCTATTCCATTGATCTACCTGCCTGTCACTGTACCAATACCAAACAGTTTTTATCACTATTGCTCAGTAGTAGAGCTTGAGGTCAGGGATGGCGATTCCCCCAGGAGATCTTTTGTTGCAGAGAATAGTTTTTCCTATCCTTGGTTTTTTGTTACTCCGGGTGAACTTGAGAATTGCTCTTTCTAGATCTATGAAGAATTGATTTGGGATTTTGATGGGGATTGCATTCAATCTGTAGATTTTTTTTGACAAAATGACCATTTTTACTAAATTGATCCTGCCAATCCATGAACATGCAAGATCTTTCCATCTTCTGAGATCTTCAATTTCTTTCTTCAGAGGCTTGAAGTTCTTGTGATACAGTGCTTCATTAGGGTCACACCTAGGTATTTTATATTATTTGGGACTATTGTGAAGGGTGTCATTTCCCTAATTTCATTCTCAGCTTGCTTATCCTTTGAGTAGAGGAAGGATACTGATTTGCTTGAGTTAATTTTATGTCCAACCACTTTGCAGAAGTTGTTTATCAGCTTTAGGAGTTCTCTGGTGGATGTTTTGGGGTCTCTTAAGTATACTATCATATCATCTGCAAATAGAGATATTTTGACTTCTTCCTTTCCCATTTGTATACCTTTGACCTCTTTTTGTTGTCTGATTGCTCTGGCTAGGACTTCAAGTACTATATTGAATGAATATATTATGCATTCTTGGATTCAGTTGGCCAGAATTTTGTTCAGTATTTTTGCATTGATGTTCATGAGGGAGAATGGTTTGAAGTTCTCCTTCCTTGTTTGGTCTTTGTTTGGATTAGGTATAAGCATTATTGTGGCTTCACAGAATGAGTTGGTAGTGTTCCTTAAGTTTCTATTTCATGGAATAGTTTGAAGAGCATCGGTATTAGCTCTTCTTTGAAGATCTGATAGAATTCCCTGCTAAACCCATCTGGTCCTGGGCTTTTTTGTTGTTGTTGTTGTTGTTGTTGTTGTTGTTGTTGTTGTTGTTGTTGTTGATGGGAGACTATTAATGACTGCTTCTATTTCCTCAGAACTTATGGGACTATTTAGATGGTTTATCTGATCCTGTTTTAATGTTGGCACCTGGTATGTATCCAGAAAGTTGACCATTTCATCCAGATTTTAAAACTTTATTGAGCATAAATTCTTGTAGTATGATCTGATAATTTTTTGGATTTCCAAAGTTTCTGTTGTTATGTCTCTCTTTTAGTTTCTGATTTTATTAATTTGGATACTGTCTCTGTGTCCTCTGTCTAGTCTGGCTAAGGGTTTTTCCTATCTTGTTGATTGTCTCAAAGAACCAGCTCCTTGTTTTGTTGATTCTTTGTATAGTTCTTTTTGTTTCTATTTGGTTGATTTCAACCCTGAGTTTGATTATTTCCTGCTGTCTACTCCTCTTGGGTATATTTGCTTCTTTTTGTTCTAGAGCTCTCAAGTGCACTGTCAAGCTATTAGTGTAAGCTCTCTCCATTCTGTTTTTGGAGGCACTTAGAGCTATGAGTTTTCCTCTTAGCATTGCTTTCATTGTGTCACATAAGTTTTGGTATGATGTGTCTTCATTTTCATTAAATTCTAAAATGTCTTTAATTTCTTTCTTTATTTCCTCCTTGACCAAGCTATCGTTGAGAAGAGCATTGTTCAAAGTCCACATGTATGTGTGTTTTCCTTTGTTTTTGTTTGAACTTAAGATCAGCCTTAGACCTTGGTGATCTGATAAGGTACATGAAATAATTTCAATATTTCAGTATCTGTTGAGGCCCATTTTGTGACCAATTATGTGGTCAATTTTGGAGAAGGTACCATAAGGAGCTGAGAAGAAGATATATTCTTTTGCTTTAGGGTGGAATGTTATATAAATATCTGTTAGATCCATTTGGTCCATAACTTCAGTTGGTTTCACTATATCTCTGTTTAGATTCTGTTTCCATGATTTGTCCATTGTTGAGAGTGTGGTGTTGAAGTCTCCCACTATTATTGTGTGGGGTGCAATGTGTGCTTTGAGCTTTAGTAAAGTTTCTTTAATGAATGTGGGTGCTCTTGCATTTGGAGCATAGATGTTCAGAATTGAGAGTTCATCCTGGTAGACTTTTCCTTTGACCAGTATGAAGTGTCCCTCCTTATCTTTTTTGACAACTTTTGGTTGAAAGTCAATTATATCAGATATAAGAATGGCCACTCCAGCTTGTTTCTTGGGACCATTTGATTGAAAAATTATCTTCCAGCCTTTGACTCTGAAATAGTGACTGTCTTTGTCACTGATGTGGGTTTCTTGTATGCAGAAACTTTGGGTCCTGTTTATGTATCCAGTCTGTTAGTCTATGTCTTTTTTATAGGGGAATAGAGAGCATTGATATAAAGAGATAGTAAGGAAAAGTGATTGTTGCTTACTGTTATTGTCTTAGTGAAATTCTGTTTGTGTAGCTATCTTCTATTGGGTTTGTTGAAAGATTAACTTATTGCTTTTTCTATGATGTTGTTTGCTACCTTGTGTTGGTATTTTTCTATCCATTATCCTTTGTAGAGCTGGATTTTTGGAAAGATATTGTGTAAATTTGCTTTAGTCATGGAATGCCTTATTTCCTTTCTCTACGGTAATTGAAAGTTTTGCTGGGTATAGTAGTTTTGGCTGGCATTTGTGTTCTCTTAGGGTCTGTATGACATCTTCCCAGGATCTTCTGACTTTCATAGTCTCTGGTGAAAAGTCTGGTGTAATTCTGATAGGTCTGCCTTTATATGTTACTTGACCTTTATCCCTTACTGCTTTTAATGGTCTTTCTTTGTTTAGTGCATTTGGTGTTTTGATTATTATGTAATGGGAGGAATTTCTGCTCTGGTCCAGTCTGTTTGGAGTTCTGTAGGCTTCTTGTATGTTCATGGGAATCTATTTCTTTAGATTGGGGAAGTTTTCTTCTATACTTTTGTTGAAGATATTTACTGGCCCTTTAAGATGTAAATCCTAGCTCTCTTCTATACCTATAATCCTTAGGTTTGGTCTTCTCATTGTGTCCTGGATTTCCTGGGTGTTTTGGGTTATAAGCTTTTTGCATTTTGCATTTTCTTTGACTGTTGAGTCAGTGTTTTCTATGGAATCTTCAGCATCTGAGACTCTTTCTTTCTTCTATCTCTTGAATTCTGTTTCTGATGCTTGCATCTATGATTCCTGAATTCTTTCCAAGGTTTTCTATCTCCAGAGATGTCTCACTTTCTGATTTCTCTATTGTTTCTATTTCCATTTTTGAGGTCCTGGATAGTTTTGTTCAGTTCCTTCACTTATTTGTTTGTTTTTTTCCTGAAATTCTTTAAGGAATTTTTGTGTTTCCTCTTTAAGGGTTTCTACCTGTTGACTCGAGTTCTCCTGTGTTTCTTTTAGGGATTTTTATGATTCCTCTTTTAGGGCTTCTGCATGTTGACCTATGTTCTCCCATAATTCCCTATGGGATTTTTGTGTTGACTCTTTAAGGGTTTCTACCTGTTGACCCATGTTCTCCTGTATTTCTTCAAGGGAGTTGTTTTGTCCTTCTTGAAGTCCTCCATCAGCATCATAAGATGTGACTTTAAATCCAGCACTTGCTTTTCTGATGTGATGGTGTATCCAGGATTTGCTGTTGTGGGAGAACTGGGTTCTGATGGTGCCATGTTGCCTTGGTTTCAATTGATAATGATCTTGCATTTGCCTCTGGCCATCAAGTTATCTCTAGTGTTATCTGGTCTTGTTGTCTCTATCTTTTTTCCATACTCCTGGGATTCCCTTTCTCTCAAATGCCCTGCATACAGCTGGTTCTCCAGCAAGTATCAAGAGGATGTGGTCTTCCCTGTGACAAACATGGCAAGGGTTTAATGCCCTACAGACTGCTAGTTCTCAAATGTTCTGCTGCTGCCAGATCTCTCAAAAGCCCTGCATACAGCTGGTTCTCCAGCAAGTATCAAGAGGATGTGGTCTTCGCTGTGACAAACAGGGCAAGGGTTTAATGCCCTACAGACTGCTAGTTCTCAAATGTCCTGCTGCTGCCAGATCTCTCAAAAGCATCAGGAAGTAGTATCTTCCCAATGCCAGAAGTGGCATGGGTCTACCACATCCAAAGGAATGGGGATGTGGCAGGGGAGGTGAGAGGTGTAGCAGATATTTATATCTTTTTATATCTTTTTCAATGTCTTTCTTCAAATTCTTGAAGTTTTTATTGTGCAATGTTTTCCATTTGCTTGGTTGGAGTTATTTCATGATATTTTTGATGCTATTGTTAAAAGTACTATTTTCCTTATTTCTTTCTCAGACTGTTTCTTATTTTTATAGAGGAAAGGCACTAATTTTTATGTGTTCATTTTGTATCTTGCTACTTAGTTGAAAGTGCTATTAGCTGTAAACATTTCCTGATGGAGAATTTAGGGTATTGTATATATGAAATCTTATACATGAATACTTTTACATCTCAAATATAAGTACTTTAACCTCTTGCTTTCTTCTTTGTATCCCTTTGGTATTCTTCAGTTGTCTTGTTATTCTAAGATATCCAGCACTACATTGAATAGATATAGAAAGTAGACATCCTAATCTTATTTTTGCTGTAAACTGCCTTAAAGATGTACTCTTTGAAAAAAAGATATATTCATTATATCCTTATCCTCTCTAGAACTTTTCAAAACCAAACCTCCTATCACATAGCCCTTCTACTTTAGGCATTATGAGATAAGAAAAATAGTCTGTGTGGTATATTTCATTAAATATAAAAACGTTCTCATATTCAATGACCAAGAATGATTCACAAGGTTCTACACAAAAACCCTTCTCTAGCAGATTAAAAAAATATCTGCCAAATTTACATGATGAGTGAATGTTTCCTAATCCCAATTTGACTAATTACTTATGTGTTGCTGCTTTATGACCATGTGAATCTGCACTGTCTTCTTGCTAAGTTTATTTTCCATATGTTGGTTGAATTCTTTGAATTACGTAGACTCAGAGAAGCAATGACTAGGCCATGTGAAATGTGAACTTATCATGTAAAAGAAAATATTAAATATACAAATAGCTTTAAAATTGTTAGCTATTATAATAATAAATAAAACAAATAAGAAACATATTACCCATCTATAAAATATACTTTGATACAGATACATGGCAGATATAAATATTTCACTGAACTGTTTCCATGAATAATTTTTTATATGTTAAATGTTATCAAAGGTGTTTCACACAGAAATTACCAAAATATAATGTTCTTGAAAATTGTTAAATTAGTCCTGGAAATTACAATGGACATATGAGGGTAGAAGAGAGTGAAAATGAATGTTTTCATGTTTCCAAAGCCTTCATTAAACCTCAGAAGAGAGAGTGAAGGATGTCCTATTTCCTCCAGAGATATATTCATTCTCCTGCGACATATTTTAGAAAATTCCCTCTTTTTGCTCATTTCCCATGGTTCTTGCTCATTTCCACTTCTCAACTTTGGAATTTTTAAAAGAAATTTAAGGGATCAGGGTACCTTCCCTGGAGGGTCCTTTGCAAACAGTCTATATTGCTTCTACCATAATGGTTTATATATCTCAGGAAGATTGCTTCTTTTCTTTCCTAAACATTAAAGAAGCTCTGGAAAAACTAGTCCTTCCCTTGCTTGTATCTAGTATCCCAGACTATAAAATAAAAGCAAAATTATTTATCATGCTTTATCACCTCAAAGAAGTCACAGTCCAATGAAGGGATAATATGAAAAAGGAGATAAAGATACAGGGACAGAGACAGAGATAGAGACAGAGATGGAGTCAGAGAGGTTGAAGGATGGGAAAGGGGGAAAAAAGCTCATAGCCATTAAACAGTATAGTTTTAAAGGGATTGCTGTCTAGGACTCAAAAGTAAAGGTAAAGACTTCTAAACAAAGTAAAGAGTAAAGAGATCATAGAACAGCATGACTCACTGAACCCATTTGGACTTTATTCTTCTCATAATAGAACTCTATGAATGCTTAAATGTCAGCATAAATGTTTAAAATTGATTTGCCAGAAAGCTGATTTTCAGGGAAACTTGAAAGCATGTTAGAATTATATTTTTGTATGTCATATTCCTCAAAGCATGAGCATCATGGTGAAATGTTAATAATTATTTAACAAAGAAAAATACAAAAGACTTTCATGGACAGGTATATATCCTGTAGGAATTAATGGTTTTCCTTAGATTACTGAATACTTTAAGCAGTCTTACAAGAAAGACACTTGGATGAAAAGCTAAGTTTTCTGAGCGCCTTTCCTTCAAGAGGTCTTCCTTCTTTTGTCATCCTACAATCTCAGTAAACACTATGTGAAGACATTGATCTAAAGATGTAGAGATGACATGTAGAATTGTGACATATTTCTTTCTTAACCAACACTTTTTTGTATGCTGCTGGGTTCACTAGACTATGGTATTTTCCATCATGTCTACAAAACTAGTAGAATCTTAAGGGTCCATGATTCACCAAAGAATGGAATCCCAGATTTAATTGTATGCAAATGCAAAGGGTGTTTTATTCGGCAGAAGTCCAGCATGCTGAGGTCTATGATCTACAAAGATGGAGAGACCCTGAGTGAGCTTGCAGGCCTGATTTAAAGCTCATTAGGGGAATTGTGGGGGTGGAGTAGGTGACCTCCATCTTAATCATGGCTCTATATCTAGGGATAGTCTAGAACCACTGCTGGGGCCTGGGAGGTTGGAAACTTGCTGGGGAAGTCTGGAAACTGCTGCTGATCCATTGTCCTTACCTCAGGTCAGGTGGCAGGGCAGCTTCTGAGGACTGGCCTTGCCTGGACTTGCTCAGTTCTTGAAAACAGATTTAGGCCTAGTCTCCTGAACTGCCCCCTTTGAAGCTTGTCATGGAGTCAACCTAGCCTTCTCAGAATCACCTCAGAAATTATACCCCGCAGAGGGTTCATGGTCATTTTCTCATATATTTAAAATAAAGGGTGTTTTTTTTAAACAAAATCTCAGTCATTTGATTTTACCAATGAAGACTGAAGAACCAGATGCTAGGGTGAAAATCTGCTAGCTCAGAGAGGCAAAGAAAGCCCCCAACTGACCTTCTACCTCAGCTGACTTCCCACAAGGAATCTCCTCTCACAGGCAACTGAAATCTCCCAATCAACCTTCTTTAAACTATGTGTCCCTCTCTTCTACTTGCTGTGAGTCTCTCTGTCTAGCTTCTTGACTCCCTCTTATACTCTATGGTTTTTTCTTTTATTTTATTAGATAGATTCTTTATTTACATTTCTAATGTTGTCCTCTTTCCTAGTTCTCTCCTCCAGAAAGTCTCATAACTCATTTCCCCTCCCCCTGTTCCCCAATCAACCCCCTTCCACCTCCCTTTCCTGGTATTCCCCTACACTGCTGCATGGAGCCTTTCCAGAAACAAGGGCCTCTCCTACCTTTGATGTCCAACTAGGACATCCTCTGCTGCCTATGCATCTGGAGCCATGGGTAACACCATGTGCACTTTCTGGTTGATTTTTTGTCCCTGGGAGCTCTGAGAGTACTGGGTGTCTCATATTGTTGTTCCTTCTATGGTTCTGCAAACCCCGTCAGCTCCTTGGGTCCTTTCTCTAGCTCCCCCATTGGGGACCCTGTGCTTAGTTCAATAACTGGCTCTGTATTTGTCAGGCACTAGCAGACCCTCCCAGGTGACAGCCATATCCAACTCTGGTCACCAAGTACTTATGGGAATCAATAATAGTGTCTGGGTTTTGTAACTGTATATGGGATGGATCTCTAGGTGGGGTAGTCTCTTGATGGTGTTTCCCTCAGACTCTGCTCCACAGTTTGTCTGTGTATCTCCTTCTGTGGGTATTTTGTTCCCCCTTCTAAGAAGGACCAGAGTATCTATACTTTCTTTGTTCTTCCTTCTTCTTGGGCATCATTTGATATGTGAATTGTGTCTTGGGTATTCCAAGCTTCTGGGCTAATATCCACTTATCATTGAGTGCATACCATGTGTGTTCTTTTGTGATTGGGTCACCTCACTAACTTCCTGCCAATTTGTTGATTGCTCCTCCTCTTCACCTATGGTTGATCTTATTTAATCCTGCTTACAATATTCAAGCAGAAAGCTCTTTGATTAAAGGTAAATGCAAAGACTGAGCCACACCACAATGAAAAATGGATTTCTTCCCATAAATAACACAATCTCAAGTTTCACCATGTAATCAAATATCCTGCAAGAAAAGTTTGGATTTCCCACTATTTAAAAAAAGAGATGGAAAAGTCATTTTTCACTTTTCAAAAAGGAAGCAGGACGCCAGTCCAAGATTGTCAAGTGTTAAGCTAAGAGATATCCTAAATGACTACCTGTGAACTGCAGAGCAATCTGAAAGTAGAAAGTACAGATAGACTGTAGCTAGCATGGAACCATCATCCCATGATGATATTTAATATACATTTTCCTTTAATATACATAATTTTTGTAACTAGAAAAGCATGCTAAATTGGTTTCATGAAAAGAAAAAAATTATGGTGGATAAAATATACAAACAGAGTTTTCAGTCATCCAAAACAATTAATTACTTCTACAAAATAAATATGGTACACAATTAAATGTTTGCCATTATCTTTACTTTAAAAAAAAACTTTTTATTTTTCTGTAATGGACCAAATCATTGAACATTTTTGGTTTCTCCTCACTTCATCTTGGAACAAATATATTTAGTCCGCTTCAGTCTTTAAGAAATGATTACATCATTATTCCTAAATCAAATTGGAATCTGAATTCATACAAAAATTCAGGGACATTCTTTTATCTGATTGGACAACTAAAAGTAGCTTGTTAAGCACAGGTTTTTACAGTACAGATGGCATTTAGTTTCTCAGAGATACACTGCTTTTCAGAAGAAGCCATTAAATAACTAAAGATATTAGAGCAATAGAAATCCCAAAAGCTGAAAACATTATGAAGACCACAGAGAGCCAAGATAAAACTGAAGTGGCGTGTCACTCAAGGGCAGCTCAGAGCAATTAACCAGATGAGTTGCATGATTCTCACTACACACCCAGCCCATAGCCAGTATGATAAACTTATGTTTAGACAAATTGAGATAGCAGCAATTCTTGAATATTTATATATTAAATATCAAAGGTGAAAAGGTTGGGCTGCCACCTTTGGGTGCCATAAAAGAACATTACAGAATTCCATTTCTGTAAAAGAAAGGTAAGCTCCCAGGTGGCACCTTTTGGCCTTTTTTTTTTTTTGGATTTTAATTTTATTCTTGAGAGAAGGAATGAAATTTTGATTGTGGAACCTATAAGTCCAAACTGGTTTTTCAAGGTTTGAAAATCTTACTCTTTTTGAATTATAACTGTGCCCTGCTTTGGCATTGGATGACATTCATGATGGCTATCAAGGTAAGATAGAAATTGATGGATTGAAAGCCAATGTTTCTTTACGTTGTGTCATTCAAAGTTTTCTCATGAGAAGTAGAATTTATCATGTGTTCATTAGTTCTAAGACTATGGGACCATGGTTGGTGACTTTTATGATAATGAATCCCTTGATTCCCTTATGAGATATTTGAAGTGAAAAAGCCCTATTCAGGCTGGTTTACCCTCACAGTCCTGCCTGTATCTACTTTAAAAAGCAACATTGTTTCAGTGCTTGACTTCTTCCATATTTGCCAGGGACACAAATAAAGTGGTAATAAAGAATGACCAAAGTGCCAGTCTCTGAAAAACTGTCAAAATATATTGTGTTCATGAAATACTGGGCAAGGAGAAAGGGACTGTTGTACGAATCAATCATTTCTTTTAAGAAACTACTTGTTTTTACAAGGTTGAAGCAAAGTTATATGAAATTTCTTTAAAGAATCATCTGCCCAACAGGAAAAACTTCCAGGAGAAATAATTTCCTAATAATTGATTAGAAAAAAAGAAAGACATGAAAAGGCTAGAAGGCTGAGAGTAGAAGTATGTTGGAAGTAGGCACATGCTGTGGGGGTGGCTAGACCACGTTAGCAGGATGGCTCTCACACCAGGGTTGGTTAGTAGTGGCATCTTCTTGCTGAACTTTTAAACATTTGGAATTTGTGAATCATGAAAGAACTATAGTGTGATGAAACCATTAAACGTAGACATATGTTATAACACTCTGAAATGTCATAGAAAAAATGTAACCAAAAGCTAATTTTCTAGCTATTAAGACCATTACAACTTAGTGTACAGTTTTTAATAGCAAAATACAAAAGAAGTTGAAGACTGAATAAAATATAGGACAAATTACTAGGCTTGATCTGCCACCCCCCCCCCCAGCTGATCCTGTGCTACAGATCTGCATACCCAAAAACCACCAGGAGAGAGCTGGTCTCCCAGGAATACTGACACACAGACTTGCAGGAGGGAGAAGCCACAGTCAGAGACATCAAGAACAACTAACACCATAGATAACCAGATGTAGAGAGCCAAGGGCAAGAACATAAACAACAGAAACCAAGACTACATGGCATCATCAGAACCCAGTTCACCCACCACAGTGAGCCCTGGATACCCCCAACACATGAGAAAAGCAAAACTCTGATTTAAAATCCCATCTCATGATGATGATAGAGGACATTAAGAAGGACATAAATGACTCCCTTAATGAAATACAGGAGAACACAGGTAAAGAGCTAGAAGCCCTTAAATAGGAAACACAAAAATCCCTTAAAAATTACAGGAAAAAACAACCAAACAGATAAAGGAATTGAACAAAACCATCCAGGATCTAAATATGGAATTAGAAACAATAAGGAAATCACAAAGGGAGACAACCTAGAAAACCTAGGAAAAGCTAGGAAAGAGATCAGGAGGCATAAGTGCAAGTATCACCAACAGAATACAAGAGATAGAAGAGGGAATCTAGGGTGCAGAAGATACCATAGAAAACATTGACACAACAGTCAAAGAAGATGAAAATACAAAAAGCTCCTAACCCCAAAAATCCAGGAAATCCAGGACACAATAAGGAGACCAAACCTAAGGATAATAGCTGTAGAAGAGAGAAAAGATTCCCAACTGAAAGGGGCAGTAAATATATTATAGAAGAAAACTTCCCTAACCTAAAGAAAGAGATGCCCATAAATGTACAAGAAGCCTACAGAACTCCAAATAGATTGGACCAGAAAAGAAATTCCTCCCATCATATAATAGTCAAAATACCAAATGTACAAAACAGAAAAAGAATATTAAAATCAGTAAGGGAAAAAGGTCGAGTAACATATATAGGCAGACCAATCAGAATTATACCAGACTTCTCACCAGATAATATGAAAAGCTAGAAGATTGGGGGAAGATGTCACACAGACCCTTAGAGAACACAAATGCCATCCCAGGCTATTAGACCCAGCAAAATTCTCAATTACTATAGACTGAGAAACCAAGATATTCCATGACCAAACCAAATTTACACAATATCTTTCCACAAATCCAGCCCTACAAAGGATAACAGATGGAAAACCCCAAGACAAGGAGGGAAAATACACTGTATAAAAGGGAAGAAAGTAATCTTCTTTCAGCAAACAAGATAGCCACATGAATATAATACCACCTCAAACAACAAAAATAAAAGGAAGCAACAATCACTATTCCATAGTATCTCTTAACATCAATTGGCACAATTCCCCAATAAAAAGGCATAGACTAACAGACTGGATATGTAAACAGGACCCAGCATTTTGCTGCATACAGGAAATGCACTTCAGTGTCAAAGAGAAACACTACAGCAGAGTAAAGAGCTGGAAAACAATGTTCCAAGCAAATGACCCCAGGGAACAAGCTTGACTAGCCACTCTAATATTGAATAAAATGGATTTTCAACCAAAAGATATCAAAAAAGATAAGGAAGGACACTTTATACTCATCAAAGGAGAAATTTACCAAGAAGAACTCTCATTTCTGAACATCTATGTTCCAAATGCAAGGGCACCCACATTCATAAAAGAAACGTTACTAAAACTCAAAGTACACAATGCATTTCACACAGTAATAGTGGAAGACTTCAAAACCCCACTCTCAGCAATAGACAGATCATGGAAACAGAAACTACAAAGAGACACAGTCAAACTAACAGAAGGAATGGACAAAATTGATTTAACAGATATCTTTAGAACAGTCCATCCTAAAACAAAAGAATATACCTCCTTACCACCTGATGGTAAATTCTCCACAATTGACCATATAACTGGCCAGAACAGATACATGAAGATTAAAATAACCCCCATGCATCATATCAGATAACTAGGGCTGGCCTTCAATAAAAACAAAAACAACAGAAAGCCCATATATACATGGAAGCTGAGCAATGCCCTATTCAATGATACCTTGGTCAAGGAAGAAAGAAAGTAATCAAAGACTTTTTAGAATTTAATGAAAAGGAAGGCACAACATACCCAAATTTATGGGACACAATGAAAGCACTGCTAAGAGGAAAACTGATAGCTCTGAGTGACTCCAAAAGAACTGAAGAGAGCATACACTAGCAGCTTAACAGCACACTTGAATGCTCTAGAACAACAAGAAGCAAATATACCAAAGAAGAGTAGACAGCAGGAAAGAATCAAACTCAAGGTTGAAATCAACCACAAAGAAAGAAAAAGAACTATACAAAGAATCAACGGATCCAAGGAGGTGGTTCTTCGAGAAATCAACAAGATAAATAAACCTTAGCCAGACTAACCAGAGGGCACAGAGACAGTATCCAAATTAACAAAATCAGAAATGAAAAGGGAGATATAACAACAAAAACTGAGGAAATTAAAGAAAATCATCAAATCCTACTACAAAAACTTATACTCAAGACAACTGGAAAATCTGGATGAAATGGACAATTTTTGAGACATATACAAGGTAAAGTTAAATCAGTATCGGATAAAGCATCTCAACAGTCCCATAATCCCTAAAAAAGTAGAAGCAGTCATTAAAAGTCTCCTAACCACAAAAAGCCCAGGACCAGATAGGTTTAGTGCAGAATTCTATCAGGCCTTAAAAGGAGACCTAATGGCAATACTCTTCAAACTATTCCACAAAATAGAAACAGACCGAACGTTTTGCCCTATACTGCTACACTGAGTCTTTCCAGAACCAGGGGACACTCCTCCGTTCTTGTACATCATTTGATGTGTGGATTATGTTTTGGGTATTCCAATTTTCTGGGCTAATATCCACTTATTACTGAGTGCATACCATGATTGATCTTTTGAGACTAGGTTACCTCACTTAGTATGATGTTCTCCAGCTCCACCCATTTGTCTAAGAATTTCATAAACTCCATTGTGTATATATACCATAATTTTTGCATCCATTCTTTCATTGAGGGATACCTGGGTTCTTTCCAGCTTCTGGGATTATAAATAGGGCTGCTATGAACATAGTGGAGCACATATCCTTATTACCTGCTGGGGAATCCTCTGGGTATATGCCCAGGAATGGTATAGCAGGGTCCTCCGGAAGCTTCATGTCCAGTTTTCTTAGGAACCGCCAGACTGATTTCCAGAGTGGTTGTACCATCTTACAATCCCACCAGCAGTGGAGGAGTGTTCTTCTTTCTCCACATCCTCGCCAACACCTGCTGTCTCCTGAATTTTTAATCTTAGCCATTCTGACTGGTGTAAGGTGAAATCTCAGGGTTGTTTTGATTTGCATTTCCCTAATGACTAATGAAGTTGGGCATTTTTTAAGATGCTTCTCAGCCATCTGAAGTTCTTCGGGTGAAAATTCTTTGTTTAGCTCTGTACCCCATTTTTAAATAGGGTTATTTGGTTTTTTGGGGTCTAACTTCTTGAGTTCTTTGTATATATTGGATATTAGCCCTCTATCTGATGTAGGTTTGGTGACGATCTTGTCCCAGGTTGTTGGTTGCTGATTTGTCCTTTTGTTGGTGTCCTTTGCCTTACAGAAACTTTATAATTTTATGAGGTCCCATTGCTCTTTCTAACTCTATGAAGAACTGAGTTGGAATTTTGAATGGGATTGCATTAAATCTGTAGATTGCTTTAGGAAAGATGGCCATTTTTACTATATTAGCCCTGCCAATCTATGAGCACTGGAGATCTTTCCATCTTCTGAGATATTCTTCAATTTCATTTTCAGTGACTTGAAATTTTTTCATACAGATCTTTCATTTGCTTAGTTAGACTCATGCCAAGGTATTTTACATTATTTGTGACTATTGTGAAGGGTGTCATTTCCCTAATTTTTTCTCAGCCTTTTTATCCTTTGAGTATAGGAAGGTTACCTATTTGTTTGAGTTAATTTTATATCCAGCCACTTTGCTGAAGTTGTTTATCAGGTTTAGGAGTCCTCTGGTGCAGTTTTTAGGGTCACTTAAGTATACTATCATATCATCTGCAAATAATGATGCTTTGACTTCTTCCTTTCCAATTTGATCCCTTTGACCTCCTTATGTTGTCTAATTGCTCTGGCTAGGACTTCGAGTACTATATTGAACAGGTAGGGAGAGAGTAGGCAGCCTTAGCAGGTCATTGATTTCAGTGAGATTGCTTCAAATTCTCTCCATTTAGTTTGAGGTTGGCAACTGGTTTGCTGTATACTGCCTTTACTTTGTTTAGGTGTGGGCCTTGAATTCATGATCTTTCCAAGACTTTTATCACAAAGAGGTATTGGATTTTGTCAAATGCTTTCTCAGCATCTAATGAAATGAGATTTTTCATGTGGTTTTTTTTTCTTTGAGTGAGTTTATAGTGGATTACATTGATGGATTTCTATATATTGAACCATCCCTGTATCCCTGGGATGAAGCCTACTTGATCATGGTGGATGATCAATTTGATGTGTACTTGGATTCAGTTATCAAGAATTTTATGTAGTATTTTTGCATCAATATTCATAAAGGAAATTGTTTCAACAAATGATACTAGTTCAACATATAGAAGAATACAAATTGTTCCATTCTTATCTCCTTGAACAAAGCTCAAGTCTAAGTGCATCAAGGACTTCTATATAAAACCAGATATAGAATCTAATAGAAAAGAAAGTGGGGAAAAGTTTTGAATACTTTGGCACAGAGGAAATTTTCCTGAACAGAACACCAATGGCTTGTGCTTTATGATCAAGAATCGACAAATGGGGCCTCATAAAATTGCAAAGTTTCTGTAAGGCAAAGGACACTGTCAGTAGGACAAAACGGCAACTAACAGATAGGGAAAAGATCTTTACCAATCCTACATCTGATAGAGGGTTAATATCCAATATATACAAAGAACTCAAAAAATTAGACTCAAGAGAAACAAATAACCCTATTAATAATGGGGAACAGAGTTAAACAGAGAATTTTCAAGGGAGGAAACTTGGAGCGCTGAGAAGCACCTAAAGAAATATTCAAAGTCCTTAGCCATCAGGGAAATGCAAATCAAAACCACCCTGAGATTCCACCTCACACCAAACTGGCTAAGATCAAAAAACCCAGCGGACAGCAGATGCTGGCAAGGATGTGGAGAAAGAGGAACACTCCTCCGTTGCTGGTGGAATTGCAAGCTGGTACAACTACTCTGGAAATCAGTCTGGTGATTCCATAGAGAACTGGGCATAGCACTACCTGAGGACCTAGCTATACCATGCTGGGCATATACCCAGAAGATGCTCCAACATTTAATAAGGACACATGATCCAGTACATTCATAGAAGCCATATTTATAATAGCCAGAAGCTGGGAGTAACCCTCAACAGAAGAAGGGGTATAGAAATTGTGGTACGTTACAGCTATTAAATGTAATGACTTCATGAAATTCACAGGTAAATGGATGGAACTTGAAAATATCATCCTGAGTGAGTATCTTAGTCGGGGTTTCTATTCCTGCAAAAAAAAAAAAAATCATAACCAAGAAGGAAGTTGGGCAGGAAAGGGTTTATTCAGCTTACGATTTCCACATTGCTGATCATCACGAAAGGAAGTCAGGACTAAAACTCAAATAGATTAGGATGCAGGAGCTAATGCAGAGGCCATGAAGGGCTGTTACATACTGGCTTGCTCCCCCTGGCTTGCTAAGTTTGCTTTCTTATAGTAAGACCTGGGGATTCATCCTATATACAGTAGCCAAACTGAACACTTTTGGGGATGCAGGAAAGTGCTAGCTGACAGGAGCCAGATATAGCTGTTTCCTGAGAGGCTCTACCGAGCCTGAGAAGTATAGAGGTGGATGCTTGCAGCCAACCATTGGGCTGAGTGTGGAGTCTCCAATGGAGGAGTTGGAGAAGAAACTAAAGGAGCTGAGAGGGTTTGCAGCCCCATGAAGGGAGCAACAGTGTCAACCAGCCAGAACCCCTGGAGCTCCCAGAGACTGGATCACCAACCAAAGAATACACATGGAGGGACCCAGGGCTCTGGCCACATATGTGGCAGAGGATGGCCTGTTGCACATCAGTAGGAGGAGGGGCCCTTGTGCCTGAGGGGGTTCGATTCCCCAATGTAGGAGAATTCCAGGACGGGAAGGTGGGAGTGTGTGGGGTGTGTAGGAGTGCACCCTCATAGAGGCAGGGGGAAGGGGATAGGATAGGGAGTTTCTGGAGGGGAGACCTGGAAAATGGCTAACATTTTAAATGTAAATAAAGAAAATATCCAATAAAAGAAAATATTACATGGTTCATTACAATGGCCCTTGACCTCAGTGGTCATTTTAATCACTGGGGAATCTTCTTACACATACTCAGACCTTACCCCAGAATGTCGCATTTATGCCCCATAAACTCAAAATGTCTATCACTTTTAGAAATTATAAATAGGAATTGTTGTCCTAAACTATTCAATCAGAACCTGGCTTGCTTCCTCCTCTAGCCATTTATTGCTCTTGCCAACAATCACGGCCAAATTATAGTCACGGCCAAATTATAGTCAGCCACATTTGCTCTTCTGTGCTCCCATGTCTTCCTTGGCCCCTCTGCTCAGAAATACACTTCCTTGCCTTACCTTGCCTTCTCTTCTCTAACTGGTGAAAAGTACACCCCGGAAAAGTTCAGACCAGTTCAACTTTTTCAGTAATATTTCCTCACGATCCATCTTTCCTTCCTTTCATGATTCCACAGCAGACGGATCTCTGTGAGTTTAAGGTTAGTGAGACTCACAGTGTATGATTGATCTGCATATTGAATTCAGAAATCTTGAACACACATACCGCCCCCAAAAAATAAGGTTTCAAAATTATCAGTGAGTCTGGGATCATGATAAAATTACCACATCCTAAATCTTTCATGAAAAGGCCTCAGTCATGTCTGAAAACTTGACCATAGCACATTCTACAGAGTAGCCATGGACTCATGTGTTAGCATTCTGAATGTCCCTGCATACTTAGATGTTATCAGTAAGCCATATAGTATACAAAGGAATATAGATATAAATTATAGGGATAGAGGTAGATTATAGTAGGTAGGATAGATAGGTAGATAGATAGATAGATAGATAGATAGATAGATAGATAGATAGATAGATAGATAGATAGATAGATAATAGATTAAAAAATATCAAGAGCCAGGTGGTGGTCTTGCATGCCTTTAATCCCAGCACTTGAGAGGCAGAGGATGGCAGATCTCTGAATTCAAGGTCAGCCTTGTATGCAGAGCTAGTTCCAGTACAGCCAGAACTACACAGAAAAACCTTGTCTCTAAAATCAAACAAGCAAACAAGCAAAAAAAAAAAAACAAAACAAAACAAAACAAAAAAAAAAAAAACACCATACTGAAGAATAAAATATTCTATGAAAGAATAGAATGTGAATTCATTGGGATACCAAAAGGGACACCTGTAACCCTTATCCAAAGTTCTGGGAAGAGGGAGGAGAAGAGAATGTAAGGGCTAGAGGTTTTAGGAGGGGTGACACACACTAGTGCCTTCCAGACATGACATAGCCATTGCTGTCATGAACTCACTCCAGCTGGGATTACCTGCACAAGAGTGTCCCATTTGATCACGTGTGGGGACAAGCAGCTCATATGTCTTCAGCCCTCACTGGAAGCCAATAAGCAGTTGGTACTGAGGAAGGAAGGGGCATTTTCTTCAGTGGTGTAGTCAGTAAGTTGCCCATGTTTTGGTAAAAGAACTCTACTCATGTTCATGCCAGGAACCAGAATTAAAGTGAGTCAAAGAAAGATATGAGCGTAAGTAATAATGACAGAAGATAATGAAGAGTGAAAATGACCCCGTCTGTTGACTCTCCATGAAGCGCTTCTTAAGCATAAACACAAGCATCGACAAGAACATGCATACACCTGCCTAATGGCACCTACATAAAAAGGAATGACCACGAAAACCATGAGGCTATGGGCATAGTTCCCTTTACACAAAGTATGCTTCCTTCCTTCTGGGCTTTTCCAAGGAATGAGGCATCTCTTTGATTGGCATAGCTGTGTTTCAAGCATCACATTGATCTGTATTCCTTATGTATTTTGTAATGGCAGACCTGCTTACTCTCCTGGTAGAATACTTCTGAAAATAAAATAACTTACTTTAGACAAAAACCCTTATTTTAGTAATTTATATATATATATATATACAATTTCTAATCCTTGACTTTAAACTGTCTTGCTCCACTGCTGGCTTTTCATATGAATTCTTGGCTATCAAAGTTGAGTTTTAAAATTGTTAACAATTGAAAACTTAAAATTTTCTTGAGAAATGCTAAACACAAATATAGTTTTATGGCACAGTGTTAGCAGAATACAGCAGCTTAGTATTTACACGGATTCTCTCCACCTGTATTGTTCACGTAAGCACTTGGGGGGTGGGGGGACCTCACTCAGGCTTTCAACCAAACTGAAACTAGACTATACTCTGATCCCCATGGGACTGTGAAATGTGGGACCATCTTGTTGCTTGGGCAGACTAATATTAGAGGAATTTCAGCCATGTAGATGAAAGGTGTAGGAAACTATCCTTTTCTACCTTTATAACCATTTCTGCACAGCAAATGTTCTTTCTTTTGTCAAGGACTTAGATTCCTGTCTAGATCCCCATCAAATGTCAATCAGTCAATGTCAAATCATGGCACTCTTGTAAATTCGTTTCATAGCCTTGGAATTACCTTACCCCAAACACAACATTTCTTTTTTATTAAAAAAAAATATATGATATATATTATTCATGTTTTCCCTTTCCCTACTTCCTCCCACATCATCCCTACCTCCCTATCATTCAACTTCATGATTTCTCTCTTTCCCAAAATAAACAAACAAATAAATAAAAAGAAACATACACACAAAGCTACTCAAAGCAAAATGAGACAAAATGTCTACAAAGCTATCATTGGGATTCTAGGCTTCTTAACATTTTCTTTCCTCTTCCCCTTTTAAACACAGCAGAAATAAAATAGCATTTATTTTGTAAATGCTACTACTCCTAGGCATGAGGTATGATAATATAACCATAATACTCGATGGGAGAAATCTAATTTTTCCTTTGATGTCTGTTGTAGACAGATTCTTGATTAGAGATGGAATCTTTGTGTCCACTACTCCCTCTCATTCGTGGGACCTCATCTAGTCTGGACCTACGTAGGTTTTTATATGTTGACATAGTAATCTCTGTGAGTCTAGTCTATATGTGTGCAGGACTTATTGTGTCTGGAAGACACTCTCTTAGGAATTATCTAATCCCTCAGGTTCTTAAAATGTCTCTGCCTCCTCTTCAAAAGAGATCCCTGATCCTTGAGGGGAGGGCAAGCACAAACCATCATATAATTATTTCAGCTGTATATATAAATAAATAATAAAACAGGTATGCAATGTCTTTTTTTTTTTTTTTTTTTTTTGGTTTTTCAAGACAGGGTTTTTCTGTGTAGTCCTGGCTGTCCTAGGAACTCACTCAGTAGACCAGCTGGCCTCGAACTCAGAAATCTGACTGCCTCTGCCTCTCAAGTGTTGGGATTACAGGCATGTGCCACCACGCCTGGCTCTGAAATGTCTTTTTTTTTTTTTTAATTACTGAAACTCTTCTTAAATTGAAATTGAACCTAAACTATTTAGCTATATTACAGGAAACTTTGGATGAAAATGATAGTTTATGAATGTTTTCCAGCTTACACACTGTTTAATTTTGAGAAAGGAAATAGGATAAAATATTTCATATTTTTCCTCCAGAATCTGTTATGGAATTGTATGCGTGACGTGAGCCAAGGTGATAGATGACTGTGCCATAGCATCATTGTCTTCATGGTCTGGAAGCTGCCTCGAGTTGTTTAGGATTCTAGGCCTCTTCCCTTTTTGTTTCCTTTTCACCTTTTAAACACAATAGAAATAAAAACTGCTCTCTACACATAATCAGTTCCCTAAAAATCTAGGTAAGTTTGTGATTTTGCCCAGAAACAGACTCTCAATAATGCTGCTTCCAGTGGAAACCTAGAAGAAGGCCTCAAGGTCTCTTGAATATTAGTTGAAGTTTGAAACAATGACCTTTTTTTCTGGAAATGAAGCATAAGAAGTAGACCTGCACCAATAAAGACAAAGCCCTAAGCAACTGAATAATCACATGATTTAAGCATAAAACTGTCATGCTTCTGAACAGTTGGAGCATTATGAAGAGAGAGAGAACTGGAGGTCTGAGGGTCTGGGTGAGGGTGACCAATCTCACAATAGGAGAACAGCCTATTGTGAGGAGTCAGCTCCGTCACCTGATACCATGAAGTCTCAGCCCATGATGCCATTGAGGGTGATGTCTATATCTGTGACTGTGCCAAAATGGCAGAGTTCTGTTGCTGTTGCCCGTGGTTCAAATTAACATTAGAGACCATGGGGGTATCCCCAGTCTGGGAAGCCACCTTGGGTCACATAGATATCCAAGAGCTATGTAGAACTGTACTTTCTCCTCACTAGCTGCAGCACACAGGAAAGCAGGCTTTGTACCTCACCCAGGCTGCATAGTGGAGCTGGCTATTGTGGCATGAGTGCAGGTGAGCTGCCTGCCCCAAGGACATGAGGGGAAGAGCTAACCCTGACATTTGTCTGCCATAAGGTTATAAGGTTGCACCAGAACGGAGATGATGTCCTACCCCTTGCCCATGCCCCTTGCCACCTATGGCATTTTGGAGAGTCTCCCCATCTTATCTCTCGAAGTTAAGGGAGCTGGTCTGAGGTCATGAGAGCAGGAGACATAACCCTGACTCCTGCCAGTAGCAGCATTGGGTGAGCTAGCCAGGGCAGTGCTGATACCTCACTGTAATGGTATAGATAAGGCTGAGAGGAAGGGCTGACTAGAGAGCACCCAGGTACAGATCCATGGCTTTGAGTTGGTCACCCAACAATCTACCTCATGATTGAACTATTGGTGTATGCAAAAGTGCCAGTCCTATGATCTCTACAACACAGACAACAACAGGAGTCCTGATGAGGAGGCAAATCAATGATGTGGCAAAAGTCGAAAGCCTCAAATCAGACCAAAGACTCATTGCAATGATCATTTGTGTGGACAGAGGGGTATACTGTGGGACACACTGTGGTCTACTACATCTTCCATTAAAAGATTTATTTTACTATGCTTTGATATTTTTGTTTTCTTTTTGTTGTTGTTGTTGTTGTTTGGTTTTGGTTTTTGTTTATGTTTTAAATTTTCCTTTGGGGACATTGCAAGGGCAAAGGGATGCAGAGATCAGTGGGACTCAGGTGCTTGTTGATGAACTCATAAAGAATCCATTAAAAGTAGAAAAAGAGTCATGCTTCAAACAGAAACCTTTAAGGCATGGCTTACCTTAGCTTCCTGCTGTCATTTGCACCAGGGAGCCAGGAGACTCCACAGTCTTCTGGGCACAGCCTGCCAGGAGAGAGTGATCTCCCAGCAGCACACTTCCACTTCTGAGCACAGAGGTGAGATCTCCACCTTCTCTCTGAAGGGGAAGAGCTAGGAGCACACAGGGCCTAAGATCAGTGGAGCAGCTGGGACAGAAGTCTTCCTGCCCATTTTGGCACCAGGGAGCCAGGAGACTCCACAACCTTCTTGGCACAGCCCACCAGGAGAGAGTGATCTCCCAGCAGTGCTTTCACTTCTGAGCTCAGAGGAGTAAGAACACAGGCTTATGGGCCCACAAGAGGAACAAACTCCAGCCAGAGAAAACAATACCAATTAGCACCAGAGATAACCAAATGGCGAAAGGCAAGCACAAGAACCTTACCAACAGAAATCAAGACCACATGGCAACATCAGAACCCAGTTCTCCCACTACAACAAGTCCCAGATACCCCAACACACTGGACAAGCAAGAGTTGGATTTAAAATTGTATCTCATGATGCTGATAGAGGGCTTCAAAAAAGACTTAAATAACTCCCTTAAAGAAATACAGGAGAACATCAGTCAACAAGTAAAAGCCCTTAAAGAGGAAGCACAGAAACCCCTTAAAGAAATACAGGAGATCATGGGGCTACAGCCCTTAAAGAAGAACCACAAAAGTCCATTAAAGAATTACAGGAAAACACAAACAATCAAGTGAAGGAACTGAACAAAGCCATCCAGGATCTAAAAGTGGAAGTAGAAACAATAAAGCAATCACAAAGTGAGACATCTCTGGAGATAGAAAACCTTGGAAAGAATTTAGGAGTCATAGATGCAAACATGAACACTAGAATATAAGAGATAAAAGAAAGAACCTCAGGTGCTCAAGATACCATAGAAAACATTGACTCAACAGTCAAAGAAAATGCAAAATGCATAAAGCTGGTAACCCAAAACATCCAGGAAATCTAGAAGACAATGGGAAGACCAAACCTAAGGATTATAGGCATAGATGAGAGTGAAGAGTTTCACCTTAAAGTCCCAGTAAATATCTTTAAAAAAATTATAGAAGAAAACTTCCCTAACCTAGAGAAAGAGATGCCCATGAACATACAAGAAGCCTACAGAACTCCAAGCAGACTAGACCAGAACAGAAACCTCCTCCTGGCACATAATAATCAAAACATCAAATGCACTAAACAAAGAAAGAATATTAAAAGCAGTAAGGGGAAAAGGGCAAGTAACTTATAAAGGCAGACCTATCAGAATTATACCAGACTTCTCACCGGAGACTATGAAAGCTAGAAGATCCTGGGCAGATCTCATATGAACCCTATGAGAACACAAATGCCAGCCCAGGCTACTATACCCAGCAAAACTCTCAATCACCATAGATGGAGAAACCAAGATAATTCATAATAAAACCAAATTTATACAATATCTGTCTACAGATCCAGCACTACAAAGGATAATAGATGGAAAATGCCAACACAAGGAGGAAAACTATACCCTAGAAAAAGCAAGAAAGTAATCTTCTTCCAACAAACCCAAAAGAAGATACCCACACAAACATAAAAATAATATCAAAAATAACAGGAAGCAAAATATTAAGCAATCACTATTCCTTAATATCAATTAACAAAAATGGACTCAACTCCCCAATAAAAAGAGATAGATTAAAAGAAATATTTCTCATGTAAATCTTCAATTTTATCAGAAAATGTTTGTAATTCCCCCTTTTAATTAATTTAGTAATGTTTTTTATTTCTATCATTTTATCTGCATTATTTTTCAGGATAATCTTCAATTTTAATGTCTTTCTATGTATTTCCTCTACTTTATCAGAAATTTTTTCAATGGAAATCTTTGATTTTACTACGAATGTTTCTAATTCCACTTTCAATTAATTTAAAAAGAATTTTTATATCTACCATTTTATATGTAAAATTTTCCATAAAATAGTCAATTTTAATGTGTTTGTCTATATATTCCGAATTTTACCAGAAGTATTTTCCATGTAAATCTTCTATTTTATCTGAAAATGTTTATAATTCCACCTTCAATCAACTTAGAATTATCTTTATGCCAATCATTTTATGTGTATAATTTCCATGATAATCTTTTTTTCCTCCTACCACCACCTGGCTCCATAATAATCTTTGATTTTAACATCTTTTTCAATATTTTTCTTCAATTTTATCAGAAATATTTTCAATGTAAATCTTCAAGTTTATCAGAAAATGTTTATAATCCCACTTTCAATCAACTTAGGAATACTTTTATGCCTACCATTATTATATCTATATAAAATTTTCCATTATAATCTTCAATTCTACCATGTTTTTCTACATTTTTCTACAATTTTATCAGAAATATTTTCTATGTAAATCTTCAATTCTATCGTAAAATGTTTCTATTTCCTATTTCAATTAATTTAGCAATGTTCTTATGTGTACCATTTTACTCTAATTTTCCATGAAAATTTTCAATTTTAACGTGTTTTTCTATGTCTCTCTTCTATTTTATCTGAAATATTTTACATGTAAATCCTTAATTTTATCATAAAATATTTTTACTTCCCTTTTCAATAAAAAAAAGAAAAAAAAGACATGGCTTACCTTAAACATGGATCCATAAAGCGGAAGGACGCATGTATTTCCTTCTACATCTCTACACCAGGCCCTTGTAGAGATAGTCTCATTTAGTTGTTGCACATCTGGGAGGGGCAAACGGTAGTATCCCCAGTTCACAGGAAAGAGAACTAAAGGTTTGGTTGGGAGTTAAGTAATTGACACAAATGGATCAGAGTTTTCAGGTTCAGATTTTTGCTCTTAACTTCAGGCCCTTGGCTTTCTACTGTGAGCTTCTAACTTTGCGCATGGCAGAGGAGGGAAGGCCAAGTTCTATGCAGCACAGGAACAAGCAGAAAGAACAAGTCTTATCCCACTCTGGCTTTCTCCAGCAGGCCTTGGCATAGGCATCACATGTACACATACACAGAATAATAATAATTTTAATCAAGGAAAACAAGTGACAGAAATGAAGAATAATAAATATGTGATAAATAAAATGCAATGAAAACAATAGTTTTTTTAGATATTAATATATTTAATGAGAATCAAACCATTATCAGTTGTCCTTTTTTTTTATTTTCTATATTCTTTGTTTACATTCCAAAAGCTTTCCCCTTTCCCAGTTCCCCCCCTCCCATATGTCCCATAAGTCCTCTTCTCTCCATCCATTCTCCTATCTTTCCCCCTCCCTTTTCTCTGTACTGGTCCTCCCCTACAATGCTGGATCAAGCCTTTCCAGGATTAGGGCCCTCTTCTTCCTTCTTCATGGGAATCATTTGGTATGCTAATTGTATCTTCAGTATTCAGAGCTTCAGGGTTAATTAATATCCACTTATCACTGATTGCATTCCATGTGTATTCTTTTGTGATTGTGTTACCTCCCTTAGAATGATATTTTTCCAGTTCCAACCATTTGCCTAAAAAAATTCATGAATTCATTGTTTTTAATTGCTGAATAGTACTCCTTTGTGTATATATACCACACAGATCTAAACAAAGAGTTTTCACCTGAAGAAATTCGGATGGCTGAGAAGCACCTTAAGAAATGTTCAACATCATTAGTCATTAGGGAAATGCAAATCAAAACAACCCTGAAATTTCACCTCACACCAGTCAGAATGGCTAAGGTTAAAAACTCAGGAAACAGCAGGTATTGGCAAGGATGTGGAGAAAGAGGAACACTGCACCACTGCTGGTGGGATTGTAAGATGGATTTCCACTATGGAAATCAGTCTGGCGGTTCCTAAGAAAACTGGACATGACACTTCCAGAGGACCCTGCTATACCATTCCTGGGCATATACCCAGAGGATTCCCCAGCATGCAATAAGGACACATGCTCCACTATGTTCATAGCAGCCTTATTTATAATAGCCAGAAGCTGGAAAGAACCTAGATATCCCTCAATGGAGGAATGAAAACAATAGTTGAAAAATACTTTAAAGTAATAAATAAAGGGTTCCATTTTAAATTCCTCCTTTATCTCTCTAGCCTGAATAAAGAACTGGATGTTTTATCAAACTGAGATAGTTTTGAAAATGAAAGATGACATTCCTAAAAATTCTTTTGGTGCTTGGAATACAGGTTAACAACATATTTTCCTAGCACAAGAAAGCCCATACAGGGCACTCTCAGCCATTGAACTAAGCACAGGGTCCCCAGTGGAGGAGGTAGAGAAAGGACCCAAGGAGCTGAAGGGGTTTGCAGCACCATAGGAGGAACAACAGTATGAGTCACCCAGTACTCTCAGAGCTCCCAGGGACAAAACCATCAACCAAAGAGTACACATGGAGCCATGGCTCCTGACACATCGGCAGCAGAGGATGATCTTGTTAGACACCAAATGGGGGAGAGGCCCTTGGTCCTGGAAAGACTTGATGCAGTAGTGTAGAATAATACCAGGACAGGGAAGTGGGGGAGGGTTGATTGGGGAAGGAGAGATAGTTTATGGGATTTTTGAGGAGGGGAGAACCAGGAAAGAGGACAACATTTGAAGTGTAAATAAAGAATATACCTAATTAAAAAATAAAAAATAGAAAAATAAAGCCCATACAATACTTTAATACTGATAAACAATAATAAAAAAATCCTAATTCGGGATGAACATGTGTAAGCCATATGCTTTAAGAACAATGAAGAATAAGAAAATACTTCATTCTGTGGAAAAGAGCTAACTTTTTGCTCAGGACATAAATAGGAAAAGCCAAATTTATTCTATCTTAAATGTTACTAAACTTCCCCCAATTGCTAACTTTCCTTTGTGAAATTTTACTATCCCAAATCGTATCCCTTGGGAGAAAAGATTTTAAGTGGTATTAGTGACTGAATATATTGTCCACCCAGCAGTGATTATATTTTACTACAAGACTATATCTCAAATTAAAGAAATGAATTTGTTATTATAAAAAATTAGATAAGCACCTCTAAGTATTTTGGGAAAATGAGAGTTTCCACAGCATTAATAAAAGCATACTATGAGTTAAAAAAAAAAAAGTCCATTCTCACTGAAGTAAAACACAAGCCAGAGGAGAACGTCTATGTCTCATCTCTTGTTATAAGTCACAAAGAAAGATAGCCATAGGAGGTAGATGCCCTTCCCATAGCTCATTCTTCATAGTAAATGAAGAATTTCAAACGAAGAATACAGCTAGTCAAATGTCTAAGTGGGTGTTTATTTACTTAAGGCTGGAGTGGCACAGAGCAGAGGTTGAGGCATATTTAAATAAATCAATAATTAAGAAAAAGGCAACTAAAGATCTCTAACAGTCAGCCCAAGGCTCTGACTGCTCCTTTTTGTGGTCTTCTACATGAGGGACTCAAACCCCAACTCGGAAAAGCCAGCACACTCTGCATACAGCAGTGAGCAGTAACAGAGCAAATCAAAACCAGCAGTCTCACAACAGTCAGAGAGAGATGGGAGGTAAAAACCGGGAAGTGGGGCATTAATGTTTAGCAATCTTCCTTCTTAAATGAGGTAGGAAGAATTACTTCTGAAAGTCAATAATGAATGGAAAGAAGAAATGTTTTACAGACAGGGTAAGGAGCTAAACACAAAGACTGAGCAGAAAAGGAGAGGGAGGGACAGCATTTAATTTTATTTAGTAACTATTAAATGAGCACTTCTCTCAAAAATAGTTAGGTGAAACCATACGGCCCAGGAAGTTCAGAAACAGTAACAGCGGGAAAGGGGACAGAGATAAAGACTGAGGAATAAGAATCTCAGCTCAGGGACTTTAGGATAATGAAGTAAGAGAAGGAACAAAAGACCCAAATCAGGCAAAAATGCTGCTGCGGGGCTTTAATTTAAGCACCATCAGGGAAACGGAAAGCAAGCATCCTACTCACGCACGCAATAAAGGTAATAAAACAAATCACACAAAAGTGAGGAAGTGGGGGGAAAGAGTAAACGAATAACACCGCATTTCATTCAGAAAGCTATGCCTTAAAAGCTCCCCATTTCCATGCACATTCTCAGTAAAGAACCAGACATACAACTCTTTTCCCAGACGCTGAGAATGTCTTTGGCCCCAGACATCGCCCCTGAGCCCCCCTTACAAAATTCTGTGTGTGACCATCTCCTGGGAAAAACAACTGCCCAAGCCTCAGTGCCTCGGTTAGCCCTTCATTGGAACAGTTCTCACAGGCATGTGGCCTCGCTAGTCATACACAGGAATCCCATATGGCACAATCTGGACCTCGCAGAAGTGAAATCTGCATAAAGTAGGACGAAGCCCGGGCCGGCACAAAAGGCGAGACACGCATGTAGCGACATTCGCTCCTTGCCCTCTGACCCAGCTCTGTGTCTGTTCCCACACTCCCAACAAGTCCAGGCGAATGTGGCCCAGAGCTTGTAGGTAGCTAGCTGCAGTCTGTCACTGGATGAGCACGGAGCCGAGAGGAAGCTCAGAATTAGCATGCCCCACCCCCACCCCAGGACGGTGTGTGGATCAATTTTAAGACAGTGACTTGTCGTGCAAAAAGAAGCCTACATGTGGCTGCAATTAATCCAGTTAGCCTGTGTCTAACATTGTCCTGTGAAGAAACAGCCGTGTAGTGAGACAACCAGAGAAGAATACTGCTTTGAAATTAGCAGATTAATTTAGTTCTCTGTAATCTGGGACTGGAACGAGTTGGGTTAATGGTCGTGTGCATGTGCCTGTGTGCTTGTGAGTGACCTTGGTTGTTTCTGGTTGCTGGTGTTTTCTTTCATTTCTTTTCTCTTTTTTGTTTGTTTTTGTTATCATCATTGTTTAAAGTAAACGTACTTTTTATATAAAGCTACACTTATGTCAGCGTTTCCTGGGGAAAATCAGTGAAAATCAACTGAGAGCCAAGGGTTATAAATAAGTATGTATTCCTGTAATCCCAGTTTTGTAAGTTGTTTGTTAAATGTATGCACTTCAACAGAGTATGAGCTATCTCTTCTTAACAGAAGTTATAACCAGCACACCCAGACAAGTGCACACTAGGCACTAAATTAAGGCCAGGCAATATAGAAACCAAGCCAAAAATACTCTACCTACTTGAAAGTGTAGACTCTTCCTCTGTGCTAGTGTTGGTGTACTGTTGGGTGCTCTTTCAAGAATATATATATATATATCGAAAAGCTATGAATTAATTCTCAGTATCATCCAATTCAGAGTTGCTATTATTATAATTGCAAGTCAAAAAGACAAATAAAATTATTACTATGTTTCTTTATTTCAAGGTGATCATTATTCTTCTTTAATTTTCCTAGATTTTTACACAATTTTACTACATATGTTCATTCCAGTACTCTTTTCTGATATGTAAAAAAGCATTTCACAATCTTTATTTTGAACGAGGAAAACTTATAAACCCTCTTAGCAAGCTGTTGATGTCCATCGCCTGCTTAAAGAGGAAGACGAGCTCTGTGGAAGAACACTGAATAATTCAGGAACAAGGGAAGACAGTCTTCTCTCCTTGCCAGGCAACCTAGGATCTTCGAAAGCAGCATCGAGAGTTTTGTAGCTAACATGACCTCAGAGGGCTTCTCTCTGAAGACTGTCTGGTATTGATTCGCTGTGTGTCTTCACACCAGATGCAAAATCCAGGCAAAGCCCTGTGCTGGAATTTACAGATACTCTATTCGCATGGCCCTATGAGCCTAGTGACCACATGGTCACTAAAAATAATCAGAATTTTTCTGTTCTGAAGGAGCAGGCAGTTATCACAGTACCCAATACGCATGCACCATGTCATCTGGTACTTGGATTAGCCAACCGCAGTTTCCGGCAGCCCACCTGGTTCACGTCAGCTTCGGGTTTATGTGGGAGTCTTGCCGTGGTGCTCTTATTTTACCAAAGTGTGTTAACAGATTCAAATGTAGACTGGGTGGTGGAAGGAGGAATGTGAGAAAGGAGGCATCTGAAAGGAAATGGACGCTATTGTTTTCTGTTACTGCTCAGGGTTTCATTACAGGGTTCATGTGTTCTCTAGTACAGGAGATGGAGCCCACTCTGCATGCTAGACAAAAGCTCTATGGCTGAGCCACGCTGCTAGCCTAGACCTCTTTCTTTCTTTTTTTTGGGGGGGGGGGGGTGGAGACAGGGTTTCTCTGTGTAGCCCTGGCTGTCCTGGAACTCACTCTGTAGACCAGGCTGGCTTCGAACTCAGAAATCTGCCTGCCTCTGCCTCTCAGAGTGCTGGGATTATAGGCACGTGCCACCACCACCCACTTTCAATATACTTAATAATAGTATCTAATTCGAAATGACAATGACTTGTTTTGTTTCTGACTTGTTTGAGGTGTCTGACAAATTGACCCATAATCACATCTGTAAACAGGAATGTGGCATAGACCATACCTGCTCCTGTGTGGTGGAACACAAGCTTGGTATGGCAAAGCCCTGGCCTTGAAAATTGCTTACATGTTGTATTGTTTTCAAAACTGTGTGTCATCCTCTCCATCGATGCTTCTAGTCAGTTATGATATATAGTTTTATATGACATGCTTTACCTATTATTTTTTAGTAAGGATTCTACAAGATTAAAACTTTCAAATGTTCTAATTTGATGTTATCTTTTTATTAAGTAACAAATATATGATGTTTGAGTGCCCTTTTGACATAAAAAAGTAATAAATACAAAATACAAGGCACAATTCTGTAAAAGGATAAAATTATAATTTCAGGACAAAACATTCCTGCTAATAGCTGAGTCTTTCAATGTAAAGCACACTTCCTGTGCTTAGTTTCTGGTACTCAGCTGAAGGAAATTTGATTAAGATTGGAGAGTAAGTGTCATGGAATAATTGGACGAGTGCTACAAAAAAAAAAAAAAAAAAAAAAACCCTCATTCAGAAGGGATGGCAGTGTTCTCGAATTATAATGCATCTCTTTGGGTTAATCGATGTCCATTGCAGGTGTCTATTTTAAGGTGTACGTACCCAACTGAGATGTCCCTAAGTAATGTCTCTAACACCTTACCTCCGCTGAGAAGTCCAAGAGAACTGCTTTCTAGAATGCAAAGATCTGTGGAAGAAAGAAGTAGGACCCAGATCTGAAATATTAAGCCTACTTCACCATTGTATCCCCAAGTTGGGCATGTAAAACTTCCCCAAGAGGCATCCCCAAGTTCTACATGTGAAGCGTCACTATAGCCAGAGACTCCTGTACAATGGACTAACTGAAGGCTTCGTCATTTGCTGGCTGGGGGTATCACTTACCCACAGAATCCTGCTTTCATTCAGCTGGTGAAGAACATTCGGGATCCATTATATAGAACTGGAGGAATTGATTGTGTAGTATTTAGTAATGTACACATTCTATAGTATAAACCATATTTAAGTCATTCTTAAAACACATGTCCATGTATTTACAGCTGTCTGCAAATAAAAGTAAGGTCCCAATTTATCTGGATAAAGGCAGTACTTTGCTAGCCCCTGGTTTTCTCTATAATACACTAAAGCCATGAACATTTCAGCTTGTTGACTTCATAATCTGCATCAGGATTTTCTTTTTCCTCTCATTGTTTATCAGTCTACCAAAGCTTTTCCAGAGAGCATTTTATAGGCAGGAAAATTAACTTTTTTGAGAACAAATAAAGTGTTACGGAGTAAAGATGACCATACCTGAAACAATTATCAGGTCAAGTTTAAAGGCCTGAGGGGCATCCTCTCCGCAGTCCTGCCCCAGCAGCCTCCTCCCAGCCTCCCATCCCATCACCTCATCAACAGAAACCCTCAGAGGCACAGGTCACTGCACTGTGGCACTGACAAGAACACATTCCCTGTGGGTAGTTTGGCTTTGTTTGGACACAAATACATTCATGTGGCCATTTTAAAGCAACCGATCCTTCTATTTTTCACTGAAAAACAAATTATTCTAGCAAAGTATTGCTTTCTAAAATACTGTTGCTATTGCTGCTGTTGTTGTTTTTAATCTAGAAAATCCTAATACTGAGTAATTTTCAGATTGATGTTAACTCTTGGTTTCCCATCATCAACCCACTATGCAGCCAGCTGAAGCATTTTGTTCATTTTTCAGCTCTGTGGTCCAAGTATCACCATGCCCTGCCTGAGTGCTATGATCTCTGGCAGGTCCCTGGTCCCAAGGAGTGCATCCATCCAAAGGCGTTTCTACTTCGTCAGCATAGACTGTGAACACTCAGAAATCACCTATGTGGAGAGCTAACCCTGACCATCACAGCAGCCTCTAAACAGGTAAAATGTCAAAGTCTATTGCTGAGCAAAATGTGCTTTTAAAATCTTTTTCTAATTTGTTCAAAAAGAAACAGTTACATTTAAAGACCCAGTTTTACATTGACATTTGTGGATGAAGTTGATCTAATCTATATGAGATATTGAGCATATTCTTCATATAACAGGTAGTTCAGAGTGTTAGAAAGTATTAGGCTGTTCTCCTCAAGATTGCAAAGAACCATCATGTTATTGGCAACAGCCTGAAGATGAAAATGCCTAATTCACTCGTAGATTATTAAGCAGCAGGATGTACTCAAAATCAAAGGGCCTTATTTCTTCATATTGAGGTGACTGTTAAGGAAAGAAACAGCTGGGCTTTTCAAGGGTTCTTTCTGAGGTCTGAGTTCTAAGAAAGTCACAAAGGCTTCTTAAAGTTCTGGTGGTTTAGGCAAGGAGTAACCAAATTAAATTGGTTGCTTTTTAAGGCAGAAGAGGAAAGAGTAAAAAAGGTGAATTATTAACAAGGTGCCATTTATGAAAATGTTTGGTGTGTGTGTGTGTGTGTGTGTGTGTGTGTGTGTGTGAGAGAGAGAGAGAGAGAGAGAGAGAGAGAGAGAGAGAAAGATCGAAGAGACAGAATCAGAAATCAGAAAATATCTAGGGCCAATTTTAAAGGAAAGCTAAAGTGAAAAGCAAGTAGATTTATACATAAGACTGCTGCAGAGGCTGGTCTTCCAGCTCCTGAGCCTCCGTCTGTTCCAGAACGGCCCACCCACCTCCTGCCTCATGGGATGTGTGTTTGACGCTCCCCTCCTTGTCAGCGGCGGAGCAATCCTTGTTGGCTCCTTTGTTCTGTCCGGCTCCTCTTTGCGCGCTCTCTCCTCGTCCCTGTAACCTCTGCCACTCCTCCCCTGGCCCTTGCTCTGTGTCACGACCTTATACATGTTTTTCTCAGGGCAGACATCCTTGAACTCCTCCCTGACCCTAGATCTTGTCCTGGCCACACTCTGACCATAGGGTCACTGGCCAGAGGGCTGCCTGGAAGGAAGGCTTCTCAGTGATAGCCTAGCTAAACAGCTAAGAGCCACGCACCTAAATCCCTTATTGACAGTATCTTCGCAGAGGTGGAAAGTGTGAGTCCATTCTGAACTTGAAAATTTTGCATGGTTTCCAAATGTCGTGAATACATTCTCCTGTTTCGTGTGATTCTCACTCTGCAGCTTGCTGTTGGCTGCCTAAATCCCATGCAAATCACATGCAAGATGTAGGCTCAATGAAAACACTCTCCCACATGCACAATAAAAACCAAGCATTATTTCCTACAAATCTAGCTGTAAGAAATGAAAAAGGGAGGTTATTATTATTTTTAATATTAATAGCAACTATTAACTGTTAATTTAGCCTAAATCATCTGGAAGGGAAATCTGTGCTGCTTGCTTGTTAGTTGAACAGAATGCATGATAATGTTCTGTTGTGTGCTCTGTGGCATACTCAGTTGCTAGGTTACCCAGAACATCAGGAATTCAGGGAACAATGTACTTATATCTTTTTCAATTTTGAAAAATAAAATAGGTATTGACATAAAATACAGTGTGGCACTGAAGTAATTTTGTAGTGGAGAGATCAGAGGAAGGGGGCCTTTCATCTCTGTGACAGCAGTTTACTCCTCATGGTGACTTACTGAGGGCAGGGGCAGGGCAGCACAACAGGATGTCAGTCTCTGGCAGAATGCTTGTGGTCCCTGTACCCCAGCAACTCTTTCTTGAGTCAGGCTCCCCAAAGCCATCCTGCAGCTGCTCTCCTGAGCTATGTCAACTGGTCCTACAGAAACCTATGACAGGTCCGGTGATGTATGGGCCTGCAAGGGAACAGCAAGCCTTTCATGTTAAGAACAAATATGACAGATCATGCGAAGGTTCTCAGGCAGCTAGGGCCATGCCAGGAACTTCTTTATGATTATTCTTAACATCACCTTCCTACTTGGAGATAATGTCATAATTTACAGTCGGGCGTCGTGGGACCCAAATGATTGATGCCACTTGGACATGAATTGGTGGGGTTAATAATGGCCATTCACTGTGGCCCAGCATGGGAGGAAGCTCTCACAGAAAGACCGCATTCACTTTGATATTCTGCTCAGGACAGGAAGGTAGACTTCTCAGAGTCAACATTCCGTCACATTCTGCTTCTGAAAGCATCCCTTGGGCCTTGATGAAAACTAGGGACAGGGTACCTCAAAAGCTGCCTCTGTTCTTTCCAGAAATACTTTTGATTTTGTTTAGCGTTCAGCTCTATATGTCCGCACCGAACTAAAATTGAGACGTGCAACCCTAATTCTCTGATGAAACATGAGCTACATTTGGAAATATAAAGAAAAACCCCAGATAACGAACCTCTTCCATTCCAGCAGCGTCTTTTGGTGGGAACCCCAGCTAGAGACAGTTGTTTCCATATTCTTTTATTTATTTATCCTGGGATTATTTTGGTTGCCAACGATGATCCAGATAATACCCTTAATTTTTAAAATGACTAAAAATAATTGAGCATACTGTAATGAAATTTAAAATACAGGATGGAGGAAATTGAGATTCATTTTATTTCAAGGTGAAAGGTACTGAAAAGCAATTTAGTAAAACTTCCAAAAGTTGGAATTGAGTCCAAGATAGAAAGTCAGGCATGCCTCAGATCCCAGAACTCAGGAGTTAGAGACAGGATCAGGAGTTCAAAACCAGCCTTGGATATACAACAGGTCAAGGCCAGCCTGAAATCCTGTTTCAAAAATAAAGCACCATGAAATGAGATCACACAATGAGCTGAGAACCAGAAGACTGCTTGGGCTGTTTGTGCTACTCTACACCTAAGTACAGGAGCAGCAGTGTGTGCCAACAAAGTTTTCCAACACTAGCATAAAGTGCTGCAACAATTAAGAGGAGCTATTCTCTGAGCAAGGCCATAAGAGAAGGCTTCTACAAATGCTTCAAGACAATACAGACCTTCAGGAATGATAGAATGTCGGATAAGCAGAAAGTACTTCCCGTGCCATAAAAATCATGCTGGGAGCCATCTTTTTCTGTTTGGAGAGTCACTATGCCTTTGTCTTCAGCACTGCTAAGAAGGAGAGACACTCTTTAAAATGATTAAACTTGGACAGCTTGTGCCATTAAGTAGTAGCATTCATTTTTCTCATCCATCGCAGTTCACCTGTCCCTCTGAAACACATTATCCAGCCATCATCATATAAGCATCATTCATCTTGAGTTTTCTTTTAACTTTATACCTACATCCTCCAAAGGCCCTAAAGCACTTAAAAAAATGATATTATTACTGCTTTACTGGCAACGACACTGCCTTGTATATACTGTGTCCCCCCCCCCCCCACGCTGTCCCTGGAATGATCATCATTCCAGAGATACAGTTTATTCTTTGTGAACAGAAAAGGCACAAGCACAGCATGCCTTCTTGGGTAATGAAATAAGACAGAATTGCTTCATAAACACACAGTTATGCAATAAATAGTGAGCAACATCATCTCTAACAGCTCACCAGTGTCTTCAAAAAGCAACTGAGTGTAACATCCCACTTCTTTCACATCAGAATCCATCCCTCTTGTTCACTTGTAACAGACTTCTGCAGCCACCAAAAGAAATTCCAGAGTCATCAGTATAGCATCCAGTGCCCATCCAACATTGTACCATGAACCAAACCAAAACATCACCAGATTTCTTCTCTGTGTGACGCTCTACAAGTTGGTTGCAATAGAAAGTTCTCAGCAAATTCCTGAAAAAGCCAAAGTAAAGCCGTTATGCTAGTGGGGTAGGTAAGACATTACCCTCCCTCTCATTACCTGCCCCATATATATGAACAATCTACAAATACATCCATGAATTATGATCTATGACCCACAAATGAGAGAGAACATAAGCTATTATGTTTTCAGAGTCTGGTTTATTTCATTTAGCATAATGCTTTCCATTTTCCTGAAAAATGTCCAACTTTAATCTCTACCTCCTCCTCTTCCTCATTCTCCTCCCCCTCCTCCTTCATTTTCTTCCTCACCCCCTCCTCTTTCTCCTTTTCTTTTTTAAACACTGAAGCCCTGACTGCCCTGAATTGCTACATAGACCAGATGGGCCTTGAACTCAGAGAGATCTGCCTGCTTCTGTCTCTCACATTCTAGGATCTCTTTTGCCAACTTTAATTTCTCTTCATGGCTGAATAAAATTCTGTTAGGTATATGTTCCACATTTTTCTATATCCATTTATCTCTTGATGGATACCTAGGATGGTTTCATTTCTTGCTTACCAATAGAACACCAATGATAATAGATGTGCAGTATCTCTGGGATGTCTTAGAATGTCTTAGAATCCTTCTATTAGAGTGCTTAGGAGTGCTATAGCTGAGTCATTTAATGCTTCTACTTTTTGAAAAGCCTATAGACTGATCTCCATAGTCCCTTTACTGGCTTACACTTCTATGTAGAACAATTAGACTCCAGAGAGCCAAATAATCCCATTAAAAATGGGGAACAGAGCTAAACAAAGAATTTTCACCTGATGAATATTGAATGGCTGAAAAGCACCTAAAGAAATGTTCAACATCCTTAGTCATCAGGGAAATGCAAATCAAAACAACCCTGAGATTTCACCTCACACCAGTCAGAATGGCTAAAATCAAAAACTCAGGAGACAGCAGCTGTTGACGAGGATGTGGAGAAAGAGGAACACTCCTCCACTGCTGGTGGGAATGCAACCTGGTACAACTACTCTGGAAATCAGTCTGGTGGTTCCTCAGAAAACTGGACATGATATTAACAGAGGACCCTGTTATATCTCTCCTGGGCACATACCCAGAGGATTCTCCAGCATGTAATAAGGACACATGCTCTACTCTGTTCACAGAAGCCCTATTTAATAATAGCCAGAAGCTGGAAAGAACCCAGATGTCCCTCAATGGAGAAATGGATACAGAAAATGTGGTATATTTACATAATGGAATACTACTCAGCACTTAAAAACAATGAATTCATGAAATTCTTAGGTAAATTGGTGGAATTGGAAAATACCATCCTAAGTGAGGTAACCCAATCACAAAAGAACACACATGGTATGCACTCACAGATAAGTGGATATAGCTCAGAAGCTTGGATGATGCCCAAGAAGAAAGAAAAACAAAGAAAGTATGGATACTCTGGTCCTTCTTAGAAGGGGGAACAAAATACCCACAGAAGGAGATACAGAGACAAAGTGTGGGGCAGAGTCTGAAGGAAAGACCATCCAGAGACAACCCCACCTAGTGATCCATCCTGTATACATTTACAAAACCCAGACACTATTATCGAAGCCCACAAGTACTTGCTAACCGGATCCAGATATAGCTGTCACCTGGGAGGCTCTGCTAGTGCATGACAAATACAGAAGGTGACACTCTCAGCCAGCCATTGAACTGAGCACAGGGTCCCCAATGGGGGAGCTAGAGAAAGAACCCAAGGAACTGCCATAGGAGAAACAACAATATGAGCCACCCAGTTCTCCCAGAGATCCCAGGGACAAAAACATCAACCAGAGAGTGCACATGGTGTTACCCATGGCTCCAGATGCATAGGCAGCAGAGGATGGCCTTGTTGGCCATGAAAGGGAGTAGAGGTCCCTGGTCCTGGAAAGGCTGGATGCTGCAGTGTAGGGGAATACCAGGACAGGGAAGAGGGGAGAGGGTTGATTGGGGAACAGGGGGAGGGGAGATGGGTTGTGGGATTTTCTGGGGGGGGGAAGAGCAGGAAAGGGGAAATCATTTGAAATGTAAATAGATTATATCTAATAAAAAAGGATATATTATCTGTAAAAAATGTTTTCTTGTCATCTATGCAAATAATGTTCTTGAATCTCTTTAATTCTTTTATTTTGAATCAATAATATATATATATTATTATTGATTATAAATAGCATTTGGTTCTATTTTGAATCAATAATACATATATTATTGATTCAAAATAGAACCAAATGCTATTTTAGTGGACATAGATAGGCATTGTATGAGAGCTCAGTGCCTAGAGAACATGCTCTATTTTCTGATTGGGCACAAACCTTATGCCTTTTTAACCTTAGTGGGCTGTACATGGAAAAGCAAAGGAGCACCAAGAAGTCTGAGTTGATTGTTGTAAAAATTCACTAGCCAGTATATCTATCCTGTTTACAACCTAATTCTTATTTTCATGATAGAGTGTGCCTCCAAGTTCTGAGACTTTCTGGGTTTCTTTAGCAAAACCTGACTTGTTCCTTATTGCCATTACATCCTGTGAACACATAGAATCAAGTCAAATTCTGCCTTTCACCCATTTTTGTCATCTAAAACTGGCTTATTCCCTTCTCTCCCCAATTCTGCCCATACTAATCAATCCAGAAGTCTCATCCCTTTTCACCCCATTTTTGTTGCACTTCAGGAAGACATAAGGTAAATATTCACTCCACTTTAGTGGATGTGCGCACCTTCAACCCACTGGAGTGGGAAATGCCTACAGGCAACTAACATAACTGCCTCATGAGGTCTTGTGTGTGTAACAGGTTCTCAACAAATGTCCACTTTACTGAAGAGTTGGGAGATTCTATCCAGTAGCTGACAAAACCTACTTGTTTCAAGGCATTTTAATAGGACTTTTTCCTGTAAGAAGAACACATTTAGATAAAAGCCTGTCATCAGCAATTGCTGGAGCTGTACCCATCAGCCTTTGCATCTCTTGTCTCATTGGTTAGATTTTCCTTCATTGACTCAATAAGCAGTTTTCACTCACTCAATAAAAAAAATCTCTGGTTATTTCGAAGCATGGAAGACAAAGGCAGCCAGCATTTCATCATAGATAGAATTCTATACTGTGATGGAGAGATGTCGTTCTCTCTGGGTTAGACTTCACACTCTGTCTGAGAACTCTTAGAACTCTTGTCACTGTTGTTTTATCTACAATGCTTCTACTGTCATTGACATTTTGATTCAGTGATATCTTCAATGGTGATATAAATATTGACATTTTACACAACTAGAAGTAGGCAGTTCACTCCAGGTAACAAAAGTATATATTTGTATTTGCTTTTCAGGATACAATGATTATTCTTAAATCATCAACGTTTTCCCCCACAACTTCTTCTGTGTGTATATCTTTTTAAATTGTTCTTCCTCATTAGGGAATCATTTTAAACAGATTTTTTTTCAAATATGTTATTTTAACTGCTGCTGTTTTGTTTTATGTATTTTAATTGAAGTTTTAAATTTTGTGCTTGCACCCCATGGAGTAATAACTACAAGAAACAGAATTTTATTAATTGGAAAAATAAATTTGAAAACAATGACCTAAATAAGTTAGACAGGTTTTAGATGTTCTTCCAAGAAATATATGAATATCAGTTCATACATGTTCCTATGCATCTTTAAGTCATTTGAGTCTTTATATACAACAAGGAATGATCAAATGGCAAATATAAAATCGAAACTGCTCTCAGAAAAGCATTCTTGGACCAGTTGAGTTCTGTTTTTGAAAGTAAGTTTTACGTGGTAAAAAATATCATTAATTGGTTACCGTTAAGTAATTATAGCACAGTCCATTCTGTTAGGCACTAGAGAGAGAAAATCGAGTCAATAAAAACAGTCACTTCTTATAAAGAATTTTAAAATCAAGAGACAGACATGCAAACTGAAAGCAATGTAAAGGCTGCTGGAGGGTCCACAGCTACACATGGAATATATAAAGGCAGAGGTAGGGAACTGCAGAGACACGGCCAGCTTGGTCCACACTGCAAACTCCTGGCCAAGCTACAGAGCAAGAGCTTGTTTTAAAATGAACTCATTAATTAATTGAAATAAAATTCAATTTAAATACAGTAGAGAGGGAAACCCTTTAGTGTAGGGCAAACAGGTTTTCTCAAGAAGTAAAAAATGAAGTTAGCTGCATTGTCATCACTGAGAGTTACCTCAGAGAAACAGGTCAAAGAGGAGAATGTTCTCTTTCACTCATAGTTTTAAATGTATCAGTCTATGGTCATTAGCTTTATGTTCCTGAGCCTGAATAAGACAGAACAACTCAGTAGAAGCTGTATGATGGAGCCAACTTACTAACTGTACAGCAGCTAGGAAGCAGAAAGAGAAACTAGAGGGAGGCAGAACAAGTTATATCTCTGCAGAGCATACCCCTCATGACATACTTCCTCCAACTCAGCCACACTCGCTCCTTTTCATCATCTACCAGAGTTACCATGGCACTATGACTACTTCCGTGAATGAGGTTAGAGCCCTTGGTTGCTAACCATTTCTCAGTGATTAGTTTCACCAGCTACTAGCATATTAGTCATTCAAGAGTTCACTTTAGGGTAACCCAGACTCAAAAGGTGAATCATGGTATGCACTCACTAATAAGTGGATATTAACCTAGAAAACTGGAATACCCAAAACATAATCCACACATCAAATGAGGTACAAGAAGAAAGGAAAAGTGGCCCCTGGTTCTGGAAAGACTCAGTGAAGCAGTATTCAGCAAAACCAGAACGGGGAAGTGGGAAGGGGTGGGTGGGAGGACAGGGGAAGAGAAGGGGGCTTACGGGATTTTCGGGGAGTGGGGGGCTAGAAAAGGGGAAATCATTTGAAATGTAAATAAATTATATCGAATAAAAAAATTTAAAAAAAAAGAGTTCACTTTATATACAAAATGAAAACTAATAATTGTAGTTGTAGAATCAAATGTCGAAAGCTTGCAGTCCAGGTTGCAACTGTAAGACCCCGACTCTCAGCTTGCTAATAATGCAAAGACCAAAGGTTAGGGCAAGCAGCAAAATAAAAAATTGGGACCCAATAAAGTGAAGATTAGGGTTGTTATCCACGTGGAAGAATTATACCAAGATTCAAACCAACTTTGACTCCTCTCTCTCTCTCTCTCTCTCTCTCTCTCTCTCTCTCTCTCTCTCTCTCTCTCTCTCTCTCTCTCTCTCTCTCTCTCTCTCTCTCTCATTTCGATAGCCCTTCCCTAACCTTGGCCATGGAATTCTTAATTATCTCTGAATGGTCTATGTAAATTCTTCATTGAGGGCAGTGCACAATCCTCCCTGTTGGAGGAACAGTAAATCTAACCCTCTTCTATTCTGTAGGACCACTTCTGCCAGAGAGGCCAGAGACTACTGTAGGTGGAAGATCGGTGTTTCAATCCTCCCAGTATCCAGATTTATGGCTGCCTTGAGGTTCTGGTATTAGTGACCTTGTAGCACCAAGGAAGAAGTACCACTAGCCACTCCTGCTGCTCCTAACCCCAAGGGCAACAACACCATGAGCACCGTGAAGGGTTGGTTCCCTTCTTGTTCAGTAGAGGGTACTGTCCCATCTATGTAGAGGGGATGGTAAATAAGCCTTGGGATCAATTGGACCAGTACACAGAAATCAGCGGACTGGTCCAAGGCAATAGAGTGCACGCAAGGTGCCAATCCTGAGGCACAAGGCCACCCTCCATATGAGCGGGGCGGGGGAGACAGGTGGTAAAAAGTGGTTTCCCACACACACACTGCTCCCGGCTTCTCCCATCTCGGGGGAACACATGTGTGTTGGGAGGAGGGGGTCTCCTGCAGGACACTCCTCAACTTCGGTTGTCTGCACCCAAAGTCCCACCCTCCAAGGCTGCTTCTGACATGGTTTAGATTGGCAAGTCCCTTGTCCCCCACATTTGGGTAATCCCTATCCCTGGATCTCTAGGGTGCAGATATCCCAGGAGTCAAGGCTCGCTGCTAGTTTACAGAGATCAAAGATAAGGTCTGGCCACCAGATTTAAGGTGAGTGTTCCTCTGTAGTGGACCAAGCTAGATCCCCAGTGGCTGAGAACACTTGCCACATCACTTTGGTAGGGTTGTAGGGGGTGCTGAGGCTCAGCGCCAGAAGATACATCATAGCCATCTCATGGTTTCTCTGGCCTTGCAGAAGGGCGGGTGATCTTGAGCTTGGGGGTGCTGCTCGGGTGTCTGGCTGCTGCTATCCAGTCGGTATCAGGTACAGGTGCTAGTCTGACATGAGTTACATGAACCCAGGCAGTTACTCCATCCACACCCAGCAGTCAGCAGGGTGGTCAACAGCACCAGGAATGGCCCTCTCTACTTTGCTTCCAAGTTTTCAGCCCGATGACTCTTACTATACACCCAGTATCCAACTTGATGCAATCTCTGTGGTATCTGCATTATACAGGACACAACATGGTAGCTGATCTGGAAAGTTTGAAATAAAGCCATAAGATCCTTGTCAGTCTAAAAAGTCACTGGGAGGGAAGGGGGTGTCAAGATCCAGGGTCAAGGGAGTGGGGGTCCAATACAGGATCTCAAAGGGAGTTAGATTGAAAGGATAGGCAGTATTATTGGCCCTAAACAATGCCATGGGAAGGAGCACCACCCAGTCTGTGCCAGTCTCTACGGACTATTTGGTTAAAGTCTCCTTCAGGGTCCAATTCATCCTTTCTACCTGCCCCAAACTTTGGGGATGGTCTGCAAAATGGAGTTTCCAATCTGTCCCCCGAAACTTACCCACTCCCTGCTTACCTGAGAAAGAAAGGCTACCCTATTATCTGAGCCAATGATTTTAGGAATTTTAAATTGAGGAAGTATCTCCTCTAGTATCTTTTTCATGACCACCTGTGTGGTTTCTCTCTTGGTGGGGTAGGCTTGTGCCCACCCAGAAAAAGCATATACAATGACTAGGAGGTATTTATACCCATATTTTCCTGGTCTGACTTCAGTAAATTTAACTTTCCAAAGTACACCAGGACAATTACCCCTTAGCCTTTTTCCTGATGGTGCCTTAGAGGGATAGTTGTTTACCTTCTGACAAGCTTCACAATTTCTAGCTATCATGTCTGCTAGTTTTCCTAAATTTAAAATAACTACACCACCTGTTCTAGCTTTCTATTACAAAAGGTGGGTATATCTGCTCTTTTGTGTAAGTGGTTCAAGGATCTGATGTTCTGGTAGGATGGTTTTTCCCTCCAATGTCTTCCGATATCCACTTTTATCCAAATAGTTAGTAGGACACCCTTTAATCAGCTTGAGCTCATGATCAGTATGCCCAAGGGGTAGCCAGCCATTTCTCAAGTTCCAGTCTGGGCTCTCTTCTCCTGGGTGGTGGCTTGTCAAGAGCATAGTCTTTATTTCTTTTGTCACTACTTCCTTTGCCACTCCGTCTGCCAGGTGGTTCTCACTAGATATGGGGTCCTCACCCTTCTGGGGCCCAGGGCAATGGATTATACTCACTTTTGCTGGTTTAAAAAGAGCCCATAGCAGGGCAACAAACTATCTCTGGTTTGTTCTTAGTGATCTTGCCTTCCGAGGTTAGGAGTCCCCATTGTTGATAAATTACCCCACACATGTATGCAGGCTCAAAGGCGTACCTGCTATCTGTGTAGATGTTAATACAGTTTTCTTCTTCTTCCTACATCTGTCAGTTTATTTACCAGTTTGAAGTACCCTAAGGGCTTTTGCTAGTCTTAGACCCCCCGCACCCCACAGCTTCCCTCTCCCTCCTAGGGCCAAGTTTCATTCTCCATCCACAGTTCTTGGGAGGAGTAGAAACAATCTTGGAACAAAACACAGAATGTACTGACTGATAGTCACCTGACTCTCTGGAAAGTCCCAGAGTTCAAACGCGTGTCATGATTTGCCCAGGCTTGCTAGCCAATAGATTTAAAGGTCAATATGCTTAGCCAATAAGTTTAAACTGCAACCTGTGCCCCAAAAAGTATAAAAACTGCTTGTAATAGCCATTCATGGTAGCTTTCAAGTCACTCACTTTGAGGGACTAATTGAAGGTAGATATGATGCACTGCAAATAAACCTCTTGCTTTTGCATCAATCTTCATCTCAATGTCTCACTCAGGGGCATCTCGAAGTAAGTACCACTGACTGAGGGGTGTAGGAGGATGGCTTACATTTGGGGGCTCATCTGGGATTTAAGGAGACCCCCCCCCCAAGTGACCATCAATTAGACTGATTGGAGAGGGAAAAACCAAGCTTGGCAACAGGCACCTACACTTGTGAGTGTTTATTTCTCTCTGTCTTTTGCTTCACTTTTGGCTCAAGAGCACAGTATTGGCTGGAAAACCTCTGGTGTGGTACCATCAATGGCTGCAAGCAGAGAAGCCTTAACACTGTGACCATGGGCAGTCTGGAGGATACTTCAGGCCCCACTACCACCGGAGGGAGCCAGGATAAATGCACTCCTTTTGGAAATGGCAAGACACAGTATCAGCAGGAGCTGACTGAGTCTTAATATAACCCGGTTTCTGCACCTATGGTGGGGTGAACTGTCTGTGTGTTGATTGTCTTTCTCTGTCTTCTTGGACTAGGATTGACGTTATTTTTGTACATGGAACAGACTGACTCTACCCTGTTAAACATCCTAGTTAACCATAGAAAGTTAGGGAAAGAGGAGAAAACTTGTCAATAGTGGTAAAGAAAGGCAAGTTAGTTACTCTCTGCTCCTCTGAATGGCTCACCTTAGGAGTAGGGTGGCCACCCATAGGTACCTTCGACTTGCAGGTCATCAAAGCAGTAGAGGAAATAGTCATTGAGCCAGGAACCCTCTGGCACACAGACCACAAGTGCATTATATAGTTACCTGGAAGAATCTAGTGGAGGATCCCCAACCCCATGGATATGAAGTAGGTAGGCTAAAATGATCTAAAAATACATGGGGCGGGGGGCAAAAGGTTTATAAGAGAAGTTAGAAAAAAATTTGAAATAGCCAAAATATCAATTTATAAAGTCTAGACTAGATTAATAGGGGAATATGTAAGGAGCTGAAGTTAATTTAACTAAAGTAAAGAAAGTAAATTTGCTGGCTTATAAAACTGAAAATGAATACAGTAACTCCTTTTAATTATATCTGCTCTTGATTGCTTTTTCAGCCCTGGTTCCTCCTTTCTGTGTGGGCTGTTTTCTGATGGGTTCTCCATACATAGTAACAAGAATGATCAGCAGAAGCAATAGACCTACTTTTTACCAGATTAGCAACCACAAAAGAAAGTAGACACTTCTTCCTCAGAGGTGGCAATAGAATCTAGACATATCCAGAATGAATCAGCCACTATGGCTACAAAGATAGAATATTTCAATTTGTGAAGCTTATGTCCCATATTAATCTATATATTTATGCATGTATGTGTTGATACCAACTTTACATAAATTGTAAGACTGGGAGTATAGTTAGCAAAGTCTTATAAAATTTAAAAATAAAAGCCAATTTAAAATGTAGTACAGAACTAATAGAGAATTTTCAACTGAGGAATCTGGAATGGCCATCATGTACTTAAAGAAATGTTCAACATCCATAGTTATCAGGGAAATGTGAATCAAAATGACCCTGAGATTTCAGAATGGCTATGAACAAAAACTCAAGTGCAGCACATGCTGTTAAGGGTGTGGAGAAAGAGGAACACTCCTACATTGCTGGTAGGATTGCAAACTGGTACAACCACTCTGGAAAGTTCCTCAGTTCTGGAAGTTCCTCAGAAAATTGGAAATAGCTATACCTAAAGACCCAGCTCTAACACTCCTGGGAATATACCCAAAAGCTTTTCCACCATACCACAAGGATATAGGCACCATTACGTTCATAGAAGCCTTCTTTGTAATAGGCAGAAGCTGGAAGCAACCCACATGTCCCTCAGCTGAAGAATGGATACATACAATATGGTTCCTTTACACAATGGAATACTATTTAGCTGTTAATAATGAGGACATCATGAATGTTGCAGGCAAATGGACAGAACTAGAAAATATCCTGAGTGAGATAACCCAGACCCAAAAGGACATACATGGAATGTACTCACTGATAAGTGAATATTAGCCAAAAAGTTCAGAATATCCATGATACAATTCACAGAGGCCCAAGTGTGAAGACAGGAGAATAAATAGAAAGATGCAGCAGTATGGAGTAGGTGGTGGGGGAAACCTGTAAAATGTCCCAGATATCTGGGATTTGAGAGGCTCCCAGGACACAATGGAGAGTAGCCTTAGCCAAAATGTTCCACAGTGGGGAGATGGAACCTAAAGAGACCATCTCCAGGAGAGAGACATGACCCCCATTTGAGGCATGAGGCCACCATGAATCTTCAAAATTGTTGACCCAGAATTGTTTCTGTCTAAAGGAAATGCAAAGACAAAAAATGGAGCAGAGACTGAAGGAAAGGCCACCCAGAGACAGCCCAACTTGGCATTCATCCCATGCACAGGCACCAAATGCCGACACTGTTACTGATGCTGTATTGTGCTTACAAACAGGAGCCTAGTGTGACTGTCCTCTGTGAGGCTCTACCAGCAGCTGACTGAGGCAGAAACATTGAACTGAGGTCAGGGATCCCCATGAAAGAGTTAGGGGAAAGAGTGAAGGAGCAGAAGAAGATTGCAACCCCTTAGAAATAACAACAGTATCAACTAACTTGGACCCTTCAAAGCTCCCAGGGACTAACCAACCAACCAAAGAGCATACATGGGCTGGTCTGTGGCCCCCCCGTACATATGTAGCAGAGGACTGCCTTGTCTAACTTCAGCAGGAAAGGATGCATTTAATCCTGTAGACACTTAATGCCCTAGGAACGGGGGATGCCAGTGGGGTGAGGTGGGTGTAAGTAGTTAGTTGGAGGGCATACTTTCAGAAGCAAAGGGGAGGGGAGATGGGTGAAGAACTCCTGAATTGGGGACATGGAAGGGGAAAACATTTAAAATGTAAATAAATAAAATAATTTAAAAATGTAATATAAAAAATTAAAAATTATACTGCCATAAAATCTAGCAATGCTACCTCTGCATATACATCTCCATGAATTAAAGGGTGGATTGGTAGGAATGATAGCTCAGTAGTTAAGTGCATATACTGCTCTTATAGTGGTCTCAAGTTCAGTTCCCCTGCAATCTCATCTGGTGGCTTACAACCACCTATGGCTCTAGCTTCAGGGGATCTGATAGTCTCAGCCACCAGGAGTATCTGCCCTTGTGTGCACATATCCACATAAAAATACATACATATCCACATAATTAAAATTAAATAAATATTTGTAAAACCAATTAAAAACAGAATCTTGAGCAGAAGTGTTTAGAAGAGATGTGTATATACCTATATTCATAGTAGTAGCATTCACAGTACCCAATAATATAAAACCTCAATGTCTGTCATTCCTCAGTCTCTGCACCATTTATGTCCCTGTATTTTTTTTTTAGAAAGAAGCAATTTGGAGTCATAACTTTTGTAGGTGGGTTGCTGTCCCTATCCCTCTGCTGTCTGTACTAGAGATGGTATCTTCAGGTTCCATATCCCCAGTGTTAGACATTTCAGCTAAGGTCACCCACATTCATCCCTAGGAGTGTCCACACCCTAAGTCTCTGGGACATTCTAGAGGTTCTCCTCACCCCACACCCCAATCCCTGGAAGCTAAATATTTCTATTCATTCTCCTGGCCCTCTAGTCCACTCTCCTGTCTCCTTAATACCTGACCCTCCTTTCCCTCTTCCTCTATCCTACCCAGTTTCTTCCCTCCCTCTGCCTCTATGAGTATGTTGTTCCCCCTTCAAAGTGGGATTTAAACATCCTCACTTGGGCCTTCTTTTACATGGAGATGCACCAATCCTTGACACGATTACTAATGCTATGTTGTGCTTGCAGACAGCAGTCTAGCATAGCAGCCCTCTGAGAGTCTTTACCTGGGAGCTGACTGAGACAGATACAAACACCCATGGACATTGGACAAAGGTTGACAACCCCTACTGACAAGTTAGGGGAAGGATTTAAGGCCCTCAAGAAGATGGCAACTCCATAGGAAGACCAACAGTGTCAACTAAACTGGACCACTGGGAGCTCCCAGAGACTCAGCCACCAACCAAAGAGTATATATGTGCTGGTCTGAGACCCCTGGCACATATGTAGCAGAGAGCTGCCTTTTCTGGCCTCAATGGTAGAGGATGCACCTAATCCTGTAGAGATTTGGTGCCCTGGGGTAGGGAGCAATCTGGAGGGGACAGCTGCTCAGAGGCAAATGGGAGGAAGAATGGAGAGAAGAACTCTGTAATGGAGACTGGGAGGAGGCAACATTTGAGATCTAAGTGAACAAAATAATTATCTTTTTAAATATCAAAGTCTATTAAAAGAGAATCAGCAAGCAAATGTAGTGCTAGACTACAATATAATGTTATTTATCCTTAAATGGGAAGGAAATCACATCACATGTTAAAACATGGATGAAAGCTTTGATGGTATTATATTAAGTCAAATAGCCAGTCACAGGAAAACAACTGTTTTACTTGCAAGATATATCTAAGTTACACTAGAAAATGTAATGGTCATTACCAAGGTCAGATGAAGGGAGGTGAAGGAATTATTAGCGAATGCAGAGTCAATATTGGAAGATGAAAACATTGTTAATTGGTATCACACAGTATAAACATACATATGAAGTGGAAACTTAAGGATTCTTTGGAAAGTCAGTTGTGTTGGATGGTGTTTTGCTGTGGCAAACACATGAAGGAATGTTTTCCTAAAGTGGGCACAGGTGAAAGGCTAAGGAAGACTTGTGAAGGAACATGTAGCTGAGGCAGACACATGAGAAAATATGTTCTGCTATAGCAAGGACATGAAAGGACATGTGATGAATGCCCTTTGCTAACAATAAGCATGTATTGGTCTGCCTTACATTGCTTAGTTGAGCTCCATAGAAAGAAATGCACCAAAAACCTTCTGGTGGTATGCTGCAGTTTCTCGTTGCTTCCATGGACTTGGACTGATTAGCAGAGGGATGTTAGCTAAGATAGACATAACTGCTGAGGTAGAACATACCGAGGCCAGGCCCATGGTGTCTGGAGGAAGAATAGAAATCAATGGACAGTGACAGAAGCTGGCCAAGGCTTGTTTATGGAGTAACGCTTGTTGGCCTCAAGTCTCGGCTGACCGTCGCTTTGCGGAGGAAGGTAAAGTGGAGAACTTCTCCTGGCAGTCCTCCTGGTCCCTCCTGCTGACTCATGCTTGGCCGAGGCCTGCCTGTCTCTGCTGGGCAGTGCCACTGCTGCTGATTCATGTTTGCTATCCCAACTCTACCAACCTGGACTGTTGGTGTATCCGTGAAGTGTTTAAAATTAGATCAGGCTGCCACTGCTAACCTGTGATCTGAACTGCTGATTCCCAGACAACACAGATAAGAGTTGCTCCAAAGAACCTTTCTAAACAGGTCCACTCCCCACCAACCCGTATCCTTTCTTTTCCACTGCCTCTGGTGAGTGGTGGGTGAGCAGGGAAGTTAAAGCATTTAAGAATCATCATTAAAAGTAGGCTTTGAAAAAAGATTACAGTTACATACGTATACTTTCCCTTTATACAGTTGGTACTGGTCAATATTATAAAGTCCATGCTAATCTCCTTATCACAAAAATAAAAGTTTAAGCAACAGTGAACTCAGGACTCAGTTAAATGATGCATCATTATTTTATTTTGTTATTTTATAGTTGTGGCAACTTTTTACCCTGTAATCAAGGCTGATCTCAATCTAACATGCAGCCTGTGCTCACTGGAAATGCTTGGCACCCCTTACTCCACATGTTGGAATTAAAGCTGACACCACCCTGCCAAGAACAAACCAACCCTCACTCAGTTTCACTGTGGTTTATTCAATGAGGCTAATCAGTTAATGATGTTCAAATAAATGATGGTAGATATAGATCAGTAGATGAATGGATAGAGACAGACAGACAGACAGACAGACAGATAACATTCTAAATACTTGTCTCCCTCAATATTTTGAAAGACTAATCTCTGTGGTGACAGTATTAGGAATTGATTGTTATAATACTGTAACAATCATTAATGGCTGTATTGCCCTGTGTAAGAACATATTTAAGGTTTCCATCTATGAACCAAGAAACATGATCCCACCAAACATCAAATCTATAGACATTGTGATGTTGGATTTTCAGCCTCCACAACTGTGAGAAATAAATTTATCTTGTTTATAGGACACAGCACATAGTGTTTGGTATTTTGCTACAGCAGCTCTAGCAAACTGAGATGTGTGTGTGTGTGTGTGTGTGTGTGTGTGTGTGTGTGTGTGTGTGTGTGTTAAAAAAGAAGAAGAAAATAATAAATTTTCTTCTAAATGCAAGATATTCCCTGGAATATTTTAAGGAAGTTTTAGGGAAGATGCTTACTATGGGCCAAAATGTTATGTTGAGATCCCTCCTCCTGACTTCCATCCAATCCCAACCAAAGCAGCAGGATCAGCTGTTGTGTCCCTGATGGAGAGGAATTCACATTAAAGTACAGGTAGGCAAGCATGCTGAGTTGACTTTAAGCAGGGGAAGGGAGGAAAAACTAATCTCCAGGATGAAAACTAACTGAGCTCACTAGCAGCAGCAAAGCCTCCCTCTCGGTTCTGAACTATCATTTCTCCTTCCTCTTGCCAGCACTGTGGTTGGTCAGGAATCGAGGTTTTCTGAGAAGTAAGTCATTTATACCCACAGTGCAATTAGCTACTATCAGACATATTAGATGCAATAGGTGTGAAGGTGTGATTACTAATAAAATCGAGGAGTTGAGTAAGAGAAAAGATAGTAGTGCCTTCCTGAGGCTCTTCAGGGAAGGTCTGTCTCTATAGGAGCTGGCTGGAGCCTGCCTAGGCCAGCTTCGCTGTTTTCTGGGGCCCTATTTGTCTCTCTGGTTAGATGGGCTGTCTCAATCCCCAGATGCAGACTTTCTATTCTCCTTCAGGTCTTCACCTTACTCTTTTAATCCTGACATTTATTTAACACCCAACTAACAGGTTCATGGACACATTTGCCTTAACTGTATTTCCTCATCATTCTTCAGTTTTCATGGTAACATTGTAATCCTCAGCACAATTTTTCAATATTTAAATTATAACTTATTATCATTCCCTGATATTATACAGTTGAGCCTAGTAAAATACTAACATCAATTTCCTTAAGAAGCTAGCTGTTACTTAATGTGATCTTGATATACTTAATAAAATTTGGAAAACACAAAAGCAAAAGTGATGCAAAATGTGGTAGGTTATACAGACCTTAGCACTGAGAACACTCAGTCAAGAGGATCATGGGTACAAAATCAGCTTGAGCTATACAGTCAAAACCTATCTTTAAAAGGGAAGGAAAGGGCTAATATCTAATATATATAAAGAACTCAAGAAGGTAGAACCCAGAGAACCAAATAACCCTATTAAAAAGTGGGGTACAGAGCTAAACAAAGAATTTTCACATGAAGAACTTCAGAGGACTGAGAAGCACCTTAAAAAATGTTCAACATCTGGCGAGGATGTGGAGAAAGAGGAACACTCCTCCACTGCTGGTGGAGTTGCAAACTGGTACAACCACTCTAGAAATCAGTCTGGTGGTTCCTCAGAAAACTGGGCACCTCACTTCCAAAAGATCCTGCTATACCACTCCTGGGCATATACCCAGAGGATTCCCCAGCATGTAATAAGGATGCATGCTCCACTGTGTTCATAGCAGCCCTATTTATAATAGCCAGAAGCTAGAAAGAACCCAAGTATCCCTCAACAGAAGAATGGATGCATAAAATGTGATATATACACACAATGGAGTACTATTCAGCCATTAAAAACAATGAATTCATGAAATTCTTAGGCAAATGTATGGAGCTGGAGAACATCGTACTAAGTGAGGTAACCCACTCTCAAAAGATCAATCATGGTATGCACTCACTAATAAGTGGATATTAGCCTGGAAAACTGGAATACCCAAAACATAATCCACACATCAAATGAGGTACAAGAAGAACGGAGGAGTGGCCCCTGGTTCTGGAAAAACTCAGTATAGTAGCAGTATAAGGCAAAACCAGAATAGGGAAGTGGGAAGGGGTGGATGGGAGAACAGGGGGAGGGAAGGGGGCTTATGTGACTTTCGGGGAGTGGGGTACCAGAAAAGGGGAAATCATTTGAAATGTAAATAAAAAATATATCGAATAAAATATAAATACATCAAAAAAAGTTCAACATAATTAATCATTAGGGAAATGCAAATCAAAACAATCCTGAGATTTCACCTCACACCAGTCAGAATGGCTAAGGTCAAAAACACAGGAGACAACAGGTGTTGGCAAGGATGTGGAGAAAGAGGAACACTCCTCCACTGCTGGTGGGATTACAAGATGGTGCAACCACTTTGAAAATCAGACTGGCAGTTCCTCAGAAATCTGGGCATGACACTTCCAGAGGACCCTGCTATACCACTCCTGGGCATATACCCAGAGGATTCCCCAGCATGCAATAAGGACTCATGTTCCACTATGTTCATAGCAGCCCTATTTGTAGTAGCCAGAAGCTGGAAAAAACCCAGGTGTCCCTCCACGGAGGAATGGTTACAAAAAACGTGGTATATTTACACAATGGAGTACTATTCATCCATTAGAAACAATGAATTCATGAAATTCTTAGACAAATGGATGGAGCTGGAGAACATCATACTAAGTGAGGTAACCCAGACTCAAAAGATCAGTCATGGTATGCACTCACTGATAAGTGGATATTAGCCTAGAAACTTTGAATACCCAAGACATAATCCACATATTAAATGATGTCCAAGAAGAATGGGGGAGTGACCCCTGGTTCTAGATACATTCAGTGCAGCAGTATAGGGGAATAACAGAATAGGAAAGTGAGAAGAGGTAGATGGGGGAACAGGGGGAGGGAAGAGGGCTTATGGCACTTTTGGGGAGCGGGGAGCCAGAAAAGGAGAAATCATTTGAAATGTAAATAAAGAATATATCAATAAAAAAAGGGGAAAAAAGATTTCAAACAAAAAAAGGGGGGGGAGCCAGGCGCTGTGGTATATACCTATAATTCCAGATCTTAGGAGGTAGAGGCAGGAGGGTGAAAACATCAAGGCCAACATCAGCTTCATAGCAAGTCTAAGACTTGTAAATTTATGGCTAGACAGAGGCTATGTGAAACAACTATAAGGAAACATTTGCTAAGTCCAATAAAAAGCAATGAAAATGGCATGGGCATTTACAGCAAACCAAGGTCTCTTTAAGAAAGGCATTAGGTAACACTTTCCTTGGTATGTATCAAAGGGGACACAACCACGGGGTTTGGAATGTATAAGGCAAAGAGCTTTGGGAGAGATGAGACTGGAAAGGTTTTTTGGGGCCATATCTGGAACAGAGCTTGAAGCTTAAAGAGAGTTAAAAATGTTTGGAGAAACTGCTGCGTGGGACGAGCAGTGAGTCAGCAGGAGGGAAATAAAAAGTGCTGAGCAGAACTGATGGCTCCACTAAGGTGAAGCGGCAGGCACCATCAGTGCAGCTTGCTAGACTGGCAATAGCTATACCCTAGCAATGCTGCTCAGCCCAGGAGGGAAGCTCAAGGTCAGTGGGAAATGTTAGGGAACAAGAAAGGCCCAACTGAATCGGGTAGCCATGGGAAGCTGAATTGACTGAGATAAGATGGAAAAGAAGTTTACAGATGAAAAGCAAGGCTGTTACAATTGACATGGAAAAATTATGGAGGAATGGGACCCTCGGACTCAGAGATGGTTCACATAGATGGTAGATGCAAGTGTGACATGAAATGGGGGATGGATGGCATCAAGAGGATGGGGATCTGTAGGGTCACTGACAGGGAAGTGATCAGACAAACTCATAGAGTAAGCAAAAATAAATGTATTGCAGTTTAGAAGAGCTGCACATAACTGATACAGTAAGAGAAAAGCTGAAACTGTTAGGAAGAACGATGTGGGATTTCCACAGCCAGAAAGATAACCCAGACTGATTAGTGGGTATGGTCCTCTCTTCATCCTTGTCCTCTCTGCTTGTGTTAATGACAGGGAAGTGTGGGGCTCAGTGTGATGCTTAGTGATCAAGAGCTGCTTTTCCAGAGGAGCCAGGTTCTGCTTCCAGCACCAACATGGCAGCTCACAGCACATTTTAATTCCAAGAGATCAGATGCCCTCTCCCAGCCTCCATGGGCGCCTCATGCAAGTGATGATCAGGCATACAGCCTAGCAAAATACCCATGCACAGTAAGTAAAAATAAAATCTTTTTACAAGAAAAGGAAGAGGAGAAGGCTGTACTGTGAATGATTCCACAGGAAGTGACATCACTGACTGGGAAAGCTGAATTCGTGTATAGTAAGCATTTGTGGGGAGAAAGTGGATGTTCTAGGAAGTTTCCATGAAAATAACAGCATTACCACATGATTTGGAAGAAAAGAGACAAAGGCTGCCACTTGGCTCATTAGAATCACTCACACGTGTTCTAGCTTACAAATCAGACTTGAGTGCAGAGTGATTTTGTTGAATTAAATGTGATCACTGAGTGATTCCTGTCACTCCCAGTGGGAGCTTAGTGATCTGTTGCACACTCCACTCCATGTTTCTCTTGATCTGAGTAGCTCAGAAGCATGTTTTATAATGGAGTATCAGTAATATACAACTTGGATGACTGAAGAACAAGACCTCCAATAAATCTTGGTTGAGCATTGAGCATGGGAGGGGTGGAGGAACAGGATGGGGAGGGGGTATTTGTTACTGCAACCAGATCTGATGTGTTTATAAAAAGATAAAGAGGCATAAGGATATGTTTTATGGGGGTGAGGTGAGCTATGGGGAAAGGGGGTGTCTCAGCGAGCCCATGCCAAGGCATCCCTTCCCCCAGAAGGACCAGCCATACAACAACATAGAATAGAGATTATTTATGGCATGGGGAGGGGAGTTAAGAGAGTAGTAGAGGCAGAGAAAGGCTGAGAGAGGTAGAGAGCAAAGAAGTAGAGACTGGCCATGACCACGTTAGGGGGGGGGGAATGGAAAGAGAGAGGGAGCAAGAGAGAGAGGCAAGAGAGCAAAAGAGAGAGGAGGGGGCAAGCAGCACCTTTTATAGTGGACCAGGCCTACCTGGCTGTTGCCAGGTAACTGTGGGGAGGAGCACACCTGGCTGTTGCCAAGTAACTGCAGGATGGAGTTTAGAAAGAATGCTAACAAAATCTATCCTGACTGATAGGAACCTGAGTAACTGAACAGAAATTTTTTTAACGAAATCACCCCAAATTCTATTAATCATTGATTTAGTTTTGAAACAGTATTTGTAAAATTATAACAGCTTTCCTAAGACATATATAGCAAAAAAATAAAAATAAAAATAAAATAAAAGCATGCTGGTTTAGGCAAGAATGTACCAAGATTCACATACCCTATTTTTGAAGAGCCAGCAGCAGCAAAGCCAGACCAAGTGTTTTCTTCCCAGCGCCCACCTCAACACACCCCAAATCAGATCCCTTAGTGTCACTGAGTCTGTGCCACAGACCCAAGGGAACACAATAAATCACCCTGACTTAGAGACCTGGTCTGAGCTAGAGATAAAAGACACAGCAGACAGGGGCTATCTTCCCTGCATGGTGTGCAGAGAACAGGGCAAAACAGTGAGAAAATGGGTCAGATGCTCACTCAGCCCAGAACGTCAGGGTACAAAAGACAACTTATGTTCATCTAATACTAGGTAACTCAGCTGTGATTAAAGGGGGCAGTTAGGAGCTGTGGCCTTTGGATAGTGTCAATGAACAGCAACATGCGTTGCATTCCTGTTCGAAATGATTGCTTTTACTACTATTGGTCTTTCATGTACGAGGAAATGTGGGGGAAAGACTTGGTGATACATAATGGCTACAGTTGTGCTTGCCAGCATCCACAAAACTTGTCATCAGTTTAAGACATTTTTAGTTTTAAGTAGCCTGGCAGAGATGATCCTGGAAAAAGAAAGAATCAGCCTCCTACATCAAAGAAGCATGAAATGTATACCCGTTTCTATTGTTAATTAATGCTCTTGTTCCCAGGCCCACAGATTCTTGCTCACCTACCAGAGATACTTGATTGTGCGTGGGTTGCTGCCTCCTATGGAGTGACTCCAGCAGAAGCTAGCAGACCCTCAAGCAGGAGAGCCTCACTCAGAGCTGTCATTTATGGTTTATAATATATAGCACACTAATAACTTCATGACACGGTTATTCCCTTTTTTAGCTTCTCAAAGGACATCTGGCTTAACAGAATGACTAGCTTATTTTGTCACACTGTAGGTCATCCTGACCCTTAGAGACAGAATTGAAGAGAGGAGGGAGAGCCAGGCAATTGTCACACCATTACTCCAAGTCCCAGAAATGCAATGACACGGAAGTTCAGGCATGCAAAAGAGACTGCTGGGAAGGGTGGCAGCTCTCTCAGTTCTGACAGAGATAATTCCAGAGCTATGGCTTCCAATAATAAAGTTTCAAATTGGCATCATTTTGATGTATGTGAGCTATTGACAGGATTCTCTTGAGGTTATGATGAGGGCTCTCAGGAGTTAACACTATAGGCCACAGTCAGGAAGATGAAATGAAACTTTACGTATTTCCATAAGATGTGTATCAATGAGAAGTTGGGGGTAAATAGAGATTTTGCATTACTTATCTATTGTTGTTGCCATTAGACTATTTTCCATGTCCTAAGCACTTTCAAAGCCAAACTCTATCACTAAGATTCTTTGTTGGTGATGTCAACTTCTTCTTCTTCTTCTTCTTCTTCTTCTTCTTCTTCTTCTTCTTCTTCTTCTTCTTCTTCTTCTTCTTCTTCTTCTTCTCCTATTAATAAATGAGTATGGTCTGCCACCTTGATTGAATAGAATTTTACTTTTTATTCCTTGTCATTTAAACTCTGTTTAAGATATGCATAAGATGCCACTTCCATTTAAACAAATTGGGTTAATGGAGTTTTGATAATTCTGCCACTTTTATTCAAAACAACCCGAAATTAGTCATAGGTGTTGCTAACTCAGAAGAGAGTTTTATTTGAAAACTATGTCATTGTCATTGGTTGGATATGGCTTCTTTCCAGCTCTCACAAAATGCTCACTTCTGACTTTCAATGACTCATGTTATGAATCTTGGTGATATAAAACTTGGCTATGGCTAGCTTTTGCCAAGCAAGAAATTTCAGAGAGAAACTATCAGAGCCTTTGTCACAGTAAAGAATCTTACTTATTATAGGGGAAGAGTCTGTATCACCAGGGGCTTGAGACTGCAACTCAATAATTCCAGCATTAATTTTTGGACTTCCAAAATTTTAAGGTGTGAGGGTATAGCCAGGCTAGAAGTTTTACTTGTTTTCATATAGAAACACGAAATGTTCCTGGTTCGTTTTCCTCCTCTTGCTGCATTAGAAGAATCCAATATAAACATTTTCTATTAGTCTCCAAGAAATATTTGAAAATTGTAATTTTTCAGGATTGGGAGGAAGGTGATATCATGAACAAGAAATATTGAGAAAGAAAGTTAAAAAAAATTCATGCTTCTTTAGAGTGGAAGCATAGGAACTATAACAAAGCTACCAGATGAAATCTACCTAGGAATCCTTACGCATGGGACCTCATCTTAAATTATGACCTCAGGGAGAGGGGCTGCTTCCCAAGAAAAGCCAGGAGGAGGACTGAAAAGTACCTGGCTGAGATGCCCTGATTCGAAAGAGAACAAGCTCTTGCTACCAGACTTATATCCATCTCTGATAAGTGGATATTAATTAGCCCAGAAGCCCTGAATACCCAAGGCACAAATCTCCTAACAAATGACTCCCATGAAGAAGTATGAAGAGGGTCCTGATCCTGGAAAGGATTGATCTAGCATTGGAGAGGAATATACGGACAGAGAAAAAGGAGGGAGGTGATTGGAGAATGGATGGAGAGAAGAAGGTTTATGGGACATATGGGGAGGGGGGATCCAGGAAAGGGGAAATCATTTGGAATGTAAACAAAGAATATAGAAAATAAAAATATTAAAAAAAAAAAAAAGATAGTCCTCTGCCTATCAGACACTCCTTGTCCTGTCAGATAGATGATTCTCTGCTTATCATCAGATGGCCTTCTGCCAATTGGATGGTTCCTTTGTGATCAGAAATTTGAACTAGATCTCCTTGGTTTTGCCTTTGGCTTTAACCCTGTACCCTGGCATTATGGCATTCTCTGATTAGATGCAGGGCTTACCTGGATATCCCGGGACAACCTCTGGAAATCACAAGTTCTCCAGCTTAACCACATCCAAAAAGCTCTTTTTCCATGTGGGGCAACATTCAAGGTTTCAAGATAAATAAGAAAGATTATTTATAATACGGCATTGCCTATGTTGTTGCTCTGATCTTCGTCACCTAACTCTAATAATGTTGACTGTCGATGTAAAAAAAAAAAATCTAGAATTAGATAGGGGCCATGGATATGCCTGCAATGCCCTGCTTCATTTCATTCATTGACAAGGGGACACGCTCTTGCTGCCATATGTATCCTATGTCATCCAGAACCACCAATATTTGTTTTAAACTAACCAGAAGCCTCATGGCTTAAACTGTGGGTAAGATCTGCCTACTGTGTGAGTCACCATTCTAGAACTGTGTTAGATGTGTAAGAGGATTTGAATAAATAGGATTCATTCATTGCTTCTTATTCTATAGGTGATATGACCAGTTGCTTCAGTCACCTGTGGCCAAAAGGGATTGTGCCCTTGATCTGTGAGCTAGAGTAAACTCTTTCTCTCCTAAATTGCATTTGTCAGAATAATTTATCACAGCAACAGGAAAAGAACAAAGACTTTCTTATAGATGCTCTTATCAAGACCTAGCCGACAGAAGTGACATCCAATTGAAAGCAGTTTCTGCTGGGCAGTGGTGGTGCGCACCTTTAATCTCAGCACTTGGGAGGCAGAGGCAGGCAGATTTCTGAGTTTGAAGCCAGCCTGGTCTACAGAGTGAGTTCCAGGACAACCAGGGCTATCAGGGCTACACAGAAAATCCCTGTTTCTAAAAAACAAACAAAAAAAAGCAAAAAAAAAACAAACAAACAAACAAACAAACAAACAAAACCAAAAAAAGCAGTTTCCTCAAATATCCTCAACACCATTATAACTGTCTTTGACGTGTCATGTGTTCTAGGACATTCATCTAGGAATCTAGGTGAATATCTAGATGAATATCTAGGAAATTCATACATCCAAACTAGAAGGATCTGAGAGAATGACTAGTAGAGGAAAGACGCCTGCTTCTGAAGAGAATAAAACATGTGGTAAGAGCCAGCGCTGGTGGCGCGTGCCTGTAATCCCAGCACTTGGGAGGCAGAGGCAGGCAGATTTCTGAATTTGAGGTCAGCCTGGTCTACAGAGTGAGTTCCAGGACAGCCAGGGCTACACAGAGAAACCCTGCCTTGAAAAAAAAAAAAATCAAAAAAAAAAAAAAAAAAAAACCACATGGTAAGAAGTAAGACAAGTGTAAGGGCTTAAGGTCCCTGAAAGGGGACAATAATGACCTCATTCACTTAATATCATTGACTGTCTACTTGTAGGAAAGACAAAAACTTTGACCTGAAAAGATAGCCCAGTAGCTAAAAGCACTATTCTTGTAGATGACCTGAGTTTGGTTCTTAGCAGCCACATCAGGGTGCTTACAACTCCCTGTAACTCAATCCCCACAGGACCTGTGGATTCCTGTATTTCCCTGTGGATTCCTGTATGCATGTGGTGTAGATACCTACAAGCATGCGCGCGCGCATGCGCACGCGCGCGCGCACACACAGACACACACACACACATTATATTTTAAAAAATAAGAGCCATATTAAGTAACAAAAAGAAGCTCTAATAATAAATTATTAAGGCAAGTTCTAAGAAACATTCTGGTGTGCAGTTCTAGTATATCAATAACTAATTTAAATACCTGCAGATCAAATTGGTACAACCACTCTGGAAATCAGTCTGGCGGTTCCTCCGAAAACTGGGCACCTCACTTCCAGAAGATCCTGCTATACCACTCCTGGGCATATACCCAGAGGATTCCCCACCATGTAACAAGGATACATGCTCTACTATGTTCATAGCAGCCCTATTTATAATTGCCAGATGCTGGAAAGAACCCAGGTATCCCTCAACAGAAGAGTGGATGCAAAAAATGTGGTATATCTACACAATGGAGTACTATTCAGCCATTAGAATCAATGAATTCATGAAATTCTTAGGCAAAGGGATGGAGCTAGAGAACATCATACTAAGTGAGGTAACCCAGACTCAAAAGGTGAATCATGGTATGCACTCACTAATAAGTGGATATTAACCTAGAAAACTGGAATACCCAAAACATAATCCACACATCAAATGAGGTACAAGAAGAAAGGAGGAGTGGCCCCTTATTCTGGAAAGACTCAGTGAAGCAGTATTCGGCAAAACCAGAATGGGGAAGTGGGAAGGGGTGAGTGGGAGGACAGGGGAAGAGAAGGGGGCTTACGGAACTTTCGGGGAGTGGGGGGCTAGAAAAGGGGAAATCATTTGAAATGTAAATAAAAAATTATATCGAATAAAAAAAATACCTGCAGATCATTTACCTGGGAAAATGAATGCTGTACAGCGAAAAGAAAACTTTCATTTTATTATCGCTGACCTTGGAATAAACTAAACTATATAACATACACACAATCATGTCAGTGTATATAGTATTCTTAAGTAATTACATAAGATAATTTTGTAATTATATTTATGTACAGAAAATTTAGTGTACATTTAACCCAATTGAGTGGCGAGCTCTTTAGCCTTTGCCTTTTCCAGCTTGGTAATGTGAGCCACAGACTTAGGACCCAGGACGTTGCATTCCCAATGGCTGCAGATCTCGTCATATCTGTCATTATAATTGGTTCTAATAGCTTCCACCAGCTTAGCCAGAGCACCTACGTCTTCCGAGTTAACCTGTGTGAAGGCAACTGTGGTCGTCCCACAGCAGAGTCAAAGTATTTGTGTATTTCCCTGGTTCTTGAATCACTTTCCAGCAGTGAGGTGGCCCTGTACGTCTTCATCATGAAGCAGTATAAACCTAACTCTCAAGTGTGCCTGCATTCCAACAACATCAGACCCTTGAAAAAGCTCAGCACTCAAGAAAGACGAGCAAAAGGTTATGTTTGAAGACAAGACACAGAACGGCATCTTGTCATAAACTTTATTAGGATTTTAAAGAGAATTATAGATAATAATGGATCCATGAAATAATAGTCCCAGAGGAACTACGAGTGGAGAAACGTGGGAAGCAGTCCACCGGGGCCATAAACAGTGAACACGTAGTGCCAGCAGTTTATGAACAGCCAATGTATTTAGGGAAGAAATTCAGCTTCATATTAATGTCAATATCATCTACTGATACTTAATTCCTAGCAATAATTTTTACTGGGTTCCATGTTGTAGTAACACAGGCAAATAAATTCCTTTGAATCTCAGAGAAACACTTCTGGAAAATAAAGTAGTTTTCCATGTATGCGACTGGAATATGCTATATTTTCTGGAATGTTAGAATATGCTGCATTTTCTAGTGTGCTATTAGAATATGCTGTATTTTCTAGTGTGCTATTAGAATATCTTTCCACTCAGTCATTTCGCCACTCATTAATAAATTTTAATCTGAGTATCTGCTTTCATAATGTAGCTTAGGGGTATAAATAACGCAATCGTCGAGTCATCCATAGTATAACAACTTATAAGACACGTTCCCAGGTACTGTCCCATTACTGTCACAGCTCTGCATAGCCTGTGAGATGCGTGTGTTCCTCGTCACATTGGGAAATCAAAAGGCCCACATTATCAAGTATCTCCCCATGAGTCCCTTACCTTGGGAACAAATAGAGAAGTAACTCCATCTCAGTTCCCTGTCTCTACAGCCACATAATATGATTTCCTTCCTGACTTCTAGAAGCTTATTGTTTTCAAATCACTATGCATAAATAATTGTAAAACATAAAAAATATAATAAAATTATATCATTATCTCAAGAATATTTAAGTACTTTTCCAAGTGCCTAAATATCTCATAAATTATATTTTCTGGAGAATTACTTCTTCCCACTGCTTCTCCTCCAACCAAATTCCAACCTTAATCTTGAGTTTTATCTCTCAATTTATAGCCATTTTCACGATGAAATGCAGCTTTTAATGAGAGATCACAAAAGTTACTACCTATGTTACACAGAACAGCTCAGCTCCACTGAAGCCTAAATCCTCAGCATTTCATGACACACTCAACATTGAAAAAATCCACTGCTTGGCCTGCCAGCTTTTCCGCAGATGAGATTTGGATTGCACCTCAGAAATGTTGTAGATGCCTTTGAATTAGATATTTGTGTCTTATGAGTAATCAGATGTCAAATGGTATATCCACAACTGGTAAACCTCTACAGCATACTAAAAGTTCTATGGAAAAATCAGAAAAAGAAACTATAGCTGACAGAGAGGCTGAAGGAAAGTCTCACAAGAGGAGGACTTTAGAGCTGAGCATTGATGCTGGTGTTGGCATTTCCTGGGAAGTCATGGGGAAAGAATCCAAGAGGAAGTGGCATGTGAAAAGACAGGCAAGTAAGGGTCTTGTGGGCTCCTTAAGCGGTCCATGGAGAGTAGGGTGTGAGCCCGACAGAAGGGGTAGAGCGAGGCTGGCTTCATTCATTACCAATGGAGTTACTTTGAGGACACCACTGTGGAGGAATGCCTTTGGCAGAAAACTATCCGAGAATTTTCTCAGTCTTCTTCTTTTTCACTAAACAAGTACAGAGACTAGAAACATCAGCTGTTCACTGTACTTATCTTACATCAGGACGTAAGTAAGTGAGCCAGGTCTGGTTCGTAAGTTGAAAATGAAAGTCTTGGCAGTTTCCTGGGGAAGCCTCTCTTCCTTGTTGAGCAAAGCAGCATGGTATAGTCCGGTATCTTTGCAGCTGTGAAGAGAAGACCTTAGCAACTGCTACGCTGCATCCAAGAGGAAATGTTGGAAGACGGGCAGTTTAGAGCCATGATGTTACAAAAAGCATGAACGTTAGCCATTGTGATCTTGAGATGCAAAGAAAAGTAATTCCCTGTCCCTTGACTTACCCTGGACAAATTTTTCTTTTACTTTCATCAAGGAGGAGCTGGTATCAGAAAATAATGTAATGATGCTGTTGAAAGGTAGACATTTCCAGAATGATGTGAATGAGTCTCAAAGATCAATGTGTACAGGACGAGTAGAACAGGTCAAATTGATAGGATTCCACGGGTGGGCTGGCATCTTTGTTCATAAAAGTTCCTTCAAACTAAAGTTAAGAACCACCAACTTATAACCGGTAATTTTGGTTTTAACCTTAACAAATAAAATAAATGTATGTAAGCATATGGGTGGAAACACTAGGGAGGACTAACAGTCAAGCCCAGAATATGGTGAATTTGGTAAAATTGAATTTTACCAGTCTGTATTATAAAATTTTGTTTCAGAATAGAAGTGAAGATTATGGTTGTGGACCAAGTCTTGAACCTGAGAAGATGTAGGGCCAGATCTAATGCCTTACATCCGTTCAGTGCCTCCAGGAGGTGTGGAATTTGTTTAAGACAGCTGGCACTATGCTTTATCTACAATTGAGTTCTCCAAAATGACAGCAAAATAAATACAGAAAAGATGAGAGTAAAAAAGAAGTTGAAGATGGTAAGAGGAGGTAGGGGGAATCAGAAGTTTAAGGCAGGCCTCTGCTACACAGAGAATTCAAGGGCAGTCTGCACTACATGAGCTAGTTGAAAAATCACAGGAGGCAGGAAGCTCACATTTGTTGAGTAGGTCCCTTGTTTTGGCCACATGCTTGCAAACTCAGTGTCAAATTCAACATCACCACATTGCTATGAGGAAAAAGAATCTACAAATTCCACTTGCATGAGAACAAAAACAAGTGCTTTTTCAATTTTAAGTTTTAGTATAACAGAATAATAAAAGAATCAATGCATATATACTTTTGTGATTGGCACTGAGAAAATATTAAACATGCAGAAGGTTATAAACAAAAGAACTCAGTGAGTCATGAGCCAAAAATAACTAAGTTTTACTGGATTCTTACTGTGTGTGGGGAAGGAAAGCACAAAAGCCCAAAGAGGATGACTACGGACAGACAGATGGATACCTGGACAGACAGAAAGAGACACATGCCAAGGAACGACCAGACATAGCTTGGAGAAGGATTCTGAGTAAGGGATTTCTGAGAACAGCAAAACAACTCAAAGTCAAATCATGGACCCAATCATGTGTTCTACTCAAGACAGATTTCAGATCTCTCTCTCTCTCTCTCACTCTCTCTCTCTCTCTATCTCTCTCTATCTCTATCTCTATCTCTATCTCTATCTCTATCTCTCTGACCTACTTGAGAAAACCTTTTCTAGCTATTGTTAAAAAAATTTCTCTGGGCCAGGCGTGGTGGCACACGCCTGTAATCCCAGCACTAGGGAGGCAGAGGCAGGCTGATTTCTGAGTTCAAGGCCAGCCTGGTCTACAGAGTGAGTTCCAGGACAGCCAGGACTGCACAGAGAAACCCTGTCTTGAAAAACAAAAAACAAAGAACAAAACAAAACAAAAAAAAATTTCTCTGGGTAACTCATCTCTGGCAGATCAAAAGCCCAGTCTTTTATTTACATACCAATTCAGTTATTATCCCAGGTTTCCATTAGATTATTCTAAGAGTCAGCATTCCATTACCCCAGCCCCTTGACTCTTTTTTTTTAACAATTATTTTTACTTTTTTTATTCGATATATTTTTTATTTACATTTCAAATTATTTCCCCTTTTCTAGCCCCCCACTCCCCAAAAGTCACATAAGCCCCCTTCCCTCCCCATGTTCTCCTACCCACCCCTTCCCACTTCCCTGTTCTGGTTTTGCCCTATACTCCTTCACTAAGTCTTTCCAGAACAAGGGGCCACTCTTCCGTACCTCATTTGATGTGTGGATTATGTTTTGGGAATTCCAGTTTTCTAGGTTAATATCCACTTATTAGTGAGTACAAACCATGATTGATCTTTTGAGACTGGGTTACCTCACTTAGTATGATGTTCTCCAGCTCCATCCATTTGCCTAAGAATTTCATGAATTCATTGTTTCTAATGGCTGAATAGTACTCCATTGTGTATATATACCACATTTTTTGCATCCACTATTCTGTTGAGGGATACCTGGGTTCTTTCCAGCTTCTGGCTATTATAAATAGGGCTGCTATGAACATAGTGGAGCATGCATCCTTATTACATGCTGGCGAATCCTCTGGGTATATGCCCAGGAGTGGTATAGCAGGATCTTCGGGAAGTGAGGAGCCCAGTTTTCTGAGGAACCACCAGACTGATTTCCAGAGTGGTTGTACCAATTTGCAACCCCACCAGCAGTGGAGGAGTGTTCCTCTTTCTCCACATCCTCGCCAATACCTGCTGTCTCCTGAATTTTTAATCTTAGTCATTCTGACTGGTGTAAGGTGAAATCTGAGGGTTGTTTTGATTTGCATTTCCCTAATGACTAATGAAGTTGAGCATTTTTTAAGATGCTTCTCCACCATCCAAAGTTCTTCAGGTAAAAATTCTGTTTAACTCTGTACCCCATTTTTAATAGGGTTATTTGGTTTTCTGGAGTCTAACTTCTTGAGTTCTTCATATATATTGGTTATTAGCCCTCTATCTGATATAGGGTTGGTGAAGATCTTTTCCCAATTTGTTGGTTGCCGATTTGTCCTTTTGATGGTGTCCTTTGCCTTACAGAAACTTTGCAATTTTATGAGGTCCCATTTGTCAATACTTGATCTTAGAGCATACGCTATTGGTGATCTGTTCAGAAACTTTCCCCCTGTACCGATATCCTTAAGGGTCTTCCCCAGTTTCTTTTCTATTAGCTTCAGAGTGTCTGGCTTTATGTAGAGGTCCTTGATCCATTTGGATTTGAGCTTAGTACAAGGAGACAAGGATGGATCAATTCCCATTCTTCTGCATGCTGACCTCCAGTTGAACCAGCACCATTTGTTGAAAAGGCTATCTTTTTTCCATTGGATGTTCTCAGCCCCTTTGTCGAGGATCAAGTGGCCATAGGTGTGTGGGTTCATTTCTGGATCTTCAATCCTGTTCCATTGATCTGCCTGCCTGTCACTGTACCACAACCATGCAGTTTTTAACACTATTGCTCTGTAGTATTGCTTGAGGTCAGGGATATTGATTCCCCCAGAATTTCTTTTGTTGTTGAGAATAGTTTTAGATATCCTGGGTTTTTTGTTATTCCAGATGAATTTGAGAATTGCTCTTTCTAACTCTGTGAAAAATTGAGTTGGGATTTTGATGGATATTGTGTTGAATCTGTATATTGCTTTTGGCAAAATGGCCATTTTAACTATATTAATCCTGCCGATCCATGAGCATGGGAGGTTTTTCCATTTTTTTGAGGTCTTCTTCCATTTCCTTCTTCAGAGTCTTGAAGTTCTTGTCATACAAATCTTTCACATGATTGGTAAGAGTCACCCCAAGGTACTTTATAGTGTTTGTGGCTATTGTGAAGGGTGTCATTTCCCTAATTTCTTTCTTAGCCTGCTTATCCTTTGAGTATAGGAAGGCTACTGATTTGCTTGAGTTGATTTTATAGCCTGCCACTCTGCTGAAGTTGTTTATCAGCTGTAGGAGTTCTCTAGTGGAGTTTTTGGGTCACTTAGGTAGACTATCATATCATCTGCAAATAATGATAGTTTGACTTCTTCCTTTCCAATTTATATCCCTTTGACCTCCTTATGTTGTCTAATTGCCCGAGCTAGTACCTCAAGTACAATATTAAAAAGATAAGGAGAAAGGGGGCAGCCCTGTCTAGTCCCTGGTTTTAGTGGGATTGTTTCAAGTTTCTCTCCATTTAGTTTGATGCTGGCTACCGGTTTGCTGTATATTGCTTTTACTACTAAAGGTATGGGCCTTGAATTCCTGGTCATTTCATTGGATGCTGAAAAAGCATTTGACATAATTCAGCATCCTTTCATGCTTAAAGTCTTGGAAAGAACAGCCCCTTGATTCTTAGAAACAGACACTAAGCACTTTTTTTTTTTAACATTACTAAAAACTTCAGAGATCTGCTTGCCTTTGTTAAGCACAAAAAATAAACTAGCTGGAAGGGACCCCACCCAGAAATTACCAATCCTGCTGTGCCTGGGCCTGGACTTAAACTCCCTCTGGCCCAGGCTGCCCTTGAACTCAGGAATCTGCCTGCCTTTGTAAGCATAAACAAAATACTTAGATGGGTGGGATCTTGTTCTCTGACCACCAAATTTCTTATCTCCTTCTTTAGTATCTTTCTGAAAAGCTGGCTCATAGTACTCTTTTCCTTTAGATCTGTAAAGCTCCTTATATAATTCATATTATATTATTATTTGCATATTTTGAATATATTTTTGAACTCATGGTTTCAGAGTTCTTTCCCACAGCCTTGAGGGCTGTCCTGAAGGTCTGACCACTTACCATTTTGCTAAAACACCCTTGACACCTGGACTCCTGTTGTTTCTAAATATCATGGAGTTATTAACCTTGGTAAGTAGAACATTCCCTGATAACCTTGGTAGGGAAAATATTTCCCAAAGAAGGAACACAAAGTAAAATATACTTTTTTTTAATACTAAGAAGGCTTACGCCCACAGCAACCAATGAAACCCATGGAAGCCTACCTTCTTGTGGCTCTTTTCCAGGGGATGGAAACATGTCACACTGTCCCTGTCATAGACAAGCCAGATTTGACAGAGACAGAAAAACAGGGAGCATAAAATTTAAAATCTAACAATATTTGGGTGGTAGGTATGATAAACTGTTAAAATAAGACCTTTATATTTTTAATTAATTACCTTCTAGCATATCCCTATGGCTTTTAGATTTTCATTCATAATGAACCAATAAGGGCAAATGGTTAAAAATAAATTTCTCCCAGCAAATATATTCAAATCTATATTGTTTTCCCATGCAGTATGTCATAAAAATTTTCAAAAATATGGAGAAAATCAAAACATTTTCATGGAGTATTTGTTTTAACCATACTGTATTACTCTACTTAGCCATGTATTCTTAGTTCATCACCACTAACATACTGATTCAACATAATCCTCCCAGGGGTGGGGGTGGGGGTGGGGGTGGGGTGATGGAATGGAAGTATGCTAGACATCAATCCAGATTTGGAGATAGGCAGAAGAGTAATGATTTTTCTTTTCCTGGGTCTTCGGGAAATACAGTCCCAGCAATAACAACACTGTTAACTGAAAGCATACTAGATTACAGTATAAAAAGCACATTTCCACTAGACACATTTTTTAATATTCAAAAAAGATAGGCATGTACTACTTTACCCTGGAAAATTAGAGACTTCTAATTGGTACTAACATTAATGAGATGCTAAATTTTTACTTATGTAGAAAACTAAAATTTTCTGTCATATGGTGACTTGAATGAAAATGACCACCATGCTCATATGGAGGGGCACTATTAGAAAATGTAGACTTGTTAGAGGAAGTGTGTCACTGGAAGTTGGCTTTAGGGCTTCAAATGTTCAAGCCAGACCAAATTTCTCTTTCTTTCCCCTGCCTGCTGTTCCAGATATAGAACTCTCGGCATCTTATCCAGCACCATGTCTGTCTGAGTGTCACCATGCTTCCCAAATAAATGTTTTCCTTTATATGAATTGCCATGATCATAGTGTCTCTTCACAGCAATAAAAACCATAACTAGGACATAAATTGATACCAGGGAGTAGAGTATTGCTGTGATAGGCCTGACAGGGATACATGAACAAATGACTATTAATTCCAGTCAGGATGGCAATAATTAAACAAAAGAAATTATTCCACTCAAGTCTAGCATGATCAATTAATTAGTTTATTGGGATTACTTACAGGAACATGGGTCACTCAAAGGCAGCTATATTACAAAAAGCCGACCTCAGTATCATTGATAGATTCATGAAAGATACATCTCTGCTGCTGCCTATCTAATTTGTAGCCAGCTCCGCCAAAAAAATGTCAGTTCTCCTGACAGTTTACTGCGTATATAACCTAGAAATGGTATCTCATTCATCTTGTAACTTTCCTATGAGTGGTAACTCTCCAATTAGGAAAGTCTGAATCTGGAGGACACTTGAACACAACACTTCCTTTCTAAATATGTGTTTATACCCTTCACACAGATAATGTTGATAGTTTGACAGCATGATCATTTACAAAGCAATAGGTTCCCCCTAGAGTCTACAGACTCCTCGGTCATAAGCTTTCAATCAGGTTTACAGTACCATCCTTGAAGTCCTACCTGTGACTTATATTCAAAAGGTCTTATATTCAAAAAGAAAGCATTGGTTATCCACATTGCTGCCATGCCATGATTACACCAACAAGGGTACAGCTTGCCACATAGGTAGAATTGTAGGATGCAGTATCCAGGGCTGATTATGACCACTAACGTCTTTCCTCACCTCAGTAGCCTGTATGGCGTGTTCTAGAACTATGTGAGGGTATATATTTTTATAGGTGCTTTTAAGATACTATGTCAGAGAAAATTCCTTCACCAGTAGATAGTAGTTAATCCAGAGACTCATAAGTTGTCAAGTGCTGAGCATAAATAAATATAAGTTCCAGCTGTGAGTGGGTCACCTATATCAACGTCCCCACAGAAGTGTAGTGAAGTAAGAAGCAGAAAGAATTGTGAGCTAGGAGATAGGGATAAGACCTGTAAGAGTCTGTAAGACTTCTTCAGCTCCCAAAAGCTGCAGTAACATGCACAAGATCTTACAAAATATAAAGCTAGTCAAAATTACAGCAGGAATAGGGAAGGGGCTCACAAAGTACTGCCACTAATGCAGAGGCTGCTGGCGTTTGATTGATGCTAAGAAAGAAGGAGATCACTGGTAATCACCTAGGTCCCAATGGATAGCCCCACACCCATAGACACATGAGCAACATTAGTTAGATTCACGGGATGATAAATACAAATTTTTAAAAGAGGACCCAAAAAAGGGGAAATCATTTGCAATGTAAATAAAAAAATATAAATAAAAATAAAAATGAAAAAAAAAAAAGTTGAGACGGAGGCAGGGTGAAGGCCACTAGGGGGAATAGGAGGGAGGTGGTAATGGGTAGATAAGATTAAAATACAGTGTATAAATATGTAAAAACTTCAAGAAAAAAATATTAGTGAAAAGTATGGAATGCCTAACAATTAGGGGAATCCAAATGAATATAACTGAGATTTCATCTTACTCTTGCTATAAAGGCATAAAAGATAAACAGGACAACTAATAACAAATGCTCAAGGGGCTTTGGGAGAAAGGGAGTCCTCATTCACTGTGGATGGGATTACACACTGACACCCCACAGTGAAAATCAATGTGGATAATCATCCAAAAACTAAAAGTAAATATACTATACGACCCAGCAATGCCATTTCTTGGAGTATTCCCAAAGGACTCATTCTACTCTGCACACACTGGCTCAGCCACCTTCATAGCTCCTCTATTTACAATAGAGAGGAGGAAATGGAAATAATCTGAATGCCCTATAAGTGATGAACGGATAATTTCACATGTACTGTGGAATACTATTCATCTTCTTTTAAAAAGGAAGTCATGAACAGTGCAGGTAAAGTAACGGGACTAAAAACATCATCTTAAGTGAATGACCCAGATACAGAAGACAAGCACCTCACACTCTCTCATACTGGAGGCTCCTAACTCCAGATCCTCAGTTATTACAAGGATAATAACTATATTACAAGCTATGTACAATATACATACGTAACTAATATACAAGCTCAGGTGTGAGCACACAGCTTGTAATAACTACAGAAACCAGAAAAGTAAACGTAATCATTGCCAGGATTCAGAGGAACTAGAGGAATAGCAGGGTTCAAGGAATCTCTTCAGGTTTATAATAAATGTCTGAAAAGCCACAAGGAATCACAGTATTAACTATTTTTAAGAACTGTAATGAATGTAATTCTGTATATAGTTTTAATGAATCTTTCTCATCAGGGCTAATGGTGCTCCCTCCAAGAGCCAAGGGTCACCTAACAAAAACCCAAACATTAGAAGACCTTTTGAGTTGTTTGTTGGAGCGGCACAAGAAACTTCAAACATATAGCTGACTCCTGTTTCCCTTGGTTAGCCCTCAGAGGGGTAAGGGAGCCCTGAAGACACATGTACTTTAAACACAAGGCCAGAGACCCCCCCCATCTGGAGCTGACTTGAAAGCGCTATCCCTGAGGTCTACTCTCTGTGGGGCCAGAAGATGCCACAGGAGCTCCTAAAAATGGAGGCAACAAATAGCCCTATCAAACTACAACACCTACAAACCACATCAACAATCAGTATGGCAGGAAAACCCTAAGTTAGTAGTGGCACATATCTTTAGTAGTAACCATGCCTAGTATTGAAAACCTAGCTAACTAATCAATGCTAGTGAAGTTATAGTTATTTAGTAGAGAATCTATAACTACTAATATACAAAACCTGCATGATCCTTAACAAAAATGTATAAATATTTTTCCTCATCCACATAGACAAGTGCAGTGTTTGCTCCTATAATGGAAACCTCTTTGTGATAGATGGAAACCATTACAGAAAACTATATCCAATCAAAATGCATCTGGGTCCATATCTGTAGCCCAAGTTACCACCAAAGGTCAAGCAGATGTGTGTGGTCTGGATTGCCATCAGAAATCGTCGGGGGGTTGGGGGGCATATAGTGGTCTGAGTGACCTGCACTGCTACCTGAGGACATGGTGACATCCAGGCTCATGCTGCTGCTGAAGGCCTTGTCTAAGTCTATTGTCCTATGACAACTGGGGTCTGTGTTGGTGTGCCAGGCCAGTGTTACCACCAAAGGCCATGCTGATGTCCCTGGTCTGTACTGTTGCGTGAGGCACTGAGCTGAGTTGGTGCTGTCCCTTGCCTGGGCAGCAGAGGAGAGCTGACCCTGATGGCTGTGGAGTAGGGGAGCCAGCCCTGAGGGTGTGAGCATGGGAAAGCTGGCCCCACCACTTGTCTTCTGTGGGGTGGCATGGGCAAGGGAGAGATGTCCTCCACCACCCTCATCCCTTCCCCCCTGCAACAAGTGAAAGAGTTGACCCCAAGATCATGAGAGTGGGAGAGCAGGCCCTGCTCCTTACCAGGTGCACTACTTGGGAGAGTGGGCCATGCACCTCACCTGACAACACAGTAGAGCTGGCCCTGGTGGTTAAGGCACGGGTGAACCAGCCCTGAGGACAGGAGAAGAAGAGAGGTGAGCCTGCCCCCTTACTGCCTGAGGCATTGAGTACGCTAGCTGGAGCTCATTCTGGTGGTACCAGCACAGGAAAGCTGAAAGAGTGACCAACTCAGTTAGCTTTCCAGGTCCAGATAATCTGTCATCTATTTGAGGTGGCCTACCTCAACATCTACCTCATCAATGATCTACTTGAGTACATGGAGGGGCTGGGCCTGCAGATCCAAAGCTGCAGGGTCTCCATGACACAGGGCAACAACAGGATATCAGAGCATAGTCCCAGTGAGATCTAGTACTAATAGTGCAGCAGACACCAGAGGCCTTAGACCAATGACTCATTGCAATGAACATTTGCAAGTAAAGATGTGAGGACAAAAGGATACAGTGTGTGACACTGTGACACACTACAGCTTCCACAACAGGATGGAGTGTATTATTATTTATTATTATTCTATCTTATTTTCTTTGGGGGGAGGTTACAAGGACTGAGGGTACATATAAAGGGATGGGGAGATGAGTGGGACTGGTGTTCATGATGCAAAATTCACAAAAAATGTCAACAAAAATGTTTTAAAAATAGATTTTTCTGTAACTGGTGAGACAGCTTACCAGTTAGACTCTCTCACTAACAGAAGTTCAGTTCCCAGCACCTACTCACAACCTCCTGTAACTTTAGCATCAGAAGATTCAAAGTCATCTTCTGCCCTCCATGGGTACCCTTTGCAAATACATGTGTAGACATATGCCATCTATGTACACACACAGACACAAATGTGTATGTACACACACATGCATATATACACACATGTATACAAACATATATATGTACATATACACATATACACAGAGTCACACACAGAACACATTTTTGAATTGAATTTCTAAGTAACAAGAAATCTTTTAAAATCTGTAGTTCATGTACCATATTTTACAGATGATAAGATGTAAGACAGGTTTTAACAGCAAGTTCCCCTAGGCTCCAACCCCAAATTATCACAACTCAAAAATATGATTATATAATTCAAAAAGAAAAGAACAACATTAGTAACTCTGTAGATGTAACACTCTCAATCATACCATAGATAAAAGGCTGAATAGTCCTAAAAATTAGATGGGGCACCAAGCTACTTCTCTAATTCCTTACTAAAGTAAAAAGACAAAAGCCTAATCCATAGAAAATTCCCTGATCTAAAGGCACAATGTGTGTATGCACATGTGCACATACTTACACATGTATGGGTTTCCAAAATTCAGGCCAGGTCAACAGAACCACTTAAAAAAACAACAAAAAAAACTAAAAAAAAAAATAATCAAAACAACAACAAAAACAGCTCAGGTGGTAGAGAGGGGAGAATTCCTGTGAATGTAAACAGAGCTAGGGCTATGTAACTGAGTCCAAGGTCAGCTGCAGTAAAGGCTCTTGCTGCTAGGCCTAGCTAGATCCCTGGACTTAAATGCTGGAAGGAGGAAACTGAGTCTTGAAAGTTGTCTTCTGACCTCCCACTTTGTACAAACACACACACACACACAAATTAATTAATTAATTAGAATGTAATCAGTTTTTTAAAGTTTACCTAACTTGTGTGACTTGAGGAGTATCCTTAGATTAACTTAACAACACAATTGTAATCATAGTAGTCATTCAATAAATGCATACGCAGCAAATAGCTAGAAAAAAAATCTCAGTTAAAAGGTAACCTTAATGAAAGTATTTAGACAGTAAAAATGTCTGACAAAACCTTTCTTATCTTTATTTGTGATATCCAGTATTAACATGCAAAGCTATTTGGCTATATTACACTCCAAAGTTATGTTCCACAGCTGTGTTTTTGTAGCTGTGAAATTTAGTCCTCTGATTACATCTTAGCTGTTTACATTTTAGCTGTGAAATGGGATTTTGTTTTTAGCTAGCTTACAAGAGAACTTCTGTTACATCAGTTTCAAAAATTGACATTAGAAATAACTTCAAATACCTCAAAATGTCCTTTACTCTTTTTTGTGTGATATCTACCATGTAATAATTAGTTACATTAGACATTTAAACTACTTTATCATTTTCTCCTTAGTAATTTCAGTTATATTCTGAACAACAAAAAAGGCACCCAGTATACGGAAAACAGTGCAGAGTTTTGTTCCTTATTCAGCCATGAAGATACTTCTTCTAAAGATAAGTTTATATGCACATGAGCAGAAGTAAACGAAAAAAACAAACAGATGCACACACAGCTTATTGTGCAAACCAAACTGTAACTTCCTTAGTCAGGCTATTCCCAGGGTCCAGGGCCTCAGTCTCAGGGGGCCTTTGACTCAACAGCTAGGAGCAGGTGTGAGATGCTGACTCTCCGGGAGTCACATCACTGTTCTCAAATAGGGTTCACTGACAACTCCTGAGAGTTGTGCCATAACACATTTGAGAATCATTAGTTTGCACTAAATACTTTCTTCAAGAGTTTTGAGCATACCCTGCTGGTTTTGCCTACACAGAATAGAAGCGAGGCTGGCTTGTCACAGATATACTGTCATATCTGTGCTTCATTTGTTGTCTTTCTTAGTCTATTCACACTTAGGAGAGACACACTGACTACCTAAGACTAACGTGCCGATGATGTACTTGGAAATCCCTTTTTAGACTTAGCACAACTCACAAAACCAATGCCATTACTTGATAGCTTTTTGGTACAAACTCAGCTTTTCACACTGATTTTACTCAGAACACTAAGCCAAGTAACACTGGGCTTTTTCCAAAATCAAATCTATTTTTATAAGTACAAATATTTGCTCTCTTTGGGAGTAGTAAAACAATTGGGCTGGTGGCTCTAAAAACCAGAAGAATTCAAAAACACTTGAACAATTGCAGCACAATGATATTCAGGAGAAAAACTCTCACTTATATACACAACTAAACTATGCCTGGGTGTTTCGGTTTTTGGCTTTGAACAGGTTGTCTCAGTGAGGAACTGCCCAGCAGAAAGACTTGCTGAAGACTTAGTGGTGTTTTGTTGGTGCCACTTTAACATGAAGATATCATGAAGTATCCTATTCTGTCCTTGAGAGAAAGGATTTTCAGGAAGAAGGGGAGGTGATTCTCTTGCCACATCCTGAAAGGAAGCAGACATCACTTTTTTACAGTCCTGGTGCTTCAATAACAAGCTCTATTACCAGAGTAGAAAAGAGAATAGATCTTTTGTTTAGGACCAGGGAAAGGAAAGATGCCTGGCCCCTGCGGGTGAATCCCCAGGGGTCAAATTCAGGACATGGATTCTGAGTGAGGATGCTCTCCAGTGCAATATGAAAAAGGAGATGATGGTGTGTAAAACGCAAGGATAAACACCAAGGTAGGAGTTATGAAAAAAACAAACGAGAAACAAAAAACAAAACAAAACAAAACAAAAAACACTCTTACTCAAAGGATCATTCCAGGCTACAAGTCTGCAGTAAAACATGGTGACAGATAACAGTCCCAAAGCCCAGTGGACATGAAGCACAGGGTCCTATGCAAAAAGAAACTTCCTGCAAATAAGGAAAGGACCTCCTGCAAAGGATCTCTGGGAAGCTTTAGAGTTCTGAAGAGAGAAGGAAGCATTCTGAGAGTAAGATATTGAAGTTCATTCCCATTGAAAACATCAAATTTCAGCCAATTCTGATGCCACTCCGAAACTGAAAACAGATGACAGTGCTTGCATCCCTATGGTTGCAGAATACATCGTGACTGACATTTTCCAGTCATGTCTGCCAAGTTAAGACTCCTACAGAAAAAAGTTGTCAAGGTGATCAGTTTTATGAGTAACCACTGTAGAAGTCAATAAAGTGTGTAGATACAGTAAAGTAGTAGATCATTGACCTGTGGTGTAGAATACAACAGTCTGGATGAGGGATGCACAGCCCAAGAAATAGGCGGTATGTGGTACCCGTTCAGTCATTCTGCTGAGTTCATATAGGGGGGAGTTTTGTGTGGTTTTTGCTTTGTTTTGTTTGTTCGTTCGTTTTTTGCATTTCACATATTATGCTACCTATTAAGAATGCAGGACATACTTTCCCAGTAGCTATCAGCTAAAAACCTGCAAACTCTGTAGGCCAGTAGAGGAAGTCAAAGCAGAGAGGGACCGTTTATGAGTTTGAGATTCAAGTTTATCTAGCATTGTATGATCAAGTATTCTTGGGAGAGTCTTATAAAGCCTTTGAATCTCATTTTCATCAGTGATACCTCTATTGTAGTATATAAACATTAACTAGATGTTAGTTGTTGCTGTTGGTAAAAATAAAGTATGTAGTCATGAGGTGATTAATTCTATCTGTGTGGTTATAGAAAGTTTCAAGCAGAAATGCATTTGAGTTTTATTATGTAGGATGAATGTGATTCCCCAGGGAGAAAGGAGAGGGGCAGCATTCCAAGCAGTGAACACGAGCAGTAAAGCCACAGAGACACTAAGAGATTGGGAAGGAGGCTGAAATGATGATAAAAATGTAAAGTGGAGTATAGTACAGACAACCACATTAACAATATGCAACATTTGAATGCTAGAGTAAGAAGGATCTATCTGTTTTTATTTGTTACTATCAAGAAACATTTTTGTCAGGCAATTTCATGAAGAAATAAATGTATTGTGGCCTTATAGTCCTAAAGGTGTAAGGTTAAAGGACTGCATCTGGAAATATTTTTCTGCTGGAGGAATCCTGACAAGATGGAAAATATTACAAGTCAAGAGATTTGGGAGGCATGTTTTTGGTCTCTTTCCTTCCAAAGTTCCAACTCTTCAGGTATGGGGATTCCATTTTGTAGCTGCTTATATTAGGAAGATTAATTAAGTCCCCCAAAACTGAGGGACTGCACCCCCCAGTTTGTTCTGATTGGTAAATAAAGATGCCGGCATCCAATGGTTGGGCATGGTAAACAGAGGCAGGGCATTTAGGATTCCTGGGCTTGGGAGAGAGAGGAAAGAGGAAGATGGAGATCCACCAAGCAGGGAGATGGAAGGAGAGAAGAGACTCCATGTCTGAGAAGAATGGGGGACGGGGAGGTCTCGCCGACAAGAAGGAACCAGGAGATGAGTTGGGAAGGAGTCTGGGCAGCCCTCTGGGTCCAGGACAGCCATGGTAGAATATAGAATAGAAATGACTCGGAATTATTGGCAGGAGGTTAACACATGCAGGTTAGGAAGTGTCCCAGCCATTGAGCTGGCTAAGGCATATCAAAATATAAAGGCTGAGTGTGTGTCTTTCATTTGGGAACCCAGAACATTGGGGCAGGTAGTGTGAAACCTCACTGCCGGGATTTATATATAAAAAAAAAATATTGTAATACCATCCTGATGAATTTATCTAATCCTAATCACCTTCCAAACAATGCATCTCCAATCATCATAGTCAAATTATGTTTCCTCCTTCTCAGCATGTTAAATGGACCTGAATATTCAACACATGAATATTTAGGGAAGACTCAAAACACCCAAGCTATGGCAGAATAAGGGATTGAGAGAGATCTTCATGGTAGCATGCAAGCACCACCTAGAAAGAGACATATAAATAGGGGAGATCACAAAGAACAAGAACAACAAACAAAATCTGAAAAGAATCAAAACATAAACTAGAAATATCACAGTCTCTGGGCCAGAGTGAAGTTCCTGGGTAGTGCAGGGTGCTGTTTGTTCTTCTCCCTTTGTATTTGAGTTGGTCATATAAACTCTGTGCTCCCCCTGCCAGTCATAAATGAAGATAATACCAGCATGTTGTAAGGGGAAAATGGGTTGATCCATGACTAGTGTCTGGCACTAGAAAGAACTCTAAGAAGAACTGCTGGTTTTGCTTTCTTGCTTTTCTCCACAAGAGAAATCCATCTTTCTCCCTATTTGGTTTAACCAGTCTCCTGAAGTGGAAAATCTGGTTTATTTAATGACTCAGTTGTGTCACGTGATGTTTTTCTGGAAGCTGTCTTTTGAGAGGACATGAAATGTTTTGCTGGAAACAGACACTTGAGAGGGAGTGTGATGTTAAAAAAATATAAATGGAACCCCACAAACAGTGAGAAGATGCTTTGCATTGCTATACGGTGCAATGCTTCATTGGCCTTCACTGGTCTTCCTTGGTCTTCACTTTGTAGAGAGAAACTTACCAAAAAACTTCTCATGGTATTCCTGCAAATTATGGCCATTTCTGCTTAGTAATTTGGATTAGGCAGAGCCTTGGTGTTTCTGCTGTATCCTGTGCCACTACTGATTTACATTTGTTATTTGCTATTGAATTGAACTGCTGGTATCCTGCCAACAAAATGTGAAATTGACCTCAAGAAACTACTTCTAAACAGGTCCACAACACCCTTTTCCTATTAACCTTCTTTTCCCCCTACCTATGTCTGTGGGCTAGAAGAGGGGTGGAAGAGTTTAAGAACCCTAAATAAAGTAGGTTTTGGGGAAAAAAATCTAAGTCCGTAGTCTTCTTCTGATACTAATTCTTTATTGACAAAATTCTAATTATACATTTTTAGGTTTATATTGTTCTTAGAGTTTACAATTTTTATTCAACTCAATACATCGTAACTAGTTTTCCTTATGTTTGACCAATATCAAGACATGGGATACAGTGCAGGCACAGAAGGAATTGTCCTCTCATCCCAGTACTAAGAAAATTCAAATTACATAATGGAGAAGATATATAAAACATTGTAAAACACTGTATGAAATAAAATGAAAGAAATGAGAGACAGTACAACAGTGTGCAAAGTAGAAAAGTTTGACAAGGTGCTAGGATACCCATGCTCTTGATCAGCAGGAAGGTGTGGAGGTTAGCCAGGGAGGGGCTTGTGGAAGGACGGCTTCTTATCTAATTCTACCACTCAGTGCTAATTTTGCGCAGATTAGTTTATTGCTCTGTAATTTCACCTACTAAGAATGGCAATATCTGTCTGCTATAGATGAGGTACAGATTAAATGAATTAAAACATGTGAAATGCTCCCTTGTGTTTGCTCCAAGCACTTCACATGTTTTAATTCACCTAATCTGCACCTAAAATATGCCAAACCTTCATTATACTTCAGTACAAAATAAAGATAATAATTGTTAAACTGACCTGAATAATAGCATTGTTTGGATTTACAAGAAATATGATCATGTGTGTCTTGATTATTGAATAGATAATACTCAACTGCACAGTGTTATTTAAAACTTTTTTTTTTGATAAACTCCAAGTTAGCAGGTAGCAGATAACTCCTCAGTCCAGCCCTTAAACACCTTGTAGCTAGAAGCACCATTTGGAAGCCATGCTAACTGCATAAAATTGTCAGCTATAACTTGCTGGAATCCTAGTCAGTGAAAATGTGAGAGAAAGAGAGACACGGAAGAGGCAGCTCATTGCTTTGAATAATCATTTGACTGAGCTCTTAGCCAATGAACCTGTAGGCCTTGATGACCACATTTTTTTTACATGATATTAGAGTAAATACAGGGAATTCAATCTCTTTTAAATGTTATCCACTTGGGATGTCTGTTGACATTTTGCAAAGCAAACCATAAATGTACTTAAACCAATGAGTAAAACATTAAAATTAAAAAGCAGCCTATCTTTTCTCCAAGTACCTTTTTCAAATGGCACAGAGAACTTTACACAAGCTCTGGGCACCTCTCCATGTAATTCCTAGGGGCAGTGGCATTCATCCCAGCATTAAGCAGCCTGGTCAGGTAGTGCTGAGTCAAGCCCATTCTGGGACACCACTCACTTGTGAATGCAGTGCTGGCTCTGAGATGTCATTATCCCAGTGCGATGATAAGGCACTCATTTATACCGCTTTACAGGAGAAAGAACCGAGTTTAAAAAACCAGAGCCACCAATTTATGTCAGGCTACTGTAACACTCTTGAACAGAATCTCATTTTAAAAGACTGCCTAGAAGAGAAAATGTTTAATCCATGACTGTAGGCCCTGAAAGATGTTTCTGCTCTCTCTTTTTTAAATCTTTTTATTTTTCATTAGGGATCAAGTGTTGGTACTAAGACTAGCTCATAGCAGAAGCAGATCTCTTTTTCTTTTTATTAGATATTTGTTTTATTTACATTTCAGATGGTATCCCCCTTTCTGAGTTATCCCTCTGAAAACCACCTATCACATCCACCTCCCCTGCTCACCACCCCCAATTTCCTGACTTGCATTCCCCAATCCTGGGGAATCAAGCTTTCACAGGACCAATGGCCTCTCCTCTCACTGATGTCTGAAGTGGTCATCCTCTGCTGCATATGCAGCTGAAGCCATGGGCCCTCCATGTGTACTCTTTGATTGGTGGTTTAGTCCCTGGGAGCTCTGGGGGTACTGGCTGGTACATATTATTGCTCCTCCTGCAGAGCTGCAAACCTCTTCATCTCCTTGGGTCCTTTCTCTAGCTGTTCCATTGGGGACCCTATGCTCAGTCTATTGGTTGGCTGTGAGCCATTGGTATTTTGATCCACCTTCCAATAAGGACCAAGGTATCCACACTTTGGTCTTCCTTCTTCTTGAGAAAAACAGATCTTTTAATGGGAGAGCTGTTCTCACTCAGTCTCTGGGTGGGTGACTTAGCTTGGATGTGCTTATAAAGACAATCGCAGCATGAAAGACAAAAGGGGGATCATTCTAAATTACCTATTTGAATGAAGGGCTGTACATCAACCTGTGTGTGGAAATCAGCACTTTCTCAAAACCATCACTAACACTAGAAAACACTAATTTGGATATATTACAGTTAGCTTTGTCGGGAAGGTGCTGTGACCAAAACATTTGGCATGATTAATGAGTGGAATTTGTGACAGCAAAAAAAAAAAGTGATTTTTAGTGGAGGACTCTTAAAATCACAAACAGTGGTGTATGTACTCTTCTGCTCTTTGGTAAGCAATGACATTATGCTACAGGTGGATTTTTTTTCCCCAAGGTGGCCTAGAGCCTTAAAGCCAAAACGCGACATTTACATCTCTTGATTTATAGACTTCATAACCTTTACTTAAGAATTTACACAGTCAACTCCCAGTGTTTCTTTTCTAAGTATGTCTGTACTTGAACAGTTAGAAGACATAAACGCTATTAACAGCTGAGACTGGGGAAGACAGTCCAAGGCCCATGGATAGCAAACGGATACAATCCTAAAATAAAACCGAGGCCTGTTGGACTGATAAACTGTATTACAGCGCAGCACACCCTGAATTTTGATGTTATCCACATTTCACAGGTAGGTTTGTCCTCCAGTCCACTCTGAAGCACACCCAGAAGGAAACAGTTCATCAGTATTTATTCTCCGCTCTCCATGCCATCTGATAAATTGTTCCAAGACAAATGAGTTTATAAGAAGCCATGAGAAGGCGAGAGTTCTTTAAAATAAATCCACACGAAGCTCTTAGCCGGCAGGAATCCATCCCTATTTGACTCTGGAACTCTGAAGCAGACGTTTAAATAACCATGGACAAATTCAGCCCCCAATCTATACCACCCAGCTGTCAGATTCTCAGGGAACCATGGAGAACTTAAGCAAAAGGAAGTCAAACCCTTCCAAACAGTAGACCAGGAATAGATGTCATTACTGTGAGTCCCTCCAAGTGTTCAGAAGCCTTTTCTTGGTGACATATCTGTCCTGTATGGAACTGTGGGAACCATCAGTAAGTATAGCTCAATCTGAACCCGAGGACAAAAGTCGACCTTTCAGTAAAGCTTTGGGAAACATTTGGCAATAAGGCCTAGTCCCACACAAGGGAATGATGCCGATCTCTGACCGGTGTACTGGTGAATCTTTCTGTTCACCTCTGTACAGAAGCCTGGGAACATCTGGCTGTAGGTTTCAACATTATACTGTATTTAATACCAGTTTATCAACTGAGCATCTGGGCAGCAATGTCTGAACATCTTTATCACATATAACATTGTAATTATTTATAAGGGGAGAGAGAAACAGTCCCTAAAATTTAAAAAGTATGTATGCACTGGGGTGCTGAAATTTGTGAGATAGCTCAGCATGTAAGGACACTTGCTGCACAAACGTGGCAAGATGAATTCAATTGACAGAACCCAGGGAAAGGTTTAAGGAGAGACCTGATCCCACAAAGCTGATGTAAGACTTCTCTGGCATGTGCATCCAGACATACCCAGCATACACACATGGGTTCATATGAACACAACACAATAAAACTTAAAAAGAAACTCTGCATTCAAATGCAGACAAGGGAATGATGCGATCTCTGACCGGTGTACTGGTGAATCTTTCTGCTCAAATGGCCTTCCACTGGTAAAAAGATAAAGCAGTCTGGCACAACTATGCAATGGAAAAGAAGATTTACTGAAACAGGAGGAGAACGCTGCTGGTTCAGCCAACCACGCAGACGAAGATGAGACTCCTTGTGCCGCTTGAAAGGCACCGATGAGGATGAGACAAGCAACACCTCAGGATTCTGTTTCTATGACATTAGGAAAAGGGTGAAGTGTGGGGATGGAATCAAGGTCAACGCTCTCTCCAGTGTCTAGGGTAAGAGAAGCATCTACCATAGAGACAGCAGCGGAATGGGGGAACTGTTTCCTGCTTCCACAGCAGTCCCCTGCCTGTGACTCCATAAAGCTCATGGAATTCAGCAGCCCTACGGGGTGGCTTTCGCTGCATGTAGGTTGAAATTTTAATTCAAGAGTATATAAAAGCTACTCATGGGCTACACTTTTCTTTCCCCCATTCAGGAAAATTGTCTTCTGAGTATTCCGACTCCATCTACTTATCATATTCAGGATTTTAAATTTAGCATCATCACTAGCTTTTCCATAAAGCCTTCCCATGAGTCTGTTTCCTCATAGTCTAGTTCTTTAAAAGGAATAAGCATTACTCAGAGCTTGACTCTTTATGACTAAAACATGTCCTCTCCTTCCTCGTTTCCACACCCCATTCCCTGACACACACGATTTTATGCTTCCTATCATGCAGCGTCTGTGTTTTTGTAGTCTGTTACAGTGTTATGTTAATAGACATTAACATTGCATTAATATCACATTCTCTTGCGATTTGCTTTTTCATCCAACACTGCCTTCAAGATCGTCCATTCACTCTTAATTGCTGCCGTGTGTGTTTCACTCTTGGAATGTACCAACTCGCTGTTTCGCTGCAGTCTGAAAGCTCTCTGAACTGTTTCCTGTCGGGTGGTGAAGCACCACCTACATATTTCAATCCAGCTAGTGCAGGAGCAGCTCAAGGGCAGAAAACCGTTCTGAGCTGCTGTTTCTTTTCTTAATTTCCCTGGTACCTGAGAACGGCCAGACACATGACGCGCTTCTTCTGGAAGATATTGCTCTGTGCTCGGCACACAAAACGCCCTCTATTTAAAAACAAAACAAAAACAAAACAACAACAACAACAACAACAAAAAGGTTCTGTAAATAATCTTAGCAAAGTGCGGCTTTAGAATTTGCTATGCCCTCACTTCTCCACCAAGTAAGATTTGAGGGGAAACTGCTGCAATTCCCTCTAGAAAATCCTGAAGGTATTTCGGGGCTGAAGTAGATCTATAAAACAAGGTCACCCCACACTTCGGCTTTCTCCTAAGAGGATCTCCAAGCACTCTGTAAGCATGGTTTTCACGGTGGTATTTTCCCCCACTTTTAAAGGACTCCAGGTCGGTTCAGCGCCGTATTCAAAACTTGAAAATGTTTAGGGCGGCTCGGAAGGGCCTTGGTCACAGTTTGCGTATACATAACACTAGCAAACTGGCCTTCTCGCAAAATTATTTTTTTCCTTTCCGTGGGTCCCAGGTCTTGTTTCCGTAGCTACCTTTTAACTGCCCACCTCAAGCTGGTCCAGAGCCACTGTTCGCACCGCTAGCAGCACTTCCCACTCTTCCTGCTCCTAAGAAGACATAACACCCTTTGATCTCCTCTCCAGTGCTTTGTGGCTTAAAGAACCCTGATGTGCAAGACAAATACACACTGTAACTGTGGGCACGAGGAACCATCTATCATCACCCTGTCTCTGGACGTGACCCATACTTTGTGTGTTTCAGAGAAATTAATCTGCTGTTTAGTGGGAGAAAGCCAAGGCAAAACCAGGCTTCATGCACCATCTTCCTGCACACTCAACAGAGCATTTTCAACGCCTCTGGCTCGCGCACTGCAAGCCACAAACTTGACCTTCGAGCGAATTTCAAAGGCAGAGGTTTCCTCCCTCTCCCTCTCTGGTTCCTGTGGAGCGCCTGGGCATCCTTGTGGGTAGCAGCTGCCAGGACCAGAGCAGGGAACTACACGTCGAGGAGGCTGGGAGATACCAGTGGGCGGCGGGGTAGGGGCTTGGAAGCGAGGCAAAGCTGGGCGGGAGGAGAGGGAGAGAGGAGGGGTGGAGGGGGAGGCTAGATCTGTCTGCATATGCATGAAGCACCCTGCACTGCCTTCTTCCCAAGCAGCTGCAGTGTGGGAGGCGGAGGAGGAAGGGGGAAGAGAAGGGAAGGACTAAGGTGGGCGGGGCGGCAGAAACTGCCGCTAAACTGGACGCGGGTTTGGAGGGCGAAAGAGGTGATTTGCATGGCGTCCGGTGATTGGCTGAGGTCCGGGGGCTGGGCCTGAGAGGCGGCCCTTGAATGGTTTAAGGAGAAAATCTCTGAATTCTGATTTCTGAAAGTCTGGACGGCCGGGTAGATGCAGTATGCAATCAGGACGCAAGGAGGCGCGATGTCCTATCTTTGTTCTGCTTAAAAGGTCTTTTTCCGTCCTCCTCAGCCGTCCCCGCCCCCACCCCCACACGCAGACTCACGCAGAAAGTGCAGAGAAACCCTGTGATCCAGTCAACTGGCACTGCCCCGTCTATTAAGAAAGATGAACGCTCCTTTCTTTTCCATCTCCTTCATGGGAGACCACTTTTCATTTCAGATTATCACATCAATAAATATTCTTCGAGGAACAAAAAGACACTTTGCCAAAAGATAAAACAATATATGTGGACTGTAGAGAAAGACACTACGCGAAGGCAAAAGAATAGAAGCACATATGTAAATAACGCATATAATCACATCAACAACACAAAACACCAGGGCAGATACAGACAGAGCACCCGGAGAGAACATGGGCTGCTCCCAAGGTCCTCAGAGTCTGCATGCTTCCCACACGCAGAGACACACACCCGCTGATGAGCCAATGATCTTGCCCAACACACAAGCAAGCACGCGCGCGCACACACACACACACACACACACACACACAACACACACCTCAGAGAAGGTATTCACACGAAGTCACAAGCTGTGAAAATATTGCAGAGGAAATACTAGAGCAGAATCAAATGGTTCATCCCCTCCCCCTCCAAAATATGCTCAAGCAGAATGATTCTATTTGCATATGCTAATACACGCAGGGCGCTGAAAGGGGGAAAATGGCTCCATTTGAGGCACACACTAGAGAATACGTGTATAATACAATACACACACACACACACACACACACACACACGCACGCACACGCACGCGCGTCTGTGGACGGGACACACCCACAGCCTGCGTCCTCCGCCCATGGGCACAGGCAGAGGACAGATGCCATCAGCGGCGCTCTGTACAATTGTCGGAAAAAGAAACCCACCCTATTCGGCAGCTATGAAACATGTCAGAGCGCCAAGGGTTTCTAAGACCCAGACCATACATTCTTGTTACTAAAGTGAGTTGGATTCAAAGAAATAATTGATGCATCTCAGATAATTGAGTGCTGTAACATATTCGCTCAAACAATACTTCGAAATGACTTCGAGCTGAAGATAGCTTTCTGAAACGCTCCTGAAAAAAAAAATCCCTAAGAAATTAGACGTTCATTTGCTATGCTTTCTTTTGGTTTTGTTTTTCATAATTCTTCTTCCTTTTGAAAGCACAGTAGAGACAGCAGTTTTCTCTTTCTCCAAATAAGGGGAACTGATTTTGTTTTGTGAACCCAGGAGTTTTCCAGTTGGTTTCCCAGTGAAAAAGGTAGCAGGGACGGTCTTCTGCTTATCCTCCCAGCCAGACAGCACCACAAAAGGCATTATTACACATCCCAAATTGCAAGGGCTGTCTATATATTTACGAATCTGTTCAAATATTTAACCTCTTAACTTGCTAAATACCCCCCTCGTCTTCCTTTCTCCTCTGCGCTCTCCCTCTCCCCCCTGTCTGTCTTCTCCCCAGTCCTTTCTTTTTCTCTTTCTCTTTCTAAAAAGGAAAGGCACAGAAAGCCCCTTTCTGAAGATCTTTGCACGACTGTCACAGGCTCCACCTGACACTGTTTTACTATCGATTGATTTCGTGTTCTGACAACTGTGGGAACTGTGTTTGTTTGGTTGGTTTTTTGCTGTCCCAAGGACCGAGTTTGAACCATCATACATTTCTTAAGTAGAAGCACTGAAGTCGTCCTCACCCTGCCCCCTCAGCCCAGCTTTTTAACAGCTCCTCGGGAAAGCTTTGCCTACATCTGAGGGAGCTTACTGGCCCTCTAGAATTCTCCATGTTCCCGACCCTCTTGATTTCCACACTCTTCATTCGTGGTAAACGCTTCTTTGGACCACCTCTTTCCTGTCAGGGAACGAGTAGGGGGACGAGGGACGAGTGCACAGGAGGAGACCTTCCAAAGACAGTCTGAAATTTTTGTTAGTGTGTGGTGACCAGGGGCGAGGCGCACACGTCTGTTGCTGGGACTATCTGGGACCACCACCACAGAGAATTTCTGCCTAAATCTTCTTTTATGGGTCAAATAACACATTCTAAGGGGCAGAGCAAACTGCGAAGATGTCTGGTGGTGGTCCTTTATTAGAGCAGGAGCATAAACTTTTCAAACATCGAGATTTCCTTATGTTGATGGGTACAGCGTGGGTACATGTGGGCACAGCGTGGGCACAGCAGACTGAGGAACTGAACTGATCTTGCACCTCTCAGACCCTGCCCAGCCAGCTCCACAGGCACCTGCCCAGGACAGGGTTCCCTTTGATCAACCAGACGCATTCCCCAAGGTGCTCCGCCTTACTTAGGACTTTCTTCTGTGACACCATTTAAAGTAGCCTGAAGGTGCTTCTCCATGCCTTTGAGGGAGAGGGAGTCTCAAAGAACGTCAGGAAAAAGAAAATAAAATAACGGTGCCTGTTAAGTTGACGCATGAAAGGAGATTGATTCTTAGCGAATTTCCTCTGGCCTAAAAAAGAATAACTTTATTTATAATCTGCTGCCAGCCTTATTTCAGAGAAGATGGAACAATGAAGGTGCAGTTTGGCCAGATGAGTTTCTAAGATGAGTTTCCGTTGCCCTTTGTTCAATGGTTGGCGCTTACCAGTTTCAAATAACTTCGGGGATTCCTCAGCCTGCAAGGTAATCCAACTCGCAGCCCGCAAAAGCGTCTTACAGACAAACAGCCCTCAACCCTGACACTTGCCCTCAGCAAACTCAAGTTAGGAGTTAGGACCACTCACACCTGTCAGTGGCCCAAGAAACTCTCACCCCCAGAACCCCCCAGCAGCTGGCGTGACTTACTGAAAAGCTCAGCTTCCTTCGCCTTGGCAATGGACTTTGCTCGCTGCTGTCGCAGCTGGCACGCCCGCATCAAAGGCTCTCAGGGCCGCCAAAGCCTGTGCAAAGGGATGACATACATATCTTTAAGTGGCTTACAAAGAAAAAGAAACTAAAAAAAAAAACAACAAAAATAAAACATTTACGCTTGCTAAAGAGGATAAAACGCTGTTTGAAAGCCAACCAGAACACAAGTGTGTTCCCTTTGTGTGTCACCTTAGAGGTGGAGGAACACTGGTACTGCATATCGCAGGCACACCCTCTAAAATGTGTGGGTTGGCAGGACTGCATGATTGTCCACCTACTGCTCAAGCCCATAAGAAAACTGCCGCGGTTACTGTTGTTCTAGTTTCTTATCAGAAAAGATATTCATTTGGTCACATTATCTAAATCTGCGTAAGAATGAAGCCTGCTTGTCATGCATCCTTCGTTTTCAGTAATGTGCGCCACCCAATTAGAAGCAATTTAGGCAATCAAGACCGTAGGAGAGAAGAACTTGTTAAAAATAGGTTTTCTAAAGCCTCAGAACTCTAATTTGGAAGAAAATCTAAAATTACATATGTAACGTTTCTTTACATAAAATAAATACATAAGCTGGGAGTCTCTTGTTTCTTTTTCTTTCAGGGTCCCTCTCTCTTTTCCTGCCTGGTTTATAGGTTTTCATAAGAGAAGGGAAGTATTAAAGCTTCGAAGGAAGGGCTCTGAAGTTTCTAAAATACCAAAAAGATCTGGGTAGGGCTTGGGACAGATTTTCCCTGGCTTCTCTCTGTCACCCTGTCCGTCCCTTGGTTCTTAGTTTCCTGACACTATCTGCCCTGCCAGGAAAGCCGGGGAATGGTGTGGGGAGACCTAGTCTTTTCAGGACCGGAGTTTAGAGCCCCAGGCCCCTAGCTGGTTAGGGAAGGCGTACTGGGCAGGTGTACAACCATTGGCAAAGTCAAGAAAGCAATCCGCTCCTTGTGAGGCCTAGAAGTTCAGGAAAAGGTGAAGACGAAATATTGAGAGAAAGGGGAAAACACGGAGGTGCACGTGTCCACACAGAAGGGAGAAGGCAAAACTAAAAGATTAAAAGAAAAAAATGAGTCCAAATGATAGCCTCCAGATGACAATTTGGAAATGTCACTTGGCGCCCATTTTTTCTGAGGTCTCACCGTCTGAATGTGCTATTATGGAGTGAGAGCGGAACTGAAGGAACTGAGGCCCAATGGTGGATTTAGGCACATTCTTCTTCGAAACAAGCCTGCGTGCCCAGCACCCAGACGATTTTTATTTTTCCACCCGGGCTCTCATAAGAGAGCTCGTCCAGAATACGGCAGAGTAAAGTTGACTGAACTCAGAGAAGGCCCAGCCCGAGTGTGTGTGGGGGTAGGGATGGTGGAGGGATGCACTAGGGGGTCGTTGGGTGAGGGGAGGAGTCACCGGCCTTTAATCCTTTTGACCTCGGGATCCAGGTTACAGATGTGAGAAGTACTCAGCCGCCCAGAAGCTGAACCTGGAGGCCCTGGCTGAGGTTGGTGGACTGGAAAGAAGTCTTACAGAGAGTCAGAGCACACCCAGACAGGCAGGTGGCAAGTCCCCCTCAAGCAAGGCGGACACCTTCCAGAACTGACATTCTGCAATGGCCCCCTTTCCAGAAGCCAGCCACACAGACAAAATTTAAAGTCAAACCCTCAGCTACTCCCTTCTAAGGAGGCAGGAAGGAAAGCAGAAGTGAGGATGATTCTTGCTAGGGACTTGTGCATACCTCTGTTGTTTCAAAACAAAAGAGTCTCCAGAGGAGGTAGCCATGCCTCCTCAGGACCCGCTGGAGGACCTGGGTGTGGGCCCTGAGAGAGCGCAGATGAACTGCCCCCAAGCGTAGGCAGATGCCACAGCCTCCCCCCAGGAGTCTTTTTGCATAAGTGTCTCAGATGGCAATCTTAAAAACCCTTTCTAACAGCTCCTAATTTATTAGCCATTTGTTCTGCTCATTTGTGTCTGATACTTGACTCGAAACCATTTGATTATTAACAAATTTATCAATTCAAAAATTTCATTCTCAAATAATTTTCCCCGGAAAATAATAAAAATGTTTTCTTGAAAAGTTCTTTTAAAGTAAATAGACTGTCTTTTTTTTTTTTTTTTTTTTTTTTTTTTTACAAAATTGAATTAGAAGTAATGGATATTTAAATATATATATATATTATTTCTGGTAATGAAGTGTTCTGATTCAGTAGAGATAAGCAAGTCTAAATTTAACTTAATCCCCTTTTCTTTTTAACACCCACTATGTTGGTGTGCAAATCAGAATAGATATTACTGATGAGCTACACAACTTTTTATCTCCCAGAGACCCTCACTTTGTTAATTTAAGAGCATGAATAAATAAAATCCACACGTTGAAAGTTAGGAAGTTTTTAAAAGTTTACTTCACTGAATTTTGCAATTACATACAATAATAAGTTACTAATACTAGGAAGTCAGCAATTTCTTGTATTTTTTGTGATTAGCACTAATAGTTCTCTGTGTTAGCTCTCCACAAGGACTTCCTAGTGCATCCCTCCATTACTCCATCGCTTATGAGTCTATGAAAACACCTCACAGACAAGATGTCAATATCTTTACTTACATCTACTTATATGTAACAGAATGTCTAAGAACCATTGTACAGTACTCTGGACATTTGCAGAACCAAAGCATAGTAGTGGCCACAGCACTCTTACATTTACTCTAGACCTCTTCGATACAAGTATAATCACTTTTCTAGACACCTTGGAAAGCACAAAAGCCACTAAAGGGAGCATTAGGGGATTCAAATCTGGAATCCCAAGTTCTCTTCTAAATACCTAGTGACCCGACAGACACCTTATCCCCACGAGCACTATTTCATCTACGAACAAATTAGAAACCAGATCAGACAAGCTCCACATGCCATCTAGTTCAAACAGTCCATAGGTTTTACATTCTGAGAAGAGTCAGTTGGTCTGCAGCTATTTAGCTGTTTTCAGAGCAAATATCGTAAGCCCCTAATTTAGGTGAGATGTCCATGCATCGTCTCCATTGAGATGGGCATTGTTTCTCACGGTAGCTTTCCTTTTGCACAGATAAAAAGGTTGACTCTTAAAGTAATTTAAGGGCACCAAATGCTTGTGAACTTCTCCAATACTGCTACTTTCAGTTGGAGGAAATGAAGTTCTCAGGAAATGTGTTATCTATAAGAATGCCATGCTTTAAAAGAGCTTGAATTTTCCCTTTAGCTGTTGAAGTTGGTGAATCAGTCCCTTTGGTAATTTTATAACTTTCTTTAGGAGACAGCTGGTTCACCTCGACAATTATAAGAATCGAGAATTATATTGAAAATATGCTCTCTGATAATGTCCTTGAGGTTGTCTTTTTCTACAGTAACAGACTCTTTTCTCACTTTCCTGGTCTCTCACCACTTCTGCTCCCTAGGCTCCGCCCCCACCAAGGCCCACACTGGCAGGCCAAGCTTATTTACCTTAAGTAAACGTATTCTGGAATCCGCAGCAGATTACAATGAACATTTTCTCCCTATTCAGTCCCCAGTCTACGAAATTAATTTCCATTTCGATAATCAAAAGGCTTCCCTTGGAAATATCAGTGACTGCACAAGCCAGAGACAGACCAAGTGTGGGTAGGAGCTCCATCAAGTGAACACGAGTGGGTTATAGTTTCAATCAGAGCAAGGTGGTAGAGCGATTAGACCTGGGCCAGCAGACATAGCACTCTTATCAAGTCCCCGCCCCCCAGTCCTTTTTTTTTTTTTGGTACAAGCAGGCACAAGGACAGTGAGTGATCCTTGGCCCTGAAACTCTCCAATGAGAAAGAGGAATGCTGCCAAAAATCGTGTGCAAATAATGTACTGACTCTTCTCATTGAACAGTGGTTTTGAAACTTCCCCCCACAAATCACTGTGTGCGCGCACACACACACACACACACACACACACACACACACACACACACTTGTTTATTTTCCTTCAGTAAACTGCTGTAGATCCTCCTCCATTCTCTGCGAAGATTTTTGGCTCATTCTGCTATACCAAAACATAACCTTAATTGTTAAATGTAGACACGTGACAAGGGACTTAGTGTACATGGACTAATCCAGGCACTGTATGATCCGAGTCTTACCTCACCTAGCATTTACACAAGATAGATGCTCCAACAGCACTTTGAGTGCCTTGCTTTGCCTGCCTTGTACCTGATACAATTACAACAACAGCTCTGGCAATGTCTCACTCCTCTAAGCATCCTGTACACATGACTGAGGAAAGGACCAAATTAACGAATGAAAATGTCCAGGGCACCAAATATCTGTGTGTCTGCTATTCAGACTGGGGATAGGTGAAGACCAAAAGCCTTTTCATGACTAGTAGCATGGTTCTGTGTTGCAGGGGTTCTTAAAGTTGAAAATATAAATTGAATCCAATAAAGCACTAAATACAGTTAACAAATCTGCACTTTTACATTTGATTTTGATTTAATTTTTATTTTGAGTTTAATTTATAAGTTTGTTAAGCAGTTCATTATCATAAAATTTCCATAATTCTTTCAGCTCAGCAAAATGGGAGAAGTGGAAACTAAACTAGTGAATTGAAGAAAGCTACACTGTGTTTTCGGGCTTTGTGTGCGGTACCTTCTGAGGCATGGACTGGGACCATTTTATAGGGAAGAAGCCAATGCCAAGAGAGTTTAATTCCATATGTCCTGTGACGCTGATGGCTTGAATATAAAGGTGTCTAGACTCAAGGGAAACATCCTGGATCCAGATATGGGGCTCAACGCTAAACTGATGACAACACAATTTTTTGAAAAAAAAAAAACTGTGAAATTCAGAAAATCAGCTAAGGCTTCTAAGAACCAGGAGAGAGTAGTTGTAATGCTAATAGGTAGACTGAGATGGGGGAAGTAGGGAGGGAGGAGGAAAACAATATGGTGTCACAAGGTGGCTTAGGCCACAGTGTTAACTGAGGTGGGCTCACTTCCATAACTTCCCATGTATTAACAAAGAGGCCTTTGAAAAGACTAGCTTTTCTAAGCCTGGATTCTTTGCCTATTCGATGGCAGTAAAAATGCTAACTCAGTCTCTGCTCCTCCCCATTCCAGAGACGGCTGTATCTTCTTGGGCTGTGCCAGCCTCATCCCTGAGACATGATGCTGATGGTTGGAGAGAACAGATTTGGTTGAATCGGGTGCCTGGTAACCAGGGCTTCTTTGATGTCTGACAAAGTAGATGTTGTTGTCATTAATGACCCCGTCCTTGACCTCAACCACATTATCTGCATATTTCCTTATGACCCTTCCCATGGCAAGTTCAACCACAGTCAAGGCTGAGAATGGGCAGCTTGTCTTTAACAGGAAGGTCATTGCCTTCTTCCAGGACAGAGATCCTACCAACAGCAAATAAGGTAATGTTGGTGCTTGTTATGTTGTGGAGTCTACTGGTATCTTCATCACTATGGAAATGGCTGGGTCCCACCCACTTGAAGGGTGAAGCCCAAAGGTCACCATCATCTCTGCCCCTTCTCTGCTGATGCCTCATGTTTATGATAGGTGTGAAACATGACAACTCACTCAAGAGTATCAGAAATGCTTTCTACATTACCAACAGCTTGGCCCCCTGGCCAAGGTCATTGTTGACAACTTTGGCTTCATGAAAGGACTCACGATCACATCACAGTCCATGCCATCACCCAGAGGACTGTGGATGTCTTCTCTGGGAAGCTGTGGTGTGATGGCTGTGGCCTGGCCAGGACATCATCCCTGCATCAACTGATGCTGCCAAAGCTATGGGTAGCGTCATCCCAAAGTTGAACGGGAAGTTCAGTAGCTTGGACTTCCATGTCCCCAATATGTCTGAATTACTTCTCAGAGAAAGCTGACAAGTACGATGACGTCAATACTTGGTGGTGGTGAATTAGACATCTGAGGGAACCACTAAAAGGCATCCTGGGCTACACTGAGGCCTAGGTTGTCTCCTATGACTAAAACAGTGACTTCCACTCTTCCATCTTTGATGCTGGGCCTGGCACTGCTCAAAAAATGACAACTTTGTAAAGCTCATTTCCTGGTATGACAATGAATATGGCTACAGGAACAGGGTGGTGGAGCTCATGGCCTACATGGCCTCCAAGGAGTAAGAAACCCTGGACCTCCCACCCCAGCAAGGACACTGAGAGCAAGAGAGACTGAGGAGGAATTTGCTCTGTCCCAATTCAGCCCCTCCCTCTGTTTCCATCCCAGATCCTCACAATTATGGGAGATGCCTAGGGTGTCCTACTCTCTTGAATACCACCAATAAAGTTCACTATACCTCCAAATAAATAAATAAATAAATAAATAAATAAATAAATAAATAAATAAATGTGAAATGCTAACTCTCTGGTCTTATAATTATCATACATATATACTTAACACACAGGATTCTGTTATTATTACATGGGATATAGGCTATGGATACAGGCTGTGGTATCCTGGTTGCTATCTGATTGAAATTAATTTGAAGACTAAACGGCCAGCATTTAGTTAGGTTAGGCCATTCTCCCAATGCTGCTTGCGCGACATCCTCATCCTGCTTTCCTAATCTGTTATTTTGAGATAATTATCTGTTACACTCAGTATGAAACCAAGCAGCTAGAGCCTTTTGTATGTCAGAGGGAAACTTAGCATTCTTTTTGCTCCACAGAAAGTGCTGCCTTTGGAAATGTTAATCAACTGAAGGAGCTCTGTGGTAGAAGACTAGTTTGTGATCAGACTTAGGCTTTTGTTATATCAACTTTTAAAATTTATTCTCTCATATATTACATCCTGACTGCAGTTTCCTCTCCTTCCAGTCCCTCCAAACCTCTTCATCTCTCCCCCAATCTACTTTCTCTTAAAAAATAGCAGGCCTCCCAGGGATAGCTATCAAAGAAGGCATCTCAAAGAAGACTAGGCATCTCTTCTCATATACATGCTCCCAGTAGGATGGACAGAGTCTGAAAAGCACACAAAAGAGTCAGAGATAGCCCCCTTCCCCCTGATGGAGTTCCATGAGACCAAACTACACAACTACAACATATATACACAGAAGACCTTGGTCAGACCCATGCAGGGTCTGATTGTCAGATCAGTCTCTGTGAGTCCCTGTGAGCCCAGGTTAGTGGAGTCTGTGGGTTTTCTTGTGGTTTGACAGACTTCCTCATCGAGTCAACTATTTTCCTGTGTCAGGAGATTTCCCTGTTCATAATGCTTTGCATGTTTAATATTTTTAATTGTATTAAGGTAAAGCATTTACACAGCTTAAAAATGTTGAAGAATAATTTATAATAAAAACCTTTAGTCTCTCTCCTCTCCCACACACCTCTGATATTTTGACACAAAGTTTGTGTAGCCCTGGCTGTCCTGGAATACACTTTGTAGACCAGTCTATCCCACCTACCTCTGCCTCCCAGGTGTTGGGATCAAAGGCATCATCATTATGCCCAGTTTGTAACTTCAATCTCTTGTAATTTTCCTGATAAATTTTATCACTATGATTTATTATTATTTTTTTTATTTTTGTTTATGAGTCATTTAAGAACTATGAACTATATATGACTCCCCTTCTTCTGGTGACCTGCCTCACAATGCAAAGCACAGTTTCTACCCTGTCTTTGATGAAATGAATATGTTGTATTTCCTGAGTTGTATGTTTCCTGCATGGCATTGTTGTATTCTCCTATGTTCTTATTCGTTATGAATTTTTGCCCCTTGGTCTTTCTCATTCACAGTGCAGATTTTCAAATGACTAGAAATACTTTGTTTCTTTTTATAATTAAGAAATAATGAAAAGAGTTTAGGTGTGGTGGTGCCCACCTTTAATCTTAGCACTGACAAGTCAGAGTCAGGGGATTTCCATGAGGCCAGCCAGATTACACAAGGAGACACTGTTATAGGACAACAATTAAAGAAATAATAAAAATAAATCATAGTAATAAATAATAAATAGTAATAATGACAAGTTGACTAGTAACTCCTTGATATGAGAGGAAATTCACTGGCAGTTCAGGCAGTAGAAATTGGCTGTGTATGCAACACTCAAACATTCCGCAAGTTGGAAATCTTTATTATGGAGTTAGCATCCCTGTGTAAGCTTCTCTGGACTTTGCTAAATTATAGAAGATCTTCCTGTTTGCCCAGGAAGCTGTATGGTTGCCCATGTCATACATGGCGGGGGACATTGTTACTTCACATAAGTCAGTTTAAAAGACTGACATGTCATCCACAAGGCTTGACCATCTCTGGTACTGTGAACTGTGAACTTTCCAGTGTTCCACAGAGCAGGTGGTCCCCTCCACTGTCTTCATCTCAGGCTATGTTCTACAGAGCAGGTGGTCCCCTCCACTGTCTTCATCTCAGGCTATGTTCCACAGAGCAGGTGGTCCCCTCCACTGTCTTCATCTCAGGCTATGTTCTACAGAGCAGTTGCTTCAGCCCTCATACATCGCATGGCATTTAAATCCACTTCAGAAGATGATTTATTTTTATTTTCTTTTGTTATGTATTTGGAAGGGGCAAGGTGAAAAGTCCAGGAAAAGTTGCCAGAATTTAGGGAGCTCGACTTCCAGGTGTTTGTCAGAGGTCTTTAGCAGATGTGAATGCTGGGACTGAACTCCAGTCCTCTGCCAGTGCAGCGCTTAACTGCTGAGCTCAATCTCAAGGCCTCATCCCTGCTTTTTAATTTTGAGAACTTTCAAAGTCTCTCTCTCTCTCTCTCTCTCTATATATATATATATATATATATATCTTTTGCTTTTGTCATTTTTCAGTGTTGAGTGTTTTCTGAAATTTTATATGGTTTCTGATAATTTATTCATGTTTTAGGGAGGTCACATTGATTTACATTAAAGAAATATTTTTAAAGTTTTAAAAACATTAGATATAGTTTTCCTTTTAATACAACACCTTCGATTGACTTCTGTTGAAAATGGTAACCAGTCACAAGCCTGAGATTAATTTCCTGTGCAGTTTGGAATGCTCATTTTGTTCTTAGATGGCCTTTGATTATTTTAGTGATCTTACATGAATTTTCAAACTTATGCTTTTTATCATGAAATAAATGGGAAAAATTCATTTGCTAGAGCCCTACATTTAGTGTTAAAACCCTAGAGGAAAAAAAAAAACCTTCAAGTTTATTTTGATTTGTTTATACCCTGCATCTTTTCAAAAGCAACTTAAAGAAACTAGAAAATCTTGCTTGAGCCACAAACATTCAGACCAACAACTGGCAACTAACAGTGGATGTAAGTTTGCTTACAACAACCAGGATCTTTAATTCCTCCTCAAAAGTATCATCATTGCCACATAATGCTTAGAGTGTCATATGTAATACCATAAATGGCATGGATTCTTAGACTAACTCTTGTATTCACCTGTGGATCAACTTCACAGGCCCTATCTCTCTGCCTTTCACCATTACACCACCAGGGCCTGGTAAAACTTGTATGTCGTGTTCTGCAGGAAACATGCCTGCTAAATGTTCGGTGGACACACATCCTGATAGTGTTCTGAAACCGGCATATAAGAGATGAGATACACCGCCACACCAAGAAGAAGAGTTTGCAGCATGTAAGTGTCATATGGGTTACCTATGGAGAATGCAATAATAGGCATTCAAAAGCCAAAAGAGTGCATTAAACAAAAGTGACCAAATACCAAGTAGAAAGTAAGGGATAGAATTTGGTGGGCTGGGGGAAATTGCATTGTCTGCTCTTCCAGAAGACCCAGGTTCAATTCCCAGCTCCCACATGGCAGCGTAGAACTGTTTGTAACTCCCTCACACAGACATACAGACAAAACACCAATAAAAATGAAATAAAAATGTTTTAGGAAGAATAAAAAAGAATAGCTTAATATTAAAATTCCTTATTTGTGGTTGATTGCTCAGAAAGCATGAAAAAATGCAATTATCCATTAGTTTGTACAGTTTCTCAGTTTTATCTCATGGCTGTAGGTCTTCCTTACTGAAAACAAAATGCCTAGGTATTTTTCCAAACATGCAGGTGTTTGGACTATAATCAAAGGAGCCAGAAGGTGGATTTGATAGAATTCAGTATCTGAGTTGACTTGAGTATATTGTGGCTCTGGGACACATATTTTCAATGTGACCTCCTTCTGAACAGAGATAGAAGTCACCTTCAATTCTAGTTTCTCTGACATGGGAAAACAGCCTCTCCACAAAAGCAGAGACATCCATGACTGAAAAAAATGTAGAAGGCAAAGAAGGGGAGAAAATAATGATAGTAATAAGGTCAATTGCCCTTGGTTCCTCACACACATTAGTTCATCTAAGGAAACAATCATCAATCAATCAATCAATAAATAAATAAATAATAAATCAGAAAGAAATAGTGTGTGGAGGGTTGGAGGTAGTGAATTCATTCTCTTAAAGTGTAGAGTGTCCTTACAAGGACATATGACTTTCCTTTTGCTGTCTCTGAGGAAGGAGGATGAGTTGTTTCTCTGCCTTATCTATCGTGGTTCTTAAGTCTTAGATCTTGTGAGACAGCATCTGACTTTACAATTCAGGATAGAGAAAGCATACAGAGGTATGCTTTAGAAATGCAAACAAGATGGCAAAAAAGATGAAACACTTAGGAGCTTTAAAAGTTTGGGTTGTAGGCACTTGGATTAATTATATTAGTAAATTTAATGCAAACATTATCTCTATAATGAATTAAGTCTAGAGTGACATGGTTTTTTTTTTATAAACTATAACTTGTTACAACATAGGTCTTATATTACAGCGGTGCATCTGAACTTTAATGGGAAGAACAGGTAACATCATGGTAATAACCAGCACAGAGAGAAGTGCTGAACATGTGTGCTGGCGCTTCCTCTGGGAAACAATCATCGATACACAGCAACCACACACCGCAAAGATTCCCAGACACCGTGACCTTGCTAGAATCCAGAGATTTGGCAGATTCCTCCAGATGGGCTATATCTTTGACCTTTTATGTCTTCAGCTTTGTTCTAATTGAAGATGTCTCTTTTCCTTAGCTAGCTGAGGCCACAATTGCCATTCTACAGAGAAAAATGTACTGTTTAAAGGTATGCACCATGGGGTCACATTTCACTCAGGCTGTGTCTCAGCTCCATGAAACCATATGAAGAAGCAAAGTTATCAGTGTGCTCAAGTTGACCTCTACCATTACAAGTTAAAACTTAAATTGGCTGTTCATTTTAAACATCAAAGATTATGTCTCGTTTTTTCCAGTTTTATAAAAATGGAGCGCTTCATTGCTTAAACATTAAAATCAAAGAAATGGTAATTAATCGTGGGACAGAAAGAAATTGTCAAAACCTACTTTTCACAAAGCTTCTCAAAAGTATCAACTTTTACAATGTTAGTTTCTAATGCACTGCTTACCTGCCTACCCCCATTCAGGCACCAGATGCCCCACAGTCAATCATTCTTTATTTGTTCTCATTAGAGCAATTATTAATTCTTTTGAAAAAAAAATAGAGGGTTACCTTAGAGTTTTCAGCATTAGCCCAAACTGGGTCTGTGTGCAAGCAGGCATGTTGCTGCATCTCAGCTCTGAGGATATACCCTAGGAGGGTGCTACTGCGACTGCTGGGAACTTCTCAGCAGGTCCACTCTAGTCCCCATGTGTAAGGAAGAAGAGCCTTGGAAGATGGTGAGAGCATCTGCAGGCTGCACTTAAATCCAAAAGCTCTGTTGAGTCTGTCTGCTGCTGTTCTAGTCTGTCGCAAATTGAAGCACTTTATAAATTTTATGGCTCTTGGATAACTTTGGATCATTTTAAAGTGATCATGCACCAAACTATGCAGTCTTTCTTAACCATTGCAAATGTGCAAAAGGCACATCATCAAAATGACAGTAATCGACTTCTTCAATTTTAGGTATGAAATTTTTTTCTAGCTCTATCCTCATCTCCCTCTTTCCTTCCCCCTCTCTCTGTCTCCCTCCCTCCCTCCCTCTGTCTCTCTCTCTCTCTGTCTTCCTCTGTCACCCTCTCTTTCCTTCTCCATCTCTCCCTCTTTCTCCCTCTCTCCCTCCCTCTCCCCCTCTGTCTCTGTCTGTCTCTGTCTCTGTCTGTCTGTCTGTCTGTCTGTCTCCCCCCCCCCCCCGCCGTTTTTTGTTAACCAAGTGAAAACAAAAAAACAACTGGCCTTAAGGACAACACATAGAATCTCCATTTTCCAACAGTATTAGCTAATCAAATTCCAGGAAGTTCTAAGATGAACAAACATTTCTTTTGGCTATCTCAAAGTAAGCTGTATCTCTGACTCTGCTTCTCCGCCCTACCCCTCTCTCTGTGGATGCACACATGCCTGTGCATTTGGCCAGAATCCTACATAATTGAAAAGAAGCCATCTAAAGGTACAAGGACTACTAATGTAACTCTTTAATAATAGCTTTAATAATATGCACCACGCGATCAGGAAGAGTAAGTAGCTCCTGGGAGGGAAAGCAGAGTAGTTTCCTTTGACCTGCTCAGAACAGCAGCACAGTCCACCTCTGTGCTCCCTGGTTTCCCTGTGTCTTTAAATAATCGCATGGATTCTACTCAGGTTAGATTCTTTGAGTTAAGGCATCATTTCAACTCGTTTACAATAAAAATTAAATATATAAAACCAAGTACTGGTTTTTCAGTGAAAGTTTCTCAGGCATCTTGTTTAATAACTGTCTTCCATCTCCAGGATAGCCTAATGAAAGCATTCTATATCCATTTTGAGCACAATTTAAATATACTTTAAAGGGATGTAGAGATGTCTCAGTAGTCAAGAGCACTAATTGCTCTTGCAGAAGACACAAATTTGCTTTCCAGATTCCAAGTCGTGACTCACAACTGTCTCTAACTCCAGTTTTTATGTCTTTTTCTGGTCTCCATGGACACCAGGCACACACGTGGTATACACATACATGCAGACAAAACACTCATTCACATAAAGTATGTGGAAGTTCTATGCTTCGATCCATTCAAGGAACATTTCAGTAACAGTGAAATCCATTTAAAAGCAGCATCTAGTTTAGGATCTCTGAATCCCAAATAAGATCAATAGGAAACATTTACTAGGGCAATCAGGATGTGATATTTCTTTTTTAAAAAGTATTTCTTAATGCTGCAAAATTAGAATGTTTATGCAGAAGGAAAGACTAAAGGTCCTCCTTCCTGTGAATCATTTTGAGCCTAGGAATGTACTAGAAGTCGCTATTATATGAATTGCATCATTCCAAGGGTTATCAATTTGGGGAGATTATCTTACTAGGAGATACCTGAGTACTTTATGGTTGCCTTTGTTTTTCTATTTTGACAGTTTTTTATTTGGGGGTGGGAAAATAGAAAGAGGCAACTTCCTAGTGGCAACAATAAAGGGAAATTTGGGTTATGAAATATCTGTCAATGTTAGCACAGTTCTATCATAAAGACTTGAGGCTACTAAAAGTGTTTCATTGAGAAATACTCAAATACTCATAAACACAGATACATGCACTAAAGAGTAAAATAAGAGAGGACCAATGTTTTGTTATATTACTCTTCAGAAGAAGAATTATCTCTATCAGATACTTAGGCAAATGTAGATTCTTCTGGAAAAAGAGATGAGACACACCTGGAGATTAAAGATCATGGAACAAAGTCAACATTTTGTTTTAATTTTCATTTAGATATTTAAGTAGAACTCCTTCCTTTTTCTGAAAATGTAGTCTTTTTTTTTTACTTTTTTTTATTCGATATAATTTATTTACATTTCAAATGATTTCCCCTTTTCTAGCCCCCCACTCCCCGAAAGTCCCTTAAGTCCCCTTCTCTTTCCCTGTCCTCCCACCCACCCCTTCCCACTTCCCTGTTCTGGTTTTGCCGAATACTGTTTCACTGAGTCACTCCAGACCCAGGGGCCAGTCCTCCTTTCTCCTTGTACCTCATTTGATGTGTGGATTATGTTTTGGGTATTCCAGTTTTCTAGGTTAATAACCACTTATTAGTGAGTGCATACCATGATTCACCTTTTGAGTCTGGGTTACCTCACTTAGTATGATGTTCTCTAGCTCCATCCATTTGCCTAAGAATTTCATGAATTCATTGTTTCTAATGGCTGAATAGTACTCCATTGTGTAGATATACCACATTTTTTGTATCCACTCTTCTGTTGAGGGATACCTGGGTTCTTTCCAGTATCTGGCAATTATACATAGGGCTGCTATGAACATAGTAGAGCATGTATCCTTATTACATGGTGGGGAATCCTCTGGGTATATGCCCAGGAGTGGTATAGCAGGATCTTCTGGAAGTGAGGTGCCCAGTTTTCGGAGGAACCGCCAGACTGATTTCCAGAGTGGTTGTACCAATTTGCAGCCCCACCAGCAGTGGAGGAGTGTTCCTCCTGAAAATGTAGTCTTGAAGACAGAGGATGGTCTGAGCAAGGTCAGTGTCTATGTTGTAGGAGAAAGTTCCTCCTATAGTCTGAAGAGATGATGAAACTCAAAGTCATAGGGTGCAATCTAAGACCCTAGGAATGAGCCAGCATTAAGAGGTGGGGCGTTTAGAAGATGATCAAGTCATGGGAGTTCCATTTTCACAAATAAGGTCTTAATTAAATGAAGTAGACTAATTGTTTCTTCTGCTTTGTCTACCATGTAAGGGGACAGCATATGTTCCACCTAGAAGGTATAGTAGTGTGGTCATCATTTCAGAAATGGATACCTAGGGCTCACTCAGAAACCAACTCACTGACCTTGGAGTTCCAGCCTTCACAACAATGAGTAAATAAATTTGTGTTCTTTATACATTTTCCAAGCAACAGTGTTTTTTGTTTTTTGTTTTTTTGTTTTTTTTTTAATTTATATGCATTGGTTTTTTGTCAAGTCCCCTGGAAGTGGAGTTACAGACAGGTGTAAGCTGCCATGTAGGTGCTGGGAGTTGAATACAAGTCCTCTGGAAGAGCATCCAGTGCTCTTAACCTCTGAGCCATCTCTCTAGCACCCTGCCCTTTACGGTGATTTTAGTAGCAGCATAAATGGACTAAGATATACTTCATGACACAAAGCAGTACACCAAACATGTTCAAGGTCATAAGAGTCAGCTTGCAAAAGGTAGATAAATCTGGTACTATTGCACATGAAAATAAAAGGGCTAATAGATAACGACCCATAGAATCAATGGGTCCACATGATGTAAATAACTTTATTTTTATAAATAAAAATGTTTTTACAGCCAAAATATTTGTATTATTTCTAGGCAACTCTCCATAGTGTACTTACTCATGACAAAAGAATAGGCAAAGAGATAAGGAATATCTTTTTTAATTGGCTATTTTATTTATTTACATTTCAAATGTTATTCCCTTTCCTGGTTTCCCCTCCAGAAACCCCTTATCCCTGCCGCCCTGCCTCCACAAGGGTGCTCCCCACCCCCACCTCTCTACCCACTCCCACCTCACCACCTTAGCATTCCTCTATGCTGGGGCATCAAGCCTTCACAGGATCAAGGGCTTCTCCTCCCTTTGATGCCAGACAAGGCCTTCTCCTGCTACATATGCAGCTGGATCAATATGTCCCTCCACATGTATTCTTTGGATGGTGGTTAAATGCCTGGGAGATCTGGGGAGGGGTCTGGTTGGCTGATATTGTTGTTCTTCCTATGGGCTTACAAAGACATTTAGCTCCTTCAGTCCTTGCCCTAACACCTCTATTGGGGTCCCCCTGTTCAGTCTGATGATTGGCTACAAGTATCTGCACCCCATCTGTATCAGTAAGGTTCTGGCAGAGCCACTCAGGAGACAGCTCTATCAGACTCTGTCAGCAAGTACTTCTTGGCATCAGCAATAGTGTCTGAGTTTGATTTCTACATGTGGGATGGATCCCCAGGTGGGGCAGTATCTGGATGACCTTTCCTTCAGTCTCTGCTGCATTCTTTGACCCTGTATTTCTTTTAGACAGGAGCAATTCCGTGTTAAAATTTTGAGATGGGTGGGTGTCCCCATCCCTCAACTGAGGGTCCATGACTAATCTCTAGATATGGTCTCTATAGGTTCTCTCTCCCCTTTATTGGATATTTCAGCTAATGTCTTCCCCATTGAGTCTTGGGAGCCTCTTGCTTTCCTGGCATCTGGGACTTTCATTTACAGAATGGAGTATTACTCAAGTATTAAAAACAATGACTTCATGAAATTCACAGACAAATGGATGGAACTAGAAAAAATATCATCCTGAGTGAAGTAACCCACTCACAAAAGTACACACATGATATGTACTCACTGATTAGTGGATATTAGGAAAAAAATACTCGGAATACCCACTATACAACTCATAGACCGTATGAAGCTCTAGAAGAAGGAAGACCAATGTGTGGATGCTTCAGTCCTACTTAGAATAATCATGGGACATAAGGGGTGGGAGGGACTTGGGAGGAAGAGAGGAGGGGGAGGGAAAAAGAGGGGGGCAGGATCAGATATGGGAGGAGATGGAGGAGATGTACAGAGGGTCAGGAAGTTGAACAGAGGTGTGTAGCAATGGGGGATGGGAACTGGGGGTAGCCACCAGAAAGTCCCAGATGCCAGGTAAACAGTATCTTAATCAAGAGATTAAAATGATTATCACCTTAATTGTGTACCAGTCTAATAGGACACAATGAGAGCTGCAGCACAGAGGTGAGCAACTTGAACATATGCAAATGGAAACATGGAGTACATCTAAAGGTACAATCGCTGTTAGTCTTCCAAAACACTTAAAACTGGGAAAATCGAGAACAGATAATTCAAGACAGAAGAAATGAAAAGAACTAAATTCTATAGTAGACATGCAAAGGGACAATTGGGACAATTTTCAAAAATTGAATATGGCTTAAAACTTACATGGAAACCAGGTATCAAACTATCAGTTTCAGTGTTTGCAGTGTACAATGAAGAATACCATTGTTAAATTAAATCCTTGAGATGCAGCATTAGCAAAAACCCAGTTTCTGAGTTCTTTAGTTTACATGGAAAACAGGAGTTGAAAGGAGCAGTTGTTGAATTTCAATGTTAAAATCCAAAGTCCACTCTGGGCAGCTCATCTTTATACTGAAAATTCAAAGATGCACAGAGCTGGCCTTCGATGAGTGAGCCAACAGTCAACACTGTTACCTGTAAGATCCAGTAGACAAACTGGACATGCTGTCTCATTCCTGTCAATCCCAGCAGTGACAAAGCTGAAGCAACAGGACTGCTGTCAGGCCAAAGCCAGCCTGTGTGACATAGTGACTTTCATAATCATAAAACTAAGTAATAAAACAAAAACAAAGCCCATACAGACGGGTAGGTACAAAGAAACCGGGTGAGTAGGGGCCCAGCATCAACCTTAAACAATACTGAACTGCAGATAGGTTTAGCATTTTCAGTCAATAAGTGAAGTTCTGGCTTTGTAATAAGTATTTTTTTAAAAAAAAAATCATTGATAATACCATTACTGATGATAAAAATGTGAAAGGTACTATAATTTCTTTATTTTTAAATAGTGCCTTCACTCAAGGGAATTAAATTAAAAAAATTTTGCTATTTTGACTTAAAAGTAGTATTTGGGTTTTTTTTTTGTTATTGTTGTTGGGTTTTTTGTGGTTGTTGTTGTTGGGGGTGGTGGTGTTTCGAGACAGGGTTTCTCTGTGTAGCCTTGAATGTTCTGGAATTTGATGTATCCCAGGCTGGCCTCGAACTTAGAGGTCCATCTGCCTCTGCTCGCAACTGTCAGGATTGAAGACATACACCTCCATGCTTAGCTCTTAAATGCCCATCTTTTAAAAGGCATTACTATGAAACGGAGGCCTAGAGCAAAACAACACTTATCTGCCAATCACAAAGTCTTGGGTTCAATCTTAAGCAATGAAAAATGAGGAATAGTGACTTATAATAATTATGCTACACTTGGAAAAACTGAGGCAATGACTTATACAAATATGCATAAACCTAAAATACACTATATCACTATATATATATATATATATATGTGTGTGTGTATATATACACACACACACATACACATATACACACACACTTTATTTCAACTCTCATACCAAAGTTTTTTATCTACTTGTATTAAAAATATATTAGTTGTATCTATAGACTCCTGGCATGACATTTAATACTTCTTTCTGTATAAACACAGAAAGAGATCAACACAGTAAGAAGGGAACTGAGAGAGCTGGGCTATGGCTTAATGGTAGAATGTTTGCACAGCATGCATGAAGCCCAGTGTTCTGACTTCCAGCACAAGAAGAGTACACAGTACAAATATAGCATTACTTCCTTCACCTGCACATCATTTCTCTTCTCTCCTCTGTATTTAAAATAGATGAATTTAGGGCTGGAGAGATGGCTCAGTCATTAAGAGCACTGACTGCTCTTCCAGAAGTCCTGAGTTCAATTCCCAGCAACCACATGTTGGTTCACAACCATCTGTAATGGGATCCAGTGCCTTTTTCTGGTGTGTCTGGACAGCAATAGTGTACTCACATACATAAATAGATACATCCTTAAAAATAAAAAAGATAAATTTATTTTACATTCATGAGTATTTACCTGCATATATATCTATACACCATGTGTATACCTGATGCCTTGGAGATCAGGAAGGAACATCAGATTTACTGAATCTGGAAATCCTGGAACTGGATTTACAAGGGTTTGTGAGCCAATTAATGTGGGTGCTGGAACACAAACTTGGGTCTTCTGTGGGATCAGTTCCTGCTTTTAACCTTTTAACCATCACTCAAACCCTCCACCTAGATTTTTGAAAAGTGCCATTTAAAGAGCCACCATATGTTTTTTATTCTCCCTGACAAAAATATCAATTTCTGAAAGTTGTTGAGAATTGCTGCTAAGGAACGTGAATCTCGTGCTTCTTGTTTTTAGGGACCACCAGTCAACCTTTTATAGGAAAATCAAAACTAATGCTAGCCTTATTTCAAACCAAACGTTATTTTATGAGGCTGGAGTTGCCTCTGTGGTGGAGCAACACCCAGCCAGTGTGCATAGGCTTTGCACTGGGGGCAGGGGAGGGAAGGCATCGGAACATCACAAGTCTAATCTCAGCACAAAGAATGCTCCTTTAGATCATATCCATATAGCCTCATAAAACTGTTAAATTGTCTTGCAGTCCTTATCTTGATCCTGAAGAACAAATTCTATTATACTAAAAAATTTGACTACAAGTCTTGCTCTTGCCTTGCTTGCATTCCTGGAGTCTAATTGTTACATAAAACTTGAATAAACTTTTAAATAAACTCTAAGTATTTAAATTTTAGAATTGTTTTTAGATACAATAAACAAAAGTAAAAATAGTAGTGGATTACATGTGCCTGGAACCCAGGCACATTCATATTATCTAATGAACCCTGCATAGATACATTTTATTGCCTAAATGTATAATGTATACTTCCATTAGATTATTCTCTGAGTGTGTTTGTGTGTATGTGCATGCATGCGTGCATGTGTTCTCTCAGCTATGGGAGTCTAGTGAAGTTATTGTGGACTTCTCCATTTCTTAACTTTGATCATTATACCTTAATTTCATATTTTTCTCTTCCTTAAGCAATGTGAATTCACTTCATTTTGGGACACGTGGCTCACATACATTACCCCACTACTGATAAAGCTGCATGCATCTCCATGAATTTATGCTATTTTGATTCACACTAAATTTTTCCCACATTGTGAGTGAACACTACTCTTCATTTATTATAAATTCTTAACTGATAAGTTTAGGATTCTAATGTGTATATGTTTTTAAAGAAACAAACATCAGCTCCTTTCACAAAATGCTACGTTCTTTTAACTTTTCTTTTCACTGTTACTGTGCACCTTAGGCCTGTTGAATTAAAAAAATATACTTTAATGCATATGGTTTTGTCCTCAGGGGTACGTATGTGTGCCATGTGCATGGAGGAGCCTAAGGTCACAAAAGGTATCAGATACCCCAGAATTGGAGTTACTTGTGCCTGGGAGCTACCATGTAGGTGCTGGGAACAGAGACTCTCTGGGCTCTCTGCAAGAGCAGTAAGTGTTCTTAACCTGCTATCACTCCAACCACAAATACTTTATTTTTATTTTTTGTTTTTGCCTGTGTGTGTGTGTGTGTGTGTGTGTGTGTGTGTGTGTATTCATGTGTGCAATGCCAGCACAGTTCATCAGAACAGCTAAAGCTGAAGTTACAGGTGGTTGTGAACCAGATTCTTTGCAAGAGTAGCAATGCTTTTAACCACTGATCCATCTCTTCAGTATATTTTAAAAATATCAATAGACAGTTTGTTGGTGGGGAGTGGAAGCAGGAGACACCACCCCACACCTGTTCCCTGCAGCAACCTGACTTCTTTTTAGAGGCCTCTCCTCAAGTGAAACTGGGCTTGTTGACTGTTGCACTAAAAGGACTGATTCCAGGACAAGTCAGTATTTTCCTGCATTAACTTATTTATTTCAGTATAGCACAACCAGCCACTCGAAAAGGGTAATATGTGCTTGAAAGTCACATGTGTTTGACAATAACCATAAGTATGATGGCTTCATCTTGTAGTCCCATTACAAGAAGTTACATCTTGTAGTACCATTAATGGACAGTCCACTGTTTCCTAAGGTACCTTAGAGAGGATTACACTCTGATAAGGTAACAATATAGGTCACCAAGACTATAAGTGGGGTTAAGGCATATACTCTTCTGTAAGTGAAGTGTATAGTCCTGCAGACAAGGTTCCCATAAAATTCAAGACTACAGTTGGAGAAAAGGGAAAGGCCTTGGTCATATAAACTCAGACCTAGGCATGGCTCACTGCTCTTCTATTTTTATTTGAAATATCTTTAGTATAAAAGGAATATTGTCTGTATATGATCAACATATAGAATTCTTTTTATTAATGATATTTATTCTAAGTATAAAGTGATATTCATTCTAATTATAGGAGAAAGCAAAAGAGACTTTATCTTGTGATGTTCTTAATAACCATGCTGCTGATGGCATTTAAAATTGTTTTATAACAGAGCCAGGTGTGGTGGCTAATATCCACTCGCCATACATTCATGTCATAAATACCTTACATACCATTCATGGTTTTTGGGTCTGAGTTACCTCACTCAGGATATTTTCTAGTTCCATCCATTTGCCTGCAAAACTCATGTTGTCCTTGTTCTTAATAGCTAAGTAGTAACCCATGTGTAAATGAATCACATTTTCTGAATCCATTCTTCTGTTGTGGGGTATCTGGCTTTTATCCAGCTTCTGGCTATTACAAATAAGGCCACTATGAACATAGTGGAGCATGTGCCCCTGTGGCATGGTAGAGCATCTTTTGGGTATATGTCCTAGAGTGGTATACCTGTGTCTTCAAGTAGATCTATTTCCAATTTTCTGAGGAACCTCTAGATTGATTTCCAGAATGGTTGTACCAGTTTGCAATCCCACCAGCAATGGAGGAGCATACCTCTTCTCCACATCCTTTCCAACAATGTGCTGTCACTTGAAGTTTTGATCTTAGCCATTCTGACTGGTGTAAGGTGGAATCTCGGGCATTTTGATTTGCATTTCCCTGATCACTAAGGACTTTGAACATTTCTTTAAGTGCCTCTCGGCCATTTGAGATTCATCTGTTGTAAATTCTCTGTTTAGTTCTAAACTCCATTTTAGATTGGGTTGTTTGGTTTTTTGGAGTTTAGCTTCTTGAATTCTTTATATATTTTAGATAATAGCCCTCTATTGGATGTGGGGTTAGTGAACAATTTTTTCCCAATCTGTAGGTTTACGATTTGTCCTATTGACTATGCCTTACAGAAGGCATTTCTTATTTTCCCTTTACCTTATAGCTTTTTCAGTTTCTTGAGGTCCCATTTATCAATTCTTGATCTTAGAACCTGAGTTATTGGAGTTCTGTTTGGGAAATTTCCCCCTGTGCCAATGGGTTCAAGGCTCTTTCCCACTATCTCTTCTATTAGATTCAGTGTATCTGGTTTTATGTTGAGGTCCTTGATCCATTTGGGCTTGAGCTTTGTGCAAGGTGACGAATATGGATCTCTTTTAATGTTTCTATCTACCAATTGCCGGTTAAATCAGCAACATCTGTTGAAGATGTTTTCTGCTTTTCATTGTATATTTTTGGCTTCTTTATCAAAGATCCCAGTGTCTGTAAGTATGTGGCTTTATTTCTGGGTTTTCAATTCTATTCCATTGATTAACCTGTTTGTCTCTGTACCAATACCATGCAGTTTTTATCACTATTTCTCTGTAGTATAGCTTGAGGTCAGTGATGGTGAATCCCCCAGAAGATCTTTTATTCCTAAGAATTGTTTTGCTATCCTGAATTTTTTGTTTTTCCATATGAAATTGAGAATTTTTCTTTCCATGTCTTTGAAGAATTGTGTTAAGATTTTAATGGGGATTGCATTGAATCTGTAGATTGCTTTTGGTAGGATGGCCACTTTTACTATGATAATTCTACCAGTCCATGAGCATGGGAGATCTCTACATTTCTGAGGTCTTCGATTTCTTTCTTGAGATACTTAAAGTTCTTGTCATACAGGTCATTCACTTGTTTGGCTCGTGTTACCCTCAAGATATTTTATATTATTTTTGACTTTTGTGAAAGGTGTCTCCCTAATTTCTTTCTCAGCCAGTTTATCATTTATATAAAGGAAAGCTACTCATTTGTTTGAGCTAATTTTATATCCAGCCACTTTTCTGAAGTTGGTCATCAGCTTTATAAGTTCTCTTGTAGAATTTTTGGGTTTGCTTATGTATACTATAATAGCATCTGCTATTCTTCTTCTTAGCCAATTTGTTTCCTCTTGATCTCTCTTTGTTGCTTCATTGCTTGAATTCCTGATTTCTTCAATACTTTTAACATGAAGGGGTGTTATATTTTGTCAAATACTTTTTCAGGATCTTGTGATTTTTTTCTTTGAGTTTCTTTATATAGTGGATTATGTTAATGTATTTGCATACATTGAAGCATCCCTGCATTCCTGGGATAGAGCCTAGTTGATAGTGGCAAATGAGGCTTTTGATGTGTTCTTGGATTCAGTTTGCTAGAACTTAATTGAATATTTTTGCATTGATATTCTTAAGCAAAATTGAAGTTCTCATTCTTTGTTGGGTCTTTATGTGATTTGGGTATCAGAGTAATTATGAATTTGTAGAATGAATTAGGTAGTGTTTCTTCTGTTTCTATTTTATGGAATAGTTTGAGAAGTGTTGGTACTAGATCTTCTTTGTAGTTGTGGTAAAATTCTGCATTAAAGACATCTGGCCCTGTTTGTTTTGTGACGGTGGGGTTTTTTAAGATTTTTTTTTTTCTATTTCCTTAGGAGATATGGGCATGCTTAGATATGTTACCTGCTCCTAACTTAACTTTAGTATGTGGTATCTGTCTAGAAAATCATACATTTCATCTAGATTTTCTAGTTTTGTTGGGTATTGGCTTTTGTAGGAGGATCTGATGATTTTTTGAATTTCCTCAGTTTCTGTTATGTCTTCCTTTTCATTTCTTGTCTGGTCAATTTTAGAGAAGGAACCATGAGGTGCTGAGATTTTTGCTAATTTGGATACTGTCTCTGAGCACTTTAGTTAGTTTGGCTAGGGTTTAACTGTCCTGTTGATTTTCTCAAAGAACCAATCTTTGGTTTTGTTGATTCTTTATATCATTCTCTTTGTTTCTATTTGGTTTATTTCTGCCGAGCTTGACTATTTCCTGCTATCTATTATTCTTGGGCGTTTGCTTCTTTTTGTTCTAGAGCTCTGACATGTGCTGTTAAGTTGCTAGTGTAGGATCTCTCTAATTTCTTTATCAGGGTATTCAGTGATATGAATTTTCCTCTTAGCACTGCTTTCATTATGCCCCATAACTTTGGGTATGATGTGTCATCATTTTCACTGAATCCCAGGAAATCTTTAATATTTTTATGTTTTTTCCCCTGACTAATTATCAAGTATAGAGTTGTTCGTTTTTTCATGGCTATGCAGGTTTTCTGTTGTTTTTGTTATTGAAGTCTAGCTTTAGTCCAGAGTGATCTGAAATGATGTATAGGATTAATTCAATCTTCTTACATTGGTTGAGGCTTGTCTTGTAACCAATTATATGGTCAATTTCGGAGAAAGTACCATGAGGTGCTGTGAAGGTCCTTTTGTTTTAGGGTGAAATGTTCTATAGATATTTGTTAAATCCATTTGGTTCATAACCTCTATTAGTTTCACTGTGTTTCTGATTAGTTGTTCAATGACCCTGTCCATTAGTGAGAGCGGGGTGTTAAAGTCTCCCACTATTATTGTGTAGGGTTCAATGTCTGTTTTGAGCTTTAGTAAAGTTTCTTTTATGAGTGTGAATGCCATTACATTATAGGTATAGGTGTTCAGAATTGAGACTTTTTCTTAGTGAATTTTTTCCTTTGATGAATATGAAGTGCCTTTCCTCATCTTACTTGATAACTTTTGGTTGACATTTTATTTTATTGAATATTAGGATGGCAGCTATAGCTTGTTTCTTGGGACCATTTGCTTGGAAGACTTTTTTCCAGCCTTTTACTCTGAAGTAGTGCCTATCTTTGTAATTGAGATGTGTTTCTTGTGTGCAACAAAATGCTGCAGCCTGTTTGCATATCCTATCTGTTAACTTATGTCGTTTTATTGGGGAATTAAGTCCATTGACATTGAGAGATATTTAAGACAGATGATTGCTAGCTCCTGTTATGTTAGCTGTTGTGGGTGGCATTCTATGAATGTGATTTTCTTCTTTTGGCTTTGTTGTGAAATGATTAATGTCTTGTTTTTCCTTTGGTGTAGTTACTCTCCTTGTGTTGGAGCTTTCCTTCTAGAGTCCTCTGCAGGGCTAGATTGGTTGATATTGTTTAAATTTGGTTAATTCCTGGAATATTTTGGTTTCTCTATGTTGATTGATAGTTTTGCTAGGTATTATAGCCTGGGCTGGTATTCATGTTCTCTTAGGGTCTGCATGACCTCTGTCCAGGCTCTCTTCTGATGTTCTGTTGGCTTCTTGTACATTTATGTTGTGGATGGCCCTGGAGTTGTTTGTATTTTGATGTTAATTCCCTTTTCCCAGCAGGGGATGTCTGGAATGAGGAATGAGTCACATACTCAGTACTTAGGTGACTTATTGTGAACCATCCCCTAATGAATAAAGGAGCCAATCAGTGGGTGAACAGGCAGGACTTCTGGGTAAGAAAGGAAAAGAGAGTAGTCAGGAGAAAGATATGGGCTTTTGGAAAAAGATAGTGAGAGGACAAAATGTAGCTACTAGTGTCTCCCGTTTTCAATGGTGGATCCGCAGGATTTGCCACCAAAGGATTTAGATTTAATATGGCTTACAAGATTAGGATTCTAGTTGTAGTGCTCAGCAATTGAGTTACTATTGTTTCTGAACCAAGTTTGGGTGGTGTTTTCATTCACACAGCAGCTCAACTGGGTTCCAGAGAGAAAGGTACAGTGGCAAAGCATGGGTTTGCCTGATGTGCTCTACAAAAGCCCATGGGAGTTTTGAACCAGAGGCTGTCAGGGTAGCAACCTGCCAACTTAGCAACCTGGTGCAAAGAGTGGCTGGGTTTAGTGAGGGATAGTGCACATTTTTATTATTTCCCACACATTTATAGCCATCTCTTTCTTTAGGTTGGGGAAGTTTTCCTTTATGATTTTGTTGATGTTTTCCAGTCCTTTGAGCTGGGAATCTTCACTCTCTTCTGTTCTTATTAGTCTTAGATTTGGCATTCTCATTGTGCCCTCAATTTCCTGGATATTTTTAGTTAGGAGTCTTTTCTGGTTTGAATTTTCTTTGACTTATGTCTTCTAATATTTCTTCACCTGAGATTCTATTTTCTACTTCTTGTATTTTGTTGATGATGCTTACATCTGTTTCCTGACCTCTTTTCTAGGTTTTCCATTTCAAGGGTTGCCTCCATCTGTGTTCTATCGCTTTTATTTTAACTTTTAGGTCGTGGACAGCTTTGTTCAATTCCTTTAACTGTTTGATTGCATTTTCCTGCATTTTTTAAAGGAATTCATTTGTATCATTTTTAAGGGCTTCTACTTGTTTATCTGTGTTTTCCTTATTTCTTTCAGTGAGTTATTTATATATTCCTTTAAAGACTCTATTATCTTCATGAGATAGGATTTTAGGTCAGCTTCCTGAATTTCAGGTGTGTTGTTTTATCTAGGGCTTGCTGTGGTGGGCGTGTTGAGCATCAGTGAATTTACCTCAACACCCCCAGCTGAGCTGTTTGTGCAGGTTTCCTGAGAGCTGAACATCCTGCAGCTTAGCTTGATTCCTGTTTTCCCACCCGGTGTGGTAGGGACTTCCTGGGTGCCTGACATATGGCTATGATTGTTTTATCCTGTTGTTTTTCCTGGCCTCTAGTATATATTGCTAGTCCCTCAGTAAAGCTTTGGCATTCTCCTCACCAGAATGACTGGAGTTTGTGTCTTCTGTCAATCCCCCAGGCCTATGCCTGATACTTGGTACCGTGGCAGTGTGAGTGCTATCATGGGAGAACTGGGTTCTGATGATGCCAATGTATATTGGCTTCTGTTGCTTATGGTCTTGTACTTGCCTCTAGCCATCTGGTTATCTCTGCTATTAGCTGGCCTGAGTGTCTCTGTCTGGAGCCTGCCTCCTGGTGTCCCTAAGTTGCTGCAAGTCTCCTGGGTGGACTATGGCTCTGGCTGTAGCAGACCTTCTGTAAGTCCTTCAGACTAAGGGGTTTTCAGAGGATCAGACAAGCTGTTGATCAGTTGCTCTGTGTGCAGCAGAACTCCTGGAGGCCTTCAGATGTTTGGGTCTTCAGAGAAACAGGCAGGCTGGTGATCTGCCCCAGCAGAAGGCACAGACCAGAAAGGGAGTAGAATTTAAGGGGAGGTGTTGGGGGAAGTGACAGGTCCTGAGTCTGCTGGGCTTCAGTGTTCCCAGCTGCTGCAGTTGTTTGGCCAGGTCCCTTACCTGTTGCCCTGCATGCAGTAAAACTCCTGGGAGGCCTTCAGATTGTGGTGTCTTCAGAGGAGCAGAAAAGCTGGTGATCTGCAAAAGGCTCATATAGAATTCTTAATTTTCCAAGGTGACTTAACCACTTTAGGGGGTTGTTCTTCCCTAGTTTTTTGATTTTCCCCATTTTCCATTTTCCCCATCTTCCTATCTGTACTCATTCATTGCTGCTGTTTCCTCCTCCTTCTCTTCTCCTTCTCCCTCCTCCTCCTTCTTCCTCCTCCTTCTTCTCCTCCTCCTTCTTTTCTTCTTCTCCTTCTCTTTCTCCTTCTCTTTCTCCTTCTCCTCCTTCTTGCTGTTAGAATTCCTGTTACACTATTTTAGTGTGGTCCTATTCATCACAGACTGTCTTTCCAAAATAAAAAAACAAAAAACAACAACAACAATAAAAAAACAAAGAAAACCCAACAACAACAACAACAACAAAACAAAAACCACCTTCCTTATGTAAAAGGCACAAGGTTTTACACCAGCAGTTATTTCCTTTTAACACACCGAAGAAGTCAATGTCAGGTCCCAGAGTGTCAGGTCCCAAGCCCTTCTTCCCCAGCTAACAGATACATCAGGTCAGCAGTATGTAACTAACTCATTCATGAGACATACAGAAGTCAGTTAAGTTTCTGTAACCCCATGAGCAGGGGATTTGTATGCTGAAGCTGCCATGAAATTCAGTATCATGCACTTAATAGTATCTCCACAGCCTTGTGGATTGCCTAGGAGTAGACCAGCTTCCAGATTCTCCTTGAGGAGACAGAACAAAATGCACAGCCACATCTGACTTTGGGGTCACAGGCCACAGTCCCACATGCCTTGTTTCTTTGCAAATGCTTATCTCTTGAAACATGCTTCTCCTATCCAAAAATAAAGCATGAAATTGAAACACCAAACATTGAAACTGGGGTGAGAAGAGACCATAGTCACTTCATCTTAAGTCCTTTAAAATACAACTTGGATATACTATCATTTTAAGGAACACTCATGGACAGACGGACGGACACACACACACACACACACACACACACACACACACACAGTGACATTTATTGTTTTCCTGTGCATGTTAATACTTTAATTTTACTATTTTTACATCTAAAAATACTTCTTTTGTAGATTTATTTCTATGTTTGAAAATAGTAGTGGTATGTTAGCCATCTCACTGCAGCTCAATCCAGGCATTCATCTCTGTATCTGAAGCATTACTCTGGGGTAAGAATATAAATAAGTCCAGAAGACTTCTGAGGGTTACATCTTAGAATCTAAAACTCTTTGACCAATCTTAAATGTACTTTTCTTCACTGCTCCACAAATCCCAATTTATATAAAACAGAAACTTCTTTTTGTAAATCTAAGTGTCCAACTGTGCTCAACTATATTCTAAACTAACTTCTAATTTTTGAGGGAGTAATGACCACTGAACAATACTTGCAGGAAATTAATGAACACAATAAAAAAATTTTTTTTTGATAGAAAGACTCAGTTATTCAATAGTTTGATTTCCATATGGCAGTTAGTACTGTTATGTGTGAGTGAGTAAAGGTGAATTCCAATTATAAGACTCCATATTGAGTGATGAAGTGGTTCCCACTCTTTCCTAGATGGTCTTCCACTGAACTGACCATAGAATCTAGTGCCCAATCCAGACCCAGCTCCACAAAGAAAGGCAGATTCTTTTTGGCCTCTGGGAAGTCAAGTGATAATATAAAATACAGTGCCCACAAGAACAGCAGCTGAGAAATGCATTGGGAAGGAAGTCAAATCCAGTTCTCTGGCTTTTAGTTCACAGTACATCAGGAACATACGTTGAATCACTTGGACCTTCCAGCCTAGCATAAAACCACAAAAGAACTCCAGCCTGTGCCATGTGGAAGAGAGGAACTGGACTGCTTCAAACTAACCCCCAAGATCAGCACAGGTAGCAGAGTAACTGTTTTAAGCCACAAGTTTGTTGTCCTAGCTTTTGAGCAATAGATAACTGGAACAAATAGTCATCAATAGCACCTCTCAAGGTTCGCCTTATTCTGTCTTTTTTAACTTAAATTATGAACTACTAAATTATTTCTTTCCTTTTATCTTTACCTACTGACTAGCCATAGAGACCTGATAGGACTTTACCCTTTCAATCCAACTTGTGATAAACCTGTTAAAATTAGAGCATTAGTGTACACTAAAAGAAAACCTTTTGGGTGACCAAATAATTTAATTCCTAATGTGTAAAATTCTCAAAGAAGTAAAAGAGATTCTAGACTGAACAGCACCGATATAGTAAAGAAGGGCGACACTAGCAGCATACTTGTAGTACATGTGGGATCATTTAGCATACTAGCATATAGCCACTAATAAAATGACCTTTAATCATGCAGTTCAATTTAAGCCTCGAGTCTTAGAAATTGTTGCAGGAAATATTAAAAAGAATCCTGCCAAGTCTCTGCACCCTAATTCTCTCAACCTCTGTTTCTCTCAACCCACCAACTCTCTGGCTTCACCAGGCCATGTTCCTGCTCCAGTACTGGCACCGTCAGGCTACAACACTATGGTGTATCCCACCTGCTCTGTCCCACATTCCAATAACCAAATAAAACCACCATCCTTGTGATTTGATAACGCAATACCCAGTAACCCGGTAAAAACAAGACTCAATGCTTGTAGTTAACCAATAGATTTATGTATCAATAAAATCACAATTTACAAGATGCCAATACAATAATTTCAGAGCCAATTGATAATGATGAAAACTTTATCCCAATTATTCTAACCTTATGGTTTCATAACTGTGGCTGGTTCAAGCCACACTGGTTCAAGTTGGCCTTCATTCTCCTTCTTTCCTCTCTTCTCTGAGAGGCTACTTGTCTCTGCAACTCTTAGCTCTGCCTCCCTTTTCCCTGTCCAATCACAGGCCTCCCACTGCCCTAATGTAACTGGACAGGGAAAATTCTGCTACAAGAAATTCTACTCATCTTGTGAAAATTAATTTAAAAGTTAAATGTTGCCTCAAGAATTCCCTAAGTAAAAATTCAAAACCATGTATAGCACAGTTCTCATATTTTATTTATTTTGAAACAGAGGCAAAGCCCTCAGTCAGTTTTTAATTAGATATATTCTTTATTTACATTTCAAATGATTTCCCCTTTCCTGGTCCTCTCCCCCTGGAAAATTCTATAAGCCAACTCCCCTCCCCTTGTTCCCCAATCAACCCTCTCCTGCTTCCCTGTCCTGGTATTCCCCTACACTGAGGCATCAAACCTTTCCAGTACCAAGGGCCTCTCCTGCCTTTGATGTCCAACAAGGTCATCCTCTGCTGCCTATGCATCTAGAGCCATGGGTAACACCATGTGTACTATGTGGTTGATGGTTTTGTCCCTGGGAGCTCTGGGAGTAATGGGTGGTTCATATTGTTGTTCCTCCTATGGCTCTGCAAACCCCTTAAGCTTCTTGGGTCCTTTCTCTAGCTCCCCCATTGGGGACACTGTGCTCAGTTCAATGGTTGGCTGAGAGTTTCCCCTTCTGTGTTTGTCATGCATTAGCAGAGCCTCCCAGGTGACAGCTATACCCAGCTCTGGTCAGCAAGATCTTGTGAACATCAATAATAGTGTCTGGGATTTTTAATTGTATATGGGATGGATCACTAGGTGGTGTAGTCTCTGGATGATCTTTCCCCCAGACTCTGTTCCACACTTTGTCTCTGTATCTTCTTCTGTGGATATTTTGCACCCCCTTCTAAGGACAAGAGTATCCATACTTTGTTCTTCCTTTTTCTTGGGTACCATTTGATATGTGAATTTATTCTTGGGCATTCCAAGCTTCTGGGCTAATATCCACTTATCAATGAGTGCATACCACATGTGTTCTTTTGTGATTGGGTTACCTCACTTAGGATGATATTTTCCAGTTCCAACCATTTGCCTAATTTCATGAATTCATTGTTTTTAAAAGCTAAGTAGTATTCCATTGTGTAATTATACCATATTTTATATATCCATTCCTCCATTGAGGGACAGCTGGGTTCTTTCCAGCTTCTGACTGTTTTAAATAGGGTTGCTATGAACATAGTGGAGCCTCTGTCCTTATTACATGCTGGGAATCCTCTGGGTATATGCTCAGGTGTAGTATAGCAGGGTCTTCTGCTAGCATTATGTCCAATTTTCTGAGGAACCAACAAACTGATTTCCAGAGTGGTTGAACCAACTTGCAATCCTACCAGCAGTAGAGGAGTGTTTCCTCTTTCTCCACATTCTCGAAAGCACCTGCTGTTTCCTGAGTTTTTGATCTTAGCCATTCTGACTGGTGTGAGGTGAAATCTCAGGTTTGAATGAAGGAGAGGCATTTTACAATTACTGGCTGAAAAATCAATTACAAATAAAAATATGTCCTAAAGCCATGTAAAAGTAACTTTTATCTGCCAGGTGTAATTGTTGTATTGGAGGTTTATTGCTGAATAAGTTCACCCTTTCTGGTTCTTTCTGAACTCTGGCTGGCTGTTTCAACTCAGCTGCTCCTGTTCAAAACTCCTTTCCAAGCTGACTGATTTGATCTGGCTTCTCTTGGTTTCTCACTAAATTGCTCTGCTTAGAGAAACTTGAACTGAACTGCATTGATTTCATTGACTACCAGAACCGAACAGAACTGAACAGAACTGCACAAACTCAACTGCACTCAACTGAACTCACTACGGTGCTTGAACTCAACTGAACTAAATCACTGAATTACTCTCCATACCTGACTTACTTTGCACTGCTCTCAAGAAGCCACTCTTTCCAGTCTGTTCTCCTGAGAATTGCGTGTACTCTATCTCTGACTCGTTCTGTGAAATCTTTCTCTGATTTGTCACTTTGTCTACCCCTCAATTAGATGTCATTTTCAAACATGGCTGCTTCCTTCTACAAACTAATTTTACCTTCATTGTTTGGTGTATTCCAGGCAGATGGATTAAAGGTATGTCATTCCAGTTGGATCACACAGAACTAGAAGGTCTATGGATGTGATTCCTTGTAAGAGCAGCCATGTTGCTGGATTAAAATTCCTCTACAAAGCTAATTTTGGTAGACATTAAAAACAACACATCTTTCTCTTAAAAAACAAAAAAAAAAGCTGTGTTGGGATCCAACTTGCATACATTCTCAATCAGAAATATCTACAACCTTATTTTGTGGTACTTAATACACTCTGTATTTTTTACATATTCTTACATATGAATTAAAATGGAAAGGTGTATACGTATTTCTTTCCATAGTGGCCTCATAGTAAGGAAAAACCCAATAGTCAGGTTGTTTTCTAGTTAGTTACCTACAGTAATAATGAAGTTATGGAGCAACGTTCCTCTGTGCAGTCCTGTCCTTCATGTTCTGAGAAACCAATCTCAGTGATGCTTTCTATACTCAGCCTATTTAAAATTTCAACTTTATCTCCAATTCCATGCTTCCGCTGCCAGTACTCCTACTCTGAATTTACCAGATCTCATTCCTATTTATCACATCCTACAAGCGAGACATCAATTTGTTTATTTTATGCACCCGTCACCAAATTCTATCCAAGGCAGCTTACCTATGTTTAATTAGTAGATATTATGGGCTCAGTGAAAAAAAAGGGGGGGAGGATAAAAAAGACTAATTAGAGTGTGAAATTGAATAAACTATTTTTTTTAATTTTTTTTATTCGATATAATTTTTTTACATTTCAAATGATTTCCCCTTTTCTAGCCCCCCAACTCCCCGAAAGTCCCGTAAGCCCCCTTCTCTTCCCCTGTCCTCCCTCCCACCCCTTCCCAGTTCCCCGTTCTGGTTTTGCCAAATACTGTTTCACTGAGTCTTTCCAGAACCAGGGGCCACTCCTCCTTTCTTCTTGTATCTCATTTGATGTGTGGATTATGTTTTGGGTATTCCAGTTTTCTAGGTTAATAACCACTTATTAGTGAGTGCATACCATGATTCACCTTTTGAGTCTGGGTTACCTCACTTAGTATGATGTTCTCTAGCTCTATCCATTTGCCTAAGAATTTCATGAATTCACTGTTTCTAATGGCTGAATAGTACTCCATTGTGTAGATATACCACATTTTTTGCATCCACTCTTCTGTTGAGGGATACCTGGGTTCTTTCCAGCATCTGGCAATTATAAATAGGGCTGCTATGAACATAGTAGAGCATGTATCCTTATTACATGGTGGGGAATCCTCTGGATATATGCCCAGGAGTGGTATAGCAGGATCTTCTGGAAGTGAGGTGCCCAGTTTTCGGAGGAACCGCCAGACTGATTTCCAGAGTGGTTGTACCAATTTGCAACCCCACCAGCAGTGGAGGAGTGTTCCTCTTTCTCCACACCCTCTCCAACACCTGCTGTCTCCTGAATTTTTAATCTTAGCCATTCTGACTGGTGTAAGATGAAATCTTAGGGTTGTTTTGATTTGCATTTCCCTAATGACTAATGAAGTTGAGCATTTTTTAAGATGCTTCTCTGCCATTCAAAGTTCTTCAGGTGAGAATTGTTTGTTTAACTCTGTACCCCATTTTTTAATAGGGTTGTTCGGTTTTCTGGAGTCTAACTTCTTGAGTTCTTTATATATATTGGATATTAGCCCTCTATCTGATGTAGGATTGGTGAAGATCTTTTCCCAATTTGTTGGTTGCCGATCTGTCCTCTTGATGGTGTCCTTTGCCTTACAGAAACTCTGTAACCTTATGAGGTCCCATTTGTCAATTCTTGCTCTTAGATCATACGCTATTGGTGTTCTGTTCAGAAACTTTCTCCCTGTACCGATGTCCTCAAGGGTCTTCCACAAAAGATAGCCTTTTCAACAAATGGTGCTGGTTCAACTGGAGGTCAGCATGCAGAAGAATGCAAATTGATCCATCCTTGTCTCCTTGTACTAAGCTCAAATCCAAATGGATCAAGGACCTCCACATAAAGCCAGACACTCTGAAGCTAATAAACTATTTTTATTATTAAGCTGGTATTTCTGGAAAATCATGTTAGTTCATTCAAGAAAATAAACTGTCTTTTGCTAAATAGAGAGGGTTATATGGAAGAAATGCAAAATGAAGAATATTACAGATTACTTACTCTATTTAGAATAAAGAAACAGAAGACAGACTTAAAGCCTGTACCTTGTTTTTCTTCTATAGGAAGAAAACACAAATAAGTGAGAACATTTACTAGTCTAATGAAGGGAAATGCTGACTTAAGTTTTCTAAGTGTCAGGGCCTATGTTGCTTGTGAACAGCATAATGCATTGAGAGAAGAGTAGGGGTTCAGAGACTGCATGTCCTTAAATCTGAATCTTCAAGCTACTTGAAGATCTGTGAATAAGAAGAATGAACTATATTAAAAAAATTACTTAGTTTTACTTTTCTGAATAAAGTCATATACCTTTTAATTATGTGATGGCTCAGAAAATGTTTATGAATTCAGAGAATGTTGAGATATTATGCTTTGAAATACTGAGAATTTAAAATTTGCATTGAAAAGAACTTTATCTCATGATATTCCAATTATATATTTTATAATGAATGCGACTCACTGCTTCCTGTATGTAATAGTTCCACCAATACATGATTATCTATTCTGAATCATGATTCTAAAAGACATGGCAGTATTTTTACCAATGACATTTATTTAAGAAAAAATAATACAATGGGCCCATGGTCATTCCTAGCACAACTGGAATTTGAAGGAAAGATAATAAAAAATGCATGTAAATATAAAGAGAAAATTATATGCTTTCAATTCAGAAATGTGGGAACATGGTCATCATGAATTTTATAGCAATAGTTGGGAAAGAGCCAAAAATTGTCAAATAAAATTCTACAAATTATGCAAAGCAGTGTTATGAGAATTCCTATTTAATATTTCAATAACAAATTTAAAAAATGGCTCTGAAACACATTCTAATGATTAGAGTCTAATACAAAAAGCACAAAGAACTATACTGGTCCAATTGAAGGATATGACTATTACTCAGTAGTCAGGTGTGGTGGTGCATGCCTTCAGTTCCAGCAATTTATAGTTCACAACCAGCCTGGACTATAGAGTTCCAGAGTTCTAGGACAGCCAGACCTACACAGAGAAACCTTGCCTTAAAACACAAATCAAATCAAGACAAATCAAAACAATAAAAAATATTAAAAAAGGAAAATGTGAAAATATTATTTGGGTTATATAAATTACATTTATTTTCAATTAAAGAATATAAGTTTGGGCAGAAAGATAAAGTAGTTCAAATAAGAAAAAATAAACTTACTTAAGAAATGTTTAGCTCTGTAACCCATTTTTTTTTAATAGGGTTATCTGCTTCTCTGGAGTCTAACTTCTTGAGTTGTTTGTATATATATTGGATAATAGCCCTCTATCAGATGTAGGATTGGCAAAGATCTTTTTCCAATCTGTTGGTTGCAGTTCTGTCCTATTGTCGGTGGCCTTTGCTTTACAGTAGCTTTGCCATTTTATGAGGTTCCATTTGTCAATTCTTGATCTTAAAGCATAAGCTATTGGTGTTCTGTTCAGGAAATTTTCCCCTGTGCACATGTGTTCAAGACTTTCCCCCACTTTCTCTTTTATTAGATTCAGTGTATCTGGTTTTATGGGGAGGTCCTTGATCCACTTGGACTTCAGCTTTGTACAGGGAGATAAACAAAGAATACTCAACTGAGGAATAATGAGTGGCTGAGAAGCACCTAAAGAAATGTTTAACATCCTTAATCATCAGGAAAATACAAATCAAAACAACCCTGAGACTCTTCTTCACACCAGTCAGAATGGCTAAGATAAAACACTCAGGGGACAGCAGATGCTGGCAAGGATGTGGAAAAATCGCACCTCTATTGCTGATGGGATTGCAAGCTGGTACAACCACTCTGGAATTGAGTTTGGCAGTTCCTCAGAAACTTAGAAATAGTATACCTGAGGACTCAGCTATACCACTCCTGGGCATATACCCAGAAGATGCTCTAACAGGTAGTAAAGACACATGCTCCACTATATTCATAGCAGCCTTATTTATCATAGCCAGAAGCTGGAAAGAACCCAGATGTCCCTCACTAGAGGAATGGATACAGAAAATGTGGTACATTTACACAATGGAGTACTCCTTGGCTATTAAAAACAATGAATTCATGAAATTTTTAGACAAATGGATGGAACTGAAAAATATCATCCTAAGTAAGGTGACCCAATCACAAAAGAACACACATGATATGCACTCACTGATACGTGGTTATCAGCCCAAAAGCTTGGAATACCTAAGATACAATGCACTGACAACATGGAAGTGTGGATACTTTGGTCCTTATTAAAAGGGAGAAGATTCAGAGACAAAGTGTGGAACAGAGATTGAAGGAAAGGCCACTTAGAGACTGCCCCACCTTGGGATCCATCCCATATACAATTACCAAACCAGAAACTATTGCAGATGTCAACAAGTGCTAGCTGACAGGAGCCTGATACAGTTGTCTCTTGAGAGGCTCTGCCAGTGCCTGATGAATATAGAAGTTGATGGTCTTAGCCAACCAATGGACTGAGCATAGGGTCTGTAATGGAGGAGCTAGAGAAAGGACCCAAGGAGCTGAAGAGGTTTACAGCCCCATAAGAGGAACAAAAATACAAACCAACCAGTACCCCAGAGTTCCCAGGGACTAAACCACCAATCAAAGAGTACACATGGAGGGACCCATGGCTCTAGCCACATAGGTAGTAGAGGATGGCCTTTTTAGACATCAATGAGAGGCAAGTCCATTGGTTCTGTGAAGACTTCATGCCCCAGTTTAGGGGAATGGCAGGACAGGAAAGTGAGAGTGGGTGGGTTGGTGAGCATGGGGAAGGGGGATGGGATAGGGGTTACTTCTTGGTCTTGATGAAAACCAAGACTAAAGCAGGTATGTACTCAATTAAGTGGGGGTGACACAGCTGAAGATATACTTGAAATGTTCCTTTTGGAAATACACATGTTATTTCATTATAGTATAGTCAAAATTCATAGACTTAATTTTATAGACTTAAAAAGGTACCAGTTAGTCTTAAAATAGCAACTCCTTCCAAAATATTTAGATTTATATTAAAGACTAGAATTTGCTGCCTTGGGACTATTCAAATGAATGAGAACTATAATCCATGAAGAAAACTCCAAAAAGTGCTTTAAACCTGCTTTCAATAGTGATAACAGTACTAGATAAAAATATAGTCTTCCCAAACAACTACATGAACATTTACTCAGGGCCAGCAAATATCTTCAACAAAATTATGGAAGAAAACTTCCCTAACCTAAAGAGAGGGATGCCCATGAACATACAAGAAGCCTATAGAACTCCAAACAGACTGGACCAGAACAGAAATAACTCCCATCACATAATAATCAAAACCCCAAATGTACTAAACAATGAAAGAATTTTAAAGGCAGTAAGAGAGAAAGGCCAAGTAACATATAAAGGAAGACGTATCAGAATTACACCAGACTTCTCACCAGAGACCATGAAAGCTAGAAGATCCTGGGCAGAGCTCATGCAGACTCTAAGAGAACACAAATGCCAACCAAGACTACTATACTCAGCATAACTGTCAATCACTATAGATGGAGAAACCAAGATATTCCATGACAAAACCAAATTTATACACTATCTTTCCACAAACCCAGCCCTACAAAGGATAATAGGGGAAAACACCAATACAAGGAGGAAAACAACACCCTGGAAAAAGCAAGATGGTAACTTTCTTTCATCAAACTCAAAAGAAGATAACCAATCTAATAAAAAAAATAACATCAAAAATGACAGGAAGTAATAATCACTATTCCTTAATATCTCTTAACATCAATGGACTCAATTCCCCAATAAAAAGACATAGACTAACAGACTGGATACATAAACAGGACCCTACATTTTGCTGCATACAGGAAACACACCTCAGTGTCAAAGACAAACAAACACTACCTTAGAGTAAAAGACTGGAAGACAATTTTACAAGCAAATGGTCTCAGGAAACGAGCCAGAGTGGAGATTCTAATATCAGATAAATTTGACTTTCAACCTAGTCATCAAAAGAGACACGGAAGGACACTTCTTGCTGGTCAAAGGAAAAATCCACCAAGAAGAACTCTCAATTCTGAACATCTATGCTCCAAATGCAAGGGCACCCTCATTCATAAAAGAAACTTTACTAAAGCTCAAAGCACCTAATAGAATAATTGTGGGTGACTTTAACATTCAATTGGTCTCCTCAATGGACCAATCAGGAAAACAGAAACTAAACAGAGACACAGTGAAACTAACTGAAGCTTTGAACCAGTTGGATTTAACATATATATGTGTGTGTGTGTGTGTGTGTGTGTGTATGTATAACTTTTCATCCCAAAGCAAAAGAATATACCTTTTTCTCAGCACCTCATGGTACCTTCTCCAAAATCGATCATATAATTAGTCACATGACAGACCTCAAAAAATATAAGAAGATCGACCTAAGCCCATGCCTCCTATCAGATCACTATGTAGTAAAAGTGGTCTTCAATAGCAACAAAAATAACAGAAAGCGCATATACACATGGAAACTGAACAATACTCTACTCAATGATTCCTTGGTCAAGGAAGAAATAAAGAAATCAAAGACTTTTTAGAATTTAATGAAAACGGAAGACACAACATACCCAAATCTATGAGACACAATGAAAGCAGTGCTAAGAGCCCTGAGTGCCTACAAAAAGAAACTGGAGAGAGCACACACTAGCAGCTTAATGACACACCTGAAAGTCCTGGAACAAAAAGAAGCTATTTCACCCAGGAGGAGTAGAAGACAGGAAATCATCAAACTCAGGGCTGAAATCAATCAACTGGAAACAAAGAGAACCGTACAAAGAATCAATGAATCCAGGAGCTGGTTCTTTGAGAAAATCAACAAGATAGATAATCCCTTAGCCATACTAACCAAAGGGCACAGAGACAGTATCCAAATTAACAAAATTAGAAAGGAAAAGGGAGATATAACAACAGAAACTGAGGAAATTTAAAAAAATCATCAGATTCTACTACAAAAGCCTATACTCAACACAACTGGAGAATCTGGAGGAAATGGACAATTTCCTAGACAGATACCAAACATCAAAATTAAATCAGGATCAAATAGATCATTTACACAGTCCCATAACCCCTAAAGTAATAAAAGGAGTCATAGAAAGTCTCCCAACTAAAAAAAACACGGGACCAGATGGTTTTAGTGCAGAATTCTATCAGACCTTCAAAGAAGACCTAACACCAATACACTTCAAACTATTCCACAAAATAGAGACAGAAGGAACACTACCCAATTCCTTCTACGAAACCACAATTACGCTGATACCAAAACCACACAAAGATCCAACAAAGAAAGAGAACTTCAGGCCAATTTCCCTTATAAATATCGATGCAAAAATAATAAATAAAATTATTGCCAACAGAATCCAAGAACATATCAAAACAATCATGCACCATGAACAAGTAGGCTTTATCCCAGTGATACAGGGATGATTCAATATACAGAAATCCATCAATGCAATCCCCTATATAAACAAACTCAAGGAAAAAGCCACAGGATCATTTCAGTAGATGCTGAAAAAGCATTTGACAAAATTCAGCATCCTTTCATGCTAAAAGTCTTGGAAAGATCAGGAATTCAAGGCCCATACCTAAACTTAGCTAAAGCAATATACAGCAAACCGGTAGCCAACATCAAACTAAATAGAGAAACTTGAAGCAAAACCACTAAAATCAGGGACTAGACAAGGCTGCCCTCTCCATATCTTTTTAATATAGTACTTGAAGTTCTAGCTAGAGCAATTAGATCAATTAGACAACACAAGCAGGTCAAAGGGATACAAATTGAAAAGAAAGAAGTCAAACTATCACTATTTGCAGATGATATGATAGTCTACTTAAGTGTCTGAAAAAACTTATGGGCTTATGGTACATATGGGGAGGGGGGAACTGGGAAAGGGGAAAGCATTTGGAATGTAAACCAAGAATATAGAAAAAAAATATCCAATCAACCATTCTCATTCCCAGCTCTGTAGTAAAATATCTATGGAGCTAACTGTGCTATCAAGTACCTCATCTCCTATAGATTCTATAGACATTTCCTATCTAACTTTCCTCCCCAGGCTCATTGCTTTGCCCCATCCTCCAATCCAGGCAGGTATTCCTGCTAACCCAAGGACCCCTCCAGTCAAGGAAACAAATAGGCTGAAAGTGGATCCAGATCTCTCCTCTGTTCCTCCAGATCCAGTCTCCCCACTCTTTTTTACAGCTTTGTAAGGAGAAAACTTACCAAGGTCCCTCTTTCCTCTCTGACTCCATCTCTAATGGATCACAAAGATCCTCTCCCACAGCCTTCCTTACTATATAACTCATTGCATCATCCCAGCCTCCAATACCAGGCATTCCTGAGGTCACACCAGGACACTGAGCAGGACAAGGGCACAGGTCCACAGAAAAATTTCTACCAGTCAGCACTCAGCCACCACATTCCTCTGGAGCCTAGAGACAAAGCAGAAACCAAGGAACAAAACACTCAAAGAACAGAGAGAAAACCAGGTATCAGACAGACCTAAAGTCATCCCAATCTTGATGACTAGACTTCAGTATGAAAACACAATCAATAATAAAATGTTTCCACTGGAGCCCAACAACCCTACCACAGCAGGCCCTGAGAACTGCAACACAGTTGAAGCCCCAGATGACCTTGAAAGAGCCTTTATAAAGATGATAGAGGCCTTTAAAAATGACTTACATCCAGTAAAGAAATATAGAAAAACACAGTTGAAGGAAATGAATAAAATGGTTTAAGACCTGAAAATGGAAATAGATTCAGTTAAGAAAATATAAATTGAGGGAAGTATAGCACTGACAAATCATTTAAGAAGGAACTACAAAGGCAGGCTTTACTAAAAGCATGCAAGAGATGGAAGAAAGACTCTCAGGCACTGAAGATATGGCAGAAAAAAATGGACACATCCACCAAATCCAAAAATCTCCCAATACAAAACATACAGTAAACTTAGGATAATATAAAAAGACCAAACATAAAAGTAATAGAAATAGAGGAAGGAGAAGAAACCTAGTTCAAAGTCAAGGACATATTTTTAACAAAATCATAAAAGAAAATTTTCCTAAAATAGAAGAAGTCTAAAAAGATACAAGAATCATATAAAACACCAAATACAGTGAATGAGAAAAAAGTCCCCTGGACACATAATAATCAAAACATTAAAAATATGGAACACAGAAAGAATAGTAAAAGCTGCAAGGGATAAAGACCAAGTAACATATAAAGGCAGACCTATTAGAATTACACTTGATTTTTTTTTCCTGATTCGATAGATTTCTTAAATTAGATACATTATTTACATTTCAAATGTTGTCCCCTTTCCTGGCTCCCCCTCCCCCCATGAATGTCCCATAATCCATCTCCTCTCCCCCTGTTGCCCAATAAACCGTATCCTACTTCCCTGCCCTGGTATTACCCTACAGTGAGGCATCGACCCTTCCCAGGCCCAGGGACCTCTCCTCCCTTTGATGTCCAACAAGGTCATCCTCTGCTGCATGTGCATCTAGAGCCATGGGTAACTCAATGTGTACTCTTTGGTTGATGGTTTTGTTCCTGGGAGCTCTGGGAGTACTGGTTGGCTCATATCATTGTTCTTCCTATGGCTCTGCAAACTCCTTCAGCTCCTTGAGTCCTTTCTCTAGCTTCTCCACTAGGGACCCTGTGTTAAGTTCAATGGCTGGCTGAGAGTGACCCTCTCTGTATTTGTCATGCACTAGCAGTGCCTCCCAAGTGACAGCTATGTCCAGCTCCAGTCAGCAAGCACTTGTGGGCATCCACTATAGTCTGGGTTTTGTAGCTGTATATAGGATGGATCTCTAGCGGGGCAGTCTCTGGATGGTCTTTCCCTCAGACCCAGCTCCACACTTTGGTTCTGTATCTCTTTCTGTGGGTATTTTGTTTCCCCTTCTAAGAAGGACCAGAGTATCCATACTTTGAACCTGAGATTCTACCTCACACCAGTCAGAATGACCAAGATCAAAAACTCAGGGGACAGCAGGTTCTGAGGAGGATGTGGACAAAGAGGAACACTCCTCTACTGCTGATGGGATTGCAAGCTGGTACAAACACTCTGGAAATTAGTTAGGTGGTTCCTCAGAAAACTGGGCATAATACTACCAGAGGACCCTGCAATACTACTCCCAGTCATAAATCCAGAGGATTCTCCAGCATGTAATAAGGACACATGTTCCACTATGTTCATTGCAGCCCTATTTATAATAGCCAGAAGCTGGAAAGAACTCAGATGTCCCTCAAGGGAGGAATGGATACAGAAAATGTGGTACATTTACACAATGGAGTACTACTCAGCTATTTAAAACAATGAATTCATGAAATTCTTAGGCAAATGGGTGGAACTGGAAAATAACATCCTGAGTGAGGTAACCCAATCATAAAAGAATACACATGATATGCACTCACTGATAAGTGGATATTAGCCCAGAAGCTTGGAATACCCAAGCCACAATTTACATCTTATTTCTTAATGGAGATTCTAGATGTGGAGGACTTTAAGAGACCACACATGCTAGCCCAGACTACTATACCCAGCAAAACTATCAATCACCAACAATGGAGAAAATAATATATTGCATGATAAAATCAAATTTAAGCAATACATATAAATTGGTCTCTACATAAGGTACTATAGGAAAAACTTGAACCTAAGGAAGTTAACAACCATGAAATCACAGGGAGTTAATAATCCCAGACCAAAATCAAAGGAAATCCCACACACGAGCGCACACACACTCACTCCCCCATTCCCCCATTCCCCCACTCCCCCACAATATCACTACCACTACCACAAACAAAATAAAACAACCATTGGTCAACTAGTAACTTCTATGCCCCAAACACAAGGGTGCCTATGATTGTAAAAGAGTTCCCTAACAGCTTAAATATTGACCCTCAGACACTGGTAGTCGGAGACTTCAATCCCTACTCCTACTAATGGAAAGGCCATCCAGATAAAAACCAAGCAGACCTAACAGATGTCATAAACCAAATGAACCTAACAGATATACAGAACATTTCATCCAAATACAAAGGAATTCATCTTTTCTGCACCTCATGAACTTTCTCAAAAGTTAACCACATACAGGGACACAAAAAAAAGTCATCACAAATACAAGAAAACAGAAATAACTCCCTCCATCCTATTAGATCACTAAAGATTAAACCTGGATATCAACAACAGAAGTTTACAAACTCATGGAGACTAAACAACTCTCTACTGAATGAAAAAAATGGGTCAAGACAGAAATAAAAACAAAACTTTCTAGATCAAATACAATGAACGTGGTTCTGAAAGGAAGCACACAGCAGCACTAAGCATCTTCATTAAAAAAAAAAAAAAAAACTGGAGAGATTTCCTAATAGCAATTTTAATACCACCCAAGAAAGCACTAGAACAAAAAGAATAAATCACACCAAGAAGTAATAGATGGGAAGAAATAAACTCAGGGCTGAAATTCATAAAATAGAAACAAAGAGAATAATACAAAAAATAAAAATAAATGAAGCAAAGAGTTTGTTGAGAAAAAATTAATAATAACCTTTATCCCAAATAGTGATATTTTGATTTCTTCCTTTCCAATTTGTATACCTTTGACCTCCTTTTGCTGCCTGATTGCTCTGGCTAGGACTTCAAGTACTATATTGAATAGATAGGGAGAGAGTGGGCAGCTTTGTCTGGTCCCCGATTTTAGTGGGATTGCTTCAAGTTTCTCTCCATTTAACTTGATGTTGGCTACCAGTTTGAAATATATTGCTTTCGCTATGTTTAGCTATCGGCCTTGGATTCCTAATCTCTCCAAGACTTTTATCATGAAGGGATGCTGGATCTTGTCAAAAGCCTTTCAGCATCTAATGAAATGACCATGTGGGTTTTTTTTCCTTTAGTTTATGTAGTAGATTATATTGACAGATTTCTGTATATTGAACCATCCCTGCATCCCTTGGAAGAAGCCTACCTGATCATGGTGAATTATAGTTTTGATGCATCCTTGGATTCGGTTGGCTAGGATTTTGTTCAATATTTTTATATCAATGTTCATGAGGGAGATTGGTCTGAAGTTCTTCTTCCTTGCTTGGTCTTTGTTTGGTTTAGGTATAAACATTATTGGGGCTTCACAGAATGAGTTGGATAGTGTTTCTTGAGTTTCTATTTCATGGAAAAGTTTGAAGAGTATTGGTATTACCTCTTCTTTGAAGATCTGATAGAATTTCCCGCTTAACCCATCTGGTCCTGGGCTTTTTTTTTTTTTTTTTTTTTTTGATTTGTTTTGTTTTTGAGACAGGGTTTCTCTGTATAGCCCTGGCTGTCCTGGAACTCACTCTGAAGACCAGGCTGGCCTCAAACTCCGAAATCCGCTTGCCTCTGCCTCCCAGAGTGCTGGGGTTACAGGTGTGCCATGCACCACCACCGCCCAGCTGGGCTTTTTGTTGTTTGTTTTATGTTTTTTTTTTTTTTGATGAGAGACTATTAATGATTGCTTCTATTTCCTCAGGATTTATGGGACTATTTAGATGATTTATCTGATACTGTTTTAATGTTGGCACCTGGTATGTATCTAGAAAGTTGTCCATTTCATACAGGTTTTCAAACCTCTACTCAAAGGATAAACAAGAGAAGAAAGAAATTAGGGAAATGACACCCTTCACAATAGTCCTAAATAATATGTCACACCTAGCAATTAAAGATCTATATGACAAGAAATTTAAGTCTCTGAAGAAAGAAATCAAAAAAAGTCTCAGAAGGTGATCTCCATATTCATGGATTGGTAGAATCAATATAGTAAAAATGACCACCTTGCCAAAAGCAATCTACAAATTCAATGCAATCCCCATCAAAATCCCAAATCAATTCTTCATAGATATAGAAAGAACAATTCTCAAATTCATCTGGAATAACAAAAATCCTAGGATATTCTCCACAACAAAAGATTGTCTGGGGGAATCACCATCCCTGATCTCAAGCTCCACTACAGAGTAGTAGTGATAAAAACTGTTTAGTATTGGTATGCAGACAGGCAGGAAGATCAATGGAATAAAATTGAAGACTCAGAAATGAACCCACACATGTAAGGTCACTTGATATTTGACAAAGGAGCTAAAAACATCCAGTGGAAAAAAGATAGCATTTTTAACAAATGGTGCTGGATAAACTGGAGATATGCTTGCAGAAAAATGCAAATTGACCCATTCTTATCTCCTTGTACAAAGCTCAAGTCCAAGTGGATCAAGGATCTACACATAAAACCAGGCACACTGAAGCTTATAGAGGAGAAAGTGGGGACGAATCTTGAACACGTGGGCACAGGGGAAAAATTCCTAAACAGAACACCAATAGCTTATGCTCTAAGAACAAGAATCAACAAATGGGACCTCATAAAACTGCAAAGCGTCTGTAAAGCAAAGGACACAGTCAATAGGACAAAATGGCAACCAACAAATTGGGAAAAGATCTTTACCAACCCTACATCCAATAGAGGGATAATATCCAATGTATACAAAGAACTCAAGAAGTCAGTCTCCAAAGAGTCAAATAACCCTATTAAAAAATGGGGTACAAAGCTAAACAGGGAATTCTCAACTGAGGAAACTCAAATAGCTCTAAAGCACCTAAAGAAATGTTCAGCATCCTTAGTTATCAGGGACATGCAAATCAAAACAACACTGAGATTCCACCTTATACCAGTCAGAATAGCTAAGATGAAAAACTCAGGGGACAGCAGTTGCTGGAGAGGATGTGGGGGAAAAGGAACACGTCTCTATTGTTGGTGGGATTGCAAGCTGGTAAAACCACTCTGGAAATCAGTTTGGAGATTCCTCAGAAAATTAGACATAGTACTACCAGTGGACCCAGCTATACCACTCCTGGGCATATACCTAGAAGATGCTCCTACATGTAGTCAGGAAACATGCTCCACTATGTTCATATCTGCATTATTTATAATACCCAGAAGATGGAAAGAACCTAGATGTCCCTCAACAGAGGAATGGATACAGAAACTATTCAGCTATTAAAAACAATGAATTCATGAAATTCTTAGGCAAATGGATGGAACTAGAAAGTGTCATCCTGAGCCAGGCAACCCAATCACAAAAGAACACAAAATGGTATGCACTCACTAATAAGTGGATGTTAACCCAAAAGCTCAAAATAAACAAGTTACAATTCACCAAGCTCAAGAAGGAGGAGGACTTAAGTGAGAGTGCTTCGGTTCCTTTAAGAAAGGGAACAAAATTGCCACAGGAGCAATAAGGGAGACAATGTGTGGAGCAGAGATTGAAGTAAAAGCCACCCAGAGACTGTCCTACCTGGGGATTCATCCTCTAAACAGTCAGCAAGCCCTGGCACTACTATGAACGACCAGAATTGTATACCAAAAGGAGCATGCCATGGTTATCTCCAGAGGAGCCCTGCCAGAGCCTTACAGAGGCAGATGCTAACAACCAACTATTGGACTGGGCATGAGGGGTCCTCAGTGGAGGAGCTGTAGGATGGTCCAGAGGATCTGAAGGAATTTACAACCCATGGGAAGAACAATGATTTCAGCTACCCAGATGCCCCAAGACTCCCAGGGACTGAACCATCAACCAAGGGGCACACATGGTTCCAGCCAAAAATGTGACAGAGGAAGGCCTTGTTGGGCATCAGTGGGAGGAATGGTCCTTGGCTCATCAGAGGACCGAACAAAGGGAAACGGAGTGGGGGGAGGGAGTGTGTTGGGTGGAGAGGCATATACGTGGAGGCAGGGGGAAGGAGGAAGGGGAGAGGTTGGGGGTCTTAGGGGAGGGGGGATATCGGGAAAGGTTTTACCATTTGCAATGCAAATGAAGATGATATTTAATAAAAAATAAATTAATTAAAAGAACCTTTATCCAAACTAACTAAAAGGTAGAGAGAATATACAAATTAACAAAATTAGAAATAAAAAGTGGTGCATAGTAATAGACTCTAAGGAAATTCAGAAAATCATAAAGATATACTTCAAAAGTCTTCTAATCAAAAAAGCCCAGGGTCAGATGGCTTTAGCTCAGAATTCTACAAGACTTTTAAAGAAGCCAACAGTCCCCAAATTAATCCACAAAACAGATACAGAAGGAACACTGCCCAATTCTTTCTATGAAACCACATTTACCCTGATACCCAAAGCACAAAAAAACCAAAGAAAATCACAGATCAATTTCCCTCATGACCACAGATGCAAAAATACTCCAACAACAACAACAACAACAACAACAACAACAGATCATCTACCATGATCTAGCAGGCTTCTTCCCAGAGATGGAAGGATGCTTCAAAAAAAAAAAAATCAATGAAAGTAACCTATCGTGCAAAGTATAAGAAAAGACACATGGTTTTCTCATTAGATGCAGAAAAGGCCTTTGACAAAATCAAATACCTTTCATGATAAAAGTCCTGAAGACATTAAGGATACATGGTAAATACCTAAACATAACAAAGGCCATTTACAGCAGGCCCATGGTCAACATCAAAGTAAATGGAGAGAAACTCAAAGCAATTGAAAGAGCAATTTGTCTACTCTCTCTATAGCTATTTAACATAATACTTGAAGCCTTGGTTAGAATAAGGTAACTAAAAGAAAAACAGAAGTGAAAGTGTTATTATTCACAGGTGAAATGATAATATACACAAGTGACTCTAGAAATCCCACTGGGAAACTCCTATAGCTGATAAACACCTTCAGCAAAACAGCTGGATACAAAATTGACTCACAAAAAAAATCAGCCCTCTGTAGTGGTTTGAATATGCTTGGCCCATGTTAAGTGACATTATTAGGAGGAGTGGTCTTGTCAGGGGAGGTGCAGGCTTGTGAGAGGAAATGCATCACTGTAGAGGCAGGACTTTGAGGTGAACACACACACACACACACACACACACACTTTTTTTCCTCTCAATCTGGCCAGTGCTACACAGCCCAAGTTTGCTTCCTTCCCACTATGAAGATAACCCCTGAAACTGTAAGCGAGCTCTCATTAAATATTTTCTTTATAAGAGTTGCCTTGGTCATGGTGCCTCTTCACAGCAATGAAACCCAAACTAAGACAGAAGTTCATACCCGAGATTGGGGCATTGCTGTGACAGGACTTTTGTTTTTTGTGATTGTTTGGAGGAATGTAGACTTTGGAAAGAACTGGAATGCTTTAAGGAGCTTTATGGAGCTTTAATAGGCCATACTAATAAAAATATGAAATATGGCACTGAGGGTGATTTGAAATGGGGGGGGGAGGGGCTAGCTCAAGAGATTTCAGAGAAGAATGTCAACTCTGCCTGGATATTTATTATTCCTGTGATATTTTGGTGAAGAATGTGGCAAATTCTGGTGAAGAATTTGCCCTTGTGTAAAGAGTTTGCCTGAGCCTAAAGAGATTTAGATTAAATGCATTGAGGAAAGGAATCTCAAAACAGCTTAGCATAGACTCTGTCCTGTAGTTCACTTTTATGAAGAGCGTTTTGATCAAGAATAGCAAGTTTAGAAAGAAAAAGTACAAAATAGGTGGTTCATAAAACAAGAACATATGCTTCACTATGTTCACAGCAGCCTTATTTGTAATAGCCAGAAGCTGGAAAGAATCCAGATGTCCCTGAACTGAAGAATGGATACAGAAAATATTTCATTTATTTACACAATGGAATACTATTCAGCTATTAAAAACTAGGACATCATGAATTTTGCAAGCAAATGGATAGAACTAGAAAATATGCTGAGTGAGGTAACCCAGACCTGATACAACCCACAGACTGTAAGAAGTTTAACAAGAAAGAAGGCCCAAGTGAGGATGCTTCAATCCCACTTAGAAGGGGAAACAAAATAATCATGAGAGGCAGATGGGAGGGAGAAGGGAAATGGAGGATCTGGTATGGGGAGGAGAGAGGAGAGAAGACCAGAAGAATGAATGCAAATATGCAGCTGCTCGAGGTAGGGGAGACCTCTAGAAAGTCCCAGAGACCTGGGATATGAGAGACTCCCAGGATTCAATGGAGATGACCTTAGCCTAAATGCCCAACAGTGGGGAGATGCAACCTGAAGAGACCGTCTCTCCACTAGACAGACAGGGCCCTCAGTGGAGGAATGCGGTCACCAACCCACCTTCAAAATTGTCCTTGCCTAAAAGAAATGCAGGGACAAAAAAGGGAGCTGAGACTGAAGCAAAGACGACCTAGTGACTGGCCCAACTTTGCATCCACACCAGGGGTAGGAACCAAACCCTGACACTATTCCTGATGATATGTTGTATTTGCAGACAGGAGCCTAGGATGGCTGTCCTCTGAGAGGCCCTACCAGCAGCTGATTGAGACAGATGCAGAAAATTACAGCCAACCATTGGACTGAGGTTGGGGACCCCTATGGAAGAGTTAGGGGAAGGACTGAAGATCTGAAAGGGGATGTCAACACCATAGGAAGAACAATAGACCCTGAGGAGCTCCCAGAGATTAAGCCACTAATCAAAGAGAATACGTGGGCTGGTGCATGACCCTCAGCACATACTGTAGCAGAGGACTGCCTTGTCTGGCCTCTGTGGGAAAGGATGCGCCTAATCCTATAGAAACTTGATGCCCCAGGAAGGGGGGATGCCCAGGGTGGGGGTGAGGGGAAGTACTCTCTCAGAGGCAAAGGGGAAGGGAGACAGGGTGAAGAACTCTGGGAGGGGGACCAGAAGGGAGAGTCAACATTTAGAATGTAAATAAATAAAATAATTTAAAAAATAAAACATAACCAAAAAACCCCAAATATATGTGGCTCAAGTATTAAAGGAACAACAAGTAGATGCAGCTAATTCTTGTATTCAAGAAGATAAACAGATTAAGGGAGTGGTGACCTTGGGGCAAGATCCCACCCAGCTACACTTATTGTTCATGCATTTGTGGTTGAATAGGAATTGTTATATCAATATTATGTTGTGACCTGGTTATAATTTTCATTTGGATGTAAGGAGGTATTATCCTGTGTCAAACTGACAAAGAATGATTGTTGACGGCTATTCTTGGTTGACTCTATCTGGAATGGAGATACACAGATATACAGAAATGGAGGACACAACTGTGATCATCGGGAGGCACAGTAGCCATGTTTACCAAGCTCTTGTGAAAAAGAATTAAAGAAAAGCTTAGGTCCAGGTGGTAGAACATACTTTTAATCCCCAGGAGAGAGAGGCAATCAAATCTCTGAATTCAAGGCCAGCTTGGTATAGAGCAAGTTCCAGGCAAAGAAAAGCTTAGGTCCAGGTGTAGTGGTTCACACCTTTAATCCCAGCACTCAGGAGACAGAGCCATGAAGATCTCTGAGTAAGATGTACTAGAATAAGGGAATCATATCCCAGCCCCAGCAAAAGGCTCAATGTGGCTGCTTCTGTCACATGGCCCTAGGTTTTGAGTCAAGAATAGAAGGGGTTACTGGGACCACTGATGCTCGTTAGCTAAGAAAAGTGGCAAGAAGAAACCACCATCACCAAGGTGAAATCTGGGAAATGTCCTCTGAGAGCAAAGAAGCTATGTTCTAGAGATAGACCACATACTAGACTTGGTAATTACCTCATGCTAGACTTGGTAATGTGTATAAATCACCCAGGTGGTGCTGGTTTTGAAGACACAAAGGGCTCACTGAGAGCAGCTGAAGCCTGGCATTGTGAGAGGCCAGGAAAGGCCACTGGTGAAGGCTAGCCTCAGTGGCAGCTAGCTGAAGGCTGAAGACTGAAGGAATCATGCAAAGAAGTTGGGGCTTGGCACCATGAAGAGAGCCTATGAGAGTCTACTGGAGAAAATGCAGTCTACTTACAGTAGAAGACCCTGGCATACTGGAGATGTCAGAATCATGGGGATGACCACTAAGAGGAGCAGCAGGGGAGTGGAGTTAGCCAGAGCCTGAACTGCTACCGAGTGCAGAGATGGAGAAGTGACCCAAGCCATTTGGAGAAGCCCAGGAGACTACATGTTGATCTCAGTCACTGGAACAAGCTGTGATGTTGAAGTTGACTTGGAGACCCCACGATGTTAGAGATGTCACAGCTGTGGGATATCAGCCGAAGAAAGCTGCGAACTAGGAGTACAACCAGGCCAAGAGAAACAATTGTGTTGCAGTCAACAGAGCTAAAAGGAGTTGGAGACTTGACATCTCACAGATGCAGAATCTGGAGTTTGGCCACCTGCTTTTTGTTCTTGCTGTGGTACAGAATTAACTCTTTGCGCTCCCTACCCTATGTTTTGGAATGGTAACAGACCCAACTAAATGTTTTCTCTTTTAAGAGTTGTCTTGGTCATGGAATTCCTTCACAGGAATAAAATACCTTCCTCTAAGAAATTGAGAATAATACCTTTCACAGAAGCCTCAAATAATATAAAATATCTTGAAGTAACACTAACCAAGCCAGTGAAAGAACTGTAAGATTAGTCTTTGAAAACAGAAGTTGAAAAAGGTATCAGAAGATGGAAAGATCACACATACTAATGGATCAGTAGGATTAATGTAGTAAAAATGGACATTCTATCAAAAGCATTTACAGATTAAATGTAATCCTCACCAAAATTTCAACACAATTCTTGACAGACCTTGAAAGGACAATTCTCAATTCTATATAGAAGCATAAAAAACAAAACAAAACAAAAAACCTGACCTCAAGTCATATTACAAAGTAATAAAGACATCATGGTAATTGCACACAAGCAGACACATTGATAATGAACTGACGACCCAAACATAAATCTATGAACATCAGATTTTTGGTAAAGACCGCAGAAATACACTGTTAAAAAAAAAAAAAAAGACAGCATCCGTAACAAATAGCAATATTTTAAACTGAATATCCGTATATTGAAGAATGTAGATAGATTAACAACTTCAACTCTACACAACACTCAACTCCAAATGGATCGAAGGCTTCAACATAAAGCTGGATACAATGAACCTGATAGAAGAGAAACACATCTGCACAGGAGACAGTTTCGTAAACAGAACGCACAGTGCAGGTGCTAAGATAGATGTACAATTAACAAATGAGACCTCATGAATCTGAAAAGCTTCTGGACATCATCAATAGGACAGAATTGCAGCCCAGCAAATGGGAAATATTTAAAGATTTTACCAAGTCTAAATCTAATAGAAGAGTAATATCCAAAGTAAAGACTTCAAGAAATTAAGACATCAACAAACTAAATAATCTAATTAAAAAAGACATAAAAAGAGAATTCTCAATAGAGGAATCTCAAATGGCTGAAAAGCACTTAACGAAATGTCCAACATCCTTAGTCACCAGAGAAATGCAAAGCAAAACTACTTTGAGATTCCACCTGTCAGAATGGCTAACACCAAAAACACAAGTGACAGCACATGCTGGTGAGGATGTGGAACAAGGGGAACACTCCTCCATTGTTGGTGGGAGTGCAAACTTGTATAGCCACTATGGAAATCAGTATGGTGACTGCTCAGAAAGTTAGGAATTCTCTGCCTCAGAATGCAGCCTAGGCTACTCGGCCGATGCTTTTACAAGGTTACTTGCTTGACCTTGTTTACTGCTACTCTACTTCTGACAGCCAGAAAGAGAAACAACCTAGGTGTCCCTCAACAGAAGATACAGAATGGATACAGAAAATGTGGTACATTTACACATTTATTCAGCTATTAAAAAATGAAATCATGCAATCTGAAGGCAAATGGAAGTAGAAAACCATCGAGTGAGTAAACTGAGACCCACAAAAATAAATATGGTATGCATTTACTTATATGTGGTTATTCGTTTTTAAATAATAAATAAGCTACAACATGTAGATCCTGAGAGGTTTTGGTATAGAGAAAGGGACCAGTGAGGGGGCACCTGAATTTTCCTGGAGTGGGATAGAGTTAATTTTATGACTGGCACGAAGCTGGTGTGGGGGTCTGGGTCGGTAAGACTAGGAAGATCAGGTTGAAAGGAGACGGATTGAAGAGGGAGTGAGGGGAGACAGCTAGAACTGAAAGGCACTTGAGGGCAAGAATGGAAAGTAACTATAAAATGACTCCAAATGATACTTTTATACTCACAGACCAGTACCTTATTCAGCTAACATCAGAGACACTTTTTATAGCAGATGGGAACAAATAGAGACCCACCACCAGACATTATGAAGTAGGGAAGAAAGGGAGAGACAGACAGACAGACAAATATACATCTTGGAACACAAGATTTATATTTGTGGATTATCTGGATTTATCTCCATTAAATCCCTTTCCTCCAAGCTCAGGAAACCGCAGAAGAGAGAAAAGGGAGACCAAGGGACGATGGACACCAGAACAAGGCCCTCTAAGACATCTGAGCAAGCCCCTATGGCCTCAGAGACTGAAGCACGGTGAACAGGGCCCACGGCTTTGCACCAGGTTCTCTGCATTTACACTCTAGTTTTCAGTTTAGCACTTTATGGGGAGGGAGGGCTGAATAAATGCAGAGTGGCTCTCTGATCCCCATGCCTACTATTGGTACTCTTATCTTTTTGTTGGCTTGCTTCTTCACCTATCCTATCTATGTTGGTGTTTGTTTCATCTTAGTATATTTTATTTTGTCATGTTTGTTGTTACTTCTTAGAAGCCTGTTCTTTTCTAATGAAAGACAAAAAGGGAAGAGATGCGGGTGTGAGAGGAAGTGAGCAGAAAGAAGACATAGACTGTATGAGAAAAGAATTTATGTTTAATAAGAGGCAAAACCAAGAAAAAATGAATTTAACTTGTGAGATATCACCTAATTATTCATGACATTTTAAGTACAATTATCATATATGTACAACAAATAAATTACAGTCTGTTGAGCTTTTAAAAAATGTATTTTAATCTCATTCCAAACAGAAATTTCTAGATACAAATACATCTCATTCAATTTACTGTTTTACATTCTGAAACTTAAAATATTATAAGGATTCAATATTTTCATCTTTTATAACCTCAATATATTATATATTTAATATATAATATATATACAATACATACACGTAGTCAGCAGGATTACAAAGTAATTCTCAAATTTGATCAGTATTGATAAATATTTTTAGATTAAACATAACTATTTAGAATCAAATAAAAATAAAATACAGCAGGCCCAAAACTAACAGTGAGACTGCTGATGTTCATATGGGCAATCATTTAAAAAGAACTTTCACGCTGGGTGGCATTCACTTTAAAACAATATTCCTGCTACTCTCAAGTAGCAGTACTTGTAGACAAGAGGTGATTTATATCTCCATTCAATTTCAAATGACTGTGCAGCTTTTCTCACTGTAATATACAGTAGCTGTCTCTTCCTTTCTGTTGGATTTTTTTTGAGGACTAATACATTACCAACAGAAGTAACTTTAGTTCTTTTCCTTCCCTCGAGCATGGCTCAGTTTGAAGATTGCTCTGTAGGCAGCAACTACGAGGAATAACAGTACCACAACACCAGGAAACACAGTCAGTAACTGGAGTCCTAGGAGAAGCCTTTAAGACTGTTGGAGATTTGCAACTGTAAACCAAGGTAATCAGAAGGATTACCCCTGCAGATAGATAGCCCTCTCACATTAGTTCTCACAATGAGTTACAATTCCAATGCCACAGTGTAACAGTGTAACAACCTGTCTTGTGAGTTTTAAATATTACACTAATTCACCCTGAGAGTACAGAGGAAGCATTCAAAACAAAACACTCCAAGAATTTTTTTCTCCGTTCTATTTGCATTCTTCTTTTGTCAACCCTTCAAGGGCACAGATATTTGAATTTAAAGTGTGACTTGGATATCCGTTTTTGACTGAAATTCATGCCACTGTCAGATACTGATGATAGAAAAGCCCAAAAAGGCTTGTAGAAAAGAGGCAAGCAGCAATCCACCATGTCAAAAATGACAGAAGTCCTCGAAAAAGGAGAGGCGTGAAGATGTTTTTTAAGCTGCTCAGTGCCACTGTGATTTGTGTAACAGTTACCTTCATCTTCCCATCAGGTGATGGTAGTTCAGGGTAAACCAAATTGGAGTGGAGATTATTATCCACTGGCAAGGGAGAGACAGCTTCTGGATAAATACCCCAGGAATGATTACCTAGAATATTCAGGACACAAAACTTGGTAAGTAAATGATTCTAAGGATCAAACAAAACAAAACAAAAAACAGAAGAAAAAAAAAAAACTCCCCACCCATATTACAAAGTTTAAAGTGAACCATTTTATGTTGAAAATAAAGTAATAATTTTGCTATTTGTTAAAGTAATAAAATTAACTGAATCATAATATAGCATGGTTTAAGTAAAAATATATTAAAAAACCAAGTATGACAGGCTCTTAATTCAGTGCAGTGAAGTCTGGCAATCCATAAGCTATGAGTCAACCACCTTCGCTGACGGCACAGACTCACTCACTTCCTAGAAACCCTTTCTGCCTCTACAGCATCACACCAAATGTCTTTCTGAGAAACCACATATGATGTCAATGTGAGAAACTGTAATGGCTTTTTTTTAGGTTTCATCCTAAGCTTTTTTACCTTACACAGGATGTGAGTCACACACTGTGAGCTGCCTGCCCCTTACAGTACACAGGTCTGAAGGCACACTTAGGATCTGTTCCCTGGTATGAGGGAGCCTATTCAGACCATACTTAATAGTTTCTTGGGGCTTCTAACTCCACACTATGGAAGGCTGCCTGGGCTAAGAAGAAGGAAACAGGGTAACCACGGGTACTACCACACAAGGAGAGTTGACAGTCCCAGATCACACTTTCACCCTGAAAATCCTTCATCCTTCCAACATAAGTTACCTGAAGTCGAACTGTCTATAAAATCTGCCACCTAGCTAAGTTTACAAAGACTTTGTAATAACTGAAATGTTAGGCCCTAACAAACCTTTAATTCGCCTGCTTATAACACTCAAGTCTAAAACCAGTGCTTAGCCACATTCTTTGAGAACTCTGGAATTAACCTTAAATGAAAACCCTTTAAACATAAAATAATAAAACTGCATATACCCAGGTTTCTAAATTCAAGACGTCTCTAGAAAAGACTTCCCTGGTTTCCTCCTAAAGCTACAACAAGCAGCGGCCATGTCATTAGGTGAACATCCACACTGGTGATCTACAGCGAAGGGTGTGTCTCGGGTGCCCTGGCACGCAGGCATGCCTACCTAGTGTTTTCAGAAGCAGAGTCATGTGAAGCAGCATCACCAGAGGTGCCACATACTGCAGGGCAATGACACACAGGTAATAAAAGACTCGTGCCACCTGTAACCAACAACAGCCAACAAGTTATGAGCGAATCAACTGGTCCCAAAATTGTCATGCTGCAATGCTTATGACATTAACTAATCCTTTCGTGAGAAAAAAGGTGAACTATTATTAAGTCTACATTTCATTATGTATGTACCCTAACTTCAACTAGGCTCAACCTAAAGATGAAGATTTTAGAATCTGAAAATACTATAAAATTGAAAAAAAAAATCTCAAAAGTAAAAAATTACTAAAGTCTCTATGAGAGCAACTTACACACCACAGTAAACAGCCATAACAGGCAGATGTGAACATGAACTCTAGAAATAATAAAACACTAAATCGTCATTCCATATGAACTATTTGAGGTCAACGTTTGATTAACACAAAAATATATAAAATATAGATGGAAAACAGGGGCCAACATTCTAGTAAACCTAAAAAGAAAACATATCCGACTCCAGGCTCACTGTAATGGTGACACATTACTCACACTCATCTTCTTGGACGTCTCCTCTAAGTACTTAGAATTTGCATGGACATACATGGAGAAGGCTTAGAGGCACTGCATTCCCCCAGTCTGCAAATCATAAGGTCTGAGAACACACTGTAAAACCTTTCAGGTTAGATGGCTTCCTATTCAGCAAAAGGGCCATGCCACAGCCTCATAGCAACTAACAGTGTAGACACATAAGCCCCTTTCAGCAGCACAATTGGATAAAGGTGTCCGACAAATGACGGCTTATGTCCACCTCACTTGTCTACAGGGAAGATATTATGAGATGGCATATTTCAATTAAGGGTCCAAATTATTCTCCATAAAATGGCTTCTGTCATTATTTTTTCATTTTGACTATTACAAAACTTGCCATTTTCTGTAGCTCAACTGTACTTATTCGGCCTGCTTCTTTCTTCATTTGATCCACGCATTTCTGGGCCAAATTTAAATATGCTTGCAGGTGACTTCTCATCATGGCCAACCGCAAAACACATAGCAGGATTATTAACCAGAGTCGGAGAGTATCGAATGTAGCTTCTGTCATTCTAGAGATGAGAAAGGTGACACGGTGCTCTCAGGGATCACAATGTATTAGCATGGGAGTCATGCTACTTACTGCTCACCATGCCCAACTCAGGAAATCCATACTTACCCAGACTGAACCGGACAGCCAGAACCAAAGAATTCCACACTGCCAATAACATACGCAATGGTTTCACTTGTACAAAATAAGCAATCATATAAATGCATGATGAAAGTGTAAGTCACACAAGAGCCCGCTTACTATCTATGTCTAGGACAAAATGAGAGCTATATAACAAAGTCAGTGAGTCTGAATGCTCACAGATGATTGAGTCCAAAAGGATAAGTAATCACAAGTGGAACTAATCAAGTCAATGGCTCACCTACACTTCGCTATAGTTTTACATGTTTATATATTTATTTAGTTGGAGAGATTTCAGTCTGCTCTGTTTCTAATTAGGACCACTGAAAACTGAGAAAAAAAATTTCTCACAGATTAGAAACTTCCTTAATTAATCTGTCATGTTCTAAGTGGTGCCTCAACAATAAGTTTAAGATTTTAGCATAGCTTTGTAGCTCAAGACAGCAGGGACTGGGGGAAACAGGGACAGGTGCTCTCTGGGAAACAGTCCACGAATCAATGACACTGTCCCAGAAAAATATTAGTAGAATGTGATCCATGAAAGACACCTAATATTGAGAGTGTCCAACAACCCCTCATCATGCTCACATACAACCACCATGTACATGCACATACCCCCATTGTGGTGATCTGAACAGGTGTGACACCCCCCCCCCCCCCCCAGGCTCATGTTTGAATGCTTGACCCATTGGGAGTGGTACTATCAGAAAGTGTAGCCTGTGAATGTGTCCTTTCTTTTGAACAAAACATGTCACTGTTGGGACAGTCTTTGAGGTTTCTGATGCTCAAGAAAAACCCAGTGTGATATGTAATCTCCGGGTGCTGCCTGCAGATGATAATGAACTAAACCTCTGAAATTGTAAGTCAGGCCCAATAAAATGTGTTCCTTTCTAAGAGTTGCCTTAGTCATGGTGTCCTTTCACAGCAATGAAAGCCTAGCTGAGACACCCCTACACACAGTTTTCCCCTTTGTGTGCTCTATTCATTCTACCATAGACTTCAGGGTGCGTCTTAACTCCAGCTCTTACTTGGGAAATCAGTGTGTGGAATTGCACCAAGCATCATAGAGTTATGACATCAAATCACCCACAAGGTACTCCTTTTTCAAACAGAAACCAGTTCTTACAAAATAACAATAAAACTTTTAAGGATTAAGGAGACATCAAAAAGTCTATCTTCATTACCAAAATACTTTAAGCTTTTCCAAGCAGTCTAGCTTTTGAAAAGATGTTATAAGAGTGTTGCCGTGCCTGGCTTTTCATAGGTTCTGGGAACCCAGACTCAGGTCTCTGTGCTTGACCAGCTGTCAACTTTACCAAATGAACCATCTCCTAGCCTGAAACAATTAAAAAAAAAGCCTAAAACAATTCACAATAGGCCTTCCCTACACCTGTTCCATTACTCCATCACCCTCTGTCACCAGCAGCTGCCTGGGACATGAACTACAGGCCTACCCATACCGGTGCTAGGGCACATCGTGCTGTTGAATAAGAAAGTCAAAGGAAAGACAGAGAAGACATGAAAACGTGATTTTGTCTGAGCGTTTTCTGAACTGAAGGTCAGAAATGGGAATGAGACAAAAACTTTAAAATTCATAGTGTTTTGTTTCCCTTTTCAAGGTTATAACGGTACAGATTTAAATTCCAATGCAAAGGCACTGTTGGCTAGAAAACATAAACATATAACATTTTTAACAATACATTTCCACTAGAAAAAGTGAGTCAAATGAGTCAGTCAAAGACAGTAGCAATAGAGAGATGTAAGGGTTTGTGTAGCCTTGATGCTGTCATTCCAAGTGACCTGTCTAGAAATCTGTTCCCTGGAGTGTGGAACAAGGGCTGACTGGTAACACAGCAAAGATGGCTATTCATAGCTATGGAGGAGAACAGCAAAAAATTACTAGAATAAACTAGAAAATGACTGGCTCATTTTACAAGTTCAGGATCTGGAATCAGCTACTAATTAAGTATCAAAGTTAGCTGGGGCTACAATAAGACCTACTCTCAATCAATCAATCAATCAATCAATCAATCAATCAATCAGAGAGAATGGCAAGAACGAATTATTCCCAAATTCCAAAGTAATAATGGTCTTTAGGATATCGTCTGGTTTTCCTTTCTGGCTATAAACACACAAAGGCTGCATGTAGTCACATTTTACTTTTTCGATACTGTACCAGAATATAAGCACACATTTAAGCACATTTCCAAACAGACAACAGCATATTCACTCTTACTTCTGACTACAAGCACTATTTCATATACTTAGTACTTTATGTGACAGAAAAAAAAAACAAATCACTCTCTTCTTGTCCAACAGACAGTCATTATTTCATCATCTAGCACATGGATGCTTGACTTCAAATACATTTTGTTTTGAGACAGGGTTTCTCTGTGTATTCTGGCTGTCCTGGAATTTGCGTTATGGACCAGGCTGGCTTCAAAGTCAAGACATTCACCTGCCTCTGCCATCCATGTGCTGGGGTTAAAGGTGTGCTCTGCCACTGGCCAGCCAAAGAGATTTTAAACTAAATTATTAATTTACAACTAAAACAGAGGAAGATGGAGAATATTTACGCTATAATTTTGATTAACTGTTTATGAAATAGAGAAGAAGCAAAGATTAAAAAAAAAAAGGAGAGAAAAGTTACGAGACTACCCTAAGGATGTTGTATATAAACAAACTGGATAATGGATTTTGGTACTGCTACATTTGGAGGAGGTGGGGGCATGGAGAAATGAGAATTTCACTATGCTACCCAGCCTGACCTTAAGCTCCTCATCTTTAGGCCTCATGACTTTAGACCCATGACTGGGATCATTAGATGTGCGTCCCCAGGTCTGTCTCCCACAAAATGGTTGAATAATATACCATTAGTCAACTACTTAACTTTTGAATGTGCCAAGGAGAACAGTAACTATGAACAATTACTACACAGAAGACTAAGAAAAATGCTGACAATCACTGACACAGCATAACTGCTTTCTGACAAATGCTAGTTTCCTTGTTTTTCCTAATTTTACTTGTAATACGTCAAATTAAAGTTATTATTAAGGTTTAGTTGGTTTAGTTACATGGAGGATAGACACTACTTCAGTGAATACTTCCCTAGTTCAAAAGGATTAAGTAAAAAGAAGAAGGTCATGGTCATCACTGGTTCTACTCTCCAAGGCAATCAAGTATATACTATATACGACACAGAGCGTGCTGTGCAACCAGTGACTTGTCAGACTTCTCCATTTTAATTCTGATGACACAACAGTGAAAAGAAAATCATTAAGCACATTTCAAAGGGCTGCCTTATACATGATCTTTCACTGAATTCTATCAAGAACCCCGTGAGGTAGATATCACTTCCTTTTCCAGATGGGGAAACAGAGACGATACAGTCAAATAATCTGCTTCAAGTGACAGTCTCAGTGAGGAGCCAGGCTAGAGTGTGACACAGCGGTCTGAACCTTTCTAGACCTGTAACAGAATCCCACAACATGTAACTAGCACACAGAGAGCAGTTATTAATGCCTGTCAATAATCTGCTTCTGTATTCCCTTGACATATTATTCTGCTAAAACATAGCTGTGTAATTGGTGATATATAAACAAGTAAGAATAATAAGTTTAAGACATCACTTTTAATTTTCCTAAATATGTTGTAGAAAAAATTTCTCACTTGTTAGATGGCAATTGCAGTACTTAGTGTATAAAATCTCTAATTTATTTGAAAAACATTTTATCTAAAAGCCATGCATGAAACAAAAGGAAATGTTAAAAATTTCCATGGATAAGGAAATAAATACCATTTTAGTTTTCATTGGCATTACTTTCCCTCTGTTTCACAGTAGAACAATAATAAAAACACTATAGAAGGATCTAAATAAGCAAAATGGCAGATGATAATTGGACATCTGGAGATAAGTCTCAGGGTGTATATAGGCTAGTATTAGTGTAGAGTAACAACTGTTAGTATTCTTTCCAAAAAAAAGGGTCAAAATAGGTTATATAATGGGCTGCAGCTTCAAGTTCAAACCTTATCTTTAGCACTTACACTAATATTAAAGTACCTCAACTTATCATAAAACAGAAAAAAACCTTTAGAAGAAGTGTGACATGTCTTCAATTCTAATATTCAGGAGGCAGAGCCAGGCAAATCTCTTATGAGTTCAAGACCAGACTGATCCACACAGTTGAGTTCCAGGATAGTCTGGACTACATACTGAGACTCTGTCTCAAAAAGTGAATAAACCTACCTACTATTAAGAAAAACAACTTTGATGTATAATGAAACAAAACATAAGACTCAAGTGCCCATACTTACAAAGGGACACTTTCTTTACCCAATGGTGGGTTCATGATGTAGTCTTTGGTGATTGGTTTCACCCAGAGCAGAACCATAAATAAAGGTGCCAAGAAGTTGATGTGAAGTAATGTTCTGAAAGTATACAAGAAATACACATTAAGATCTAGAAACAAAATGTGCAAGGATAACTCAGGTGTGACATTTCTAATCATTTACTGTTAACCAGAATTCTTCAGACCTGAGTGGTCATCTTGTGGTTCAGGTGTGAAGATGGAGACCTAGAGAGTCCAGTGGCAGTCCCTTAACTCCAGGGCTCAATAGATGGTGTTTTAATGATTATCTAATTCCAGTGATCCCAAGGGATGTGTGTGTGTGTGTGTAAGTCATATGAAAATTTTCAACACATTTAAACCAAACACTTACTTATCATCCACAAATAAATGACAGTGATTAGAAAAGTCATCATATTAGAAGGCAAGTGGCAAATGAAATACAACTTACAACTGAGCAACCTTGCAATATGCAATGATCATTTATAATGATAAAATTATATTACCAAAATTACAAATGACTCAAGATTTATATTTCTTGGACTATTATAAACACAGATGAAATTAAATTATCATATGCAAATAAACATAATTTACTTTTTCCCCCTATTTTTAGTTCTATGGAACAGACCTTGTTACACAGCCTAGCCTGGCCTTCGTGTAACTCTCAGCCTCACAAAAGCTGGAACTGTAGACATGAGCCACATACCCAGCCTGAGTTCACTCTGGACAAGGCTACATTCCTAATGCAGGAAGGGGCTGTCAGGATTGAGCTGCAACCTCTCTGTTAACTAGTATCTAAATCTGTATCCTACAGATACACATGGCTTACCAAAATGTTTCTCTCTGGACAAAAGAAAAGTCACACTATTGTATTACAACACACTGCTTTCATTATCAACCACAAAGGGGGCTTAACTATAGGTTTTAAAATACACAGACTTTTAAATATTACTCCATAGACAAATGGTAGGGACAGGTCTGGAGGACACAGGGACAGTGTGGACAGTGAGGAACAGTAAGTCCTGAGAAGAAGAGTGGTACAAGCTACAGTGCTCTGCCACAGGGGTGCAGCCCTGCCCGCCCGCCTGCTGCCCCTTTGCCACTCAGGATGCCCACAACAGAACTAGCGTGCCCACACTGCTACAGCACAACAGGGTGAGTGCTGGGCCACAGTAGGAGGCTGCAATAAACTGGAAATACACAAAATCCCAAAGTCTCAAGAGGAAAACCCTTAAAATGAAGCCACATTTTACTGAAGATAGATGTGTCACCCTCTCTCCAACCATCACTAAGTGCTTTATGTTTTATAATGTGATTCTTTCATCCCACGGTCTTGGTAAACCATGGAGGGCAGGGAAGAAAGAGCAGTATTAGGTATGCAGTGTTGCTAGGGAACACTCCAGTACCGAGGAGCAGCCCACAGCGGTTTCAGTAGCTTGTGAAGGGCTCCCCTCCACCCACCCTTTTCAGCTTATTTAAATCCTAACACTGGGGTTAGTGGACTGCAGTGTGTGTGTAGAGAGGAGGGGGAACCAGATTTTGTCTAAAAAGAAGCCTTTAGAGAGCTGGGTGGTGGGAACGGCAGGACACAGTGAAGAGCATGCTGAATAAAAGAAAAGAAGTGGGGGAAGAAGCAGGGGTGCAGCGGGCGGGCGCTAGGAACCAGTAAACACCTAAACAAGGACAAAGCAGAGTCAAGAGAAAAGTGAAAATTGAAGAACCTAGGTAAAGATGAGAATGTAAAGAGAGGAACTGGCGTCCTGAAGTGTCCTACGGAACACTGACTTTAGAATCCTCCTGGAGGAGCTTAGGGACTATACATATGTATATAAAAATGGAGTATTCTCAAGCAAGACTTGCACAGAGGCAAGATGAGATCCTGGATATAAACAAAAGTATATACAACCTCACCTTTCTGATAAGATGTCTCTATTGATAAATAAAATCCCAATCAACCAAATAAACTAAGACCCCCAAATAGCCACAGAAAACAGCAACGGCTTCAGAACCATGAGTAGAGGTTTAAAGTTTTCTCCCTTTCAGAACCAAACTAAGATCTGGTGGTTAAACTAACTTGATATAGGATGTTGCACAGTATTTACAATCTTGAAATAAAATAGTGAATTACTTTAAGTCTAAAATGTAGATCAACAACTTCAAAACCTTTTTACAAATGTGACTCAGGCTTAAAATTATTTGTCATAAAATATTAAAATATCTGAATATAAACACATAAATTTTAGGTATTTTAAATTAAGTTTTTAATAAGGAAAATTTCATGAGATTTTCAGTTTGAATATAGAGACCAAAATATAAATCTCTGAATTGAAAAGAATTAACATAGCTGGGCAATGGTAGCGCACGCCTTTAATCCCAGCACTTGGGAGGCAGAGGCAGGTAGATTTCTAGCCTGGTCTACAGAGTGAGTTCCAGGACAGCCAGGGCTACACAGAGAAAACCTGTCTCGGAAAAAAAAAAAAACCAAAACCAAAAAACAAACAAACAAAAAAACAAACCAAACAACCCCCCCCACCCAAAACATAAACCTTAACATTTTACATACAGGTAAAAATGAGTAACAACGAATGTCTTTTTAACACATGCTTGAAATTTCAAACAGAAACTACTTATAGCTGATAGGAAGTGGTGTGACATCAAATATTTATTAATATTAATTTTAAAATAATTTTATGTTATTACAATAATATACCTTAATTAAGATGGAAAACATATATTTATCTGCATGTGCTTATGTACATTTTCCGCTTACTGTGTAATTTTTTCTGTTGCCAAATTCAGGGCATCCAGATGCATTTGAGCCAGCCGTAATCCAGGAAATGTCAAAAATGCCCCAATGAGTGAGCAGAAAACAGCCAGGAAAAATTTGAAAGTAAGTTTTGAGACAGGACCCCTAAAAATAAAGTTTAAAAAATACTTATAAATTTTTTGAAAACTTACTAAGAATCATTTTTTCTATCCAGGTAATTTACAAATCATAATAATGTCAGTACATCAAAGTATGTACCACATATATACATATTGATCTTATTTTTAACAGATCAGGGTGAACTATAAAGTACACCAACAGCCAACAATCCAAGCTACACATTAGTGGCATATGGCTCGGATAGAAGTTAGCGTCATCTTTGGAGACAGCAGGATTGTAAGAGCAAAACCAGCTAAGAATCTGATGGAAAGTCTAACTTCAGTGACGATACAAAGCATGAGCAGGCGTTCCCAGAGGTGATGGCCCAGGGCAGGCAGTGGAGGTTAGGGGTAAGCCCCTGTGTGTCTGCATGCACTGGCCCCGGGGTGGATCCCAATACCAGAATGAGGGATGGAGAGAAGTGAGAGTTCTAGCATAAGGGAATTATTTTTACTGATGAAAATCAACTAGTTAAAGTAAAAACTGCTTTAAGAATGAAAAATGTTAAGTGTAAATAATGGTCAAGTTGTCAAAAACTTACTGAGATTCTAAACCCTGCTTTTCAAGAAACTGCATTGCACTGTCTGAAAAATTTGTAAATCCTGTAAGAATGAAAAAGAGATTATTGTCATCATAGGGTGAAATATACTCTTAGAAAACAGAGCTCTTATATTCTAATGACTAACTTCTTTCTGTGTGTTAATAAGTATGCAATGATGCAGTAAAAATCGGTTATTAGCGAGACCAGTCTCTAAGATATCCCTTTGATACTTGTACATTCCATGAGTGCAGAAAATTTGAATTAATTCCTTAGCATTACAGAAACTTATTAAACCTTAAGAAAAAACTAAGGGTGTAATATTTTGGGGATAAGGTTAATAAAACCTTATAAAATAGCAACAACAAAGATCTCATTGAAGATCAGCAAAGGTTAATTAGAACATAAGCCAACTCTACTTTTAAATGTTTATCTGACTAAAACTTAAGTACTGAAATAAAAATTATATAACTAAAATTGATTTTTTAAAGTTGTATAAAACTTTTACCTGTTTCAAGTCCAAACTCCAGGTAGTTCTCTGTTACTATCAAAACTGCCATTGCTTTAACGAAGAAAAAAAATCCAAAGGTGACACAAACTGACCTTTCACCTCCATCTTCTACTTTAAAATAGTGTGTAGTTAATGAAAATAGAACTTTGCTGCAAAAGGAAAAGTTCAGGAAAAACCACAAATAACTTGTGGGAGCTATGCACAGCCATCTTTACATGAGGCAAATGCCAAAAGAATACAGAGTATTCGCTTTGATTCTATCCAGTTTCTGTCAGAGGTCCTTGGGAAGTGAAAACTAATGAAAATCTTAATGAAAATAGAACACAAAGAGAAAATCTAATATGAGTTTATATTTTTAAATTAAGGAAAAGTCTGTAAAAATTAAACTGTAATTACATAACTTATTTCTTATATATATGACTAAATTTAATGGAGGTAACGACAGAATCTAAGAAGACAGGCTCAGGACAACAGCAGCTTAAAAAGGAGTGGCAGAGATTTTAGGTTGCTACTCTTCTTGGGCACACTTATCAAGCATTTATATCTATTACTTTGATTTATAATGAAATACATAGTATAATACCACTGAAGTCATTTGTAACCACTAAACTAAAAAATTTAAAAATTGCTTATAGCTGCTGGTGTTATATGAAAACTATTTAGAACGACCATTCATGAGGGTTAAACAAAGACAATTCCACCTGAATTCCAAAACAATCAAAGTGTCAACATGCCCACCTTGAAAATAAAACAAAAGCCGACATGTTACCCGAGCCTGGCATAACACACATTTACTCCTTTCATTAGGATCAAGTCTAATCTAACGCCAACCTAGCAGCTGCCTCACGCTCCTTGAAAGGATAAACCAAATACACAACATAATGCAGCCAGTAAGCAAACCTAGACATAAGCAACTTTGGTGTGAAGGCCAGGTTAAGCACTGGAAAAACCAGCTGTCTTTTAGTATTAGTCACCTCAAAACACACCAAGGCTAACAAAGCCCATGTCAGAAGTTAGGCAAAAGCCTGGAAGTCTTGCAGTCAGATTAGAGAGGAGGCTAAGTAACCCTACCCAGGCCTCACAACCCAGAGCCTGGACACGCAGCACGCAGTACTCCCCTGTCCACCTCCACCAGCTACACTAGAGTCAGTGGCACTCAGGGGCAAAGGATGGAGCTTTTCAAACTAGTTAAGCATTCTTGCGTTATTTTTCAAAAGGAGCATGCTCTGTTTTATTTTATTTAATCCATCGATTAATGAATAAATACTGTGAGGGTCTCAGCCTAGGGCCTTAAGCTTCCTAGGAAAGAGCTTGACCACAGACGTATGTACACCCTGTTCAATAATTTCTATAGCAAAGAATAAATTTTCATGTCTTCTGAACCTGGAAAGCCGGCAATCTCTTCGAAGTACAGAGAGAGTTTAAGAAGCAGGACCGTCACGTACTCATCAGAGCAGGACTTTGTGGCACTGTGACGCTTCATTCTCTAAAATCCCTACGACTGCTCTTAAGTCTTACCTGCACCTGCTAGTCAGTCTTTCTCCTGCTTTTTAGTAACACCTACTCAATCATTTATAAGCCTCTCTGAGTATACTGTGGCACTGTTGAACTGGTATGATGCTGTGCTATTAAGTTTAAGCAAATTATCAAATTTATTTGATGTTAATTTAAATTCAAATGATTCAGAGGTTTGTCAAAAGCATCATTCCCATGTTACTTTAAGAAAGATGATTTTTAAATTTTGTCTTCCATGAAATCATTACACATAACAAAATATTATTCTTCTCAACTTTTATACAAAAAGAGATTTTGCTAATTATGCTTTCAACTACAGAGACTCTTCAATACCAGGTTTTTGATAAAGCTGTAAAGGAACCAAATTATCTTATATTTACCTCAAAACTAAAGTAAGTCAGTCAGTCAGTCTCTCTCTGTCTTTGTCTGTCTCTGCCCCCCCGCCCCCCGGGGGTGTGGGGGTGTGGGGTGCGTATTCACATCATTTAAACCTTGCCTGGTATAGAACCCTAGCCAACCACCTGGGACTGGTGAAGTCACGAATCTTAGAAGTATATCTATTACATCCTACTTTACTAGACCAGCATAATTCTTAACTACATTCTAAAACTTATTCTAAAACAAACATGTTTATTTTGTTTCATCTTTTATTGAGACATGGTTTCTCTGTGCAGAGCCCTGTATGTTTTGGAACTTGCTCTGCATATCAGTCTCCTCTCAAACTTAGAGATCCACCTGTCTCTGCTTCCTGAGTGCCTGAATTAAAGGCATGCACCACTACCACCCAGCTAAAACATACTCTTGTAATATCTAGGTAAGTACAGCTTCTTTCTACAACAAATAAAGACTATCACAGAAAACAACAGACACAATGCAGCAATCACCAGACCATGGGGAACTCAGAACCAACTGATCTATCTACCACACAACTCCTGCTACCTAAGGCTCAGAGAACGTTGGGGGGGGGGGATTATAAAAACCAGAGGACCAAGAAGTCTACAGTATCTCCTATAAGTGACTGGCTAAAAACACCTGAATCATGACAATATCAATAGTCATACTAATGTGAAAGGGGAAAAATAAACCTCACAGGGTCCAACCCCTAGACAAAAGCCTAGCAGCCATTAAGAGCGCTGAGAGAGGGAGAAGGGCGGGTTATGCAGCTCTGCATCCCTCTCTCCCCTGCCACGCACACACACCAATAAGAAGCAAAGGAAAAAAGGCTGCCATGTTGAGACTGAGTGAGGAGGGACACAGAAAGCACTGAAGGAAGGAAGGGGACCAGTGATGTAATTATATGCTAATTTACTGTAATTTTTTAAAAAGACTATGTACATTGAGAGACTATGACCCTGACCTGAATCAAGTCTCCAGCCAATTTCAGCAAAGCAGCAATAGTTTGCCATAAATGTAAGTCATCATGCAGTGAAGATCAAAACACAGAAATAACACCACCTTAATAGAAAACTTTGATAAAATCCAGAATTCCTTCATGATAGAAATCATAAAAAGCTTGTGACAGAGGAAGTGTACATCGACATACTAAAAGCTATATATAACAATCCAATCTATCATACTGAATGAAGAAAACCCCAAGCACATTCACACTAAGATCTGGAATAAAATAAAGATGTCCACTCTTTTCATTGTTATACAATACAGTTTGAAGTCTTCCCTAGACCAATAGGACAAGAGAAAGAAATAAATGGGATATGAATAGGAAAGAACAAAGTATCCTTTTTTGCAGAAGATATGATTATGTAAGAGTTCCTAAAGACTCTACCAAAAAAACTTTTAGAGATGATACTTTCTGTAAAGTGCAAAGACACAAACACACAAAAACCAAGAGAGCTGTCTTATATACCAATGACAAACACACCAAAAAGGGAATCTTATTTACAACAGCTATAATAAAATAAAATTAAAAATGCCTAGGAATAAAACTGAACCAAGGAAATAAAGGGACTCTACAATAAAAACTTTCCAACAGAGAACAAAGAAATTAAGGAACATACTAGAAGACTGAAGAGTTCCCACACTCATGGATAGGACAACTAAGCCTATGAAAATGGCCATCCTACCAATAGCAACCTTCAGAGTCAATGCAATTCCAATTAAAAATACACGGTCTCTTTACAGATACAGAAAACCACAAAACCACTGCCAAGCATTTCTGGGCAAAAAGTAGGATAGCTAAGATAGTCCTGAGCCAAAAGATGTTTGGGAGGTACCACCATACTTGATTTCAAATTATACTATAGTAATAAACATAGTATGGCACTGGTACGAAAACTGGTACCCTTGATAGGATAGAACTGAGAACCCAAATATAAGTTCATGTCACTACAATTATACAACTTTTGGCAAAGTTGTCAAATAATAAATTGTATCTCATCAAATGATGCAGGGAAACCTGGATATTAACATGTAAATAAGACTAGTTGCACAAAACTCAACTACAAAAGGATCATGAGACACTTGAACGTAATCCTGATAATATAAAACCAGGAGGGGAAAATGTACTGTGCATGCTTCAACTTATAAGGGCAGGCAAGAAGCTGGCAAGCAAGACTCCAGTACCTCAGGAAATAAAAACAATTGACAAATGGTATCCTACAAAACTCAAAGGCTTCTGTACAGCAAAGCAAACTGAAATAAGTAATAGGCCCATATTTACCAGCTATGTATTCATCAGGGATTCATGTCCAAAATATACCAAAAACTCAAAAACTAAAGATTAAGAAAATCAAGAATCCAACTAAAATATGTGCTATGGAATGGAACTGAAAATTCTCATACAAAGAGCCAGGAGGTACCTTAAAAAGTGTTCATCTGCATCACTGCCCACCAGGGAAATGTGATCAAAACTCTTTAAAGATTCCATGTAACCCCAATCGAAATAGCCATCTCCAGTAATAAAAATGACAGCAAATGCAGGCATGGATATGGCAAAAGGGAAATCGTACATACTGTTGGTGGAGTGTAAACTAGTGGAATCAGTTCTGAATAAAACTGCTTAAGGCCCATCTCTACTACTACGGAGCCACATTCACCTTCCACCTCAGAGATACTCATACAGCCATGCTCACAGCTCTTCTATTCACAAGGGGAAGAAAATCAGACAGCCAAGATATCCCAACAGATGAATACATAAGAATCTGCACGTACAATGCGGTCGCGTTTTGTTCAGGAACAAAGAACAACAAAATAAAGAAATGGACAGGACCGAGAAATTGGTATTTCAGGGCCCAAACTCCCTCTTATGTTTGTATCCTAGGGACAAACTTTTGTTTTGTGTATTTAACTTGGAAGACAAGTTGAAGCCAGGAAATTAAAAGGAAGATATGTGGAGGTACGTTAAAGGGGAGAGCAAACTAGATTATAGGTCAAAAGAAAGTAGAAAGCTGGAACATTGAGGGTGGGGAGGTTTACGCAGGAGGAGGCACCGTATGGGGAAGCAATGGAAGCCGAGGAGGCCCCATGAGACACAGGAGGAGCCTGCGGTGGGCTTAGCGAATCAAATGCAGGTCTGCATAGGAGAATGGGGGAGAGGAAAGGGAAGAGCAAGCAGCTTAATCAAAACCAAGGCTGTAGGAAAAGGACTAAGGAAAATGACGAGTTCAGCAAGCGCATTCAGAACCGGGGCTGGAACAGAAGGACCCCACATAGATCGACAATGCCATCCCCAGAAGACAAGCTATTAAATAAGTCAAAGAGCAAGGCATGGGATGCCCCATAAGTTATTAGTTAGAGAAGCCCAAGAGATTAAAACGATCACAGGCTACTACTGTCACTGCACTTGGTTGTGCATCATAGGCACAGGTAAAATCATATTGATGAAGACACTACATACTTGGGCTACAGGACATAAATCAATCTCATACCAAACAGGAAACTTCCTGATAACTAACCTTCATAGTGCTAGAAAGAGATCATGTTCCTACGTAAACTAAATTTCATATAAAATGAAATTTGTTCAACCATGGAGAGATGATATACTTATTTTTGTGACTATTATTAAAAATGCTAGTATTTTTTCCCCTATTCAAATAATTAAGTTTCCCACTTTTACTTTTCTTGGTGGAAAACCAACTAAGACAATTACATTTTTCATTCTATACTACAAAACAAAGAGACAAACAGAACCTTAAAAATAATATTAAATTTCTATTACACATTTTCATTTAAAGCTAAAGTATAATAAGCACATTTACTCTTGTGATCTATGTAGCAAAATCTTTCCAGATAATTATTCCAACTTAATAGTATAAAAAGTTTGTAACATTAAAGTTTTATCATATTCTCCTAGATGTGCAGGCTTAATTATTACTTAGGAAGAATAAAGGAACATAAAATTCATCTAGACATTAGAAAAAAGTATCATACATGCTTTAAAGTACATTACAAAATAGCCTTATAGCAAGCCGGGGTCAATCTAACCAGATAATAGAGAAAAATACCAATCAAAGGTATATAAAAAAGCATAAAGCTGGGCTTTATTTTAAAAAACAGAAATGGCCAAGGTTCTAGATTCTAATAAAACAAAAGACCACCCTTGAATTTTTAACTGCAGAAAAAAAAATCACTTCCAAGATAAAAGGAGTATATCAAACTAGTTATTAATCAGTAGACAGAAATTGGGGACTATTTTTCAGCTGCCATCCTTTATTCTGGGGTTCTGACCAGAAGTCTTAGTAGTTTGAAAAGACTGATGTCACAAAAGGCCTCAGAACGTTAGAAACAAGCCTGGGGCTGGCAGACTGGCCAGTTCAAAGTCTGTTAAGACATTTGTTGCCAAGCTTGGCAACCTAGAGTGTGATCTCCAAGAAGCAACATGGGTGGTGGAGAGAAATGACTTCTTCATGTTGTCCCGACCTTCACATGTGTATATGTGCATGCATATACGCGCACACACACAAGACAAGCTTAGACATGTTTGTTACACGGAGCTCTCAAGTTCATGTTGGTGCCTTAGCCAAATCAGTAACTGGTCCTTTTTGACTAGACCTGACATCTAAAGCAAACTACTTCAGAGTTCCAGCTTCCATATTAATTTAAAGCAACATATTTGTATGCAGGAAGAATATAGTAATTATACATACACACACACACACACACACACACACACACACACACACACATACACACAGTAGTAATTCTTGTAACCTTTTAAGGGATTTGGAAGCAGCTAGGAACTGACTTGCCCTACTTTGCTATGGCTATTTCCCACAGCAAATAAGATAGCATATACCTTTGCATGTCTACAAATAAAACTGCCTCAACTGGAAAGCCTTAGCACTTATTTTCATTTAAACTATGTACAACTTGGTCTTATAAATATTTGCATGTCTATAATCATAGCAAATTAAAAACTCCAGCTAGGTATAAAGATATGCAAAATGCCTTTTGAATCTTACACATTTAACACTGTAATACAGTATGGAAATGTGCCTGATGTTTTACTTCTATCTCAGGATCAGGCTTTTGCTATGATGATTTTACCTTTCTGTTTTTCATTTATTCGTATTGAGACTAAAATGCTTCATAATCATAAGATCACAGACGTTTTCCTAGGACTCTAAGACATCGAATGGAGCAAAGGCAGAGCAGCTGCCCTGTGCTGCGAGGTCTCCACTGTGGTTGCCTTACACGGCGTACTGCACGGCATAAATAGGACAGAAACAAAGACTGGTCACTGATGATGCGCAGAGCTACACACCAATGGGGAGGGAGTCGGTGTTGGTTTACAGTGACTTTAGAGTACACTGGTGACAAGAGGTGGCACACTTCCCAGCTCCAACATTTAATTTTAGTATCATGCATTCAAAGTGCCAGTCTCCTCCTTTTAGGACTCTCAGGACTACAGAAAACATTTCTGCTGTCCAATGTAAGTACATCAACATAAATACACCAAGGAAAGAAACAAATGATTATGGAAATAAAACAACTGGCTTATATAACGTTATCACTGAACTGATTAAGTTAAATGTTTCTAATTTGAGAACTACTTTAACCAAGAATATTTCATTAGTAACAACTGCTGAGAATATCTAAGTCAATCAATGTATATGTGCTTGGAATTCTGCCGAGACCATCTAATTCATAAGTAGAGACATACAATAAGGAGATGAAGAGATGCCAGACAGAAGTCACCGTTAGTAGATTTGGTTCATAGAGTTAAAGATGAGAGAGCAGTTAAAGCTAGGAACAGCACGGGCTGTCTGCAGTCTTCGTTGGTGTTAATAGAGGTATTCGGCATTTAATTGTGTCTCGTGAATGGGGAGGGAGCCGGTGACACTCACACACCCAGTTCTATATACTATTCTCCTAAAGAAAATGGCCTGGATTGTATGTAAACTCTACTGTCTTCTGTAGTCTCTACTGTGAACACACAGCAAACCCCGATACTCCTGTGGGGGAGCTGGTATTGTGTGGAACCCTTTATGAGAACACCACTTACATGGAGTAGAGCGAGTTTACTGCTAAGGACTGTGTAAGATTGCTGCCATCAATGAAGCAATGTGAAATAAAAGGAAATATGACAGAAAATATGTGAGTAGCTAGTTACACGTGTATGTTTATTTCTTTAGTAACATATGAATAGCTATACTACATAAAATAATCTACATAGGAAGTATATCCATTTGCACATATGTATAAACTATAACTAAAGCAGAAAGAGAAGCATTCTATAAGGAATATTTATCACTAATAAAAATACACAAAATGTAATAAGACAGAATTTCATAGGAGCTAAAAAATAAAGAACTCATGAACATTTTAAACTGTAGTAAAAGTCTAAGCAAGAAACATAAAAAAAGTTGAGAAAGTTAAGAAAATTTCCTAAAAAACCTAAAATTATAATAACTACACATATGAAACACAGACAATTCCAGATGCTGATGTAGGGGACTACTTCCTCAGCAATAAGCTTCGTCAAAATGTTCAAATGAAGACTAACTCACCAGATAAATAATTACAAGAAACCTTCTTAGAACTCACGAACATGAATTTTCAAAACAGGTGATTTTACAAGAGTAAGATCCTCCTTAAGGTATAGAATCTAACTTTTGTTAATATAAAGGGTAAAATAACAGGAAAATTTCAGAATACCAATAATAATTTAAAAAAATCAGAAAATAGTAAAAATGAAAAGTTCCAGAGAGGTCGTACTTGGGGGTTGGGGAGGGACGGGGAGGGTGCACAACATGAGAGATAATAGGGCATTCAGTTCTTCAACACTTCAAAATTATAAAGAAATACTGGTTCTGAATTTTCTCCTTAGTCAAAATATCAACTGATTAAGAAAATAGCTTGATGCACACCAAACTTCAAAAACTACTTTCTAAAGATATCACGCACGAGTTCATGCTTTCAAACAGAATGAGCCAAGGCACCTAAAAGGGACACAGGGATTTTTAGGAGGACAGCAGAGAATAGTGCTCCAGGACAAGTCTCTGCAAAGGCTGGTGAAGACTTGCTAATGGCCGAGCAGGAGAAAGTGCTGGGTGACAAGGCTGAGTGAGCTCTGTCTCACATCAGCACGGAGGAGAAAGCGCACTCCTGCCAGCCCTCCTCTGGTTTCCCAACATGCGCACATATAACGTAACACATTAAAAGATACAAAGGTGATAAAGCAATGAGGGTTTCAGAAGGACAGTTCTATGGCAAACAAGATGGAAATGATGTACTGATCTACTGACGAGTCACCACTCTGGGAAAGCTTACTTTCCATGAAAAAAAAAAACATTATTGAAGGAAGGCAGTAAAATATGTTTTGCTACAAACAAGATTTTCATAGGTAGCACAGTAAACCTGAGTGAAGCTTAATACAATGTTATCTGTATTGGAGGGTCTGGAAGAGGAGAAGGGAAAATTAGAATATCTATGTCTCAGAATCACGGAGTAAGCATGCACCTGGAAGGAAATCCTACATTATTCCCAGTACAAGCACAGAGCCTGTGACAGAGGTGAAGATGTCTGGTAGCCTTTCTGATATCTACATGGATAAAACAAGAAATGGAATGAAGTTCTATCTTTTTCTACATTTACCTTTCAGAACTATCTTATTTTGAAATTTTAGGAAGTTACAAGAAGAATGTTTATTGCATGTGATCAAGTTACACTGTATATATGTGTGTATATATATATAAAAGAAATTGTCAAAGAAGAAAATTAACATATCCTAAAAATTCTTTAAGGATTCAACAAAGGAACATTCTCTAACAATCAACAAATCTTTTCAAAGTTAAACACAAGGTCTAATGGTATTAAGATAAAAAAAAAAGCAAGTTCACAATGTTAATGATGGTTTGAAGGATACATTGCAAAAGACAAAACCAGGAGGCACCAGACCAAGCTGATATTCATCTCCTGTGTAGGCTTCATGAAGCTGTAATAGACTTCAGTTACTAAATACACAATGGTAGCAGCCACCGTGAAGTCCACCAGCCACTGGTATTCTGGAAAGTAATGCAGTGCTGAAAAAGAAAAGGCCAAGACAAGTTGCAGTTAAATTTTAAGCTAACGAGGATAAATCCATGTAACATGAAGTATGTTAGACTCCATTCTATTTGCAGACTTGAACTGTAAATTTTATGATTTAAAATGCATCAAATTTAGCATTTAAAACCAAATTTTGACAACTTGTAAATTAAATAATGAAAATAAGTCCGAACATCTCTTTAGGTACTTCTCCACCATTCGATATTCCTCAGTTGAAAATTCTTTGTTTAGCGCTGGACCCCATTTTTTAAATAGGGCCATTTTATCTCTGGAGTCTAACTTCTTGAGTTTTTTGTATATATTGTATATTAGCCCTCTATCTGATGTAGGGCTGGTAAAGATCTTTTCCCAATTTGTTGGTTGCCGTTTTGTCCTTTTGACAGTGTCCTTTGCCTTACAGAAACTTTGTAATTTTATGAGCTCCCATTTGTCAAGTCTTGATCTCAGAGCATAAGCTATTGGTGTTCTACTTAGGAAATTTTCCCCTGTGCCCATGTCCTCAACGGTTTTCCCCACTTTCTTTTCTATTAGTTTCAGTGTGTCTGGTTTTATGTGGAGGTCCTTGATCCACTTAGACTTGAGCTTTGTACAAGGAGATAAGAATGCATAGATTTTCATTCTTCTTCATGCTAACAGCCAGTTGAACCAGCACCATTTGATGAAAAGGTTATCTTTTTTTCCATTGAATGGTTTTAGCTCCTTTGTCAAAGATCAAGTGTCCATAGGTGTGTCATCAGGGAAATGCAAATCAAAACAACTCTGAGATTTCACCTCATACCAGTCAGAATGGCTAAGATCAAAAACTCAGGAGACATCAGGTGCTGGTGAGGATGTGGTGAAAAAGGAACACTCCTCCACTGCTGGTGTGATTGTAAACTGGTACAACCATTCTGGAAGTCAGTTTGGCAGTTCCTTAGAAAATTGGGTATAACACTACCGGAGGACCCTGCTATACCACTCCTGGCATAGACCCTGAGGATTCTCTAGCATGTAATAAGGACACATGCTCCACTATGTTCATAGCAGCCTTCTTTATAACAGCCAGACGCTGGAAAGAACCCAGATGTCCCTCAACAGAGAAATGGATACAGAAAATGTGGTACATTTACACAATGGAATACTACTCAGCAAATTCATCTGGAAAATATCATCTTGAGTGAAGTAACCCAATCACAAAAGAACACACATGATATGCACTCATATTATTAGCCCAGAAGCTTGGATACAATTAGCCCAGATACAATTCACAGATCAATTGAAGCTCAAGAAGAAGGAAGAACAAAGTATGGATGCTCTGGTTCTTCTTAGAAGGGAGAGCAAAATACCCACAGGAGGAGAGATACAAAGTGTGGAGCAAAGTCTGAGGCCAAGACCATCCAGAGACTGCCCCACCTAGGTATCCTTCCCATATACAGTTACAAAACCCAGACACCATTGTGGATTCCCACAAGTGCTTGCTGACCAGAGCCTGATGATGTCACCTGGGAGGCTCTGCCAGTGTATGACAAAGACAGAGGGGGAAAATTTCAGCTAGCCATTGCACTGATCATAGGGTCCCCAATGGAAGAGGTAGAGAAAGGACCCAAGAATCTGAAGGGGTTTGTATTGCAGTAGGAGTAACAACGATATGAACCACCCAGTACTCCCAGAGCTCCCAGGGAATAAACCACCAACCATAGAGTGCACATGGAGGGACCCATGGCTCCAGATGCATAGGCAGCAGAGGATGGCCTTGTTGGACATCAAAGGGAGGAGAAGCTCTTGGTCCTGAGAAGGCGATGTAGCAGTGTAGGGAAATACCAGGACAGGGAAGTGGGAATAGGTTGATTGGTGAACAGGGAGAGGAGGGGATGGGTTAGGGGATTTTGGGGGGAAACCAGAAAAGGGGACAACATTTGAGATGTAAATAAATAATATATCTACTAACAAAGAAAAAGAAAAGAATCCTCAACTGATCACTACAAATTATTTATATTGCTGTCAAAACATGAATGGACATTTATTTGTGTTTTCTTAATTCATTAGCTTACCTCTACAAAAATTACATGAATAATTTTCTTTTGTTGTATTTAGCTACATTAACATTAACTTCAATGAAGAAGTTTACATGTGTTCTTAACCACTGATAGGAGTGATACTGTGAGTTACTGCACATATAGTAAGTGATCAAGCCCACTTTTATTCTCTCTTAGAAGAAAAATTGATATAATGCTAATTTTACATATAGCCAAAACCCTTCAAAGAATCACTCCATAATTCAGGGCTTATTCAAAATGTAATTCTCTGACAGTACAACTAATTACACATTTGATTTAAATGCTTTTTTTTTTAAGGGTTCACAGACTTTATTGGTTCAACAATGAACAGAAAAAACAAAAACAAAACGTTAACTATTACTTCGGAGGTGTCAATGTAGACACGAAAGCCACCCTTGGAAAAGCTTAAACTCTTTTCAAAGTATAGTATGGTTTATTTCCTCCAGAGCTGTGACAGTTATCAATTATGTACACAGGCAACCAAAGTAAAACTGATATCCTTGGCTATATTATTAACCTATATGATTAAGCTTTTTCTTACTTCTATTGAATAAAAAACATTGAGTTCATATTCATATATGTCTCTTCAATAGAACAGCAGGAGTTAAAAGAAGTTCACGTGACAGAAAGCTCAGCTGTAACGTGAGGCACTTCAATAAGTAGTCCCAAGGATAGGAAAGAGGCTCCAACAAGCCCTCTTGCATAACCACATAACCACCACAACCACAGGCATGCATTGTGGAAGCCCACAAACACCACGAACATATCACTCCTACTCTGGTGAACAAGAATGTTCCTGATATTAAACAACCAGAAGGTAAGCTAGCACCATCTGCAAGTGGTTCTCAAAACTGTCTACATGAAACCATGTGTTCAAGAAACTACATGCTAAAGTCACATTACTGAAGTATATTAAGTTAAAATAGCCAAGTTCTTACTGGTTTATTTTTAACATCCAGAATATAACTGTGCCCAGTTATTTACTTTTTTTATAAATTAGAAAAAAAAAGTCAATACCTAACAGTATTCTGCTACACTTTTAGATTGGTGTGCATTCTAACTGTCATCAGAGAATCTTCCCCTGGTAGCTGATGAAAACAGATACAGAGACCCACAGCAGAGCTCAGTGAACACCACAGAAGAGGGGAAGGATGGACTGAGGGAGCAGGGGGTAAAAGACACCAGGACAGTCAGCCAAGCAGAACTCACAGGCACTCAGAGACTAAAGCAGCAACTCTGAAGTCTGCATAGGGTTTACATTAGGACTTCTGTATGCATTCTGTGGTTGTTTAGGTTGGGTTTTGTGGGACTCCTAACAGTGGGAGTGGTGATATGTCTGACTCTTTTGCCTGCTCAAGGGGCCCTTTTCCTCTAATATGAGAGTTTATACCCAATCTACATGCATCTTGTTATGCTATGTTCAGTTATTATCTCTGAGGGGCCTACTCTTTTCTGAAATGAAACAGTGGAGCAGTAGACCTGGGTGGGGTGGAGAGACTAAGAGGAGAGGCTATGCTTGAGATGTAAAAAGAAAGTAATAAAGAAAAACAGAGGAAAAAAAGGAGAATGGTACTATGTAGCCCAAGACCTCTGAATATAACATGTACTGAGACAATATAAAAGCTGGTAACTTTTTCAATAAATATTACCTGTTAATACAAAACAGCAACAATATACAGAAATCAGTGAGCACTTTTATACAAGCAAACACACATACAGAACTCAGAAAAACAAATATGACAACTACTAATAGAAGTAACGAGTTATTTTGAAGATTACAGAAAAAAGGAAAAGAAAAAGGGAGAGTCCTCAGTCTTAAATGTTTAAATGAGCTGATGAAATTGATTTACAAAGCTCTTCACCAGCATTGACAGTTTTAGGTTTCCTCTATAAATACAAGTTTTATATAACTAATAATTCATCAATTGATAAAGATGCTGATGCTAGTTTATATCATAAAATAATTTTGTATAAGATGCTAAATAAAGCTGTTTTTGTTGAAGTAGGTAAGACAGAGTCCTAGTAAAGATCAAATTACAAAACAATATTTTATGCTTTACCCAAACTATTATTTAGGCTGGTTGTAGTCATTTTAATATAGGGCAAAACAGACCTAAAAGGAAAAGTAATCCAGATAGGAAATGTCATTACAAACTCATTCAAGGAAACTCCAAGAAAAGAACACTGAAATTCTTAAGATCTGTGCATATACAAGGCCACCCAAGTTCATAAAAGAAACACTATTACAAATAAAATTACATTCTGAGCCTTGAACAGTGATAGTGGGTGACTTTAATACCCTACTCTTGCTAACTGATGGCCAACAGACAGAGAAATGAAGGACCTGACAGACCTTAGAAATCAAGTAGACCTAAGAGATAACAGAGTATTTCACCCAAACAAGACTATTTACCTCCTTCTCTGTACCTCATGAATCTTTCTCAAAGATTTACCACTCATTTTGACACAAAGCAGGTCTCAACAGATACAAGGAAATTTACATAACTCCCTGCACTCCATCAGACCACCATGGATTAAAGCTGGGTATCAGCAACAGAAGCAACAGGAAGGTTGCAAACTGATGGAAACTGAACTCTCTCCTGAATGAAAAAGGGGTCAAGACCAAAATAAAGAAAATAAAAACCTTCTAGAATTAGGTGAAAATGAATAGACAGCATACCCAAACTTATGGGACACAATGAAAGTGGTTCTAAAATGCAAGTTCATAGAATTAAATGCCTACATAAAACAAACAAACAAAGCTAGAGAGATCTCATACAAGCAAGTTAATAGTACACCTGAGGATTCTAGAACAAAAAGAAGAAATACCCAACAGAGCAGACAGAAAGAAAGAACCAAACTCAGGCCGGAAATCAATAAAGTAAGAAAAAAGTGTACAAAGAATGAATAAAATAAAGAGATGGTTCTTTGTAAAGATTCAAATAAATAAGAAATAGAGATAAAAAGGGAACATCACAGCAGACACCTAGGAAATCCAGAGAATCCTAAGGCAAACTTTAAAAATATGTACATTATGAAACTGAAAAACCTAAAAGAAATGATATATACAAGCTAACAAAGTTAAATCAAGATCAGTATTTAAGTACTAATAACTCCTAGTCAAACAGAAGCAGCCATTAGAAGTCTACCAACCAATAAAAGCCCAGGACAAGATTAATTCCACACAGAATACTAACAGGATCTTCAAAAAAGAACTCATGCTAATATTCCTCAAATTATTTTGCAAAATAGAAACTGAAGGAAGACTGCTTAATTCTTTTATGAGGTCACAATTACCCTAACAGCTAAACCACACACAGACCCAACAAAGAAGAATATTACAACCTAATATCCCTTATGAGAACACAGATGTAACAATTTTTAATAAAATACTTGCAAATCACGGTCAAGTATACTTCATCCCAAAGTATAGGGATGGTTTAAAATTTAATACAACAAATAAATATATTTAATACAAAAATGACATGATCATCTCATTAGATGCAGAAAAGGTCTCTGACAAAATCCAACACCCTTTTTAAAGATAAAAGTCCTAGAAACACTAGGGATACAAAGGACACACTTAAACACAATAAATGCAGTTTTCAGCAAACCTATAGCCAACATATATACCTAAACTGAGAGAAACTCAAAGAATTTCCAGTAAACCCAAGAAAAAGACAAACGTGTCACCCTCTTTTCACCTATTTAATACATAGTACTTAAAATCTTATCTAGAGCAATCAGACAACTGAAGATCAATGATACACAAATAGAAAAGGAAGACATCAAAGTATCTTTATTAGTAAATGATATAACAGCATATATAAGTGGCCTTAAAAATCCCACCAGGAAACTTCCACAGCTCATAAACACTTTAAGCAAAGTAGCAGAATATGAAACTAACAAAAATCAATATACAAATGACAAACTGAGTGAGAAATAGATCAGGAAAGCAAAACCTTTCATAATAGCCTCAAAAACAACAAAAGCACATGGGACACCTCTAAGCAAGTAGTGAAATGAGTATATAATAAAAATTTTAAGACACTGAAAAAAGAAATTGAAGACAACAGAGGATGGAAACATGTCCCATGATCATCAATAGGTATTGCTAATATACTGAAAATGGCCATCCCACCAAAATTAATCTACAAATTCAATACAATCCCTATCACAACACAATTCTTCACAGAAACTGAAAAGGACAATTTTCAGCTTCATCTGAAAACACAAGAAACCCAGGATCTCTAACACATTCTGAATAATGAAGGAACCACAAGAAGAATCACTCTACCCCATGTCAAGGTATACTACAGATCTATAATAACTTTTTTTAATATTTTTATTTTCTATATTTTTTGTTTACATTCCAAATGATTTCCCCTTTCCCGGATCTCCCCCCCCCCCATATGTCCCATAAACCTTCTTTTCTCCATCCCTTCTCCAATCACCTCCCTCCTTTTTCTCTGTCCTTATATTCCCTTCCAATGCTAGATTGATCCTTTCCAGGATCAGGCCCCTCTCCATACATTTGTTATGCAATTTGTGCCTTGGGTATTCAGGGCTTCTGGGCTAATTAATATCCACTTATCAGAGATTGCATTCCATGTGTATTCTTTTGTGATTGGGTTACCTCACTTAGGATGATATTTTCCAGATCAAACCATTTGCCTAAAAATTTTGTGAATTCATTGTTTCTAATTGCTGAGTAGTATTCCATTGTGTAAATATACCACATTTTCTGAATCCATTCCTCCTGGATCAAGGACCTCCATGTAAAACCAGGCACACTGAAACTAATAGAAAAGAAACTGGGGAAGACCCTTGAGGACATAGGCACAGGGGAAAAGTTCCTGAACAGATCACCAATAGCTTATGCTTTAAGATCAAGAATTGACAAATGGGACCTCATAAAATTACAAAGTTTCTGTAAGGCAAAGGACACTGTTAAAAGGACAAAACGGCAACCATAAAATTGGGAAAGGATATTCACCAACCCCACATCTGACAGAGGGCTAATATCCAATATATACAAAGCACTCAAGAAGTTAGACCCCAGGGAACCAAATAACCCTATTAAAAATGGGGTACAGATCTTAACAAAGAATTTTCACCTGAAGAAATTTGGATGGCTGTGTGGCACCTTAAGAAGTGCTCAACATCATTAGTCATTAGGGAAATGCAGATCAAAACAACCCTGAGATTTCACCTTACACCAGTCAGAATGGCTAAGGTCAAAAACTCAGGAGACAGCAGGTGTTGGCGAGGAGGTGGAGAAAGAGGAACACTCCTCCACTGCTGGTGGGGCTGTAAGATGGTACAACCACTGTGGAATCAGTCTGGAGGTTACTCAGAAAACTGGACATGAGACTTCCAGAGGACCCTGCTATACCTCTTCTGGGCATATACCGAAAGGATTCACTGGCATGCAATAAAGACACATGCTCCATTATGTTCATAGCAGCCTTATTTATAATAGCCAGAAGCTGGACAGATCTATAATAATTAAAAACAGCATGGTGCTGTTATAAACGCAGGTACACCAATCAGTAGAATCAAACTGAAGACCTACACTTAAGTCTGGATCCCAATGGACAGCTGATTTTTGACAAAACCAGAAATATACAATGGGAAAAAGACTAACAAATAATGCTGGTCCTACTAGATGGTTGCCTATAGATGAATGAAAAATCTTCATCTGTATTTATCACTTCACACAATACATAAGTTTAAATGGATAAAGGCCCTTCACATAAGGCCAGACACACTGACTCTGACTGAAGAGAAAGTGGAAACTGTCCTGAACTCTTTGGTGAAGGAAAGGTTTCTCAACAGAACACTGAAGCACAGACCCAAAGAACAATCAATAAATGGATTTTCATGAAATAAACCGAAAAGCTTCTGTAAAGCAAACAATACCATCATTTGGACAAAGTGGCAGACTACATATAGAATGGGAAAAGATTTTTACTAATTATATATCTGATAAGGGCTAATATCGAGAATATGTAAAGAAAAACACTAGACATTAAAAAAACAGTGCAATTTAAAAATTTGGTATAGATTTAAATGGAGAATTCTCAGGAAGAACCATGAATGGCTAAAAAAACACTTAAAGAAATGTTTAACATTCTTAGTCATCAGGAAAACGCAAATCATAATTACTTGGAGATTTCATTTTATACCCACGAGAATGCCCAAGATCAGAACAACAAATGTCAGCTCATGGTGACAAGGATGTAAAGGAACATCTATCCATAGTTGCTAGGAGCATAAACTTACACAGTGACTACTGAAATCAGTGTGGCAGTTCCCCAGGAAGCTGAGAATCCGTCTACCTCAAGATCTAGCTACAATACTCTTGGACATATACCCAAAGGACGCTGCGTCCTCCTGCAGACACTTGCTCAACTATGCTCATGGTTATTCTATCAGTCAGAAATGGGAAACAGTGTAGAGGTCCACCAACTGATGAATGAAAAATGAAAATGTGGTACATTTCACAATGAGATATTACTCAACTGTTAAAGAAAAAGACTCTGAAATAATGAAATTTGTAGTTAATTGGATGGCACTAGGAAAAAATCATCTGGAGTGAAGCAACCGTGACCCAGAAAGACAAATATGCTTATATGTGGATATTAGCTTTTAAACCTTCAATCAGAATACTGCAAATATAACTATATAGCCACAGGTATTTGGTACTTAAAAAGGAACTAACAGGATGGGAAGGATCTCCCGAGAAAGCTGAAATGAAATATATAGATATGGAGAGACAGGAGGGAGACTGGAGTAGGAGGATTAAATGGGGAAGAAGATGGAATAGAGGGTAAAGAAGGAGATATATCAAGAAGGACAGCTAATACTAAGGGCCAGTTGAGGGTTCATATGAAAGCCCACAGAAGCTTTCTAACATGTTACATGTATGAACAAAATACAGTTGGAGGCTCCAATAATAATGCCCCAATTAGACAGCTTTCGCCACTAAGTGAAAACTTCAGAGCCAGAAATGGCTTACTCTAGTTGCATTGTTAGACAAAGAGGCCCCAGGGAAACCCCCAAACATCTCAGGCCACTAGATGCTCTCTATAAGTTTATGGTAAGGTCCTACTGCTGAAGATGGCACATACAATTTTATTGAACACAAAGAGGGCAGGTTGGTACCTAAGTAGAGCCTTTTCTGCTACTGACTAGGTTCGTGGTACTGGAAGAAATGCTGCATGTACCAGGAGGAAAAGGTGCATTAGTCCAATCACAAACCCTGTGATTTATAACGATAACATGCCTGCATGATATGGTAGCGCAATGCTAACACAAAGGTTGTGTGAGTAACCACTCACTCTTTAACTGGATCAAAATCACATTCCAGCAAACGGAACCTATGTCTGACACTGCTCAGGTGGCCAAGAATCTATGACTGAATAGGCCATGGCTTAGGACATGTTATTGTTCTACTAAAGGATCATAATAAATGATTCTTCACAACACTGCTATAGATCACTGTCTTGCTTGGCCTTCATCAGAGAAGCTTCCTATTGTAGGAGACAGGAACTAACAGACATCACAACTGACCAATGCGCAGAGAGTAAGAGGCTTTGGGAGAGTCAATTCTAAGTGTGCTTTATCAAGTCAAATCCCTCCTCACTGGATTCAGGAAGCCATGTTGTAGGGGAGGAGGAAAGAGCCAGAAGTGGTAGACGGCCCCAAGGAAATCATGTCTTTAGACAGAGCAGGCCTGACACATACATGAACTCAGGGTCCGGTAGCATGCATAGACCCTGACACATACATGAACTCACGGAGCCTGGCAGCATGCATAGAACCCGCTGAAGTTTAAGTCAGGAGTGTTCCCAGTGCGAAGAAAGAATAGTGGATACAGAATTCACCCCTAACAAACTGACACTGGCTTGCAAAGGCAAAAAGTGCTTTCTCCAGTTGAGTCTTATTGGGTATTTTATTAGCTACACTTAGGGTAGGCCCATGTCCAGCAGTAGATGGCCATTACAAAACAAATTCCCTGGTAGTTTTGTAAACTTTCTATCTCATAATGTTTTGGGTATTTTTGTCTTACTGATCTTTTGCTTCTTTATTATTGTTTCCAATTCTGTGTTTTTAATGGCTTTTAGTGGGATTTTATTGGAGGGGGCAGGCAGTGGTAGTGGAATGTGTGGCTTTTGTAACTTTAAAATTCTGGTTTGTTTGGGGGGAGTTGTTTTATTTTCTAAACTAGGGGGGAAGGCACAGAGGTGAGGGGCAGAGAAGTAGGAGGAGCTAAGGGAGAGGAAATCTTGATCAGGATAAAATGTATAAATTTTTTCAACAAAAAGTATTGACTGATTAATGTGGTAGTTCCCCATTTTTCATGCAACCCAATAGTTCTCACATCTGATTAAGCATCAAAAATCATTGGTATTTTTGAAGTCAAATTCCCAAAACCTATTCTAGAATCAATGGAGTTTTAAAGGTGAGAATAAGGAATCTTTATTTTTAAATATCTCTTCAATAATACAATGTATAAGGCTTGAAAACTACTGATATCATACATCTTCCCCCCTCCAGCATTTAATTAGCTTTATATAAAATTCATTTTAAACTTAAAATTATTGTAGTCATATTATTACAGAAACTGAGAAAGGAAAGTTATTATTTATTTTGATATACTCAATTGATAAAGGTGAATAGTGAGTAAAATCCTTTAATCCCTAACACCATTAGAATAGTTGAATTACTAAAGTTTAGATAGCTCAATTTGCAAATGTAGTTTAAAGTTCATTATGACAGTAATAGATTATTAAAGGAGATAAATTTGAAATTTATGATCACAAGACTGGTTTCAAAGTGTGTCACTTTCCAGACTGGGGAGAATACCATATAAACAGAAAAGAGAAACTTCATTTGAATGAAGTCTTTGGAGCTTGAGAAAGTCAGTTGTTAGATTCCATGCAAATAAAACCATACCCACAACAAAAACAGTATTTTCACTGCCATAGACTGGTGTATGCAGAACACTTTACAAGATTCCCCTTACCTAGAGTATCCACTTCTGTAACGGACTTGGTTTCTAGATGAAGGTCAATGTCTTTTGGAATGGTCAGAGGCTTATTTTCAATATGGCCATTGTATTTTCTGTAAAAATTAAATAAATAACACAAAAATAAAACACTTAGTTATCCAAGTGCATACATTATCCTAAATACAAGAGATTTTAACTTCATTACTGTCACCCTAGAGGAGGTCAGACACTCAAAAACAGTTTTCCAAAGCAGACTACAAGATGCTGAGGTAAATTATGAGACTGTGTAGATGACCAGAGGAAGAATTACCTAAACTGCTAGAGCAACAAAATCTTGCTTGCTAGTATCATGCTTCACACCCATTTTTCCTACTCTCTTTTGCAAATTTAAAAGCAACCTAGTATCTCTTTGGTAGGTACAAGATTAAAGTAAAAGAAGAAAAAATAAAATTCTGTTTGAACATACATGTACATACATATACACACAAACACAGCTGTAATGTAGGTCAGAGATGAATAAATATATTAAAATTAATGTTTGTAGGAAATTCAGAAACATGAAAGGCAGCTGTGGAGGCGCCTACAAAGACTTACAGAGGGGGAAACCCAGAAAAGTTCTTTAAGTGTATTCTGTCACTCCTAAACTTAAGTTTTAAGGATAATCACATGGACATACAAAGTAATAAGCCCAGTTTTAGTGACATTATTTTCCACCTTGTATTTCCTCTTAAGTAAGTAAACACGGAGGCTCTCGGTGACAATACTGCCCATAAGGGGCCCAAGCCTCACGGCTGCTATCAGTGACAAGAGCATCAGCAGCGCGCCCTCCTGTAGCTCCCACACTGAGACCCTGGAAGAGCTGGGCACTCTGCTCTGCGCAGCGGAGACTGCCGCCTGGCCTGCACCACGCCCTTGGTTTGCTCTAGGCTGGCATAAGCCAGGGACAGTTGTACTTTGCTGCTGCTGGGAACTGGACGCAGGAGGATCAGAATTTCAAGGTCATCCTGTATAGCAGCCTGAGGTACATGAGAACTCAGTCTAAGAAAAGCAAATTAGCAGATTATGAGGCATCCAAGAAGAATCTGAATATTTTCAAAATGAATAATAAACTACATAATTAAATCCCACAACTGTTTAGACATGGGAACAATGGCCATCAGCAGAGTTTAGTGGGTGAGAACTGAAAACAAACAACAAAAGAAGCAAAAATCAAATCTATATTAAAATACTGGTCCTTAAGTACATAAACTTGAGAAATCCATTTGACATTTTTTAAAAGTCATTTCTTGTTATTTTTGGATGTATGGGTTTTTCTGTCAGAATCTGTGTAGCACATGCATGCAGTGCCCATGGAGACCAGAAGAGGACATTATAGCCAACAGAACTGGATCTAGACAGCTTGTGAGCTGTCATCTGGGTGCCCAGGACTGAATCATGAACAGCACCACCATTCCTCGTTCAACACTTCTAATCAACAGCATTTTAGTAAAATGTAAATTAAATTATTTAGGGTGGCTGTCTATACTAAGTAGCAGCTGTACATAATAATATCTTATGAACAAAAACATTGGTTAAGAATACTTTATTAAAGTACTGAGATTTAAAAAAGGGAAGGGCTTATGATTAATAATCCACTGAAATTCAAGATTAATAAAAAAGATATCCTCAGTTGATCCCCAGCTGAGGACACTGAAGCTAATGTGGACTTTCTAGTCAACACAGACTTTCTCTGAGATTTAAATAGGGGTACGAAACTTTAAAGCCATCAGAGTTCTACATATGACTACATCTAGTCTTTCCAGTTCACAGAGGTGACTGTTACAGAGGGCCTGTTAGCAGATAGTCAAAACATCAAACGAAATATAAAGAGCCGGGCAAGGGCTACAGCTCAATGGTAGAGAGCTCGTGCTCAGTAGGGCCATAGAAAAAAAAGCAATGCAGTGACTGAAGGGAACCTACAAAGCCATATCTAGTAAAAGGTACCCCTGCGCTTCCAACCCAACAAAGACTCCAAAAAACTGCATCTCTGAAAGACTTACAGATATCGTTGCAGCTCTTAAGCCACGTAAATATCTATAAAATAGTTGTCATAACTTAAATCAGAATAAAGTTAACAATTTTTGAGTAAAACAACTGTCTTGAACTTACTGTTTATACCGAGATTCACGTGGGTCCTGATGTCAACTATACTGACTACTTGAATAAAGTTAATCTTCGAATATGGCAATCATTATCTTGTATTTATATTCTAAGTTCTACGTTATAGAATTTGCAAGGGTTCTGATCTGAAATTTATCAACTACTTAAAACATCATTAATAAATATTCCTTTAATTAAAACAAATATATCTGTATAAATTATGTCAAATGCTTAATAAGTTAGAAGCTCATTAATATAATTTACCTGTCTTTTTTACTTTTTCCTTTCTGCTGTTTCCCTGCAAGGATTCTTAATTCTTCTTCGGAAGGATGTTGATACCATCTCAAGCTAAGGGAGGAAAAAAAGAGCCCTTTGAAGTAAGTCACTTAAATGGCCAGGTTATCCATTCACACGCATTTCCCGAGCGTCCAATTGGAGGACACTGTAGTGTATAGTCAAGTGACAAGTATGGTGCAAATGGACACTGCTGTCACGCCGTGGGCTGAGAAGCTCGCCCAGGCAGCATCAGGAACCACTTACTAGATGCCAGGCCCGCTTACCCTGTATTTCCTAGGGTAAATAGCCTGCCCATTTCCTAGGAAAAAAGTGACACTAACTCTGCAAGCAGTTCTCCAACCATCCTCTATTTGAACCAAGTGATAGTTATCTTTAAGAGAGCTGACTGCATGTACTCTCACATTTCCAAATCATCTTTCCTTTTTTCCTTTCTATTACACAAAATACCCACATCATTTAATCTTCCCAAGCACCAACCACTTCACTCTGACTTTCCTGTTTTACAAGGCCTCACTATTTTATTTACCAGTCATGTAACTGTAGTAGTTGTATCGTACCCTTAATGTATCCATCCATATGCTGCTCTCAGTTCTGTGCAATGCTGGAAACTCTCCCCAGTCTCCTGCAGACACTACTCCAGACCTGTGCTCTACTCAGCCGTCTGTAACCATGACCCTCACAACACTCTCGCCTGGCTTGTTTGGACATCCTTCTTATCCTCCCACAGAGCCCATTCTTAGTTCTTTTTCCATAATAGATATTCTGTCAAAGTACATCAGCCCACTGAAGCCCTCCTCAAGGCTTCTCAAGACAGTATAATGCACAGAGTACGCAGGGACTTCATCAAGGTCCTTGCCACTGCATTGTTACCAAGAATGAATACAAACCTTGTATTGCTATGCTACTTTTTAAGTCATGAAACTCTAAATTATGAGATGTCTAGGTTTAAATATCAACGACTAGCTTGTTGTTCTAAAAAAAATTCTACAGAATTGACAATTTGAGTCATGAATCAATATCTCATATAAAAACCTGTTAAAACTCTGAGATGGCATTGGGATTGTGTTAATTTTAAAGCTTATATAATTTAGAAAGGTACTGAAACATCTATGGCTAAAATAATACAATATTTGGAATTTGTACCAAATATGTTGGGGTGAGGAAAAGATGAAGCCAAGAACAGGTAAAACAAGTCTAAGCACGAGCTACTGTGATGAGTACACAGGATTTATGCACTAATATTATTATGTCTATTCTGAAAATCTGCACTAAGACATGTTATAAGACCTGAAATGTATATAGGATTTGTGACTTCCTGCTTTCATAACTTGCAGGATGCCTTCTCCAAATTCCTTTTCAGTCATTCCCTACTTCTTGACTAAATGATATTTATTTCTAACAAATTCTTTCATCTTTTGATGCCTTTGCATATATTCTTCTCTCTGGCTATAAACATCTATACTCCATTTTATTTCCTGTTTCACAAGGCAGTAAACCAGTGATACAATATAGAATGTGTCACCTGTCCATTGCTCATTCTGAACAATTCTTCAAAAACTGATCCTGTCAGGTGCTTGCTATGCTAATAAGATAACACTTAGTAGAATCTGGCCATGGAAACCCCAAACATATGATTAAAGAGTTGAAACTTTAACTTCCAGTCATGGGAAAGAGACTAGAGTGTGAGTTCAATCATTTAAATCAAGGATATAAAATCTACCACATAAATTCTACCTTTGCAGGAAATTCCTTTAAAAACTTTGGATGTCAGACCTCGTTGTAATCTTTTACTTGGTTAACACAGGGACGGGCCCAGGAGAAACCTTCAAGGTGTTCTTGCATTGGCAGCAGAGGGCTGGCCGCAAAGGACAATGTATAGACAGATAAAACAGGCTTGCTATGGCTACTCTGGGCACTCAGCGTGCCTAACGCTAGACGTAAGAGGGCTAGGAAGGAAGCGCACCGCAGGTCGGGAGACTCTAAGAAGATGTTGTCCACTTGTCTGTCTACAGGCCTGGGTAGCAGCCTACAGATGACTGTGCCCTTCTGTGTATGGCTGCTGAGGCCTCTGCCTGTGGTCAATGAACTTCTTACCTGCCTGTGACTCGTTACCTCTCCTGAACTTCCAAGCTTCCCATGACTCACATCCTTTCCTGCCATGAAACTCAGATCTCACAGCTCAGCTCTGCCCAGGAAACCCAGACAGGAGTTCTGCTTTCCTGACTCCTACAAACACCAGCCTTGCTCTATGTGCAGGCAGAAAACCAAAACTACAGTAACCCCTTCCGGCGGGCAGCTTTAGAACTAGACATCTAAACTTTTAATGTAGACGTGTTATATATTTCCGCCAATTTCAACCTATCTGCCGAATGATTAGAGGGTTACCTCTTTAAAGGAGAATGCTAAGGTGGCAGGAAAGGTCCTTTACCTCTAGCAACAGAAATGAAATCTATGTCTGAGTGAAGACAAACTGTTAAGCAGAGGGAATGAATATTTTACTCCTTTAATGAGATAACAGACCTTTCCTTCCCAGAATTCCGATCCTCTGTGAAGTTGCTCACAGAGCAGTAGATCTCTTTTCTAAAACGCTCAGAGAATTGTAATTTTTCCTTGTCTTCTTTACAACATACTGCACCTGATGCTTTGGGTCCCTTGCTCTTTGTCTAGTGATCCCCAACCGCAGTCCTTAGTGGCTTCCTGCTTCTGAACCGCCATGCCTAACTTTAAGAGCACTTTCTTGTCTCCATCCCGATTCTCCAGACAACTGCCTTGTAGTGTTTAAAACTCAATAAAGTTGACCCAAATTTTTCTTCTGTGTCTCCACTTAAACTCTTTTATTAATAAGACTAAAAATCCAAGAGGAGAAATCCGTGTGAGGATTCTAGTGGTCCTTTTCAAAATTTGTGATAACACTCAGATTCCACATGCAAACAACACAGAAACCACGCACTTGCCTTTGCCCAGATCTCATCATACGTACGCCTTTTACAATATGAAAGGAGAGAAGTTACCTGAGTTCTAAATCACTCTACATGCCACCTATCTGCCAGTCAGCTAGATGGATACAGAGAAATCTCTAATTTTCCTGAAGCTGACTTACTATTTTTTGTATAATACAAAGCTAGTATAGTTGCCAGCATTATACAGTGCTCAAAAAGGATCACAGAAAAAATAATTCAGCTTCCTTCCAGTTTAATGAATATAGATACATATATATCTACACACACACACACACACACACACACACACACGTCTTTAATTACAATAATAGGCGAGGAGAAACTTCCTGCAATTTCTATTCAAGTCCAGAATTTTAACTTACAGTTGACTTGTTATTCGAGACAGTTATGGTCTATAAAGTCACTGCAAAACACTGAATCATTGCTTCTAAGGGAAATACAGGTTTAGGTTCCTCCAAGCCTCTGGTAACAACTACTTTCATTAACTGATCAAGACATAACCGAGCTGTATCTGTTTCTGTTTGTAAATGCTGATTCCTTAACACTGCTTTCCCAGCAAGCAGCACTATCTCCTGCCTGAATATAGCTTTTCTAATGCCTGTAACCATCTTCCCAGGTTCTGTCTGCTCATCCATTCCGACATGCTAAGATATGCATCAACTTTTGTCTCCATACAAGTATCAGGCAATGACTCCATCCTATGCTTGGAGGCCATTTTATTTTATACTTTATTTGGTCTTTTGTGACAGGATCTCTCTATGTGGTCCTGGCTCTCCTGGAGCTTACTATAGGCCCTGCCTCTGCTTCCTGAAAGCAGAGATTAAAGGCATGCACCGCTGTACCTAAAACTATCAACAACAAGTCAAAGGGAAATAAGAGTGGCCTTAAGTGGACAAAGGGGTGCCTATTTAGGAGACTAAAATGGGCAAAGGTCCACACGAACGTTTTACTATCTGTGAAAGTCCATGCTGACTAGTAAGGCCCTACCCACAGAGTGACTCTGCTATTACAAATTTTAGTATGTGGGAAAATCTCAAGTGTATAATCCACAAATCATGGGGAATGTATGGTAGTCAGAACACCATCTAAGTAATAATTCATTTAAAAGACTAAATTTAGTTATTTGGCTTTGAGAAATGAGTGGAAAATCAAGAACTGATGAAGTATCTTAAGAACCTGTTTTCTTCAAAGAACTTTTCCTTTTAAAATTGTTTCAAGAAGGCTATCCCTTATTAGTGTGGGGTATGAGGTGCACATGTGTACACACACACACACACACACACACACACACACACACACACACACACACACGGAGTAGAGGAAGACAGGACACCGGAGTCCCCTCTCACTCCTCACTCTTCTGCCCTACTCCTTTGAGGCAGGAGTCTCTCCTAGAACTTGGATGGGGCTCACAAGGTGTGTGAGTTTTGTTTGTTTTCTGTTAGGCAGGGAAGCAATTCTCCGAGATCCTCCTCTCTCTGCAGTGACTACAGTGACAGGCACATTAGTAGAGCACATCTGGTTTGCTCTGTGGGGGCTTAGGATGCAAATCCAGGTCCTCACGGTCACACAGCAAATGGTGCAGTTACTGGGCCATCTCTGTAACTCCTAACTTAGTTTTCTAAGTCCATTTTTCTAAATGAAATACACAGTATAGTTCTTATTAAGTAATTTAAAGTTAACTTCTTTAATAATATTTTTCAGCTGAATTCCAATGAAGAAAATGCACTTCTAGCCTACCTCTCATTCGCTCACTCACCAGCTATTTATGGAGAGCCCAGCATGGTCCAGATATTCTGGCATGGTTATACACTTGATTCAAAATAAATCCAATAAAGTCAAAATTCCTGCTTCCTTTGATGCTTTTATTCCATACATACATACACACACACACACACACACACACAGACACACACAGACACACAACCAAACAAGAAAACTTCCCTGGAACAGGATTTTAACCAGCATCCTAATGAGCAAGATATGGAAAGAATATTGAAACAGCATGCCTGAAAGCACAAAAAGCCTAAAAAATGTATATCATCGCTGCAACTAAAAGGTCAATGAGCAAATAAGTTCAGCAAAACCCACAAAGGGTAAATAAACTCCAAAGGTAAGACAGAACCAGAGCATGCAAAGCCTTATGGGTAATACAATACCAAAAAACAATACTTTTTTTTGAAATGAGTACAGATTTTATGCTGTTCTATCAGTCCAACCTGACAAAGGCAGGAACTAATTGCATGTTTAATTTTTACTCTAATTGTCCACAGGTGAGGAGAAACAATCCTCTGCTATTTATTGAAGATTTTCAAGGAATATTACAAACCTTCTGGATCTGGAAACTAGTTAAGGCAAGAGAGCAAGGACTCTCAGATCCCATAAAGGCAGCAGCTGAAGATTTAACCTTCCCTTAGGTCTTAGGTCCTACCTGCTGTGCATCTGAATAGTAGGTTTCTGTCACAAAAGGAGCTTGTTAACTCAGACAACATGCAACCAACAAGAGGCCAAGAGAATTGAATACTGAGATGTTATATCACCCTGCCTCTGCAATACAGAATGAAACAATATGGCAGTACATCTAACCAAACTACACATTATTTAATTTTAAACTATTATTAAATGTGTGTGTGTGTTTGTGTGTGTGTATTTGTGTGTGTGTGTGATGTATGTGAGAGAGAGAGCATGACAGTACAAGAGCATGCATGCCAGGGCACAAATGTGGAAAGTTAGTTTTTCTCCTCTACCACGAATTCTCGTGACTGAACAACAGGCTTTCACGTCTGTGCAGCAAGCACTCTTACCCACTGAGCCATGTCTGCTAAGAGACATATGATTGAAGGTGGCAGAGCAAAGTGAGAGATTAGAGAACTCCACATTAGAGAACGAGCGCATGCGTGAGACGGATGCGGAGCATAAGGGGACTGGAAAGCAGGGCAAGGTGAAGAAGCCTGAGAGGAGAGTGGGCAGCACTGCTCATGAAAATCCAGTTCACAGGTAGGAAGAGCGTCACCTGTCACTCCTCTCTGTGAAAAGAGGGCCAAGCAAACTTCAAAACAAAAGTCCCTTCAATTCCAATATAAAGTAGGGGTTTTTTGATTGTCTGTTTTTCAATTAAGTGGCTAGAGAAAGCTGTTCACTTGGTTTTACATTTTATTTGGTCTCTAAATGGACAGGTAACTTGTACAGAGGAGTTGCTTAAAAGTTAAGTTTCCCATCCTGAGTTAAGAGAAATATGCCTGGAGTTGTTCCTAAGCTGTGAATTGTGGTCAAGGGTTAAGAGGTCAAATCCTGACCTAGAAATTGAAATGCTTTCATATAGCTCTCTGCTAACTACAAATATGATCCTAAAATCATTTCTTGAACATAAAAGCAGTATGCCAAATTTTATATAAAATTTTTAGGGTCTAAGTTTCTGGGTTTTATAGTTAAAAAATAATGAAATTAGTTAGTGGGGTTTATATTTATGTACTTCTCAAAGTTTGGCCTATGTTACTCTGTGTATTCATCTGGAATTGTTTTCCATGTGAAATCATGGTCTGGTTATGAGCTGTGTCACCTCCTAACCCACTGCTTATGCGTGTTTCCACTGTGGTCAATGCGCTGGCAAGGCAATGGTTATAGGGAGCTGGGGCGTTTGGGGCGTGGCTTAGCGCTTTGCATGAATACTTTACTTTATAATGATGGAACTGCCTTTTCTTTTGCCCTGTGACTTTTTTTTGAAATGTGTGTGTGTGTGTGTGTGTGTGTGTAGTATTCCGCCCATCTGAGTGTCTATGTGTATCACATTCCATGCCCTCACTGAACAGCTTGTTTAAAAAAACAAAAACAAAACAAAACAAAAGAATCAACTTCTTGGAATTGGGAGCGTCAGAGCCTCAGACTCTAGAGTTGTTCTCAAGATCAAGCTCATGATTACGGACCTAGAAGTGCTACTTACTACACAGATTCTTATTAAAGGAGAAACTCCATTACCATAGTCTAGCAATCTTAAAAACAAAACAAAAAACAAAACTAACATTTCATATAATTTATAGAGGCCAAGTAAACCTGTAACCAAATGCTTAGGACTAGGTGGATTTTAGGGTTTAAGATTCTGGAACACTACTTACACATGGCATCCTGTAGTTGGATTCAAATGTAATTAGGAAATTTGCTTTAATATACACACAGCCTGAAGGCACTTTAAACAGGGTTTTCAACATACACACACTCACTATTACCTGAAACACAAGTGTTGGACCGTGTACTTGTGGTATTAAGCAAATGCTAAAAAAGTTTCAGACTTCAGAATGTATGTGTTTTCTTATGAGTGGTTGGAAGGATAGAGTCAATATAGAACACAGAGAGTGCAACAGTAAGCGGTGCAGACTGAGCAATAACACAGTATCTACCTCACGGTCAGTATGCATCTGTGATCAGCATCAGTGCTGCTGTCCCTGTGATTTAGAGTATAAGATGGCTAGGTGCCACTAAGAATACTAAGAACACAGTAAGTATAATCATACACTAGCTGCAGCTGTCTGTGTGTGAATATATGTGACGTATATATAAAAGGACATTCTACCTGTCCATACATTTCCATGACATTCTCTGAAAGGCAAAGCAATGCAAGGAAAAAGAAAAAAAAGGCAATCCTATTTACTCAGGCGCCAACAGAAATCTCAGTTCTTGTGGTTAGCGATCAATCACATGTACAACCCTGTTCACGCAGGCAGCTCCAGGACAAGATGTGGAGTACAGGAGAAGCCATCAATGTAGCAGATAGTTCAACCTATTCCATGGTATGTACCACTTACCCTTAGTACATATTTTACACTACAGACACTATCAAACCTTATATATGCTATATTTTCTATGCATATATACTTATTGATAAAGTTTAATTTATAAATTAGGTATAGTAAGAATGTAACAATGAGGAACAAATAGAAAAAATATAACAAGATACTATAATAAAAGTTGTTAATATAGCCTCTCACAATCAATCTCACTGTACTACTGAGCTGTCTTGCGATCGAGTGCGGTAATACAATGCCTGGATGATCAGATGACGTGAAGGGTAAATGCTGGCAACCTGATCCATGACGTAAAGATAACTCAATACAGCACCTGATACCACAAAAGTAAACCTCATCCCGACCTGGGAGTAAGTGACCAACAGGCAGGTCACATGTAGTATGACCAGTCAGGAACAGAGTGCAGGTTCACTGTGTTATTCAGAATGGTGTGCCATTTAGACAACTTTTGTTTCTGAAGCGTTTCCATTTAGTGTTTTCAGACTGTGATGGAATGTAGTGGAAAGGACCATCACAGCTTTAGGGGAACTCCACACTAGACCAAGAGTGGGCTTCTAAAGGAAGGGCTGAAGCTCTTCATGTCTCATCATATGAACCTGAGTGTGGTACTTACACCTTGTTGCCCAAGTGTAAAGTGGAACTATCACTACCTATTCAAAAAGAAGCAGCTGCTTGGCAATCTTGATTTATCTGAGGTACAATAAACTCATCTCAGCTTTCCCTTGACCTTCCGCCAAGACTAGTCAAAAGGCCCCAGCTTATGGATGCTTGAGTCTTGAGTTCTAGGCTTGGCATCTCAGAATCTTTTGATCCATAATCCACTCTCTTTTGACTTGCCAACCAGCACAGCATTTAACAGTCGACTCTGGGGTCATGGAGAGAAAAGCCCACAAAGTGCAGGTCATTTGAAAGGTCTTTCGCCACTTGAAAGATTACTCAATTCCTTTATTACTATTTAGTGAGGAATCCACTGACGCCCCAGTTGACCCCATTCCTGACTGACAGAATTGAAGCCATATTAACCAAGAACTGGGACTCTGAAGGTTACATGTCCCAATGTATCTCTTTCCTACCCCACTTAGCATATCCAAATGATGTATTCAATTTTTTTTAAAGTATGCTTTATATGAATACAAAGACTTTACAGATTTTTTCTTTTTAAACAAACAAAAAACCTGTTAAAATTATGGCAAGTTATTTAGTGAGAACTAGAAAAATAACAATATTTTATGTTAAAAAGCTTGTTAATTTTAAAATCCTGCTTATTGTGTTAGGTACAGGTGTTTATTCTTTGAAAGTACTGACTGCTCTGGAAAACCAATGTAACTATCAAGTCAGCACACTTACTCAGATGCCACTTTAATCTCTGCACTACAAAGATCGGGACCTCAAAGACATACAAGGAGTTAAGTTAACATAAACCCAAGTACTAACATTTAAGAAAATTATAATTTATTTATATTGTCATAAAATAAATGAATAATAAAATTATACCTAAAAAACTAAAAATAAATAAGTAAATAAAAAAATGTCACCCAATTTCTTTAGCATACAGTTGATTAATATTGTGGTATGTACACATGTATTCTTCACACAAATGGTCTTATTAAACAGTTCTATCAAACATAGTAATCCCCAAGCCATCATATCATAGTTTTCAACTGTTCAAATGGCTTCAAAAAAAGAAACTATCATTTATGATCAATAGTACATAAGCCACTAGAGGATGGTATCAATTTTAAACACAATATGGTTTCATATCACTGAAGGTTGACAAAATAAATCCTATAAATCAAAGACCTTATTCTATTGTGTTATTAGTTAACAGTGCTAGTGTTCAGAGCTGGCTTTTGTTGATTTCAAATAAAACTTTAAAAAGGTAAATAACATTAATACACAAGACAAGACTGTGGGAACACAAAATAATAACATAAAATATATGGCTTTTAACAGAACTTCATTTAGCATTAAAGGCAGCCTTAATCAATACAAAATACATTGTTTACAGAACAAGTTACAATCACAAGAAATCAACATCATGTTTCATTTTGAAGACTGAGTTTCACACATCTTATAAAAGATAAAACTTTGATAGGACGCAGCTTGGTGAGAACCCTCGGCTCTTAGGTATGTATATACCATACATACCCTCATTCAACTGAAAAGCTTAGAGCATATTACTTTAGTATTAACAAGTTTATTATATATATTTAAAGGTTTTATATGTTTATTTTTAAGTTATTTACTTAGGACTAATGATAATTTTCCCATCTGATATTTTATTCTTTCATAATCTATAGGATACAAATTAAGTTACAAGATCATTGAAGGTATATTAAACCTACATAGAATTCCAGTCATAAATGATAGATTTATAAACAGGACAATTTTGTCAAAAATGTCCACCACTCTTTATTCATTTAAAATACATTTAAGCAGTTTATTTCAGTACATAGCCAGTACATATGCAAATATGTTGTATTAAAAAATTTTAAAGTTTGAATATTTTCCTATATTTGACTATCACAAAGAAAAGCTACAAAGCATAGCAAACACGAATAAAATAGAAAATAAAGGTGAAGGAAACTTAAATTCTGCAAAGAGAATAGCCTTCTAAATTAAAGGCTTATTTGTCTTGCTGTACAAAAAAATTATTAGTAGGAGAGCCACTCATTGTGCTCAAACGTCAAAGGTCTAAACACAGCGGTCAGATCTGATCAGCCACTGAAGCAGCTACTTATCACTGGCATTTTGTAACTGCCTAGGATTGCTCAAAGCTTGCATTTCTGTGTACAGATTTCTCTAAAACTTTATCATCTAACCTCTTTTTTTTCTGATTTTATCATATTATGAGAATCCTAGCATGTCAACCTAGCTCTTTTTTAGAAGCAGTGGAGATAAATAGTATTACATTTACAGTACAATAGATTAAATAATAAAAAATAGTTCCACTCCTTCCTCATTGAATCAAGGAGATTAAAGTTATCTGCAATAAAACAAACAACATCTGGTTCTTATACTAAATTTTAAATTAAGTCAACAAAAACATGGATTTATTCTAATTTCTTTCCAACATTTAAGCACTTCCTTCTAACTTTTACCCCCTTGCTGACCAGCTTTTAAAGGTAACTAGAAACGATCTTCCTATTTTCAGTGGTCAGAGAGTAGATGGAAGGAAAAGGAAGAACGGGACTGGGTGAACTGAATCTCATCTCTGGTCCTGGTGCCTTTGTGCTATACAGTTAGACCACCTTGTCAAGAGAAAGCATGATTTTCTCCTAACATTCACTCTTGTTATTTGGAATCAGATTCACATTAGTACTTGGAGGAAGTCACTCCCAGCCTTACTCTCAGCTGGAGACTCCAGGTGCCAGGGGCGTTATCCAGGGGAGGTGCTGTATGCTCATAATCTTAGTACTTATTTACAAGGAACAAAGATTAAACACAAGGCACTGAAGGCACCTTATCTACATAGGGAGCTCTAGGCCAGCCTGGTCTACAGGAAAGCTTGTCTCAAAACAAACAAAATGTGCGTTGCAAACAGCCTATCCCTTCCTTACCTGCCATCACAGAGTAGCCATCGAGCAAGAGAATAGTGAGGTATAATCTTCTGCATGACACTGGCCATCACCATGGTAACAACCAGCTGTATACCTATCACACCCTGCGTGAAAAAAGAAACAAATAAATTCAACAATAAATTATTAGTGTTTGGACCCTATTGGAAAACTCTCTATACATTTTGAAAATTATATTTTTAAGAAAACAGGCTTTAACATTAAAATGTCTTGTTCTTGTGATATTTAGGGATTCAAGAACACATACTTTGTTTAAACTACAGTATGAGATGTCACTTCCAAAATTCTCTTCAAATTACCAAAGTATCACATGCATGTGAACACATGTAAAATAGACCAACCATTCAAAATTTATTCCCAAGAATACTCTATATAAATTAAGGGTATCTGATCAATTTTGGTGAAAGTTCTATGAGTTGCTAAGACTTGTTTTGTTTGGGTGACATGTTCTGTAAATATCTGTTAGGTTCATCTAGTTTTTAACATCAGTTAGCTCTAGCATCTTTCTTGTGCTTGTCTGGATGGCCGTCTACTGGCAAGAGTGTGGTAGTAAAACCTCCACTATCAGTGTGCGAGGGTCAACGTGTGATTCAAGCTTAGTCTGTTTTCTCTTACTAACCTGAGCGTCCTTGTGTTTGGTGCATACAATTTACATGTGTTCTTGGCAGGGTTTTTTTTTTTTTTTTGGTATGTATATAGTGTCCTTCTTTATAACAACTGTTTTTGGTTTGAAGTTTATTTATCTTTTTTGTCAGATATTAAATCAGCTACACCAGCTTGCTTCTTAGATCTATTTGCTTGGAAGGTCTTTTCTATATCTTTAACCTGAGACAGAGTTTGTTCGTGATGTTAAGGTCTGTTTCTTGGATGCGGTAGAAAGATGGTTCTGTTTTGTGTTCATTCTCTTAGTCTTTGTCTTTCTACTAGAGAATTAAACCCACTAATGTTGACAGATATCAATGAGCAATGTTTACTGATTCTTGTGTGTGTGTGTGTGTGTGTGTATGTCTGTGTGTATTATTTTTTTGGTATATTCTCTCATTTTCTCATTCTCATTCTCTCTCTCTCTCTCTCCTCTCTCTCTCTCTCTCTCTCTCTCTCTCTCTCTCTCTCTCTCTCTCTCTCACACACACACACACACACACACACACACACACACACACACAGATTTTTAAAATGTGATTCCTAAGTAACAAGTGGGTCTCCACATCTACTCCTGTTTCTCAGGACTTTTTCCCCTGGGTTCTTTCCTTCGGTTCATCTTGTCCTATTCCAAAGTGTTAGTTTTTCTTTTATCTTACATTTTATTTCATTATTTACTTAGAAGTCTGTTTACTTTCCAATTAAAGATAGAAAGGGAGTGGATTTGTACTGGAGGGGAGGTAGGGAGGAACTGTGAGGAGTAGACGGAAGGGAAACTGTAATCAGGATGTATCATGTGGGGCGATCTATTTTCAAGAAAAATAAAAACAGTAAATTAAGGATATGAATATGGTAAAAGTAATGATTCTATCGCCACGCTCTAATTCATTTAAAAATGAAATACAAAACTTTAAAACCAGCAGGCCGGCAGAGTGAAATATACCTTCAATCTCAGCACTCAAGAGCCAGAGGCAAGAGGCTACATAGTGAGACCCTGTCTCAAAACACGTAAAAGAGCAGTATATGCAAAGCCAGACTTGCTGGTAAATGACAAAGGAAGCTGAGGCAGAAGACTCAGAAGCCAAGCTGTGCTATCTTATCTCTAAAGAAACAGAGACAAAGCCAAACACTAAAAACACCCAGCTAAAACCAGCTCTATAGTCTGAGACGGACTGCAGAGTGAGGGAGTAAAGGCCAAAGGAAGTGTCAAGTGTGAGGGCAGAACTATATTCCTCATCAACTCCTGGATCTACTTAGCAGTGTGGCTCTGGTGCGCCATCTACTTAAACACTGGACCTTTGTTTCCATAGAGACAATAATCCAAACTACTTCACTGAACTGGGTAAAAGTAAGAACTAAGTGAGTACTATCATTAGAAGACAGAATTTCTCAAATAAGGAAGTTGAGAGGTGCTTCTTAAACAGGACTGCTTTTAAAAGGTCTATCAAACCTGTTTCAACTCTACTTTATTTGCAAATGTTTTAATGCCTTAAACTCAGGCAACTGGATTACAGATAAGGCATCTTTCATGTCATTGTGAATCCTTGGGTTCATTACTATACTCTGCATTCTCCATTGTTTTACCTTTAGTTTGCAACAGAAGTTCTGCAGATTCTGTACTCTGTCAACAGGGTACTTGTTTGGCTTCCTTAAAATTAGATGTAAATGGCAAAGGAGTTTTGACTTAGTGTTGTAGATAAAGTATCACTCAACCTAGCCTTGACAAAGGTGATAGTGGCTCACAGTCTCAAGGTCAGCAATATGGCCGCTCACAGACTCACTGACAATAACAGTAGTCATTTCTGTCCTCAAGAGTAAAACCATATTTCAGTCACATTTAATAAGTTACTGCTATAAAATGCTATTGCAGGAAGACTGATCTAAAAGGTGTATATGATAGAAAGTGATAAAGTAGAGAAGGATATCACTTCTCTTCTTTCAAATCACAAACTGTAGTGAGATACTGCTGTTAACAGCTTTGTTAAAGATGCAACCCGTGTAATGTACAAATAATCCAACAACAACAAAAAAAAACATCAGAGAAACAGACTCCAAAATCCAGGCTCCAAAATAATGATGTTATACCTTTGGTACCCAGAGGGAAAAAAAGGATTCTAGAGATAATGTTTTTAAACTGAAAGACTGATCAAATATGAAGCCAAAGAGAGACCTAAGGAGACTCACCTTGAGAAAGGCAAGGCTGGTATATATATTCTCAGTATTTTAGCTCATGTACAAATTATTCAATGCAAAACTGAAACTCTCATCTGTTCAATTTACTATGTCACTTTCCTCTTCTGAAGTGAAGCTGAAAATAGCTTTCCAAAACCTCATCTACATGCTGTGCTAAACACATGATTACCTAACAGGAATCTTTCAGCTTTCTAAAGGAAATCAATAAATCTTTCCCAGAAGATGTCCCTGTTAGATGACTACATACATGATACAAAAGGAAACATCACTTTTACCACAAAGCAGGGATCTATAGAAAGAGGTCCTTTTAAAAGTATATGAAAAAGATTTCACCATAATTTCTTTTCTTCATACACATATAGGAGAGGTACACTATGAAAATTGTAATTTTTGGAGAACTGTCTCATTAATTTACTATTTCACTAGTACTAACATAGACTAAGTTCTACAGCATGAGAAACTGTTGTATTATCAGATTTGTACATTTTCAAGTCTTTTAAATGTTTTGATTTTTTTTTTATTTCTTTAAGAGGTGATATTTGTAAAGAAATTAAACTATGGAGTTAAGCAAATTTCACAACATAAAACTTTTAAACAGATGCACTGAAGCAGCTGGGCGGTGGTGGCGCACGCCTGTAATCCCAGCACTCTGGGAGGCAGAGGCAGGCGGATTTACAGAGTGAGTTCCAGGACAGCCAGGGCTATACAGAGAAACCCTGTCTCGAAAAAACCAAAACCAAAAAAAAACCCCAGATGCACTGAAGCTTCAAAGACCATCACAGCTGAATCTCTCAAACATTCCACCATGCAATCTTAATGGTTTTATGTGGCCTTAAAATAATAACTTGGCCATACAGTTTCTATATGTATTCTCTGCCTCTGTTCACACTTCCTTGAAAACGGGAACTAGGAAAATGAACTTATGCTTAGGAACCCAAGAGGGCTGTGAAGCCTATAATAAACTGCAGTGAACCTTTCTACAAACCTAAGGCTATGAAGATCAAGGAAAAGTTACATCTCGTGACTAGAATGACCATTTCAATGGTTGTCAGTAATAGTTTCTGAGGAGGTTAAAACAAATCTTACCAATAAAAATTAGTAAATCTCCAAGAAATCAAAAATACCAAATACCAATAGTTTCTTTTGCTTGTCAACACTAGAAACCAAACTTCAATAGAGAAATATAAACAAGCTGCAATTTTAAAGTTCAAACTTTGAAAATTATGTCACCTTCAGTGGAGTTGACATTGTTATGTTTCATTAAAGTAGCTCTCCTGCTGGCAAACAAATTGAAAGGAAACACACATTGTTTACTATTAGAAGGCATATTTGCATGTAAACTTGGGACTCACATCACCAGAAATGGTTTCAATTATCATCTCCTGAGTAAGTTTGGCAACAAAAAGGAGAAAGGCTATTACCCATTGACCTTCACATTTTTTTGTTTCTTTCTCAACAGTTTAAAATGTTTAGTGGCTGAAAGCAAGATATGCAGGGTCAGATTTCTTAAACATGTGAAAATCATTTTACTCCTAAAGAACAGAAAACACATCATTTCAACCTAGAGTAATACAAAACTTAAGAATTCCCACTTTAGGTACTTAACAAACCTTCTCTGGACAACTAACAAAGGAAAACAATTTAAATGACCTAAATCATACAACTACTTGGTTATAGACTTAAACTGAGCCCAGGTACCTAATCTCAAATTTAATGATTCTTCTACTAAAGTCTACTAAGTTCACTGAATTAACATGCCACTCATAATGTATGCCACTCATGACAGTGGCTCAGGAAGCATGGCTTTTTAACACACCAGCAGCACGGAAATGTGTGTGGTCTTGGCCTTTAACGAGCAGTCATCCTTCCTTAGACGGGAGGTAGATATTCTATTTACACGTGAGGAGAAGATGGGCATTCTATGACAGTACAACAAAAAGGGAGAGAAGCTGAGAACAAAACTATGACAGGCCACTTTGGAAGGTCAATTCAAGAGGCAGTAGTGTGGTCAATCAAAGGTGCTAACTGCTGTATGGGAAAGACAGAAGGCCAAAACCAGATATCAAGAGGTGAGACTATCAGATTTAAAATTTAAACTTAAAGCTATCATACCATAAAATGTGGTAGGATATGGGGAGTAGTTAAGAAAACTTCTTCTGGAGACCAATAATGAATATGGACAAGCCCAGCAGCACCAAGCCAAGGACTCAAATGTGAGAAGTGGACCTGACGTTCAAGTAGGAACCAGGGCAGCAGTGTCTCTTATTTTAGTGACAGGAACTATTTATGTCTGTCACACAATGATAATTTAATTTCAAACAATAACAAAGAACTATAAAACAAATTATACCATCACAGAAATAAATCTAAAAGGCAAAAATATGTTGTCCTACTGGTTATGGTGACACATGCCTATAATCTCAGGAAACTAAAGCAGTTAGATTGCAAGTTTGAGGTTAGGCATAGCTACAAAAAGTTGGTATCCTGCCTGGGCTACACAGGTAACATACTTCAAAACAAACAAAACTCCAACAAACCTCTCTAATATACATAAGCTGATATCTTGCTAGCTGTGATCAGGGACTTAGCACAAAAACCTGTTTGTGTTGACAGTTCACCTCCAGCACTCAGAACACCACCATTCAGAATCGTTTGGAGTGGACAGCAAGGACAGCATGCGACAGCCGAATGAGTGAAATTATAAAAAAAATCAGGGTTGTCAACATTTATAATCCAAGATTAAAAGATCACCCAATAAAATAGCATTTGGACACAAACTTGAACAGTATAAGGAAGTGCTATAGAAATTGAAAAACTGGATATGAAAGTTTCATAGAAATGGGGAAACTGTGTGTGTGTGTGTGTGTGTATGAGAGAGAGAGGGGGGGGGGGAGACAGAGAGGGGGGAGGGAGAAAGGGGGGGAGGGAGAGAGAGAGAGAGGGAGAAAGCCCAAAGTTCTGATCACCAAGAACCTTTAAAACACAGGAATACTAGGTTGAATATGAAACATTCTTTCAAAAGGATTCATCTCCAGGTGGCTGATCTAATTGAGAGATGATATAATTTAGCCTCAATAATGAAGGCTCAAACTTATTTAATGATGGGGTTATATAATTTGATGGCATTACTGGGACATGGCAGGAATTAAAAGTTGGGTAGGCATAGATGAGAGGAAGGAAGTCCCTTAAGGGTATGTCTTTAAGAGGTACAATTTGTTCCTATCCCTTTCCCATCTGCCTTTCTGTCTTTTTCAAAATGACAAGTGCTCTCCTGCCTCAGCATACTGTTAGAAACAAGGGAGCAGTTGGCACGGACGGATACTGTAAATCTTTAAAATGCTATTGTATTTACTCATGTCAGGTATTTTGTCATGGCAACAAAGCTTCTAATATGGGAAGTATTTAACTCTCATATTTTGTTTAAAAATATCATTTTGGAAGTCACAACCACAACAACATATCTCCACCAGAACCCAGTTATCCTACCACAACCTGACCCAATATCCCAGCATAGCTGAAGCACAAGAAAAAGAACTAAAACCAACTATATTAATATGAAAGAGGTCCTTTAAAGAGAAAATGAATAAATCCCTTACATAAATTTAAGAAAACATAAAGAGATAGTGTGATGATATGAAGAAAACTGTTTAAGACCAGAATATGGAAACTGAATAAAAAAAGAAAACACAAACTGAAGGAATGCTAAAAACGGAAAATGTAGGAATCCCAACAGGAACTATAGAGGCAAGCTTCAGGACCAGAATATAAGAGATAGAAGAGAATCTCAGGTATTGAAGCTATGACAGATGAAACAGATACATTGGTCAAAGAAAACGTTACATCCCCCAAACTCCTAAAACAAAACACCCAGGAAGCCAGCAACACTATGAAAAGATCAAACCCAAGGATACTAGGAACAGAGGAAGGAGAAGAACCCCAGCTCAAAGGTCCAGGAAATATTTATCACAAACTTATAGCAGAAAGTTTTCCTAACCTAAAGTTGATATCTAATAGAGACAGAAGAAGCATAGAATTCCAAAAAGATTGGACCAGAAAGGAAAGTCACCTTGAGACAGGGAAGGGTAGCACACACCTTTAATCCCAGACATAAAGGCAAGCAGATATTGGAGAGTTCAAGGTCAGCTCGATCTACAAAACAAATACCAGGAAAGCTAGGAAAGCTACACAGAGAAGCCTTGTCTTGGGAGCAAGGGATAGTCTCTTTGCCACACAATAATTATCTACAAGAATATTAATAATTGCAAGGGGAAAAGAACAGGTAACATATAAAGAAAGACCTATTAGAAAGGAAATTCTAAAAGCTAGAAGGTCCTAGACATATATGCTACAGACTAGAAGAGACCACAGATGCCAGCACAGACTACTATACCCAGCAAAATTTTCAATTACCATAGAAGGAAAAATAGGATATTCCATGTTAAAGCCAAATTTAAACATTATCTATCTACAAATCCACCCCCTACAGTGAGCGCTAGAAGGAAAACTCCAAACTCAAGTTAACTACACCCATGAAAATACAGGGAATAAACACCAGCAAAATCACAAGAGAAGCACACAGAAGCATACGCACAAATACACATACATACAAACACCACCACCACCACCACCGTCACCAGGAAAATAAAAGGAATCAAGAACCAAAGATCATTGCTATCTCTCAATATCAATAGTCTCAATTCCCCAGTAAAAAGTCACAGACTAACAGAATGGAAATGAAAACAGGATCCATCTTCTGCTGCATCCAAGAAACACACTAACATCAATGACAGATGCTACCTCAGGGTAAAGGGCTGGGAAAAATATTCTAAGCAAATGTACCTAAGAAGCAAGGTGAAGTAGCCATTTGAATATCTATCAAAACACTTCAAAACAAATCCAATCAGAAGATACAGGAAAGGGCATTACTTATTAAGGAAAAAAACCTACCAAAGAAACATTTAAATCCTTAGCATTTAAGCCTCAAACACAAGGGCACTCGAATTTGTAAAAGAAACACTACTAGAGTTTAAATCACACACTGACCCTTACACACAGATAATGAGAAACTTCTACACCCAAGTCTCACCAATGGATAGGTCATCCAGACCCCCCCCCCCAAAAAAACAGAAATGATGGAACTAACAAACATTATCAATCAAATGGACCTAATAGATATCTATAGAACATTTTACCCAAACACAAAAGGATAAAAAGGATAAACCTTCTCAGTACCTCCTGGAACTTTCTCCAAAATCAACTACATTTTTCAGATATAATCAGCTCTCAACAGACAAAAGAAAACTAAAATAACTCTGTATGTGACCAGACCACTACAGATTAAAGCTGAATATAAACAATAACAGAAGCAACATTAAGCTTACAAACTCATAAACACTGAACAACTCTCTACTGAATGAAAAAAAATGGGTCAAGACAAAAATGAAAAAATTAAATACTTTCTAGAATTCAATAAAAATAAGTATACAGTATATATGAATTTATGGAGCACGATGAATGCAGTTCTAAGAGGCAAGAATAAAGCACTAAACACTACATTAAAAAAAAAAAAAAAAAAGAAATCTCATACCAGTAACACAAAACAAAGAAATCACACCCAAAAGGAGTAAACTCAGGGCTGAAATCAATAAAACTAAAATAAAGAGAATTCAAAAAATAAAAAAGTCAATGAAACAAAGAGTTTATTCTTTGAGAAAAATTAGCAAGATCAAAAAAACCTTCATCCAAATTAACCAAAAGGCAGAGAGAGAATATCCAAATTAACCAATCAGAAATGACAAGGGGGACATAGCAATAGACACCAAGGAAAGCCAGAGAATCATAGGACATACTTAAAAAAACCTGTACTCCACCAAATTACAAAACCAATAAAGAAATGGATAATTTTCCTTATAACCACTTACCAAAGTTAAATCAAGATCAGATAATCAATTTAAAAGACCTATATCCCCTATTAAAATAGAAGCAGTCACTCAAAGTCTAAAAAAAAAACCACACACACACACACACACACACCAGCACAGAGCCAGATGGTTTTAGCACAGAATTCCACCAGACTTTAAAAAGAAAAGTGTTAACACCAACATTCCTCAAGTTATTCCATAAAACAGGAACAAAAAGAACATTGCCCATTGACTTTGAGACCACAGTCACCAAAACCACAAACAAAAAAAAGAGAATTACAGACCAATTTTCTTTATGAACATAGTTGTAGAAATAATAAAAAATACTTGTAAACTGAATCTAAGACACATCAAAATGAACATCCACGTTAACAAGTAGGCTTTATCCCAAAGACGCAGGAATGGTTTATTGTATTAAAATCAATAAATGCAATCTACCACATGAACAAATTGAAAAAAAAAAAACAACCCACCATCTAATTAATTAGATGCACAAAAATCCTTTAACAAAATACATCCTTCATGATAAATGTGCTGAGATTAGGGATATAAAGGACATACCTAAATATAAAACGCAATTTAAAGCAAGCCCATAGCCAATATCAAATTGGAAATTCAAAACAATTCCACTAAAATAAGGAAGAAGACAGGTTGCCTACTCTCTCCATACCCATCCAATACAGTCAGTACCTTAGCTAGAGCAATAAGACTACTAAGATCAAGTGGATACAAGTTCCAAAGAAGTGAAAGTATTTTTATTTGGAGATATGACAATACACATAAATGACACTAAAAATTCCACCAGGGAACTCATGCTGATATCTACCTTCAGCAAAGTAGCAGGATGGATACAAGAGTAACCAAGAATCAGTGGTCCTCCTATATACAAATGGAAAACAGGGACTGTGAAAGCCATCAGGGAAACACCACGTTCACCATTCCTGACTTCAAGCTGTACTACACAGCTATAGTAATAAACATCTGCATGAAACTGGCATAACACTGGATTGATGGATGGAATCAAACAGAAGACCCAGACATAAAACCACACACCAATGGGTACCTGGTTTTTGATAAAGAAACCAGAAATACACACTGGGAAAACAAGACAACATCTTTAACAAAACGTAAAACTAGATACACTGAATCTGTTGATATAAGGCACAGTGGGGAATGTGCACAGAAGACACTGATAGCCCAGGCACTAGGATACACAATTAATAAATGGGACCTCATGAAACTGAGAAGCTTTTGTAAGGCAAAGGACACAGTCAGCCAAATAAAGCAGCAGCCTACACAATCAAAATATTTTTACTAATTCCACATCTGATAGAGGGATAATATCTAAATTATATGAACTCAAGAAACTAGATATCAAGAAATGAAATAACACAATTTAAAAATGGGGGTACTAATCTAAACAGAGAATTCTCAAAAGAGGAAAATCAAATGGCTAAGAAACATTTAAAGGATTGTTCAAAACCCTTTAGTCATCAGGAAAATGCAAATCAATACTATGTTGAGAGTCTATCTCACACCTGTCAGAGTGGCTAAGTGACAGACAGTTCATGCTGGCAAGGATGTGGAACAAGGCTAACACACATCCACTGCTGATGAGAATGCACACATGTACAGCCACTATGGAGAGCAATATGGTGCTTCCTCAAAAAGTTGGAATCAAGTAGGGATTCAATCTACCTCAACACCCAGCTACATATACCCAAAGGATGCTTCATCCTTCCACAAGGACACTTGCTAAAGCATGTCCATTACTGCTCTGCTAATAATAGACAGAAATTGGAAATAACCTGTGTCCCCTAAAAGAAGCTGCTAAAAAGTTAAAATACATAAAAATTGACATCATGATTATAGACAATGGGTGGAAGTACAAAAAACATCATCCTGAATAAGGCAATCCAGACCCAGAAATGTAAATGTAAATATGCTATATATAAATACATACATATATATATGTGTATAGTGTGTGTGTGTGTGTGTGTGTGTGTGTGTGTGTGTAGCTATCCAGAGAGGTTAAGCACAGAGAAAGGGACAAGAAAGGGCATATGCATCTCCCTGGGAGGAAGAAATAGCTCTTATGGGTGGACTGAGGGTGAGGCAGGATGCAAATGGCATCATCAGGGAGGAGGGGGAGGGCGGCAGTGTTGAGGATGGAATGTAGAGAGAGACAGCTAGAACTGAGGAGCACTTGAAGTATGCTATGGAAACCTACTGCAGGGGAAACTCCCTAATATGTGATTCTAATGAGGTCACCTAAAATGGAGGTGAACAAGTGCTAATTGGCCATCTTATCACTAAAGGAGTCTTCCAGGACTGAGACTAGGTGGCATTCAAATGAACTGTTGGCCAGTGGGGTACCAGAGACATCCCCAAACAATCCAGGTTGTTGCTAAGACAATGGCTTCCTCTCTGCAAACCGACTGCAGGGCCCCATTGCCAAGGACAACTTCCACTCAACTCAATGAACATGGTGAAGTCGAGGCGGAGCCTACATGGCACCCTCACCCACATGTTCTAGTGTCTTTTGTGTGGGAAAGTACTCTGCAGGCTCCCCAATGAGAAATGTAAACACTAACCAAGCCACAAAACCTGTGACCTATAATCCCTGCAGGATCTACTAGGGCAACTTAGAGGAATAGCCAACCAATGTCTGATTTGACTTAAGGCCATACGCACAAGGTAGAACCCACAGGCAACACTGACTGGAATATCAAGAACCAGAGACTAGACAGGAGACATCTTGAACACCAAACATTAATGATCTAAAGAAAAAAGGTAGCAATAAAATATCTCCTAATGATATTGTGCTATACACATAGAATGATACATTATGTATCAGAGACCTTCCCTGACAGAATAAATACAGAGCCAGGTGTTACACAGACAGAGACTTTAGAAACTGACTCAGGGAACCCTGAAGAAAAGGGGTGGAAAGAATTTAAGGGAGAGGGAAGATGGTGGCTGGGAGATATGGAGGATACCAGGAGAATAAGGCCCTCTGAATCAAATAAGCAAGGCTCATATGACATCCCAGAGAACGAAGCAGCAAGCACAAGGCTGACAGAAAAGGAAGTGGGTCTGCAGGGGAAGAAAGGTGGGGGAATTCAAGGCGCCGAGGATGAGGAAACTGTAATCAAGATATACTGTATAACAAAAGAGTCTATTTTCAATAAGCAATCAAAATGAGTTCAAATAGACAAAAAAAGGAAAAACCCAAAAAACAGAAACAGGCACACACACACACACACACACACACACACACACACCAAAAGAGGCAGATTCAATGTTACAATTTATCAGTGAGATTAGACCCCAGGCATAAAAACAAAGTGTATCTTTAGGTCTTTGTCCAAGTATGGTCTATATTAAATGTGAAAACTGTGCTCATCAGAGGTAATATGAAGCAGGTAAGGATAAACCAGATAAATGGTGCCAACATTCTAGATAACTTTGCTAGCACCAAGTAGTTATGTTGGAAAACCCCTTGGATTTCTTTTTTTCAGTTTTCAAAATAGCTTTTAAGCATCAGAATGAACAGAGGATATAAGGCACAGAAGGATGGAGAACCTCCAAGCTGTGAGAACCTTGGTTAAGAGCAGAGCATAGGTATTGCATGGATGAGTACCCAAGGGACTAGGTCTGCTCAAGTGACTACAAGCTTAGGTACAAGATCAGAAAAATCAATTATAAGGATTGAGAACCTTTAAATGTTGTAAGAATTAATAAACACAAGATGAAATAGCTTATCAATAGCCAAATAAAGCACCAGGGAACATTTGAGATGTCCTTGAAGAACAGCCATACAACCAACAGGATCTCTGAAGGTGGAAAAAAAAAGGCATAAAATAAATACTGGAGTTATCATCAATCAATGTCATTAAAAGAAGAGTTAGAAACCTCTGATAAAAGTTCAGCATCCTTTCATGCTTAAAGTCTTGGAGAGAACAGGAATTCAAGGCCCATACCTAAACATAGTAAAAGCAATATACAGCAAACCGGTAGCCAGCATCAAACTAAACGGAGAGAAACTTGAAGCAATCCCACTGAAATCAGGGACCAGACAAGGCTGCCCCCTTTCTCCTTATCTTATCAATATTGTACTTGAGGTACTAGCTCGGGCAATTCGACAACATAAGGAGGTCAAAGGGATACAAATTGGAAAGGAGGAAGTCAAACTATCATTATTTGCAGACAACATGATCGTCTACCTAAGTGACCCAAAGAACTCCACTAGAGAGCTCCTACAGCTGATAAACAACTTCAGCAAAGTGGCAGGTTACAAAATCAACTCAAGCAAATCAGTGGCCTTCCTATACTCAAAGGATAAGCAGGCTGAGAAAGAAATTAGGGAAATGACCCCCTTCACAATAGCCACAAACAGTATAAAGTATCTTGGGGTGACTCTTACCAAACATGCGAAAGATCTGTATGACAAGAACTTCAAGACTCTGAAGAAGGAAATGGAAGAAGACCTCAAAAAATGGGAAAACCTCCCATGCTCATGGATCGGTAGAATCAATATAGTTAAAATGGCCATTTTGCCTAAAGCACTATACAGATTCAATGCAATACCCATCAAAATCCCAACTCAATTCTTCACAGAGTTAGAAAGAGCAATTATCAAATTCATCTGGAACAACAAAAAACCCAGGATAGCTAAAACTATTCTCAGCAACAAAAGAAAATCTGGGGGAATCAGTATCCCTGACCTCAAGCAATACTACAGAGCAATAGTGTTAAAAACTGCATGGTATTGGTACAGTGACAGGCAGGAGGATCAATGGAACAGGATTGAAGATCCAGAAATGAACCCACACACCTATGGCCACTTGATCCTCGACAAAGAGGCTGAAAACATCCAATGGAAAAAAGATAGCCTTTTCAACAAATGGTGCTGGTTCAACTGGAGGTCAGCATGCAGAAGAATGTGAATTGATCCATCCTTGTCTCCTTGTACTAAGCTCAAATCCAAATGGATCAAGGACCTCCACATAAAGCCAGACACTCTGAAGCTAATAGAAAAGAAACTGGGGAAGACCCTTGAGGACATCGGTACAGAGAGAAAGTTTCTGAACAGAACACCAATAGCGTATGCTCTAAGAGCAAGAATTGACAAATGGGACCTCATAAGGTTACAGAGTTTCTGTAAGGCAAAGGACACCATCAAGAGGACAGATCGGCAACCAACAAATTGGGAAAAGATCTTCACCAATCCTACATCAGATAGAGGGCTAATATCCAATATATATAAAGAACTCAAGAAGTTAGACTCCAGAAAACCGAACAACCCTATTAAAAAATGGGGTACAGAGTTAAACAAAGAATTCTCACCTGAAGAACTTCGGATGGCGGAGAAGCATCTTAAAAAATGCTCAACTTCATTAGTCATTAGGGAAATGCAAATCAAAACAACCCTAAGATTTTATCTTACACCAGTCAGAATGGCTAAGATTAAAAATTCAGGAGACAGCAGGTGTTGGAGAGGGTGCGGAGAAAGAGGAACACTCCTCCACTGCTGGTGGGGTTGCAAATTGGTACAACCACTCTAGAAAGCAGTCTGGCGGTTCCTCCGAAAACTGGGCACCTCACTTCCAGAAGATCCTGCTATACCACTCCTGGGCATATACCCAGAGGATTCCCCACCATGTAATAAGGATACATGCTCTACTATGTTCATAGCAGCCCTATTTATAATTGCCAGATGCTAGAAAGAACCCAGGTATCCCTCAACAGAAGAGTGGATACAAAAAATGTGGTATATCTACACAATGGAGTACTATTCAGCCATTAGAAACAATGAATTCATGAAATTCTTAGGCAAATGGATGGAGCTGGAGAACATCATACTAAGTGAGGTAACCCAGACTCAAAAGGTGAATCATGGTATGCACTCACTAATAAGTGGTTATTAACCTAGAAAACTGGAATACCCAAAACATAATCCACACATCAAATGAGATACAAGAAGAAAGCAGGAGTGGTCCCTGGTTCTGGAAAGACTCAGTGAAACAGTATTTGGCAAAACCAGAACGGGGAACTGGGAAGGGGTGGGAGGGAGGACAGGGGAAGAGAAGGGGGCTTACAGGACTTTCGGGGAGGGGGGGGCTAGAAAAGGGGAAATCATTTGAAATGTAAATAAATTATATCGAATAAAAAAAAAAAAAAAGAAACCTCTGATAAAAAAATCACACAGGTGAATGACTAACAGCCCTAAACCCAAGCTTTGAAGAAGGATGCTTTAAGAAGTCAAAACATTAGAATAGTTGCTTTAATAGGTCAAGGGATTAAGAACAGTTTAGACTTAATCCAAAAGCGAAATCCTCTATATACTTCAAAACTGGGAAAAGCAACATAAAAGAACCATAAACAGATAAGTCATTGTCATGAGCCATCTCTAGCACCACAGTATTGATTATATGAGCTATCCCTGCCTAGAGTCAGATATTAGTAGCACAGTAAACAGGATTGTTTAAAACATGTCTTTTCTAGTAAATAAGAATAATAGAATAAATTTTGTAGTAAAGTAACTGAAGAGAGCCAGCAAAATGACTCAGTGAGTACAGGAGCTTGTAGCCAGGCTCTATGACCTAAGTTTAATGCCTGAAGGAGAGACTACTCTATAAACTATCCTCTGATCTCAGTAACACATCTGTCTCCCACAAATAAATGCTTTTTCTATAATGATAAAAAGGATTGCACGCTGGCAAAACCACTTTGGAAATCAGTCCAGTGGTTCCTCAGAAAACTGGACATAGGACCCAGCTATACCACTCCTGGCCATATAACCAGAAAAATGCTCCAACATGTAATAAGGACACATGATGCCCTATGTTCATAGCAGCCTTATTTATCATAGCCAGAAGCTGGAAACAACCCAGATGTCCCTCAACAGAGGAATGGATACAGACAATGTGGTATATTTATACAATAGAATACTACTCAGCTATTAAAAACAATGAATTCATGAAATTCTTAGACAAATGGGTGGAACTAGAAAATATCATCCTGAGTGAGGTAACCCAATCACAAAAGAACACACATAGTATGCACTCACTGATAAGTGGATACTAAGCCAGAAGCTTGGAATACTCAAGATACAATTCACAGACCACATGAACCTCAAGAAGATGGAAGAACAAAGTGTGGATACTTTGGTCCTTCTTAGCCAACCAATGGACTGAGAACAGGGTCCCCAGTGGAGGAGCTAAAGAAAGGACCCAAGGAGCTGAAGGAGTTTGCAGCCCTATAGTAAACAGCAATATGAGCCAACCAGTACCCCCAGAGCTCCCAGGGACAAAACCACCAACCAAAGAATACACATGGAAGGACCTCCAGCTACATATGTAGCAGAGGACAGCCTTATCTGACATCAATGAGAGAAGAGGCAGCCAAGCAGTGGTGGTGCGTGCCTTTAATCCCAGCATTTGGGAGGCAGAAGCAAGCAGATTTCTGAGTTCAAGGCCAGCCTGGTCTACAGAGTGAGTTCCAGGACAGCCAGGGCTACACAGAGAAACCCTGTCTCAAAATATCAAAAAAGAAAAGAGAGAAGAGGCCATTGGTCCTGTGAAGGTTCGATGCCCCAGTGTAGGGGAACGCCAGGTCAGGAAAGTGGAAGGAGGGGTTGGTAAGCAGGAGGAGGGGGATGGGATGGGGGTTTTCGGAAGGGTAACAAAGAAAGGGAATAACATTTGAAATGTACATAAAGCAAATACCTAATAAAAAAGGCAAGCAGCTAAAACGTAAGTTTAGCAATCGATATTTAATACTGATTCATTGAATGACTTATGAATTCATATCAAATAGCAGATAGTTAACTATCGTCTGCTATAACTACATCATAATGTTCAATGCATTCCTACAAATAGAACCATTATATCAACTATGAGTTGAACTCAAAGATAAGTTTTTAAAATTTTTATTTTTATGTGCATTGGTAATTGCCTGCATGTTTGTCTGGGTGAAGGTGTCAGATCTTAGCATTAAAGACAGTTGTTAGCTGCCATGTGGGTGCTGGGAATTAGCCCAGGTCCTCTGGAAAGAACATTCAGTGCTCTTAACCAATGAAATTTGGTTGAAATGTTTACAGATCTCTTTAGTTTGGTAGTATCAATGTTTCATTGACAAAACACTTTTTAATTTATTTAAAAAGCACATACATAAATTCTACTGCTCTTTTCTAATGCAAGGAAAAAGTTACAGTATTTTAAAACTGAAGTGCTGGCTTGGAGAGAGAGCTTAACAATTGGAGAGAGAGCACATACTAACAGTCTACACCTTTACCCTCCCTCCCAGGAGCCGGGGCCACGAGTTCAAGGCCAGCCTAGTTTACATAGGAGTTCCAGAACAGCCAGGGCTACACAGAGACCCCAGATTAAGAAACAAATCAAACAAACAAACAACCCACCCAGAGTTCACACCTCTCTTGTGAAGGATCTCAGCTCTGCTCGGAGACCGAGACCGATTCCAGGAAGCTCACAACTTGGCCAGTAGTGCTGCTCCAAAGGCAGCCAGCACTTTTGGCTTCTTCAGGACCCTGAACTCATGGGAACATAGCCATCCACACACAAACACATACATAAGTTTTAAATTGTAACCCAATGCTATTTTTTAAAAGATTATTGTGCGCTGGTGTTTTGCCTGTGTTTATGTTTATGCGAGGGTGGCAGATTCCCTGAACTGGAGTTACAAACAGAAATGAGCTGCCAAGTGGGTGCTGGGAACTGAACCCACATCCCTTGGAAGAGCAGTTGGTGTTCTGAACCACTGAATCATCTCTCTAGTGCCCAGTGGCAAAACATTCTAAAAACATTATTAAAAGTGATGCTTAAAAGTATAAATTCTCAAGAAAATGCCTACACATAAGTTCATTTTCTTTAAGAATGAAACCTATGAAGCAACAGAGTACATACAATTGATAGCTTGTATTCAATCCCAGCAGCTCTTTAGTTTTTGGTTAAGATAATAAAAACATCCAGGAAAACTGATTAAATTAAGAAATAACAGAAGACTTTTTCTTCAAAATAAGTTGACAAAGCAAACGAGTTTAAAAAATAGAGCAAAAAGCCAGGAAGTGGTGGCATAGGCCTTTAATCCCAGCACTTGGGAGGCAGAGGCAGGTCGATTTCTGAGTTCGATGCCAGCTTGGTCTACAGAGTGAGTTCCAGGACAGCCAGGGCTACACAGAGAAACTCTGTCTCGAAAAACCCAAAAAAAAAAAAAAAAAAAAAAAAAAAAGCAAAGATAAAGATACATACTAACTAAATACCATTTATAAGCTATTCTAGCTGACTGGTATTGAAATTAATAGTTGTTTACTTTAAAAGATAATTTCCCAGTTATAGCAGTTGAATAAATTATGCAATACCACATATAAAGCATACAGTAGTCATATAAACATTGCCAATGAACCAAGTATCTTGGAAGATGTTAATCACTTCATCTCTAGCTAAGACATGAATAAATGTTTCATCGAAGTTCTGAAAAGTTACAGAAAAGGCTCCGTGCAAAAGCCATCCTATATTCTTCCATTCTTCTTAATTGTAGGAATGTTTTCTGACATTGCACAAAATTCTATAGGTCTATACTCAATGAAGCTATCTGCTGAAAGCAATACACATTTGATTTTTACAAATGATCTTATCCAAAATAATTCTAACTCAGTTAACACTTTTTCTCTGAAGCCTTTGGTAAGTTTCTACCTAAACCCAGTAAGTCCACCTCGAGTACCCACTGCGACGCTCAACTCTGACTGATGACTGGTGGAGGATCTCAGCCACTAAAACTGTCCTCATTTCGTTCACCTCACCCCAACCTCCACTTCCAGGAAGCTACCACAGTAGTTTTAATACCACAAAGTTAATATTTACTTCTTGATAAAATAAAGGACAAAGGATAAACTTAACACACTGTTTAATTATAGGCACTGTACAAAGAAGCACTGAACTTTAACATAAAGAAAAAAATATTCTTTTCTTTATGAAAAAGTAGTGCCCCTTACTAAGAAAACCAATATATCATGCTCTCTATGCCCCCAAAGGCAAGGCATGAGATAACCATCCCAATTTGATGTAATGGCTATCTGTTTTGAGGGTTTTTTTGTAATTTTTTTAAATTTTTTTTTATTGAGTATCTTCTTCATTTACATTGCCAATGGTAAAACCTTTCCCAATTTCCCCCCTCCCAAAAGCCCCCCCTTCCCAACAATTCCCTACCCATCCTCACATCCCCTGCCTCCATATATATGCCTCTACCCGACACATTCCCACCTCCCCTCTACCCCCACCCCCAGTCCGGTTCCCTTTGTTGGGGCCTCTATTGAGCCTTTACCTGACCAAAGACCACTCCTCCCACTGATGCCCAACAAGGCATTCCTCTGCCACATTTTTAGCTGGAACCATGTGTGCCCCTTGGTTGATGGTTCAGTCCCTGGGAGTCTTGGGTGTTTGGTGTCCTAAGTCATTGTTCTTCCCATGGGGCTATAAACCCCTTCAGCTCCTCTGGATCACCCTCCAGATCCTCTGTTGGGGATCCCAAAATCAGTCCAATAGTTGGTTGCTAGTTTCTGTCTCTGTATTTGTAAGGCTCTGGCAGGGCCCCTCTGAAGACAGCCATGGCATGCTCCTTTTGGTTCAGGCTTCTCATCGTAGTGTTGGGGTTTGGTGACTATTTATAGGATGAATCCCCAGGTAGGGCATTCCCTGGGTAGCCTTTACTTCAGACTCTGCTCCACACATTGCCTCCTTTATTGCTCCTGTGAGTATTTTGTTTCCTTTTTCAGAAGAACCATAGCACCCTCACTTAAGTCCTCCTCCTTCTTGAGCTTCCTGTGCTGGGTGAATTGTAAATTGTTTATTTTGAGTTGTAATGGCTACTTGTGTTACAAATACTTTCATTTATACAAGCTACATATTACAACCATGTTAATTAAGCATACTAGTAATGGCTCATAAAGCAAATTTAAAATAAAAATTCAGTTATAAATACAAAAGCTGAGAAACTTTAAACATATATCCATAGTTAACTATTAATTAAAGGCATTCATGGTGAATATTTTAATTCACTGAATAATTAAATACACTAGAGTATATATAGTTTTGTTACTAGCAACACAACAATTAGAAAAGCTTTCTCTCCTGGACTCATTTCCTATCTCTAAAATAAATGGCAAATGATATCTCAAATCCCAATTAACCAAATTACCAAATACACAAATGGAAATTTGAAAATGTAACACTTCTACACCACCAGCAAAGTCTCTGATGTGGAGTTTTCAGCCAGTGGTAATAATGGTCCTGCGCAAACAAGGGATAAAATGAGCTACAATTTATAACATGTCTGAAAGGAAAATAAGATTTGCAAATTAATGTAAAGCATTAGACTTAACCCACTACTCAACAGTCTCATTGTAATTAGTGCTTTAAAACAGACAGAGAGACAGCCAGACAGATAATGCAGGATCTCCAGGGTCACTGACATGTTTGGTGGGTTAAGGGCTTTACTTCCAAGCCTCAGGATGTGACTTGGATCCCTGGGACACACATGGTAGAAAGACTGAAGTCACACATAGTAGAAAGACTGAAGTCACAGCAATCTTCAGAGCTCCACACACACTCCATCCCACATAGGTACACCTGCTACAGCACACAAGAACACAGGCACTCAACTTTCTCAAAGTTCTAGTCATCTCTAGGGACTTAGGACTTAATGAGTCTTACACACTTGTTTTTATTTATTTATTTGGTTGGTTTTTTAACTTTATTGCAGAAACTTAGTAAATTCTCTCCTTAAATGACTTCTGGATTTATATTTTTAAATGATACAGTATTTTTTTTTCTAATCAGTGGGTATCATGAGAAAGGAGTTAGGGATATCACTAAGCACTGGGGAAAAAAGAAACAAAACTGTTTGAGGGTATTAGTTACACTTGAGAGATTGTATCAGGATAACAGGATCAAGACCAGCCTTATCTACAGCGATACATTCTAGGGCACCCTGAGGTCCACATGGAGGAAGAGGGAAAGAGGGCATAAAAATTGAGGACCGCAAACACTTCTACTAAAAATGACTAATAAACAATTTATAAAAGTAAAATGCAAGCACTCAATAAGCAATGTTAAAATTTATAGTAGAAAAGAATTTCATAATAAAGTGTTTCAAGATCATAACCTATAGTACATGGAATGTTTCAGGCTTTTTCCTGTGTTTGTAATGGTCAGAAAAATACACTGACAATTACTTCCAAAATCCAGCTGCCAAGTCTTCTACTTTGTCTTAAAGAGCATAAGACAATTTTTAAGAACAATAAATGCAAAACTAGGCGTGGTAGCATACATCAGTTGGGAGCCTGTGGCAGAGGAACCAAGAGTTTGAGACAGCAGGAAGGACAGTGTGAATTCCATGCTGACCTGAACTAATTAACAAAACAATGTGGCAAAAATCAAACAGCAACACTTAGATAAGAAATCATGGTTTCCCTTTTGAATAAGGCTAAAGAGAAAGGAATGGTGTTACTGACAGAATAAATCCATTTACACAGACAACCCCACAAGCCTCAAGAATACGAACCATTTAAAATTAATTACTTAAAATCATCATAAATATTGGTGAAGTCTTCTGGAATGATAAAAATGTTTAAAGATAACGAGCTAATCGAGTTGTGGCTTTGGTGGAAAACCATCTTCCAGCATGGCTTCCTTCAGTGAAAGGGAGCAGAAGGTGGCCCAGAAGGTGATCACGGCAGGAGAGCCAACAGCCGCAGTCAGCAAAGAAAGAGCACAGCACCAGCAGAGCAAGGCATGGTGCCACGGACAAACAGGTAACGCAGATGACTGAGATTATTATTTTTCAAAGTTCCTATTTATCAAAGAGATAAAAATGTGAAGTTTACTTTAAAAAATAAATACAGGGTTGTAACTCAGAATCAAACACTTCCCTCAGCACTGGCCAAATGAAGTAAAACGAAAACCTGATTGTGCGAAGTGTTCTGGTAGGCATCAACTGTTGGCAATCTATAATAAAATGCATAAAACACAACAGAACAACACACTAAAGGTTCCTGTAGATAAGCCAGTTGCACTGAACAAGGGTTTCTTTTGCCCTTTTCAGTGCCCATTCAGAATAACCACATTTCCTTATAAGCTAAACCTCTCTATTCTCAAGATTTGCTGCAAAGATACTATCACTATCAACCGATAACACATACTGCAGGAATGTGACCAGACATAAAATTATAAATTTACTTAAAATGTTGTTTAACGTCTCTTGCAATTCAGCTGTTTGATGTTAAGTATGACCTTGAGATGACAAATACTTCATTAAAATATCCCATGCTTCCTCTAAAAATAAAAAGTCTGTGCTAATTAAACAGTTAGTGGTCATAAAGAAGTGACATGGAGAGATGCTCTTTGCATCCACTGATCATATGGAAGAAAAGGCAAGTTTTTCAAAGAGATTATAGTTTTTTCTTTTCTTTTTTTTTTTTAAACTCATTTGGAAGCAAAGTTTCAGATATAAGCAAGTCATCACAAGTGCAAAGAAGAGGAGAGCCCTGGGAAGAAGAAATGGGTAAGTGTGACACATGTTTAGAACAAGTGTGATATGGAAAGCTTACAGCAGTGCCTACTCATTCCAGCATAGCTTCAAGCCCATGCCCACACCTAAATGATTAATGCTCTGGCATGAAGGAATGTTTTAACTGCATATAGTTGAAGCAAAAGAAGTACTAAGGAATTTACACTGTGACTGCACAAGTTACTCTATGTGCCTCCATCTGTACAATTGAAGTTAAAACAAAACAAAACCCCAGAACTCAACTACTTCATAAATATTTAAACTGCTAAAAATACACTTAGGTATTATAGTTGCTGATGACAAGCAAAATTCAATTTTTACCCATCTATAGTGCTTTAAGTCTTTAACTTTTAAAAACTTTATTTTCACTCTTGCTGCTGTGATAACCCTGGGCAAAGCAACACAGGACAGTTTGTCTTACAGCTCTAGGTTGCAATCAGGGGTCAGTGACACTCCATCCACCGTCTAGACCAGTGAGTAGTGAGCTAACACTCAGTGAGCTAACACTCAGTGAACAGTGAGCTAACACTCAGCCCCCATCAGCTTGCTTTCCTCTCTCACAGAGCAGCATCTCCTTCCTATCGAGCAATTCCTCTACAGAGAGGGTGAGCCTTCCTACCTCAATTAATATTCTTAGCAAACATCAAATTTTTTTTTTACCTTAAATCTTATACTTTATGTCAAAAATACAAAAGATATTCCTATAATCCAATATCAGAATTACTATTTCTGTCTTATTTAAGTGTTATGAAAGTCCAACTGGGACTTTTGGTGGCTGGGGTGTATTTTCTCAGAACTCTATGAGGCAGAGCACTAATATGACATACTGTGGATTCAAAAGTGAGTATAAAGCAAGGCTGCAGAATATAATCTAATATAAAAAACAATGTCCTCATTCCATTATTAGAACAAGACCCTGCTTTTAAAAATGGTCATTGTAGCTGAAGATTTATCACAGCTGTAGAACATTGCCTAGCATGAAAAGCCAAGGCACATTCTCACAGAGACACACAGTTACATACTCACAGAGACACACAGTTACATACTCACAGAGGCACACAGTTACATACTCACAGAGACACAGTTACATACTCACAGAGACACACAGTTACATACTCACAGAGACACACAGTTACATACTCACAGAGACACACAGTTACATACTCACAGAGGCACAGTTACATACTCACAGAGACACACAGTTACATACTCACAGAGACACACAGTTACATACTCAGAGACACACAGTTACATACTCACAGAGACACACAGTTATATACTCACAGAGACACACAGTTACATACTCACAGAGACACACAGTTACATACTCACAGAGACACACAGTTACATATTCACAGAGACACAGTTATAACAGAAAAGTCTCTGCCTTGTTCTTCAGGTTCAAATAAAAGAACAGCATTTTTACATCAGCATCCAAAATAAAGTGAAATATTTAAATAAACGTCTAAGAAGATTCAGCTAGGTATGGTGACATACACCAATCCCAGCACATGAGAAAAAGTAGGAAGAGAATAAACTATAAGATTAAGAGAGGAAAGGAACAATTTTAATGTTTCCTAAGAAACTTTATTTTAATTGAGGTAAGAACACCCTCTCTGTAGGTGATCTGTTTCACAGGAAGGAGATTGCCTACTCCCTGAGATAACAAAGTTGATCACAACCTGTCATCCAACTGTACATCAACCCGGTCTCCATAAAAAGCACCAAGCCAGCCAGGACTACAGTGTGAGATGCTCCCAGGTTTAAAAATAGAAAGAGAAAATATATAAGCAAGATCTGATGAGGAAAATGGAAAGACTCTAATAATCAAAAGCAAAGGGTAAATAAACAGGAGATACATCATGCTCAGGTTCACAGAAAGCAAGACTTAATATTTCCATGACATGGATCCTTTTCAGCAGGCTGTATACCAATTTAACACCAATTAAAATCATGGAAGAAAGGCTGGATGGTGGCTTCGCGCACATGAGCATATACTGTTCTTACCAAAATGTGGGTTCCCAACATAGACTTCAGACAGACCACACTGCCTCTAAGGTTAGCTACAAGGGACTCTAATGCCAACTTCCTTAGACACCTGCACTCAAGTGTACATACTCACAGAGATACACAGTTATAAATAATAAATCTTTAAAACCACAGAAAATTATTCTAAATTTAAAGAATGATCCCAAAATTTATAACGACAGGTTAAAAGAGCTAGGATAGAAAACAAAATATTGAAAGAAAACAAAGTTGGAAGACTGACATGAAAAGATGAAGATTATAAAGCTATAGTATCAAAACTGTAGTATGACAAAAGGGCAAATCAATCACTACAATAAAATAGAGAAGCCAGATATATGCTCACAAAATAGAGTTAATTCAACCTTGACAGACAATAATATCAAAAAAAAAAAAATAGGGAGAAAAGTCAGTCTTATCCAAGAAAATATGACGTTGGAACAACTGAATATTCACAATGAAAAATGAACAATCTTTCAAAATTATATTTAAAACTGATCATAGCTTTACACATAAAACAAAGAACTTAAAAGAGCCCCTATAAAGAAAACACAGGAGACAACTTGGTTGACCTTAGGTATGGCACTGGCTTTCTAGACCTATCAATAAGGCAAAGTCCATTCATTAGAAAATTAGTTGAGGGGACTGGAAAGATGGCTCAGTACTTAAGAGCTCTGGCTACTCCTCCAGAGGACCAAAGTTTGACTCCCAGCACCCACACACAGCGGTTTACAACTGTCTGTAATTCCAATCCTAGGAATCAGAGGTCCTCTTCTGACCAGGCATGCATATGGTACACAGACATACAGGCAGGCAAACCACTTATAAACTTATATTTTTTAAAAAAAAACACCAACAGTTTTTTTTTGTTTTTTTGTTTTTTTTTGTTTGTTTGTTTGTTTTTTAATTAAGTCAATCTGAGCATGGTGGTCTGCAGGCCCAGGTCTGCTTCTCCCTGGGGATATCTAGACGTTGAGCACCAGGCTGGACTAGAAGGAATGAAGCTTAGCCAGGCAAGGGGAGTCAGAGAGGATCTCAGCTTGTGTATGTACAGGAGAAACAGCCTTCTCTGGAGATGGTTTTGAGTGAAACAGCTTTCTTTACTGGGGATGAGGAGGATTGGGGATGAGTGCATATCATTATTGGCTGGGACTCAAGGTGCTGGGAAGGCCTCATCTGGATGAAGAGGAATTCCAAGTGCTTGCTGGATGAGGAGAGAGGAAGGTTAACCAGAAACCTGGCAACCACGCTATGTGACTACTTCAAGGGCAGCAGAGGTAGGGGTCTTAGGGCTCACATGTGATAACATGCAGGCCCAGGTGAAGGAGGAAAACAGCCCGACTCCTCCCAGTCTCAGGATTTGGACACGTCTAGACTTTACTCTTCCTCCAGAGCAGTTTACATCTTGCTCCCTGATGCATAGCTTTCCAGCCCCACAGAGGTCTACCTGGTTGGGTAATAGTTCCCTTAGAGATGAAAACATTCCATCCAAAAAGGAAAGCTTTTTTAAATAGGAAGGTAAAGAACTTAAAATAGGTTCTGTAAGACCCTGAAACTAATCACATTCCCTAGTGCCTTCCCTGCCAGAGTAAGCAAGTAAAGCTGAGAGTCACCCTGGACAGAAAGAAGCCAGGCTGTGACAAAGACTCAGACCAGCCCAGGGACACTGCAAAGAACACTTGAGACCACAAAAGCTGAAGAGGAAGCACAAAGCAGCCAAGCTGCCTGGAAGGGGTCTCCAGTGGACGCAGCTGGAAAGAAGCCTCTCCAGCCTGCTGAGCTCCCTTTAGGCTGGCCAGTGTGCTCATGGTTCCCAGCGTTGTCAGCTGTTACCTGTGCTAGGTGTGTGTTGGGTGGAGTGGGGTAAGCAATACGGTGGTACAGATGTCTGAGTCATTTCTGCTGCTATAAGTAACTCCTTACCCATTTCCTTTTAAGTTACCCTACAGAACACATCAACTTGACTTTGGTGGTATCTTACTTAGGTCTGTCATGGGCTCCCTATCTGGAAGAGAAGACATGTGCATTGCATCTCCCCAGGACAAATTTTGTCACATAGCACATCCCCTGCAATCCAAGAACCACTGACTGCCAAGTATAGGTCCTGGCTCTGTCTTACAATAAATGAAGGAGGAGGGTAGGAAACACAATAGGAAAGGAAGAAGAAAACTATCAAGACACAAAGACACGGGGGAGGGGGGTTACCTTAAATATTACAAAGTAGAAGCCAATCCGCAACAGTTATATTATTGCATGGGTCCAATTATATTACGTTCTGGAAAGTCTTGATTATAGTGAAAGGGATCAGTGGATGCCAAAGGATGGGAAAGAGGAAGAGTGATTTCAGGGTAGTAATGATGGGTGTACATAAAAAAAATCTATTTATCCAAACCCACAAAAAGTATGACCAAAATACACTATAAAATTCTCAATGAAAGAAAATATATTATTTTAAAAAATAATATCACTCTGGTAAAAGTTACAGATAATGGAGAGGCATGTAGAACAACAGAAACTTATGCACATAATTTAAAGCTTCTCTTTAAAAAATATATACCTTTAGGGTCTGGAGAGATGGCTCAGCAGTTATGAGCAGTGGCTATTTTTCCATAGGAACCAGGTTCATTTCCTAGCACCTATGCGACTACTAATAACCATCCGTAACTCCAGTTCCAGGAAGTCTGACCCCTTTCATGTTCTCTTCAGGCACTGCATACACATACATGCAGGCAAGACAACAATACACATAAAGCTTAATTAACAATTAATTGGCTAAGAAAAACTTCAAGGGACTAGAGAGATGTCCAGTAGTTAAAAGCACTTGCTGCTCTCGCAGTTCTGACTGGTTCAGCACATCCACATATGGGCAACAACTGTCTGTTACTGCAGTTCCCAGGGACCAACACCCTGCCTGGCCCTGTACCAGACCTACAAATGGCACAGCCTTCACTTCTTCTCAGTATGTGATGGAAAACTACAATCTATGTAATAAACATCACCTACATGCTTAAAAATAAGTGTTTATTATCATCATGTTCACTGAAAACGTAATAATTTTGTTGGAAGTCTGATACAGCTAACCACAATGTCAGTTTTGTGACTGTTTTTCAGTGTATTACAACTGTTTAAAATGTAGTTGGTGAATTCGTACACATATGGGCCAGTCAGATTATTTTTGAGTCCCCTGGCTACAGCTTATGACCACCATCATCATTTTCTCCCCCTCTGCCTTGTTTCACTTACCATGCCTAGCAGCCTGTCTCTTTCACTACAGGAATAGCAGTCAGCCTCTCCTAATGGAAAAAAGCTCCAAAAAGCACAGATGTTTGTTTTATAAGCAGTTATATCCTTGGCCTATCAATGTTAAAAAACAGTGAATGAGTGAACAAGTATATCTGAAATAATAGGGCTTTTTAAACAGTTGTCTGGTAAAACAAAGGGCACAGTCATTTCAGCCAAGCCAACAGAATATCCACTTCACAGGGACCAGAAAGTTGCTTTTTTGGTTTGTTTCACATACTTCCAGAGCAGAAAGGTAAACTACGGCTTGTCCTCTCTGAAACTCACACTAGGGTTTAAACCCATTGGATTAGAAGGGTAGAAACTTCACCTAACTTATGTTTCAGGGTATTGCCATTGGAATGTGACAAAATTCCACAAGATCATCATAGTAGAGTTCCTATAGTTAAATAGAAAAAAGAAAGAATGGACACACGCTCTCACATGCACCCCTCCTCTTGCCATTTGCTGAAACATTTCACTGATGGCAAAGCCATCAACTAGATAAAGTCTCTTTGGACCAGAACTGTGAACAAAATCCATACTATGTCATTAGCAATGAAAATAGAATCAAACAAGCAAAAACGTGGAAGGTAGTTTACAAATGTTTGTTTCAGCAAATGTGCTCAGGCACAAGCTTAACTAACTGGAGAAACACAAAATCTCTAACATAGATTTATTAGGCCTCTTGAAGGAAAAAGAGCAAAGAATCTCAGGAAAGGGAAATCAGAAAACTCCACAAGAAACTCAGATCTCTGCTACTACACATTCAATGTTAAAAACCTTCTTAGAATCTTCAAAATGATTGATTTTCATTCAAATGCAAAAGAACTTCTAATAAATATCCCCTCCCCCCATTCTTAGCCTTCCATTTTCCTCTAAGAATGGTTCGAAGACCACTTGTTTCAGACTTAACTACAGAATTTTTTTAAAAACAAAATTCAGAGTTGGGAATGATAGCTCATACAATAATCCCAGCATTTGGAAGGCTGAAGCAGGAAAGCAGGGAGTTAAAGGCTAGCCTGAGCTACTGAGTTAAAGGCTAGTCTGAGCTACTGAGTTAAAGGCTAGCCTGAGCTACTGAGTTAAAGGCTAGCCTGAGCTACTGAGTTAAGCACCTGTTTCCAAAAACAAACAAATAAGCAAGCAAAGATTCTGAAATTTTAATACTCAATAATGGGATCCAAATACACATTTTTATTTAACCAAGAATCATAGGTATTTTATTCTCTGAATAGCACAAGATTCATTGTATATGAGGCTAGCCTCGGACTCACAGATCCCAAGCTAGGATTTAAGGCATGCACCACATGCCCAGATTCTTAAGGAAACTCTTGGGAAACACTCTTCCCAAGTTCACTAATGTCAGCTTTTCCATGATGCCCCAGCTTACAATCCACTCACTGGCCTGGACTCTTTAAGTATACTATGTGTGCTTCTCTCACAACACACTCCACAGTGTCTCTTCCCAGCACTGCTCCTCACCAACTCTGACAACAGCAAAGCTTTCTGTCTCCCACAACTAACAGCAGCAAATTATTAAACTGCTACATTGACTAAACAAGCCACCAGGGACCTGTAACTCAAAATGCTGCTCTAATTGTGCCACTGTTCTCTCATAAATCAACATCAATGCAGGATTCCCATCACAACACAAAGTGGAACAGAATTAGTATGCCTACAGTACATTTTCTACCAAATATTTTCATAAACTGAAAGCAAATAATTCAGAAAGCTCAGTATTTTTGGTCTATATCACAAACCTACTTCCGTTTGCTCACAGTACACGAACCTGACATACACAGCATATCTCTAAAATTTGAGGCTACATGCCAGATCAGAGAATGAGAGGGCAGAAGAAATTTATAAGCAATTAAACATCAGTAAATCCAAAATATCCACTGTGAGTATTTGGGATATAAGACAGTAGTGAAATACCTGGCCTAATCCTAATATACAAGGATTCTCAGACTACCCATATGATGTGTGTGTGTATAAATATATATGAATGATTAAAAAAAGGAACAAAAGGGGCAAGAAAACCATATTAAATCTTTTCTACTTATTCACTTTACATCCCACTCACTGCCCCCCTCCCACAATCCTTCTCGCCCCCCACCCATGAGCAGGTGGGGCCCCCTGAGTATCCCCCAACCCAGGCACATCAAGTCTCTGTACCAGACTAAATCTTAATCATGTATTTATCATGAAACAAGGTTCTAAGTCTCTGGATGTAAAGAATCAGAAGATGACTAAAGCTAATTCTACTTTTGTCCAGAATTTTGAACTTTCTGGTGAGAGTTCAGACTCTTACCAAATTCATGTGAGTAAACTAATGAGCAGAATCTGGGTCTTGAGAGTCCACGTCTATTGAGTGCTCTTCTCACTGTATGGTTCACAACTCAAAAGAAACGGTTAATTCAACCAAGCTCGGCCTAAAGTCAGACCATCCTTGCTTTAGTTTTTAATGATTCCAAGCACTGACTGCAATTACATACACAAACATCCATTTCATAGAGGTGAACAACTTTAGTCAAGTAAATAACTCAAAAACAAGACAGATCAATGTCACAATGGAGACAGCTAACTACCAGGCCCCACACTGAAATGCCACCATGAGATAAGCTGAAAATACACCTACTTCCTTAGCACTGCCAGGGTGGTTCTATGGATCTCAGAATACAGAGAACACATTCGAATGCTGCTTCTCTGTGACTATCATGTTAATCATTTTATATACACACTAACGCCAACTTTCTAGACAAGACCAAGTTTAGTAGACATCACCTCAGGTGTATCACTGCCTACTCCTAGACTACACATTCTTCCTTCTGTAAAATTTGAAGAGATGGGGAGGTTGCTAGACTTTAATTCCTTCCAGTTCTAATGTTCCCTCTCTAATTTCATTAACCCAAATGAGAACAGAACTCCCTTATGGAGTGTAAGCCATCCTGTTCAGAGGTGCAAAACATGAAAGGAAACCTAAGTCACCTGGTAGCAGGCAACTGGAACCACGTGAGTTTATTCTCCAGTAAGTCCTGCTAAAATCACCATACACTATAGGTAAAACTAGCAATATTTGATCCTGGAAAAAAAAGGGGCATGGCCAAACTGGTAGCGGCACACGCCTTTGATCCCAGCACTTGGGAGGCTGACGCAGACAGATCTCTGATTCATTGGGCAGTGTGGCCTACACAAAAAGGCCGCAGCACAGTCAACTGAAGCTCGAACCCAAGTTAGAAGTCTCTGCAGATGGTTTGAAATCTTTCATTAAGGTTATTGCCTGTTCAACTTTACCAGACCCTGGGATCTCGGAAACTGCCTATCTTTTTAAAATCCTTTTATGTTCCAGAAAACAGTTGAGTGCCGTTACCACCCCCTACACAACCGCTTGCCGTCCTCCCATATTCCTACAACAAAGCCAAACTAAATGTTTCAAGATCCCATCCATTTCATAAATTAACTTCTGAACCGTGTGATCAGTCAGCACCCACGGCTTCTTATCTAAAGTTGATTTAAGATGTTCTTTGTACAAGTCCCTGAACTTTGTCCTTCTTTAAGCCTAAAACAGCACGGAACTCTCAGAATGACAGTAAAACACCCTTGTTACTCCTTTCCCTCCACCCTTCTCACACTAATTTCTACGAATTCCTTCTCACCTAGCCTTTAAGACACTTACTTGCAAGTAACATGCCTGATAGAAACTTACAACAGGAAATTACAAATTTTCCTTTCAGGTTAAATCTGTTGGGACTCAACCTGGACATTTTCTTTAAAAGTGACACTGATCTAAGTTCGGCAATAGTTGAGGGTTAAGAGCAGCCAGTCTTGTCTTAAGTGCCTTGGCGTTGCTGGTCTCCAAGGAGACAGGCAAGTGTTCAAAAGGTACTTCTGTGTCCTTAAATTCTCAGCCAAAAGCCTGCAGCTGGGAAAGGTGGCGGGGACAAGGCGGCGAGCTGAACAAGGTCATCTGCGGGCCACCTGGCGCCACGGGCCACAGCGATGGCAGGCTACTCAGGCTGGGCACGCGGACGGACACGCCCCTCGCGACCCCGCCGCCCCCCGGCGGACGGGAGCCCCTGCGGCGGCCGCGCACGCGCGCGCGCGCTCTGGGCAGGTGGGGGTCCCGCCGGTGGTTCAACCAACACTCCAGCAGGTTCCATTCCGAGCAGGGACATCAACTGGCTCCTTTCACAGCCTGACCTCTCCGCCCTTTCCTCCTGAAGGCTGTCACTCTGGTCCTCACAAGACTCACCATAACGCCAAGAACAGGTCGTGGGACAGACACTCTTGAGTCCCCGGTACCGTAAAGAATCTCCCCTCCAGGTTCTGCAAAACGGATCTCTCTAAACCGCGAGGGAAAAGGTCTTCCGGCTCGGCCGGAAGTCCTGCCCGCATGGGAGAGGAAGTCCCTCCCTCTCCTGACCGCCCGCGACCCCACGCCACGCAGAGAGGAGGAGACGCAAGGCGTCCTCTAAAGCTACTTCCGTGGGTGTGAGGCTAGGGCGCGGGGCGGGGCTGACCTTGAGAACGCAGGGGCGCAGGCGCACAGGTAGGTGGGCGTGGCAGGGCGGGGCGGGGCCGGGTGCCGTGCCCCGCAGGATTCCTAGGTAGGTAACTGTACTTTACGCAGGAGCTCGTCATAGGTCTGTGGGAGCGAGGGTCAGCTGAGTGGGTGTAGACTCGGTCGGTTTAGTGAGAGTAAAGAACATTCTAGGCTGAGATCACTCAGAAATTGTTTAGCTCAGCCAGCCTCCCTTCAGTCCGCTTTCCTTACGCAGTACCCTGGAATCTCAGTAAAAATTCATGCTGTCCAAGCACCCTCCTTTCTTAGGTCAATGGAATGTGACCTTTAGAATTTCTTCTGCTCTTCAGAGGATATCTACCAAGAGCAGAGGAACTAAGAAGAAAATTCAGTACGGACACTTCCTACCTACTCAATACCAATATGAACAAAAAGGGCATTATAACATTCTCCTATACATACATATACATCTGTTTTATGACACCTGCCCCCTTCCAAATCTGTACCAGTGAACTTGCCTTTTGTGATGAGAGTTAACCATAGAGTTTGAAATAAGTACCCAGAGCATCTTTGACCCAGAAATTTATCACACAGTTTAACAATCCTTATGGAAACATGCTTATCTAACCCTTTTCGTGAGATATCTTTTACCATAATGTGGTTTTGACATGACGTCAGAATGCGGAGGGAATTAATCTGCAGCAGTCAAGGTTGTGCAAACTGAAGCAGCTCTGATGTTCAATCTCTAACTGGCTCAAGGACCCTGGGAATCAATTCTGAGCCACCTAAAGAAGTTAGATTGGTGCTATTTGAAAAGGATACAGAGTCAAAGTTTATAAGTTATGTTGGTTTTTAATGGGGGAGGGGTTTGGGTGACAGGTGATAGAGAAATTACAGGAAATGAGAGCGGCTACTCCAAGTGCAATAGCCTTGAGGAATGGTTTGTGAAGCTGAGTCTGCTGCTGATCAACCCAGGGCTTCCCCGAGGTTTCCGTTTCTGCTTTATAGAGACAAGCCTGCTAATAGACAGGCCCCAGGGCAACTACAGTACCGGAAAGAGGGACTCGGTTGACTGCTCCTGTATCTGGGGGAAGCCTTTGCTTTCCTTGAGAAACAGAAGATGGAGAAGGAGAGTGGCTATCAGCCTGTCAGTGACATCACATTCTGGGAAGTCTTGTCTTTCATTTGTGACACAGTGGGTCTTCCATCTGTCCTAAACCTGGCAGCCGTGTTGAGGATCAGAAAACATCTTCTCCTATATGACAGTAGGATAGGAATTATTACCGGGATAGAATCCATTCCTGCCAGAGGAAAAACAAGAAATCAGTTTTTTGCTATCTTATCACGTTCAATAGACTGTCAGAGTCTATATTCTTTATTTTGTACAATGCACATTGATTAACGAGCCTTGGTTAAAATCCTTTAATTTCACAAGGTTTTCTCTGATACAACCATTTAAAAATTCATTACACAAGTAGTATTTTTAATTATTAGTTTGTGTATATGTTCATGTATACAGCTGACCCAAATAGTTTTTTCCTATTAAATATATTCTATTGATTACCTGTTTTTTTTTTAATTTACCCTTTTCTATTTCTTAAATGGATAGAGGTCTCTGACAAAGATTCAGAGAAAGAATTGTGAAAGGGAGAGAGAAGAGATGCGATGATAAAAGATTAAAAGATCTTTTTGGCAAATTAGTTATGAGCAGTCTTGGACAAAAGTCTTGGCTGCTTACCATTTGAGGTTTGTGATAACTTAAAATATCCTCTCTGAGAACTGATCTCAGATATGTATAAATATCAACAAAGTTATTTATATGAGCACTCTGACCTGAAACTCTTCCAATTTTTAAAATCACATTTTAAAACTCTAAACCCTGTCTAACAAAATGTGTTGATTCCTTTACCTCAAAAAATTCAAACTCTTTTCTCTTTCCTTTACTGAATATGGTATGTTTTATTCTGTGCTTTATATTGTTTTACAGTTAGTCTGTAGCTATGTGGAAAGTTGGGTTTTGTTTCCTTAGGTAAATTGTCCTTAAAGTTCTTTATAGGCCATAGTAGAAACAATCGTGTACCAGTAACAATAATTTATCCGTCATGTTCTGCCATATATGGCTAATGGAACATTTTGTAATTGTTCTAAAAAGCTACTATACTCTATAGTGGAAGATGGTGGCCTTTTAAGTTAGAAGAGGATCAGAGTATGGAACCTTCATGAAGTGCTTAATATCCTTGTCAGAAACAAAAGAACTTGCTTCCCCATTGTTTATTCTGCACCATGTGAGAACTCTAGTTAGAACTCATTTGCCAACAACAAAGAGGGCCATTTCCACCTCCACCAGTGATAAATATGAGAACTGATTTTGTGGTTTAAATCACCCAGTTTATGGTACTTTTGTTATAGTATCCAAAGTAAAGAATTCAAAATTGTGTTCAGTGTAATTGCTTTAACCTAAATAAAAGCCATACACTCACAAAAAAAGGATAATTGAGAATGTATTCATTACCACTCACATTCATTTCCTGAACTGTTCTATAGTAAGGAAAATTTTTGAAACAATTATTAAGAAAAAAATTTGTTCATCAATAAAGCTTCTTAAAGCCTACCTATATTGCTCTTTGCTAATTTGGGAGGAAAGATCTTCTGAAATTAAACTAGACATATGACTATAATCCCAGGAGTTGGAGGCTAGAGACAGGAGAATTAGCCAGGGGCCCAAGGCTAGTCTGGGCTACATAGAAGTCTCAAAAATAAAAATGTACTGTACTCCGTCAATAATTCAGTAGCATTCCTGAGAATCTTTATTAACATGTTGATTTTAGAAGTTGAATGCAATGACAAATCTTATACAAGTTGTATAGTATACATTTTCACAGGCTCTGGGGTAGAGGGAGCCAAAGACAAGTGTCCTTCTTCAGGACCTGCCCACCATGCTTTTAAAAAAGATGCAATCTCTCCCTCTCTCCCTCCCTCTCTCCTTCCCTCCCTCCCTCCCTCTTCTCCCCTCCTCTCTCTCCAGGAAATAATAACAACTTTGTCTTTGTGTGGGGGTTTTGTTTTATGCATAGGTTCTAGGATTCAAACTCTGAACAGCCAGCCGATATTTTTATTTCCCCTCCCTCAAGTGCCCCCCTGATCCTCCCCATCTCTCTTCCCACTCATCTTCATGTTCTTTCTCTCTTCCTTTCAACCTAAACCAAAATGTTAAGAAAACAAAACAAAACCACCAAAAAAAACCCCCAAAACAAAATGCAAATAAGCAAATAAAACTAACAAACTATAACAGGAACACACCCCCTCGAAGAAAAACACAACAGGACCTCATAAAACTAAACCATTTCTGTGTAGCAAAGTACACCATCAATGTGGCATCCTATAGAATTAGAGAAAAGATTTGCCAATTATACATTTGACAGAGCGCCTTCGTATGTAGAATAAGAAACAAAAACAAGTCAGTGAATATCCAAACAGTCCAATTAAACACTAAAATGTAGAACTAAAAGAGTTCTCAAAAGATAGAACACAAAGGCATGAAAAAAATTCATCCTTTTTTCCTTATATATCCCAGGTCTCAGGTCTATGTCCAGAGATTCCACAGTCTACAATGGGTTGACCCCAGCCCCACATCAACTGTTATTTAAGAAAATTTTCTACAGACCAGTCTGGTGAAGGCAATTACTTAACTGAGGTTCAGTTGACAACTGAAGCTAACTGTAACACCAACTGAGTCATTTTTCTAGCCATAGAAATGTCTTCTTTGAATACTCTACCTAGATTAAATCCTCAGTCAAACACAGCATAACACACATTCTCTCTCTCTCTCTCTCTCTCTCTCTCTCTCTCTCTCTCTCTCTCTCTCTCTCTCTCTCAGACACACACACACACATACACACAGTCACAAACAACTTTAAACAAAATCATAAAAGTACCTCTTTAAAATCTAAACTAGCTTTATTCTATCATTAAATATTTTTGTTCATCTATCTATAAGTTATTGTTATACACTAAAGAAAATGGGAAAGGTGTATTTCCTATGATCAGAAGTTTTTGGTTTTTTACTACTGAAAGTTATTTTACTAGTAAAAGAAGTACTTTTACTAGAAATTGTTCATAAGTGAATAAACAGAATATAAGGGTTAAGTCCTAAAAGGATGCTATTCAAGCCATTTCAATGACAAGAAAACCCAGTTTTGTAAAAGATTTGGGAAGCCTATATTAGCAGAATGGGGAGCAGTACAGAACCTGAAACCATAATCCAGCTTGTAATATTTCAAATAACTCTCTCTAGAGCACTATAACTAAACAGAACCAAAAGAGCTACATAAGCCATACAGATAAGATTTCATAGGTAAGTAACAATTTTATACTGGCAGTATCCATGGAACATTTATACATTTCTAATAGTTGGCACTGATACCAATTCAGGAAACAATTTGGCATTACTATTAAAATTAAAACTAAGCAGTATCTCTGATTCAAGAAAAATGTACAAGATATACAAGAACATTTACAACAATGTCATATAGACCAGCAAAATTTAGGGATAATCCATTGTAGTTTGTTAGGAAAGTAGGAAAATATGTTGAGGATATACATACAGCAGATTATAGCATTAGAAGAAAGTTCATTACAAGTATATAAACATGGATAAGCCTCATTAATAAAAATAGTCAAACAAAACAAAACTTCACAAAAAGTACTACAGGATCCTACTTAAAAATTTAACAGCAACAAAGAAATCTAAGTATAAAATGGATAATAAATTGTGGATTTACTTTTTTGTTTTTCATGTTTCCTGTATTACATATTGATGTAGCTACACCCACACATAGGAAGGCTTTGCACCTTGAGATAAGTTCTCTCATTGGACCCAAAGCTCTCTACTAGATAGACGTAGGCTAGCTGGACATTGCGTTGCCAGGGTTTGCTTGTCTTCTCTTCCATCATCAACCCCCCAGTGATGAGGTTACAGGTGCAAGCTGCCAAGTTTGGCTGTTCGTGTACTGGTTCTATTGTTTAAACCCCATACACTCACCCACTGAGCTATCTCCTCTGCCCCTAGTTATTTTTTCTTTTTTTTTATTTGATATATTCTTTATTTACATTTCAAGTGATTTCCCCTTTCCTGGATACCCCCTCCCTGGAAGTCCCATAAGCTCTCTTCCCTTCCCCTGTTCCCCAATCCACCCTTTCCCACTTCCCTGCCCTGGAATTCCCCTATACTGCTGCACTGAGCCTTTCCAAGAGCAGGGGCCACACCTTCCTTCCTTCTTGGGCATCATTTGATATGTGAATTGTGTCTTGGGTATTCCAAGCTTCTAGGCTAATATTCGCTTATCAGTGAGTGCATACCTTGAGTGTTCTTTTGAGACTGAGTTACCTCAATTAGGATGATGTTCTCCAGTTACATCCATTTGTCTAAGAATTTCATGAATTCATTGTTTCTAATGGCTGAATAGTACTCCATTGTGTATATATACCGCATTTTCTGCCTAGTTATTTTTAAAGTAACATTTTCTCTACTAAAATTAGATAGACTGTATATAGCTGTTCATTGACTAGTCCTGTATATCTTACATATATTTTATAAATATTCATTTGAAACTAGTCAATTAAATAATTCTAGATGATAGCCAGTGGCAATACAGGTTTAAAATATTTGTCTATATAATAAATACAAATAGGATCTAATTAAAACCATTATCTATATAGATGTTAAAAATAACATGTACCTGTATTATACTTTTCTAAAAAGATTTATTTTATGTATATGAGTATACCATTGCTCTCTTCAGATATACCAGAAGAGACCCCATTGCCAATGATTGTGAGCCACCATATGGTTGCTGGGAACTGAACTCAGGACATCTGGAAGAGCACTCAGTACTCTTAACCACTGAACCATCTCTCCAGCCTGTGTTGTACTTTTTAAAGAAATTATATCACCTTTATGGAAGTACCTATAAATAGTTGATACCTGTAAAGAATGAGTCCCCCAAAATATGCATAACATTGCCAAAATTATAACATTTAGCAAATCAGAGTTTAAACTCACTGTGATATGAGAGTGTATGTTCTCAACCATAGTAGCAGAAACTACAGTGTCTACTGTTAGCCTTCCATGCATGCCATAGACATCAGTTATAGTCTGATAAAGTCTATAGAGTTCCATTTAGAAGAATGCTTTTAAGTACATAAAACATAATACATCAGATCAATTGTGATACAGCAATAACGACATTAAGTGTATGTGTATACTTTTAAATTACAGATTTAATGGAGAGTCTAATTGTATAGTTTTGGAATAGTAACTACCATATAACTGAGATATGTGTCTCGGTTATATCTTGAGACACATAACTATGATTATGTGATAGAAAAATTACTTTTGTAGGCAAAAAAGTCATCATTACACTAGAAACATTGATTTATTGTCTGTGTCCACTATTTGAAGAAATTAGATTTTATGTAGAAGTCAGCAGACATAGGACTGCAGATGTGGGCCATTGGAAGAGCTTGGTTCGAATGGCTGAGATCCTGTGTGTGATCCCCAACATAAATAAAAAACATCAGCAGACATGAGACTACAGGTGCGTGTGAGCAAGAGAAGTCGTGATCCCCAACATAAATAAAAAACATCAGCAGACATGAGACTACAGGTGCGTGTGAGCAAGAGAAGTCGTGATCCCCAACATAAATAAAAAACATCAGCAGACATGAGACTACAGGTGCGTGTGAGCAAGAGAAGTCGTGATCCCCAACATAAATAAAAAACATCAGCAGACATGAGACTACAGGTGCGTGTGAGCAAGAGAAGTCTTGGCAAGCATGTTTGAGACCCTGTTTTGATCCCCAACATAAATACATGGCAGACATTGGACTGTAGATCAGTGGGAGAGCACTTGCTTAATGTGTGCCAGATACTGAGTTTAATCCCCGATGTAAATAAAATGGCAGAAAGTAGGATGGTAATATTTTTCTCAACTTGATTAAAGCCTGCTTTATTATCTCAACTTGTAAACTTTCTGACATATGTTTTACTTTAAAAGATCATCCTCACAAAACCTACTCTCTGGCTTGAGATTATAATCAAAAAGTGATGTGCAAATACACTTAGTTTATTAGAAAAATTTACTTCCTCTTGTGAATTTGTGGGTTCAGAAATGAGTGTTAAGAGTAGCCAAAACCCTGTATAGACAAAATAAAGCTCAGGGCTTATACAGAAGGTTTTAGGTATAAGCTTTGAAATTGGTTTCTGATATTTACTGCCATATACTATTCATAAAATAATTTATTGTTGATTTAGTACCATATACCATATGCAAAATTTCATGCCATACTCAGAGAAGAAAATTCAAATAACTGGACACCTTTAAAAGTTTACTTGGGCTAATTTTTTAAGTGAAGTTTTGTACTTGCTTTTCTTATGATTTTCACATACTGGCACAGCACCTGGGGAACCTGACTCTGACCAACAAGGAGGAATTGCTTGGCTAATTGAAAGTGACAGAAACCTTGGGAGAAAGCAATAGCACACCAAGGATAATTATAAAAAGTAACATAAGCACTAAAGAATACTGTTAAGAACCTAAAGCTCCCAAATGAGGTTAGACTTGCAAAAACAATCTAAGAGAGGACAAATAATGGACCTTTTAAAATTCTGCTCAGAACCAGGCAATAACCAGGGAAAAGACATGTACAGCTCTCATACTGGCACAGTGCTAACAGAGAAAGCACAACTAGATGCCTTGCTCCATTTATAACAAAAGAAGCATATGCTGCGATGGTGAGTGAGCCAGTGTTTGTGGTGTCATTCCCCTGGGTTTAATTTCTGTTCACAACATTAAAAAGTATAGAGGCCATAGTTTTGAACTGAGCTTCCCCTCCAAGGCAGACAAAAATACTCTTCTTGCCAAAACTGGATATTGCCAAACTGAAAGCATCCAATCCAGCAAATGAGCTAGTTTTAGCCCACAGGATAGGGAATATGCTCTGTTGTAAGCCCACTAGGAAAGTTACTTTGAAGTGACCAGTTGGCTTTGCATTCCTTGTTTGTATTCTTTAGCCTTGTTCTGCTTATTACGCTCACCTCCCCGTCCCAGCTCATTGGATCTATATTAGAGAATGAGACACAACTCAACTTGAGACTCATCAATAAAATAATATCTATTTTTTTAAGATAAATGTTTTGTGATTTGTGAAATTTGGCAACACTTAAATTTATTATGCTGGGCAGGTGTTTCTCCCATCTATAAGATGGAGATAATATTTCTCATAGGAATTATCTGAATATTGCAAATAATATTTTAAAACATGGAATCAGGCTCACAAACAGTACCTAAGAATACTAACTCTAACTTGTTAATTCTTATTAAAAGGTAAGTTTAAATAGTAGTGACAAGAATACTATTACCAAATAGGTGGAGAAATCCTCATAGTTCCTAACAATTTAAATTTAGATTATATCACCTGCTATGAATGGTTTGCATTCCAGGCTTTTAACAGAAAATTAATAAGATTTGAAAACAGTCATATACTTATCTGAGGAATTTCAGGAAATAAAGAGCTAAACTTGAGCACATTTGTATCTTTTAGGGTAAGAAATGGAACTCTTGGAGAACTCAGGAATTCAAGGCCCATATGAAAACATAATAAAAGAAATCTACAGCAAACCAACAGCCCCTATCAAATTAAATGGAGAAAAACTTGAAGCAATCCCACTAAAATCAGAGGCAAGGAAAATCTGCGCACTCTCTATTCAATATAATACTTGAAGTTCTAGCTAGAGCAATAAGACAGAAAAAAAAAAGATCAAGGGGATACAAAGGAAGGAGTCAAGGTATCCATATTTGTGGATGACATGATAGTATGCATATGTGACCCCAAAAATTCTACCAGAGAACTTCTATACATGATAAACAACTTCAGCAAAGTGCCTAGATAGAAAATTAACTCAATCAGTAGCCTTTCTCTATACAAATGATAAATGGGCTGAAAAAGAAAATGGGGAAACAACACCCTTCACAATAGTCATAAATAATATAAAATATCTTGGTGTAACTCTAACCAAGAAAGTGAAAGATCTTTTTGACAATAACTTCAAGTTTGAAGAAAGGAATCAAGGAAGACCTCCGAAGATGTAATGATCTCCCATGCTCATGGATTGGTAGAATTAGCATAGTACAAATGGCCATCCTACCAAAAGCAATCTACAGACTCAATGCAATCCCATCAGAATTCCAGCATGATTCTTCAAAGACATGGAAAAAGCAGTTCTCAACTTCATATGAAAAAAACAAAAAGCCCAGGATAGCAAAGACAATTCCCAACAATAAAAGAACTTCTGGGGAAATGACCATCCCAGACCTCAAGCCGTACTAACAGAGCAATAGTGATAAAAACAAAACAAAACAAAAGAAAACATGATATTGGTATAGTGACAGTCAGGTCAACCAATGCAATAGAACTGAAGACTCAGAAATAAACCCACACACTTATGAACACTTGATCTTTAACAAATAAGCCAAAACCATACGTGGGGGGGGGGGGAAGCATCTTCAACACGTGGTGCTGGTCTAACTGATAGCCTGTATGTAGAAGAATGCAAATTGATCCATATTTATCTCCCTGTACAAAGCTCAAGTCCAGATGGATCAAGGACCACAACATAAAACCAGATACACTCAATCTAACAGAAGATAAAGTGGGAAATAGCCTCAAACACATTGGCACAGGAGAAAATTTCCTGAACAGAACACCAATGGCTCAGGCTCTAAGATCATCAGTTGACAAATGGGACCTCACAAAACTGAAACACTTCTGTAAGGCAAAGAACACTACAGATTGGGAAAAGATCTTCACTAACCCAATATTCAATAGAGAACTAATATCCAAAATATACAATGATCTCAAGAAGTTAGACTCCAGAAAACTAAATAACCCTATTAAAAATGGAGTACAGAACAAAACAGAATTCTCAACAGAGGAGTCTCAAATACCTGAGAGGCACTTAAAGAGATGTTCAACATCCTTAATCATTAGGAAAATGAAGTCAAAATGAGCCTGAGATTCTACCTTACACCAACAAGAATGGCTAAGATCAAAAACTTAAGTGATAGTACATGCTGGTGAAGATGTGGAGAAAGAGGAACACTTCTCCATTGCAGGAGGGAGTGCAAACTGGTACAGTTACTCTGTAAATCAGTCTTGAGGATCCTCAGAAAATTGGAAATAGATATTCCTGAAGCCTCAGTGATACCACTCCTGGGAATATACCCAAAAGATATTCTAACATATCACAAGGACATATGCTCCATTATGTTACTGGCAGCCTTATTTGTAATAGGCAGAAGCTGAAAGCAGATGTCCCACAACTGAAGAATGGATACAGAAAATGTGGTTTATTTATTTACACAATGGAATACTATTTAGCCATTAAAAACAAGGACATCATAATTTTTTTTCAGGCAAATGGACAGAACTAGAAAATATCATCCTAAGTGAAGTAACTCAGAACCAAAGGGCATACATGGTATGTACTCACTGATAAGTAGATATTACCCAAAAAGTTCAGAATACCCATGATACAATTCATAGGCGGTAAGAAGCTTAACATGAAGAAGGCCCAAGTGCAGATACCTGGCACCCACTTAGAATGGGAACAAAATAATCATGGGAGGCAGAGGGAGGGAGGAAACTGTGGGAGTAGGGAAGGAGGAGGAGAAAAGGAGGGACAGGTTCAGGTATGGGGAGAGACAGAAGGGATGCCCAGAGGGCCAGAAGAATGAACTGAAATATGCAGTAGTGGTTGTTAGGAGGCAGGGGAAACCTCTAGAAAGTCCCAGAGACCTAGGATATGAAAGGTTATCAGGACTCAATGGGAATGACATTATCCAAAATGCCCAACAGTGGGAAGATGGAACCTGAAGAGATTACCTCAACTGGCCCCCAGTTGAGGCATGGGGCTACCCATCCATCTGAAAATTTTTAACCTGGAATTGTTCCTGTCTAAAGGAGATGCAGGGACAAAAATGGAGCAAAGACTGAAAGGCCACCCAGTGACTGGCCTAACTTGGGATCCATCACATGTGCACACACACCAAATTCTGACACTACTTCTGAGACAAAATTGTCTGTGCAAACAGGAACCTGGAATGGCTGTCCTGTGAGAGGCTCTACCAGCAACTGACAGAGACAGATGCAGATGTTTTCGGCCAACCATCAGATTGAGGTCTTGGACAAATATGGAAGAGTTAGAGGAAGGAGTGAAGGAGCTGAAGGGTATTGCAACCCTATAGGAAGAACAACAATGTCAACTAACCCAGACCTCTCAGAACTCCCAGAAACTAAGCCAGAAACCAAAGAGCATACAGGATTGATCTGTGCCCCCAGACACATAAGACGACTGCCTTGTCTGGCCTCAATGGGAGATTCCTGTGGAAAGGATGCTCCAGGGAAGAGGGATGCTGGTGGGGGTGAGGTGGGAGTCAGGGTAAGTGGTGGGAAAGTTCCCTCTCAGAGGTGGGAAGGAGAGGGGGGATGGGTGAAGAACTCAGGGATGGGGGACCTTGAGGGGGGACAAGTTTTGCAATGTAAATAAATAAAAATAATTTACTCTTTAAAAAAAAAGAAATGGAACTTTTAAAAAAAATTGTGTGTGTGTGTGTGTTTGTGTTTGTGTGTGTGTGTGAATGTTAAATGCTCTGGAGCTGGAGTGATAGGCAGTTATGAGCTGCCTGATGTGGTTGCTGGGAATCAAGTTTAGGTTCTCTGCAAGAGTAATTCATGCACTTATTTTTTAAATTATTTTTTTTACACTCCATATTTTATTCCCCACCACCACCATCCACCCTCTGACTGTTCCACATCCCATACCTCTTCCCTACCTACTGTCTCCACGTGGATGTTCCCTACCCCACCCCACCTGACCTCTAAACTCCCTGGGGCCTCCAGGCTCTTGAATGTTAGGTGCATTATCTCTGAATGGACACCAACCTGGAAGTCCTCTACTGTATGTGTGTTTGGGGCCTCATATCAGCTGGTGTATGCTGCCTGTTTGGTGATCCAGTGTTTGAGAGATCTCAGGGATCCAGATTAAGGCCTTGGAACCTCCCCTTGAGCTGGATCCCACTTTGGGCCTGTCGTTGGACCTTCTTCAGTCTCCTCTCCATTTCCATCCCTGTAATTCTTTCAGAACAATTATGGGTCACAGTTGTGACTGTGGGATCGCCCCCTTCTCCCTCATTTGTTGCCCCTGTCTTCCTGCTGGAGTTAGGCTCTATAAGTTCCCTCTCTCTACTGTCGGACATTTCATCTAAGGTCCCTCCCTTTGTGTCCTGACAGTCTCTCACCTCCCAGGTCTCTGGTGCATTTTGGAGGGTTCCCCTAACCTCCTATCTCCTGAGGTTGGCTGTTTCCATTCTTTCTGCTGCCCCTCAGGGCTTCAGTCCTTTTCCCTTACCCAATACCAGATCAGGTTCCCCTCTCTCCCTACGCTCCCTCCCCACCCCTGCCCCTGTCTACTTTCCTCCCTCCCTCCCTCCCTCCGTCCCCTTGTGATTTCTTTCTGCTCCCAAGTGGGACTGAGATGTCCTCACTTGGGCATGTCAACTTGTATCCTGGGTACTTGGAATTATTATTATTATTATTATTATCATTATTATTATTATTATTTTGGCTAACATCCCCTTATTAGTGAGTACATATCATGCATGTACTTTGAGGTCTGAGTTACTTCACTCAAGATGATATTTTCTACTTCCATCCATTTGCCTGCAAAACTCAGGATGTCCTCACTTTTAATAGCTGAATATCATTCCACTGTGTAAATGAACCACATTTTCTGTATATATTCTTCTGTTGTAGGACATCTGGGTTGTTTCCAGCTTCTGGCTATCACAAATAAGGTTGCTATGAACATAGTGGAGCATGTGCCCCTGTGGAATGGTATATACCCAAGAGTAGTATAGCTGGGTCTTCAGATAGATCTATTTCCAATTTTTTGAGGAACTTCCAGACTGATTTCCAGAGTGGTTGTACCAGTTTGCAATCCCACCAGCAATGGAGGAGTGTTATTTCTCCACATCCTCCCCAACATGTGTTGTCACCTGAGGTTTTGATCTTAGCCATTCTGACTGGTGTAAGGTGGAATCTCAGGGTCGTTTTGATTTACATTTCTCTGATCACTAAGGACTTTGACCATTTTTGTAGGTGCTTCTCAGCTATTCGTGATTCCTCAGTTGTGAAATGTCAGTTTAGTTCTATACCCCATACTTTGATTGGGTTATTTGGTTTTTTTTTGTGTGTGATTAGTTTCTTGAATTCTTTGTATATTTTGAATATTGGCCCTCTATTAAAAGTGGGGTTAGTGAAGTTTTTCCCAATTTGTAGGTCGCAGATTTGTCTTATTGGCTATGCCCTTTGTCTTACAGAAGCCTTCCAGTTATGAAGTCTAATTCATCAATTCTTGATCTTAGAGTATGAACCATTGGATTTCTGTTTAGGAAATTTCCCTCTGTACATTTCTTAAAGGTTTTTTTCCCCACTTTCTCTTCTGTCAGATTCAGTGTATCTGGTTTTATGTTGAGTCCTTGATCGACTTGGACTTAAGCTTTGTGCAAAGTGACAAATGTGCATCTATTTTCATTTTTCTACATATAGACAGCCTGTAATACCAGCACCATTTGTTGAAGATGCTTTCTTTTTTCATTGTATATTTTTGGCTTCTTTGTCAAAGATCAAGTGTCCATAAGTGTGTGCTTTTGTTTCTGGGTCTTCAATTCTATTCCATTGATCAACACGTCTGTCTCTGACCAATACCATCCAGTTTTCATCACTATTGCTCTGTAGTAAAGGTTGAGGTCGGGGATGGTGATTCCCTCTGTAGTACTTTTACTGTTAAGAATTGATTTCACTATTCTGGGTTTATTGCCATTCCAGATGAATTTGCGAATTGCTCTTTCCATGCCTTAGAAGAATTGTTTTAGGATTTTGATGGGGATTGCTTTGAATCTATAGATTGCCTTTGGTAGGATGGCCATTTTTACTATGTTAATTCTGCCAGGAGATGAGCATTCACCATTTTCTGAGATCTTCTTCGATTCCTTCCTTGAGATACTTGAAGTTATTGTCATACTGGTCTTTCACCTGTTGGGTTAGAGTTTCCCCCAAGATATTTTATATTATTTTTTGGCTATTGTGAAGGGAATTGTTTCCCTGATTTCTTTTTCAGCCTTTTTATCCTCTATATAAAGGAAGGCTACTGATTTATTTGAGTTAATTTTATATCCTGCTACTTTGCTGCAGTTTTTTATCAGCTAGAGAAGTTCTCTGGTAGAATTTTGGGGGTCACTTATGTATACTATAATATCATCTGCAAATAGCAATACCTTTATTTCTTTCTTGCCAATTTGTATCCCCTTGATCTCTTTTTGTTGTCTTATTGTTCTATCTAGCACTTCAAGCACCATATTGAATATATATGAGGAGAGTGGGCATTCTTGTCTTGTCCCCCAATTTCGGTGGGATTGCTTCAAGTATGTCTCTATTTAATTTGATATCGGCTGTTGGTTTGCTGTATATTGCTTTTTTTATGTTTAGATATGGGCCTTGAATTCTTTATCTCTCCAATTCTTTTAACATGAAGGGGTGTTGTATTTTGTCAAATGTTTTTTCTGCATCTCAGGAAATGATCATGTGATTATTTTCTTTGAGTTTTTTAATATAGTAGATTACATTAATGGATTTTTATATAGTAAACAAACCTTGCATCCCTGGGATAAAGCCTACTTGATCATGATGAATAATGGTTTTGATGTATTCTTGGATTCGATTTGCAAGAATTTTATTGAGTATTTTTGCATTGATGTTCGTAAGTAAGATTTGTCTGGAGGGTTTTTTTCTTTTGTTTTTGTTTTTTTTGTTTTCTTTTGGGGGGGGTTGTGTGAGCTTTAGGTATCAGAGTAATTGTAGCTTCATAGAACAAGCTTGGTAGTGTTCCTTCTCTTTCTATTTTATGGAATAGTTTGAGAAAAATTGGTATCAGGTCTTCTTTGAAAGTCTGGTAGAATTCTGACCTAAATCCAACTGGCCCTGGGGTTGGGATGTTTTTAGTGACTTCTATTTCCTTGTGCTATATGGGCCAGTTTAGATAGTTTACCTGATCTTGATTTAACTTTGGTATGTGGTATCTGTCTAGAAAATGTTCCATTTTACCTAGATTTTCCAGTTTTGTTGTGTATAGACTTTTATACTAGGCTCTGATGATTTTTTAAATTTCCTCCTTATTTCTGTTGTAATGTCTCCCTTTTCATTTCAGATTTTGTTAATTTGGATACTGTTTCTTAGCCCTTTAGTTAGTTTGGCTAGGGGTTTGTGTATCTTATTGATTCTCTCAAAGAACCACCTTCTGGTTTTGTTGATTCTTTGTATTGTTTTCTTTTTTTTTTATTCGATATATTTTTATTTATATTTTAAATGATTTCCCCTTTTCTAGACCCCAACTCCCCGAAAGTTCCATCAGCCCCCTTCCCTCCCCCTGTTTTCCCACCCAACCCTTCTTCCCACTTCCCTGTTCTGGTTTTGCCCTATACTGCTTCACTGAGTCTTTCTAGAACAAGGGGCCACTCCTCCGTTCTTCTTGTACCTCATTTGATGTGTGGATTATGTTTTGGGTGTTCCAGTTTCCTAGGTTAATATCCACTTATTAGTGAGTGTATACCATGATTCATCTTTTGAGTCTGGGTTACCTCACTTAGTATGATGTTCTCCAGCTTCATCCATTTGCCTAAGAATTTCATGAATTCATTGTTTCTAATGGCTGAATAGTACTCCATTGTGTATATATACCACATTTTTTGCATCCACTCTTCTGTTGAGGGATACCTGGGTTCTTTCCAGCTTCTGGCAATTATAAATAGGACTGCTATGAACATAGTGGAACATGTATCCTTATTACATGCTGGGGAATCTTCTGGGTATATGCCCAGGAGTGGTATAGCAGGATTGATTCTTTGTATTGTTTTCTTTGTTTCTATTTGGTTGATTTTGGCCCTGAGTTTGACCATATCCTACTTTTTACTTGCATGAGTTTGCTCCTTTTTGTTCCAGAGCTCTCAGGTGTGTTGTTATTAGTGTAAGATGTCTCCACTTTCTTTACCTGGGCACTAAGTGCTATGAACATTCCTCTTAGCAGTGCTTTCTTTGTGTCCCATAAGTTTGGGTATGATGTGTCAATGTTTTCATTGAATTCCAGGAAGTCTTTAATTTCTTTATTTCTTCCCTGAACAAGCTATCATTGAGTAAAGAGTCATTTAGTTTCCATGTGAATTCGGGATTTCTGTAGTTTTTGCTGTTCTTGAAGATCAGCCTTAGGGCATGGTGATCTGATTCGATGCATAGTATTATTTGAATCTTCTTCTATCATTTGAGGGTTGTTTTGTGACCAATTATATGGTTGATTTTGGAGAAGGTACCAAGAGGTGCTGAGAAAAAGGTGCATTCTTTTGTTTTAGGGTGAAATGTTCTATAGATATCTATTAAATACATTTGGTTCATAACCTCTCTTTGTTTTACTGTGTCTCTCTGTAGTTTCTGTTTCAGTGACCTGTCCATTGGTGAGAGTGGGGTGTTGAAGTCTCCCACAATTATTGTGTGAGGTTCGATGTTTGTTTTGAACTTTAGTAAATTTTCTTTTATGAATGTAGGTGCTCTTGCATTTGGGTCAAAGATGTTCAGAATTGAGACTATCTCTTTGTGGATTTCCCCCTTGATGAATATGAAGTGTCCTTCTTCTTCATGCTTGAAAACTTTTGGTTGAAAGTCTCTTTTGTTGAATATTAGGATGGAAACTCCTGCTTGTTTCCTGGGACCATTTATTTGGAAGATTTTTTTTCCATCCTTTTACTCTGAGATATTGTCTCTTTTTGTTATTGGGGTGTGTTTCTTGTATGTAGCAACATGCTGGATCTTGTTTGTGTATCCAGTCTGTTAGCTTATTGCTTTTTATAGATGAGTTGAGTCCATTAATATTCAGAGATATTAAAGAGAGATGACTGTTGGTTTCTGATATGTTTGTTTTTGTAGGTGACTTTATGTGCTGTGGTTCTCTCCTTTTGGCTTTGTTGTGAGATGCTTAATAGCTTGTCCTTTCTTTGGTCCTTTCTTGTGTTGGATTTTTCTTTCTAGGATCCTCTGTAGGGATGGATTTGGTTTTGTCCTGGAATATTTTAATTTCTCCCTTTTTGTCGATTGAGAGTTTTGCTGGGTACAGTAGCCTGGGCTAGCATTTGTGTTCTCTTAGAATCTTCATGACTTCTGACCAGGCTCTTCTGGCTTTCATAGTCTCTGTTGAGAAGTCTAGTGTAATTCTGATAGGTCTACCTTTGTGTGTTACTTGGCCCCTTTCCCTTGCAGCTTTTAATATTCTTTCTTTTTCTATGCATCTATGGATTTGATTATTATGTGACATGAGGATTATGTTTTCTGGTCCCATTTATTTGGCATTCTATAGGCTTCTTGTACTTTTATTTCCATATCATTTTTATGTGGGGGAACTTTTCTTCTATGATTTTTTGGAAGACATTTTCAGGCCCTTTGATCTGGGAATCTTTGTTCTCCTCTATTCTGATTATTCTTAGATTTGGTCTTTTCATTGTGTCTTGAATTTCTTGGATGCTTTACATTAGTCGATTTTTATATTTTGAATTTTCCTTGACAGTTGTTCCAGTCTCTTCTACAGTATCTTCTATACCTGAGCTTCTCTCTTCTATGTCTTGTATTCTGTTAATGATACTTACATCTATAATTCTTGACCTCTTCCTAGGTCTTCCAGTTCCAGGTTTTCCTCCATTTGTGTTTTCTTTATTGTTTCTACTTCTACTTTTAGATCTTGTATTGCTTTATTCAATTCCTTCACCTGTTTACCTGTGTTTTCCTGTATTTCTTTCAGTGAGTTATTGATATCCTCCTTAAAGGACTCTATTATTTTCATGAGATAGGATTTTGGATCAGCTTCCTGATTTTCAGGTATGTTGTTATATTCAGGGCTTGCTGTGGTAAGAGAACTGGGTTCTGATGATACCCACTTATATGTCTTTTGTTGCTTATGGTCTTGTGCTTGCCTTTTACCATCTGGATATCCCTGGTGTTTGTTGGTCTAAAGTCTGCCTCTTTTGTCTCTGGGTTTCTTCAGGTCTCCTGGTTGGCCTGCAGTCCTAGTTGTAGCAGACCACCTGAGGGGTATTCTAACTGGGAGCTCTTCAGAGGGTCAGAGAAGCTGCTCATCTGTTGCCCTGGCTGCAGTAGATCTCCTGGGAGGCCTTCAGATTGTTGGGTCTTCAGTGAAGTAGTCCAGATGTTGTCCAACTTTCTCTGAGTACAGCTGATCCTCAACTACTCTGAGTGCAGTGGATCCTCAACTGCTCTGAGTGCAGCAGGTTCTCAATTGCTCTGAGTGCTAAGGGTCAAACTGCTCTGAGTGCAGCAAGTTCTCAACTGCTCTGAGTACAGGGGGTTCTCAACTGCTCTGAGTACAAGGGGTGGGGGTTCTCAACTGTTCTGAGTGCAGGGGGTTCTCTAGGATGGATCAGGAGATGGTGTCTTCACTGGAACAGATCAGCCAAGAGTCTGCTCCAGCAGAAAGGACAGGGCAGTGGAAGGGCGAAAGGGATGGAAGGGGAGTGGTATTTGGGAGGGTGGGGTTTTTGGTGGTGATGGATCCCGAGTCCCTAGTCCTCTCAGCAGCAGATCTAGGACTCTGGAGAGGGGAGGGGTTCTTACCAACTGTTCTGAATGAAGAACACCCTGAACACCTTCCTGTTCTCTGGGACGGAACAGGAGATAGTGTCTTCCCTGGAGCAGACCAGCCAAGATTCTGCCCCAGCAGAAAAGACAGCTCGGCAGAAGGGGCAGAATGGACAGAAGGGACAATTCATGATCTTCACCATGGAGCCATCTTCATAGAAATCTTAAACTCTGAATTAAAACCATGCTTTAAATAATAATATTTTCATTGTCAATATGTCATACATGTGATAATGATCCTAACAGATTATTATATAAAGAAAAAAATCCTATGGCCTTGTGATGTCAGCCATTGTAAAATTGTAGCTCAACACATTATGGTTTATGGTAGTTTTAATGTTATAACATGTACTGTAGTGTTGGTTATATGAAAATACAGCTCACACTTGATTTTATTGATGTATTTATTGCCTTTTAGTTACTTTTGACAAAATAATCAACAGATGCTATTTAAGAAAGAATTGATTTCAGCTTAAAATTCTGGGAGTTAGAGTTTACCATGGAAGGGAGGGTTTGATGACAGGAAGAAGAGGCAGCTACTCACCTTGCCTCCAGAGTCAAGGATCAAATGGTGATGAATGCTTATGTTCAATTTACTTTCTCATTTTCTATTCAGTCCATGATCCTAGACATGGGAATAGATGTCTAAGACCCTTAAGATGTAATTTCAGTTAATCTAAACTAGAAAATTCCTCAAAGACAGCCAGAGGCTTGACTCATAGGTGATTCCAGGGCTTCTCAAATTCATAATACCAACCACTGCAATGTGCTTTTATCACTTCTGAGTTCTACATATTTAAAAAATAATTACTGTGCCATCAAGATTACTCAGTGCATAAAGGTGCTTGCTGCTAAGTTTGATGACCTGAATCAGTCTTCAGGACCCACAGTTGGATGGACGTACCAAGTCCTACAAGTTGTCCTCTGACCAAACACATATAGCATTCACCACACCCCCACATACAAATAAATTAATATATTTTCCAAAAATTTACTCTAAAACACTGTACCTGATTAAGCCAGAAGTATCTTTGTGATGTGTTTACTATATCTCTTATTCCTTCAAAACAACAAATTGAATGACTGGCTTACATTATTGAGCTTTGTGTCAGAACAACCTATGATGGATGTTTGCACAAAGGCCACACAATTCATTTCTTTAAGTGATGGGTGCTTATAAATCACACGCCTTATACTAGTGACTTCCCACCCTATGGTTTCACATACATTTACCCATGGCAAAGTGATTTCCAAATAAATAAAAGAAAGAAAAACTAAATTTACTGAAGAAATGCTTAAGTAGAGATTTAAGACTTAGAAACTAAAGTGATATATAGAAAGAACATGTTTTTTTTAAATGTCATCAAAGCAATGAGAAGAACTTATAAAAGAGAAAAGTTGTGTCTTTAAACAGGAAGTAATGGTTGATTGTGACCACTCAAAAGAGACCCACTCCCTAATCTTATGACCTGTAATCATTACTTTATTGGGAAGAGATGTTATTAGAAATATTTGAAATAAGATTATCCTGGATTATTTGGTGAGCTATAAATCCAATAGCATATTTTTATATGACTAATAGAAGAAAAGAGACAGTGTAACCATAGAAACAGAGAGTGGGGTACTATGGCCACAGATCAAAGAACGATGACGCTTGCCAGAAACTGGACATGTTCTCCCCTAGCCTCTGGAAAGGAAATCAAAGCCTACTAGGTCTCAATTTTGGAGTCTTGACTTAGAACTCTGGAAGGCAATCTTCCTGGTTTTAAGTGGAGAGGGGAAGAAGGAAGAAAAAAATGGAAAGATAGAAGAAAGGAAAGAAGGAAGGAGAGTAGAAAAAGGAATGAAAATGGTAATTATACTTGAGAATATGAGCAAACAAAACCAGTTAGGCTTCATGAAGTAATCTTGCTTAATTTGCAAACAAGCAAAATAGAAAGCAAAATAAATCAAGCAACATAATCTTTTTTTGTTTTTTCATTTTTTTCTTTTTAATATTTTTATTTTCTATATTCTTTGTTTACATTCCAAATGATTTCCCCTTTCCCAGATCCCACATCCCCAGATGTCCCATAAACCTTCTTCTCTCCATCCATTCTCCAATCACCTCCCTCCTTTTTCTCTGTCCTTATATTCCCTTCCAATGCTAGATCAATCCTTTCCAGGATCAAGACCCTCTCCATACTTCTTCATGGGAGTCATTTGTTATGCAATTTGAGCCTTGGGTATTCAGGGCTTCTGGGCTAATTAATATCCACTTATCAGAGATTGCATTCCATGTGTATTCTTTTGTGATTGGGTTACCTCACTTAGGATGATATTTTCCAGATCAAACCATTTGCCTAAAAATTTTGTGAATTCATTGTTTCTAATTGCTGAGTAGTATTCCATTGTGTAAATATACCACATTTTCTGTATCCATTCCTCCTTTGAGGGGCATCTGGGTTATTTCCAGCTTCTGGCTATTATAAATAAGGCTGCTATGAACATAATGGAGCATGTGTCTTTATTGCATGCCGGGGAATCCTTTGGGTATACGCCTAGGAGAGGTATAGCAGGGTCCTCCGGAAGTGTCATGTCCAGTTTTCTGAGGAACCGCCAGACTGATTTCCAAAGTGGTTGTACCATTTTACAATCCCACCAGCAGTGAAGGAGTGTTCCTCTTTCTCCACATCCTCTCCAACACCTGCTGTCTCCTGAGTTTTTGACTGTAGCCATTCTGACTGGTGTGAGGTGAAATCTCAGGGTTGTTTTGATCTGCCTTTCCCTAATGACTAATGATGTTGAGCACTTCTTAAGGTGCCTGTCAGCCATCCGAGTTTCTTCAGGTGAAAATTCTTTGTTTAGAACTGTACCCCATTTTTAATAGGGATATTTAGTTCCCTGGGGTCTAACTTCTTGAGTTCTTTGTATATATTGGATATTAGCCCTCTATCAGATGTAGGGTTGGTGAATATCCTTTTCCAATTTGATGGTTGCCATTTTATCCTTTTTTTTAAAAAATATTTTTATTTTCTATATTCTTTGTTGACATTCCAAATGATTTCCCATTTCCCGGATTCCCCCTCCCCATATGTCCCATAAACCTTCTTCTCGCCATCCATTCTCCAATCACCTCCCTCCTTTTTTCTCTCTGTCCTTATATTCCCCTCCAATGCTAGATCAATCCTTTCCAGGATCAGGACCTTCTCCATACTTCTTCGTGGGAGTCATTTGTTATGCGATTTGTGCCTTGGGTATTCAGGGCTTCTGGGCTAATTAATATCCACTTATCAGAGATTGCACTCCATGTGTATCCTTTTGTGACTGGGTTACCTCATCCAGTGGAAAAAAGATAGCCTTTTCAACAAATGGTGCTGGTTCAATTGGAGGTCAGCATGCAGAAGAATGCGAATTGATGCATTCTTATCTCCATGTACTAAACTTCACTCCAAGTGGATCAAGGACCTCCATGTAAAACCAGACACACTGAAACTAATAGAAAAGAAACTGGGGAAGACCCTAGAGGACATGGGCACGGGGGAACAGTTCCTGAACAGATCACCAATAGCTTATGCTGTAAGATCAAGAATTGACAATTGGGAGCTCATAAAATTACAAAGTTTCTGTAATGCAAAGGACACTGTTAAAAGGACAAAACGGCAACCATCAAATTGGGAAAGGATATTCACCAACCCTACATCTGAGAGAGGGCTAATATCCAATATATACAAAGAACTCAAGAAGTTAGACCCCAGGGAACGAAATAACCCTATTAAAAATGGGGTACAGATCTAAACAAAGAATTTTCCTCCGAAAACTGGGCATCTCACTTCCAGAAGATCCTGCTATACCACTCCTGGGCATATACCCAGAGGATTCGCCACCATGTAATAAGGATACATGCTCTACTATGTTCATAGCAGCCCTATTTATAATTGCCAGATGCTGGAAAGAACCCAGGTATCCCTCAACAGAAGAGTGGATGCAAAAAATGTGGTATATCTACACAATGGAGTACTATTCAGCCATTAGAAACAATGAATTCATGAAATTCTTAAGCAAATGGATGGAGCTAGAGAACATCATACTAAGTGAGGTAACCCAGACTCAAAAGGTGAATCATGGTATGCACTCACTAATAAGTGGTTATTAACCTAGAAAACTGGAATACCCAAAACATAATCCACACATCAAATGAGGTACAAGAAGAAAGGAGGAGTGGCCCCTGGTTCTGGAAAGACTCAGTGAAACAGTATTCGGCAAAACCAGAATGGGGAAGTGGGAAGGGGTGGGTGGGAGGACAGGGGAAGAGAAGGGGACTTACGGGACTTTCAGGGAGTCGGGGGCTAGAAAAGGGGAAATCATTTGAAATGTAAATAAATTATATCGAATAAAAATAAAATAAAATAAAAAGATATTGCAAAAAAAACAAACCAAAACAAAACAAAACAAAAACAAAAAAAAAAAAAAAAAAAAAAGAATTTTCACCTGAAGAAATTCGGATGGCCCAGAGGCACCTTAAGAAGTGCTCAACATCATTAGTCATTAGGGAAATGCAAATCAAAACAACCCTGAAATTTCACCTTATACCACTCAGAATGGCTAAGATCAAAAACTCAGGAGACAGCAGGTGTTGGAGAGGATGTGGAGAAAGAGGAAAACTCCTCCACTGCTGGTGGGGCTGTAAGATGGTACAACCACTTTGGAAATCAGTCTGGCGGTTCCTCAGAAAACTGGACATGACACTTCTGGAGGACCCTGCCATACCTCTCCTGGGCATATATCCAAAGGATTCCCTGGCATGCAATAAAGACACATGCTCCATTATGTTCATAGCAGCCTTATTTATAATAGCCAGAAGCTGGAAATAACCCAGATGCCCCCTCAAAGGAGGAATGGATACAGAAAATGTGGTATATTTACACAATGGAATACTACTCAGCAATTAGAAACAATGAATTCACAAAATTTTTAGGCAAATGGTTTGATCTGGAAAATAAATGAAATTCTTATAAATGCATATAATTACAGACAAAATGAGCTTAAGCTTAACCAGAACTAGCCAGCAAGCATAACAGGGTTTTTCAGTGTTGTGAACCAAATGAAGCAACTGTAACGTCTATATAATTTGCTTTGCTCAACAACTGTGTTTCTCCTATACAAGCTTCCCCTCTGGTCCCACAGTGGAAGGTTTGATAAAAAAAAAATCCTATTTCTCTTTATTTTTGCTTTTTTTGTTTCTGAGACAGGATCTTACTGTGTAGCCCTGGCTGGACCTGAACTTACATCACCTGTGTCTACTTCTAGAGTTCTGGGATTCAACTTGTCTACAGCCATGTCTGGCTCATATATACCACACACACACACACACAAACACACACACACACACACATTTGTACCATAGCTTACGTTTTTTAAGATAGCTAACAGGAGGGTATAATGATACCTCATATGGTTTTGGATCAAGAGTTCTTCTGTGCAAGCTGAAGAACCAATAAATCAAGAGACATGATTCAGCTGAAGAATGAAGGCCTGAAAACTAGCAGAGGGAGTGAAGTCACTCCCATGCCAAGGCACAAGAATGAGGCTATGAGTGCTGGCTTAAGCCCAGATGTCAGAACCAGGTCTGGCGGTCTAATGGTCCAATGAACATTGACGCTGAACCCCAAAAGAAAGCCTTGTTTATAAATCTGTTTGGGCAGGGCCTGCTTAACAGTGGTGAGGGAAAAATCTTAGTTCAGTGATGTAAAGGCTAATTGCTTACAGAAATAAAAACACTCAAATATTTTACCAGCTATCTGTGTATCCGTTAATGCAATCTGGATAACATAAAATTAGACATCACCATCAGGTTTAGAGGAAATCAGAGATAGTAATATGCATGCAAGGGGTGAAAAGTCTGTCTCAGGGTGATTATTGGAACCAAAATGTAGTTATTAAATTAGAGATCACTCAGTCTCTGCGGTGAAATAGATTACTAAGTTTCAAAGGATACCTACAGGATTAGTATTGCCAGCAGCATAAAGATGTTTAACAAAGCAAAACGCAGTGTTCCCCAGAGTCAGGTAATCAGAGAAAGTCTGTTTGACTAATAAATGTTTCTGCCTATTCCTTTGATCTGTAGAGGAAGTAAATCTGTGGTTAAGCATATATTTAAATCAATCATATTCAAAATAATTATAGGTAAAATGCTTTTTAAAAATACTTTTGAGCCTCAAATATACAGTTCTAGACAAAGTTTTTAAAGTGATAAAAAAAGGAAAGAACATCACTTAGTAACCGTCCGTCTAATTTTTGACTGAGAATGAATTCATTCAGCTAAGACTTCCTGACACATGTTGATCCTTGGCAAGAATCTTTATATGTATAATTGTCCTAGTTAGTGTTGCTATTGCTCTGATGAAACAAGATGATCAAAAGCAAGTTAGGGAGGAAAGAACTTATTTGGCTGATACTTCTATGTTGTGATCCATTACTGAAGGAGGTTGGAACTGGAACTCAAGCATGGCTGGAACCTGGATGCCAGAGCTGATGCAGAGGCCATGCAGTGGTTGTTGCTTACTAGCTTGCTCATCATGGTTTGCTCAAATTACTTTTTAAAAATTGCTTTAAATTTTTTACAGTCTAGTCATTATGTTCTCCTGGTACCTCCCACAGCTCCTCATACCATTGCTCCTCCTCTATGATGACATAGAACCTATACTTTCCCAAATGATACCCAGTTCAAAGTCAGGGAAGATATATTTTTAAATGGTCCTAATTAGAGTTGCCAAAACTTTCAGAGCTAACACTTATTTTTATAAACAATTCAATAAAATGGCAGGGATTTTCACATTTAGTCACTCATTTAAATGCTATAAATTTCTTGAAGATTCCACAGGTATATCTATGTTGGGTTTTAGAACAATGATTAAAGAATGTTTAAATCTTATAATGGAAACAGACGTGTAAAGAAGGAGACTATAACATTCTAAGGTATTTTGTAAAAATTTTAAAAGCTATATTCAGTTATATGGGGCAGATGAGCATCACATATGTGAAACCCTATTACGCATTTCATAAGCTGGAAGCATTCACCACAGAAGTACTTACAGGCTTGTGATGAAAGTGGCAGCTTTGTTGAGAGCTCTTATATACAAAATGATGCTATCCGATACAACAACATTCTTCTGTGAATCTAAAATTAATCTAAAATAGAGAGATAAAGTAATATGTTAGAAGTGTATGAAAACCACCAAAAAAAATTTAACATGAATTTTCAAAAAGGTGATGATAGAACCATGTGAGATAAACACCAAATTCATGAAAAACAATGTGTTTTTAAAAAGAAACATACCATGATATATTCAACTAGAAGACAGGGGGTCATAGTGTTTTATTATCTATCATGTTAAATGTTACAATTATTTTAGCACATTCATGTCATAAAAAATATAAATATCATCCTAACTGAGGTTAACTCAATCACAAAAGAACACACATGGAATGCAGTCACTGATAAGTGGATATTAGCCCAGAAGCTCTGAATACCCAAGACACAACTCACATATCAAATCATTCCCAAGATGAAGGAAGGAGAGGGCCTTAGTCCTGGAAAGGCTTGATGCAGCAATGTAGGGGATTATCACAACAGAGAAGTGGTGGGGGGTGATTGGGGAATGGGCAGAGGGAAGAGGGCTTATGGGACTTATGGGAAGGGGGCAGCCAGGAAAGGGGAAATCATTTGGAATGTAAACAAAGAATATAGAAAATTAAAAAAAAATTAAACAAAAGGAGTAACTTGATATTATGCCATCTACATAAATGACATAAATGGTTAAAATGACAATGTAAAGTTTGCTTTCATCTTAACAAACAGACCTCCAAAAAGAAAAAAAAAATGTGATTAATAAATTATCCCCCATAAATCTTATGATAACTATTATAGTCTTTGGAGAATTATGAATCCACATCTGGAAATAAGTATTTTATATCTACTGCCTGTATATCAGCATGCCATGCATTTTACAAGTGCACATTAGTTAGTAAAAATACGGTACTTTTTTGTGTTTTCCCCTACAAAAGAAGTGTAAGCCTAGTTTATTTCATAGTAAAGAGTACTAATAAAGTTTATATGATGCTTGTTTCCCTCCCTTTAAAAAAAAAGATTTTCAGCATAAGATTTCAGACTATTTTTAAAATATTTTAGTGACATAAAATATATTCTCAATGAAAAATAAACATATTTCACTGAATTCTGCAGCAGATGTGTATATATTATATAACTAGAAAGGTTTTGTTTAGTATTTTGCCTAATAATAAACCTAGGGCTGATTTGCTTTTGAGTCAACAGTATGGTGAAGAAGATTCTTTAGGATTGGTTGAAGGGAAAAGAGGAATATTTAGCTTAAAATATATTTGAGAGGTCAGAGTGACAGTTTTCAAATATTTTCTGAGTTCCTGCCATGATGAAAGAGATCTCTTTCCACCAGATGGTCACAACTAGATCATTGATAAAATCTCTATAGCAAACCATTTCAGCTCAATGTCAAAACATTGAACACTGTTCACTTGTGTACAGTTGATTTCATTAAATATCAAGAAATATTTCCTAAAAGCAAAGAGTAAAAAATGAGTAGAATACAAGCCAATTTAAAGATTCAAACTCAATCCTATTCCATTGATCCACTTGCCTGTCATTGTACCAATACCGTGGAGTTTTTAACATTATTGCTCTGTAGTAATGTTTGAGGTCTGGGATACTTATTTTACTGTTGAGAATAGTTTTAGCTATCCTGGCTAAAACTAGCTAATAGTTTTTTTTTTTTTTTTTGAGCTGTTACCTTGTTTTTTTTTTTTTATTCTATATAATTTATTTACATTTCAAATGATTTCCCCTTTTCTAGCCCCCCCCCACTCCCCGATAGTCCCGTATGCCCCCTTCTCTTCCCCTGTCCTCCCTCCCACCCCTTCCCACTTCCCCATTCTGGTTTTGCCGAATACTGTTTCACTGAGTCTTTCCAGAACCAGGGGCCACTCCTCCTTTCTTCTTGTACCTCATTTGATGTGTGGATTATGTTTGGGGTATTCCAGTTTTCTAGGTTAATAACCACTTATTAGTGAGTGCATACCATGATTCACCTTTTGAGTCTGGGTTACCTCACTTAGTATGATGTTCTCTAGCTCCATCCATTTGCCTAAGAATTTCATGAATTCATTGTTTCTAATGGCTGAATAGTACTCCATTGTGTAGATATACCACATTTTTTGTATCCACTCTTCTGTTGAGGGATACCTGGGTTCTTTCCAGCATCTGGCAATTATAAATAGGGCTGCTATGAACATAGTAGAGCATGTATCCTTATTACATGGTGGGGAATCCTCTGGGTATATGCCCAGGAGTGGTATAGCAGGATCTTCTGGAAGTGAGGTACCCAGTTTTTGGAGGAACCGCCAGACTGATTTCCAGAGTGGTTGTACCAATTTGCAACCCCACCCGCAATGGAGGAGTGTTCCTCTTTCTCCACACCCTCTCCAACACCTGCTGTCTCCTGAATTTTTAATCTTAGCCATTCTGACTGGTGTAAGATGAAATCTTAGGGTTGTTTTGATTTGCATTTCCCTAATGACTAATGAAGTTGAGCATTTTTTAAGATGCTTCTCTGCCATCCGAAGTTCTTCAGGTGAGAATTCTTTGTTTAACTCTGTACCCCATTTTTTAATAGGGTTGTTTGGTTTTCTGGAGTCTAACTTCTTGAGTTCTTTATATATATTGGATATTAGCCCTCTATCTGATGTAGGATTGGTGAAGATCTTTTCCCAATTTGTTGGTTGCCGATCTGTCCTCTTGATGGTGTCCTTTGCCTTACAGAAACTCTGTAACCTTATGAGGTCCCATTTGTCAATTCTTGCTCTTAGAGCATATGCTATTGGTGTTCTGTTCAGAAACTTTCTCCCTGTACCGATGTCCTCAAGGGTCTTCCCCAGTTTCTTTTCTATTAGCTTCAGAGTATCTGGCTTTATGTGGAGGTCCTTGATCCATTTGGATTTGATCTTAGTACAAGGAGACAAGGATGGATCAATTCGCATTCTTCTGCATGCTGACCTCCAGTTGAACCAGCACCATTTGTTGAAAAGGCTATCTTTTTTCCATTGGATGTTTTCAGCCTCTTTGTCGAGGATCAAGTGGCCATAGGTGTGTGGGTTCATTTCTGGATCTTCAATCCTGTTCCATTTATCCTCCTGCCTGTCACTGTACCAATACCATGCAGTTTTTAACACTATTGCTCTGTAGTATTGCTTGAGGTCAGGGATACTGATTCCCCCAGATTTTCTTTTGTTGCTGAGAATAGTTTTAGCTATCCTGGGTTTTTTGTTGTTCCAGATGAATTTGATAATTGCTCTTTCTAACTCTGTGAAGAATTCAGTTGGGATTTTGATGGGTATTGCATTGAATCTGTATATTGCTTTTGGCAAAATGGCCATTTTAACTATATTGATTCTACCGATCCATGAGCATGGGAGTTTTTCCCATTTTTTGAGGTCTTCTTCCATTTCCTTCTTCAGAGTCTTGAAGTTCTTGTCATACAGATCTTTCACATGTTTGGTAAGAGTCACCCCAAGATACTTTATACTGTTTGTGGCTATTGTGAAGGGGGTCATTTCCCTAATTTCTTTGTCAATAGTTTTTTGTTATTCCAGATGAATTTGAGAATTTCTCTTTCTAACTCTATGAAGAACTGAGTTGGGATTTTGATGGGGGTTGCGTTGAATCTGTAGATTGCTTTTGGCAAGATGGCCTTTTAACAATATTAATCCTGCCAATCCACAAGCATGAAAGATTTTTCCATTTTCTGAGGTCTTCTTCAATTTCCTTCTTCAGAGACTTGAAGTTCTTGTCCTATATATCTTTGACGTGTTTGGTTAGAGTTACCCCAAGATACTTTATGTTGTTTGTGGCTATTGTGAAGGGTGTCATTTTCCTAATTTCTCTCTCAGTCTGCTTATCTTTTGAGTATAGGAAGGCTACTGATTTGCTTTAGTTCATTTTGTAACTGGCCACTTTGCTGAAGTTGTTTATCAACTGTAGGAGTTCTTTGGTAGAGTTTGTGGGTCACTTAAATATACTATCATATCATCTGCAAATAATGATAGTTTGACTTCTTCCTTTCCAATTTGTATCCCTTTGACCTCCTTATGTTGTCTAATTGCTCTAGCTAGGACTTCAATAACTATATTGAAAAGATATGGAGAGAGGGGGCAGCCTTGTCTAGTCCCTTATTTTAGTGGGGTTGCTTCAAGTTTCTCTCCATTTAGTTTGATGTTGGCTACCAGTTTGCTGTATATTACTTTTACTATGTTTAGGTATGAACCCACATACCTATGGTCACTTGATCTTGGACAAAGGAGCTGAAAACATCCAGTGGAAAAAAGATAGCATTTTCAACAAATGGTGCTGGTTCAATTGGAGGTCAGTATGCAGGAGAATGTGAATTGATCCATTCTCATCTCCTTGTACTAAGCTCAACTCCAAGTGGATCAAGGACCTCCACATAAAACTTGACACACTGAAACTAATAGAAAAGAAATTGGGGAAGACCCTTGAGGACATGGGCACAGGGGAAAAGTTTCTGAACAGAACACCAATAGCTTACGCTCTAAGATCAGGAATTGACAAATGGAATCTCATAAAATTACAAAGTTTCTGTAAGGCAAAGGACACTGTCAAAAGGACAAAACAGCAACCAACAAATTGGGAAAAGATCTTTACCAACCCTACATCTGATAGAGGGCTAATATCCAATATATACAAAGAACTCAAGAAGTTAGACCCCAGGGAATCAAATAACCCTATTAAAAAAATGGGGTACAGATCTAAACAAAGAATTTTCACATGAAGAAATTTGGATGGCCGAGAGGCACCTTAAGAAGTGCTCAACATCATTAGTCATTAGGGAAATGCAAATCAAAACAACCCTGAGATTTCACTTCACACCAGTCAGAATTCCTAAGGTTAAAAACTCAGGAGACAACAGGTGTCAGCTAGGATGTGAAGAAAGAGGAACACTCCTTCACTGCTGGTGGGATATTAAGATGGTACAACCACTATGGAAATCAGTCTGGCGGTTCCTAAGAAAACTGGACATGACACTTCCGGAGGACTCTGCTATACCTCTCCTGGGCATATACCCAGAGGATTCCCCAGCATGCAATAAGGATACGTGCTCCACTATGTTCATAGCAGCGTTATATATAATAGCCAGAAGCTGGAAAAAACCCAGATATCCCTCAATGGAGGAATGGATACAGAAAATGTGGTATATATACACAATGGAGTACTATTCAGCAATTAAAAACAATGAACTCATGAATTTTTTAGGCAAATGGTTGGAACTGGAAAATATCATCCTAAGCAAGGTAACAATCACAAAAGAATACACATGGAATGCAATCATTGATAAGTGGATATTAATTAGCCCTGAAGCTCTGAATACTGAAGATACAATTAGCATATCAAATGATTCCCATGAAGAAGGAAGAAGAGGGCCCTAATTCTGGAAAGGCTTGATCCAGCATTGTAGGAGAGTACCAGGACAGAGAAAAGGGAGAGGGAAAGATCAGAGAATGGATAGAGAGAAAAGGACTTATGGGACATATGGGGGGGGGGACTGGGAAAGGGGAAAGCTTTTGGAATGTAAACAAATAATATAGAAAAAAATATATATAAGAAAATTAACATTAAATTTATTATGTATGTATGTAAAAAAAAAAGAAATGTTCAACATCATTAATCATTAGGGAAATGCAAATCAAAACAACCCTGAGATTTAACTTCACACCAGTCAGAATGGCTAAGGTTAAAATCTGAGGAGTCCGCAGGTGTTGACGAGGATGTGGAGAAAGAGGAATACTCCTCCACTGCTAGTGGGATTGCAAGATGGTACAACCACTTTGGAAATCAGTCTGGCGGTTGGTTCCTCAGAACTCTGGACATGACATGTTTCAACATGAACAATGTTGAAACATGTGCACCTGTGGCATGGTATATGGGTCTTTATGTAGATCTATTTCCAATTTTCTGAGGAACTTCCAGACTAATTTCTAGACTAGTTGTACCAGTTTGCAAACCCACCAGCAATGAAGGAGTGTTCTTCTTCCTCCATATCCTCCCCAACATGTGTTGTCACCTGAGGTTTTGATCTTAGCCATTCTGACTGATGTAAGGTGGAATCTCAGGGTTGTTTTGATTTGCATTTCTCTGATCACTAAGTACTTTGACCATTTCTGTAGGTGCTTCTTAGCCATTCAAGATTCCTCAATTGTGAAATGTCAGTTTAGTTCTATACCCAATACTTTTATTGGTTTTTTTGTTTTGTTTTGTTTTGTTTTGTTTTTGGTGATTAGTTTCTTGAATTCTTTGTACATTTTAAATATTAGCCCTCTATTAAAAGTTTTTTCCCAATATATAAAAAAGAATATATTGTGACAAATATGGTCACAGATTTGTCTTATTGGCTATGCCCTTTGTCTTACAGAAGCTTTCCAATTATGAGGTCTCATTTATCAATTCTTGATCTTAGAGTGTGATCCATTGGATTTCTGTTTAGGAAATTTCCCTCTACATTTGTTAAATGTTCTTCCCACTTTCTCTTCTATCAGATTCAGTGTATCTGGCTTTAGGACCCTGCTATATCTCTCCTGGGCATATACCCAAAGGATTCCCCAGCATGCAATAAGGACACATGCTCCACTATGTTCATAGCAGCCTCATTTATAATAGCCAGAAGCTGCAAAGAACCCAGATGTCCCTCAATGAAGGAATGGATACAGAAAATGTGGTATCTTTACACAATGGAATACTATTCAGCAATTAAAAACAATGAATTCATGAAATTCTTAGGCAAATGGTTGGAACTGGAAAATATCATCCTAAGTGAGGTAACCCAATCACAAAAGAATACACATGGAATGCAATCACTGATAAGTGGATATTAATTAGCACAGATGCTCTGAATTCTCAAGACACAATTAGCATATCAAAGAATACCCAAGAAGAGGGAAGGAGAGGTCCCTGGTTCTGAAAAGAGTTGACCCAGCTTTGTAGGGGAGTACCAAGACAGGGAAATGAGAGTGGGGTGATTAGGAAATGGGCAGAGGGAAGAGGGCTTATGAGACCGATGGGGAGGGGGGAACCTGGAAAGGGGAAAGCATTTGGAATGTAAACAAAGAATTTAGAAAATCAAAAAAAAAAATTTAAAAAATGAGAAAAAAAGATTCAAACTCAAATGGTCGCCTAGAAAATGGGAAATACTACAGGAGATTCAAACATCTTGAGTGTTTATAATGATTTCTGGAATGCGAAAAATAATCATTTCTGGAACAAATGACAAATGCATAGTTGGAAAACATGGAACATTGAAAATTTACTTCATGCTTCCCATGCAGTTTACATTGTTTTATACCTCTTTGGGTGAAATTGAACATGTATATGGCTGCCTTTTACAAGTGCAATCTATGATATTAGCTCTTCATCACTTGAAGTACATTCCATTATACTTGTGTGGATGAATATAAATGTTTAAAATGTATTTTAAAAGTGTGAAACATAATCTAAATGTAAAGTGTCATTCTACTTTAATCTCATTGGCCATTAAAACAATGCAAAGTAAAACTTTTGTAAGTTATTATTATTACCCATTAAAAAGCATTAAATGAAAATTTCTGATGCCAAGTGCTCACAAGTTGCCAATGGAAATATAAGAGAATACTATGGTCCTGAAAAGCCCTTTGGTAGTATTAAATATAGATAAATATATATTTATCACATAACCTAGAAATCCAACTAGTAGGTATGTAAAGAAATTAGGCTCACACAAAAGTTTTGACATACCAGCTTTATTTTCAATATCCTAAAAATGAAAGCAACACAAATGTCTTCAGTTGACAGAATGAATGAACTGTGGTATATATCTCACATCATAGGATGATAGTAATAAAAAGAAACAGCTAATTCATACCCCAATTTAAGGGCATTGTACTGATTGAAAAAAGGAAATCTCATGCTTACATCTTGTATGACATGCATACACAACGTTCTTGAAATAGCACAATCATAGTGATGAGGGACAAATCTATCAGTGGTGCTCTAAGTTAGATTCTGAAAGAAGATGTAACAAAAAAGGAAGTTTCTTGAGAGTGATGGGACAATAGTTCTATATTTTAATTGTTTTAATCCATATACTATTGCATATAATAAACATATAAAATATGTAAAAATAGTGTGTTTATATTTAAGGCTGTAAGAATTGTCCCCAGACTTCTAGGTGGATACTATTGCACTTGTCCGTAACCCCCTGCCCAACACACAGAGAAAAATTAGAAGCAGAGAAATATCACATTCATTTTTTTGTTTTCATTAATTTTGCTAGGATTTTTACTCCAGCAAAATATGACAAAATTTATAGAGAGCAAAATTTATTTGGACTTAAAATATATAGGTTTCCATCCACAGTCAATTGATTGGTTTTAGGATGTGGTAGGGCAGAATGGCGTACTGAGAATTCATCGTGGAATCTGTGTCCTGTGACATGGAAGTCAAGAGAAAAGGAAAGGGCTGAAGAGATTGTTCAGTGGTTAAAACTTGCTGCTCTTGCAGAAGACATGGATTCAGTTCCCAGTAAACATCAGGTGGCTCACAAACACCTGCAACCACAGTCCCAGGTCATCAGGCACTCTTTCTGCTTCCTGTGGTCATGGTGCACATATAGATAAGCAATCATGGACAGACATGAATAAAAATATGACTGCCTAAACATGAGCCAAACAAGGACAACAATAGATACTTCAAAATGGGCATGGGAAGGAGCATAAAGCCTCAACCCAACACAAATAACTGCAGACAACTAAGAAATGCTCAGAGTGGGAGAAATAGTCTTCCCCAGGGAAGAATACAACAATTAGCTATCTGATAACAAATACATGTACAAATAAAATTATGCAGACTGAACAGGTTATAGTTAGAAATGCATATGTATATGTATAGATGTATGTAATGAGAACAAGAGAGAAAGCAATGAACTTGAAAGAAAGCAAGAGTGGATATATGGGAGGGTTTAGAGAGAGAAAAGGGAAAGAGAAATGATATAGCAATCGCAAAAATAAAAGAAATAGTTTTTAAACGTAGCATGGCAGTGCATACCTTGATCCCAGCACTCTGGGCAGAGATAGGAAGAACACTGTGATCTCAAGGTCACTCTGGACTGTGTAGAGATGACTTCCAGGCCAGTCAAGGCTATGCAATGAGGCCTTCTCTTGAAAAAAAAATATAGAAAAGAAAGCAGGACCTGGCTCCTAAAACCTCTTCAAGGACATGTCGTCAATGACCCGATCGATGTCACACTTTCTTAAAGTTCCATCAGTTCCTAATATCATGGAGTCTTTAATACATAAACATTTGGAGGACATTCCAGAACCACACCTTGGCAGATGTTTACCGTATGAACTTTTCATGCTATGGACTCTCTATAATACAGAATACTTTGTATAGACACTATTTTTTATATTCAAGAATATTGTAGACCAAGCATGGAGTTTATATCTATAGTCCCAGCATTCAGAAATGTGGCAGGAACATTGTGAGCTTGAGTCCTGCCTGGGATATGTAGAAAATTCAAGAATAGCCTGGGCTATACAGAAATATCTGCCTCGAAGAAAGACTTAGTGTGTTAGAAGTTGTCAAATGTGTAAAAAGTAGGTGCTGCCCAACCTAATGACCTGAGAAATGACAAGAGTAGTTGTCCTCTGACCTCCACATGAATACAACACACCTCAACACATATAATACATAACTATAAAAGAGTTTTTGAAGAATGTGATAAGCATAAGTATAAGTTTATAAGAAATGATCATGATCTGTTGCTTCCAGGCTAAAGAATTTAAGAGTCAGTGCACACTTTGCACAGACTTTCTTTCTACAAAATGCACAAGACAGTGTGTTGATATGAAGTTACCAGTGAAAAGAAGCAGCCTAAGTCACAAGGAGACCTGCAAACTCCTGGAATCTCAGCAATTTTCCCCAAGAACCCATCAGGTGACAGTGCTCTCAGACCATCCTGTGGCTTTTCTCTTTTTCTCTTTCTTTTTCTCTTTCTTTTTCTTTTTCTTCTTTTTCTTTTTCTTTTTACTTTTTGAATTTCATTTAATCTTTTTTTTTTTTACACTCCAGATTTTATCCCCTTCCTGGTCCACCCTCTGACTGTTCCCCATCCTATACCTGCTCCCCAGCCCCTATTTCCACAAGGATGTCCACCCCCTGTGGTTTCTTAGTATATGCATCTTACTGTATGTATGTATGTTTCTTACATAATGTGTCTTGATAAACAGAATTCGCATACTGGGTTTAAACTTTCATGGCTTTTTTGTGCTCCTATAGGTCAAATGAGCATGCTTCAGTATATGCAAATATCACCTTTTCAAAAAGTACTTAATATGCATAACATTTCAATCAATAATTTGTGTCATTAGTATCCACCATTAAATTTTCTCATCAAAATGAAGAATGCTTTAATTATTTTTTATTATATATACTTTTTTCAAACTTATATCTTGGTGTAATAATTACCAAAAAAAAGCATTGGTTTAAGCAGCTTTCTAATTTCATAATAACAAAGACATCTTATCCTGCTTTGTGGGAAATAAAATCTGAGCTTAAAGTGTGCACACAGAAAAACTTTTGAGATCATGTTCTTGGATTCAACTCTATGGTGAAATATAGGTTTGGATAGAGGGAGGAGTTGAGGCAGTTACAATAAAACTTCCTCAAACTCTATGGCAGCTCTGAACCAACATAGCCTTTCAAAGGTTCCCAACCTGAGACAAGGGTTTGGATGTTGGCAAAACATTGTGGCCAGATACTGGATAAAGCCTGCTGTGAGGAAGTGGATATGACCTAGATTGAAACAGACAGCAATGCCTCTTTGGGGTTTACATGTTCAGAACTGGAAGCCAAAGCACTCCCAGCAGTTGAGCAAGTTCACCCTACATAAGGATCTCAGTGTTTGATACACTAGTAGTCTTGGAAAGGCATGTGTCTCAGAACTATGACCACTACTACCAGCATTCCAGAAATTCACCAGCTACATTGCTTTGTGTCATGTACTTTGTATTTTAAAATTATCTCACACAATTTTCAAAATAACACTATGTAATCTAAACATGCCTTGATCTGAAAATTTTAAATTATTATGATTTTTCCTGAAACATGCTCCAATACTAGAAATGCTTTATTAACAGGCATTCAACAATGTTCATAAATTTCTCTCTCCAGAATGATTATTCCCATTTGGTAGCATTCTTCAGCTAGAATATCTTTTTCATAATTGCACTATCTAAGTCATGGATTCTTTATTATGTCTGTAATTTATTCCCAATAATTAAGGATATGTAATGTGAAGTTATGTGCATATGTTATATGCTATATATATATATATGTTAATATAGGCTACCTACAAAGTGCCATTGATCTCCAAAATTTAGAAATACTATTCTTACACATGGGTAACTGATATTTAGTGAAAAAGACACTATGCTGGACTGTTTTATGTCAACTTGACATAATCAAGAGTATCTGAGAGGAAGGAACCCCAGATGAGAAACTGCCTCTATAAGATCAGGCTATAGACAAAACCTGTAGGAACTTACTTATTAGTGATTGAAGTGGGGGGGTCAAGTCCTTTGAGGGCAGTTCTCTCCCTGGGCTGATTGTCCTAGGTCTTATAAGAAAGCAGGTTGAGCCAGCCATGAGGAGAAAGCTATGAAGCAGCAATCCTTCGTGACCCTTGGATCAGTTCTTGTCTCAGGATTGATTCCTAATGACTTTGAGTTCCTGCCTGACTGCCTTTGATGATGAGCAGTGATGGGTAAGTGTAAATGAAAGAAACACTTTTATCCCCAAGTTGTTTTTGGTCGCGGTGTTTCATCACAGCAAGAGTAACCCTAACTAATACTCCAGAGAAAGCTATGGTATTTAATTATCTTAACTTAGAAAATTTCCATTTAACATAGTGAACAGCAAAAAGGTTTGTTGATAAAGTTAATGTTGTTCAAAGTATAGTGGATAAGCAAGGTATTTCTACTTTCTACCTTTGCAACATATATAAATCTAGCAAGCACCATAATCAGTATCCTTTCTTCCCAGCAAGTCTCCTTGTCTTCCATTTCTTCCTTTTTGGGTGTGACCCACTGAATTTCATCAGTTTCTTGCCCTAGCATGGGTGGGAAGCTATTTATTGGACTTACCTATTAGTGGTTGTGCCACTGAAGAAAATGATGTTTTCTTTCCTCAATAGTCCCTCAGGAAACGCAGATCTTCAGAGTCCTCTTCCTCATCCTTCATGAAATGCTGATGGGCAGAATCATGTGCAGGTCTTATTACAGATAGCTACAGCTACACTGAATCTACAAGTGTAACAGCTATTTCATGTCCAAAAGATACCTTTTTCTGGAACCAACACCTATTTGATTGGACTTAAGGTTCACTCAATAGAAGAAAATGTTTAGACACTACCAGGAACCTAGCCAAAAACCTTTGTACTGAATTGTTACAGAACCTATAGTTTCCAACTGCCAACCTATAGTTTATATATATATATATATATATATATATATATATATATATATATATATATATATATATATATAATAGAAGGATACCCTATATATATTTATATATATATATATATATAATAGAAGGATACCCTTGTAGCCATATATAAGTGTAATGTTTGTCCCTTGTCAGGCAGTTTCTTTTTTCACCTGAGAGGGGACAAAAGGGAACATCTACAGCATAACCACTACAACTTAGGCTCAGGGGACATTGTAAAAGAGGGGTAGAAAGATTGCATGGGCCAGAGGACTAGGACTGCATTCTATAGGACTATTTCATCCATGAGCTCCCATATGTATTATTGTCTGCACATGACTACAGCACTTGATATGCAACATAGATAGTGGCAAGTTAACAAAGTCCACCCCTAGTCAAAGAAATGTAGGTAGTCAGTGGTTGCAAAGGGAAGGGAATCATTTTTCAACGCCCCTTGATATTTTACCACAGTATAACTGGTTAGCCCAAAATCATATACATATGAGCAATACTAACTGGAAAAATAGAATGCATAAATATATATTATAGAAGTCTCGAATTTGGAAGTGGACATGGAAGGATTTGGAGAAGGAAGAGGGAAGGATAGAAATGATAATGATGAAAATACAGTGTACTCATGTAGGAAATTCTCAAAATATAAAAATGAAACACCACCAATGTTAGTCCATACAATTTGTTTCCCTGTAATGTAATGGCTATCCCTATCACTTACCTGGAAACTACTTTTATTTATCTAAAAAAGCAACATACTTGTATCAGATGAAATTGTCTTCCCATCATTCTGAGATTCGTATTGGTTTTTACTTGAAATACTCTGGTTCTACCCACTTGTCTATTACTCTCATCACTCTAATATAATCATCTCTCATCTGGACCATTACAATAAATGCTAATTAACTTATGCCTATTAGCTCTTCTCCATCTCATCATAGCCATTAAAGTTATAGTGATCCTTTAAAAACACATACCTATTATTCCACCACTGTCCTTCTCACATTTAAATCTTTAACTGCTTGGAAGAGCTCATTAAGCAAAAGTTATAAAGACAAAACATGTCCTACATAACCTGTGCTGGCCCCAAGCCTACAGCCCTTCTGGTCTTGTCTTCCACTTGTCTTTATGTTGCTCTTGTGATTCTACCCCATACTAGCCTTCCTTCAGTGATTAGTATTCTTGTTTTCTCTGACTGTCAAATCAAGGATGGTTTGTTTCATTTTGAGATATGGTCTTCCTGTGTTTCCTAGGCTGCTCTAAAAATCGTGTACCCAGCCACTATTCCCACAGCAGCCTCTGAAGTGGCTGGAACTAAAGGCACATGCCACCATAGCAAGCCAAGCAACCATGATTGTTTGTGCTGCTTCCTCTGCTGTGAAGTCCCTTCCTTTTCATCTCTGTCTACTCTAGGCTCCCCGATCTTCATACTTAGTGGGTAGTTTACATTCTTACCAACATTTTAACTAACACTTTTTGATTTGCATAATATCAACAATATGTCCTTTGTACAGCCATTACATTGAAATTGTATATTTGGTTGTAATATTATTTGACTAATACCATGGTTTCTCTATCTACCATGAGAACAGGCACCATATTTACTATCATTCACTTAAATGTTCTCTGGGGTCTACCACATTGAGAACATTTAAGTGAGTGAAAAAAATGAATAACTGATTGTCCAATTTAATGAGCTCATGTGACAATGAATGTGTCTTCAGAGCCAGACTACCAAAGTTTGAATACTGTTACTTCTGAACTCTTCAATATTAAACATGATTTTAATGCATTGTTCCATAAAGTTGTTCTCTGTGAACTGAAAATAATTATCTCGTTGAGTTTTAAAATCCCTAAATGAGTTAATATACACTAAAGTCTTAAAATAATTTCTAGCAAAGTAGATACTGGATATGGTTGCTGCATTAGTATAACTATTACACTCATTAGTGTAATGATTAATATTATACTCGCTAGTATTAATAATACACTCAGTCATTTTTGACACATACATTTCTTAGGTCATAATCACCAATTCCTTGAATAACTTTATTGTTTTTTATAAATACAGAATTTTATGTGTCTATATAAACAAGAAAGTGTATCACAAAGCAAACAGACATGGAAACGGCTGGTAAATCTTTTCTGATCTGGTCAGTGTTGACTCAGGTATTGGCTACTGCTGTTAATGTCATGTTATTGGTGTTTAGTTGGTATTTTGCTATTTATGCAAAGCATTCAATGGAGCAGGGGTTCTGTAATATGAGGACATCTTGGCTTCATAGATTTGTTTTAGGGGGTTTCTTGTTAAGCAGATTGCAAAAAAAAAATCATACATTCTTTTTTAAAACTAATGGTCATCATCAATAGTTGAGTCCACTTTCTATGCAGTTTTTGTGGATTGATTACTTAATTTGAGCCTCCCTCACTAATCTTGATTTAAGTCTCAATAATAGCAACCTATTAAAATCATATAAAATGCTATTGGTCTCTTTGGACTATCGAATTTCTACACTCATTAAAATGGAACATTTTAACTAGCATTACAATGGAAGGAAGCTGGAGTTTCCTTCTTATTAGACAGTGGATTTCATTCATTGATAAGGAAACTAATCCTTGTTACTTTCTGGAGTTTTAAGTGCTGTCATTTTGTCATTTTCTGTTCCCCTCTACAGACCTGTCCACCAGGTACTACTGCTGATTTAAGAAACAGATAGTAGGCTGCAAGGTAGCAGTTCTGCTGCTGCTACAATCTCCTCCTTCTTCCCCCCCACCCCCACACCTCAATAAAGAAAAATAACTTTGTACTTTCAAGGGACACTGAGATTATCCAGCCCTTAAAACTTAGGGCTTTTCAGTTTGGGTAAAAGAGAAAAAAAGCTTTTAAAACTTTTTGCCAGTTCTTTGCTTTTTAAGGAGGAGAAGTCTCTGAAAAAAAAAAAGATACATCAAAGTTACTTGGGACTAAGGGCAGACCAGATAGCTGGACTTAGTAGTCACCGAAAACAGAATTATCTTTCCCAGAAAAGATTCATGTGTCATAACTATAGGTGGAAAAGTACAGGTTACAGTACAAAACTAACCTAAAAATCTAAGGAAGGACCATTCTACCAATTTGTTCCACTTAAAAATTCAATTAGAAATTCATTTAAAAATGCAATTCAAAAGATTATAGCAGATAATTTTTATTTAAACTGTATGTTCTCTATCAAATCACCTTCTTGAAAGTGAATTTTGGAAACTCTGAGATCAAGAAATAACTTTAGCTTCTAAACGTTGTGATCTGAGACTAGCTGTGCTGTGTCCAGGAAATGTCAGAGGAACAGACCACATCTCATGAGAGACAGGATCAGGTACAGACATGTTTTCTACGTGCCGTGGCTCTGAGGAGGAAAGGGGAAAGGAAATGGATTTTAAATTTTCTTACTTGAGATTTGTAATATAAAAAGAATGCAATAGCAGAATAAGAGAGACACTCACTTTACTTGCTTTAGTAGCACAGATACCAAAAGGGACACTCGGATAAAACTGTACCATCATTTTTTGGTCAAGACTAGACTTTTAGAGAAACTTCACTTTCCTATCTTCACTTTCCTAATATCTGAGTGTTTTTTTTTTTTTTGTTTTTGTTTTTTTGTTTGTTTGTTTTTTGCTTTTGTTTTTCATCAAGTGGAGGGCTGGATCTGTTCACATTTCTCAGAAATCCAATTCGGCAAGGATTCTTCTCAAATGTTGTAGTTTGAGTGCCAAGGGCTTGTGAACTGGGCTGCTGCACTCAGAGGGGCGTATCTCTAAGTCTGGCACTAGAGGTTTACCACAGTAGACACTCGGGTTAGATGCTTCTTGTTCTATCTGTGGCCTGGCACTCAGCAGCTCATCTTGTCCGCGGTCAACAGCAGCTACCGTACCCGAGGTCATTTCTAGCTGCAGTACAGCCTTGGGTGTTGGATGTCAGGATCCTTATAACAGCGGCTAGTGTGACAGATCAACTAATCCAGCTCTGTACACCACTAATCAGTAGGACGTAAGCTCTTTCAATGGCTCCTCCCACTTCTCGTTAGCCTGCTACCAGCACCCTCAACCCTTAGGACTTCAGAGATCTTTGGATCTACAAACCAGGGCCCAACGTTTGCCATCCTCAGATCTTTACAACCTTTTACCTTCTGTTTCTCAGTTCTCGGTCTTCCTCCCTCCCGTCCTTCCTTCCCTTTGTCCTATGTCATTTACCCTTCCCACTGTCTGTAGGCCCAGGTGTTCCCTGGGACTCGACAACTGCGCTCTGCCATAGCTGCTCTTTTTCTACTGTTATAGCTGCGGCCATACAGCTGCTGCTCCTGCCATTGCTCCCACCATCCCCGTGTCACCTTACCAGCTTGGCCCACTCTACGCATGACTTCTTGTTACAATTTGACAAGAGAAAATGATTTTTGAGAAGCTCTGGTGTTATCCCAGTACTGGACTGTTCTGAGAATATCTTGCAATTGGTTTGACAAGCGAGACCAAGAGTCTGCTGTGCTGGTTGTGTCAGCTTGGCACAACCTAGAATCATCTGAAAGGAGGAACCCCCACAATTGAGAAGATGCCTCCATAAAATCTGGCTAAAGGGAATTTTATTAGTGATTCATGGGGGAGAGATTCTGCCAATTTATATCCTACCAGCAAACGTTGGGGCGGGGGTTCATTTTAACGTTTTGAGGCAAGGCCTAGCTAGGTAGACATGCTGGCCTGGAACTCTCTATGTAACCTAAGGAAGGCTTAGACTCTTTCGTTAGCCTCCTCAGTGCTGGGATTACAGGTGTACATCACTTCTTCTAATAGCAAATTTGAATATAGTAATGTCCAATTTCGATAATCTTAATGTATAGTAATGCAATCATAGTTTCTATCCAACTCATTGTCAACATCACACAATCTAGAAACATTTAACACACAAGCCTGTGGCACACCTGAAAGGGATTATCTAAATTAAGGTTAGTCTCTGAAATCGTCCATGAGGAATTACCTTAATTATGTTAATGAATGTAAGAGGGCCCATTTTAATTGTGAGCACGTCCAGTCCCTGGGCAGGGGTCCTGGATTGTATAACCTGAGAAAGGGAGTGGAGCAGAATTCCTCCACTGCTCCCTACTCCTTGATGAAGATGCCATGTGACTAGTTGCTTCTGGCACCTGCTGCCTTGACTACGCCTTCCCTTGATGAACTATACCCTGAACACTGAGCTAAAGTACAACCTCTCTTCAGTTACTGTGTCAGGAGATTGTGTCATGGCAACACAAAAAGAAGCTAAGGCATGGTCTTCATTTGCATTCCCTGATAATTTTTTTCATCTTTGTTGGTCATTTAGTGTGCAACATTTATGAAGGGTTTACTCAAGTTTTAATTATTTTTAAGAACTTGTCTTGCTCCTATCCTTTAGTAAAATTGCTTTATATAGTTTTAATGTTAGTCTTTCATCTATCATTTTATATTTTTCATCTCTTTGTTCTTGTCTTCTCCCTCTGGTGTCATTTGGTGATCATGCTGATGAAGTTTATTTTATCCAATTTTTGTCTCTTCTCAAAGCCCACAGAATGCTAAAAATAGATGTGTGAGCCTCATGTCAAGCTCAGCTATGTGTGTGCATTTTTTATTTGTATTCAAGATAAACTATCACACTCTAATGAAGGCAGGTTGAGAACTCATCATATAAGCCATACATTACATTTAAGAAATCATTGTTTCTTTTAGGTCATGAAAGTATTCTTCTTTTTTCTTCTTGAAGTCTCCTTGTTTGGCCTTTGCACTTGGAACTTTGACACACTTTCAATTAATAGTGTATGCAATGAAAGGAAAGAGGCATAGTTGTTTTTTTTTCATCTTAATGCTTAATACAGTACCATTTGTTCCAAAGGTTAGCCTATCTCCACTTAATTGTATATTGGTTACTGTATTCCTTAGGGTTTTACCGCTGTGAACAGACACTATGACCAAGTCAATCCTTATAAGGACAATATTTAATTGGGGCTGGCTTACAGGTTCAGAGGTTGGGTCCATTATCATCAAGTCAGGAACATGGCAGCATCCAGGTGGCATGGTACAGCTGGAGCTGAGAGTTCTACATCTTCATCTGAAGGCTGCTAGCAGAATACTGATTTCCAGGCAGCTAGGATGATGGTCTTAAACCCACATTCACAGTGACACACCTACTCCAACAAGGCCACACCCCCAATAGTGCCACTCCCTGGGTACTACATATACAAGCATATACAAACCATCACAGTTGCAAATCTAAATCATTTAAGTGTGATCACCTCCCTGAGATGCTCTCCTAAGCACACTAATTACTCAAGTGAAAGACATAATATTCATTTAGAAATAAACAAGTTCTAATTAGTATCCACTTATCAATGATTGCATTCCATGTGTATTCTTTTGTGATTGCATTACCTTGCTTAGGATGATATTTTCTAGTTCCAACCATTTGCCTAAAAAATTCATGAAATCATTGTTTTTAATTGCTGAATAGTGCTCCATTGTGTATATATACCATATTTTCTGTATCCATTCCTCCATTGAGGGATATCTGGGTTCTTTCCAGCTTCCGGCTACTATAAATAAGGCTGCTATGAACATAGTGGAGCATGTGTCCTTATTGCATGCTGGGGAATCCTCTGGGTATATGCCCAGGAGAGGTATAGCAGGGTCCTCCGGAAGTGTCATGTCCAGTTTTCTGAGGAACTGCCAGACTGATTTCCATAGTGGTTGTACCATCTTACATTCCCACCAGCAGTGAAGGAGTGTTCCTCTTTCTCCACATCCTCACCAACACCTGTTGTCTCCTGAGTTTTTAACCTTAGCCATTCTGACTGGTGTGAGGTGAAATCTCAGGGTTGTTTTGATTTGCATTTCCCTAATAACTAATGATGTTGAGCATTTCTCAAGGTGCTTTTCCGCCATCCAGATTTCTTCAGGTGAAAATTCTTTGTTTAGATCTACTCTGAATACTGAAGATACAATTAGCATATTAAATGATTCCCATGAAGAAGGAAGAAGAGGACCCTGATCCTGGAAAGGCTTGATCCAGCATTGTAGGGGAGTACCAGGACAGAGAAAAGGGAGGGGGAAAGACAGGAGAATGGATGGAGAGAAGAGGACTTATGGGACATATGGGGAGGGGGGAACTGGGAAAGGGGAAAGCTTTTAGAATGTAAACAAAGAATACAGAAAATTATATATATATATATATATATATATATATATATATATATGATTTTATATATATGATATATATATGAGAAATAAATAAGTTCATAAACTCAGGACAAAGGGTATAACCCATGTTGGAAAGAGTACTACAAGTCAATTACACTCAGAAGCAACCACAAATATGGAGTCCCAATATGACAAGCAGCTCAGCATAATTTTAATCACCACAAAAAGAAAACCCTGTATCCCACAGCATATATTTTAACAAAATGCCCTTAAAGATACTTTGCTTTTTATTGGGGCATTGAGTCCATTGATGTTAAGAGATATTAAGGAATAGTGATTGTTACTTCCTGTCATTTTTGATGTTATTTTTTAAATTTGATTGGTTAACTTCTTTTGGGTTTGATGAAAGGTTACTATCTTGCTTTTTCCAGGGTGAATAAAAAGACATAGACTAACTGACTGGATACGTAAACAGGACCCTACATTTTGCTGCTTACAGGAAACACACCTCAGGGTCAAAGACAAATACTACCTTAGAGTAAAAGGCTGGAAGACAATTTTACAAGCAAATGGTCTCAGGAAACAAGCTGGAGTAGCCATTTTAATATCAGATAAAATTGACTTTCAACCCAAAGTCATCAAAAGAGACTCTGAGGGACACTTCTTGCTGGTCAAAGGAAAAATACAACAAGAAGAACTCTCAATCCTGAACTTCTATGCTCCAAATGCAAGGGTACCCTCTTTCGTAAAAGAAACTTTATTGAAACTCAAAGCACACATTGCACCTAACACAATAATTGTGGGTGATTCAACACTGCACTTTCCTCAATGGAATGATCAGGAAAACAGAAACTAAACAGGGACACAATGAAACTAATTGAAGCTTTGGACCAATTAGATTTAACATATATAGAACATTCTATCCTAAAGCAAAAGAATATACCTTTTTCTCAGCACCTCATGGTACCTTCTCCAAAATTGACCATATAATTGGTCACAAGACAGACCTCAACAAATATAAGCAGATCGAACTAATTCCATGCCTCCTATCAGATCACTATGGAGTAAAAGTGGTCTTCAATAGCAACAAAAACAACAGAAAACCCACATACACGTGGAAACTGAACAATATTCTACTCAATGATACCTTGGTCAAGGAAGAAATAAGGAAAGAAATTAAAGACTTTTTAGAACACAATGAAAATGAAGACACAACATACCCAAATCTATGGGACACAATGAAAGCAGTGCTAAGAGGAAAACCCTGAGTGCCTCCAAAAAGAAAATGGAGAGAGCATATACCAGCAGCTTAATGACACACCTGAAAGCCCTGGAACAAAAAGAAGCTATTTCACCCAGGAGAAGTAGAAGGCAGGAAATCATCAAACTCAGGGCTGAAATCAATCAAGTAGAAACAAAGAGAACCATACAAAGAATCAACAAACCCAGGAGCTGGGTCTTTGAGAAAATCAACAAGATAGATAAACCCTTAGCCAGACTGACCAAAGGGCACAGAGAAAGTATCCAAATTAACAAACTTAGAAATGAAAAGGGAGATATAACAACGGAAACTGAGGATATCCAAAAAATTATCAGATCCTACTACAAGAGCCTGTACTCAACACAACTGGAGAACCTGGAGGAAATGGACAATTTCCTTGACAGATACCAAATACCAAAATTAAATCAGGACCAAATAGATCATCTAAACAGTCCCATAATGCCTAAAGAAATAGAAGGAGTCATAGAAAGTCTTCCAACCAAAAAAAGCACAGGACCAGATGGATTCAGTACAGAATTCTATCAGACCTTCAAAGAAGAGTTAACACCAATACTCTTCAAACTATTCCACAAAATAGAAACAGAAGGAACACTACCCAATTCCTTCTATGAAGCCACAATTACGCTGATACCAAAACCACACAAAGATCCAACAAAGAAAGAGAACTTCAGACCAATTTCACTTATGAACATCGATGCAAAAATACTCAATAAAATTCTTGCCAACCGAATCCAAGAACACATCAAAACGGTCATCCACCATGATCAAGTAGGCTTTATCCCAGGGATGCAGGGTTGGTTCAATATACAGAAATCCATAAATGCAATCCACTACATAAACAAACTCAAAGAAAAAAAACCACATGGTCATTTCATTGGATGCTGAAAAACCATTTGACAAAATTCAGCATCCTTTCATGCTTAAAGTCTTGGAAAGAACAGGAATTCAAGGCCCACACCTAAAGATAGTAAAACCAATATACAGCAAACCAGTAGCCAGCATCAAACTAAATGGAGAGAAACTTGAAGGAATCCCACTAAATTCAGGGACTAAATAGGGCTGCCCCCTTTCTCCTTATCTTTTCAATATTATACTTGAGGTACTAGCTCGGGCAATTGGACAACATAAGGAGGTCAAAGGGATACAAATTGGAAAGGAAGAAGTCAAACTATCATTATTTGCAGATGACATGATAGTCTACCTAAGTGACCCAAAAAACTCCACTAGAGAACTCCTACAGCTGATAAACAACTTCAGCAAAGTGGCAGGTTATAAAATCAACTCAAGCAAATCAGTGGCCTTCCTGTACTCAAAGGATAAGCAGGCTGAGAAAGAAATTAGGGAAATGACCCCCTTCACAATAGCCACAAACAGTATAAAGTATCTTGGGGTGACTCTTACCAAACATGTGAAAGATCTATATGAAAAGAACTTCAAGACTCTGAAGAAGGAAATGGAAGAAGACCTCAAAAAATGGGAAAACCTCTCATGCTCATGGATCGGTAGAATCAATATAGTTAAAATGGCCATTTTGCCAAAAGCAATATACAGATTCAATGCAATACCCATCAAAATCCCAATTCAATTCTTCACAGAGTTAGAAAGAGCAATTCTCAAATTCATCTGGAATAACAAAAAACCCAGGATAGCTAAAACTATTCTCAGCAACAAAAGAAAGTCTGGGGGAATCAGTATCCCTGACCTCAAGCAATACTACAGAGCAATAGTGTTAAAAACTGCATGGTATTGGTGCAGTGACAGGCTGGAGTATCAATGGAACAGGACTGAAGATCCAGAAATGAACCCATACACCTATGGCCACTTGATCCTCGACAAAGAGGCTGAAAACATCCAATGGAAAAAAGATAGCCTTTTCAACAAATGGTGCTGGTTCAACTGGAGGTCAGCATGCAGAAGAATGCGAATTGATCCATCTTTATCGCCTTGTACTAAGCTCAAATCCAAATGGATCAAGGACCTCCACATAAAGCCAGACACTCTGAAGCTAATAGAAAAGAAACTGGGGAAGACACTTGAGGACATCGGTACAGGGAGAAAGTTTCTGAACAGAACACCAATAGCGTATACTCTAAGATCAAGAATTGACAAATGGGACCTCATAAAATTACAAAGTTTCTGTAAGGCAAAGGACACCATCAAGAGGACAAATCGGCAACCAACAAATTGGGAAAAGATCTTCACCAATCCTAATCAGATAGAGGGCTAATATCCAATATATATAAAGAACTCAAGAAGTTAGACTCCAGAAAACCAAACAACCCTATTAAAAATGGGGTACAGAGTTAAACAAAGAATTCTCACCTGAAGAACTTCGGATGGCAGAGAGGAGAAACATCTTAAAAAATGCTCAACTTCATTAGTCATTAAGGAAATACAAATCAAAACAACCCTGAGATTTCATCTTACACCAGTCAGAATGGCTAAGATTAAAAATTCAGGAGACAGCAGGTGTTGGAGAGGGTGTGGAGAAAGAGGAACACTCCTCCACTGCTGGTGGGGTTGCAAATTGGTACAACTACTATGGAAATCAGTCTGGCGGTTCCTCAGAAAACTGGGCACCTCACTTCCAGAAGATCCTGCTATACCACTCCTGGGCATATACCCAGAGGATTTCCCACCATGTAATAAGGATACATGCTCTACTATGTTCATAGCAGCCCTATTTATAATTGCCAGATGCTGGAAAGAACCCAAGTATCCCTCAACAGAAGAGTGGATGCAAAAAATGTGGTATATCTACACAATGGAGTACTATTCAGCCATTAGAAACAATGAATTCATGAAATTCTTAGGCAAATGGATGGAGCTAGAGAACATCATACTAAGTGAGGTAACCCAGTCTCAAAAGAGTAATCATGGTATGTACTCACTAATAAGTGGATATTAACCTAGAAAACTGGAATACCCAAAACATAATCCACACATCAAATGAGGTACAATAAGAAAGGAGGAGTCGTCCCTTGTTCTGGAAAGACTCAGTGAAGCAGTATTCGGCAAAACCAGAATGGGGAAGTGGGAAGGGGTGGGTGGGAGAACAGGGGGAGAGAACGGGGCTTACGGGAGTTTCGGGGAGTGGGGGTAGAAACGGGGAAATCATTTGAAATATAAATTAAAAAATATATCAAATAAAAAAATAAATGGATATCTTGCTTAAAAAAACAAACAATTAAAACTACATTTTCTTGTATCCTCATGGAGAAAATTATTTTCCTACCTCATTCTTTCAATAGTGCTAAACATTCCACTTATATGAAAAAAATATATTTTGCGGATCAATTTCTTGAGGTTCCATTTTCTAGGATAGTTTAAAAGGTCTATCTTCCTACCCTCTTTTAAAAGTTTATGACAGAATTTTTGTTTATTTGAGAGAGTGTCAATATACAGTGTAGGCTAATCTGGAATTCCCCATCCAGGCTAGCAGTAATCCTCCTGCCTCACAGAGATTTCAGGCTTCATGTCCAGCCTAGGCGAGCAGCTGTACTTTTGGTTTTGAGCTTGTCTCACACTGTAATGAGGGCTGGCCTAGAAACATGCTGTAAACCATGCTGGCCTGGAATGTAGAGTAGTCCTCCTGCCTTAGCTTCCTGAGTTCTGTGATAATGACACCATGCCTTGTTTAGCAGGATTTTATAAGCCAAAATTAGGCAAAAGCTTCATTTTGTTAGTAGGGTTTAATTTGTTTACATGTATGTTGATGTGATTTCTTCCTGATACCTTATCCTGTTATTCATTAATTTCTGTGTGTTTTTATTTTGCACTGGATTAAGTCAGTCAAGTTGCTTTCTTTCTTAATTATTTTGTTATTTTTTCTTTAATTTATTAGCTTGATAGTATATATCTTGTTTTATCCTACACATAGCTGTCTATTTATTGCCCATTTTACCTGTGTTCTCTTTCCCAGCTTGGATTTAGTAGCTAGCACCCGCAGTCCACCCTTGCCCGAGTTAGCTCCTCCTCTACCCTTCTCTATCACAGCCTCACAGTATCACTCCTGTTGATAACCCAATATCACAGTATCACTCCTGCTGATAACCCAATATTCTATCTCCTAGTTGTTACTTTTATTTTATGCACATTTCTTCTCATTCTAAACAAAATTAATTAAAAATGTCTCAAAGCCCTAAATGTGAAAGCCGAAGAGCGAAACTTCGGAAAAAAAAACAGAAGAATATTTTCATGATTTCTTAAATCATTTTTTAAAGTTCAAGTAATTATTAGTATCTTGGCATGCTTATGGTTTCTGTTTGCTTTTGTTTTGTTTTCTCCGCAGGCTCCGTGGTCACTGCTCTCTAGGAAAGCATTGCCACCTCTTGGAATGAACCTGTTGCCCGACTTCTACTGTAGTCTCTCCTCTGCTGTATTCTCTATTTGCTGCATAAAAGCAGGACTTTTTCAAACGTAAATCAAGTCACACTGACACTCCAGTCCTTACCCAGCCTATCTGAGAGGCTTTAACTGACTGGGCCTGCACCTCTAGCCCCAGCATCGACTGTAGTGAGTGGCTGATTTTATGTTAGCTACTGACTCCTCACTGTTCTCAGAGAACCAAGCACACTGAGTCTCAGGGGCTTTACTCTGTGTTTACTGTATCTGAAGTGTTTTCCCCCAGGTACCACAGTAGCATACTTCCTGTAGTGTCTGTGTAAATGTTACCTCATCCAAGAGCCCTTCTCTGATGATTACAGGGAAGCTACAGTGCAGTGGCACCGATCAACCGCTCTCTGTCACACAGACACGTGGGAAAAATCAGGAAAATAAGATTTATGCAACGTGAGCATATTGAGACTAGAGACACAGTGCTGCCTCTCCCCAAGTTCATCTTCAAGTTCCTGATCTCAGGGCAGGGTCTAAATAAAAAGCAAGAGATATGCATAACTACGCAGTCCTTGGGGAACTTGGAGTCAACAAATCTCCTGATAGACAAGTCACCAGAGAACCATACGCAGATGGATTTGCTTTTCTCCACTTTGCAAAGAGATGTCAGACTTCTGGGTTCCTCTCCTTTGGAACGAAGAATTCATGAGCAGATTCTAACCCTTCTTCCTCTCTCCATCACATTTCCCTGAGGAAGCCAAAACTAGCCAGTCCGAAAGGAGGAGAAGCAAGTTTACCCTTACCCCCAATGTACAAACCTAGATCCCCCAGAGAGGCATGGACTTTGGCTCCAAGTCTCCTCTTGGGGGAGCCTGGCATTTTGCTATGTTATATCTACGTTTGCTTTCTGTAAAACATGGCTGTGTGCTATGACTGTAACATTTCCTACTTTTTAATTCATTGGTAATGACAACCCAACCAGACTATGAATCCTACAAGGTGTGTCCCCTACCCAGTTTTCAGTTCTCAGTTTCTCTCTCAAGAGCAGTGAATCTTTCTCCAGGGCCAAGCCCCTCCTCTGGCTGCCCTAGGACTTCTGCCATTTCTTCTCCATGAGGGACATTCTTGAGGAGTTTCGTATTTCTTGGACTCTGTTCTTTCAATTGTCCCATAGCCATGAGGAGCAGGAGTGTCTCTCTAGAATATATCCATTCTGCCAGGCAGGCTGGTGACATTTCCTCACTCTGTTTAATATCTCAATCTTGAATGAAATATGCCTGGGTCTGAGGCAAATATCATAAGCAGATAGGAGTCAAAACAGTAAGCATCAGGCTCTCATACACAGGAAGCATTTCTGAGTCATTTCTTAGCTTTTTGTTACTTTTTGAATGACTGGCACAAGCAACTCCTTCTTGTTGATCTGAGATTGAGATGACATCCTGGTCAAAACAATAGAATCTTGATCTGTCTCTTGGGCTGGGTGAAGACTAGATACACCAAATCTTCCCAGAGACTATTTAACATTACAAACCATTATCTCCTTTCTCAGTACAGTTATCTAAAGATCTTTATTGTTAGGCTTGCCTGGCTTTTTATAACCCTCAACTTAAAAACAAATGGCCATAAAAATATCTGTTAGAAAAAAAAGAATACAAAGAAAAAAATCTTGGTGTGGCACAAAGGGACACAAAGAGGGACATTAGCTCAGCAAGGCATTTACTTTTTGCAAAAAGACTGTGTCAGAACTTAGACATTGCTTTTAAGTACTCTGGGTGGGACTTTCTAACACAGTCTTTTCTTCATTGGCTAGAGTCTGGCTTCACAGTCTTTCTTGGTTTGCTAGTTTCCAAATAGTTGGTGCAAAGGAAATAAAGGAAACAGGCCTACCATTGCAGCACTGCAAGTTCTGAAATGCAAGCTGGCCTTTGTGCATCAAAAGGTTTAGCAGGGGGTTAGCATTGGAACATGGCAGGTTACTGCTCTTTATATATATACTTCTCGCACACATACGTGTTCCTTTCCCCATTGTGCTTTATATTTACCAAATTTCAAGCAACCAGTCCTAATGTTCAGCATTTTTACTTAATCTCTAAAAAACCCCGATTCTCTAATGTAGCTTTATGGAAACCTCCATTCCTAAGGTTGCCTTCTTTACTTTTTCCTAAAACTGTCCTTTGAATGCTGTTTCTCATATCAAGACTAAGGACTCATAAAAAAGAACCCTTATTTCCCAGCAATCTCTCTATATACATATATAATTACATATTTATGAAATATTTATAAGACAATGTATTATCTCTTAGCAATTATTCCAAAGCAAAAAAAAAATTAGTCCACCTAACACTGACAAAATGTATGTACACTTTAAATGCACCAAGACAAAAGTACTACAACATACAGATCAATCCTAAAATTAGTCTTTTTACTTTATACTTCAAGTTTGTTTAGCGAAAGCGATTCTAAAAATTTCTGAGCATCATTGGTGATACGAACAACAAGAATGTCTCCTATAAGCTCATATATTTGAATGTTTAATCATCAGAAAGCAGCACTATTTGAGACAGATTAGGAAGTGTGTATGTACCCTTGTTGGAGGAAGTGTAGCACTGTGGGGCAGGCTTTGAGGTTTCAGAAGCCCAAGCCAGGCCTGGTGGTTTGCCCTTCTTTCTCCCTGTGGATCTGAATGCAGATCTCTTATGTACTCACCAGCACCACGGCCTTCTGTGTGATACCTCACTCACTGTTCTTTAGTCTGTGAAACTGGAAGCAAGCCCCCAATTAATTTCACTCTTGTAAGTGTGTCTGTGGTCATCATGTCTCTTCACAGCAATAGAACAATATCTAAGACAACATTTAATAAAACATTTTAAGCTGCATTTAGGTTATCTCTCCTAAAGTCTGTAATCAAAGTTAATATTTGAAAGCACCCATACCCAAATGATTAAAAAGAAAGCTTAAATCAACATTTCATTTGATATTTTAGACAAGCCTTCCTGAGGTAAAATCCAGCAAACCCAGTATCTTTTTTTGATTCAAATTAAAATCACAACTAAATCTTTGTATTTTAGCTAGCTAAATAAAAAGAGGCCCAGGACCAATTGCTCAGAATAGTTCAAAAATCACACACACACACACACACACACACACACACACACACATTTAAAAAAGGATATGGCAATAATAATTATTACACATGGTTAGTGTCATAAGAAATAAATAGAAAACTAAAGTTGTCAGAGGTTTCTTAGTTATTTTCAGGAACACTACTCACAACGATTGGTTTTTACCCATTTCTGTCTTAGAAGCTATCATATATCTACAAAAGCTTAGGCAGCAGCTACACGTTGGCCCAGCACGTAGGTACCAACATGGCGTAGACTTGACCTTCTCATGGTTACATAAATTGCAGCAGAAATCTTCCCGTTACTCCTGTCTCTCTATCTCAGATGGTCCGTGGAGCCTTAGACCTTCCCAGCCACATGGTAGGTAGCCTGATGATTTGAGCAGAATTTCAAGTTTGCTCCAGAGAGCTTCCAAACTGAAAAATGGGCAGAATTGATAACTGCTCAATTGCGGGTCAGTCCCTCTAAGAAGCTAGTCATTCTAGAAAGCCATCTCCTCCTGCAGTTGATAGGGACCTCTGAAAAGGCAAAAGTAGACAGGGCGGGTAGGAGGTAGACATAAGAAAAAGGAGATACAACTATCCCTCGCACGGAGTTAACCATCATGCTTTGCTTAAAAGTTTTGGTTTGCACGTAGGATCTCTTCTTTTAAAGCCATGAGATATATTTTCTTCAGGTCACCCCACCCCATTCATAAGATTTTTACCAGACAAATAATTTTTATGAAACCACTTCATCTTGACCTCATCTTGCTGTTATATTTAAATCATTAATCAGGATCATTTTTAAAAAATATGTTAACTTTGAATTTCAGATATTTCCTACTTGAATTTCTTTATGATGTCAGAGATTTTTAAAATGAAACTACAAGAGGCAGTTTATTTTTACTCTATCGTTTCTGTGGAATGCATCTGTAAATTAAATTTTTTTGAAACAGGAAACTGATGTCCAGGCTAGTTTGCAAGGCATACAAGAAACTCAACAGTTGTCAGGGAGAAAGCTTGGGAATGGGAGACCGAGTCTGGGATTAGCCCTTAAGAGAAGGGCAGCAAAATTTGAAAATTGCTTTTTAAATTAGCATACAAATTATGGGTTGAATTATATTATCTTCATACAAGTATTTCATGTATATGGCTCCTACCCTCTTTTCTCCCTTTTGTGTCTCTGCAAAGTAGGCCACATATAGAGAGATACAAATAGATATGTATAGATATATCTCTTTGTATTGTAAGATCTAGATTCTGGGTTGGAGAGATGGCTCAGCAGTTAAGAGCAAGTCCTGAGTTCAATTCCCAGAAACCACATGGTAGCTCACAACCATCTGTAATAGGATATGATGCCCTCTTCTGGTGTGTCTGAAGACAGCAATGATGTACTCATATACATAAAATAAATAAATAAAATCTAGATTATGAATATAAGAGAAATGTATTTGTCTTTGTGAATCTGAATTATTTTGCTTTACATGAATATGTCTGTTTTCCTGAAAATGACTTCATTCTTCTTTATGCCTGAATGAAATTCTATTATGGGGCCAGGGGAAATGGCTTGTTGGGTCAGAAGTTTCTTCTCAAGAAAGAAGATAAGAGTTCAGGTATCTTGTATCCATACAAAAGACGAGAATGGCTACCTGCTTCTATAATGCCAGGTCTGAGGTGTGGAGACAGGAGGATCCTTGGAGTTTACTGGCCAGCCAAGCTGACAGAAGGAGTGGTTCTAGATTCAGAGAGACACTGTCTAGACGAATAAGATAGAGATTGATGGAGGAAGACACCCAGCGTTCTTTTCTGGCCTTGTCATGTATTTGCCCATTTGTGTGACCCCATAAAGACATGCATGCCACACACGCCCCCAAAATAAAACAAAAAAGCTCTATGGCATATACATAGTACATTTTTCTTTATCCCTTCATCTATTGATGGACATAGATGTTTGTTACATAACCTGGCTATTGTGAATATAGCGACAACAAATACAAATGTAGCAGAAAATTTAAACACAGGACTAAGAAATCCCAGGTAGCTGTAATGACCCAAGAAAGTTCAATCATATATGAAAATTCTAGTCATGGAAGACTGTACTGTGATCAGTTTTCAGTCAGTCTGGAGACAGAATTTTGATACTTGGGATAAATGGGTGGGTTATAAAGTAAATATGAACACATGACAAAGAAGTAGTAATCTGACCCAAGCATCTGTCCTGAGCTCCACAGCCCTGAGGAGGCCGGAGCAGAGAGACACCTGAGCAGCAGCCCAGGCACTTCCGTGGGTGCCTCTAAGACGAGCAGACATATGATGGAGATGGGAAAGATTCAGTATGTGGTGGTGGGGGGAGGGAGGGCAAAGCCAAGCAGGTAGGGCATTGTAGAGAGAGATGGTACTGGAAACTAGACAGCATTGAGGAACAGGTGGCTATGAGGAGCCTGGTCAACACTACGGCCATAGTGATGTCTGGTCCCTGCCTGCTGCCAAGGGCCATATCTGCATCTGTAGCTCTGCTGCAGCCAGGACTGTGCTGAGGTCCGTGGCCTGCACTGGCAACAAAGGCCATGTGATGTCAGTGGGCTGCTTCCTGAGAAGACGCTGATGTCCCAGGGGCTGTCCTGACCACAAGGGACTTACTGATCTGAGTGTCCTGTACTGCCACCTGAGAGCTGGCCCCTCTCCTTACCTGGGCAAAGCAGGAGAGCTGGCCCTGTGGCAAGGGCATAGACAGCTTAACAACTCAGCTACCACTCAGGCCTGGACAAGGGCTCCGATTTGATCTACCCCGACACCCACCACATCTATTAATTAATTAATTGCTAGAGCACATGACCAGTCCTGAAGATCTAAAGCTACAAGATCTTCCTGACGCAGGGTAACAATACTGTATGACACACCCACTGTGACTCACCTCAGCTTCCCAGTCAAGATTTTGTTGTTGTTGTTGTTGCTGTTGTTGTTTTATTTCATTTTGTTGTTGTTTTATTTTTTATATTTTAATTTTTTAGGCTCTGATTCAGGGGCCGACAAGTATTAGACCATTCATTGAAAACAAATCAAAACAAAAAAATAGACTAGGTCTCAGGGTGTGTATGCCTGTAATTACATAATTTGGGGCAACAGAGGCAGGAGATTTACCAAGCATTTGAGGCAAGACCCCATCACAAAGACAAAACTCAAAAGCCAAGAATATGTTTGTGTGTTTTTAACAGTTCCTCATTACTTTGTCAGACCTCTCTAGAGTCAGGAGAAGAGATGTGGGCATGATGTTTTAGTGACGGAGCTGCCGCAGGCCACGCTGCCATCCACTTTGGGATCTTGTAAATTATCTTTAAAATTCAGAAAGCATTGCATCCTACACCTCAATGTATTTGTTTGCCTAAATATAAAAACAGTGCTACAATAAATTACTTGATTCAGAGTACATGTCATGTTTGTGTTATAGGTCCTTTCTACAAGTAGAAAAGTATGAAATTGGGACTACAAATTAGTGTTCGATTTCCTTGTCCTGACATTCACAACATCCAAATGGCAATTCCACATTACTTCTCCAAACCCGTTTCGTGTATCCAGACCTCATGTGCCAGTTATTCTGAATTACACGCATCACTATATCAGTTTATCTGCATCACCTTGTATTTCACACTTCTGGCCCTTGGTTATGGTTTTATTTCTTCCTATAATTCATTTTTTCAATACCCCTATTTGGCTTATTCTTTCATCACACTTTAAGACTTAGCTCAGACATTTCCTTTAGAGAGATTTCCCTGCCTTTTTCTCTCTCTCCACTCTTTGCTTAGATGAGAAGAAATCTCTCTCCCCTTTTGCCTATTGCCCTTCAGTTTATTTGATAAGAGAACTATCCATGTCTTATTAAAATTGTCATTTATACTCTGTTCTAGTTATCTATGTTTTCTTGCTCTAAATGTAGCTTGAAAACAAGTCATTACTAATTTTCATGGTTCTGTAAATTGGTCTCTCTTGTGGGCTCTCATAGACTTAGAATTAAATGCCAGCTGGCCGGCCAAGAGTTGTTGACTGGCATGTGTAGGGCCTAATGGAATATCAGGGGACGTGTAAGGAGTGCCTTCTCTTTGTGGTCTCTCCATATGGTTAACTTGAGTGGTTTTTTTTTTTTTTGTTTTTTTTTGTTTTTTTTGTCATTTTGGGTTCAGTGAAGTTGGAATTTTTTAGAGAACATCTTTTTAGTATTCCATGACAAGAAACAGAAAATTCAAGGATTTGAATGAGAAAAATAGAAATGTGTTAACGCCCATGATGGTTAATCTCAACTGCCAATTTAGAGAGATCTAGAGTAAAGGACAGGCCTCTGAACATGGCTGCAGAAGACAATTGTGATTATGTTAATACAGGCGTAGGGAGCAACCCACTATGCATGTGAGTTTTCTCTGTGCTGGATTCTGGACTGTGTAAGGAGGAGAAAGTGTGCTGGGAACAAGCGTTCACGGCTCCACTTTCCACAGTGGACACAGTGTAACCACCTGCCCCACCTGCATCCTATGTGATTTAGTTTCTATGATGTTCAACCGACCATCACAGTGGTTACCACAAACTGTGAGTAAAAATAAGCCTTTTCTCCCTCAAGTTGCTTTCATCAGGTATTTATCACAGCAACAGGAAAAATAAGTAAGATTAACATATACTAAAAAGTTACCATGAGCTGGATAGAAAACTAGGCATTATTATATTATTATTTTAAACTTATATAAGTACTTTAAAGAAAAACAGTTTTTTATATAAATTACTAATGAACGCCTTAAGAAAAAATATTTCTGTTCTAATAAAACTTGTTAGAGGGTTAGAGGTTCTTTTTTTTTTTTTTTTGGTTTTGGTTTTGGTTTTGGTTTTGGTTTTGGTTTTGGTTTTGGTTTTGGTTTTTCGAGACAGGGTTTCTCTGTGTAGCCCTGGCTGTCCTGGAACTCACTCTGTAGAGCAGACTGGCCTTGAACTCAGAAATTCACCTGCCTCTGCCTCCCAAGTGCTGGGATTAAAGACATGTGGCACCACCGCCCAGTTAGAGGCTTTTCTAAGTAAGTGTTTTTATTTTTCTTTAATTTTGTTTGCTGAGTATGTCACACCCAAGTACTCTATTTACATCCATTCTACACTTTCCTCTACTCCTGCAGCATTTCCCATGGGACTTACTACACCTCAGATCTCTGATCTCTTCTTCTATTATTGTTATAATTGCACATATGCCCATAGGCAGATACTAGCCTACCCTGTTTAGCATTATTCCTGTAAACTCTTCTTTAGAGCTGCTCACTTAGGCTTGCATGACCTAAGAGGGAGCTTATCCATAGAGAAGACTGATTTTCTCTCCCACTAAGAATTTTCTTATTGTATCAATAATAAAAATGTAATAATGCGTAAGAATCTCAATGTTCATCCAGTGCTTTGAGACAAGTTGCCCTCTAAGACTCCTGTGCTTACCTTTTCTACTCTTTTCTTGGCTTTGCTGAGGAACTTAAAGATCAGATTCCTTTTTATGAGGAGCAAGGCAAGATTTCATTGAATTTTGGAGCAGTGATATCATTCATTGAGTCCCATTCAATTTTCTAGATCAATTGTTTTTCTCTCTCTCCTCTTCCAGGGTGCTTAAGTAAGAAGAATAAATTTCAGAATTAATTGTGTTCAGAGGGTAGTAAAGCAAGACAAAGTATAGCCAACTGGTTGCACAGAATCTGAGGCCAAGCAAATCCTCGGTTCTCGTTTGCTGGGCACCAAAGGCAGCTTCATGTTCTTGCCTTAGGGGCTTCACCTTCAGTGCCTTCCAGGCAAAACCAACTTTGTTCCCTCTCCTCATCAGGGAGAACATGACGGATGTGAGCCGTGTTTCCCCTGAAATATTTTGGCCCTTATCTGAACCAGTCGCTACATCATGAGGCAGTTGTAACTGGGACAGGTATAATGATCTGACAAAAAGCCTATTTCTCCAACATTACTAGTCATTAACTCTCTGTGACAAGATGTGACATGCCACAGCCCAGACAGTTCATCCTGAAGGAGTTTCTTCTTGACAAATACAATCCGTCCTCACCTTTGTTCATGACAATTTTATTTCTTCTACAGTGTCAAACTACCATTTTTTCCACATCAGTGTTCCCTGGTTGGACCAAAAGACTTTTTTCCCTTTGTCATTTTAAAAGGAAGTATGACTACACTTTCACTGATTGTGTACGACTTTAATCACAGATAGGTCTTTAAAGCAGATACATATTTAAATGAGAAAATACTGATACTAATAAATGATTTCTATTATTTTTCTTAAAGTTTTATTGATTAGATTAAAAAATATTAATCATATCACAACTCAAGTTCACAATGTACAAATAAAAACTCATTCCATCATATGATGCTGGAATGGATAAAAACTAGTAATTTGTACGTTTCATAAATGTGAAAGTTTAGAAATAGGGTGTTCTAGTCTTTAACTTGATTTTAAATAAATATGAAGATGAGGGCACAACATAACCAAGTTTATGAGACACAATGAAAGCAATCTAAGAGGAAAGTTCATAGCATTGAAGCCCTCATAAAGAAACTGGAGAGTTCTTATGCTAATGAAATAAAAGTACATCTGAAGGCTCTAGATAATTTTCTAGACAGATAACAATTACCAAAGTTAAATCAAGATCAGGTAAACTATCTGAATAGTCATGTAAACCTTAAGGAAATAGAAGCAGTCATTAAAAGTCTCCCAACCAGAAAAAATGTCTTGTGCCAGATGGTTTTAGTGCAAAATTCTACAAGACTTTTAAGGAAGAGCTAATGCCAATGTAATGGCTATGCCTGGTTGTCAACTTGACTATATCTGAAATGAGCTAAAATCCAGAATTGGAGGGCTTACCTTCTAGACTTTGAGGCTGGAAGACACAAGTTTCTGACCTGGGTCTTGGCATGGAGATCTTGAGGCACAGTGGCCACGAAAAATTTAGGCCAAGGCAAGGTAGTACATACCTTTAATCACATGAGACTGAGGCTAGGAGATCTCTGAGTTCAAGGTCATCTTGGAACAAAGCAAGTCCCAAACCCAGGTGTGGGGGTACACACCTTTAACCTGGGCCACACCTACTGCTGGAGGCCTACATAAGAACATTAGAAGAAGGAAGATTCACTCTGCTTGTACTTACTTGCCAGCACATCTGTTGGAACCTACTTCTATAGAAGACCAGCTGAAACAAATAGCATTTTAGAACTCAGCTACTGCTAGATTCTTGGACTTCCCATTCACAGCTGTCCATTGTTGGTTAGTTGGTGTCCTCGTAAGGGTTTTACTGCTATGAACAGACACTACGATGAAGGCAAATCTTGTAAAGAACAACATTTAATGGGGGATGGCTTACAGGTTCAGAGGTTCAGTCCATTATCATCAAGGTGGGAGAATGGCAGCATCTAGGCAGACATGATGTAGGAGGAGCTGAGAGTTCTACATCTTCATCTGAAGACTGCTAGCAGATAACTTAGTTCCTAGCAGCTAGGATGAGAGTGTTATAGTCCAGACCCGCAGGAAACCCACACCTACTCCAACAGGACCACACCTTCTAATAGTGCCATTCCCTTCACCAAGCATATACAAACCATCACAGTTGAACTACAGACTATAAATCATCAAAATAAATTTCCTTAATATATAGAGGCATTCCATAAGTTCTGTGACTCTAGAGAACTCTGACTAGTACAAAGTCACAATTCTGAACATCTATACCCCACATTCATAAAAGAAGCATTACTAATGCTCAAAATATACATTGAAATTCATACAATAATAGTGAAAAATTTCAACCCCCAATTCTTACCAATGGACAGATTATGGAAACAGAAACTAAACAGAGACACAGTGAAATTAATAGATGTTATGAACCAAATTGATTTCTCCGGTATATACAGAACATTTTATCCTGAAAACAAATGAATATACCTTCTTCTCAGAACTTCATGGTACATTCTCCAAAACTGATCATATAATCAATTACAAAAGAGGTCTCAACATATACAGGAAGAATGAAATAATCCCATGCATCTTATCAGATCACAATGAACTAAGGCTAGACTTCAATAACAACAAAAATAATAGAAAGCCCACATATCCATGATAACTGAACAACTCTACTCAGTGATACCTTGGTCAGGGAATAAAGAAATCAAAGACATTCTGGAATTCAATGAAAACAAAGACACATCACACCCAAATTTATGGTACACAATGAAAGCAGTGTTAAGCGGAAAAATCACAGTACTAAGTATCTTCATGAAGAAATTGGAGAGCAACTTAACAGCACACCTGAAAGCTCTCGAACAGAAAGGAGCAAACACATCCAAGAGGAGTAGATGGCAGGAAATAGTCTATCTTAGGGCTGAAACCAGCCAGTTAGAAACAAAGAGAAAGACAAAGAATCAACAAAACCAAGAGCTGATTCTTTGAGAAAATCAACAATATAGATAAACCTTTAACCAGACTAACTAAAGAACACAGTTACAGTATCCAAAGCAACAAAATCAGAAATGAAACAAGAAGACATAACAACAGAAACTGAGGAAATTTAAAAAAAAAATTCCTCAGATCTTACTACAACAAAAACTCAACAAAACTGGAAAATCTAGGTTAAATGGATGACTTTCTAGACAGATACATGTACCAAAGGTAAATCAAGAGCAGATAAACTAAACAACCTTATATCCTCTAAGGAAATAGAAGTTATTAAAAAACCTCCCAACCAAAAAAGCCCAGGGCCAGATGGCTTTAGTACAGAATTCTACCTTACCTTCAAAGAAGAGTTAACACCAGCATGCTGAAACTATTCCATACAATAGAAACAGAAGGAATACTACCTAATTCATTCTATGAATGTACAGTTACTCTAATACCCAAACCACACAAAGGCCCAACCAGAAAAGAGAACTTCAAACCAATTTCTCTTACATATATCGATGGTAAAATACTCAATTAAATTCTTGCAAACCGAATCCAGGAACACATCAAAACCTTCATTCACCACGATCAAATAGGCTTCATCCCAGGAATTCAAGGATGGTTCAGTGTACAAAAATCCATTAACATGGTCCACCACATAAACAAATTCAAAGAAAAAAATTACATTATCATCTTATTAGACACTGAAACAGCATTTGACAAAACACAACACCCCTTCATGTTAAAAGTATTGAAGAGATCATGAATTCAAGGCCCATACCTAAACACAGTAAAAGTAATATACAGCAAACCAACAGCAAATATCAAATTAAATGGAGTGATATTTGAAGCAATTCCACTAAAATCAGGGACTAGACAAGGCTGTCCACTCTCTCCCTATCTATTCAATATACTTCTCAAAGTTCTAGCTAGAGAAATAAGACAACAAAAGGAGATCAAAGGGATACAAATTGAAAAAAAAGATGTCAAGGTATCACTATTTCCAGATGATATGATAGTATACATAAGCAACCCCCAAAATTCTACCAGAGAACTCCTCCAGCTGATGTACAACTTCAGCAAAGCAGCTGAATATAAAATTATCTCAAACAAATCAGTAGCCTTCTGTTACACAAATGATAGTTGGGCTAAGAAAGAAATTGGGGAAACAACACTCTTTAAAATAGTCACAAACAATATAAAATATCTTGGTGTAACTCTAACCAAACAAGTGAAAGATTAATATGACAAGAACTTCAAGTCTTTGAAGAAAGAAATTGAAGAAGACCTCAGAAAATGGAAAGATCTCCCATGCTCATAGATTGGTAGGATTAACATAGTAAAACTGGCCATCATACCAAAAGAAATATACAGACTCAATGAAATTCCCTTCAAAATTCCATAGAAATAGAAAGAGCAATTCTCAGCTCCATATAGTAAAACAAAAATCCCAGGATAGCAAAAACATTTCCCAGCAATAAAAGCATTCTGGTGGAATCACCTTCCCTGACCTCAAGCTACACTACAAAGCAATAATGATAAAAACCAAATAGTATTGGCACACAGACAAATAGGTTGATCAATGTAATAGAATTGAAGACCCAGAAATAAACCCATACACCTATGGATGTTTGAACTTTGACAAAGAAGCCAAAACCATACAGTGGAAAAAAGATATAGCATAACTTCAATAAATGATGCTGGTCTATGTGGTAATCTATATGTAGAAAAATGAAAATAGATCCATATTTATCACTGTACATAAAGCTCAAATCCAAGTGGATCAAGAGCCTCCATAGTAAACTGGGTGATTGGGAAAAGAAATCTTCACTAACCTCACACCTGATAGAGTGCTAATGTCTAAAATATATAAAGAGTTCATGAAGCTAACCTTCAAAAAACCCAAATGACCCAATTAAAAAATGTTGCACAGAGCTAACCAGAGAGCTCATAACAGAGGAATCTTGACTGGCCGATAAGCACTTCAAGAAGTGTTCCTTAGTCATTAGAGAAATGCAAATCAAACAACCCTGAGATTCCACCTTACATCAATCAGAATGGCTTAAGATAAAAAAGTTAAGTGACAGCACAAGCTGTTGAGGATGTGGAGAAAGAAGAGCTCTCCTCCATTGCTGGTGGGATTGCAAACTGGTACAGCCACTCTGGAAATTGATCTAGAGGTACCTCAGAAAATTGGAAATAGAGGCTCGTGTTTCACTACATTGATAGTGGCCTTATTTGTAATAGCTACATGATGGAAACAACCGAGATGTTCCTCAAATGAAGAATGGATACAAAAATATGGATGGTTCGTTTATACAATGGAATACCATTCAGCTATTAAGAAGGATGACATCATGAGCTTTGTAGGCAAATGGATGGAACTAAAAAATATTATGAGGTAACCCAGACCCAAAAGGACATACATGGTATGTATTCACAAATAAGTGGATTCTAACCAAAAAGTACAGAATACCTAGGATACAACCCACAGAACTCAAGAAGGTTAACAAGCCAAAGGGCCCAAGTGAGGATGCTTCAATGACACTTGGAAGGGGCTAGAAAATAATCACATAAGGCAGAGGGAGGAAGGTGTATGTGTGAGATGGGCAGAGGGTGGGGAAAGGGGGATGAGGATAGGGTATGAGGAGAAACTGGAGGGAGGTGGATAGGTCCAGCAGAATAAATGGATTATGCACCTTGAAGCGGGGGTGGAGTATGGGAACCCTCTAGAAAGTACCAGAGATCTGGGAGATGTGAGACTGTCAGGATGAAACAGAAGTGACCTTAGATGAAATGCAGTTGCCAATTTACACTTGAAATTTATGAACCATAATTGTTCCTCTCTAAAAGAACTGTAGGGAAAAAATGGAGAAGAGACCAAGAGAAAAGTAGTCCAGTAATCAGCCCAACTTGGGATCCATCTCGTTGGGAGGCACCAAGGCTTGACACTGATACTGTGGTGTGCTTATTGACAGGAGTCTATAAGCATGGCGTCCTCTAGCATGCCTGTCCTCTCAGAGACCCAACCAGTAGCTGACAGAGACAAATGCATATACCATTGGACTGAAGTCAGGGACCCCTATGGTTGTATTTGGGGAAGGATAGAAGAAGCTGAAGAGGAGCACGACCCCATAAGAAGAGTAGCAGTCTCAACTCACCTAATCCCCTGAGATCTCTTAGACACTGAGCCACCAAACAGGCAATAAACACGAGCTGGTCTGAATTAGCTGACATATATGTAGCAGAGGAATGCCTGGTCTGGCCTCAGTAGGACAGGGAGAAGGCCTCAGGTAGAGGAGAGGCCTGGCAGGAGAAAAGTATCTTCTTGGAGACAGGGAGGAGGGATGGGATGAGGAACTGTGAGAGGAGGACTGAAAGGGCAACAACTGGATTGTAAATAAATAAAATAATAAAAAGAAGAAAGGACACATCTGTTACATTTTGATGTATGTATTTATTATAATTCCTCTGATGAAGTTAATATATACATTACCTTATGTAATTCTCTTCTGTGGTGAGGTTAGGGAAGGTCTATTCTCAGCAAACTTCAAGTTTATATTATTAGCAGTAGTTAACTGTCTCTGAAATTTATTTATTGAGAGCTGAATATGCCAACCCTTTCAATATCTGTTTCCTGTTACTATCGGCACCATTGTGCATGCATTTATACTCAGTTCCAGTGAGTTTGCCTGTTTAGATTCCACATATAAGAGGGATAATATAGCATTTGTTTTTCTGTGCCAGGTTTATTTCATGCAGTATAATATTCTTGGGTTTCTCCATCTTTTCTTGATGATCCCTTCCTTTTAAAGACAGAATAGTATTTCATATTGTATATGTGTATTATAGTATCTGTATAATGTCTATTCATCAGTTAACAGATGATTAAATTGATTTGATACCTTAACGTCTGTAAATGCTTCAAAGGTCATTAGAGTGCAAGTACCTCTTCAAAATGATATCATTCCTGCATCAGGTTTCTATCACTTAAACAAAACACTATCTCATAGTACTACAGGCTAGGACCAAGGTTTAGTACATGAACATTTCAAGAGGGAAATTCAAGGGCTAAATTCTTTTCCATTCCCTTCCTTTTTTCTTTTCATGCAGAAGTGAACTAGGTGTATCATATGATAGTATTATGACTAATTTTATTTTTGAGAAAGTCTATAGCCACCTGGTAAACACAGAAGATCCTATCTTTAAATGAAGGTTCAAAAATAGATATGGGGCAGGGTCATGATCTTAGTTCTCTTAGAACATGGGCATGACATGCAAGAAAGCCCAGGTTCCCATGATTTAAGAAAAAGAGGAACAAGAAGCAACCCAAAAGAAAAATATTTATAAACTACATATCTAAAAGGACATTAATTTCTAGAAAAAGAAACTAAATAGAAACCAAATAAACAATAATTACAAAAAAATCCCAAACCAATCAATCAACCAGCCAATAATAAGTCACCAAACAACCAAATGATAATAATAGCAAAACAACATAACCAATCAACCAAACAATAATAACAACTAACCCAACAACTAAACAAATAGGCAGTAATAATAAGACACAATAATAATAACAAAAATACTCTCAAACCAACAAACCAAACAACCAAACAAACAACCAATAATGAAAACTATTTAAACAATTAAACAACAACCACCAACAACAACAAAAAATCAACTAAAGATGTATGAACATGAATGTATTTAGGCCATGAACATTTTTATTTTGTTTAGGTGATTTATAGATTTATTACCTGTGCTCTTGTAGTCTTATCCAAGAAATTGTTGCTAAAACTAGTGTCATAAAACTTTGCTCTCCTATGCCTTCTTATAGAAGTTTTACTATTTTAAGCCCTGTGTTTATCTTTAACACATTTGAATTGACTTTTGAGTATAGTATAACATAGAGATTCAATTCCTGGCCCCCTTTGTCTCTCTGTCTCTCTCTCCCAAACCCCTTGCATATAGGCATTTAGTTTTTCCAATTCTGATTATTGAAGAGGTTATCATGTTCACATTCTTCATTCTCTGAGCTTTTGCTGAAAATTAGTTGTCTGTATATCTGACAGAGTCTTTAGCATAGTCTTTTTTATAGTCTTATTTTTGCTTTATTGTTGGATTTAGTATTTTACTCCAAAGTGTGCACAGGCACAATAGAAACGGCACACAATCCACCATTTCATTTTTCAACATAGGAAACAATCACATAAAGATGGCGAATGCTTTTGTAAAGCTGATGTTTTCAATTCTACATGTCCACTTAAGGTATGATGAGGTTCTTGAATCAATGAAATAATACATTTTAAGAACTTAAGGCTTTCCATGATAAAAGCACACTTTCAGATATGCAAACACAGCCACAAGACTTTCTCTATGGAATTCAAATGCTTTGCAGATAAGTCTTTATCATTAATGTTAATGAAGGACAGGTTATCTTCATTTTAGTGATGGCTTTAATTTCTATCCTGCCAAACATTTTATTGACACACATTTCTCCCCACCCTACTAAATAATTTAAGCACCATGCCCTCTTTCTTCATCTGTATCACTCTTTAAAATGGGACTTAATGAATAAAAATAACACAGAATTAGACAGCCTATCTAGAGAGGGCAAAAAGAAATTGTGGATGGTCATAACCTGTATAATAAGTGGTTGACTACCCTGTTTAATCTCATAATTCTCTTGTGGACTAGAATAGGAATATGCAATTTGCTAATGAAGAAATAGGCAAAGAGAATATATTCATTATGTTAATTCCACATGATTTATTCAATGTCACCCTGAGTTAAGGCTCAGCATAGAATTGAGTGATTATTGAGATAATCCAAATAGGGTATTGGATTACTACAGAAACACATGGATCTTCTCAGAAAATTTACAAATAAGATTGGTCCTCATGTCAGCTTTGTATAAAAATAATTTTGTCACAAGATATTGTTAACTCTGAAAAAAAATACAATAGTGTTTCAACTCAAAGTCAAAGGCAGGTTGCTTTTGCTTATTAGATATAAACCATCCACTGCAAAGGAGGGGTGTATATGGGCAGCAATATGCACAGATCTTACCTTCAAGAAACTTTAAATCTAGGAGAATCCTTCACGTAGCTGTATAATACTTACAACTTTGATTCCAGGTATGGTGGCACACTCTTGTAACCAGCATTCAGGAGGTAGAAAGAGGAAAATCAGGATTCCTGCATTAGCCTTAGCTATGCGGGCATTTTAGGTAAACCTGGATTACTTTAGGACATGTCTCCCAAAGCAAAGCATATTCATGATAGTCCTGCAAGACAGAAACAAAGAAAAGGTAATAAAAACAGAATAAGTACATTGAATTTCAAACAGGATAAAAAGGAAGATATTGGATTGTTGGGAGAAGTTAGGGTAGTAACTTAGAGGTAGAAACAATGACTTGCCCTTTCTAGCTTGCCAGTATATACATATGTATACGTATATATATATATATATATATATATATATATATATATATATATATATATATATATATATATATATAAAATATTCAAGCCCATCTGCCTAGATGGCTTACCAACAGTGATCTGAGCCCTCCTACAGAAATTAGCATAGAGAAATGACCTAACTGCATGCCCACAGGACATCTAATAGAGTCTATTTTCAACTGAGGTTCCTTCTACCCAAACTTGTCAAGTTATTCATCATATGACTGTCCTTTATCAACTTGAAAAACGAACACATTGATGTCAAAACAAAAACTATCCCTAAGATCATAATATAAAGTATAAACCACCTTACGAGTCTCATGGTCTTTAAAAAGCTCAATTCATCAAAAGTTCAATATCTCTTTAAAAATTCAAAGTCTCTTAACTGTGGGATCCTATTAAAAGAACTTATATACTTCCTTATTTCAAGAGGGAAAAACAAGGGCACAGTTACAATCAAATAAAACAGAACTAGTTAGCCTCCTCGGGACCACAGATTCTGGTGCTGACCCTAAATACTTTCCAGAAATTTAATCTCAGTGACGCTGGTATCCTATCACAGCTGATTCTTTAGTCCTAGTCAACCAGCATCAGTTGTTCCATTAAAGCAAAGGTATCACTTCCATAGATTCATAATTTAAATATATCACATGATGGTCTTGTCAGTCCTTGATGGACTCTCAAACTTCTCTCTGTAACTTAACAAGCAAGACCTCCATTGCCTGCATTTCTTTCAGCATCTTATCTCCCAAACTCTATAGAACAACTCCCTAAGTTTTGAATATTTCATGACATTTCTGTCTCACTGTTCCAAACACTTCTATACTTCTTAAAACAACAACAACAGCAACAACAACAATACACAAAAACACCTGATCAGGTTCTTCATAGAACTTGCTCACCTCCCTTTCTTTATACAGCCCGTGTCCCTCTGCCTAGTATTGGCACCACTCACAGTAGGCTAGGCCCTCCTACATAAATTAGCAACCGAGAAATGCCCCTATAAAAATGTCCACATAACAGTCTGATGGAAGAAATTCCCCAGTTGAGCTTCCCTCTTCCCAGTTGTGTCAAGTTGATAACGAAGGTTTATCACTGCAGAAAGTTCTGAAATCGATGTGTATTGTATCAGGTAAAATGCAGCCCTTGGTCTGTATCAAGCACATGCACAGCTGACTGAAATTGATTTTATTTTTATCCTTAAGATATAGTTTTTATAGAACTCTCATGTGTCCTATTGCACAGTTCTGTGAACAATAAACTACAGCAATTAAAAGCATGAGACCCATGGTTAAAATCCATTGTACTTGCTTTATGATTTTATTATTTAGTAGCATAGATGTCACGTTAGAAAGATAAAATATCCTTTTGTACATAACCTGTAAAATGGTGATAAACTTAACAGAATCAAGGCCATAGCACTAATAAGAAACCAATAAATACTAGTTTATTAAATTAACGAATATTAATATTTGTTCTATAGAGTTTGGGAGATAAGATGCTGAAAGAAATGCAGGTATTAAACATCATGTTTTGAATTAATGCACAATTTGTAAGTAGAATGTTTAAAAAGTATCTGGTATTGGTCTGTTAGTCATGAGTAAGGAAGGATTAGCTTTCAGTATCATATTAGCCTGTGTATAGCTTAATGATGGCGTTGTCATTTACTAGTGTGTAATATAAAAAGACAGCAGATGTGCCTTGAGAAAAATCCACTGATTTTGTTAAAATTAAGCCATATGAATAGCTACAGAATATTATACTTTGTTACAGTTGTTTAACATGACCTAGATTAGAGGGTATTGGTCTCTTTTACGCAGTACTAGTTTTTGGTAGTGTGCTTGTTTTGTGTATCAGTGATTCCTTTTGGTTGCTAAATAGTATTCCACAATATAAACAAAACAGTATGGTTTATTATTAATGAAGCTATCTGGTTATTTTGGGCTTTTAACTATTACAAATGTCAGTGTTTTATAGCTGTGAAGAAACATCCCAGTCATGGCAATTCTTAGAAAGAGAAATCATTTAATTGAGGCTTTCTTCCAGTGTCAGAGGTGTTAGTCCATTATCATTATGTCAGAAAGTGTGGTGCACGGGGGCAGATGCTGGAGCGCTAGCTCAGAGGTGCGTCCTGATTTGTGAGCAGAGAAACTGAGAGAGAATCTCAAACTTGGCATGGGCTTTGAAACCCTCAAAGCCCACCGCAGTGCCAAACTTCCTTCAGCAAGGCCACAACTCCCAATCCTTTCAAAGAGTGCCACTCCGTGTGAGTACAGCTATGTTCCTAGGGGACTGTTCTCAAATTACCATAATAAATTAAACTGCTATAAATATCCATGAACAGGGTTTCAGTTAATGTATGTCTACATTTTTGTATAATAAATAACCAAGAGCATAACTTAGGGCCTAGAAAATATTTACATATATAGTTTTTAAGGAGACTATTTTTCTTCAAAGTGGCTGAACCAATTTATGTTTCACCAACAATATTGGAATGACCTAAATCAATCTCTCTCTCTCTCTCTCTCTCTCTCTCTCTCTCTCTCTCTCTCTCTCCCCCCCTCGCCCTCCCTTCCCCTCCCCCCACCCCATCCCTCTCCCTCTCCCCTCCCCTCTCCTTCCTTTTCCCCCTCCCCTCCCCCTCCGCTCTCTCTTTCTTCCTCTCCCCTCTCCCTCTCCCTACCTCCATTCCTCCCTCCCTCCCTCCCTCTCTTTCCCCTCATTTTTGCCTCTGTTCCATTTATCTGTTGGAGTAACCTTTCTCCACATTGTGTGGAGATGTGTCTCTGTATTTTTAATTTTTAACTCTGTACCGGCAGAGAACTAAATGCTGACAAGATTCCGGTATTGGCTTTTCTTTTCTTTTTTTTTACTTTTTTTTATTGATATATTTTCTATTTACATTGCAAATGATTTCCCCTTTTCTGGGTCCCCACTCCCCGCAAGTCCCATAAGCCCTCTTCCGTCCCCCTATTCTTCCATCCACCCCTTCCCACTTCCCTGTTCTGGAATTCCCCTATACTCTTGCACTGAATCTTTCCAGGGGCCACTCCTCCATTCTTTTTGGACATCATTTAATTTGTGGATTATGTCCTGGGTATTCAAAGTTTCTAGGCTAATATCCAATTATCAGTGAGTGCATACCATGATTGATCTTTTAAGACTGGGTTACCTCAGTATGATGTTCTCCAGCGCCATCCATTTGTCTAAGAATTTCATGAATTTATTGTTTCTTTCTTTTTTTTTTATTCGATATAATTTATTTACATTTCAAGTGATTTCCCCTTTTCTAGACCCCCCACTCCCTGAAAGTCTCGTAAGCCCCCTTCTCTTCCCCTGTCCTCCCACCTACCCCTTCCCACTTCCCTGTTCTGGTTTTGCCGAATACTGCTTCACTGAGTCTTTCCAGAACCAGGGGCCACTCCTCCTTTCTTCTTGTACCTCATTTGATGTGTGGATTATGTTTTGGGTATTCTAGTTTTCTAGGTTAATAACCACTTATTAGTGAGTGCATACCATGATTCACCTTTTGAGTCTGGGTTACCTCACTTAGTATGATGTTCTCTAGCTCCATCCATTTGCCTAAGAATTTCATGAATTCATTGTAGTACTCCATTGTGTATATATACCACATATTTTGCATCCATTCTTCTGTTGAGGGATACCTGGGTTCTTTCCAGCTTCTGGCTACTACAAATAGGGCTGCTATGAACATAGTGGAGCATGTGTCCTTATTGCACGCTGAAGAATCCTCTGGATATATACCCAGTAGTGAAGTGACATGCCCAGTTTTCTGAGGAACCGCCAGACTGATTTCCAGAGTGATTGTACCAATTTGCAACCCCACCAGCAGTGGAGGAGTGTTCCTCTTTCTCCACATCCTTGCCAACACCTGCTGTCTCCTGAGTTTTTGACCTTAGCCATTCTGACTGGTGTGAGGTAAAATCTCAGGGTTGTTTTGATTTGCATTTCCCTAATGATTAATGATGTTGAACATTTCTTAAGGTGTTTCTCTGGTATTGGCTTTTCTATAGCCCATCATCTTTGCCATTCCTCAGCTGCCTAAGGCAATTTAGTGATGTGTCAGAGGCTCCCTTGCTCCTGATTGGTTGTAATAAATAGCTGATGGCCAATAGCTGGAGCAGGAAGGAGGTGGATTTTCCTTGCAGAGAGAATAATGCAGGGGAAGAAAGCAGAAATGGGAGATTTGAAAGGGATGTGGAAGGGAAATTTTGGTGGGGGGAGGACCAGAAATGTCCCAACCAGTAATGGTTGGGACAACTTAAAAATTAGCCGAGGGACTGTCCCAGGAAGGACCCAAGCTTTACCTATAAAGAACTTTTCACATCTTATTTAAACTATGATGGGATCCAGGACAGTCTCTCAATATTTATCTCTCCATCCTCTCTTTTTCTTATTTTTTCTCAGTCCACACGATTACACCCAGGACTGTTCCCACACCAGACAAGTGATGTCACCCTGAGCATTGTGTCCACAAGTTCACTATGCTCTTTTAACCTGTTGTATTCTGTTCTGTTCTGTTCTGTTCTGTTCTGTTCTGTTCTGTTCTGTTCTGTTCTGTTCTGTTCTGTTCTGTTCTATTCTATTCTATTCTATTCTATTCTATTTGTTTGTATTTTTCAAATGACCAATGACAGTGGCCAACCTTTCATGTTTTTATCTGCTGTCTGTATTCTTTAGTGAAAGGTCTCTTCGTATTACTGCCAGTCTTCTGTTCTGATTGGATTCTTTGCTTTCCCCCCCTCCCCGCAATATATGAGTTTTCAGAGTTCTTATGTATTCTGGACCTATCTTTGTAAAACATGGGGTTTTTAAATATTTTCTCCTCTGGCTGTGTATTATCGACTCTGTACATTACTTTTGATAGAATGGTCATTTTTACAATATTTAATCTATCAATCGGTGATATGGAACGTCTTTCCATTTTCTACTGACTTTGTCTCATTTTTCAGAGATTTCAGGTTTTCATTGTAGGGGGTCCTGTTGAATCATATTTTCATCTCCTGGGTGTAATTATGTAATATCTTTTTTATGTATATCTGTATTCAGCTTGCAAGTTCTTTTTTTTTTATTCGATATAATTTATTTACATTTCAAATGATTTCCCCTTTTCTAGCCCCCCCACTCCCCAAAAGTCCCGCAAACCCCCTTCTCTTCCCCTGTCCTCCCACCCACCCCTTCCCACTTCCCGGTTCTGGTTTTGTTGAATACTGTTTCACTGAGACTTTCCAGAACCAGGGGCCACTCCTCCTTTCTTCTTGTACCTCATTTGATGTGTGGATTATGTTTTGGGTATTCCAGTTTTCTAGGTTAATATCCACTTATTAGTGAGTGCATACCATGATTCACCTTTTGAGTCTGAGTTACCTCACTTAGTATGATATTCTCTAGCTCCATCCATTTGCCTAAGAATTTCATGAATTCATTGTTTCTAATGGCTGAATAGTACTCCATTGTGTAGATATACCACATTTTTTGCATCCACTCTTCTGTTGAGGGATACCTGGGTTCTTTCCAGCATCTGGCAATTACAAATAGGGCTGCTATGAACATAGTAGAACATGTATCCTTATTACATGGTGGGGAGTCTTCTGGGTATATGCCCAGGAGTGGTATAGCAGGATCTTCTGGAAGTAAGGTGCCCAGTTTTCGGAGGAACCGCCAGACTGATTTCCAGAGTGGTTGTACCAATTTGCAACCCCACCAGCAGTGGAGGAGTGTTCCTTTTTCTCCACACCCTCTCCAACACCTGCTGTCTCCTGAATTTTTAATCTTAGCCATTCTGACTGGTGTAAGATGAAATCTTAGGGTTGTTTTGATTTGCATTTCCCTAATGACTAATGAAGTTGAGCATTTTTTAAGATGCTTCTCCGCCATCCGAAGTTCTTCAGGCGAGAATTCTTTGTTTAACTCTGTACCCCATTTTTTAATAGGGTTGTTTGGTTTTCTGGAGTCTAGCTTCTTGAGTTCTTTATATATATTGGATATTAGCCCTCTATCTGATGTAGGATTGGTGAAGATCTTTTCCCAATTTGTTGGTTGCCGATTTGTCCTCTTGATGGTGTCCTTTGCCTTACAGAAACTTTGTAATTTTATGAAGTCCCATTTGTCAATTCTTGCTCTTAGAGCATCCGCTATTGGTGTTCTGTTCAGAAACTTTCTCCCTGTACCGATGTCCTCAAGGGTCTTCCCCAGTTTCTTTTCTATTAGCTTCAGAGTGTCTGGCTTTATGTGGAGGTCCTTGATCCATTTGGATTTGAGCTTAGTACAAGGAGACAAGGATGGATCAATTCGCATTCTTCTGCATGCTGACCTCCAGTTGAACCAGCACCATTTGTTGAAAAGGCTATCTTTTTTCCATTGGATGTTTTCAGCCTCTTTGTCGAGGATCAAGTGGCCATAGGTGTGTGGGTTCATTTCTGGATCTTCAATCCTGTTCCATTGATCCTCCTGCCTGTCACTGTACCAATACCATGCAGTTTTTAACACTATTGCTCTGTAGTATTGCTTGAGGTCAGGGATACTGATTCCCCCAGATTTCCTTTTGTTGCTGAGAATAGTTTTAGCTATCCTGGGTTTTTTGTTGTTCCAGATGAATTTGATAATTGCTCTTTCTAACTCTGTGAAGAATTGAGTTGGGATTTTGATGGGTATTGCATTGAATCTGTATAGTGCTTTAGGCAAAATGGCCATTTTAACTATATTGATTCTACCGATCCATGAGCATGGGAGGTTTTCCCATTTTTTGAGGTCTTCTTCCATGTCCTTCTTCAGAGTCTTGAAGTTCTTGTCATACAGATCTTTCACATGTTTGGTAAGAGTCACCCCAAGATACTTTATACTGTTTGTGGCTATTTTGAAGGGGGTCATTTCCCTAATTTCTTTCTCAGCCTGCTTATCCTTTGAGTATAGGAAGGCCACTGATTTGCTTGAGTTGATTTTATAACCTGCCACTTTGCTGAAGTTGTTTATCAGCTGTAGGAGCTCTCTAGTGGAGTTCTTTGGGTCACTTAGGTAGACTATCATGTCGTCAGCTTGCAAGTTCTTTATTGAAGATTGTACATCTATGTTCATCAAGGACAGTGGCTGTTTTGCTATGTCTTTACCTACTTATAATACTAGAGTAGCTTTGGCTTCATAGTAGTAATTTTGAAGAGAACAACTGGTAGCCCGTGTTGGCTAGATGGTGGAGAAAGACTAGCACAAACATTATGAGAATCTGTGTGGAGAATTTTCCAAATTCTAAAAGTACCTCTACTATCTTGTCCTGCTATGTCATTCTTGGGATATGCCCAAAGGACTAGACATCCTACTCTACAGATGCCTGCTATGCCATATTCGTTGCTGCTCTTTTGACAATAGTCAGGCAAGAGAATCAACCTAAATGTCCTTCAACTGATGAATGGATTATGAAAATGCACTACATATACACAATGGAATTCTACTTAAGCACAGTTGAATAAAAATGTAACCATGAACATTGCAGTTAAATAGATAGAGCTATAACATATACTTGGTGAGTTAAACCAAACCCAAGAGGAAAAATATGAGATGTTCTCTCTTTTATTTGTGGACTTTATCACTAAATCTTTTGATGTGATTATAAAATGTGGATGACCGACAGAAACCAGGAAAGCATAAAGAGACCATGGAGTTGGTTAGGGGAGAGAATGAGCTCTAGAAAAGAGTATAGTAGGACAAGGTGCTGTGAAGGAAGAGAAGAGGAGTTATTATAGCTGGAAAAAGAGGAGGAGGAGGACGGAGAACAAAGAAAACAAAGACGAAGAGGGGATAAATAAAACTGAGAACATACTGGGAAAAGTCACAAAGAAATATAGTCATTAAAAATACTTAAAATACATAGCACTTGTGGTGTGTGTGTGTGTTGGTTAGAGGAATCAAAAGAACTTCTAAAATAATATAGGCTATTAGAATTGCCATTGGATGCCTTCCAGGCCTTGAAATTAAGAATCTATTTTGATTACATCAAACATTTTGGTCTCAAGACTTAAAGAAATAGAGCTTACCTGAAAGCCTCTTCCTTAAGGATGAGCTCTCATAGCACTAGAAGTGTTATGCAAGCTGCCAAGAAAGAAACACAATCAATAGTGCTACCCAGATGCAAACTAAGCCTGCAAACTACAACATTGACCAGCAGCAAAACGTCCTCAGTGATGCAATAGTGTCACTTCTATTGTGGGAATAGCAAAGAGATATCTAATTGTAATGAAATCCAACTCAATAGAAAAATAATTCATTACACAGCAAATCTAGCCATCTAACTACTCTGGCTGGATATATTACAGACCCTAGAGGACAATCTTACTATAGCCTTTTTCCTAAACAATATAAATGTCTGCCTTTGAAATATATAGTCTTATAACCAGAGATAAGTGTAGCTCTTACCCAACACCAAAGGATCATCATCATCATCATCTACTTCTCCTCCTCCTTCTTCTCTATTTATACTTAAGTAGATGGGGGCTATTACAAAGATCCACAACTGATAAAAAATGCAAAAAAATAAGTGACCATGGGGTTTCCCACTGTTACAATTGAACTCTGTATATAAGGCACAGAGAACATCATGAAAGAGGTATGGAAAGATTCTATGAGCCAAAGAAGCAAAATGTCTGTGGTGAGATATTATCTTTCAGACTTGATAGGGATGCAGCACCCATGAAACATCAACAGTGTGTTTGCTGAGACAAGACTTGTGCAGTGACAGCATCAGTTAATATGTCAGTGTGGATGTAGGATAGGGGAAACCCACAAAACCAAACCGTATGCCAAGAAGAAAGGGTACAGGAAATCAATGGATGCTGAGAGAGGAAGAATCTGTCTTCTCTAAGGAGGAGCCCCTGATAGGTCATCCAGTTCCAAATGACTAGTCCTAAACACACACTATGAAGAGACATCATTACCATGGAAACTCTTTTTTTTTTTTTAAGATGTATTTATTTAATGGAAGTACACTGTAGCTGTCTTTAGACAGTCCAGAAGAGGATGTCAGATCTCATTACAGATGGTTGTGAGCTACCATGTGGTTGCTGGGATTTGAACTCAGGACCTCTGGAAGAGCAGTCAGTGCTCTTAACCACTGAGCCATTTCTCCAGCACACCATGGAAACTCTTATAAAGGCAAACATTTAATTGGAGCTGACTTACTGCATCAGAGGTTCATTCCATTATCACTAAAGTGGGAAGCATGGTAGTGTCAAGGCAGGCAGAGTACTGGAGGAGCCAAGAGTTCTACATCTTACTCAGAAGGCAGATAGGAGAAGTCTGTCTTCCAAGCAACTAGGAGAAAGGTCTCAAAACCCACATGCAAAGAGTGATACACTTGCTCTAACAAGGTCATACCTATTCTAACAAGGCCATTGTGCCTAATAGTGTCACTCTGTGGGCCAAGCATATTCAAACCACCACAGAATTCAAAACAGTGTATGTAGGTATATGTGTGTGTGTGTGTGTGTGTGTGTGTGTGTGTGTGTGTGTGTGAATTATCATTATGAAGGGATCATGAATTTGAGAGTGATTGATATGGAAGAAGTTGAAGAGGAAGGGTAAAATGATGTTAACACAGTACTCATGTATGAAATTCTGAAAATATTTATATAAGAAGAATATTTTGCTGTTTAAGTTACTGCATTTAGTTACTGTATGATTTCTGTATGATTTCTGTGTAACGATACAATGATCAAGGCAACTTATTAAACAAAGTATTTAATTGGGGGCTTGCTCATCATCTGAGATGGTGAGACCAAGGATGCTGGAACAGTTGTTGAGAAGTCCTATCTGATGTGCACGCGCGCGCGCGCGTGTGTTTGTGTGTGTGTGTGTGTGTGTGTGTGTGAGAGAGAGAGAGAGAGAGAGAGAGAGAGAGAGAGAGAGAGAGAGAAAGAGAGACAGACAGACAGACAGGGAGGGGGAGGGGGAGAGAGAGAGAGAATGGATCTAAAAGCGCATCTCTAGTAAAAGACCTCCTCCATAGTGGCCTCCAACACCTCTTACCCCTTCTTAGTCAGTTCTGAGGACTGCAGTGCAAACATTCAAACATGTGAGCCTGTGGGGGGATGGGTGGCATTGCCATTCAAACCACTACATTCCACTCTCTGCTGCCCTTGGGCTTGTAGCTATATCATAATGTAAAACACATTTAAACTAACTTCAAAAGTCCTCACAGTCCCTCATAGTCTCAACACTGTTTAAAGGTCCAAAGGTTCTTCTGAGACTCCAGGCAATCTAAATGTAACGCCCACGTAAAATCAAAAGCAAATCCAACACTTCTAAAACACAATGGCGCAGGGATACATTACCACTCTGAAAAGGAGGAATGGGGAAGAGAGAGGAACTACTGGGCCATAGAAAGACCAAAATCCAGCAGGACAAACTCCAAATCCTGCAGCTCCATGTATGGTGTATAAGAGCTTTGCTGGTGGCGCTTTGTATCTTCCACTGCTTTCAGCTTTGTCATTTAAAACACGCTTCACTCTCTAGGGCAACTCCCTGTGGTTGATAGCTGAGTTCTCAGCAAGGGCTCCAACAGCACTCCTGCCTGCTGCCTATCCTCTGAAACCATAGGAACCAAACCCCCAATCAAATGCTTTCTTTTATAAGTTGCCACAGTCATGGTGTCTCTTCACATGACTAGAACAGCAACACAGAGAGAAACTAACGCTGCAAAAATATTCTTTTTATATAAGCTATGGTAATTTCATAGATGAGTACTGTATTTACCTAATTTCACTACCTCCTTGAGTCTCATCTCATGTTCTTCTCAGGCTCTTAACCTCTTCATCATAATTATTGACACATATGTTTATGTAAGAGGAGCATGAAAAGCTTCATGAATCATGTTGCATCTTCCTTTAGGAAGCAGAGAGAGACAAAGGCTGATCTTCATTTTTTCCTCTTTTTTTTAATTAGTTTGAATTTTCTTTTCATGATACCATGAATGAGTTATTTATTTACTTACTTTTACCAATAAAATTTATTGTAAAATATAGATATCAGTATTGACATTTTTTAAGTCACCAAAATAATTTATACTAGTTAAATGCCTCTTAAATATAAATGATATCTTCTGAAGCTAAAAGTCTATTTGGAGCATTAAACATGATAGAAATAGAAAAAAATCTCTTATAAAGTCCTCTATGAAAGGAAATTGTGACAAGATCCTGATTAGATGGAAAGCATTCCAACTCCAAGGGAGAATATACAGAATAACTGTGGCTTCATAGAATGAACTGAGTAGCGTTCCTTCTGTTTCTATTTTGTGGAATATTTTGAAGAGTATTGGTATTAGGTCTTCTTTCACGGTCTGAGAGAATTCTGCATTAAATCCATCTGGATGTGGGCTTTTTGGAGGGATGGGTGGGAGACTTCTAATGGCTGCTGCTATTTCTTTAGGGGTTATGGGACTGTTTAGATGGTTTATCTAATACTGACTTAACTTTGTGACCTGGTATTTGTCTAGAAAATTCTCCATTTCATCCAGATTTTCCAGCTTTGTTGACTATAGGCTTTTGTAGTAGGATCTGATGATTTTTTTGGATTTCCTCAGTTTCTGTTGTTATATCTCCCTTTTCATTTCTAAGTTTGTTAATCTGGATACTGTCTCTGTGCCCTCTGGTTAGTCTGGTTAAGGGTTTAATCTATCTTGTTGATTTTCTCAAAGAACCAGCTCCTCTTTGGTTGATTCTTTGTATAGTTCTTTTTCTTTCTACTTGGCTGATTTCAGCACTGAGTTTGATGATTTCCTGCCATCTACTCCTCTTGCGTGTGTTTGCTTCTTTTTGTTCTAGAGCTTTCAGGTGTGCTAGTGTATGACCTCTTCAGTTTCTTTCTGGAGGCACTCAGAGCTATGAGTTTTCTTAGCACTGCTTTCATTGTGTCCCATAAGTTTTGATATAAATTGCCTTCATTTTCAATAAATTCTAAAGCCCTTAATTCTTTCTTTATTTCTTCCTTGACCAAGTTATCATAGAGTGGAGGTGTTGTTCAGCTTCCATGTTTTTGTGGGCTTTCTGTTGTTTTTGTTACTATTGAAGACCAGCCTTAGTCCGTGGTGATCTGATAGGATGCATGGGATTATTTCAATCTTTTTGTATATGTTGAAACCTGCTTTGTGATCAGTTTTGGAGAACGTACCATGGGGTGCTGAGAAGAAGGTATAATCTTTAGTTTTAGGATGAAATATTCTATAGATATATGTTAAATCCATTTGGTCCATAACTTCTGTTAGTTTGAATGTGCCTCTGATTAGTTTTTGTTTCCATGACCTCTCCATTGATGACTGTGGTAAATCTCCTTTTCCTTTCTTGCTGTGCTGCTTTTCAGTAGTATCACTTTCTTCAAGGCTGATCTTCTTTTGTTTTTTTTTCTCTCCTTCCCATTTTCATGCCCCTATGTAGAGAGACTTATTGAGGTGCCATGCCACCTGGCAGGAACTTGAGATCGACCAATGTGAAGTTCCTCATCCAGCCTTTGAGTGGGAAATCCTGTGTCAGCCATAATCCCCTCCACCATCACAAACTGATTTGAATTTTGAAGAGATAAAAATTGTTTTTGTTGATTTTCTCTATTGCTTTTCTCTTTTATTTTAATTAATTAATTAATTAATTAATATGTAATTTATTTACATTTCAAGTGTTATCTCTTTATCTGGTTTCCCTCCTTCTAGAAACTCCCTATCCTATTCTCCCTCCCCCTGCTTCCATGAGGGCGTTCTCCATACCCACACACTCCCACCTCTCTGCCCTCCATTCCTCTACACAGGGGCACCTATCAAACCTTCATAGGACCAAGGACCTCTCCTCCCATTGATGCCTGACAAGGTAGTCCTCTGCTACATATGCAGCCTGAGGCATGTTTACTCCTTGGTTGGTGGCTTAGTCTCTGGGAACTCTGGGGAATATGGTTGGTTGATATTGTTGTTCTTCCTGTGAGGTTGCAAATACCTTCGGCTCCTTCAGTCCTTTCTCTAACTCCTCCACTGGTGACCTTGCACTCAATGCAATGGTTGGCTGTGAACATCCAACTCTGTATTTGTAAGGTTCTGGCAGGGCTTCTCAGGACAGCTAAATCAGGCTCCTTTCAGCAAGCCTTTCTTTGCATCCATACTAGTGTTGGAGTTTGGTGACTATATCTGGGATGAATCCCCAGGTGAGGCAGTCTCAGCACCACCTTTCCTTCAGTCTCTCCACCGCACTTTGTCTCCATGTTTGCTCCTGTGAGTATTTTGTTCCACTTTCTAAGAAGGAACGAAGCACCCACACTTTGGTCTTCCTTTTTCTTGAGCTTCATGTGGTCTATGAATTGTACCTTGGGTGTCCACAGCTTTTGGGCTAATGTCTACTTATCAGTGAGTGCATATCATGTGTGTTCTTTTGTGATTGGGCTACCTCACTCAGGATGATATTTTCTAGGTCCATCCATTTGCCTAAGAATTTCATAAATTCATCATTTTTAATAGCTGAGTAGTACTCCATTGTGTAACTATACCACATTTTCTGTACCCATTCCTCTGTTCAAGGACATCTGGGTTCTTTCTAGCTTCAGGCTATTATAAATAAGGCTGCTATGAGCATGGAAGAACATGTGTCATTGTTATATGTGGGAGAATTTCTGAGCTATATGCCCAGGAATGGTATAGCTGGGTCCTCCAGTAATACTTTGTCCTATTTTCTGAGGAACTGCCAAACTTATTTCCATAGTGTTTGTACCAGCTTGCTATCCCACCAGCGATGGAAGAGTGTTTCTCTTTCTCCACATTCTTGCCAACAAATGCTGTCACCTGAGGTTTTTATCTTAGCCATTCTGACTGGTGTGAGGTGGAATCTTATCTCCATTTCCCTGATGACTAAGGATGTTGAACATTTCTTTAGGTGCTTTTCAGCCCTTCAAGTTTCATCAGTTGAGAATTCTGTTTAGCTCTGTTGCCCATTTTTAAAAGGGTTATTTCATTTTCTGGAATCTAACTTCTTGAGCTCTTTGTATAAATTGAATTTTAGCCCTCTATTGGATATAGGTTTGGTAAATATCCTTTTATAATCTGTTGGTTGCTGTTTTCTCCTGTTGACATTGTCCTTTGCCTTACAGAGGCTTTGCAATTTTATGAGGTCCTATTTGTCAGTTCTTGATCTTAGAGCATAAGCTATTGGTGTTCTGTTCGGGAACTTTCCTGTGCCCATGTGTTTGAGGCTCTTCCCCATTTTCACTTGTTCCAGAGTATCTGGATTTTTGTGGAGGTCCTTGATCCACATGGACTTGAGCTTGTACAGGGAGATAAGAATGGATCAATATTCATTCTTCTACATGTTGACTACCAGTTGAACCAACACCATTTGGTGAAAATTACAAATTACCACTGTACCAATATCATGCAGTTTTTAGCACAATTGCTCTGTAGTACTGCTTCAGGTCAGTGATTCTGATTTCCCCCAGAAGTTCCTTTATTGTTGAGAATAGTTTTAGCTATCCTGGGTTTTTGTTATTCACAGTGAATCTGAGAATTGCTCTTTTGAACTCTATGAAAAATTGAGTAGGAATTTTGATGGTGATTGCATTGAATCTGTAGATTTCTTTCAGCAAGATGATCATTTTTACTATATTATTCCTGTCAATCCATGAACATGGGAGGTGTTTGCATCTTCTGAGGTCTTCTCCAAAATGGCCTTGAATTTCTTACCTTCTTGTTTCTGCTTCAGAAGTGCTGGCATATACACTACCATGCCCTATACAGAAATTAATGTTGTGCTAAGACAAAGTTTCAATTGAAAAACTTAAAGCAGGGCTGGCAGTAATTTTCAGGCCAGATCAAATTGGGAAGTTCCTCTCTAGATGCGGGCTTCCATAGATGTTGTGCACTGATTTAGCAGAATTTTGAATTAGAAGGAAGATTTGTTGTAACAATGTCTGGTATTTGTGTTAGAGAAGTCTTCTTGGAGAAGACATTTACATCTAGCTCTCATGGAAACAGAGACAGGAGCAAAGCAAGGTAGGAGAGCTCAGGACTTGTTAGTCTGAACAACTTAAATTCACTTGGGTATATCCAAGTTACTATATCTAATCAAATGTCTCATGGTAGAGAATCAGTGACTCACCTCAGAGCTAGGTAAACCAGGCACTTAGAGCTTGAAGTCAGATTGTTTTGTTTTCATATGAAAGAGGCACTGTTAAGAGTTGTTTACATTCTCCAATTAGCTAGGAATTAGCTAACACTGGCAAGAGAATTGACCCCATTATAAGCAAGACCTCTAGGTGCAATAGTATCCCTAAAGGCAAAAAATAAGAAGCAACATCAATATAAACTTGTTGAAAATAGGAATAGAGTTTATTTAGGCATCAGTCTTTAAGAGGAGCAGCTGTCTGCAAGAACTGCCTTCCTAGGGCACAAGAGGTTTGCTGACATGAATAAGTCAGATCTGTTAGGTTAATTGAAAATACCTCCTAAGTTCTTTTCATTTAGATTTGGTAATGGTCACAAAAGAAAATGCTTTAACTGTAAAATAGATTAAAGTTTACCAGGCAATTTAACTTTAATAAGAATAATTGAAAGCAACCAAAGAATAAAAACAGCTATAGCATACTACCTTGTTTTAGTAGTGAGCAACCTCTTTTCAGGGGAGAAGTCTGCAAAGCTGCTCTCAGGCACAGCTTCGTTGTGATACTAGTACTGATTCTGTCCACTCTCCTGCTTCTGTCTCCGAATAAAAGAGCATCCCATATTACAGTGTGTCCCAATTGTCAGTACTTTCTATGTATGGACTAATCTTTATTAAATTGAAGTTTTACTATTGCTGTTTTACTATCACCCAACTTCAGGTTTTAAGTCATTTTCCTCAAAATTATTCTTATGGATGTTTTCCCTGATTTTTAAGATCTCTTTCTTTAAAATAAAAAATAAGAATATGTGTTATTCCAATGGTATTATGATATTCAGACATCAGAAGGAAGTTTCATTTTCTAGAATATGCAAAGATGCCGAATGTACTAATTCAACGATTTGGGCTCCAATAAAAATAGAGGTGGGTATTTTCATCCTTCCACATACAATGGGTTCTGCTCCTTCCAAGGAAAAGGTCCTATGCCAGCTGTAGTGAAGGAGAGTCACTACACACAGAACAAAACCTACTTTGTAGGCAGCGGCTCTGCTAGCTTCCCACTCCAGTCTGCCCACGGCTCTCCTTAAACTTCTACTACTTCCTTTTCCTAGAAAGACCTACAACAGAACTGGAAGGGCTCAGGTATTTAAGGTGTTTGCTGGATGAGATCTGGGTATGACTGAGGAAATGGTAGTGCCATTAAAATAGACCAGCAAATCAGTAGAACAGAACAGAGAGCACAGGGAAACTGTCTCTCTGTGAGTCTCTCTGTCTCTGTCTGTCTGTCTCAACCAAAAGAAAGAGTGGGGAAGGGATAATCCATTCAATCAATAGTTTTGAAAAAAAACTGAACTTCCCTAGTTTTTAAAAGGATACAGATGGGCAGCTGAGACCAAATAGGTATTGATATGATTAAAAAAATACATTGTATTCTTCTATGAAATTCTCAAAGACTAATGGGAGAAAATGTGTTGCAAACATTTTTTTAGAAGAGTGTGATTATGCCACTCTGAGTTTTTCTCCAGGTTTAGAGGCTTTCATAACAAAGGGTTTGGAGGCTACAATGAAAACTTCATCACTTAGAGCCCTCTCATTGTATCTGTGCTTGGAAAGGGGAGGTGTTTCATAGGCAACTTTGACATTTCCCATGATGAGAACAACTTCCATGGTGAATGTTAGCTGAGAGAATTATAGACTTCGAAATACTTTGAACCATCATCCTTGGCAGCAATCATGGAGATTTGTTTTTTAAATTAATTTGTGCCCACAAAGTCAGGGCTTCAATCACATGTGGCCATTCAGGGCATTTATGCACTTTAATACAACCCCATAATAGGGGTGTTTCATGTGGTTCTTTGAAGCCTGGTGATATAATCCTCTCATATGACAGTGTACTTTTCTGAGCCAGAAGTAAACATTAAAAAGGCCCAAGTTTTCACTCAGATAGTCCTTGTAAACTACAGTTTACACAGTATGATCAGTGGTCCAAGGGAAGGAAAATGTCTAGTCTACTTTAAGACTAAACTAAAATCTAAATCAGTAGGTCTGTTCATGCCAGAAGACCTTCTGCCTTTTATTCAGAACTAGGAATTTAAACGCTCTAAGAGATCAGGACAACTTGACTGTTCTCCTTCTTTGTCCTCCTCCTTTAGATATGAGGCTAAATGGTAAATCTATTGTTGGCAATAAGCAAAAGAAACTTATTCTAAGTGGTCTTATTTCATTTTTCAGATTCAGTTTATCATAGGGCAAAACTAAATTCAAGGTCCCAGGCCATAGGGGACCTAAGGGCTTCCCTATAGCTGAACAGCTTCTGTTGTAACTGGGAAAGAATATTGACTTGCTGTTATGTAAACCAAGGTGCATAAATTATTAAAAATATATGACTGTTATATCCTAACTAACTAAGTGCAGTTGACACACTGCTTTGTCTCCTTTTTGTCACTCTGAGCTCCAGACTTAATGTCTAGGAGGATGAATGAAGGACCCCGAAGCCAAGTGCCCTGGATACAGCATAATCTCCAACAGGTACTCCCTTGCAACCATAATGTCAAGATACAACTGGATAACACTGCAGCTCCTCCTAGCTGCAGTGTTCCCATCCTTTAAAAATGTTCAGTCTCCCTTCAGGGATTCCTTAGCTTTAGCAATGATGAGTAATGAGACCTTATATCAACAACAACAACAACAAAAACAACAACTAACCAACCAAATAACAAGAAAAAAATCAAATGAAAAAGCAAAATAGCACTTTGTTATCATTTAGTGATTCAATAAACCAATACTTTTCTTTTTGAACTTCCAGGTTTGCATCTTTTCTGGTGATTAGTGTTAAAATGCAGTGTTAAAATGCATTGTGGTCCATAGTTGTGACCTAATAATTCCAGCAGAAGCTGAGACAAGAGAGCCACAAGTTCAAAAACACCCTGGCCTACATAGTTAGATTCTATCTCCAAGTCCTTGATAGTTGCTGCCTCCTGCACCCAGCAGGTGCCAACTCACTGATTTTCCTCACCTTAGCTTTCTCTCCTAACTCCCTACTTGACACTCCCATATTTTTGACACAATTTAAAAAATAAATTTTTAAATGGTTGAGTAGAGAAAAGTTCAACATTATTTTTGAGAATCTGGAAATATGACAATTTACATCTTATAACCCCAAATTTACACTCAAGAGTGTGCAATTTAAAAAACGCACTCTGGAAAGCTCATCATTAATACAAACTTAATCAGTGATTTCATTTATAACATCAGGATAATGAAAGCTAATCATGGACACATCAAGATTTTCACTAGTACGTGTTGCTCTGTTGATCCTGTGCCATTTATCTAGCTCTGTCATAAGTGATAAAATCTGGCAGTTCTGACACAGATCTGATAAACTGCAACTTTTACAATAGTTCACTCTCAGTTGGAACAATACACTATTAAAGTACTCTGGCCTCTAGAAATGAAATTAAACTAATTAATGTCATTAAATTAATTTGGTAAAATAATAGTTAAATATCAATGTATCTACTACCTTCATTCACCAAAATAATAATAGAATTTCTTTTTTTACTTATTATTAATTTTCTATTTATTCTCATTTTTTTAACAGTCCAGATTTTATCCCCCTCCTTGTTCACTCTCTGTTCCTCATCCCATGCCTCCTTCCCTCTGACACCTGACTCTACATAGATGTCTCAACACCCCCCAACCCAACCCCACCTGACCTTTAAACTCCCTGAGGCCTTCAGTCTCTTGAGGGTTAGGGGCATCATCTCTGAATGAACACAGACCCAGCAGTCCTCTGCTGTATGTGTGTTGGGGGCCTCATATCAGCACCAGCTGTATGCTGCCTGGTTGGTGGCCCAGTGAGAACAGAATTTCTTAAGTGTCCGTTGTTAATGTAAACATTTTGAAAAAGGAGAAATATATATTTTGTAAAAGAACATTAAATATTTTATGTTATGAGAAGTAAAAAGAAATAAAACACTATATAAAATTAGCATCAACATATTTGCTACATTCTCTAGAAAAGTAATTTTTTCTATAATATTCTTTTTTTGTTCTCATAACCTTTCAAACAATACTGTTGCATGTGTTAGAGTGTTCTAGGGAAAGAAAAACAAAAATATCTATGAGCAATTTTTTATAATAGAATATATTTCCTTAATTTTCCAATTTGATTTTATCAAAAATATACAAAAGGTCAATATACTTCATGAAATATATTTTGTGCATTTAATAGTTATGTGTTTGAGTGTCTGGCTTTCTTGTGTGCTTGGGCACCATGTTTATTCAGTGCTCTTGGAGGCCAGAAATGGGCATTAGGTTCCCTGGAACAGGAATTACAGACAGCTGTGAGGTAGCATGTGGGTGCTGGGAACCTAACCCAGACTGTGTGGAAGAGCAAGTGCTCTTAACCACTGTGTCACCTCTCCAGCCCAGTGCAAGCTGTTGTTACGGCTGCATGTTAGCTGTATTTTCACACTATCTGTCTTTCAGGACTAATACACATCAACTTTCCTCTCTTCATGACTTGATATGTCATTTCTTTATAGCTCTGGATAATTGCCTCTGGTATGTACAGCTTGAGCATTTACCTACTGAAGTAAATTTGATTAGTTCCAAATTTTGGAAATTATTAATGAACCTGTTATAAATATCCGTGCAGAGGTTGTATGTTGATGGAAGTTTCATTCCCTTCGAGTAGAACAGTAGTTTCAGTTGTGCGGCAGAAGTCTGGGATTTGGGGATTCTTGTAGATCGGCCATGCATCTCATCCTGGCCTTAGTTTATATTTTCCTGATGCTGCTCTATGGCATGGAGTATCTTTTCATTTGCTTATGTATTCCATACATATACACCTGGGGGTGAGGTGATTTTTAAGATCTTCAATCTATTTTAAATTAGACCGCTTTTTATTTTCATAATGCATTAATTGGACAAAGTAATTTCCATGCACATGTATAATAATGTACCTTGATCATATCTAGTCTGTACAGTGACCTCTCTGGTGTCCTTTCCAATGCGTTCAGTCCCCTCCACATCGACAATAAGCCCAGTTTTATTTTCATGCCATTAGGTCATTTTTCCTTTTTAAATTCCATATTAGAGAAGAGGCATGCTACTTGTCTGAGTCTGGGTGATTTGTTGAACATGATGGTCTCCAAATTCCATGTTTCCATGCAAATGATATACTTTCATTCTTCTTCATGACCTAGTAAAATTCCATGATTATATTGGCCACATTCACACATTGACAAGCAAATGGGCTGGTTCCATCACATGGCTTTGTGACTATTGCCACAGCAACTATAGATGTCTAAGCATCTCTGGATGAGCTGACTAGTGCTTTGGGGTAAGTGACCTGAAGTGAAACAGCTGCACCATGTGGCTATTTTGGCTTTAATTTTTTTTTGAGAAACTTCAAGACAGATATCCATATTTGCTGGACATCATAGGAAGCCAAATGGGCTTTTCTCCCTCCTTCTAAACCTGTTACTCTTCCTTTCCTTTCCTTTCCTTTCCTTTCCTTTCCTTTCCTTTCCTTTCCTTTCCTTTCCTTTCCTTTCCTTTCCTTTCCTTTCCTTTCTTTTTCTTTTTCTTTTTCTTTTTCTTTTTCTTTTTCTCTTTTACTTGTTTTATTTCTTGAGACACGGTTTCTTTGTGTAACCTGTGACTGTCCCAGAACTCACTCTGTAGACAAGGCTGGACTCAAACTCATGGAGATCCACCTGCCTATGCCTCTGGAGTGCTGGAATTGAAGGCATGGATTTGTTTTTTAAGTGATAGCCATAACAAATAGAGTTAGGATCTCTGTGTAGTTTTGGTTTTCATTTCGCAGATGGCTAAAGCAGTTGAACCTGTTTTTCATGTAGTTATTGAGCACTTGAATTTCTTTTGAGAAGTTTATTTTCCCACTTAATATTGGATTATTTGTCCTTTTATTAGTTTTTGACATTTTGCAGTATTCTGAGTATTAATCTTTGATCAAAAGTAAGAGGTGGCAAAGACTTTCTATTCTGTAGGCTTCCACCAAGGTCACAATTTATTTTTCTGTGAGAATATTTTCTTAAGTAGATACATCCAATTTACTAATTTAAAAAAAGATTTATTTTATTTTTCTTTATGTGTCTGCTTGTGTTTCTGTGTGTTTGTGTGAGTGTCTTTGGAGACTAGTAGAGCAAGTTGGTTCCTTACTGTACTTACAGGAAGCTGTGAGCTGACTGATGTGGATGCTAGAAATGTAAACTCCAGGTCTTTCCAAGAGCAGCATGCACCCTCAACTGCTGAGCCATTTCTCTAGACTCTTGTTGATCGTGTCTTGCAGTTGAAGGCCTCTTAAGAAAGTTGCATATGCTCAGTATGTGAAATGTTCCCTCTATCTTCATCCAGCCATTTTCATGGTTTCCAATCATACATTAGAGCCTTGAGTTTAATTTGAGCTGATTTCTGTACAAGGTGAGACTCAAGAATCAAGTTTCTGTTTTCTTCAAGTAGATATCCTGCTTTTTTTCAGAAGCACTTATTAGAGTTGCCTTACCATCCACAACGTATTTTTGACTACTTTATGAAGAATCAGAGAGCTCTAATTGCATGATTTGGGGGATTTATTGTTATTGTTATTTTGGTGTGTGTGTGTGTGTGTGTGTGTGTGTTTCTGTGGATATATGCTACATGTGCATGGATGCTAACAGATTCTAGAAAAAGGCATTACATCCCTTGAAGATGGAGTTATAAATAGTTGTACTTGGGAAAAACTTGGGTCCATTGGAAAATCAGGAAATACTCTTAACTGCTTGGTCATTTGTCCAGATGCCATGTTATCTTTTACTGTCTACATACATGACCTGAGGCAATACCAAACTGCTTTTGTTATTACACCATTACAGTGTAGTTGGAAGCCAGATATTGTGATACCAGCACAGGATTGTTTTGGCTGCATGAAGAACATTTATAGTTCCATATGAATTTTAGGGTTTTGTTTGTTTTTTCTAAAAAAAAAAATCCATTGGAATTTTGATGGGATTGTGTTGAGTCTGTAAATAGCCTTTGGCTTTTCCTTCTTTTCTTTTTATCTTCCGTCCATTCTTCCCTCTTTCCTTCCTTCCTTCTTTCCTTCCTTCCTTCCTTCCTTCCTTCCTTCCTTCCTTCCTTCCTTCCTTCCTTCCTTCCTTCCTTTCTTCCTTCCTGCCTTGCCAGCTTTCTTGATTAGGTTTGTATTTTGGGTTTGGTTTTAAGCAAGTTTGCTATTTGTAATCTGAAAAGTTGAATTGTATGCTGGATTTTTATACTGGTACTTTATAGTAAAGTATTGAAAGTAGTAGGTTATCGTATCTAAGAACTATCTGGTGAAGTTTTAACTGTTGTTTTCATTTGTTTGTTTTGCTTTTTACCCCAGTCTAAGGTCATATCATATGCAATCAGGGACAATTTCATTTCATTTTGTATTTGAAATCATTTTTTCTCATATCGTATTATTCTTGCTAAAATTTTAAACACTGTATTATATGAGGGGAGAAGGTGGATATTCCGTGTTTCATTTCTAATTTTTAGAGGAATTTTCTCAATGGTTTCACATTAAGTATAGAGGCCTTTTAAAATGTTGTTAAGATGTTTTCATTCCAAGTTTCCTTCCTCCTTCCATTCCTTCTATTCTCCCTCTGTCCTTTTGTTAATTGCTTTCTTTTCCTTTCCTTCTGGCTGAATAACAGATTGAACCTAGGGATGCTGCACGCTTGGTGAGTGCCCAATCACTAAGCTACATAGACAGCCTTGCTCTAGTCTCTTCTAGCTTTACAATGAAGAGAGGTTGACTTTTGTCAGAGGATTTTCTATACCTACTGTCTTTTGATTTTGATCTTGACTTCATTTATATGTATACACTGACTTAAGTTTGCTATATTACTAAGTTTCATATACTGCTTTATATACATTTATTCTAGGAATTTTAGAATCTTACCTTGATCATTTCAGTGACCTTCTGATTTATTGTCCAACACCCCATTTGCTCTCAAAGTTTCTATAATATCTTTTTGTCTGTACTTTTTCATGGTCTGATAAAATGTAAGGTATACATTTTAAAGTTTTAAGGACTAAAATTTTGTCTATTTTGAAGAAAATTCTATGAGCTTCTGGAGAAATACATTTGTTTTATGTAATATAACATACTTAGTTGTTGGATGTGACAGTCTTTAGATTTGTTATTTCATCTATGATGTGCTTTCACTATGTTGGTCACTGGATGACTAGAGATGAAGTTGGGATATCGAAATCACACACTATTATTGTGTCCGAATTCATCTATCTTTTTGTCTTTTTTCTCTAAAGATAGAGTATTGCTATTTCAGGCTATTCTGGAACTCACTATGTATCCTAGCCTTGAGCTTATAATGCTTCTATCCTGGTCTCCAAAACCCTGGGATTAGAGGTGTGCAGCCACATCTCCACCATTCCTCTTTGTCCTTTTACCTTAAGTAATTCTTGTTTTACTAAATTGATTCATTAGTGCTCATAGATATATATTTATAACTGCTTATTCTCAAGATAGATTTGTTCCATTTATTAGTATATTGTGGCCTTCTTAATCTCTTTTACTTCTTTTGGTTTTGTGATGTATGAGTTAGTATTGTCATTTATACTAATCATTATGAGTAGTATTATAAATTTATTATTAAAGAATTGAATTTTTAAAAAGTCATTTGTAACGATAAATACATGTAATCCCAGCACTTGGACAACAGATACAAGGGGATCATTAATTTGAAATTAGCCTGAGATGAACAATAAGATTCTGCCTGAAAACAAGCCAAATAAGAAGTAAACATCAGTACATGTAGTACAGTTTAAATGCATAGTACTTATAGAGTCAGCACTATTCTCTAGCCATTTCCTAGGTCTTCATGTTCATTTACACATCGAAAGCAGAGGTTTCAATCCTGTTACTTCCATTTACACTACATACCTTATGCAATTGTACTATAATTTATCTTTACACCACAAAGGTTAACACTATTGCAGTTGTCTCTGGACATCAGTACAGTAAAACATCATATGGGTTTCTGGCCTGGAGTATTAGGCTATTCCATTTGGTTCCATGTGTGTTCCTAGAATAATTAGTCTAAACTCATGTATCTCCATTGTTAAGCAGCACATGATTATAAATCCATGTACTCCTTTGTTTAAATTTTGAGTTAGTGACAGTATGTTGGAGAAGGTAGTTCTTGCTTTTCTGAACTATGTAGTGTTTTCATGCAATTGTGGAGTGAAGCATGCAGAAGTGTAAGACAAAGCGCTTACCATGAAGAGCCATGGCGACTCTGTTGGTTTATGCTGCATGAGAGTGGAATTATCTGTCTTGTGACAGGTTGGGCTGGAATAAAAACATCAGCAGAGCCAAGAAGATCTACAGACTGGAGGTGCAAATGTACTTAGACACTTGTTAACAGTGTCTTAGAGCCCATAAAACACAAGGTGGAATTTTCCACCAAGCCACAAAGCATTGAGGTAGATCCCACAGCAAAGGGATCGCATATCAGAAAGTCAGAGATACTTAGGTAAGGGTGTTAGTAATTGAAATGGACTGGAGGGACAGTCAAAAATCTTGATAGAACCAGGGTACCCTGAGCATAACAAGTAAATGAAAGAGGACTTGGTTGGGCAATTCGACAACATAAGGAGGTCAAAGGGATACAAATTGGAAAGGAAGAAGTCAAACTATCATTATTTGCAGACGACATGATCGTCTACCTAAGTGACCCAAAGAACTCCACTAGAGAGCTCCTACAGCTGATAAACAACTTCAGCAAAGTGGCAGGTTATAAAATCAACTCAAGCAAATCAGTGGCCTTCCTATACTCAAAGGATAAGCAGGCTGAGAAAGAAATTAGGGAAATGACCCCCTTCACAATAGCCACAAACAGTATAAAGTATCTTGGGGTGACTCTTACCAAACATGTGAAAGATCTGTATGACAAGAACTTCAAGACTCTGAAGAAGGAAATGGAAGAAGACCTCAAAAAATGGGAAAACCTCCCATGCTCATGGATCGGTAGAATCAATATAGTTAAAATGGCCATTCTGCCTAAAGCACTATACAGATTCAATGCAATACCCATCAAAATCCCAATTCAATTCTTCACAGAGTTAGAAAGAGCAATTAACAAATTCATCTGGAACAACAAAAAACCCAGGATAGCTAAAACTATTCTCAGCAACAAAAGAAAATCTGGGGGAATCAGTATCCCTGACCTCAAGCAATACTACAGAGCAATAGTGTTAAAAACTGCATGGTATTGGTACAGTGACAGACAGGAGGATCAATGGAACAGGATTGAAGATCCAGAAATGAACCCACACACCTATGGCCACTTGATCCTCGACAAAGAGGCTGAAAACATCCAATGGAAAAAAGATAGCCTTTTCAACAAATGGTGCTGGTTCAACTGGAGGTCAGCACGCAGAAGAATGTGAATTGATCCATCCTTGTCTCCTTGTACTAAGCTCAAATCCAAATGGATCAAGGACCTCCACATAAAGCCAGACACTCTGAAGCTAACAGAAAAGAAACTGGGGAAGACCCTTGAGGACATCGGTACAGGGAGAAAGTTTCTGAACAGAACACCAATAGCGGATGCTCTAAGAGCAAGAATTGACAAATGGGACTTCATAAAATTACAAAGTTTCTGTAAGGCAAAGGACACGATCAAGAGGACAAATCGGCAACCAACAAATTGGGAAAAGATCTTCACCAATCCTACATCAGATAGAGGGCTAATATCCAATATATATAAAGAACTCAAGAAGTTAGACTCCAGAAAACCAAATAACCCTATTAAAAAATGGGGTACAGAGTTAAACAAAGAATTCTCACCTGAAGAACTTCGGATGGCGGAGAAGCATCTTAAAAAATGCTCAACTTCATTAGTCATTAGGGAAATGCAAATCAAAACAACCCTAAGATTTCATCTTACACCAGTCAGAATGGCTAAGATTAAAAATTCAGGAGACAGCAGGTGTTGGAGAGGGTGTGGAGAAAGAGGAACACTCCTCCACTGCTGGTGGGGTTGCAAATTGGTACAACCACTCTGGAAATCAGTCTGGCGGTTCCTCCGAAAACTGGGCACCTCACTTCCAGAAGATCCTGCTATACCACTCCTGGGCATATACCCAGAAGACTCCCCACCATGTAATAAGGATACATGTTCTACTATGTTCATAGCAGCCCTATTTATAATTGCCAGATGCTGGAAAGAACCCAGGTATCCCTCAACAGAAGAGTGGATGCAAAAAATGTGGTATATCTACACAATGGAGTACTATTCAGCCATTAGAAACAATGAATTCATGAAATTCTTAGGCAAATGGATGGAGCTAGAGAATATCATACTAAGTGAGGTAACCCAGACTCAAAAGGTGAATCATGGTATGCACTCACTAATAAGTGGATATTAACCTAGAAAACTGGAATACCCAAAACATAATCCACACATCAAATGAGGTACAAGGAGAAAGGAGGAGTGGCCCCTGGTTCTGGAAAGACTCAGTGAAACAGTATTCAGCAAAACCAGAACGGGGAAGTGGGAAGGGGTGGATGGGAGGACAGGGGAAGAGAAGGGGGCTTATGAGACTTTCGGGGAGTGGGGGGGGCTAGAAAAGGGGAAATCATTTGAAATGTAAATAAATTATATCGAATAAAAAAAAAGAAAAAAGAAAAAAAAAGAAAGAAGACACACACACACAAAAAAAGAGTGGATGCAAAAAATGTGGTATATCTACACAATGGAGTACTATTCAGCCATTAGAAACAATGAATTCATGAAATTCTTAGGCAAATGGATGGAGCTAGAGAACATCATACTAAGTGAGGTAACCCAGACTCAAAAGGTGAATCATGGTATGCACTCACTAATAAGTGGTTATTAACCTAGAAAACTGGAATACCCAAAACATAATCCACACATCAAATGAGATACAAGAAGAAAGGAGGAGTGGCCCCTGGTTCTGGAAAGAGTCAGTGAAACAGTATTCGGCAAAACCAGAACGGGGAAGTGGGAAGGGGTGGGAGGGAGGACAGGGGAAGAGAAGGGGGCTTACGGGACTATCGGGGAGTGGGGAGGGGCTAGAAAAGGGGAAATCATTTGAAATGTAAATAAATTATATCGAATAATAAAAAAAATAAATAAAAAAAAAGAAAGAGGACTTGGAGCAGAGATGTTTTATCTCAGGCTGAAAACTATTTATGAACATAGGAACCAATCTCTTGCATGCATTATCTAAACGGATGCTTTTGCTAGAGGTAGAGGCTAGGCTGGCTTCTCAACTAGAGTGGGAAAAAAGATAGCTGAATTTCTGATGCAGTATAAATCACATCCTGCTGATGTATGTCATAAAGGTTCAGTAAAATGACACAGTTAACATTTTATGTGTTTGATAAATTGAATCTGGTATTCTTTCTCTTTTCAGAAGTGTATAAGCCACTATTTTGAGCCAGAGGGAGGGAAAAAACTATTTTTCTGCTAGGATATTTTTCTAGAACTGATGGCTTCTATAGTAATAATCAGGATTGCTTCCCCACATAGTTTTATAAGGTACAAAGGAGGGTGACAGTGTTTGCTGGCAGACCCTTGTCTAATCTAAATTGTTCCCTTCTGGGCTCAAATGTCATTCCTATGCAGTAGAAGCAAAATAATCTCCATGTGATCTCTCTTCCTCACCTCTTCACCTCTTCATTCTTTCATGGAAGTTCCTGGTCATAGTTTGTTCCTACAGGCCCAGGGTACAGCTCACTTGTAGAGCACTTATCCAACTGATGTTCTCAATGAGGTCCTGGGTTTGATCCTGGAATCTCCAAAGCAGAGAAAAGGGGAAAAGAGAATTAGTCTTTAACAAGTTTTTTTTTTCATCTCTACAGGAAGAAACACTGTTACTTTAACTTAATAATCAAGCAGCCATGCTTTTTTTCTTTTATTAATTAAATTTTAATTGAACTTTGTGGCTCTTCTAGAAGTCCACTGGGGACCAGAATCATAAGGCAAAGAGAATTTAGAGCCTGCCCTCAGAAATTTCAATTTGAGTGAAAATTTGAGGCAAAAACCTAGCCTTATTCCTCAGTATAATTAGTCATCTGGACAGGATAGCCACAGGCATTAGAGTCTATCTGTGGAGTATCTAGCCATATTTTAGGTATGGTGGTGGGAATAATGACATTGGAGGAGGCTATGGTCCCATCGTAGGGCAGATGATTGGAAAAACCTGCTAGATAATGATACTGAGAGAGGAAAATAAATCTGAAATTGGTCAAAGAGAGATTTTATTCAAAAGTGGTTCTTTTTGTTTGTCTTTTTGGTTTGTTTTTGTTTTTGTCTTTTTGTTTCTTGTTTTTGAAATTTTAGAATTGTACTAGATGCAAACAACAAAACTATCTAAATTTGGAGATATCTGAAAGTTCATACAGAAATGATTTTTTAAAAATTAAGATTGAGAAAAGGACTGAAAATTGTTGGATTTGGAATGTTGAAATTAGCTCATGCCATGAGTATATGCCTAATCTTCTGTTTATCTAGAAAGGATATGAATTACAGAGTATTGTGATTTCAATATCCATGGCTTGGGTAAAATTCAAAGGGCTCCAGAAATTGAGACAAGTGTGGTTAAGAATCTGATAGTGTTCTGCAATTTGCCTATATTGGGCAATGGACACAAAGATTCAGTTAAATACATATTATATAGACAAAAATACAAATTACAGCACCCTGATCATGTTAACTAGGAACTAGAGGAAGCCTCAATGAGTCCTAAGCAGTGGTTCTTAGCAATAAGCCTCCCCCTTTTATCAGAAATGCAAAATGATGCTGGGATAGGTAGGACATTAGTAATTGTAGTTATTTTCCTGGTGCACAGAGATCAGAGGAAATTTAATCTTATCGACATCTAAAATGGTGCTATTAACCAAAGGGGTATTTGAGACAAGAGAACAGCCACGAGGTAGAATAAACATGGCAAATTCAAGAAGCATGAGAAATTAGTGCAATTGATCCCAGGAGTAGTAAGCTGTCAGGCTAATGCAGCAAATCAGAAAGCAACGTTTGCTTGGAACAAAATGCAGTAGTCAAACACACAGATTAGTATTGCCTTGTGAGATGAAGTAAAGTTATTTTAAAGGGAAATCTAGGCAGTATGCACTATCACACTACCAAAGAGGGTGACTAGAAAAACAAAGCTACCTCTGCAATGCTCAGGTAAGAGATCAAAACCTGGTTTGTCCTGAGAGAACAAATCATTGTGATTGCATCTATAAAGGCAAGAGGCAGAGTGAAATAAACAGTCCTAAGTCAGATAGGTGGTTATAAGGCCCTTAGTACTTGGTCACTGTTTTATAGTCATTCAAACAACTGATTACACTTAAAGATTTAACTAAGTATATCTGGTGATAATCCAGAGCCTTAGTTCCTTGTTCATTTTGGACATTAAATATCACTCCAACAAGTTCCCCTTAGAGGAGAGCCTCAAAATTTACTCAAAGGTATGCTTCCATTCTAACCCCCAGACATGAACTTCACATTGACCTCCCTGCATACTGCATGCAAGAAGTGAACTTCCCAGCTGGTAATACGGCTCAGTAGTGCAGTGCATGTGAAGCACACACAAGGCCCTGGACTTGGTCCCTAGGATTGAAAAATAAAAAGATTCCTAAAAATCAAAACCAAGACCACATTTCTTTCAAACAAGTGTTAATAAAATGTATTGGTGGATATTTAGCATAATGTTAACAATTATAAATATTAAGCCATTAGAATTTTTTACTATTTGCCTTGGTGAAAATAACTAAGAAGTGGCCATATAACTAACCATCACATGTAATTTGCAGATAGCACAGCTAGAGATGAAAAGATAAAAGAATGGATTATTGTATTGTCTTTTAGACTAAGTAAGCAACGGCAAGTCTCATTTTACATTGGCATGGGTTATTGTATATTAGTAGGAATTTAAGGTTGTATTTGTTACAACATTGTATTTCAGCTCTTGTTTATGACACATGTACATATAACTTTAATGTAAATCATTTAAATATTTAGTGTAAAGTTCTAGTCTTTGGGAGCTTCCAGTATAAACCCACTGTGATAAGAAAAGCAAGTTAGTAGTTGGTCACCTATAAATAATCTTACTTGTAGTCATTTTAGGAACTAGTTTAGTTAATTACAGAATAAAGCTTTATTTAGCCTCCTGTAGATGTTTACAAACTTAAGCTGAAAGTAAATATCTATAAACAAGCAACATTTGTCCATTCAGACATCATTTAGATAAGTGGTCCTCAAACACTTCAGAAATCTAAAGAATATGGCATTTAAGGCACTTTAATAATAAAAGGCTTTTCGGATAGAGAGACCTATCAGCTCCTGGCAGCACTCCCCAATGTACCTCAAAGAAGATGTCAAGTCCCAAAGAAACTCTCTTGGTAGCCACTGGGCAAAGAACTGCCCTTACCTCATCTGCTGACAATATGCTGTCCAAATTTTGGACAAGTGGGGCACTGGGAAGTCACTGCCCAGCTTTCCTGAAATAAGGAAGGCCAGTCCTTCAAAATTCCTGCTTCACACAAAAGCCTGTCAGATATTTTGGGCTTGTTGGCCAAAGACTGGATGACCTTCCAACAGAGGAACCTGTCCAGGTAGCTAGCAATCGCTGTCATTTCTATAATTTTGGAACTGGTTGCCCTACACTTCCTGTTTACTCCAGTAATATTTATCCTTCTCTGGTCTCTGATATGAGTAAAGACTAGATAGTTCTAATTTTACAGTTTTTCTTGTCATCAGATACAAAAAGAAAACTCACAAAAGATGTGCAACTTTATGAAGATATAAAAGCTTAAGTTGTGCAGGATCTAAGAAAGTGTTTTAGGGTCTAAAAAATAATGATAAAAGGAAGTTCTGATAAAGTGATTTAGGTATAGAACTTTGGACTCATCAAGATAGTATAGATAGTGTGGTATTCTCCAAGGTTGCCAAATAGAAATGGACTAGACATTGTTAATATCATTCTTGCATGATAGTTCTCATAATTTTTCCTTATTGTATATAGTTGATTGATGTTAAAGAAAAAGCCATTTATTGGACTAAAAGGGTGAAATATAGTAGAATTTGGGTTTCTTAAAAATCCCAATTATGTTATGTGAATATGCTTTTGTTTTAATCCCAGGTGTCAGATGAGAGGCAGGTGATGAAGATTTGCCTCATGCTCTTGCAGGGGCATGGTTTTATGAGCTGCAGATAGTTTCTGCAAGTGTGTGACATTTGGAACTTTTCAGAGGGAATAAATTACAGAGTCCCAAGAGAGGCCAGACATTCTCTGAGGCGGCTGTTGCTATCCCTACTGGTGGTGGTTCTTGTTGCTAGTCTAAAGTAGTCTAAATAAATCTACACACCCTGTTCACTCTACCCTTCTTTGTCAAGTGGTCATGAACAAAGAGATGATAAGAAGAAATTGGAAATATCCTGAAGACAAAGATTGTACTTTCCTCCAAGTAAATCAATGCCTAATCAGCAGGAAGTAGTCTAAAAAGGTCTATTCCCCCATTTCCCTTTAATCTTTCTCTACTACCTCATGTTTGGGACTTATAAAGGGTTAGGGTGGAATAGGGGTTGGAAGTGTGGTAAATGTAAGAACCCAATAAAAAAGTCTCCAAAATTGCACCTCCACGTAGCTTCTACTGTGGTTTAAATCTCTCAAAGGTTCACATTTGAACACCTGAGTTCCAGCTAGTGTTGTTGTTTTAGAAGGTTGTGGTACTTACAGAAAGGGGAGCCTCACTGGGAAGAAGTAGACCCATTGAAGTGGCCCTTAAAGTTTCATAATCTGGTTCCACTTCCTGCTCATGCCCTGCTTTCTATGGATGGATGTCATGTGACCAGCCAGCCTCCTGATCTTGCCATCATGGCTTCCTTGCCTGCTACCTTGTCCTTTGAAACTGTAAGCCAAAATCAACCTTTCTTTTTAAAGTTGTATTATTATAACAAGGAAAATGTAGCTAAGATAGCCTCTAATATTTTCTCTTGATATAATACAATATTGGAGGTGGGGTAAGATGTGAAAGAAATAGGTACATTTTGATTTATGTTTCTAGAAGTCCAAAAGCATGGTGTGAGCATTTTCTTGGGTCCTGGTGCGGAAAGAAATGAAAGAGCAAACATGAGCATACAAAAAAGAGACAAAATAGGGAATCTTGTTTCATGCTAACTCACTTTATAAAGTGTAATTCAAGGGAAGGACATTCCCTTTGAAGGCTTCATCTCCAAATACACCAAAGATTTTATGAGGAAACACACATCTTAAACTATATGTATCACATGGTTATTAGGGTAAGTACAATATGCCAGGGCATATACTTAGTGCCAGGAAGATAAAAGATTCATAAGATAAGACTCTGTAGTTTAAGACTGTATTGTAAAGGAAAGAAAAACAACAAAAAAAATTACTACTGCTACTATTACTGCTACTACTAGTAGTCGTAGTACTACTACACTACTACTGCTACTACTACACTACTACTGCTACTGATTCTACTACTACTACTACTACTACTTCTACTACTACTTCTACTAAATTGATCAGTGAGATGACTCAGTGGATAAAAGTACCTGCTCACCAGACATCAATCCAAAGAACTTTGTGTAAAAGGAGAGAACGAGCTCTCTTAAGTTGTCCTTTGACCTCCACATAAACAAACACCCACCTACGTGTATTTTATTATACATGCATCATAAGCCTATTTACAAACAGAGATAGCAATTCTTCCCATTATCTAGATTTGTGTCCCATCTATGTTTCTGTATGAGAGACTGAAACTGTTCTTTGCCTTTCTGAAGAGGATTTTAAGACACAAGAAAGCTGGGATGCTAAGGTTAGTACATCACTCAGTCAACAGGAGTGCAAAGAGTGTCCTGGCTATCTCAAAAAAAATTAGTCTGTCCCTTTCTGGACCAGAGATTCTCAGAGGTTGAGGGTATTCCTCTAACTTGCTATTTAAATTGATACTTGTATTTAAAATCCTTTAACTTGGACCTGGCATTGATATTTTGAACATATATGATGACTTTCATGATGACTTTTATATATACAGTGATAGAGAAACTCATCAAGCCTTCTTTATGCCAATTCCTAGAACACTTGCCTGGGTGCAGAAAGATTTGAATAAAGACTTTCTTTATCCATACATACACTATATACTAGAATATCCACTTCGGGCTATTATATGTGTCTGGTTAGGACAGCCCTTACCTCATTTGAAATTAACGTAGATAGATGTGAAAAGCATAAACACATTCACGTCCATTTTATAACTTCATACTAGTAATAGCAGAGTCTTGAATTACTACTTGACAGATAAACAAACTGAAGTTTCAGAGAAGATCCGTGGCTCTGGGTCAGGCAGGACTTGTAACTCCTTCACTGCTCTTCCTCAGCTCTGGTCCTTGCCTTTTCAGATTCTCTACTGAAATAGACTACACAGTCTATTCTTATGACCTAGTAGCAAAATTTCATTACATTCCATAAATCTGTTAGCTAAAGAATGTAATTCCTGTTTAACTTGAGAGCCTGGATGTCTTAAGGCAGACTTGTACTACAATAATTCCTCTAATTTGTGAGCACATTTTCACATATATTATGCACTTGGAATAAACTAGACACTAACTCCTACTCCAGTGTAAATGGAGAAAAAAGTATCTCTCTAGAGCATTATTCAACATAAAACTCATGAAATAATTCACAGAGGCCCAAGGTTCATCCTGCCTAAGCAAATTAAACAATTTTGTTAGCCCTGATGTCTTCTGTTAGAAGTGAAATGTATAACTGTATTGGCTCTGCACTACACAGCATCCGGAAGCCTTTGTTTGCATTCAGCTAGGGCTATTTATACTACAGGATATTGATATTCTTCTACTTAATCAAAAAATATTACAAGTGAAAATAAACACACGTTCTTTTTGTATTCAAAGCCAAAACAAATAAAAAAGTGATAGAAAATTGTCTATCAACATTTTGGATGTAGCCCTCATTCTTTTTTCATTCTCCTCATGTCTTTAATTTTTGACCAATTACAGTCAGAACATGTCAGAAGATACATAATTCAACACAACCCTTATTATATTACATGCATTTGTCCAAGTTCATGAAAAGCAAAATTGAATAATATTGACGTGGAAATGAAGAGGTAATAAATATACTTTATCCTGCATGGAAGTGTCATAGAAGGCTAGTCAATTTGGAGTGCCATCGTGTTCATATCACAATAGCATCACTTCTGTTAAGGGAAGAATGAAGAAATCACCTAGGAATAAAATTAGAAATTCATACTTTAGATGATACAATGGAAAATTCAATTCTGGAATGTTACTGTAAAGGAAACCTCAGTTTCCTGAAGGTTCTGATTAGACTTAAAACAATAGACTTCATTCATACACCAAAATTAAATAAATCTCAAAAAGTGGATTTTCTACTTAAGAACTCTTTATGGTTTATGGAAACACGCCAGTGCCCCTTCTTCCTGGTTCTGCCTCCTTCTGTTAACATCCTGCATTGGGATGGTCATTGTATCACAGTTGATGGAATAATTTTGATATATCACTGAGTATATTTTTTATAGAAAAGTTTCAGAGTCATATAAATTAAAAGAAACCTCTCCTGGAACTCAATTTGTAGCCCTGGTTCAAACCCAGACATCCACCTGCCAAGTGGCACCACACCCTGCCTGGCTGTATCTGGGAGAAATTTTAAGACATAAGTTTCCACAGCTTTCAATGGTAACTTCCAAAGACCATTTCCCTTTCTTCTACCTCTTTCCCTCTTTCCCTCGCTCCCACCTTTCCTTTCTGCCTTGCATTTTTTTTGTTTTCATAGCTTTGTTCTATCATTCTTTTTTTCATTCCTTTTGTGTCAGGATCTTGTTGTTTAGCACAGGCTGCAATCTTGGTCTTATTTCCCAAGTGGTCGGACTACAGGTATGTGCCATGATACATGACTCTAGCTGTCTCATTTCCTTTGGCAGGACAGGAAATACCAACCATGTCATTATGATGATGATGATGATGATGATGATGATGATGATGATGATGATGATGTAGAATACAAAGAACAGAGACCAAGAAAAAAATCAACTTTATTTTGATGTCTTCAAGTCAGTGAAACATTTCCATGCCTTGAGGTTTTCCTTACATTAGTTGAAAATCTATTGAACTAGTAAGTTCTCTTTGTCATTTCAACTGCCTCAGTTGGATTTCCATTACTTATAACATAAGTGTTTTGATAGCACTCTCAAAATTGTAACTGTGTTTTGCTGTTATAGATGGACATTAAGGTCACCTGCTACAATAAAGATTTTATAAATCCAGCATTGGGGGTGGGGGGGGGACTCTGGTTAAGAGAACTAGCACCTACATGCCAGATCATGACTAGCAATAACTCTAGCTAGTGGATCCTGCATGGTTTTCTCACTTCTGTCAGCACCAGACACTAATGTGGTGCACAGACAAAACTACAGACAGAATACCATGCACTTGAAATTTATTTAAAAAAAATTCTGTAAACCATTGGCATTTGAGATAATTTTCAACACATTTCTTATTTAACTGTCTTCCTCTGTATTTGGATGTCATATGTTGGCACCATGTTGCACGTGGCTGTTGATGCATCAGGAGATAACCATGCTTGAAGAAATAGTGTCAGGTTGCAAATTTTGACTGCATTAATCATTTCTCAAAAAGGCACAACAAAAGAGAGTTCATTACATGTTTATGTAAAATTAGAGGAGGAGAGGCATAATACAATATTCTGTTATATAATTTTTTTAATTCGATATAATTTTTATTTACATTTCAAAATGATTTCCCCTTTTCTGGCCCCCCCCCCCACTTCCCGAAAGTCACATAAGCCCCCTTCCCCCCCCTATTTTCCCACCCAACCCTTCCCACTTCCCTGTTCTGTTTTTGACCTATACTGCTATACTGAGTCTTTCTAATCTTTCTATACTAATATATAGAAATACTGAGTCTTTCTATATTAATCCTCTGGGTATATGCCCAGGAGTGGAATAGTCAGATCTTCCAGAAGTGACATGCCCATTTTCTGAGGAACCGCCAGACTGATTTCCAGAGTGGTTGTACCAATTTGCAACCCCACCAGCAGTGGAGGAGTGTTCCTCTTTCTCCACATCCTTGCCAACACCTGCTGTCTCCGGAATTTTTAATCTTAGCCATTCTGACTGGTGTAAGGTGAAATCTCAAGGTTGTCATCTGGAATAACAAAAAACCGAGGACAGCTAAAACTATTCTCAACAACAAAAGAACATCTGGAGGAATCAGTATTCCTGACCTCAAGCAATACTACAGAGCAATAGTGACCCCCTTCACAATAGCTACAAGCAGCATAAAGTATCTTGGGGTGACTCTAACCAAACAAGTGAAAGACCTATATGACGAGAACTTCAGATCTCTGAAGAAGGAAATCAATGAAGATCTCAGAAATGGAAAAACCTTCCATGCTCGTGGATTGGCAGGATTAATATAGTTAAAATGGCCATCTTATCAAAGGCAATCTATAGATTCAATGCTATTCCCATAAAAATCCCAACACAGTTCTTTATAGAGCTAGAAAGAGTAATTCTCAAATTCATCTGGAATAACAAAAAACCCAGGATAGCTAAAACTATTCTCAACAGTAAACGAACTTCAGGGGGATTCAATATCCCAGACTTTAAACTCTACTACAGAGCAATAGTGATAAAAACTGTATGGTATTGGTACAATATCAGGCAAGCGGATCAATGGAATAGGATTGAAGACCCAGAAATGAACCAACACACCCATGGTCACTTGGTCTTCGACAAAGGAGCTGAAAGCATCCAGTGGAAAAAAGATATTCTTTTCAACAAATGATGCTGGTTCAATTGGAGGTCAGCATGCAGAAGAATGCGCATCGATCCATTCTTATCTCTTTGTACCAAGCTCAACTCCAAATGGATGAAGGACCTCCACATAAAACCTGACACACTGAAACTAATCGCAACGAAACTGGGGAAGACCCTGGAAGACATGGGCACAGGGGAAAAGTTCCTGAATAGAACACCAATAGCTTATGCTCTAAGATCAAGAATTGAAAAATGGGACATCATAAAACTACAAAGTTTCTGTAAGGCAAAGGACACCGTCAAAAGGACAAAACGTCAACCAACAGACTGGGAAAGGATTTTCACCAACCCTAAATCCAGCAGAGGGCTAATATCTAAAATATACAAAGAACTCAAGAAAGTAGAACCCAAAGAACCAAATAACCTCATTAAAAAGTGGGGTACGGAGCTAGACAAAGAATTTTCACATGAAGAACTTCGGAGAGCTGAGAAACACCTTAAGAAATGTTCAACATCATTAATCATTAGGGAAATGCAAATCAAAACAACCCTGAGATTTCATGTCACACCAGTCAGAATGGCTAAGGTCAAAAACTCAGGAGACAGCAGGTGTTGGTAAGGATGTGGAGAAAGAGGAACACTCCTCCACTGCTGGTGGGATTGCAAGATGGTACAACCACTCTGGAAATCAGTCTTGTGGTTCCTCAGAAAACTGGTAGTGTCACTTCCTAAGGACCCTGTTATACTACTACTGGGCATATATCCAGAGGATTCTTCAGCATGCAATAAAGACACATGCTCCACTATGTTCATAGCAGCCCTATTTGTAGTAGCCAGAAGCTGGAAAGAACCTAGGTGTCCTTCAACGGAGGAATGGATAAAAAAAACGTGGTATATTTACACAATGGAGTACTATTCAGCCATTAGAAACAATGAATTCATGAAATTCTTAGACAAATGTATGGAGCTGGAGAACATCATACTAAGTGAGGAAACCCAGTCTCAAAAGATCAATCATGGTATGCACTCACTGATAAGTGGATATTAGCCTAGAAACTTTGAATACCCAGGACATAGTCCACAAATTAAATGATGTCCAAAAAGAATGGAGGAGTGGCCCCTGGTTCTGGAAAGACTCAGTGCAAGAGTATAGGGGAACCAGCACCATTTGTTGAAAAGGCTATCTTTTTTCCATTGGATGTTTTCAGCCTCTTTGTCGAGGATCAAGTGGTCATAGGTGTGTGGGTTCATTTCTGGATCTTCAATCCTGTTCCATTGATCCTCCTGCCTGTCACTGTACCAATACCATGCAGTTTTTAACACTATTGCTCTGTAGTATTGCTTGAGGTCAGGGATACTGATTCCCCCAGATTTTCTTTTGTTGCTGAGAATAGTTTTAGCTATCCTGGGTTTTTTGTTGTTCCAGATGAATTTGATAATTGCTTTTTCTAACTCTGTGAAGAATTGAGTTGGGATTTTGATGGGTATTGCATTGAATCTGTATATTGCTTTTGGCAAAATGGCCATTTTAACTATATTGATTCTACCGATCCATGAGCATGGGAGGTTTTCCCATTTTTTGAGGTCTTCTTCCATTTCCATCTTCAGAGTCTTGAAGTTCTTGTCATATAGATCTTTCACATGTTTGGTAAGAGTCACCCCAAGATACTTTATAGTGTTTGTGGCTATTGTGAAGGGGGTCATTTCCCTAATTTCTTTTTCAGCCTGCTTATCCTTTGAGTATAGGAAGGCCACTGATTTGCTTGAGTTGATTTTATAACCAGCCACTTTGCTGAAGTTGTTTATCAGCTCTAGGAGCTCTCTAGTGGAGTTTTTTGGGTCACTTAGGTAGACTATCATGTCATCTGCAAATAATGATAGTTTGACTTCTTCCTTTCCAATTTGTATCCCTTTGACCTCCTTATGTTGTCGAATTGCCCGAGCTAGTACCTCAAGTACAATATTGAAAAGATAAGGAGAAAGGGGGCAGCCTTGTCTGGTCCCTGATTTCAGTGGGATTGCTTCAAGTTTCTCTCCATTTGATTTGATGCTGGCTACCGGTTTGCTGTATATTGCTTTTACTATGTTTAGGTATGGGCCTTGAATTCCTGTTCTCTCCAAGACTTTAAGCATGAAAGGATGCTGAATTTTGTCAAATGCTTTTTCAGCATCCAATGAAATGACCATGTGGTTTTGTTCTTTGAGTTTGTTTATGTAGTGGATTGCGTTGATGGATTTCCGTATATTGAACCAACCCTGCATTCCTGGGATAAAGTCTACTTGATCATGGTGGATGATCGTTTTGATGTGTTCTTGGATTCGGTTGGCAAGAATTTTATTGTGTATTTTTGCATCGATGTTCATGCTGGTTCAACTGGAGGTCAGCATTCAGAAGAATGCGAATTGATCCATTCTTGTCTCCTTGTACTAAGCTCAAATCCAAATGGATCAAGGACCTCCACATAAAGCCAGACACTCTGAAGCTAATAGAAAAGAAACTGGGGAAGACCGTTGAGGACATCGGTACAGGGAGAAAGTTTCTGAACAGAACACCAATAGCGTATGCTCTAAGAGCAAGAATTGACAAATGGGACCTCATAAAATTACAAAGTTTCTGTAAGGCAAAAGACACCATCAAGAGGACAAATCGGCAACCAACAAATTGGGAAAAGATCTTCACCAATCCTACATCAGATAGAGGGCTAATATCCAATATATATAAAGAACTCAAGAAGTTAGACTCAAGAAAACCGAACAACCCTATTAAAAATGGGGTACAGAGTTAAACAAAGAATTCTCACCTGAAGAACTTCGGATGGCGGAGAAGCATCTTAAAAAATGCTCAACTTCATTAGTCATTAGGGAAATGCAAATCAAAACAACCCTGAGATTTCATCTTACACCAGTCAGAATGGCTAAGATTAAAAATTCAGGAGTCAGCAGGTGTTGGAGAGGGTGTGGAGAAAGAGGAACACTCCTCCACTGCTGGTGGGGTTGCAAATTGGTACAACCACTCTGGAAATCAGTCTGGCGGTTCCTCCGAAAACTGGGCACCTCACTTCCAGAAGATCCTGCTATACTACTCCTGGGCATATACCCAGAGGATTCCCCACCATGTAATAAGGATACATGCTCTACTATGTTCATAGCAGCCCTATTTATAATTGCCAGATGCTGGAAAGAACCCAGGTATCCCTCAACAGAAGAGTGGATGCAAAAAATGTGGTATATCTACACAATGGAGTACTATTCAGCCATTAGAAACAATGAATTCATGAAATTCTTAGGCAAATGGATGGAGCTAGAGAACATCATACTAAGTGAGGTAACCCAGACTCAAAAGGTGAATCTTGGTATGCACTCACTAATAAGTGGATATTAACCTAAAAAACTTGAATACCCAAAACATAATCCACACATCAAATGAGGTACTAGAAGAAAGGAGGCGTGGCCCCTGGTTCTGGAAAGACTCAGTGAAACAGTATTCGGCAAAACCAGAACGGGAAGTGGGAAGGGGTGTGTGGGAGGACAAGGAAAGAGTAGGGGGCTTATGGGACTTTCGGGGAGTGGGGGGGCTAGAAAAGGGGAAATCATTTGAAATGTAAATAAATTATATCGAATAAAAAAATTAAAAAAAAAAGAGTATAGGGAAATTCCAGAACAGGGAAGTGGGAAGTGGTAGAGGGAAGAATAGGGGAACGCAAGAGGGTTTATGGGACTTGCGGGGAGTGGGGACCCAGAAAAGGGGAAATCATTTGCAATGTAACTAAAAAAAATAAATAATAATAATAATAAAAATAAATAAATAAATAAAATGGTAAAGACACTCATTTCTTCTGAGAATTAAGAATAAAATTTTGAGATAAAAAGTGAAGTTTTGGGGGCTAGAGATATGGCTCAGTAGTTATGAGTACTGTCTGCTCTTCCAGAGGTCCTGGGTTTAATTCCCAGCAATCAAATGATGGCTCACAACCATCTATAATGTGATCTGATGCCCTCTCAGACATGCAAGTGTACATGCAGATAGAACACTCATATACATAAAATAAATAAAACTTTAAAAAGTGATTTCTTGCTGAATAATATTTCTCCATGATATATGGAAGATGTGTAGTATATTGTGATTTACTTTAATGACTAAACACTAACATAATTTCAATAATAATTTAAATTAGAAAATTTTAAAATTTTCTTTTATTTTTGAGATTATAATATAGTTAACTCACTTTCCTCTTCCCTGTCCTCCTTCCGAGCCCTTCTGTATATCCTTACTTGCTGTTTTTCAAATTCATGCTATTTTTCATTTTTGTTATATATACATATATATGTATACATGTTTGTATATACACATGAATATATTCATAAATACATAAATACAACCTTCTCAATCTATTTGAAGTTACATATACATAGGTTTTTAAGACTGACAATTTTGTATTAGATAACTAATTGGTATGCTCTTATTTTTGTCAAAATACAAATCAAATATTTTCATATTTTCTTTATATATAATGTGAGTTGGTTATCTTATGCAAAAAATATATAGTTAAGATACACTCAAATACTTTAAACTTGACATTTGAGAATGACAATAAGAATTTAACTATGTAGTCTATTTGAATATCACCTGTTTTCTCACTTATGGCTTGCATGCATAAAAAGTCTTAGAATGGAAATAATAATTTAGCATTGATAGAGAAAATACTACTTCTTTTTCATTGTGTCTTCTAATAGATAAAACAGTAGACTTGTACCTGCGCACACAAATGCAGTAGTTTATGCATCTAAGGACAGGATCACAAAGGTTCTTTTGTTCAGAAATGGAATTTAAAACTATGTCAGTGCTTCCAAAGAAACCACATAAATAATGAAGTAAATGTAGTTCGTCTGAGTAGCATGTCAACAACCTGATGGCCTTACCTTCTAAACTCATGAGAGATGTTCTCTCTCAAGTCTGAGCACTGCTTTTCCAAGGCAGGATGTCAAAGATGGAAACACAAGTACTTTGCTGACTCTGAAACCTGTTTCCCTTGAGGTCATGAGGTTAAAGTATAGGGTTAACAAACCTTCTAAGTCCAAACAACCAGAGACTAAGTCTGACAAGTCAACATTGAGGCTGGCTACCAGAGGCTGTCTCTAATTTTGTTTTTGTTTTTGTTTTGAGACAAGGCGTTGATTTGTGGTCCTGGTGGGCCTGAAATTCACTTTGTTGACAAGGCTAGCCTTGAACTAAAAGAGATCAGTTGAGGCTTGGTCTGCTGCTATGTATTGTAATGCTAAATACTGGCCTTGATAGCCTATGGAAGGAGGAGGTCCTCAGCGTATACCAAAGGCTTCTATGTAGCCTTTGCCCCCAAGTTATCCCTGATTGGTGAATAAAGATGCCTACAGCTTATAGCAGGGCAGAAGAGAGATAGGCGGAGTTTTGGTTCCCAGGCTTGGGGTTAGAGGCAGGACAATAAGGGGGAGAGACAGAAGGTGGAGGGAGAAATGAGAAGACATATGGGGTAGGTTAATCTTGAAATCATGACCATGAAGGCTGGCCAATTGGAGTTAAGAGCATTCCAGATAGAACATGGCAAGTAATATTTATAGGAAAGTGGACATAATAGCATATAGGGTAGATATTTGTCAAGCTCTAGTGCTTTAAAGGCTTATTATAAATATAAAAGATTTGTGTCTTTTATCTGAGAACTGAATGATCAAAGCCAGGGTAGAAACCTCTGCTTGAGATTAAATGTTTACTGCAATAGAGATCCATTTGCCTCTACTTCCCAAATGCTGGGATTAAAGGCAGTCTCCATCATACCTAGTTAGTTCTAGAGTCTTAAGCTACTTAGGACTTCAAGCAGCCTTAATTGAAAACAACGTGTTAACCTCACCTCAAACTGACATCTTAAAATATTAAAGTGGGGCAGCATAAACATATTTAAGGGTGTGAACATGTTTTATATAACAATGGGAAACATATTTTTTTCTTAATCAGCAAATTAGTAATTATCAGTGTTATATCCCAAAATGATTCAGGAAGACTCTATTACTAGTACCATCCTGATACTACAGATGTCCAAGGGATGCTCTAAAAACCTCCCTAATAGTATCTGTATGCAACAGATGTCCAGGGAAAGTTTTCAATCACAACAGATCTGTGTGCTATAGATGACAAGGAAAGAGGTCCCTGTCTAGTAGGATCTGGGATCTATAGATGTCCAATGCTTAGCTTATACCAACTGTAAGAGTTAGGGCTTTTGTGTATATTCAAACAGAAATATTGTTAAATGATTTAAAAATTAAAACCATCAATGATTTTGGTGGTTTTGACACATTTCTTGTACTAAAATGATCTGGCTGAAGACAAGGTATATTTATGTTCAAACATGTAGAGAATGAAATTAAGAGGTAGAATTTAATTTTTTTAAAAAAAGATTTGCCTCATGGTGATTATAAAATTATGCTCAAAGCAAAAATTTAAGGAACTATGTCCTACAATGCCTATTTGTTACTGGTTAAATGAATAGCATAAGTGGTTTCTGGCAATGGAGTCACAAATACGTCATCGTTTTATTTTCTCAGAAAAATACTTATTTCTGAAATACAATTGGTTTTAGAGAGATCTTTGAAAAAGTAACATGCCTTGAACCGTGTCTTCATGTGTTATTTTTATCAAAAAAATAACAAACCCAGCTCCTTTGATAAAATTTAAGGATTCTTTTTAAAAAAAAATAAGCAATACTAGTATATTTTTTCAGAAATTCCAACAGTTACTCTAAAGTTCTTTTATTAATATAGAAATTATTGGTAATAATGTTAATTAAATATTTATATGAACAATGAATGCAACTATTTCCATTCAAATTTTACTTTGTAATCAAGCAAGCATGCTCTTTACCTGATACAAAACCATGTACTGGTGAGGGAACACTTTTTCGTTTAATATTCTTATTCATATTTTTCTTGATGCTTATTTGTAGATTTCTATTGATGTAATAGTTTGCAAGAAAAAGAGCTCATGTCTCTGCCTGAAGGTGGAATCTTATGAATATGCAAATAATGTTTTGATGTAAAGAAGTTTCTCTTTGGAAGGATGCAGTGCCTTCTTGAGTTATATTGAATATTAGCCATAGCTTAGGATACAAAGCATATGAACACTTGTGTTTTGCTTCCTGGTTACAAAAAGCATTAGTGCTGCTGAACCTGGTCTTCTCAATTTAGGTTGATGCTTTGTTATAGAAAAAAATAAATAACTGGCATTTAATTTTCATTTTATAGAAAAGTAGTGAACCAGCATAAGAAAAGATGTATGGATTGTCTGCTCTGTATGTTATAGTGTACTTTTTAAATGCAAATTCTGAGGCACATCTTTTAGCAGTTTTAATTTAACCCAATTCAATGAGTCCAGGTGGCTTAAAAATGTTTCTTTGGTGAGTTCTGTAGAATATGCCAATTTTTAAAAAAAATAGTATCTCGTACCATAAAAATATACTACTGATGTTTGACTTCAGCTCTAGACAAAAATCTTGCACACAAACCCCAGGAAAGTATTAGGTTGGGAACTTAGCAAGAGAGCAGCCCTGACCTCTGAAGCTATTGTCAGTGTCTAGACAGACAGATGTGTTCCCTATCCAGGGTTAGAGTGGCCCTCAGCTGGAGAGGATTGCCTCACTTTCACCTTTTCTCTAAATACCAACCCAGTGATTCTCAAACTTCAGTGTAATCAAAAATATCTGGGGATCTTGATAAAAATACCAAGGCCCAGGTCCTATCCTAACTTAATGAATCTGGGCCACTATGTTCTTTATAGGAGATTCTGATATATACCAAAGTTTGGGAATCACTTCTCTAAACAAAACCTTAAAAGAGACTATCAGGATAATAAATGGGAACCTAGGAAGTAGGTCAAGCATCTCTAAAATATTTGAAGTATAGCTAAAGTTAAATAGAATAATGTTTTTAAAGAAAGAAAAGGAAGAAATCCTACCTCTGTGTGGACTCTCATGAAGCAACAATGAAGCTGCTATTTTATTTCTCACATTAAAAATATAAGAATGAAATTGCCTTATGATATTTAAATTAATTTGCAGTTAAGGCAAGTAGGCCCTTGGAAGCAATCTATAGTAGTACGTATAAAGGTGAGACAGAGTATTGAAGGATTATGAAAATAGCCAAGAGTATATAATAGGGCCAATATATAACTACAACTATGAAAGAAATGGAGAAAAAAAGAATCCAGCTGACACATTTTGCCCTTCCTATGAAAAGACTGTGTTAAAAAGAAATGTACACTTACTCAAGGTTATATTCTCACATTTAAAGATTTGGAGCTAGGCATCTCAGATGAAAGGGAATGTGTGATGTTGAGGTTCAAGTGATCTGAGGGTAAGTGGAAAGGGGTGGGCTCTAATTAGGGAGGAGAAGATAAATACAGACGGGGAAAAGAAGATAACAATAGAAAGGATGTCTGAAAGAGGTATACGAAAATCACAGTATTATCTGTATACTTGAAAATAAATATAATATATTTAAGTTTGCATATACATGAACATACATAGTTTAAATGAGATTTTTCTAATGGCTGTGTCCCAAAGTCATAGTCAAAACCAAACCAAACAAACAACAAAAACAAAATAAAGAAGCCCAGCACAAAGTTTGAGTCCACCTTTGAGTTGTTAACAGTTGTCCAAGAGATTTCCAAAACCTTATAGGCTATTTCTATTGTCCATGATTGCCCTGCAGAAGTTGAAAGCAAGTCTGTACTGCTGAAAGCACTGTGTATTTCAGAGACAGGATCCAAATGACCTGTACCTGATGCATAAGACTCCCTTCTAAAGACTAGCTTTTATGGACCAGAAGGTACCATGCAAGCTTCCAGGGAACAGAATCAAGCAACAGTCCTACCTATCTGTGGTGACTTTAACCCACAATGACCAGCCTGGTGTGATAACCCTAAGAGTACAATAGTGCCACACATACCTCTCAAAATGGACTTTGGTCCACTCTACAAGAGGAAGCTCATGCCTGGTACTGGAAACCTAGACAACTCCTCAGGGCTGGGGAAGTAGTAGATCTTAGAGGAGAATTGATCTATAACCACCACTTTATTAAACTACCATAACCCCTAATTACATTCTAGGTTGTTATCGTTATACTTACAGATAAGTGTAGTTCTTCAATCTCACCAAAGGAACTTCACTTTGCATCAGATAAAGACTTACAAAATACCTCAATGGGCCAGAATGAACAGTTGGAGATTCTAGTTCCAGCTGATTCATCTACACCACAACTCCTACATCTAAGGTTCAGGGATCATTGTCAAAGAGGAACGTAGAACGATTTTATAAGCTATCAGAACAGGGAGTTTACAATCAAATTGTATCTCCAAGAAATGATAGGGTACATCCAGGAAGTGTCACTAATATGGTTTACAAACAAGGATGACACCAATATACACAGTTGAAAAGACCTCAGGCCTACCCAAGTTACTACACACAACTAAGGAATGCTGACTGCAAAGAAAGAGTCTTCCCTAGGGAAGAACACACAAATCGGATTTTCAATATCAACTGGGCATCTGTGAAAACACAAATATGAGTAACATGATACAGACTAATCTGGTTGGATGTATGCATATATGTGTAAGAACCATTAAAGAAAAGGAGGCCATGGAACAGGAGCAAAGATGGAGTTATACGAGAGAGGATGGAGGGCAGAAAGGAAGAAGAAAAGGATGCAGTTGTATTATATCCTCAAAGACAAAACAAAATTTAAAAAACACACAACCAAATTTTAAAGAAATTAGAAGCGATTTTCCTTATTTCATTTTTAATTTAAGTAAACATTTCTTAATTCATTGAAAGAAATTTTACAATGTATTTAGACCATATCCACCCTCAAGTTATCTGAGATATACTGTACCTCCCTACCCCACCCAACTTCCATTTTTCTCTCTCTCTCTCCATCCCTCCCTCCAATTTAATATATCATTAACTTTAAATTTGTGCTGTCTATATATTTTGTGTATAGTAGCATCCACTGCAACTGTGGTGAGCCTGTCAGAAGCCACAACCTTTCAAGAAAAATCTCTCTCTTCCCTAGAAGCCATCAAATATCTCTAGCTTTCAATTAGGGATGGAGGTTTGTCAGTTTGACCCACAAACTAGAATTTCCTGAAAAGAGGGAACTCCAACTGAGAAAATGCTTTCATGAGATCTGGCTCTAGGGCATTTTCTTAGTGATTGATGGGGGAGAGTCCAGAACATTATGGGTGGTGCCATCCCTCAGATGGAGGCTCTGGTAGAAGGCAGGCTGAGAAAGCAGGAGTCTTCCATAGCCTATTCACCAATTCCTGCCTCCAGGTTCCTACACTGCTTGAGTTCCTGTCCTGACTTCCTTCCATAATGAACTTTTGCTGTGTGTAAGTCAAATACACCTCCAGAACATGCTTTTGCTCATGGTGTTTCTTCACAGGAATAGTAACCATAACTGAGACAGGGTTCATGATCATTACTAATACCATGTTCAAATGGCTTGATCGTTCATAGGTTTTGTGCAGATGGCCACAGCTAAAGTGAACTCATTAGTGTAACAATCTTGCCATGACCAGAAGATACTGTTTAGCTGGAGTCTTTCTAATCTCTGTCTCTTACAATCAATCTTCTTTCTTTTACAATGGACCTGAACACAGTCACTTACTCTATAGTTATTTACTGGTCATGAGTTCCTGCTTTTATTGTCATCTATAACACAGGAAAACTTCTCTGATTAGGTCTGAGAGCTGCTGTAATCTACAGGTAGGGAGCTACAAATGCATAGGGCAGCTTGATATTATAGCCACATTCTACCAAGTTTTATGTCAACTTGATACAAGATGGAGGCATTTGAAAACGGGGAGCCCCAGCTGAGGAAATGAGAGATTGCCTGAAAACAACAAGAATTCCTGCCTCTAGTTTTATGCCTTAATTTTCTGTTCTAACAGCTCTGGATGATAGACACCAAGTAGTAAAATGAAAATAATTCTTCCTTCCCCATGTTTATTTTGGTTATTGTGTTTTTATCACAGCACTAGAAACTCGAAGATGTCCCATTTCACAAAATAATATTGTAGGTTCATTCCTGGTGCCTATGTGCTCCTATTCATAGATTCTTGGCCAGATTTACAGTACCAGTTCCAGATTTACAGTTTACTCCCTCTTTACAGCAGGAGGCCTGTGCAGCCAGTGTTAAATCCAATAACAAAGAAGTTGGTTGTCCCCACCCTAACATTTATCCTAGCATTGAACCTGTGGACACATTGTGTCACACTAGTTCTTACTGCAATTTACAGTCATAGAATTTGCTAAGAATATTGGTGCTTGATTGCTCTCTAGCAGCCTATGTCGCATGATCTACCACTTTGAGGGCCTGCCAATATGGAAGAAGCTTAATAAAAACTTAATCTCTTCATGCCCTGTGAACAATGTTGTTTTCAACAGTTCATTCTCATCATTAGATTTTGTTGGACAACTAAGAACAATGGTAATAACCTGCATTGTTTTGGGGGTGTCAGGGATGTGTCAGACAAACAATTTGAGGGAATATAACCTAAATCTAGCACCAAGCTTTTTATTTGAAGACCTGTGGCTTCTGGGATGAGCATAATCCTACAGGTAGGATAACTACTATTAAATTCATATATGCATAATGTATATCTACACGTGTAAACACACATATATAATACATATATAATGCATATATATATATATATATATAAGTTTTCACATGGATTTTTTCAAATATCATGCTCCAATTCTCTCCTCTGCCTCACTCTACTATGCTCCTAACTTAAATCTTTATCCGCATTACTTTCCTTTTCTCCACCATATCTCCTTATCTACTATCTACTTCCTTTAAGATCTTTCCCCCCCCCCTCCTTATGAATAGTCTCTTTCTAGTTTCCTGGATTCTACAGGTACTCCAAATTAAACACACTAATCTAAAGATTTAAGTCTAACATGTACATATGAATGAGAATATGAAATGTTTTCTTTCAGCAGACAAGAACAAGCTACTAAGCCTTGAAAGTACAAAGACAGCATGTAAATGCATATCGTTAACTGAAAGAAGCTATTTTACAAAGGATATGTATTATATAATTTCATCTTCTTAACAGTCTAGACCAGGCACAAATGTAAAGAAAAAAATGGAAGACAAAAGTGCCACAGTGTATTTAAGATCTTTCAACAACAGGCAGACCGTGCCTGAAACTAACAGTCAGCTCCCCAAGGCTAAGGAGTTTTGGATACAGGGAGAGAAGCAGGACAGTCCTTAACCTCACTGTAAATATTTATTTTTACACACATAAATAAGTATGTGTGCATATATGAATTTAATAGGAGTCATCCTACCTGTAGCATTTTGCTCATCCCAGATGCCACAGGTCTTCAAATAAAAAGCTTAGTGCTAGATCCTCGCCAAGGAAACTATTTATTTCTTTATTTTTTTAGAGAGGAGACAGAGAAGGAGAGAGAGAGAGAGAGAGAGAGAGAGAGAGAGAGAGAGAGAAGCAATTCAGGCTCCTACCTGGCTGTTGCTAAGTAACTGTTGAGAGGAGCCTAAAAGGAATGCAAAAATGCTAACAGCTACAGTTATAGAAACAGCAACTGCATGCTATTGGCACAGTGACAGGCAGGTAGATCCATGGAATAGAATTGAAGACCCAGAAATGAACCCACACACCTATGATCACTTGATCTTTGACAAAGGAGCTAAAAACCATCCAGTGGAAAAAGGATAGCCTCTTCAACAAATGGTACTGTTTCAACTGGTGGCTAGCATGCAATAGAATGCAAATTGATCCATTCTTATCCCCTTTTACTAATCTCAAGTCTGAGTGGATCAAGGGCTTCCACATAAAATCAGACACACTACAACTGATAGAAAAAAAAAAAAACTGGGGAAGAGCCTTGAACACATAGGCACAGGGGAAAATTTCCTGAACAGAACTCCAATAGCCTATGCCCTAAGATCAAGAATTGACAAATAGGACCTCATAAAATTGCGAAGTTTCTGTAAAGCAAAGGCTACTGTCAATAGGACAAAACAGCAACCAACAAACCTGGGAAAAGATCTTTACCAACCCTACATCCAACAGAGGGCTAATATTCAGGATATACAAAGAACCCAAGAAGGTAGACTCCAGAGAATGAAATAACCCTATTAAAATGGGGTACAGAGCTAAACACACCTGTACCCCATTTTCAGATGATTTTCACCTGAGGAATATCAAATGGAAATGTTAGCATCCTTAGTCATCAGGGAAATGCAAATCAAAAAACCCTGAGATTTCACCTCACACCAGTCAGAATGGTTAAGAAAAAGAACTCAAGGGACAGCAAGTGCTGAAGAGGTTATGGAAAAAGAGGAACACTCCTCTACTGCTGGTGGGATTGCAATCTGGTAAAACCACTTTGGAAATCAGTCTGGCAGTTCCTCAGAAAACTGGGCATGATACTACCAGAGGACCTTGTTATACCACTCCTGGGCATATACCCAGAGGATTCCCCAGCATGCAATAAAGATACATGCTCCACTATGTTCATAGCAGCCCTATTTATAATAGCCAGAAGCTGAAAAGAACCCAGATGACCCTCAATGGAGGAATGGATACAGAAAATGTGGTATATATGCACAATGGAGTATTATTCAGCCATTAAAAACAATACGTTTGTGAAATTTTTAGACTAATGGATGGAACTGGAGAATATCATCCTGAATTGATTGAGGTGACCCAGTCACAAAAGAACACTCATGGTATGCACTCACTGATAAGTGGATATTAGCCTAGAAGCTTGGAATACCCAAGACACAATTCACATATCAAATGATGCCCAAGAAGGAGGAAGAACAAAGTATGGATACTCTAGTCCTTCTTAGAAGGAGGAGCAAAATACACACAGAAGGAGATACAGAGACAAAGTGTGGAGCAGAGTCTGAAGGAATGACAATCCAGATACTACCCCACTTAGGAATCCATCCCATATACAATTACAAAGCCCAGACACTATTGTGGATGTCCACAAGTGCTTGCTGACAGGAACTGGATATAGCTGTCACCTGGTAGGCTCTGCTAGTGCATGAAAAATACAGAGGCTGGCTCTCAGCCAGCCACTGAATTGAGCACAGGGTCCCCAATGGATGAGCTAGAGAAAGGACCAAAGGAACTGAAGGGGTTTGCAGCGTCATAGGAGGAACAACAATATGAGCCACCAAGCACTCCCAGAGCTCCCAGGGACAAAATCATTAACCAAAGAGTACACATGGAGTTACCCATGGCCCCAGACACATCGGCAGCAGAGGATGATCTGGTTGGACAGCAAATGGGGGAGAGGCCCTTGGTCCTGGAAAGACTTGATACCGTAGTATAGAGGAATACCAGGACAGGGAAGCGGGGTTGGGTTGATTGGGGAAGGGGAGATGGCTTACGGGATTTTCAGGGGCCGGGGAACCAGGAACCAGGACAACATTTGAAGTGTAAATAAAGAATATACCTAATTAAAATAAATAAATAAGAATAGCATGATATTGATATAAAAACAGACATACTAATCCATGAAAAAGAATTGAAAATCCAGCAATAAGTCCATACACCTATGGGCAACGAAGTAACGAAGCCTGAAATGTACACTGGGAAAAGACAAATGGTGCTGGTCAAACTGGATGGCTATATTATTATTATTATATACTTTGCTTCTGTTGCTTTCCCAACTTTATAATAGAAGTCTAAGGATGTACTATTTCTACAAAATACTAGTAACTACAGAAAACTTCCAATGCCATCAAAAAAGAGGAAAGTCTGAAAACTGTCACAGTCTAGGTAGGCCCAAGGAGATTACAGAATGAAGGAGATATCCTGGATTGAATATCTTCCTGAATGAAGAAGAAGACATTAGGTAGCTAAAGAAATCTCAATGGGGCCAAGAGTTGGTTAATCATACTATAGCACCATTTGCTCTTACTTGCGTAGAATATGTTATCCTGGTACAAGACACCTGCGAGAAAACCGGATACAAAGACTGAGGATAATCTTGTAAATCTAAAGATAATGCCCACACTCAAAACTTCATATATAAAAGAAACATGAATTCTTTTTTAATTTTAATGATTTATTTTTATTTTATATGTATATCTGAATAAGGATGCCAGATCCTTGTGGATTTATAAACAGTTGTGAATTGCCATGTGGTTACTGGGCACTGAACCTTTTTAACCACTAAGCCATCTCTTCAGCCTTGGAACATAGATTTTTAAATAAATAAATAAATAGATAAATAGATAAATAGGAATAAGGTCCATTCAAATGGCTCATTATTGTGGACCAGGAAGCCTGAGGACTGAGCAACACTGATTTCTTCACATTGAATCTTCATGTTCCTACTGTTCGTGGCTGTTCTATGGACATAGTCTCTTCTTTTCCCCTTCCTGTGCTGTCTCTAATTCACAAATCCCTGCTGTTTTATAAAGCAAAAGCAGTTTGTTATTAATGCCCTTTTCTTCTTCGTATGCTAATCTCTGACTTCGAGATCTCAGTACCAAGTGAGAACAGCACACTGGCCAGAAGAAATATCTTGCTACCTTGGAAGTCTTTCCTGCTTGGCTACCTCCGTCTAATCCTCTCTGTTAATATACTTTCTTTTAAAAATAATCAGCACTTTATTGTACACTTCTTTTATATTAATTACATTCCAGGCATACCTTCTTGGGATTATATTTTTAGTACTTAAAGAACAATGCACTGAATGGAACAGTTTGCTTTCCATTAAAAAAAATTCTAAATAATTTTCAAATAATTCACCAGTTGGCAAAGTTACAATAACAGAAACAAAAATAAACACACCAACGTGGTGTTTTGTATAGCTTAAATAAGAAAGTCTAGTTTAAAAAGGGGCCTTCATTTCTGGATTTCAGAAATCCTATTTGTTATTTTTTTTCCTCTACCACTACTGATATGCTACCAAAGGTTTGATAACAGCAAACAGAATCTAAAAGAACAAAACAAACAAATAGCAAAAAAAAAAGTCTGTGTGTAGTGTTCACTGAAATACACAAGACCAGAATTTTACAAGCTACTAAGAACATGATAAACTTGAACCAGGGTGTGCAAAGACCTAAGCTGTGTAACAGTCCATGGTATTGCTCTTGTGCACATAAGACTCGAACTACAAGGAATACATCTGCAATGGGATATGAAGTGATTCTGAGTATTTAACATTGGTTTTGTTTTTGTTCTGAGAGAGTTTGGAGCCAAGGCTGTCCGCAAACTCCCAGTTGTCCTGCCTCAGCCTCAGCCTCAGCCTCCTAATAGCTGGGATTGCAGGCAGGAGCTTTTAGTATAATTGCTTTGACTCTATGTTCTTGTATGCACACTCACTCCCCCCCCCCACACACACACTCACTCCCGCACACACTCACATGACATGGTATGCCATAGATGAAGGTTAGAGGACAGTTTACAGGAGTTGGTTTTTTCCTAGCACCATGTAGAAACTGGGTGTTGGCCTTAGGTCTCCACACTTGGCAGCGAGCACCTATGTCCAGTGAGCCATCTTGCTGGCCTCGCCTTGTTTTTTGAGTTAAGGTTTCTTATCAGCCTGAAACTTGTCAAAAGCCTCTTTAGACTGGTTGTCACACTGTACTGAACAGAATATTAGATGGTAATTCCTTCTGTCCATCTGGACAGTGTGCCCATCCACCACCACAATCCGAAGGCATCTGGAAATACCTAAAGCATTCTCTACTGCTTTGACCTTAACTTTGTAGCCTCTGCATGGGAAAACATGCAGTTTTTATCTACCTGTGCCCAGGTTAGTAAGCACATCCGTCAGTTCTATTCTCACTACCTTTAATGGCAGAATTTCATAACTTTTCATGATCAAATGTTTTCCCAATATGTAGAATATTAGCTATTTTATTTATATATAAATTTACTAATATATGCTAATTATATTTGAATAAATATAAGGATTTATTTATTCATATAATTGCATTTTTCTGTAACCACTCATATTACAAAGACAAGGAAAGTACGTATCTTAGTGATTGTGAACAATATTGAGATAAGTATGGGAGTATGACTAGCACCTCAAACCACTGGTATCTTTCTGCTGGATGCATATAGAGTAGTGAGATGGATAATATAACAGTTCAATTTCTTGCTTTTCTTGTTTTTTATTTTTTGAGGAAACTCTATGCTAATTAATACACTTTTGTCCTGAAGGTTTTTTTTTTAATTTGTTCTTTTTTCCCCCAGACCACTCTAGCCTATTTATTTATTATATACTTGTATATTATATCTCATTACAAATTACAAATGGTTGTGAGCCTCCATGTGGTTGCTGGGATTTGAACTCATGACCTCTGGAAGAGCAGTCTGTGCTCTTAAGCACTGAGCCATCTCTCCAGCCCTGTCTTGAAGTTTAAATCATGAGAAATATTCACATTATCTAGTCATCTTCTCAGCTGTGAACCTGCAACTTTCCATAGTAGAGATAAAGAAAAGGCTGCTGGGTAAAAAATCTGCCTTTAAGAGGGCAGAGACAGGTGGCATAAGCATGCTGAGTTCTAGGGTACCGAGGGGAAGCCAGCCTGGGAACAGAAGAAATGTAGTTTTCATGCAAAGGTCTACTAGTCAAAAGTATCTATCATCTCTGTCTGTCTGTCTGTCTGTCTGCCTATGTATTTAATCTATCTGCTCCTACCATCTATCAATTTCTATCATCTGTTTTTATCTATCTATCTATCTATCTATCTATCTATCTATCTATCTATCCATCTATCCATTCATCTCTATGATCTATAAATAATTCCTTCTATATCTATCTATCTATCTATCTATCTATCTATCTATCTATCTATCTGTCTGTCCATCCGTCCGTCCGTCTGTCCGTCCATCCATCTGTCTATCCATTCATCTCTATGATCTATAAATAATTCCTTCTATCTCTATCTATCTATCTATCTATCTGTCCATCCGTCCGTCCGTCTGTCCGTCCATCCATCTGTCTATCCATTCATCTCTATGATCTATAAATAATTCCTTCTATCTCTATCTATCTATCTATCTATCTATCTATCTATCTATCTGTCCATCCGTCCGTCCGTCTGTCCGTCCATCCATCTGTCTATCCATTCATCTCTATGATCTATAAATAATTCCTTCTATCTCTATCTATCTATCTATCTGTCCATCCGTCCGTCCGTCTGTCCGTCCATCCATCTGTCTATCCATTCATCTCTATGATCTATAAATAATTCCTTCTATCTCTATCTATCTATCTATCTATCTATCTATCTATCTATCCATCCGTCTGTCTGTCTGTCTGTCCACCCATCCATCTGTCTGTCTGTCTGTCTATCCATTCATCTCTATGATCTATAAATAATTCCTTCTATCTCTGTGTATCTATCTATCTATCTATCTATCTATCTATCTATCATCTGTCATCTACCATCTACTCATCCTTAAGTGTCAGAAATTAGTTCCTCTAATTGAGCTGAAAATCCAGTGGATTAGTTTTTGCAATCTAGACTACATCAACAAATACAGCTTTGAAATAGTTTGTAAAATACATTTTTTATGTAGTGGTGCTATGGGCGATCATTCAGCTGCTGGTTGCACCATCCTTGACTCTATTTAAGTGGCAGGTGGCAAAGTGCTTACTTGAAATGTTGGCCACACGAGAGAAAGGTATATAGTCTTTTCAATCATTGCTCACTAATGTATCTGTAGAAAACGTAGTCTCTCTCTCTCTCTCTCTCTCTCTCTCTCTCTCTCTCTCTCGTCTAAGAAGTGAAAAGGCTGGGCATTCACTGTATGCTTGAGTTTTAGTCACAGTTGATTTTGAACCTTCCGACCTGAGTGCTTACTTGAAATATTGGCCACACGAGAGAAAGGTATATAGTCTTTTCAATCATTGTCCACTAATGTATCTGTAGAAAACGTAGTCTCTCTCTCTCTCTCTCTCTCTCTCTCTCTCTCTCTCTCTCTCTCTCTCTCTCTCTCTCTCCTCCCTCTCTCTCTCTCTCATTTAAGAAGTGAAAAGGCTGGGCATTCACTGTACGCTTGAGTTTTAGTCACAGTTGATTGTGAACCTTCTGACCTGAGTGCTAAGGATCAGACCTGGTCCTTTGTAAGAGCACCAAGGGCCATAAACCATGGATCCATCTCTGCAGCCATGGAATGTTAAGAGTTTGATGAAAAATGTCCTCAACCACTAATTGCAGGTCCAATCAAAACAGGTCCACATCAGAGTTTACTTGATGTGTCATTTACGCTGAAGGAAGATCTGGTCCAGCTTGAGAGGGTCAATCCTACTTGGATTTAGAACAGAGAGGAGATACACAGGCAATATTATCATCATGCACAGTCTATATTATTTACTCTGGCATGTTTTTTTCCACTCCTGAAGTTACCTACTATAAGTATTGTTTGCAGGCTTTATAAAGAATTTCCTTAATGTTTCTGTGGAACTGGCCTCTTCACACACATATTGTGATAATTGTGCTTCAAAGACAACATGAATTTGGAATCATGTCCCTTTATAAAATCTGCTTAGTAGCTAATTCATAAACCATCCAAAAATCGGATGCATTAGTCATACCTTGATTTTCACCTAAAATAGTTTTATCTAGCTTGTGACTGCTCAAATCGGATGTGTTTCCAAACAATTTCTGGTTCTTTTAAATATTAAATCCATGAATTGACACCTTTGAAGTTATTTAAAGAAATTTGCTACAGGCTTTGAAATTCTGAAGACAGCTCCAAAAATATTTCAGGTAGTTGCAATAACTTTGGTCTACATTCGTAACTTTTAAAGGAAAAGGCCATGAAAGAAAATGTTCATTGGACAGTTTATCTTGCATGAACCTGATCTTAAATCCTGAAAACAAAATGATTATAATGAATGGATATAAGGATTTAAATAGTCAATGCATCCTTAGAATGAGAAATATATCAATATACATCATTGTTAGGACTATTGCATTTTCCATCAAGGTCATATATTTATAGCTCACAAAGTATGATAGCTGAATTGCCTTGTGGGATGCTACAGAATTTGGCAGACTCTGTCCAGCTCCTCCCCCTAATTGACCTCTATCATTTAGTTGAACCTTTGAACTTTGTCTTCGCCTATCAATATGCTTGCATAGGCTCTTCTCTCTTTTTGTGTGTGACAGTCTGAGGTATTGCTTACAGATACATTTTGAAATTGTTCTGTACTGACTTGAAATAAATATTGAATACCCACATCCCTTCCTTTGTTCTCTAGGGCAAATATGCAACCTTGCTATACCTTCATTATATCTAAATTTATACTCTTGCTTAGTGTGTAAGCTAGATCATGACTGTAAACATTACCCATGTGCCATGTATGTTGATGGTAAGAGAGCAAACATGGTTGTGTCATGTAATCGTTGATGATTTCTTTCTGTTTTCTTCATAACTTAAGAGAAATGTCATCTGATTCACTAATTTTACTTTAACATATTTGATTCCCTTTCTGGACACTCATGCATGAGTTCATTTAGTCAACCAACATTTCCAGTTCTTCTCAAAGTTTGTCAATGAAAATCGTTACTCATAATTTGATTCTTCCCGTCATTATTTTGCTCCTTTTAGTATGTTGTTTTCATGGGTGAATAATCAATGACCACACCCACTCCCCATCGCCTGCTTTTGTCCACCCTTTTGCCGGTCCCTTTCTTCTTCCTAAGCAGTCTCTTTTCTTTTCTCGACTATTTTCTTAGTCCAGATTCCTTATTATAGGGAAAATATAGTTTTGTCTTTCTGACTCTGACATACTTTGTTTAATACAACGATTTCCAATTCCATCTATTTTTCTGTGATTGATACATATTTTGTTCAATAATACCCTATTGTGTGTGCATGAACATAGATGCAAGCATACATATGTACATTATATATATGCTATTTTATTATACCCATTCATATATTAATGAACATAGTTGATTTAATAACTTTGCTATTGTGAACAATGCCATGATGAATGTGGGTGCACAGGCATCTCTACTGCATGCTAACTTTGATCCCTGGTATACTTAGGAACATTATATCTAATACAACAGTTTGTTGAGGAACCTTTATAGCAATCATCTTAGTGATTAAACTTAAATTATTGAGTGAATTTATATTTCCACTTCATGTAAGGTTCCCTAAACCTGTGTCTTCACTATAATTTGGGTGTGTTTATAATTGTGATTACCTTCTATCTTAGTCAGGGTTTCTATTCCTGCACAAACATCATGACCAAGAAGCTAGTTGGGGAGGAAAGGGTTTATTGAGGTTACACTTCCACATTGCAGTTCATCACTAAAGGAAGTCAGGACTGGAACTCAAGCAGGTCAGGAAGCAGGAGCTGATGCAGAGGGATGTTCCTTACTGGCTTGCTTCCCCTGGCTTGCTCAGCCTGCTCTCTTATAGAACCCAAGAGCACCAGCCCAAAGGTGGAACCACCCACAAGGGGCCCTCACCACTTGATCACTAATTGAGAAAATGCCCCACAGCTGGATCTCATGGAGGCACTTCCCCAACTGAAGCTCCTTTCTCTGTGATAACCCAGCCTGTGTCATGTTGACACACAAAACTAGCCAGTACACCTTCCTTCTGAGTAGTTGGAGATGGACTCTCAATATAGCTTTTTTTTTTTTTTTGTGGTGCTGAATACTGAGGCCTTGGATTTTATATGGACGCATACAATCTATATCAATTGCTATGCATTTTCCTGACGACTGAAAATGCTAAATTTTTCATGCCTTTATTGGATGTTTATACCTCTTTAAGAACTGTTCAATTAAGTTGCCTATTTGCTGACTGAGTTATATGTTATCTTAGTGTTTCATTGTTCAAGTTCTCTATTCTTTTTCTTAACTGAAGGTTTATACACAGCCTACCCAAGGTATGGATTCTAAATAGTCTAGTCTCAGATCAGGAGTTGGTCTATGTTTTCTCCAGTTTTGTATACAGAACTCTCCTTGTTGTTTTCCTTTCCATACAGAATTATTTCTGTTTGGAATTTCTCTTGTCATTTCACATTGCTGTTTCCTTAGCTATCGGAGTATTATTCAGCAACTTACTGCATATACCTGGACTTCAACATTTCTTCCACAAATACTTTCCAAGTTTTAGACATTAACTTTGGGTTAATCTAATCTGAGTTAATTGGCTGTGGGAGAGAAGAATCTACTTGCAGTGCTTGGCAGATGTATGTCTGGTTCCCTCGCCAGTATGTATTAAAGGAGAAATATACAGCAAAGGAGAAACTTGATGACAAGCAGGAGGGAAGAGGAGCCTTTGTTCACACAGTGGGGATGTGACTGTGCCCAGCCACTGTGGAGGTCAGTGTGCAGGTTTCTCATCAAGACCAAAACAGAACTACCAGTTGATCCAGCTGTATTTTTCTTGACTATATACTCTTGTGTGTGTGTGTGTGTGTGTGTGTGTGTGTGTGTGTGTGTGTGTGTGTATGTCTGGTGATTATATATATATATGTTAATATACCATAGAAGTACTTGCACATCTGTGTTTATTGCTGCACTATTTACAATAGACAGAAAATGCAACTAGTTTAGATATCAATCAACAGGGGCTTGAAGAAAATGTGGCATAGATTCACAATGGAATATTTTTTAAAAGTATTAATAAGTTTATTTTATTTTTATTAGATATTTTCTCTATTTATATTTCAAATGTTATCCCCTTTCTGGTTTTCCTTCTGAAAACACCCTATCTCATCCCCCCTCTTCACCCTGCTCACCAACCCACCCACTCCTGCTTCCCTGTCCTACCATTCCCCTATACTGGGGCATCGAGCTTTCTCAGGGACAAGGGCCTCTCCTCCCTTTGACATTCAACAAGGCTATGCTCTGCTACATATGCAGCTGGAGCCATGGGTACCTCCATGTGTACTCTTTGGTTGGTAGTTTAGTCCCTGGGAGCCCTGGGGTACTGGTTGGTTCATAATGTTGTTCCTCCTATGGGGCTGACAGCTCCTTCAGCTCCTTGGGTCCTTTCTGTAGCTCCTCCATTTGGGACCCTGTGCTTATTGCAATGGTTGGCTGGGAGCACACACCTCTGTGTCTGTCTGCTAGTATTTGTCGGGTACTAGCAGAGCCTCTCAGGAGACAGCTATATCAGGCTCCTGTCAGCAAGCACTTGTCATCCACATTTGTGTCTGGGTTTAGTGACAGTATATGGGGTGGATTCTCCAGGTAGGGCAGTCTCTACACACAATTGAGGTTTTATGCAGACAGAGAGAAAAATGAAATGCAATGGTAAAATGGGGGAACTAGAATTGCGTACTACGTATTTTGCTTATGTCTCGAATCTTGATGTAAAATTCATATGTATAGTTTTCTATTTGTATATGTGTGTTTGAGTGTATGTGTGACTATGCATGTTTGTGTGTGTCTGTTTATGAGTGTTTGTGTGTGTGTGTGTATGAGTGTGTGTTTCTGTGTGTTTCTGTGTGTAAGTATGCACGTGTGCGTATATATGTGTCTGTGTTTGTGTGTGAAAGTATGAGTGTGTGTCTATTTGTGAGTATGTGTGTCTGTGAGTGTGTTTCTGTGTGTAAGTGTGAGTATGAATGTATATGTGTGTGTGTGTGTGTGTGTGTGTGTGTGTAGTTCATGGAACTTGGAAAGGGGACTCTAAGGAGAAAAGGAGCACCTGGCCTGGGAAGCAGGCCGGCTAAATGCTATTCACTTTCTTCTCCCTTCCTCCAAAGTCATGCCCCAGCCTCATCCCAGCTCTGAAAACAGGCCACCTGCTGCAACCTCCCCTTCCTCACTAATCTTGGTTCGAATAGACCACACTGATATTCCCCTCTAAACCACTTCCCACTTACTGCTTTATCCCAGTCCTCAAATCTATCGAGCATTCCCTGGAACCCCTTAGAACACCTGAGTCAGAAAAGCAGATGGGCTATCTACAGATCTTCCCCTCCCTTTGTCCCCTCTAAATCCAATTCTTCAGTTTCCTACAACTCTATAACAGACTATCTTCTAAGACCCCACTTCTCTGCCACTACTCCAGAAGATCACACAGATTTTTTTTTGCTTTAATCTTATCTACTATTTTGTTATCCAAGCCCCTTATTCTCATAGATATTTCTTGGGAACCTACCAGCCAAGCCTGACAGAGAAGCAATTAGGCCAGCAAAGCAGGTAGGTGAACTTCAGGTCTTCACCCTCCCTTCCATATTAAATCCTTGTGTCTCGCCCCCAACTCTGTATCAGGCTAACTGATGTGTACTCTCCTCACTCTCAGCCACATTCTCAGGTGACTAAGAAGGTTCTGGTGGTTCAGCCTGCTTTCCTCTGCCTGTGGGCCACCTCTGGTCTTCACAGCCTACCCTCACTCCTAGTATAATCTCCCAATACCTATAAACATATTATCTCCAGACCTCACCCCTCAGAAGCCACAGCTAAAAAGACGCCAGAATTTAGTATCCACCAGGCAACACACATCTACCACACCCTGCAACAGAAACCAAGGAACAAATAAACCCACTCAACAAAGATAAAAACAGATATAAGCACCTAGAATGTCAGTCTTCACACATACAGATGCCTAGAAGCCAGAATAAAAACAAATAAAAAATAGCCAGGATAATGCAACTCTACTAGAGCCCAACAACCCTACCACAGTAGACCTGAGAATTGCAACACAGTCGAAGGACAAGACAAAGAATGTAAAATGGCCTTTATGAAGATGATATAGGTTCTTAGGGAGGAAATCAGTAGCTTCTTTAAAGAAATTTAGGAAAACACAGAAAAACAGTCGAAGAGAATAAGTAAAACAGTAAAAAACCTGAAATTAAAAATAGAATTAATACAGAAAACCAAAGCTAAGGGAAATCTGAAAATGATTTAGGAAGATTTGAGGATCTGAAGATTTAAGAAGCTCCTTGGCAAGGCTCGCCAACAGAGTACAAGAGATGGAAGAGAGATTCTCAAGTTATTGAAGACTAAATAGAAGACATAAATACCTCAAATGAATGAAAATGATAAATCAAAAAAACTCCTGTTACAAAACATCTGGGGAATCTGGGACACTATGAAAAGGCTGCATCTAAGAATGATAAGAATAGAAAAAGGAAAAAGAAATCCAGGTCAAAGGCACAGAAAATATTTTTAATAAAACCATAGAAGAAAATTTCCCTACCTTAAAGAAGGAGATGCCTCTAAGGGTAAAAGAAGCTTATAGAATAGTTAATAGACTAAACCCAAAACCAAAGTCCTCTTGGTATATAATAATCAAAACAATGCACAGAGCAAAAAGGAATGTTAAAAGCTACATAGGGAAAAGAATTAGTAAAATATAAAGGCTAGCTTCTCTGACTTCTGAATGGAGGCTATAAAAGTCAGAGGGACTGTAGAATAGACATTCGACAGACTCTAAGTAACCACAAGTGACAGCCAAGACTATTATACCCAAGAAACTTTCAATCACAATAGATTGACAAAATAAGACATTCCATAATAAAACCAAATTGAAGCAATATCGATCTACAAATCCATTCCTATAGAAAACACGAGAAGGAAAACTCCCACCTAAAGAGACTAATCATGCACAATAAAACACAAGAAACAAAAGATCCCAGGCCACAAGCCAAAAGAATGGAAATGTGTGCATATGCAGACACATACCACTACCATCACCATCAGAACCTATTACCACTACTAGTAATACTACTACTACTATAACAACAACAACAAAAAAACAGAAGTCAATAAACACTGCTCGTGATATCTCTAAACATGAATGGTTTCAATTCCTCAATAAAAAAACATATCTAACAGGATGGATGCAAAATAGGCTCCATTCTTCTACCACATCGAAGATACACACATTATCATCAAGGAATCAATCTACCTAAAGATAAAGCCACACCACTCTTGAGCATATACATAACAGATTATCTATCGTGCCTCAGAGACACTTGTTCAACCATGTTCATTTCTGATGTATTGAAAATATCCAGAAATTTCCAGAAAAAAATCTAAAACAACCTAGATATCACTCAACAGAAGATGGATAAAGAAAATATGCTGGATTTATACAATGGAGTATCACTTAGCCACTTTATAATTGGTATCTTGAAATGTGCAGGTAAATGAATGGAACTAGCAAAAATCATGAGACTAGATAAATATGGTAGTTGAAATGTATCCATCGATTATATGTGGGCATTTGCTGTTAAGTCAACAATAACCAAGCTATAATCTGCAGAACCACAGAGATTAGTTTCAGAATAAGGTACTGAGGGCGCAGGTAGATCTAGTTAGGAAAGAGAAATAGAATAGATGGTTATGGGTGAACGAGGCACTGGAACTGGAGGGTCAAGTGGGGAGGGGGAGAGAAGAGGAATAAGGAAGGAAATATGAGGAGAGACAGCTAAAATTAAGGGCCATTTGAGGGAATAGTATGAAAACCAAATCCAGTAGAAACTTCCTAAAATATATACATATATGCACTGGATCTAAATAAAATAGCCAAATACTGAGGGAGCTCCATAGAGCTGAATATCTCTAGTCACCAAATGAAACTTCCAGTATTGGGATTGTATTACATCCAATTGAGTTGTTGGCCAAAGGGGTCTTATGGGAACTCCCAAACAACTGAGGCTGTTACCAAGACTATGTTTTGCTCTCTACAGACTGATAGCAACTTCCCATTGCTGAAGATAACTGCTATACCACTCATTGTGGATGAAGAGATTGAGCTGGTGCTTACACAGTCTTCACTTCAACATGTGTGTGTCTTTGTCACAGAAATGTACATAAGCACCAACCCAGCTACAAACTCTTTGATCTACAATGGTGTTCTGCCTGCAAGATATGCAATGCAGTGGTGGCACAAAGCTTATGGAAGTAACCAAACAGGATCCGATTTGACTTACAGCCCACTCTGTGCTCTTCTATGGTATTCTTCCTAAATAAATAGAACCAAGCAACCACAGCCAAGCCATAAGAAACTGTCAACAAACAAATCTTTCCCTTAAGCTATCTCTTCCAGGTTTTTTGCTCATAACTACAGTAAACTAATCTCTCATAACAATCTAGAATAATAATAAATATCTCTAATATCTGTAAAATCCCTTCACTTTTGATGTCATTGATCATCCTTTAGTCATGGTAGTATTGGCTAATCACTCTTTCTATCTTCACATTGCTTAAAGAAAGTTCAATGGTCAGATATCCAGCCCCAGAAAGACAGTATCACACTCTGCTCCTCCCTCCATATGATAGATATAAAGTTATATATGTACAGTTAACATAAAAGTAGATGAGAAAGACTCAGTGAAACAGTATTCAGCAAAACCAGAACGGGGAAGTGGGAAGGGGTGGGTGGGAGGACAGGGGAAGAGAAGGGGGTTTGCGGGACTTTCGGGGAGTGGGGGGGCTAGAAAAGGGGAAATCATTTGAAATGTAAATAAATTATATCGAATAAAAAAATGACAAAAAAAAAAAGTAGATGAGAAACCAGGGATAAATGGGCATGGAAGGGCTTACAGAGTAACAGGGTCTGGGAGAATGTGCTCCAAGTGCACTCCATCAATACATGAAAATAGGTCTGTGTAACCCTGGATATTAAAGATTTAAGAACAATAGAATACACATCCAAGCCCTATTTTTCCCCTGTCTTTTTGTAAGGACTTATCTAAAAAGAGAACTATTTTTTCCATACTGCTTTTAATTCAGGTGTGTAAGCCAATTAAAGTTTTAGAGACTGGGTCTTTCCTCTGGAGAATAAAGAATATTTATTTGTTAGTAACTATAAGGACCCTGACAGAGGTTTGTAACCTTCCGTTGATTATTTATTTCCCAGGCTTATGCAAAATCAGAGATTTCTGCTTGCAGATGGCTTATGCTGGAGGACAGTTACATGAAGTTGATGTTTTTTCCTGCACTTACTGGCTTCATGCCATTTTTGACAGACCAGTGTATCAACCACCCAGAAGAACTTCTGATGGTGATAAACAACCAACATTGTCTTCTTTATTATATTTTAAGAACTTTTCAAATAGCATCTGTCCTAGACAAAGTTCAAGCTAATTTGCAAGTGTGAAGAAACCTTCATAATATAGGAAATTATCTCTGTAAATTTTTTTTATGTGTTTGGCAATATTAAGGTGGAGGATTAAAATGTCATTTAAGAACCTGTACCCTTGGGACATTTTAAATTTCGGCTGGATTGTCCGAGTATTCCTGGTGCTAAGAATGATGGTTATTCAATACTTGCTGTTGTTGGAAGGACTGTTGACATTCACTCCTTTGAGCAAAGTATTTTAATAATGAGGGGCTTTCTCTAAAGTGTCTCAGTGTGACATCATTCTTTTGAAGAAGCTGCTCTTGACACCTACAACTCATTTTTCTTTTCTTCTTTCCTTTTCTTTCCTTTTCTTTAATACATATTGGCACTTGAAATTATGTGATCTATCATGCCTCGCATGCCAGGTAGACTCCGTGAAGGCAAGGGTCTTCCTTTTCACATTCCCTGGAGGTGCCCCTCTGCAGTACAGTAGACTTTGTCCTGCCATCTGTGAGCCTTCTTATGTCCCTACCTTCTGCTCCTTCACCTTCCTTTTCAGCTAGCACAAGATAGCTCTCTCTTAGACACAAAGCTCTCTTAGGCACAAAGCAACTGCCTTAAGTTACTTTCAGTTTCCATGAAGATCTTTATTTCAAAGAAAAGTTACTTCATTTAGAAGAGCAGGGGTTTATTTCAGTGGAGGAACACCAAAGAACAGCCTCAGTGTATAGAAGCTGCTCTTCTCTTTGTAACCCTCCTGCTTGTTTCTCAAGTACTAAGAGCTGTTCCATCACCATGTGGGAGAGAAACAAGCTCATACTCAAGAAGGAAGCAAAACTATTTGGCAGAGCTGATCCAAGGATGCTGGCTACAGAGAGAAAGCCTGCCCTTTGGTGTCCTGTTGGCCCTGCTCCTAATGAAGAACCATAGAAAGGAAAAACAGAAAAAAGAGGAAGGTGAAGAAAGAAAGGGGGAATAAAGCAGCCACTGCCCTTCCCTTTGTGCCACTGACATTTGGCTCAAACTTGGCTGCGTTTGCCTCTCCCTCCTGGAACTCTCCTTTGATTTGTCTACAGCAAAGGAGACAGACTAATGATTGCTAAGGTCAACCAGCCCTTTCCTAATACTCAAACCTACGAAAACTTCTCAAGTGCTTACAATACTTTATTAATTCTTATTTTAAAAGCTAATAACAATTTATTAATTATTATACTTTATTAATTTGCTCAATAGCCCTTATTTGGGCATTTGAATGGCCTGAAATATATGTACATCTCCATATTTATTATGTTATTTCCTTTATAATAAAAGTATAAAGAATAAAGGAATTATTTTCTTCTTTTTTGTGGCAAATTTCCACAACTAAGTAGCTTAATATAGCACAAAACTTACTTTCTTATAGTTCAGCAATATGACCCGCTTGTCACTATACTAAAAATCAAGGAGTTGGAAGGAATGATGCTTGGCTTACAGTCTCTGTCTCTCTGTCTCTCTGTCTCTCTGTCTCTCTGTCTCTCTGTCTCTCTGTCTCTCTGTCTCCCTGTCTCTGTCTTTCTCTGTGTCTATTCAAAACTAGTAACACTAGTAAAATCTTTCTGCCAGTTTGTGTCTGCTCTTCTGTGGCCTCATGTTTACATCAACCTGGAGAATTTTGACATTTTAAGGACTTATGTGATTAGAGCAGGCCTACCTATGTGTGGATAATCTCCCCAATCTGACAGTTATCCCCTTGCGTCTGCAAAGCTCCCTTTGCCATATAAGTTAACTTATTCTTAGATTCTGTAATAGTGGGACTTGGGATTTGTAGAAATTAATTTTTTTTTTGCTGTGATAAAACACCATGACCAAGACAACTTATAGATGGAAGAGCTTATTTGGGCTTATGATTGCAGGTAGACCTTTCGGTCCATCATAACAGGAATGTATGACTGCTAGCATCAGGCAGGGAGCAACCAGAGCATGAATACTGGGAGATCACACCCTTAAACATGAGCCCCAAGCAAAGAGAGTCAACTGGAAATGGAATGAGTTTTGTTGTTATTGTTGCTGTTGTTGTTTGTTTTTGGTCTAAGCCCACCCACATAGTGGTTTAATTTCTCCAGCGACACTGCATCACCTGAATATACCCCAACAGCACCACCAGCCAGGGAGCAAGTGTTTAAATGCCCAAGAGTATGAGGCACATTTCTTATTCAAAGCAATACCAACATCTTTGGGGTTGGTATTTTACCCGCCACTGTGACCTAGTCTGTCTTCACTCTTACAAATCCAGTGCATTAAATGGCATCTGCTTCATATTCGGCAAATAATCCTAGAGTAAAAGATCTTAGACAATGGAAGCGTAAGGCAGATCCAATGGTCTCTTTTATCTTATACTTAATCAGATTCATTTGGGACCCACTTTAACAATAGGAGGGATGTTTCTATTACAACAATCTACTCATGATCCATAATGGAACTGGCTAGCAGGGAAATGTTACCCCCAGAATCTTACCCCAAATGTAAACAGTGCATTCAGTTATGTTTTATTTGGAATGCTGACCCCATATGTTCCACTTGCTCTGGCTATCTGATGAGCACTCATCACTGAGAGTTACTTGTAGATCCAGGAACTCTGACAAATGGAGGGAATCTCCTAAAAAAGTTAAGAAGCTCCACATTGGATTCACTCATAACCCTGCCGTCACTCAGACAACCTTGTACGTTGCCTCCTTCCTCAGTGAGCTCATTAGACACACAGGCACACAAGCACTCTAGACACACAGTCACACAAGCGCCCAGGGGTACAGACTGACACACACACACACACACACACACACACACACACAGAGACACACAAGCACTCAGGTGTATAGACTGACACACACACACAGGCCCACAAGAGCTCAGGGGTATAGATTCACTCTCTCTCACACACACACACACACACAGGCACATAAGCACTCAGGGGTACAGACTGACACCCACACCATGGTCACAGTATCTCTTTTCACAGGTTAGTTTGAGTAAGATGCAATTTAAATCATTCCTTTTATGCAACACAATCTGTGCTTGGATAGTGTGGAACAACTGTCAAATTCTAAAGGGGAACAGCCACAGAATTGTGACACCATATCTAACATGCTGATTTGAAGGTCTGGATGGAGGGTAGAGCACTTGCTTAATGTGGATGAGTGCCTCTCATCAGTCCCCATTAATTAACAAACCAGCATCAAAGAAGACACAAAGTCAGTGTCTTGAGTCAAATAGTTCTTTCTCTGCCAACACTGACAGAATTTTGCTGACAGAATTTTTGGCACTCCACTCTTTTTCTAAGTGTTGGGGTATTTTGTGTTAATGTTGATAGGGATCTTCTATTCTTATCACTTATCTGGCTCTTGATACAGATTAGATATAGAGACACAGAAATCTCTTTGTATCTTTCCAAGGCCAGGGATACTTTAAGCCAGAAAACCTCACAGGGGTGCATCCCAGGTACTGCTAAGTTGATAAAAATCTAGATTCTCTAATAAGGCTTCTCAGTTTACAGATTCCTAGGCCAAGACAGTGCCACAGATACAGCTCCCCTTCTACCCACTTGTTTGGAGACATCCATTCTCCTAATGTAATTATAAGCTTACCACTGTGATAGCACCTTCTATAGCTTCAGATCACCCAGTTGTCTATGTGTTTCACCTGGTTGTCTCAACTTTTTGTCATTCTTCCTGTGTCTGCTCTTCCCCCTTATCATACATATACAACACAATTTAGTTATTACTGATAGCCTTCTATAACAGCCAAGAAAATAGATTTTTGATCTAAAATAATTCATATTACACTGTGAATGACTGAGTTTTGAAAGTTCTATGTTTTGAAAGTAGAACACATGTCCAAATGTGATTTTTTTTCAAGATGGTAGGAATTTCACTAGTCTTGCTTGTTCTGGGGCCCCTAACACAGTAACTGACCATAACTGCACACTCAGTGTTCAATAGCTGACTGGGAGACTGGAGAGAGTAGCTCTCAATAAGGAGTCTGATATTGGTGTCCATGTTTAAGTTCTATTTCTTGCAGCCAGACCTTTCATAGCTGTGGAATAAGACCAGCAGCCTTTGCGGAACTTACTTGCTGCCCCTTCTGCATAGCTAAAGGGTTGCCTTATCTATGTCTTTATGTAGTAACAGATTCACATAAGTGTTATAGGTTTCTGGCAAATTCTTATTTGGGAAACGACTCTTCTTCCCAATAGCCAGTGAGGGGGTTGTGGTTGACCGTGATTAAAAGGCAGCTCTGGAAAAGTGCAGATTAGAACAACATCCAGAACATAGCAAACGATCAAAGGTACTGACTGAATTGAGTGTGAGAGGTCATGTGACAGGTATAGAGCCTGAGTCCAGGTTTCTGATCCAGACCCAGCAGTTGTAGACTCTTACAAATATCTTGTAATTGCTTTGTTTTTTCTCTTACTGTTCCCATACCATGTCCCACATCCACTCACCTCTGAAGCTTAAGGTCTTCAAATAAGTTGTACTGAATTAGTTTCCAAGAAAATCAAGATGTCAGTACCGCTGTGCAATTTTATACAGTCTATAACGCTAACTTTTGAGGAACGTTTTTGAAATTAAACGCACGAAATATCAGTTGTGTGATTCCAAAGAACAGAGCTAGAGTTCAGTGTTCTATTTGTCAGTGACTTCAGCCATGTACTAGGTGAAAGCTAAACAGACAATAACATGGCCTTCGCTTAAGGAGAAATGCATAACAATGCCCGCTGGGGAAATGAACGGACCAGGCCTCGGCTGTGTATTGTCCCTGCCTCTTGCCACATTCTCTTCCTTTTGTCACTCTTATTCTGAGGATAGACATACACTGGCAAGGAGCATAAGAAACAATTACAAAAGAAACAGGTAAAATCATAAAGAATTGACCCAGTGGGCAAGGAAATGAATTCCACTGCTATAAAATGGTATGTGGAGAAGTTTGTACAGATGGGAGATGAATAGAAAGAGGTGCTGTGCTTGTGACTAACTTGGACAGGAAAGAAAAAAATTTATCATCTCACTTTTCCCTGGTTTGTTTTGATGGATAGATTTGACAGCTTTGAATTCCTCAGTGTCTCCCCTTTCTTGTTTCACATCTCTTTGGTTCATTTTTCTTCTCTTCTTTACACAATTTTCAAGCCCCTATTTGAAACGTTAAGAGAAAACAAGAATTACAGGCCCAGAGCATACACATAACTCTGTAACTCAGAGTAGTCTTAGTGTCTGCATCAGTGTTCTTCAACTATAACACACACATGCTAACCCATCAGTGTCTGCATCAGTGTTCTTCAACTATAACACACACACTCTAACCAATCAGTGTCTGCATCAGTGTTCTTCAACTATCACACACACATGCTAACCCATCAGTGTCTGCATCAGTGTTCTTCAACTATAACACACACACTCTAACCAATCAGTGTCTGCATCAGTGTTCTTCAACTATCACACACACATGCTAACCCATCAGTGTCTGCATCAGTGTTCTTCAACTATAACACACACACTCTAACCAATCAGTGTCTGCATCAGTGTTCTTCAACTATAACACACACACTCTAACCAATCAGTGTCTGCATCAGTGTTCTTCAACTATAACACACACATACTAATCCATCAGTGTCTGCATCAGTGTTCTTCAACTCTAACACACACACTCTAACCAATCAGTGTCTGCATCAGTGTTCTTCAACTATAACACACACACTCTAACAATTCAGTGTCTGCATCAGTGTTCTTCAACTCTAACACACACACTCTAACCAATCAGTGTCTGCATCAGTGTTCTTCAACTATAACACACACACTCTAACCATTCAGTGTCTGCATCAGTGTTCTTCAACTATAGCACACACATGCTAACCCATCAGTGTCTGCATCAGTGTTCTTCAACTATAACACACACATGCTAACCCATCAGTGTCTGCATCAGTGTTCTTCAACTATAACACACACATGCTAATCCATCAGTGTCTGCATCAGTGTTCTTCAACTCTAACACACACACTCTAACCAATCAGTGTCTGCATCAGTGTTCTTCAACTATAACACACACATGCTAACCCATCAGTGTCTGCATCAGTGCTCTTCAACTATAACACACACATGCTAACCCATCAGTGTCTGCATCAGTGTTCTTCAACTATAACACACACACTCTAACCAATCAGTGTCTGCATCAGTGTTCTTCAACTATCACACACATATGCTAACCCATCAGTGTCTGCATCAGTGTTCTTCAACTATAACACACACACTCTAACCATTCAGTGTCTGCATCAGTGTTCTTCAGCTATAACACACACACTCTAACCATTCAGTGTCTGCATCAGTGTTCTTCAACTATAACACACACACACTCTAACCCATCAGTGTCTGCATCAGTGTTCTTCAACTATAACACACACACTCTAACCCATCAGTGTCTGCATCAGTGTTCTTCAACTATAACACACACACTCTAACCAATCAGTGTCTGCATCAGTGTTCTTCAACTATAACACACACACTCTAACCATTCAGTGTCTGCATCAGTGTTCTTCAACTATAACACACACATGCTAACCCATCAGTGTCTGCATCAGTGTTCTTCAACTATAACACACACACTCTAACCCATCAGTGTCTGCATCAGTGTTTTTCAAATATAACACACACACTCTAACCAATCAGTGTCTGCATCAGTGTTCTTCAACTATAACACACACATGCTAACCCATCAGTGTCTGCATCAGTGTTCTTCCACTATAACACACACACTCTAACCATTCAGTGTCTGCATCAGTGTTCTTCAACTATAACACACACACACTCTAACCCATCAGTGTCTGCATCGGTGTTCTTCAACTATAACACACACACTCTAACCATTCAGTGTCTGCATCAGTGTTCTTCAACTATAACACACACATGCTAACCCATCAGTGTCTGCATCAGTGTTCTTCAACTATAACACACACATGCCAACCAACATTTGCACACATTACAAAATGGGACTCGCTGAGCTAGGTAGGAAGATGTGTGTAAAAATTAACTCCTCGGTGTTAGCATGTCTCCTTCCAGATTGCAACTGAACTACACACATCTGTATGGCTATAGGGCTCTTGCCTATTCATCTGTTTGAACATCCGCATTTTTACCTACTTACCATTTTATATGTTATTGTATTTGTCTTTTCTATTGTCTTAGTTAGGGTCTCTATTGTTCAGATAAAATATGGTCATAAGCATAACTTAAGGAGAAAGGGGTTTATTTGATACGCATAACATCATTGAAGGAAACTGGTGAAGGAACTCAAGACAGAAAGTTGGTGTCAGGAACTGAAGCAGAAGTCATGGAACAGTACTGCTTACTGGATTCTCTACCTGGTGTTTTCAGCTCTCTCTCTTTATATACTTAGGACACCTTGCCCAGGGGTGGAATTGCCCATGGTGATCTGGACGCTCCCATGTACCATGTAGCTTTTGCTAGCCTGCTAAGCTCCAGGCAGACTTCACTACCAGCTCCTACCTAGAGATTATTGAATTCGTAGATGAAAAACACACAGACAAATTGCTCAGTTTCAACCTGCCTTATTGGCTCAGTTGCTGTGGTCTTTCTAAGTCTTCTTGGCAAGTGTGTCCTTCCCAACACTCTTAGCTCAGCCCCTCTCAGCCTGCTTTGAGGCAGTCAGTTGTTCAGGGACCTTTAGTCCTGCCTCAGCATCCTAACCTCTCTCCTGGAGAATCGTCCTGTGGCTGTTCCACCTGAGATCGCATGTGGCTGGTCACCTCTCCCTTCAAAGTGTGGTGACAACTCCTCTCCTGTCTTCCCTGTGTCTGCTAGCTTACCTACAGGGACCTGGAAGTCGCATCTCTTTCCTTCCACCTAGCAATTGGTCCCTGACATCTTTACTGATAGATCAAGAATCAAATGGAGAACAGGACCTTAGCATCAGACTTATCCCCTACATTCCCACAAAAATCATTGATCAATGAATGCCCTACAGGCACTCCCATAATCCAATCAATTGAAGTTGCTTCTTCTCAAATGGTTCAAATTGTGTCAATTTGATATAAACACTAGCAAAGAAAGGAATCATTCTATTTTTCTCTTTCTGTGTCAATTCTACTTTTTCTTCAATGAGGAATGAAAACCTCATAAATACTATATATATATATATGTATATATATATTACTTTAAAGCCGCAGTTCTGGTTTGGGCATTAAATGCATCCCCTCCCTTTCAAAGGCACAAATACTGAAAATTTGGTTCTCAATATAAACAGTGTTCAGGGTGCAGCTATGGAGAAGCAGGGGAGACAGAGTATCCTGACTTTATGAATGGATTATTCCATCAATGCTTTCATAATTTTATGATATTATTGGGAGGTGATGGAAATATTTGGACACGGACCTTGGTCAACATAGTTATGACGATAAATGAATTTTGTTCCTGCTGTTTCACACTTTACCACAGGCTCGAACTGGCATGAATTTTATTGACTGAGCCATCTCTCCAGTCCCTATCTATATAATTTTAAAGGAAGATCTACAAATGACCATCAGGAACATAGAACAAAATATTTAGCATTAGTCTAAATCAAAATCCATACCTAAATATCGTATTTCATAACTCTTATTATCAAAAAAGCAGGAATAAGGTATAGAGAAAGAGAACTCTTGAATAGTTCTCAGGAATGTACATTAACACAACTTATATGAAAAAGAATTTATAGATCTTCAAAGGTTAAAAACAGAACTGTGTTATTTTAGCAATCTTGCTACTGTGTATATATTGAAAGAAAATTAAACAAGAATGCTGAGGAAGCATATGCATTTCCCTGCTAATTATATCGCTATTCACAATAGCCAAGAAATAGAAACAAGCAAACAAACAAACTCTATGTGCCCATGAACTATGAGTACAACACCAGGGCTTCTTCCTTCTATCTCACTGAAATCCACTGTAAAGCTCTTCTCTGATTTCACTAGTGTGTGGTAGCAACCATTCTATTCTGTTTCTATGAGATTATCTTTTTCTTTGTATATTCCACATATGAATGAGATCATGTGGGACTTTTCTTATGATTGTCTTATTTCTTTTTTAAATGTTTTTTATAAATTAATGATTTTATTTATTTATACCTCAATTGTTGCCCCCCTCCCAGTCCACCCTTTCAGAGTTCTTCCCCTTCCCTTCTCCCTTCCCCTCTGAAAGGGTTCCCTTCTTCTATTGTATCCCCCACACTGGGGCATCAAGTCTCAGCAGGATTAGGCACTCCCTCTCCCTCTGAGACCAAATAAAGCACTCCTTTGATATATGTGTGCCTGGGCCTCAGACCAACTTGAGTATGCTCTTTGGTTGGAAGCTCAGACTCTGGGAGCTCCCAGGTTCCTTGACACTGTTGGTCTTCCTATGGGGTTGCCACCCCCTTCAGTTCCTTCATTCCATACCCTAACTTCCATAGGGGTTCCTGACCTCCATCCAATGTTTGTCTGTTAGTACCTGCATCTGTCTCAGTCAGCTGCTGGTAGAGCCTTGCAGAGGACAGCCATTCTAGGCCTGTGCTTGCAATCACAACATAACATAAGATCAGTAATAGTGTCAGAGTTTGGTGCCTATCCATGGGATGATCCCCATTTGGGCTGGTCACTGGCCAGCCATTCCTTCAGTTTCTACTCCATATTTGTCCCTGCATTTCTTTTAGACAGGAGCAATTTGGGGTTGGAAGTTTATAGGTGGGTTCATATCCCTATCCTTCTACTGTATATCTACTGGAGGTGGTCTTTTCAAATTCCATACCTCACTGTTAGTCTTTTCAGCTAAGGCCACCAACATTAAGCCCTGGTGTCCTCCCCCATTTCAGGTCTCTGGAGCTTTCTGGAGTTTCCCGTCACTCCCCACTCTCCACTCCTTGAAGTTGCATGCCAGTATTGATTCCCCTCTGAACCTCTCTCCGGGTTCACCCCCATTCCTGATCCTGCCCCCTCTCCCACTCCCCTTTCCCTCCTCTGCCAGTGTGTCATCATATACAAGGAAATCAGAGGCAAAAGAGGGATATAGAAACATTATTTTCTAGGTAGTAAGTTAGAAGAAAGAAGTCTTGGTATTTTATTGCTCAGTGTCTAGGAATGGGGCTACGATTGAAAGAAAATACATTGTGTATACATATGAACGGATAGTAATGAACTTGAATGCTTTCACCATGAAGAAGCAGTAACTGTTTGTAAAGATGTATGTTTAGTGTGACTATCATACTACCTATGTATATAGAGAAATGCCAAATTACAACATAACTATACATTTTTAAGAATTAGTTAAAAATAAAAACCACATAAAAACTTGACTTTGATAGTTCTTTCCCTGTTGTTATTTCTTTTTTGGTACATTTAATTGCCCGTTTTTGAAATTGTCCTTTAGACTCCTCTTAACGAGTATCGGAGATTAGGAGATATAGAGGGAAAGCTTGACATCTCTAACATTTTCTATAATAAATATATTTTTTGACATTGCCCATACCATTCATTTCCATGAAGAACTTTTGTCATTAATGTCAGCATTTAAAAAATTCTGAAAATTAAGGAAAAATGAAATATTTGAGCTACATCTTATCTCAAAAATTTATGTGTACATGTGATTCCATCCTTAACCTTGCTTAGTTCTTTTTGAATTGTATTTTAAAGTTTCATATATGTGTGTGCTGTATTTACACAATTTGTCCCCCTCCTTCTGAGCTGTTGCCATCCCATGCTTCTCAAATCCATGCATGTAAGTCTATGTGTTGGGGGCTGGCCACTCAGGAATGGATACCTGATTAGGGGCTTCATCCCTTTGGAAGACTGATTCTCTTTCTTAGAAGTCATTAATTCCTTCTAGCTCGTCACGGGACCCCAAGAGACTTCCCCAGTCCACACTGTCATGACTACTAATGTCCCTGTACTAGTTTTGTTGTTATTTTTTAGTGTGCCCATATTGTTGAGATTTCATGGGTGTAACTTTGATGTGGTATAGAGAATTGGCAATTTTACAACAGGCTTTTGCTTCCTCTGGCCTCCTCTTTTGAGTCCCCTGAGTCATGGGTCCAGGAGTTGTCTTACAGATATATCAATTGTGGTTGGGTATTATATTGTGTATTTTGAGTAGCTGTATGTCTCTGTGTTAGGCTCCATTGTTATAAAAGGGAGCTTCTTAAATAAGGCATGATATTTACATTTATATGACTGGACCTGACATAGTGTAGCCACCCTGTGTAAAGCTTCTAGGTTGGATAATGTGATGCAGTGATAAAATTAGGTGATCTGACTAGACTGGGCTTGTGAACAGGATATGCAACACTGGATGCACTCTTTATAATTATTACATTAAAAAACAAAACCTGAATGGGGGCTGAGAACGGAGCTCAGTTGGCTTGCCTAGCATACATCAGATTTGACTTCAGTAGCTCATAAGTCAGGTACGGTGGCTGTTGTCCAAGCACTTCAAAGCCGGAGATATGGAGACCTGAAGTTTAAGGTTATGCTTAGATGGAGAATTCAAGGCTTTTGAGCTATGTGAGATACTTTCAAAAAGTAAAAATAAAAGAGTATAACTGAGTGAAGCAACTTATTTGAATGAAGCAAATAGTGACATTGGTCTGAAATTCTAGGATGCAAAATTACACAGCACAGGCATCCTTTAAATATACCTTTCTTGGTTGCTATTTATCATCAAACAAACCCAAATGTTTGTAGTGTAAGAATACTTTAAAATAAACTGGAGTTTATTGACAACAGAGTTCAGTCAATAGTTTGACAACATCTCTGTTTATGTACATTTATCTACTGTTATATCTTTTTCAATGAATGAGACAGATCTGAGAACATTCAATAAACGAAAGCAAAAATTACCGGGTTTGGGCTTCCCTCACAGCCAGAATGATTCTGTTGAGTGTGCCAGCAGGGGATTTTGCGTATTAATACCCCACCTGGAAGAGCTGACATGTTGAAAATGAGATTAACACTTCCCTGTTTTACATTAACTAAGGCTAAAGTGTCATTTGCCTTATCAGGAGAAAATATTCAATGCTGCAGTGATAGGGTTGAGAACAAGGTATGGTTTTATGAAAAATGTTAAAATATAAAGTAGCCTGTTTGCTGTGGTGGTAGTGATCCTTTGAAGATAAACACCCAGTGCAGATAAGAGCCAAAATAATAAAGATGACTCATAAGCTAAATATAAACATGTAGAGCACACCAACTCATTTCTAAGCCAATGCCAACCAACAGAATAAACACTTTGTCAGTCCTTTAAGTGATTTAAAAGTAGCATGTGAATCCACTGTGTCAAGGACATTGATTCCAAGGTATTTGCTACCAATTCCAGAGCAGCCTAGAGACAGAAGAGAATAAGAAATAATTTATTATTCACTCCAATACAAGGCAGCACTTCTTAATTCTCTAACTTCACAATCCAGCTTGATATGATTTTACTAAGGTGCATGTTTAGATGGAAATATATTAACATTTTTAATAGAAGGAACCATGAAAATTACCATCAAACTTAGGTTGAAATGCAGTTGTATACGTGGATCAAGAGTGGGTTTCTTGGGCTAAGGAGGCTGGGACATTGGCCTCACTCAAGAGCATCACTAGATGGGTCTAAATAAAGGAAATACATTCTTTGTGTTCTATGACTCTGGTATGGAAGACAACAACCATATCCAGAGTAAAAAATCCCATTCTACTAGGTTACTAAAGAGAAGCATATAGAAGGAAGAGAGCTTTTGTATGAGGATTTGGCTATATATTCCTAGAGAATACACAGGTAGCATGTTTACAGGTGAGATAGGAAATAGTAGGCTGAGCTTTCTAAGTAGAATGGACAGATACACTACTTTTGTTGTCATGGAAATATGGGACATCATGGTTAACCAGGCAGCTGACATGTGTCAATAGCAATGGTGGTGTTACAGAAATGACTGTAGGGCATCCACATTTTGAGAAAACATTGTGTCTACTGAAATTATAGGTAGTGGACTAGCCAGCTGTTTTTTTTTTTTTCATTGAAACGAAGAAGTAGACATAAAAAGCAAGGTTTGTTTGGGCTCAAATGTTGAAGGCTTTGCTCTGTGGACTGTTCTCTGCTACTTTGGGCCTAATAAAGGTGTGGTGAAGGAAAGAGGAATCTTCTGGTTTGGATGGGGAAAGGGAAAGAAGGAAGGAGAAGCTATGGTCCTCATGATTCCCTCTTAAGACTTCCCCATGTAGGTCTCACCTTTTATAGGTTCTTTTGCTTCCAGTGGCAGCCACACTGACGGCCTCTGGGGGACAGTCCAGATTCCAGATTATAGCAAGTGAGAAGATAAAGAAATGCAACCCAGATTTTATTCTGCTTGCTAAGTATCTACTATTCAAGTATTAAATATAAAACATACCTATGGCTACTGTTTCTGTTTATATCAGAGCTTCTCATCAGTCTATCTTTGGGAGTTTAGGCGAAAAGGAAGAAAGGTGGGAAGGGATCAAGAACACATGTGATTATTTTTTCAGGAATCCCTGTCACCTGAAGCTGAAACTCTTAAGTGCTTTCATTTATTGTTCCCAGGTGACACTGCTTTGTACAGGATAGTGCTAAAGTAGCACAAAGGGAAGCAACTTAAAGCCTCACCAAAAGAGGCCGCAGAAGGTCCTGCTTGCAGAGAAGAGAGTAATAGTAATGGTAACCATAACAGAAAAGTGCAGGGGTGGGGTGGAGGGATGAATCCCGATAAACTGAGATGAGGTGTGGGAAAGAGAGTCACGACCTTTGAAGACCTGCCAGGAAAAATTGTGAATGATGCAAAGTAAGGACCACGGGCCCAAGGGGCAGGGTGTGTGAGCACATCCAGGGAATTCGCAGAAAGCAGGAGAATACACACTGCATCATCAGGATCAGAGACCCAAATCCTTCCAGGAAGTCATGTCTTTTTGTACTAGATGTTTTGAAGATGGGTTGGGGTGGGGATTGTTGGGGGGGCAGTGAAAGAGGAGGGGAACATCACTGAGAAAAATTCAACAGTCTGAAAGGAGGGTAAGATTAGGAAGATAAATGTTTACCTCTCAGCTGCTTTGTGTCTCTTGAAATGAAGCGGGTTTTGAATAGTCTGCCTGTGTACTGTGGAATGTGGGCATTGTGAGCAAATTGACTGTCTCAGATGATTTGACACATTTTGATTTCTACTTAGGAAAATATCTGTTAATCCTATTAGAAAGAGAAGGAGAGGTTCTGAGCAGAAAGGCAAAAGATCAGACTCCTTCCCATCTTGCACAGGCTCTCCGCGGGCCAAGGTATTCACACCTCTGCTATTTCTGGAAGACCTCACGCCTCATCACTGACCTGCTTGGCATTACATCAAAACCTCTTCTCCTCCTCAGTGCTTAACTGGCACTGGTAAAAACCAAAACAGGACTGGATGGCTGTCGTTCTGTGGCAAACTACAAGAGAAAATAAATTCGATTCTATGCTTTTAACATAATTGTCCTCCTTTCTTCCATCCTTCTCTTTTTTGCTGTCTTGTCCCCGTGTTTCACTGTCTGGTAATATCCAACCACAGGCCCTTCTTTGTGTTTGACAGAGGAAGCACTTTTATTGTTCCGTAACTCCAGGGGGGATATGGTGTCTATGATGTTGTCTAGGCCCACCCTCCCCCAGGAAGGTTAACTAACTCCATCCTACTCTCAAACGGGAAAGGGTACCAGCCACACGCACCCCTGCCAGATACCCTCTCTGTATAGAGAAAGCAGATCTGTTGCTACCCAGAAGTACTACTTATCCTCACAGTAGTGATATCTCTGGGTTGCAGTTCCATTTTGGGGACCAGGAGAAGTTATCTACAATCTGAATCTACAAATTATGGATGAGGAAAAGGGGAGATTATTTTTTTCCTCTCTAACCTCTTTCTGTGTTCTGGAGTAGCATGTAAGTCTGATCAAAGGCCCACTCATCCGTCTCAAGAGCCAGTGCTGGAGCCCAGCATGCACCTAGAAATATGCACTCACAAGCCTAGAAAATTGTGTTCATTAAACTCCCCTGACAGGTGCTCACCCAGCATCTGCTCAGGGCCAAGCAGCTGCTGCTGCGAATCCCCCTCTATAGACCAGGTGGTAAAACGAAGACAGTGGGGGCGAGGTGTGGGGAAGGCCGCACACTTGTTTGGAGAAGAAAAAAAGGGAAAACAGAGAGATTTCATGTTTTCTCCTTTATGCGCTGAGTTGCCAGGACTGACCAGACCACTGAGAGAGATACAGGGCTTTTTAGCGTTCACAGTATTTTACCCTGCACAGGGTAAGTGCTACATGCAACATGGGAATTTCAAGCAAGATCCCATAAATGTCTTTCAAACAGTGGCACATTGTCATTTCTGTGTTGCTCCTCCCTTTGTGTGCTAAGGAGGAGATAATCACAATCACAGCTGACATTATTGAGCGCTTACAAGGTGCCAAGCAGGCGGTGTGCTACTTATGTAATGCCATTTCACTCTCTAAGGTCCTGGGCATTAGATGTGGGAGCTGGTGATGCTGCAGTTTAGAATGGTGAAGAAAGTTGATCAAGTAAGTAGCAAGGCTGGGATTTGAACCGGAAGCCTCCAGAAATCTCACGCTTAACATTTTTTCCATAATTTCCTCTATAAATAGTTACATTGAGAGTATGTGTTTTTTTGGTTTCATTTAAGATTTTAGTGACTCTTCCTTAATAATAGTTCTGCTATTATCTGAATCGTTACAATTTTCTGCAATCAAACCATAGGGTTTCTTGGAGACAGGGCCTATGTCTCTCCTACCTTTACATACCCCTGCAGTTCTGAAAACAAAGGCTGCCCAGAATGGGAGCTAAACAATTATTTGTTGAAATGCACTTTATGTTATATCTGTATCTAAATAAAGCCCTAAACAAGTTTACTTCCCCCAACACGGGCTGTTCTCTCATTTGCAGCCATTGCCTTCTTGTCTTGTTTTCCAAAGGTTGATTTTGAACCGGAGGGACACTGCAGTCCTCTTGTCACTTAGCGTGATTTGAAAGTGAGAGTCTGTGTAGTGCTTTCGCCTGCCCTCAGCAATCAGGCCTCACACTCACGAGGCTCTGATTGTAGGAGTTGCCTTATTTGCATTGATGAGGATGCGCCAGCTGCTAGAGCATACAGAACTGCACCTGACACAATCACGGAGTTCAAGATTAGCGAGGGGAATCAGGAATCCACTGAGCTGCACGGCAATCTAAGCCCACATTAGACTCACTCATGCAAAATGACCCAAATTTGCAACGAGCACAATTAGCAATCCAAAGATGCATGTTAATTTGTGGTCTAATATTTTCTCCACTTCCCTAAATTAAAAATAATAAATATACCCCTTTCTTGATGAGTCTGGCCATAAAAACAATTCAGAGGACTAGGGATCTGTGGGAAATGTGAAAACCCCAGCAAATGTACATTTTTGGGGGTATCTGGCTGCCCTGTCAAAGTTTGTCATTTAATAGCTTTGTAGTGTCATTGTCTTCCTTTGAATCAAGAGGCAGCAATAAGGATAGCATAAAAAGTATATGAGGATAACATAATCCCTTCCATTAGCTGTAATATATGGGAAAGAAGATCATAAACTTTAAAAAAAGGATTTGAAATTTTATATTAGGTGTCTGTATTTTTTGAGGCTGTATTTTGGTTCCTAATGACCACAGATACAGACAAGTATTTCAGACTCCTGAAGGTACAAGCAATTGTAAGGGTTTTTATTAAAAAGATTGTGTAAACTGAAACAAATGTTATCAAGCCCTGGGCTGTGTTTCTGTGTGTTGACAGTCTATAGGTATTGAAATGCTCACCTATACTTTAGTGGGGGGAAACCCCCACATTTTATAAAAATTCAATAAGTGATCATTCGAAGCAAAAGCATGCAGTTCAAAAGCTAAACCTCCCATTGGAGAACAGAAAATTTAATGAGCTTTTAATGGAATGCAATGCTCAGAGTAGTAAATTATTTGTTAGTTGACGATGCAATCAGCATGCTGATTAAGGTTGCTTGGTTTTTTACTAAACATTAACTGAATGAAAACGGGTAGTCCTTGTTCTGCTTGGGGGCTTTAAGGAAGCAAATGGACTTCCAGAACAGAGACTGTCAATAAAGGTGAGTGCACTCCAGGTGTCATTTGAATATGATGATAAAATACTGGTGATAAATATTTAAAAGCATTTTAAATCCACAATGTTCGCCTAGTGTATTGTGGACTCTGTTTTAAAGAAACAGTGGGCCTTGGCAGGCCTAACAACAGTCCTCCTATCTCTCTCTAGGAAGAAATAGCTAGATCTGCTTTTTTCGATTGCAAAAGAAAATAGGGGTGGTGTGCTTTGAAAATATAAAGAAGCATAGACTCAGAGACTAAGAACTGCTTGGGAGTTTGGAATGTAAACCTAGAGAGGAAGAATGAGAGAGAGAGAGAGAGAGAGAGAGAGAGAGAGAGAGATCAAAACAAAGAAAAATATTCCTGCAGGAAATAAAAGAAAGCATGTGCTTGTCTGGCTAGATTGAGATAAAAATTTAATTAAGCAGTTTCAATTTTCAATTTTCTGATATTTTAAAATTATTGCTATTAGAATATTTATAATCTTAAATTTGTAAAACATAGCATTCTGGGGACAGGAGCATTGTTAGTCTGGCATTATATTCTGATTTATTGGGTCTGCAGGTTTACAAAAGACCAAGAACAAAAACAGAAAAGGAATTGTGGAATTTTTTGCTATATTTTAAGAATATTAATATATAATTTAATAAAAATACATCTTTTACTATATTTTAGTGAGCCTGAATATTAGTCATGAATTGTTAGCAGCATGGTTTTTGTTATTAAATCTGTTTAAATCAGTGGGTTGGTTTTGCTTCTAAAACAAGGGCATTTTTTTGTTTGTTTTCTTCCTGCCAATTGAAAAATTGTGGGTTTGTAGGTTAATTTTCTTCGAATAGCTACAAAGTTCTTTTTCTATAAATCCCAATTAGTTTCATCATTGGTGATTCTCTGGCAATGATCAGGTACCCTTAAAATCCGATAAATAACCACCTCTCACTTTTAACTATTCCTGTTTATGACCCAAGAGGTTAAAAGCCTTTGACTGGCATTTGACTTCTGACCTCATATAAATGTTATCTTATCAGTCCCTGCTTGTTAAGTTGTATTGAGTGCTTGTCCCCTGATGGCTTTTAGATAAAGGGTTGTGTGTGCGTGTGTGCATGTGTGTGTGTGTGTGTGTTTAAATATATTATTTCCTGTAGGAACTAAACCAACCAGTGACATTGTTCTGTGGGAAGTGCATTCTAGTAGCTGCTAGGAAGGTACTAGAAAACACCAATTATATTTTTATTTATTCCCAACATTATTTTGAATTTGGCTTTATCGGTGGGGTTTTACGATTAAAATACATATTTATTTTAACTAGTGGTGGTAATTCCTAGTGATCACAATCCTTTAACATGCTTGTTCAGAAGCTGCACAGCTTCCTATCTTCTCTTCAAAAAGAAAAAAAAAAGGAAAAACAAAAAAAAATTAGCTTTGCATTTTGTAACAGCGTGAGATAAGTAGAGAGATAATTTATGGAAATCTTGTCTCCATAGACTTCAAAAGTCTGCTTAAGGAGTCATCAGTAAGATATAGCTAAAAAAGCAAAGCAAACCAAACCAAACCAAAACAAAAACCCAGAAGGGTCCATGAGTGGTGCCTTTGCTAACCTATGGGAAAGGTAACCAGACTGTGTTTTCCCTTCCATTCTGGAAATTTAGGAAGCACTGGGCCTTAGATCTGCTTTACAACTGTGTGTTTTGTTCATATATTCAAGTGTGCATGTGCGTGTGCATGCATGTGTGTGTGTGTGTGTGGGTGTGTGTGTATGTGTGTGTGTAGTCACTGTGCACGAATCTAGTGCTTTTGAATGCTTGCATTTTAATCTCTCCATACGTCCACGCACTGAAAGGATTCTGCAAGCAGACGCGGTACCTCAGACAGGCTGTTTCATTTGCTAATGATCTACAGTGTGCTTCCCAAACAAACTATTACATTAATTTCCATGTGGGAAACAGGCAGCAAGGAGGAAAAGAAGGGAGAGGCAGCCATCTTGGAGTCAGCCTGCCTTTCAGACTCATTCTTTATCCTGCTAAGGCTCAATATTTGGAATATTATCTTTATTTTTAATTGACCCTCAAAGTAAGCAAGAGGCATATCAAAAACACCTTTGTGTTTGTGTTTGGAGTAGAAAGAAAGTCGTAACATCTTTGGACTTTAAATAATAACTATGCTATAGACAGACTTTAACTATTATTCTCTACCATTCTCAATAAATATACATATAAATGAAGCATATGCCACAGCTTGTAAGAGACCTGTGCAGAACTCGTTCAGGAAAACAAATGCCTATTTGGACCATTCATTTGCTGCTTTGTAAAGGATTAATATGCCAGGAGAGTTGTCTGCACTGCCTCCTCCCCTGACCGCCTTTTCTCCCCAAACATAACTCTCACATATGTGCACACAAACACACACGTTCAGACAACCTCACCACAGTCACATGGCAACTTTGAAACTTTTCTAAAAACATGATCATAGGTATTTAGTTAAGCAAGAAGAAAAGGACCAGCCTTGAAAGAAATGTTGCGTTTCTTTCTGCGTGTGGAGAGCTGCCAGGACTGTGTGGCCCCACACTGCTTTCTTCCTGCCCATTTTTCAGTAAAACACAGGTTTGATGCAATTCATCCCAACTTCCCATTTCAACCACTGCCTTTCTCCAAGTGGCTAGAGTTTAAGGTCTGCAAAAACAACGGACAGAGAAAAACCACTGCAAGGGAAGAAACAAAGTAACTCCCAAAACAAAGTAGCTCCTGCAGTGGAGCTGGCCCTAGTGGGTTCAACTCTCAAATCTGTTCTCTGCAGTTTGAGACAAAAGCGCTTCCTCCCTGTTTTGATGTGTTAAGGAGAGAGGACATGAGCAAACCTGCAATTGCTGAAATAAGAGTTTGGGAAGCACAGGGCAGGGCGAGCATTTCTCCTTTGACTGTCCAGCATGTGTCAGCAGCAGGTAGACACCCTACAGTTTAATATTGATTTAGGGTTCTTTTTTAATAGAAAGGGAATAATATTTGAGTTTAACCAATTGTATCACGTTCACTCAACTGTTGTTGATCAGTATCACCTCTCTTTTGTATATTCAGAAATCCAGAGCTCATCACTATACTATCTGAAATTAGGAGGACAAGTTTGCTCTATGTCCCCCTGAGAAGGGTGTGAGCAGGTCAGTAGTAACAGGCTACTGTCCAATTCTGACATTTGACTGAAGAAATTGTGAACTTTACTCTTTAATGTTAATGATCTGAACTAATTCTCCCAAACAATATCACCTGCAGATTTTTAAAATTGAGAGAAGAATTTGAATAGCAGCAATATCCTAAAAATACCGTATACTATTTCGACTAAAGTCTCTGAGTTAAATCTCAAGGTTCTTTTCAAATTAAGTTTGTATACTGATTATTTGTTTAAAATAGCATCTCAATGCATAGCTATAACATTTTTAAGCTGGTGAAAGATACAGAATTTTTCACATTGTTCAGTAATTTATGTTTTAATGCATGGTCCTAAGTCTTAGTTACCTTAGGAAGAAAAAAGTGTTTGCTTATATTAGTTGCTATAGCAACAGTAGTTGGCCATTGTAGTTGGAAGAGAATGGGGAGCACTCAGGTCCTCAGCTCTTTGCAGGGATAGATCTCTTTCTAAGGCTCTAGAGTGTCTTCAGTTTATTGCTCACATGTCCTCATGTTTAGCAACTTACTGTGAAAATGTGCTCAGAGATACAGGTCATCTGATGTTTTTCCTCATTTGTTGCCTCAGAAATCAGGCTCACCCTGTGTGGAGAATGCAGAGATGCTATGGACCTTTTAGTGTTTTAACAAAAAAGTTGGGGACAGGAAGTCAGAAATCCTCTCCCAGAATCCTCCCAGGTTGCAGCTGCTGTTTCCCTCCTGCTGACTGGGGCCCGGGGTCTATCAGCCTTTGCTCTGTCCTCTCTTTCGTGGTTTATTTTTTAAATTGGCCATACCCTTTCCCACTAGATCACTTGATTTGGCCAGACTTTCCTTAGTGCATTCTCATTGTTGCTCTCAGAACTTATTTGAGGTTTTTCCTTATTTTCAAAGCTTTGGGATTCAGATGTGAAGAGCTAAGACAGTTCTCTGGACATGCTCACAGATTCCACCCAAGATCTTAAGCCATGCTTCTACCCTTCTGGGAAAAAAAAAGGAAAAAAAAATGCACAGGCTTCTGATACTAAGGGCACAGCCTGGACATACACCTTGTCCTCTTCTTCTTGGCCTCATCTGCCCCGAAGAATGAATATATTCATCCCTAAGGTTGCGGCTTCAAAGTGACCAGTGAGATGCTAACAGGTCAGCTGGCTGTCCTGTTGGACAGAGGGTCCATAAATCAGAGAAGAGTGGGTATGGTTGAAAGACGAAGGTAGTCCAGCCTGAGGGGAAGCCCTGTAAATCTCTCCAGGAGCTTTGTTCCTGGTAAGGATGGTATGGGGTGGGGGTTGGAGTGGGGTAGTCGTGGCCGTGGCTGTTGCCAATGCCCTGGCCCTCCTGCAGCGGGTGCTCCCTTCTTGTGTATGAGTGGCCTCCACCCTTCCCAAACCTCGGCTGCTTGGAAAAGTCAAGCACAGCTGAGCTCTGATTTTCATTTAATAGTCAAAACCAAGATGCATTTGGGCTATGATGATAGGACAGCTCCCTTGAAAAGATTATTTGAACTACAAAGGCATTCATTTAGGGCTAGCGATGTTGCAAAAGGGGCCCTGCTAGAAATTAGCAGCCTGTCCTGGTATTTGGAGAGCAGGAGTGACAACTTACTGGAAGTTCTCAAGGAATCATTTATATTTCACACTCCACTAGGCAGCTGATTTGAGATTGTCTGTTAGCATAACAAAGGCTCTGAGCCTGTGAACTTCAGAAACCTTTCGACCTCTTAGCTGCTGGCATGAATAGCCCCCAGTCCTGCCTATAGAGATCTCCCAAAGCTCCCCTGTTCGTGGCTAAATTGTTAATCAGGGTAATTTAATATAGTTTTCAATATGCCTCATCTCTTATTGGGAAAGGTATTCACAGCTTCCCTACCCATGAAAAAAAAAAGTTCTTTTATTCAAGTGTGAGAGGGGCAGCTGCAGACAGACCATTTCTTACTCCACCCTCCCATCCCACTCCTTCTTCCCAGCCACAGTGTTCTGAGTAGCAACCAGACGGAAAGGCCAGAAAGAGAACTGGGTTGACATTCTCTATGCGCGTTCTCCACCCTGAACCTGAAACTCGGGGCTGTTTATGCTGGGAGACAACTAAACAAAAACCCCAAGCACAGTCATAACTAAAACCTCAGCTCGATCACACACACACACACACACACACACACACACACACACACACCACACCCCACCCTGTTCTCCACCTCCCTTTTACCACCACCCTCTCCCCTCCCCCTCCATCCTTCAGCTCAGCTGCTCTCCTGCCCCAGACAAAATGCACCAGACCCCACGGCCTGCTCATTTTCATTTTGTGGGGGCAGAGGCAGCCTGCCCACCCCTTTGCACAGCTACACTCGCCCTGTCCCCTGCATCTTCTCAGTGTGGCTCCCTTGCAGAGTCAATTCACATGCACATTAGTTAACTGAAGACCAGGAGCACAAATATATTCATTTTAATCCAGTTAAGACCTAAGAGGTCTCATAGGATATTATTCAATAGTTTGAAAACCAAGTATAAAACTCAGATTTTGCTACAGCGTTTCATCTCAGGGAGGCCTACAGTAGGCCTTTCTTTTGCTTCCCACCAGTGCGTGCTCAAGAAATAAAGTGAATAATAAAACAATTATACGCAAAGAACCAGCTGCAGGTGGATATTCTGTTAAAATATTGTATTGTTGACTCTGTTAATTACCGTACTTCTAGTTCCCATGCGCAAATTCAGAATGAGAATTTTATAAGATGAAAGGAAAAAAATATGAAGTCACTGATTGTGTTTCTTTTATTTTTTAAATTAAAAACAGAGCATTATATCTCTTAATCATATAGCTAACCTTTTGTTCCTATGTGAGAATTTTAGGCTAGTTCTAAACTGTATCTGGGTATTTCTGAACTGCTGTAACTGTAATTTTCTGTGGGGTTGTTGCTCTGTCTTTGTGTATGCTGAGGTCTTCTGTCTTGAGTTACTTCTCACCCGTGTCAAGCTTTGGTGGGTATGTTTGCCTCTTAGCCCCCTGAATTGGACACAGCCAGCATCTAGATCCCAGAGTATTTTCTTTGCTACCTCTCTAGGTTATGGTGGTTCCTAATGGGGATGGGAGACTTGCTTCACTTACTTGGCATCCTAAACTGGTATCACCAAAGTGCTAGAAAGCAGGGGGACAAATCTCACAGTATTGCACCAGGTAAGGGTTATTCAAACACCCCAAACAGAGAAACAAATCCAGACCCCACTCTCAGGAGCACAGAACCACTCAACAGTCCAGCTGCTTTCCCAAGCTAATTTTTCTGGGTATTAAAAATGGCTATAAAAATGGGTTTCTTAATTAATGTAAACATCTCAACAGTGTCCATAGATAACAAAATAATTGCATACACTTAGATTATTAACAATCCTCAAATCTGTATTTTCGTTGGGGGGTCAGGTTCTGACAGTTTTAATTTCACTCTTTTAGAAGTTTTGCATTATAAACATTTGTATCAATAATCTATGCATTATTCATTTTAATGATGTGTATTTTATTTATTGTTTAAGTAATGGTTTTAATTTTTCTTGATGTCTTAAACTAGAATATTTTAAAATATAAATTGATAGCTATTAGAAACAAGTAGATAGATTGCTGATTTCTCTTTTAAAAATCCAAAAACACAAAATCATTCATTCACAAGTTCATAGAAATATAACTTTCATGAGCTGTCTAGAGAGAAAGAAAATACAGTGGCTTTGAAACTCAAGAAAAGAAAAAACCCCACACAATTGATATTTTTCAGTGCTTTTGCTTAACCCTGCTTTCATTAGCCTTTTCCTCATTAGGATTTATGATCCATGTCCTTCCCTAGACTTCCACAGCTCTGATTTCTGTTAAATTTTGTAACAGAGGTTAATGAGTACAAAGGAATAGAAGGCCTGTTTGCTTTCATCTATGATGTTCAATATTTCAAGGTTGTTTATATTTGCATTTAAATTTTTTCTATCATTTTAAATTAATAAAATTCAGCGAAATTAATTGCATTGGAGTTATCTAACAGGGAGATTTTTTTTAAAGAAATTAAATAGTGCAATTCTGCTGAATTGTAATATTTTCTTGGGCCTGGGCCATCTAATGCCCTCTCCAGCACTGTGTAGTTTGGGTTTCATATTTGTGGAAGAAGAAGGATTGGGGGGGGGAGAAGGATGTGTTTTTGGAATGGTCTTTGACAAGGGGAATGAACGCAGACACCAGAACAATTATATTACAATCCCATTGGGAATGCCAGCACCAAATTTAGCCAGACTGATGGGGCACTGTCTAGACGGTCCCTTTGTGTATCAGCTGCTTTCTCGCTGCTTTATTGCGTTGCCTCAATGCGTGAGCTGAACATGCATATGGACCCCAAGCATAGCATTCCTGCTATTAGACCTGCTGTCGTTTGGCTAACACTCAAGGGCTGCGTGCCCCTAGTCTATTCCCTTTACGGTATTTCGTAATTAAAATGCAGCTTCCACGGTAGTGGTGTAACAAAGGCCACACAACAATGGAGAAGGTGCCTAGACTTTCTTTATATGAAAATATTAACTAGGTAAACATTTTTGTCTTTCCAAACATGTCCGCCTCTTTTCCACTGAAATGAAAGAAAGCCAGAACAATAAGAAATAAAACAATGAGAGGAATGAGCCAGAGTACATATAAATTGCCACCTTTCCTTTTGAAAAGGGCAAAGGACAAAAAGAATGTGTATTAAATGTTTACAGTGTAATTAACAGCAGTGTGTGTGTGTGTGTGTGTGTGTGTGTGTGTGTGTGTGTGTGTGTAGGAGGTTACCCACACTTTATTTGATGAATCAAGTGAAGTCCAGTGATCTGGGTTCTTAAGGAGTCTCATAAACAGATTCCCAAACTCTTCTTAATATACAGTTACAAGTTGCTTTCCTGTTGTTGGGCAGATAGGAAATCTCAGAGACATTTCACTTCTGGGCAACTGTCAGGATTCGGTTTCATTTGCCAAACTGGTGCTGGGGGACAGGGGCATGGATAAGGCTTCCTGGTAAGTGTGGTCCATACAGACCGGCCATTGTTCACAGCAGTGGGGATGCACCCCTAAATATGGTGCACACTTCATGGGTGATGGTGCTGAGAATTTGAAATGAACACAAATTAATTATTGCAATTATAGAGTGAGAAATAGCAGAATTCATTAATGCCAGTGAAATTAGGTATGAGATTACCTCTTTTAATATAAGGTTTATCAGCAAATTTTGCCTATAGTTACCAAGAATTGAAAAGCTTGAGAAATTGGAATTCCACAAAATGTAAATCATTTTAAGTAAAATCTTTGCCTCACTCTGGGAACCCAAAGAACTCACTGTTACAGGAGAGATGAGAGACAAGATGATAACTTTAGCAAGTACAGATGCAGAAATTATATTTGCTGAAATTATTTTCTTTTAACAGAAACAAAAGTAGTAAAAGATTTATCTGAAGAGGAGAAGCAAAGTTAAAGTTAATGATACAAAAATATGTTTAAGACCTTACAACTAAGTCATGGAATTTGGATTTAAAACTAGTGATTTTTTTAAGTACTGTTTTTTTTTTTTTTTTGCTAGAAGTTAATAAGTGCAACCTACTATTGGCAATTATCCATCTTTTGTGAATTAGATATTGAGAGAGAGAGAGAGAGAGAGAGAGAGAGAGAGAGAGAGAGAGAGAAAGGAGAGAGATAAGAAAGAGAGAGATAGGAAAGAGAAAGAGAAAGAAAAAAGAGAGAAAGAGGGGAAGCAAAGTAAACTCTGATTTTATTAATAAGACACACACGGAGTGGTCTTAGTTTTAGTGGTGGTAGTATGATTTGGATATTTTGTTTTGTTGTTGTTTAGTCTTGGGTTAAAACGACACACCACAAATCAACTCTCCTGAAGTTCACGGTGATATCAGATGGGGGAAATTTCAAGATTGGACGTGGGGACAGATTGTACAGTTGGCAATAAACATGGAGATCTCCAGTAGGCACTGGGAAGCTTGGTGTTAGCAGCTTCACACTCCAGCTTCGTTTAGCATGATAGATGGAAAAAATGAAAAAAAAATCATGAAAGGCGGGGTGGGGGGAGGGAGAGAGAGAGAGGAGAGAACCACAACCACTGAAGAATAGAGAATACCATAGGAAAATGGGGTGGGTGGGGTTTTGGGGGGTGGGGTGGAGTGGTTTGTTCAGAAATACTGAGAAAGAAAAAGCAAGAACAGAGAGCGAATATTCTAAGCATTGTTTTAATTTCAAACAGAGATACTTCCAGGAGAATGGATTTCAATGGAGCTGAGCCAAAAATAATTATAGAGATTTTCTTGTTTTCTTTTGTGAATGAAGAGCATCTCTTTTCTCTGACAACGCAGAGAAGGAACCAGAGCCCAGAGATTGAAGTGGTGCCCCTCTGCCCCCTTCCTTCCACACACCACAGTGGCAGACCTTTCTTTCTTTCCCTTTCCAATAGCTATTGGCATGGAATTGTGCACAAGGGACGAGCGATCACAGCCCCCAGACCTCAGCTGGGTTTCCTGTTCTGACAATTGCTTGTTTACTCTGATAGGGCTGAAGTATTGAAATGGAAGCCTGGTTGGGGTGGGGTGGTAGCAATATATATATTAAGTTCTGGAATAAAATTGAACTATTTACAACTAAGAATATGCTTCTGTTTATGATGCTAGAAACTTCCTGTAGGGTTCATTCTACCAATTACATTTGTTCTCTTGATTTTCATCAATAGCAAGCTACAAAGGGGAATGAGACAATTCTCTCCATTTTCCTCCATTTTCTCTGGAATATACATATAAAATCTTTATCTTAGAACCATTTTTTTAGACAAAGAAAAAAATAATCATTTGTTAAAATAACTTGAGCCATGATTGAAATTTTATGAAAGCAATAAAATATACTTCTTGCAAAGTCAGGAACAAAAGGCTTATATGCATATGAAGGGCTGGAGGAGAAACCATCAACTTTAATAGACTTTGTGACACAGTAATCATAAACAACTTGGAGCTTGCATCTAAACACTATTTTCTTTAGGTTAAATTGACTTCCGTGGAAATCCTAGCATATGTGTGATCTGATCTAAACCCTTTCCTTTAGGCATGGTCCAGTCGTAGATTAGTACTCTTATCCGCAGATGCTGATACCCCACGTAGGGTCCAAGGCTCATTGTGATACATGAATTTGAGGTAGCATTTTTAGAATTTCTTTCCAAAATCTAAGAACCAGGTCCTTTTACCTGTCTCATATTGAGATTTGGTTTTACTAATATTTCATCTGTCGAATTTAAACACCTTAGTGACTCAGCAGAAGAGCAGCATGAGCTGTAAATGTAAAGGGCTAACTAAATGACTTCAGTATGAACTCAAAACAAAGAGTGTATGCTACACTTATAGACAATGTTAACTAGTAGCTTAAATATTTAAACACTCCTGAAAGTGGCAAAATGAGATATAACTTCCTTTACAACTTTTACAGACTAAAATTTGTCATGTTTTCCTGTCAAAAACCTGAAATGTGGACTAGTTAGTGGAAAATCATAAAATACTGTCATGTGGATAACTTTTAATTTTTAAAGATGAAAAATGTCTTCATGGATATTAGGACTTTCATTTGGAGATTTTCAAAACATATTTTCAAGTTTAATAGGAATATATTGTGTATATCTGTGACTATGTGTTCTATGAATCCATATTTAATTTAACAAATCTCATCAATTCACTTGACATTTTTCTCCCTTTGAGCTCTCCTTTCCCCTCTCTTCTCCCCATTAAGGGCATTTCTTTCACTGTAGCAGACTAATTTTTGAAACAGGTTTTATAAAACAAAGCTGGCAATTGTTTTAGAGGAACTTTTAAACTATTCAACTCTGATATATTACAAATGATTAAATGAATATTTAAGAATCTAAAGCCTTTAACAACACTAATAAAATCTCAACTCCCCCAATGCACCAATGTACTCTTTAAGAATAGCAGTTAATTAATGCTAATGGGAATAATGCATCTATAACTTAAGATATGTGCTTGAAATTAGCAAAAAATATTGTTTCTAAAAGGAAAATCTCTTCTTTTAAAAAAAAATGAAACAATGCTAGGTGTGGTAGTTTGTACTTGCAATGTGAGCATCCAGTAGGCTGAGGGCAGATGACGATGAGCTTAGAGCTAATGCTGGCTGTTTAGAGAGTTCCTGACTGGGTGGAGTTCTACAGTGACAACTTGTTTCTGAAAGCAAAGCAAGCAAACAAACAAAAGCAACAGTAAAAATAAATATAATTTTCTTTATAGCAAAAAAGATTTAGTGATAGTTATGTCTATCGAATGAACTAGGAGACATGAACTATAGTGGGTTATACCAAGGCAATGAAATTATTGAGAGAAAATACTTGCCTATTAAAACATTTAGATACATTAATTTATTATTAACAAAGTGCAACATATCAACCAAGATGTGCATTTACTGTCTCAGATATTAATTCTGAAAAAGAGAGATAAATGTAGATTTATAATTGAAAAGTATTCCAATTTATAAGTGATATCTACAGTTACATAAATATATAGCATGTGGTATGTGCTCTGGGGTTTCTGAACTTTTATAAGAGCATATAGACATAGAGAGAAATATTCAACACAGGTATATTTGCCATTTGTTTACATTGACCCTGGTATAATACATAGAGCTGTAGCATTTCTAAGTGGAACAATTGTTTTTGAATCCCAAATTACTAAGACAGTTTCAGAGCTTAGCAATTCAAATCACCAAACTAGAAAATGTTACATTTTAATTGAAACCAACTGTAGTATGTGCCCCAAAGACAGTCTTATTGTACTTTTGTTTTGTGGTGATATAGAGCCTCTAACTCACCTGGGGGCAGGAGGGAATAACAGGAAGTTGTTGAAAGGATTGGGATAGGAGTTCTGAGGCTCACAAGCTTCACACACCACACACACACACACACACACACACACACACACACACACACGTACATATTGAACATGAAGACTTCAAAAAACCTTTACATGTCAGGAAACCTAGAGTTGGATTCTGTATTCGGTGGGCACACCTCCTTGTGTTGGCACAGGAAGACAGCTGCAGATGGCTTCATTCAACTCCCTGCTCAAATTTGTCACTTTGTGTCATAACCCCCGGGTTCTTAAATGTAGCTTCACAATGTGTTAAATGGATTTGCCTGATATATGCCTAAATGTAGCTGTACTGGCTACTTCTGCTCTGGGTTCATTCATGGCGGTATAGTTTGTTTAAAGGCAAAGAACAGTCATATAAATAGGGGAGGAAGATCTTTTTGGCTTCAGTGGAGGCCAGACATGCTGGATGTGTGGAGAAGATGACTTCTATAGAGGTGTGCACATTTCAGGAATAAACTTTATAATACAGAAAAGTATGGTACACTCTAAGTAAAGTCCTGTTAGCCCTTTCCTTCAATATTAAATGCTATTTTCTACAGTTAGGTCATACAGAATATCCAGCAATATTTATGGTAGTAAGGGCTACTTGGAAAACACTGAGTGACTGTAAAGCACATCCTTGCTAAAATATTAGATAAACTGGTAATAGAGACATGATGACTAACGGTAGAAAAGCCAACAGGAAAGAGGAGTAATTACATGTGTCTTGCACACAAGCCTAGTGTATTACATCCAGTATAAAATGCTCTGTCATATAGAAGAGCAAGCGCGTTCCTTGTCATGGTGACATAGCTGTATTTGGAAGCTTTATAGAGTGGCTTGTTTCCCAGAGCACATTAAGCTTCCCAACACGGCTTACTCAGTAGAATCTCTCCTCCCAGTTAAAAACTGTTTTTTGCCAGAAAACTCTGCAATCCTTTCCACAACTTGCTGATGACTTCTTTTGTGTATCTCTACTCGAGGCGGACAGTGTTTGCTCTTCCATCTCATAAAATGTACCAGCATTAGAGACACATGAAAAGCAGTTTTGACCTTATATAGTTTATCACTGTATTGGTTGGGGCACACAGGCCTTTCCAAAAGGTACACATATCTATTACTACTGCATTTTTATCTTGGAACAAAATACAAACAGAAAATTGGAGATAAATGAAGAAACAAGAAGTCTCACAAAGGAGAAATTCCTTAATGCACAAAGAGAACCCCTCTTGAGTAGATATGCAGTGAAAGACTGAGTGGAAAGGCTTCCTGGAGGGTGTATTAACGTTGTCATCACAGGAGACCTGGGAATCAGCATTTGCTGGGTCCTTCAGACCAACATCTCAAATGGATTTCAAGTTCTAAGAGAAGTTTTAATCACTTTATATCACTCATCAGGCTTTCCTCAGTAAGCATGACAGCAAGCAGCAGCCCTGTTAGGTCCTCTCTCCTTCCACCAGCCCTTCTCCAGCTCTCCCATCCATTCCTGTCCGCCTGCTGTCCTTTCACGTTCTCTGCGGCCCCTGCTTTCCCATGGTCTTTAGTCTTGTTCTCCAGTGATGTCAATAAAAATAAACAGTTTACTTAAAACAAATGTGTCTAGGCCCATAATGCCTAGTAGTAGTGTGTGCCTTTTTATATTTAGTTAAAACATAGCTGTGACACTGGATTTTAAATCCGGTTTTAATAGCACACACACACATACACACACACACACACACACAGATTATATATATATATATATATATATATATATATATATATATATATATATATACACTCTGCTAATATTTGCCACCACATTGGCCTCTCCCGTACCTTACCCTTCTTAGAATATGCTTAGAAGCAAATCCCAAAGGAAAGAGAGAACTGAAATGCTATTTAGTGTCACCAAATTTATTTATAAATATATACAGTGGTAAACTCACTGAAGCCCGTGTGAGAGTACTCCCATGCTTACTGATCCCAGAGTGCAGAAAGAATTAGTGTATTCAGGAAAACTCAAAGTCATAATTAGTCTTGTGAATTATAATAATCTGGTCTCATCCTCCATTTCTTTCTCACGTGGTATTCCCGGTATGAATTCCAAATGAAAAATGACAACGAAGTTGAGCATTAATAATGGCATCCCTGTGAAATATGAGCATTTTCCTAGAATAAAACTGGAAATCTGCCCCATCTTCATCCTACATTGTTTAATTAAAAGAAGAGCATCAACATATTTTTCTGATTAAAAAGTCAGTCATACTTTTTAAAATAACTCAAAATAAGAAAATAAATATTTCTCCTCCTATGTAAATATACCTCTTCCTCTTAGTGTAGTTATAGATATGTCTATATTTAATTTAATTTTTTTAACTTGTAAGTGTCTAGGTTTGATAGTTTCCTTGAACAAACAGAAACAAAAGATCAGGAAAGGTAAAAAGGATGAGATAAATAAATAAATAAGGAAGGCATTCAGGGCAGACAGTTTTCATGATTTGACCACCAAGGTCACCAAATAGTTTGTGATTACTAATTGAGGTGATCAGTTATTTTAATGTATGGATATACATAAATTAAGAGAAAAAATGAAATTTGTTGTCTGCCCTAGAATTTTATAACATTTTGTGAAATAACAGTATACTTTTGAAAGAGTTATAATTTGATAACTTGCTTAACTTGTAGAAAAAAAGGCAAAATGCATAATAATTGTATATGCCTTAAAGCCCAAACTTGCATAGCTCCTATAGCCCTAAAATTTAGGAATTGCTCATCAACAGGACATAAACAATTTGTAGTACATTCTAACAATGCCATATTACTTAGCAATACAAACTATGTTATTGATTTATACAATATAGAGGACTCTCAGCATAATTGTATTAAATGAGTTTTCATGCCTGTATGAAAAATAACAGATCAGGAATAAAAGACAGGAATGGGGAGAACATAAACCATTTTTTGTATTGCAGGAAATTCAAACTAATTCATAGTAACAAAAAGTAGATCAGGCAGAGGGTGTTGGCAGAAAACTCTAGGATAAGGAAATTGTAGGTAATATGTGTCTATCATGTTGATTGGGAATAAATACACAGGTGTATGCACCTGTAAAAGTTTAAATTATACAATTAAATATGAACAGTTAGTTATATAGTTTTTATCTCAATGAGTATGTTCTATAAAATGCAAAATGAGTATACAAAATGAATGCATTAAGTAATCAGAACACAATGGGTTTTGGTGTTATTTGTGATAATGCAACCTTTGGCAGTTTTGAAGAATTTGGAGATTCCAAGTATCTTTTGCATTCATTTGCTGGTGTTTATGGCTGTGGATTTAATTTAAAACATTTTCCTATTTTTTTAATTAAAATCAGTATATTCCTAAATGCAAAGAACAATGTGTATGTAAAAGACAGTGTATATTTTGATTCTCTTGAAATATTCTAAAATGTGTGACTTAGGTCAGTCAGCTAAACCAGCATCCAAACACTGCTAACCAATCCTTTGAGGCAGAGATAAGCTAGAAGATACTTTCATCTTGAGAAAACAGGATCAATCTCCAAAGCCTTTTATTATTATGTTTGTTGTAAGGCCATGAAATAGCTGATCCTGTTGGTCAGCATGACACACTTGCAAGAGGGAAGGTCAACTGAATAAATTCCTCCATCTGATTGTCCATAGACATATCTGTAGGTATTTTCCTCATGGTTCATTCCTATAGGAAGCTACTGTGGACAGTATCATCCCTAAGCAATTGGGCCTGAGCTATATAAGAAAGGTAGAGAGAAGAGACCAGTAAGCACCACTCTGCTATGGTCTCTGCCTCAGTTTCTGCTTTGAGCTCCTACCATGGGTTCTCAGCATGGTTCCCTCATTTAGTCAGTTTTGTCACAGCAACACAAAGCAAACTAAGACACACATCCAAAGAGTTTTCTTTTCTTTTCATTTCCTACCATGGGTATAATTAAAGCAGTCAGTCAGTCAGACAGACAGACAGACAGAGTAGAAGTTTCCCTGAGGAGTGCTTATAGACAAATAACAGATAGTCTTTGCACATGATTGCTTCTGATATATATCTTGTGAGTAAATCCATTTTAATTGTTTTCAACAAAATTCTGTTTGAATCCACAGTAAGTTATAGAAACAGCACACTGAGTCTCCTCTGGAATAGGACACGAATGCCAGAGGCCCATACCAAAGTCCTTTCATGGCTCAGTGTGAAGGACAGAGATGACTCCAGGTCACTGTTTGTTTTTTCTAATTGTATTACAGATAATACTGTGTTTACAATTATAATTAAGGTTTTAGATGCAGAGCCTGAATTAGATCGGTCTTCAGTCTTTATCTTAAGGTGGAGAGAAACTGAATTCCAATCAACATAGTTGGGGGCAAATGGAAGACAATCTCTTTACATTCATATGTCAGTAAAGCAGAACAAACATGCAGTGGATAGCATATTGATGTGTCTGATATTACCCAAGATAGATGTTTTCTGCCTTGACACATAATGATTTAAATATATTGCTCTGATTTTACAGACATAATTAAAAATTTATAAACAGAAACATTCTAAACAGTACTTAGAGTGAGCTGCTTATTAATTTTTTTAATACCCTCTCTTCATTTTGGCCAGAGGTGGTCTTTACACATCATAGAGTACTGAACATAGGATCTGCAATAGGAAGCGTGCTGTTGAGCATGGACATGGGTTTATAGCTGCTCTTGTGTTGAGATTCAGCGAACACTGGCATTTGAAGCTCTCTGCACACTTAGGACTATGTCCTCCTCTGCAGTTGGTCTTTTTCCAAAATAGAGTCCCTCAACATAAAGGCAGACTCAGCTTCTCTCCTATTGCCTTTCACTGTCCCCAGTAGCTGCTTCACTTTTTGTATCCTTCTTCTCCACTATTTTTGATTAAAAAGGGGATTTTATTGGAAATCTAAAGAACTATAAACCACTGCATGATAGCAGTGTAAGCCAGGTATGTATGGTGTGACTCAGGCCTTTATTTGTTTGTCTATTTGTTTATTTTATGGAAAATTAGATTAATAGGCAGAGTCAGTGGATGATCTAGGATATGGGATACTTGTCGACATCAAAATATTTAACTTGGAAACGAGGGGAAAATACCTTGTCTTCTCAGAAGGCACATGAAAACATACACATATAGTATCACTAAGTACGACCCATACATCTATTCTCCAAACACACCTATTCTCCTTGAGCCTTCACTGATCCATTAGTGTGAAGTCACTTTTTAATTTGCTGTTATAAGTAATTGCAATGGATTTATTAATTGATGCATGATATAATCATTATTAATTACTCTTAACTTCACAGTATTTCATATAATATGCTTCATAGCTCTTTAATATCTAGAAAGATAGATTTCAGAGTAAATCCCAAGGACAATGGACCCACAAAAGCAGCTATGGACTACATTAGAGCAAAGAAATTAAAGTTTGTAGCAAAGGAAAAGCTAAATAGCTTCTACAAATACTTATGTTCATTTGCTCACATCAGGTCTAGTTGCTTTAAATTAGGACAATAAACACAACCTCCAATCCTGCATTATACATTTTTTAATTCATGGACTAACCAATAGTGATGATCATATTTTTAAAAATAATCTGTGTAGATTATAATTTTGGAGAATAATTTTATCTGTTGTTGGTTATATTTTTACAAAAAAACTAAGATTTGGTAAATTTTCAGTTCTAAAGATTGATTTATATGGAGCTGGTGTTAAACAGAAACCAAAGCATCCCTTTAATTATTGGAATAGTAAAATTTGCCAAACTATATGTATTTCCTTTGTGTAAAATTACATCATTTTCTATATGCATTATTTGTTGGTCACTAATTATTTTTGTAGGGTGTGTACTATTTTATATAAAAATATATCATGTCCTCTCTCTTTCTCTCTGTCTCTGTCTCTCTCTGTGTCTCTCTCTGTGTCTGTCTCTCTGTCTCTCTCTCTGTTTCTCTCTGTCTCTGTCTGTCTGTCTGTCTCTGTCTCTCTCTGTCTGTCTTTTTGTCTCTCTGTCTGTCTCTCTGTCTCTCTCTTTCTCTCTCTCCCTCCCTCTCTCCCTCCCTCCCTCTCTCTCTCTCTCTCTCTCTCTCTCTCTCTCTCTCTCTCTCTCTCTCATCCTTGATAAGCAGAACAACTTGTATAGATTCTTGAATACAATAAGTGAATGTATAATATAAGGAGAAGCAATGCGGCCTAAAGAAATATCAAAAGCTAAGACAGAGAGTTGAGTATGAGATAAAAATGATTTCTTTACCTTAAGCTCCTTTAGAATGATGTAGAATAGTTAAAAGTTAAGTAGAATTCAACATAACTTTTCCTCTCCACTAATTAGCTATTCAGTTGTTGCCATCACCTGATCAATTTCAGTTTAGTACTATATATACTAATGTTGTACAAAATTTTAACATTTTTCCCTTTTTTTTGAGGCTGGCTTGCTGAAGAAGGATGCTGTCTTGTATATTTTAAACAACTGTGTGCCTGGTTCATTCAAAAACAGTCTGAATAGGACATGGGCTACACTGTAGTCCTAACTACTTGCATGACAGAGGGAAGAAGATTGCATCAGTCTAGGAAGCATCCCATACTGTCTGTAAAAACTTAAAACGAAATAATAAAGGCTTAGAAAATGCAATGATCTGCCGACGCTTCCAAGCACCTCTGCTCTTGCTGCCTCATGTCGGTCAGCAAACTTGGTATCTGCTCTTTGCTTCCTGCTGTCACCCAGCTTCTGACGCTGCATGGACGACTCCAGGTGTCAGAGCTTGCTGCCTTCCATGACCTACCCGCCTTTCTCTGCTCTCAGCTGTGCTGTATCCTGGTCTCTGTTGAGCATGGTCTGCCAAACTCACCAAGAAGCTCATCTATTAACATGTGATTGGTCAAATCAGAAAAAGAAGAGGATATCTATATTTTATACTTAGTGGAGCGACTGAGAATCCACTTTTAAATTGTTCGATACAGTGCTCCAGGACTGTGTGGTTCATAGTTGAGGGGATGGCAAGACCATGAAGGTGGGATGCTTCAAAGACACTGAGGAGAAACTAGATAGGATTTCCTGACTGTGTGCACTAAGGGGACACTTATGGCTCATACTTTATTCTGGCCCAAAAAACTGAGGCCATCTGAGGCCCCGTCCCTAACTCTGATCCAGGAAGTAAAGGGAGATTATTTCACTGTTATCCAGTCATAGCTCTGTCTGTGAGGCATCCAAATTGTGATGTATCCTGTGCAGCTGCATATTGTCTGTAGCTCATGCAGGAAATCCATGCTTGGGAACAGAATAGCTTAGAGGGGAACAAATGGTCAAGAGAATGAAATAAAAAAATTGCATAGGAGAAAACTGAGACTCCTCACATCCACCAGAAGAAGCGATTGATGAATATAACTAATAGGGTTTTAGTGAGGGTAGAATTTAGAAACTGGGACAAGACTGGAAAAGGAATAAATGGAGAGCTTTGCCTTCCCGAAGAGAATAGTTATATAATTATTTATTTTATATTTTGTATTATTTCAGAATTAAGCACAATTGTTTATATGTGCTTATAAAACTGTTAAATAAAATCTTCTACCTCACACATGGGTCATGTACCTATTATTTCTAAGTATTGGAGTTGGAGTTCTTTCCAGGGGCCAGTCTCTTGGACAGGAAGAGAGATGCTCTGAAGAAAAGACAGGCAAAGAGTCAACACCCCTACCCCTGGCTCACTCTTGTTCACTCTCAAGTCAACTTCATGGCCATGCCCAGCTCCAACCCACATAACCTTCCTCCCTAAAGTCACAGCGACCACTGAGTGACCCAGCCACCTCTTGGAGCCCAACATTCTTCTGTTTCCCAGAAGATGAGCAACCAAAGATATTTACAGTGCCAAACTGTGGCCCATCCTTGAGAGCCTCAGGAGCCAAGAAGATGACATGGCCTCATGGACCAGCAACAAGGAGATGCGATGAGGCTATGTCTCTGGACAGAGAACATATTCTAGGTGAAATTTTATAAGAGGACCAGGAAGAACAAATTCTGATATAAGGGTTTTAATATATATCAATATAATTATATATTAATATAAATATATTATGAATATATTAAATATATATGAAATGTTTATCACAGAATGAATTGATGATGCAAAAACAGGCACTTCTTATTGTCTGAATCTAATACACCCCTGAAAGTCTATGTAAAAGCAAATTTTTATATTCAAGATAGGAAAAGTGGGTCAGGTGAGATGTCATAGCGGTTATAGGTGCTTTTAGCCAAGCCTGGTGATCTGAGTTTAGTGCCGTGGGCCCCTCTGGTGGGAGGGAGCAGTGACCCCAGAAGGGTGTCTGTCCTCTGACCCCCACGTGCGCACTGTGTCACATGTGCGCCTCCCCATTCAATATATAAACAATTAAACTAAACTTTTCGATGGATAGTCCCACATTTCTAGTACACACAAAATTTATAATCATTGACTCTCACACACACAGAGAGAAAGAGAGGGGGGCTATGTAGGTACCTGTAGAAACATTGGATCCCTTGGTGCTGAAGTTACAGGCTGTGCTGGGCCTCCCAACCTGAATGTTAGTACTCAAATTCAGGTCCTGTGGAGGAGCGTTCTTGACCACCATGATGGATTATTGGGAGGTTCAACCTTGTACAGATCTTATGCTGGTCTTCACAGCTGCTATGAATTCATAAGTGAAGTAGTTTGTCATTTTCAAGAGACAGAATTCTACAGGCATTCATTCCTTCCCTTCCTCTCTGTTACATTCTCTCCTCTCCCCCTTCAATAATGACTTTTGAGCCTCAGACGATATCATATTTCCAATTTGCAGAAGAAACTTAGGCATATAAAGGTTTTAAAATTGTGTGTGTATGTGTGTGTATATGCATATGTGTGTATATATATATATATATATATATATATAGAGAGAGAGAGAGAGAGAGAGAGAGCATAGGTATATGTATAGATGGTTTTATGTTTAAAACCACAGTGTTGAGCTCTCAACAGTAACTTAGTCTTGGAACTTGGGTCAATGCTGAGTCTCTGCATTAACTCAACCACTTTAAACTGAAGCTTCTCCAACCAATGCTAAGAACCACATGAATCAATGAACATATGTATAAGAATTTAGAAGATAGATAACAGCAGAATAAATCACCTGCTTCTCCTTGAGAATAGAACTTCTCCACCCATGGACTTTAACTCAGTGTACAGTTACAGGTATGGAATTCCTTCCTGTGGAGTGGGTCTCCAATTCTATTAGAGAGCAAGTGGTTACCTTCATAATAGTCATGTTACTGTTACACCAGGGGACACATCTTGCCTAGTAGGTCAGTACTATAGCATGGAGTTTCCATAGCTTGAGAAGACCACTGATGATATCTTTCAATAGCCTGAATAACTCTTTCCATCATTATAAAGGCTAATCATCAGAGAGGAAGTTTTCGGGTCAGCTTCATCTTGATATTTCTATCTCTCACTGCCAATGTTCAGCTTCCCCAGCAGAATCTCACCATCAATTCCTGGTTAGTAACCACGAGCAAGAGCGAAAGCCTAAAAAAAAAACTAGTCTTTTAGGCTGTTGGGTAAAGCTGCTATGAAAAAGTAGCATTTTTCCTCAGCCAAGCGTCTAGGATGGAAATATTTTTGTGTCTGTCTGGAAATATAGCCTTCTTTTGAACCTTGATGTAAGTTATTGATTTTTCTCAAAGATCTTTATTAGTCTGGTCACTCACAGACACATGTATACATTTTGTTGAGTAATAGTCTGTATTTATTCAGTTAATAAATGTTGCAAAGCTATTGTTCTCTGGGGACTTCAAATAAAGAGATATTTATCTCTTTGGAATTTTAGAAACACTACAATTAAAATGAAATGCAATCAATAAAATATTAATGCAGCTGTGCTTTAAGGCCAACTACTTAATGGTTAGATCCATATCTCTCCTTCTCTAGCTCGATAAGTAGTCAATGACTTAACTAGCACATTAGGAACACCATATATGTCTAATTGAGGGCTTGTTATTAATTCATAAAAGTTCATGATACCACTATCTGGTCACTAAAAAAAACCAACAAACAAACCAACAAACAAAAAACTCCTTGGAAGACTAATTTGATACTTTGAAATCAAACACTATTTTTCCCTCTTACATCATGGAGTGCGAGGGCGAGCAGAGGTTCTATAGATCAGTCCTCACCTTTTCTTTTTAACCCGGCCACTGGCTATCAGTGCCACAGTTAGTGATGACCTGGATTTGAATCCCAGGGTCCTAATTCCCAGGCTGCTGAACCCCAGGATATCATAACACCGAGTCCTAGCTCAGACTGAGATCTTTCAGGTATAGTGCAGTTCCTAGACCTGAGCTATGATTATTGTTTTAAATACACAGTATGATGAGGGCATTAAGTAGAGTAAAGCAAGAGGGGGCAGCAACAAATCTGAATAAAATCTACCTCACAGTAGCAAATTCCACTGAATGTCTTGAGACTAATTTTGGTAAAGGTAAGTTAACACATTCTTAGAAACAAGGCTCTAAATCATTTAACACCAGCTTTGCTTTCCTGGAAGGTTCTGACTCTTAAGACAGATGGGTAGATTTGGAGTTCTAATGTAAGGGTTGAATTTGGAGGCTGGGGTAGAGGCTCAGAGGATGAGTTTGCTGCATAAATACAAGAGTCTGGATTCTAATCCCCATAAGCCACGTACAAAACACGATAGGGTAATGTGCCTGTAATCCCAGCCACCGTCGGTAGCCACCAGATGGTAGCCACCAGACTAGACTTCAGGTCCACTCAGAACACCTGGCATCCTCCTTGGACTCCACACACGGGTGCGAGTACACTCTCACATACACATTTGCGCACAAATAAATTGTAGTGGCTTTACAGAGAAAACAATTCCCCACTAATTTTCCGTTGTTCTTTTCTATGTCAATCAGCTTTAAATATTCATTTCACGTCATATTGGGGTATGAAAAGATTCTAGCTCCATCCATTTGCCTAAGAATTTCATGAATTCATTGTTTCTAATGGCTGAATAGTACTCCATTGTGTAGATATACCACATTTTTTTTTTGCATCCACTCTTCTCTTGAGGGATACCTGGGTTCTTTCCAGCATCTGGCAATTATAAATAGGGCTGCTATGAACATAATAGAGCATGAGAATAAGTGAGGTAACCCAGACTCAAAAGGTGAATCATGGTATGCACTCACTAATAAGTGGATATTAACCTAGAAAACTGGAATACCCAAAACAATCCACACATCAAATGAAGTACAAGAAGAAAGGAGGAGTGGCCCCTTGTTCTGGAAAGACTCAGTGGAGCAGTATTCGGCAAAACCAGAACGGGGAAGTGGGAAGGGGTGGGTGGGAGGACAGAGGGGGAGAGAAGGGGGCTTACGGGGAGTGGGGGGCTAGAAAAGGGGAAATCATTTGAAATGTAAATAAAAAATATATCGAATAATAAAAAAAAGAAAAGATTCTAAAATTCAGTTAACTCTCACAATTCTGCATAAAAGACAAAGTAAAGCTTTTGGCCTAGAATTTATACAATGGTTTTAATTGTAACTAGCAAAATTATTGACTGGTAAAATGGAAAAGGCTTTCCATTTCAGTTTTGTTTAAAGATTGGTTTATGTATTTATTTTTATGTGTATGAGTGTCTGGCCTGCCTATATGTACATTTACCATCTGGATGCCTGGTGCCTGTCGAAAGCATCGGATCCCTGGAGCTGGGGGTACAGATGGTGGAGCTGTGAGCGGAACCTAGGGACCCTGCAAGAACCCCGAAGAAGCATATGTGGTCGAGCAAGCCTTGCGTTATTAAAACGCTGCATCTAAAAAATGGTTTTTAGAACATTTTAGAATGTTTTAACCTTGTCAAAGTGAGTCCAGCCCTGGCCTTCAGCTTTGATGAAGGGATTTCTCAGCTCGTGTAAGGACAGTATTTTCGATGTGATTGTCGTAAAGACAAAGGTCTTTACAGCAGCTGGAGCAGGTTGAGCTGCATCCTCACTCCCGCTCTTACTCATACTTCCTCACAGCTTTGCCTGCTTCAGCAGGTTACGCAGCGTCCTGGAGGATGGAGTGGAGGCAGCTCTTACTGCACGATGTTTGTGTTTCTATGTTTTGAAGAATCAGGCAAGAAATAGACCTTTTCCTCCTGTGCATCTGCAAACAGAGTGACTGCAGAGAAGTAAATTTCCATAGAGAGAGACCTTGAGGGGTGTGTAGCAGTGTTTCTAGATCATTTTAGGAAATACAGGCAGCAAATGTCACAACTTAAAACTATCTTCCCTTCAGTTTTTTAAAATGTCTAATTATATCAAGAAGAAAGTCTCAGTCTGGTCCTAACAAAGGCTTCCAAACACTTTTATCTTCCTTTCTAAAAGACGCTGAAGATGAGCCTCAGGCTGAGCATCTTCTGCAGAAAACTACATAGAACTAGAGTTTAATAATATTGTATGGTTTTCATAAATCAAGAAATTCAGATTACCATCTTTTTAGGTTGACAACTTTTTAATGGTAGTGATTCAAAAAGTTCTTTTAAAGCATAGTTAGGTTTAAAAAAAAGAAAAATGATTTAAAGAAAATATCAAGTAAAAGTGAATGTAACACTGCATATACTGGCATGATGAAAATCACAAGACTAATGCTGGGAGAAGTAAATCAATCCCCTACTACATGGATTGAATATCAGAAGCCCCAGGATGCAGGAAATCACAATCAGGACTGCTGTCCACAGGTCACCAGGAAGTCAGGACTGCTGTCCACAGGTCACCAGGAAGTCAGGACTGCTGTCCACAGGTCACCAGGAAGTCAGGACTGCTGTCCACAGGTCACCAGGAAGTCAGGACTGCTGTCCACAGGTCACCAGGAAGGCAGAGCTGCTGCCCACAGGTCACCAGGAAGGCAGAACTGCTGCCCACAGGCCCCCTTCCAAATGGATGGCATACTTCCACTTGACAGTATAAACTATTGTCTTCAAAATGTTCGTTTTTCTCCCTTGTGAGCAATATTCATTGAGTTCAAACTTGTAAAACAATAAAGCTTTATGTTTCCATCCCCCATGTGATGCCAGGGCTGACATGGTGATGTTATTGACAAGGAACCCCAGATATTGTAAAATCTCAGTCAGATTTGTGGAACCTGAATGAATGAGAAAGAAAATGGCAAGAAACTGTCTAACGTGAAATTTTATTCCAAATTCAATGCCAAACTAGGGCTTATTCTATGTATCTTGAGTGTAATTTGCCTAAATAAGTAGAAATGTGCTTTGCTTGAAATTTATGTCCCAAGTTCTTAGAATTATTGCTCTTCAAAAATATACAGACTCATTAAAATGCAAAATTAAATTTCCCCTAGAAAGATAATTTTTAAAGAAAGATAAAACATTTTTGCAAGTATTTAAAAATACAGTGATGCTGATCTAGAGGGTTTGTTTTGATTTTTATTGTTTGTTTTGTATTTTATTGCTGCCAAAATATTTCCAAGAGAAGAATGTAGATACAGCTTCTCCTTTGCAGGGGTCCACAGTTTCCTAAGTCACTGGCCATTCTAATCATATGAGCAGAACACTAACTAGACTGTTGATTAAAAAAACACTGCACAGGGCTGGGGCGATCTCTCAGTGTGCCAGGTGCTTGCTGAGCACACGTGAGGAACTGAGTGTAGTAATCCCTAGAACCCACACATGTTCTCCCAGCTCTGAGAGGCAGACAGGATAACCCCAGGGGCTCGCTGACTACTCAATGAAGGCAAATGTATGAGTTCCAGCAGGAGACTGTGTCTCAAAAACCAAGGTTAGTCTTTGTGTTTATTTGCTCATGCTCCAGAAAATAATATTGTTTTCAAAAATTCCTGTAAGCATTTGTGCTGTGTAGGGTTCTGTGTTAAGTGGCACTGTGTGTGTGTTGTGTGTGAGTGTGTGTGTGTGTGTGTGTGTGTGTGTGTGTGTGTGAGAGAGAGAGAGAGAGAGAGAGAGAGAGAGAGAGAGAGAATATTAGGAATTGGACATAGGGTCTGGCATTTGCTAGAAAACCACTCTGACATTTCCGTACCTGAGACTGACATTCAGGCTTTAGCTAATCTCAAGGACTATCTTTCTATGCACACAGTGATTCTTTTGAGTGATTGTAGAGCCTCTGTTCAGCAGGAAAGAGATGCCTCTGTTCTTTTCTGATTTTCTTCTGTTAGTTTACGAACAAATCTATTTCAAGCTACCATGGAAACATGTGACATTGGAAATCGCCTGTGAGCCATTTTCACGTGAAATTCAATCCTATATGTCCTTTGCCCCACTTATGAGTTACTTTTGCAGCCAGTACCATTGTGTCACATGAGCACCAAGAGCCACATGCTTCTGCCTACTTAGTGATGGGATTAAAGGGATGTGCCAGAACACATCACTATTATAAGGGACTAGTATTGGGAAATGTCTATTCATAATCTCCCAGAAGAGAGAGTGATAGAGTAGAAATAAAGTTATGTTCGTGAAGATGATGCAATGCCTCTTCAACAATTCACATCATTATAAGCTAGTTTTTAACACACACACACACACACACACACACACAGGTCAGGGAGGCTCATACCATAGAGGCCAGAAGAGGCTGTCATATCCCCTGAAACTGGAGTTATGTTCTTAGCTTCTGAACCCCTGTGAGCTAATTTATTTATGTGACCCATTTGAGATGTGTTTGACTGGTTTTTGGTGTTTATTTGTTTCAATTAATTCAGATCCGCCTCCTTGTAACTATTAGTTACCTTAAAATTTGATATTCATTATTATTATTAAATTTCTCTAATGTAGATCTAGCTAGATTCAAACTCATTTTTTAGCCTAGGCTGGCAGCTTTCTTCAGTGATTCCTAGTAGTATTGTTTGCCCCAGTTTCTCCTTTTCTAGGTGGGATTGGGTTGTTGCCTTGGACTGCTGATCTTGCTCCTTTATGGAGGATATTACAATGGTCCTACATTTTAGGTGAGAAAACACAACGAGAGAGAAAACTCATGTAACTCTCTTTGGCAGAAAAATCCACTAAGTCAGTAATATACAATATGATGTGTTTGGTTCAAAATATCTTTCATTCCAGAATTTCTGGCTCAATGACTCAATCTTATGAGGCTCCTTTGTGACTCTTCTACTTATCAAATATGGATGATGTGCTTCAATTAAGTGAAGCTTCTTGTCAATTTCCCCCCAACTCTCCATAACACATATACACACACACACTTTTATTCTTTAATAAGTCACAGATATAAAACTCCATTATAAATAAGTAGAGAGTCTTAAATGATTTTCAGAGAAAGTCACTGTCAGTTGCAATGTTAAGAACATATTTGTAAATGTTAAGCATTTTAATGATATGGTAATTGAAAATGCTGCAGGACCCTTTTGTTTCACCACATTTTCTAGAGGAGATGGCCAGGAACATAGTGTTTTAATGTTGACCTCGGGCCCGTAATCATCAAGGAAGGAATGAAGACCTTAGACTAGTTGGGACATGGTTTTAGTAAGACAGATTTTATGTATTTTCTCTTCTTTATTAGAAATACAAGCAGATAACTATAGTCAAATAACCTTAATGCCAAGAGAATTAAATAGACTTTAATGATAATGCATTTGATTTTTGCTCACTCTGAGAGGAGAAGGGTGTAACCTCCTGGCTGAGAGCAAAGGGGGAATTTTTTCTATCATCCTTGCATGAAACATGACTCTTTTTAATAATAATGATAATGAATATCAAATTTTAAGTTAGCTAATATTTACAAGGAGGTGGATCTGAAATTTCTGAGAGATTGTACTCATTATTAATCATTTACATTCAACATCCATCTTCTAAGTACATGATAGACACAAGTTAGATACTCAACTCTATGTTAGATATATAAAGATGAATATTGCCCAAGCAAAAGGCAAAAGAAAATGCATAATAGAAGAGTTAATTATAGACACATGTTTAACTCAGGTGCCATGGGAGAGGCTACATTGGATAATGTACTAGATAAGTCCCAGATACTTATCTAGTGGAAGAGACTAGAAGACCATTTCAGAGAAAGAATAGTTATTCTATGATCCAAAAAGCGTGAAGGTTGTAAGTCTTAGGTGAATGAGATAGATAGCTGAAAATATTTTAAGATAAACCTTTAAATTTGAACTCAATTCTTGTCAAGTTTTTTTTTTCCTTTTCAGTCTTGTTCATGAAGAAGTTAAGTTTGTCATGACAGTGATAATTTTAACTGGACTTCCTGCTGAATTACGTAGTTACCATTTAGTATTCCTCCTTAATCTCTGGTGAGCCAGAGAACTGCCAGTAAAGAACTGATCTGCCAAAGGACTGAGTGGTAACAGATCAGTTACAGTCTCCTGAAATGGAGAATGGAATCTAATGCCAGATCCAGTTATAAGATGTTTGAATACTATAGTAATGCAACATTATAAAACTTTCTGGAATTATTTAACAAAACCTAACATTAGGGAGTCTAAACCTTGTGATCAAGGCAGGGATATTGTGATACAGAGTGGATGCCAGTGCTCTATGTTTGTTTGTTTACTTTTTTTGGTGCTGATAACTAAACCCATACCTTTGTACATGCTAGGCAAAGTCTCTGCTATCTCAACCTAAGTTCTTTTGCAAATTATTATGCAGGAGAGTGGGGCTATCGTAAAAGGAAAGTTTGTGTCTGAAGAAATTTTTACATGGTGTGAAATGATTGCACATTCATAATCACAAAAATGCTTACTCTTTCGTTACTTATAGAAGTAATTTTACATATATGATCAAGAGTCACCATACAGCACATAATCCACATTAAGTGCCCCCATGTGCTAATCCAGACAGACTTCTCTGAGGCAAACTCTTAGGTAGTGGGGAAGAAAAAAGGAAATGGAAGAGAGAAGAAAAGAAAAGAAAGTAGAAAAAAGAAAATGAAGGAGGGATAAAAGGAGCAAGGGGAAGAGAGAGAGAGAGAGAGAGAGAGAGAGAGAGAGAGAGAGAGAGAGAGAGAGAGAGAGAGGAAGAAAAGAAGTCCTGCCTTAACTGCCTCTCCTTTAAGATTGTGAAGAGTCTATTAATCTGCCAAAACAAAATCTAAAACTTGTTGTGACTGATGCTTATTTGGGGGGAGCAATAGCAGAAATAAGGTTAAAGATGAAGAACAACCACTCCAGTGGTGATCACACCTTGTGTTATCACACGACAGTGACTGCCTTTTGAATATACAAACTTTTTTTCATGGAATCCAGGATTAAGCCACACATCATCTGTAGGAAAACATGTTAAAACATCCTGAAACTAACCGTTTACAAATATGTTTTTAAAATAGTTGAATTTTCAGTTCATTTGGATGAAGTTGAAAAATTAGTTGCCAAGTTCCTAAGTACAGTTCCAAGTAACTCTTCACAATTAGGTTTTTGGAATTATTTTTTGGGGGGTGGTGTTGGTTGGTTTTTTGCTTTGTTTTGTTTTTGTTTGTTTGTTGTTTGTTTGTCTGACAAGGTTTCTCTGTGTAGCCATGGTTGTCCTGGAACACCCTTTGTAGACCAGGCTGTCCTTGAACTCACCAAGAGCCACATGCTTCTGCCTACCAAGTGACGGGATTAAAGGGATGTGCCACCACCACCCGGCCCCACAATTAGTATTCTTAAGAAAATTATTCACTCATGGAGATTTTCACTGTACTAGCTATTTTTATGTCACCTTAATACAATCTACAGTCATTCCAGAAGAGAGAAACTAGAAAATGCCCCCATCCAATAACAGATGATTGATAAGGGAGGGCCCAGGCCAGGGTAGGCAGTGCCACTCCTAGGCAGGTGGTCCTGGGTGCTATAAGAAAGCAAGCTGGATAATCCATGAGAGCAGGCCAGTAAGCAGCACCCTGCATGGTCACTGCCTCAGGTCCTGCTCTGAGTGCCTACCATGACTTCTGGTGAACTGTGACCTGAGATTGCTAAAATAAAATAAACCACATCCTCCCCAGGTTGCTCATGGTCATGTTGTTTGTCATGGAAAAGAAACTCTAAGACAGCCACGACCACTGATAGTTGTTTTATATAATACAGAGATCATTTATAGGCTATGCTGTATTCTGTGGAGCTCTAAGAGTTCCACCATTATTCTTAGATTGCTCTTTGATACACAATTTCCCAGCACACATTTTGTTGGTATTTCTTGCTTGTTTGTTTTTTAGGACAAAGTCATCTGAAATCCTAATATGATGCCATTGGAGATTAGAGCCTTTTATAAGCTAACTAGATCATTGAGGTGGTGGTCTCAAAGCAGAATTAGTAAGAAAGCAGCCCACTGGTACAATAAGGGCGCACCTGAAGTTGACTGACTGATCTAGTTTTAGATTGGAATCAAAGCTTTCTTTATAGGAAGGAATCCATGCCTAGGATTTCAAACCCATTCAGAAATCAATTCGTGGAGAGGCCATCCGTAGATCCTTGGTGATAACTGTATTGTTATTAAGCTAAACTTAGGCCAAACTGCATTTTAAATATTTATATTCAGACTCTATAGATAATGCTACTCCCATGTTTAATCAAAGAAACTTGCCTTTACAACAAACCAGTAAAAAGCAAGAAACTCATGGCAGCTTAAGGTGATGAGCATGAGTGACATTTGAGTGCTCAGCCCTAAACAGGACATTAATGCCACTACCTATAGAGTTTAGGGAACACTGCCCAGGAAGGACCACAAGCATGCAAAGGCTAGAAGACAGGGAGAAGGGTGCACAGTGGTACTATGGTGGTCTGAATGGCCCCATAGGCTCATATGTTTGAAAGCCCAGTTCCTAGTTGGTAGAACTTCTTGGGAAGGATTAGAACATGTGGCTATGTTGAGGAATGTGTGTCTCTGAGGATGTGCTTTGGGGGTTTCAAAAAGCCAAACACCATTCCTCAGCCCTTTCTGCCTCCTACCTGTGAGTACCAATGTAAGCTCTCAGCTACTGCTCCAGTGCTATGCTTGACTGCCTGCTGTCATCCTCCTTACCATGAAGGGCATGGACTCTAATGCTGCAACTGTAAGTGATAATAAATATTTTCTTTTATAAGTTTTCTTGGTCATGTTGTCTTAGCACAGCAATTGAAAACTACTTATTTCAGGGCAGAACATAGCCATTGCAAACAAAGTTTCAATGTAACAGCAGTTGCCTGGACTGGACTCACATGAAACTGGACTTGTCAACTGCCAGCCAGAGACCAAGGAGAAACTCAGAGAGCCCTACCCCTTCTAGCTGAACTAGTAGATACTGATAGACTCTAGGGTGGGGACAATTACTGTCTTCATTTGTGTACCCAAGAGTGAGGCCTCCAGACTCCAATGAAAAGTTAGTTCCAAACCTGTGACTATATAGATTTGGTTAAAATCAGTGGGTCACAAAACAAACACGAAGACATTAAGTTTGAAAAAGAGACTTATAGAGAGAGAATGATGGGGGCAGGGGAGGACACAAGAGGGATCAAGGACAGAAGGCATTATACACATGGATGAAACTATCAGAGAACAACTTAACCAATAAAAAGTAGGCATTTTGGGGCAAGAAGAGGAAGAACAGAAGGGACAGAGAAGGAAGAAGGATGCAAGAGAAGAATGGAAGAGGAGGAGCAGGAGGAGTAGAAGAGGAGAAAGAACAGAGGAGGTGGAAGAGGAGAAGGAACAGAGGAAGAGGAAGAGGAAGAGGAGAAGAATGGAAGAGGAGGAGAGGAGGAGAGAGAGCAGTGGGGTGGGGAGGAGGAAAATGTCCACCGCAGATTGCTCCTCTTTCACAGTCACAAATCAAGGAAAAGGTATGTGGAGGAGAAGAAGAAAGAGACAGTGTCTACGTCAGGAAGAGAGTCCCCAGCAAAAATTAAATTCTTTGTCCCTTAAAACACTTCTTTAGCTTCCAGAGGTGAGAAAATAAAATTTTGTTGTTCAAGCCAACTAGACTATCATATTTTCAAATGACAGCTTGAGCATGCTAATGGACTGAGCGCTTCCGTTTCTTTCTGGAAAGCACAGAATGTTGTGCCTTTTATTTTTGTCTGCAGTATTCGGCATTCCAGACATATACAAGAAGCTCTACAAGAAATGTTAAATCATTTTTTTTTTGGATTACTCTTCAAGAAGCCTGAAATGAGTTTGGGTTTCCTATGACTACCTGGCAAATAATATGCAACAGAAGGAAAGTCCACTTCATTTAAAAATTTCAATTTCCCCCAGAGAACACACCTTGTAATTTACTCCTCCCTGCATCAAGGTTTGTCATCACTGCCACAGACTCTGGTGTGAACAGGTGCATAAGTCTGTCTCTCTCCTTACCTTCTTCCTACTTCTGACTCTGTATCTCGTTCTCTTCCCCCTCTCTCTTTTTTCCCTTTATTTAGAATTTTGTTATTATAACTGACACTGGCTGAAATTCCTATTTAAAATATGACACAGTAAATTGAGCAATTATCATATTTTATTCCATTTAAAATCCAACACAGGATTTTAATTTAAATCTGACAGCATGCTATAGGTGCTAGATTCCCTATAGCACCTATAGCATGGTGAAGGCACAAGGAATGAAGCAATAGGGTCCTGTGGGTGATACCATTTGGAGGGCGCATTCTATAGGATCCATGAGCCATTATTCCAAATTCTTGTGCGAACATGTCTTCCTTCATCTTCACCTGTCCTTGTGTTATTGATGCCTAGCTCCAAGGTACAGCTTTGCTTAATTTTATGAACTGACACCAACTGAACTTGTTGAGCTTCTTGAATAGGAGAATGAAGTAAAAGAGCTTGGTATTCTCTTGTCCCAGGTTCTTCATGAGTTTTATATTTCCATAACCATCATTCTGCAAATAAGAGAATATTCTCATCATTTACTTCTGAAAAATCTTTTCATATCTAATGCCTTTAATAAACAAATTAAAATCATAATTACAGTTCTACAACATCAAACAACTTTGGGGGCCACTAAATTCTTGCAAATAAAACTGTAGCTTTATTTGTTATAAAGTTTCGTTCTTGGAAGAATAACATATTTTACTTATAGATAATATGCAAGAACTATTCCACCATGGAAGAACATGGATATAGAAAAGACTGAGGTTGAGTCCTAACTCTATGAACTTACTGCATGTTGAGATGGACACAGTGTCCTTCTGTGACATGTGTTGAGACTGACACAGTGTTCTTCTCTGATGTGTGTTGAGAAGGACAGTGTCCTTCCATAACACATGATGACAGGGACACAGTGTCCTGTGATGTGTGTTGATGGGGCTGCAGTGTCCTTTAGTGACACAGATTGAGAGGAAAGCAGTGTCCTCTTTCACCATGTGACTTTGGAGATGGTACACTGGTTGGCAAGCTTAGCAGCAAGTGCCTTTACCTGATGAATGATCTCATTGTCCCCCAAGAAGTATGTTAAAGCATGTATGCCATCCCACTTCACATGTTGGCTTATATCCAGCTCTCTGACATGCATTAGAAACACTTCCCATGTTCTGCTGATGTTACTGCCTTGCCAGCTCTCAGAGGCAACAATGATTCTGTACCAGAGCTTCCAGTGTTAGGGACAGGGGTGAGTGGTTTTATTTAAAGGCAGGTCATTTAATAACTCTGGTCTGCTTTTACTATGTGAAACCACAGGTTAGCAAAAGAGAAAGCTGTATGTTCTTGTGCCTGAACTTGTGACCTGGACACAAGTTTCAGCACCTGTGAAATGGCCCCTCCCCCCCCAGAGCAATCCTAGAGTGTAGTTGCTCCTCAGTGCTCCTTCCAAAATGGACATTAAAGTGGAGAAAAGGGGAACACTGAAAAGCTAGCACGAACTGAAGACCTTCAGAAAATCACTCTGATTCTCATCCAAGCATGCTCAGTGAGGAGACTGAGATTTAGTGAATGCATTCTTTATCAGAATGATTTCTCAGAAGACCCCTTGTTAAGACAAAGTCCTAGTAAACAGAGAGTGATTTAGACCTGAGGTGGTGATTAAGCTGTAGGTTTATACTTTTCTTTACCCCTTTCATTAGAACTGGGCAAAATAACATGCCAATGACATCAGATAGAGCAGGGCAAAGAACTCTGTGGTCCGACTGTGAACTGAAGTTGTTACTTGGGAGAGTAAATTGTCTTTCTGAACCGCAGCATGCATTCACAGTGGCAGTACAGTCAACCTTACAGCTATAAATAAAAGTCAAGCAAAGTCTACCTTTAACTTCATACAGTTGGGTATTACTATCATTTTTTAAGGATTTAATTTTTACTTTTAATTATGTGTACTTATGTGTATTTGTATGAGGTTTTGTACAAGTGAGTAGCATGGCCAGCAAAGCCAAAAGAGTTTGGACCCACAGAGCAGGATTTAAAGGTATTATAAGCATCCCTATCCCATAAGGGTGTTAGGAACTCAACTCCAGTTCTCTACGAAAGCAGTAGATACTCACTGTTAACAGCTGAACCATGTCTCCTGCCCTCTTATTATTCATTTTTTCACAATAATCTGTTTAATGTTCTATATTAGAATAGTTAATGGTTCAAAGCTTTGCTTTTCTTAAAATTTCCGTTTATGCCAGAAGCACATAATTTGCATGTCTTCTGGGGTGCTTAGGAGACGCTTGGTGAATACACAGCATAAAACTGTATTATCAGATAGTGAGAAGTGGGGGGTTGCAATGCCTTCATTTTATCATTCATAGTATTGGTTTTTCTCCTCACAGTGGCCTACTGGTCTAAGCACTAAACTTAATGTGAAATGTGACAAAATTGCTTCTAAAAAACATTAGTTGTTTTGTTATATTAGTTGTGTATGTTGATAAATCATTATTAGGAAATTATTAGCACACACACACACACACACACACACAACCAAAGGCAGTGTTCTAGTTAAATATCAAATTACTTTAGATTCTAGGTTCTGTGATAAAGATAAATATCTATAAGTCATAGCCACTGGCTTCAGGAAGCTCTCAGTCTAAGAAGAGCTGCTACTTTCTCTTTCAATTATGCCCAATCAAAAGCTGAATAATTACCTCTCAATTCTATCAGGGCTTTTGTATAGTACCTAGAGCATTTTTCCTTTCTTACTTCATATCCCAGTCACTGCATGTCTTTACAGAATGCAGTATAATATTTTGATATCTTTATACACTGTGTGTTAACTGGTGCAGAATATTTGGGTTATCTGTTATTTCAAACATTTTTCATTTCTTTGTGATAAGAGCATTAAAAACCCTTTCTTCTGGTTATTTTAAATAATTTGGTATAGAATTGTTAAGGAGGATCACCATTGTATAACGAAAAGCTAAAACTCACCCTGGCTGGAGTTTGTACCCATTCTCCATCTACCCTCTGTCTCATCCTTCCCTCTCCTCTGCCTTGCCTATTAACCACAATGCACAAATCTACATCGATGCATTCACCGTGAAAATGGATTAAATCATATAACATTTGTCTTTTAGATAGATTCCTTTAAAGTCATTCTGTCTTGGGGAATGGATAATGAAGACATAGCAAGGGAGTGGATTAAAACCTGTTACCTATACTCTATGTGCCAATTACTGTTTCAGACACTGTGCATCCATTGTTTTAATTTAATACCAAAGACACTATGCACCCATTGATTTAATTTAATACAAAAAAACCCCAATACCATGGGTTGGATTGTGAAATGTTGCCTTTTTGGTTGAAACAAAAAACATATGGCATTCTCAGAATTGTAAAATTACCGTGTTTGAGACCACAAACCCAGTAAGTACTAGAGAAGAGATTTCAGTTACTAACAAAGGCAAAAGTATTCTTAATTTAACTTATGCTTAATTTGATTGTCAGTCCTAAAGAAATACTTTGAGTATCTTCATTTTTAAGGAGTATTTTCGCTCCTCAAATATGTTTTCTTGTTCCTTGAATGCCAAACAACTCTAGATATAGAAGCCTCCATTCAGGACAAGAGCTGAGCCCATCCCTCCTATGCAAAGAGCTAGGAAAAGAACAAACAGTTACTTCTAAGGTTGTGAGTGTGTACTGCCAAAACCATGAAAAGGCACCTGACACTCATTCAGTTGTAAAAATTAGGTGTAGAATCCAATAATCAAGATTCATTTATCCTTTCACTCAGTATTAGTGATTATCCATAATACTACCTAATTAGTCTTAATGCTTGATTAAAGAGCCTCAAATGATTCAGATTTGTTAGTTACAGGTAGGAGGAAACCAAATTAATATGGCCTAACAAAAACTCAAATCAAAAGTATGGGTATGGATGAGCCAAATTAGATGAGTAAGACAGGTGAAAAGAAGGCAAGTCTGCCTATTTTATTTTATATATTGGAATGTTGTTTGAAAATAGGTTGTCTTCTAGTCATGGTTGGTTATAATTTGCTATGTAGCCAAGGAAATCCTCCTGCTTCAAATGCCTAAGTACTGGGATTACAAGGATAAATTACCATACCTAAACAGTTTGCATCTTGAAGTATATATGTGCGCGCGCGCACACACACACATACATACATACATACATGTATACATACATGTGTGTGTATGTGTGTGTGTTCTTGTAAATTATTTTGGTTTTTACTGGCCAGGGGCTATCACATGGCCATTCCTAGGAGCAAGGATGTTTGCACTATAGTTTGGAATGCTCCTATGAATTCCCAGCTATTGAGTCAGCATTCACAGTATCTGTAAGCTCACAACACATAAAATCTCAGCAAAGAGAGAAGAGTTTGAATAATGAAATTGTTGGCAACTGATACTTGCGCATAGAGGGATAATCAGTTTTCTGTAAGGGAATGGTTCCTAGTGGGTTGACCATGTTCCAGTGGTAGGACACTCATCCAAGAATAAATGGTATCACCAATTGAAGTTGACTGGCTTTCAAAATACAACCACAAAGTAGTGTGTATAGTAAAGTGATGGTGAATCTGGGAGGAGAAGGAAGGAAATATGGCCAAAATACATTGTGTGAAATTCTAAAAGAATTTATAAAAATGAAGAAAGTAAAAGGAAAGACTGTTATCAAGAAAAAGAAAGAGGGCTTTTTAAGAATATCAAGAATTTTCTGTTTTCTCATCTCTGTAAACTAGAAGCAAGTAATTGTGATTGGCTTAATGAACATTTATAGTAACTCCCAGTGATGACCATAGGAAGCAGAACCTAATGACACAAAGGACCATCTCCTTCTATCACCTGTGAGCCTATATTCACTCTTCATGGCCCCAAGGCAAAAATAACTACAGCATCTGTATGAATCTTCCACTCATTTTATGAGATCATTAATGTTCTTAACAAAATGCCTGGCATATGAGCAATTATAAGAATAAATAATTATTAAAATTTGAGTAAGTTCAACTAGAGTTAAGACTTTTTGAGGTATTTTTGGAAATTTCTTTTAACTTTCCAAAAATGTTTATGCTAGGAATGTCCGTCTGGACCTCTGAATGTCATCACCCTCTGAGAAGATGTCTGTGGCGTCGAGCACACTGGAGCTCAACATCAGCCTGGGTGAAGATTTGTTGCAAGTGAATGTGGGTGTGCTGATCTCTGTGCTCCTTGATACGGAACTGTTAATCTTTTCTCCAGAGCTGGATGCAGGCCCAGGCTGCCACGTAGCACTGAGTGATGCCACGCCAATTCCAGACAAGGTCTTTATTGCTGGAAATGTTGTGTAATGACAGTTTTATTCATGTGAAAATGCAGAATACATTTCAACTGTATGAAATTGTTTATGTTCATCAGAAATGTTATTTGTCTTCACAAAGTCTGGTTTCAATGAACCAGCTATGTAATGGATATTAAATAAACATGGAATTTTACATGTTCATAATATTTGGTTTCTTGTTGTGATTTTGATGAACTATACTTTCAAGCATTGTCAGTTCATCCTTATTTACAAAGAAACATTTACATGTAGCAAAGTGATGCAGTGACTGGCTTTATTTTAAATAAGTCAACTTTTCTGTTCAATGTTTAATGCGCAGCTGACTCAAATATTCTTTTAGGCCACATTTACATTGCTTTCTGAATAACACATACTATATTATTTTTGACTTTATATCATGAGTCATATAAACCAAAGATATTCTGATTCCATTTTTATGTATTTTGCAAGATAAATAATATATAAATCACTAATAAAACTAAGGAGCTCATATTAAAAGACTTAAAAGACCCAATGAGAATGATCTATGGAAACTTATTCTCTTTAAGGAAATGTTTCAAAATTATTTTATATAAAATTAACTTTGTTCTATGAAGTCTTGACACCAAATATAAAACAAAAAGTTATAGCTCCTCTATCTTTTTGCATATTTAAGAAAACGAATGAATGAATACTTTCTAAGCTGATTTTTTTACGTTTCCACATATAAAAATATCAGATGGCTCGCAAACACCCTGCATGCACAATTTTGGTTTGGTTGCTTATTTAAGATAATTTTTTTCTTTACTCTATACATACTTTCTGTATTTTTAAACTGTTACGGTTTATTCGTGGATTTATTTATGAAATGTTTTTGTTTGGCAATTCAGAGAAAGAAGTGATAATCATTACTTTTTTGAAAGGCACCTATGAGCCCATGTTCCTTTCTTCTGTTGCCTTCTCTTTGAAATGGGCACCTGCCCTACCAGCATCCAAGAAAATGAACAATCCAATCACTGAACTTCCTTTAGCCTTTAAAGAACTTCTTTAAAACAACCACTCAGGTCACATGACCTCCTAACATCATTGCGGAGGAATGTGTGTGCCACACTGCTGCTGAGGGAGACACTGGAAGTCTCAGAAGAGGAAAAAGCTGACTGCCTACATCTAAAGTGGGCTTTCCATACTATGGAAGAATTGTCTCATTATTGGCTCCTTGTCTTTGGTTTGGAAGTTGGGGTGATGGTAGACAGAGAGAAAGAAAAGGAGGGAACAGAGTAAGCTAAAAAGCTGAGAAAGAAGAATAGAAGGGAAACTACTAGAACATTCATGACAAAATGTGTGTGTGTGTAACCACATTTCAAAGCATTCTAGCATCAGCTTGCATTAGTCAAAAGGATTTCATTTTAAATGCCTTTCTATGATACTTCCTAGATTAGGTTACTTTGTGGGTGACTGGCCTCCCCCATTCCTAGGATTCTTTTCTTTTGACTTGTTTCATTTTCCAGCCAGTGACCTTTCCCTGACCTCAGCCTCACTCTGGGGTCACCTTGCTGGAGCCCTAGTATAAAACTGAATGGAAGGCTTGCCAGATTGTTGGCACTGGATAAGTGGTGCTGAGCACAATCGCCCTTTTATGAGTGGGAGGGCAGCTTCCTCTCCTGAGGCTCAGAGCTCTGGGCTGCCTGACACCCCCTTTCATTTTGTTGTCCAGTAATTTTCCCTCTGGCCAGATCTGCAATCCGGTGGCCTTGCAGGACGATGACATGCGCCACTGATGCAAGAAGGGAAGAAAGATCTTTGGCAGGCATCAGCAAAACTTTTGGACGTGCTCAAATCATGCATTCTATAGAGAAGTAGGTCAATTATTTGCCTCCAGGTAATTAAAAACTCCAGTGCTTAAGCTTAATTTACTTATTTCAAAATTTTAATGTTGCTATTATATTACATTATATTCGTTTGAAAATCGTTGCCTGAATACTTAGCTATACCTGCACTGTAGTCTGTTCATAAAATGCCCTTGGAGGACCTTTTACTTCAACACAGAAGCAATACAACTGTGAATCTACCAGAGGGATAGACAGTTTTGATGGCTATGGCTGAGGAAACTTTCTGTCTAATGGGTCCGAAAGCTGAGATTCCAGATCTACAGTGTTGTAGTTCAGATTGCTGCAACAAAATACTTTACATTAGGTAATGTATACATAAATGAAATTTGTTTCTCCTGGTTCTGGAGGCTAGGAAATCCAAGATCAGGGCTAGCAGATTTATAGTTGATGAGGGTCTCCTTTTCTGCTTCATAGATATTGTCATGTAGCTTGATGTCAATGGCTTGGCAAGGGATTCAACAAACTCCTCAGACTTCTGACAAGGTTATCAACTTGATCTCTCTATTCTTTGTGCTCATGATTCACTTACCTCTTAAAGACTCTACCTGTGTGCACCTCAATATCACATTAAGGATTTGTTTTCAACATTTGAAGCCAGACAAACACTGGGAGTACAGAAGGTGGAAATCAGGCTATGACATGTGCTATTGAAATTAAAGTCTAGTGTCTTAACCTCTTATGAACAGAAGCATAGTAAGACTGACAATCTGTAAGGCCACTACTGTACACTCTGTATTTGTTCCCACCCTACAGATGTTAATACAAAGGAAGAGTAGAAAAAAATGAGGTGTTCATAGGAGACAAAAAAAAGCCTTCATCTTGCTATCCAACTTTGTCAGGTCTTGGAAAAATAGTACTTCAAATTATTCTCAAATAAATAGAGTCGTCCCATATTTGGGAATTTAATTAAGCCCAAGGGGGCGGGAAGGTATGGAAGTTTTAAATACCATTTTGTTATGCAAAGCATTCATGAATATTTTCAGCAACATTAGGTAATTCTATATCAAATACACTAGTGATTCCTATTGGTCTGGTTGTGGCGCCACAGAACACAACCATCAGTCAGTGTTAGCTCCACGCAGACACATTGTTCCCTGTGCACGCTAAAGCAATCAGACGAGTCTGCAAATGTTCTTCAAAGAATACATCTAGAATATTACTTTGTTAAACATCTCCTTGGCATTCATTCTATTTTCTTCTTTGAATTGCTGCATTTAGTTTTGTAATGACCTTCTATGGCAAGAAGGTTTTATTAACTCTTTGATCTTCTAGCTTTGGGATGAAAACAAAGGAAATATAAATGAGCACTTTGTGCACTGTCTTGTAGAGACTAGGAGGAAAAAAGAAATATGTTTTCATCAAAAAGATTGGTTTGTGTAGAGACTTTCAGCTTTTCCCATTCTTCTCTCCCTTTGAGCAAAGTGGTTATCAGGGTCGTACATGCATTTGTTATAACATGTTCTGTGTAACAAAGTCTTTCTCTTCTGCGTGGGGCTGGGAGCTGAGGGTAGGGTCATGTAACTCTTTGTGAGTTTTTTTAAAAGGCTATTATCTATCCTTGTTTCCCTCTAAATCTGAGCACAATTCTTCAGAAATCTGTCACTGAATTTACAGGACAATAGAGATGTGTTTCCAAGGACTCTTTGCTTGTGTGTGCCCATCTGAGTAAAGAAGGGCAGAGCATCCCTGAGATACAGTTTCTGAGAAAAAGAAAGTGTTTTTTTGTATCAAAAAATCTATTTCACTTCATTATATTTGTGTCCATATATTCTGGAATATGAGGACTAGTCCCTATTTTTTAATTGTGCTGTTTCTGACATACATAACTAGAATTATTAATATATGAACGACCACTTTTCAAATCTGTCTTTATTTTTTGTAACCCTTCTCAGTTCCTCTTACATACTCACTTGACTTTGTTTCTTTAGTCTTTATTACAACACTGAAAAGCAACTTGGGATATTACAAAATACTCAAGGTGGAAATAGTCAGTTTCCAGGACAAACATTTTCCTTTTTCATGCTCAGAATCAGTCATTTATCAAGAAATACATCATTTTTAATATCTTAACATTTGAAACTCTGTTGTTCAGTCAGAAGTAACCTAAGAGCCTGAAATTAGACATGTGCTCAGAATGTTGCCTGTTAGCCTGAAATGTGGTAGGTTTATGAGGAACAGTAAACCATAAAATAGCATTTCTTGATGGCTTTTCCAACCATCATTTTTGTTATTAATCCTTCCCTCCTTTGTATTTCATCCCTCCTGAATAAATATTATATGCATTTATTAGAAACTATTTTCTGAGTCACTGTTCAGGGCAGCTATAATACTCAATAGAATAAAATACAAGGTATTGCCAGTGCTTTTGGACATCTTCCAGAACTTGAAGATTAGACCCTATTGCTAGAAACACTGCATACGTGAGACATGAGACATGGAGGAATTGAGCTCTAACTGACCTGGAAGCCTCTGCCTGATGATTTGCTCCCATAGTATCTGAAGATGCTATGCAAGCCACTAGGGAACAAGAGCAACCTACAAAGCCTGCAAACCACAACAATGATTATCATGGCAAGATATACTTGAGTGCAATAATGTTGCTTTTATGTTGCGGGTAACCAGCAAACACCCAACAGGACCTAAGTCCCACTCTATAAAAAGGAATTCATATCTGTTGCTGTAATACCTAGTCAACTACTGGTTGAGGTCATGGACTTTAGAGGAGAATCTACTACTGTTGCAATCACAAGCTAGTGTAATTCCCAACTACATTCTAAATATTTATGCATAATATTTACATACAAAGTTAAGTGTAGTTATTAACTCTCATTTGAAAAGTTTTATTTTGCAGTAGATACAGAGAAATAGAGATTTCTAACTGGCTAACATGCATAGAAAAACTGACCATGAGTGTTCATCTTCAGTTGATCAATAGATGACACAATACCTACAATTAAAGTCAGAACATAAAGTATCTACTACAGGATAGTGTTCTCTATGTAAGACAAGTCCTTAGGGAGAGGCTTCCAAGATGGTGCTCTCTATGTAAGCTGTGCCCATGAAATCTTAACAATATGGTTTCCTGCACAATGGGAATACCAGTTGACATCCCAGCCTGGGTGGGAGAAATCTCATGCGGTTCCCTCCATACATGAAGAGCCACAGGCAATTAATTACTGCTGATAGAAGTAGAATCAGATTTCTCCAAAAACAAGACCCCAGGAACATCATTCAACCCCAAGTGATCATCTACAAACATACATACATATGAGCAAACTAAATGAACTGAGCAGGCAGAATATATTATATATTTATATATATATATTTAAATATTAAATATGTTTGAATATATGCTTTTACTTATGCATGATATACACACATATATACACATGTATGTTACAAATGTATATATGTTACATATAAATATATAAAAAACAATAAAATGTTATAAAATTGATGGAGAAAATTGGGGGCCATTTAAAGAGACTGAGAGAGCTTGGTATGGAATTGTGTGTGTTTCACCTGGTTTCATTTCATTTGGCTTTGTTGTCCTTTTGATTTGACTCATTGAAGACTAACCACCGTGCTGCTTGTTTACTGAATGTATGACTTTCAGAAGTGAAATAAGCAGGAGTGTAGTTGCTTTGATCACATGACACAGACCTAGCCAATCAGACCTCACATGAGAACCTATGCCTCTTTGCTTCTCTACAGACCTCTGATCAGAACACACTCTTCCTCATTTCTAGTCTGCTTTAATTTGCTTGTCTGAGTCAAATGATCAGGAAAGACTGATCAACAATTGATAACTGAAACCACAGATTACATCTTGGTATGAAGAAACTCATAGTTTCCTCGAAACAATAAATGGCAAACCCACCCTGTCCTAACTGGCTGCCTTTCCAAAGTGGAAGAGCTTCGCTAAAGTTACGTTTCTGCCTTACGTTCTGTTTTTCTTATGTTCTACAATAGATATTTTGTAATGCTAATAACCACAAATACTGAGATCAGTAAGATTACCTGTAGTAGGAATTTCAATATACTTATTTTGAAAGCATGCCAATTGAGTAGCTGGGATCCTAAAACACCTTAAAGAAAAACACATGAGGAATGTTTGCAAACATCCTACTAAAATACCCCTTATAATAGAATCAGTAATAGAACAGTCAATCTTTACATGTGTAAAATAATTTAACTTTAGGTAGAAGGCAAGAAGATCAAGACAGTAACTGGGAACAATTACAAAAGAAAAACATGATGTACTATTGTGGACATGCTGAAATCTGAAATCTTGATTGCTTACAAAATATTGGGATAGAACAAATCAAGTTACTTACAAAGTTCTTTTCTATTTCTGCCTTTGGGTGTCCTAATATCTATTTTTTTTAAGATAACAGAGTGGTCCAGAACTGACTATGCTGCCAAGACTGGCTCCACAGATTTTGGAAGAGTAGTGAGTGCCCCTGAGATACCTCTCTAGCCCTTGAGAAAAGTCTTAATTCCCTTGAAGCTTGTAGAGAAAAAAGCATGAAAGGCCTCTAGATAAAACTGGGAAATTAATTTTGAATGGCTATCACATCTACTTCAAAAACTCTACCAAAATGATAGCCAAAGACATTTGCCTTTAAGAAAAGAAACTGAGGACAGATATAGTGGTCACATGATTTCACTGTTTGGAGAGAACGTAGTGCAGTAGTTAGAGCAGAAGGATGAAGCTAAGCTTTGATAACTCAAGAAGCCGGAGGGATTGAGTATAGACTGGAGAGTGAAGAACATGGGTGAGAGCTAGGGAAGTATGTGTAGATTGTAAGATGTACTAGATGTACTACTAGATCATCTTCTTTATGCACATGCGTGTACACACACACATGCACACACATACATGTGAACACACACACACACAAGTCTCTCTTCTGAGAAACAGAACGGCCCTAGCTCAGATTAAAGGACTCTAGGCATAGCAAAGGACAAAAAACTGAAGTGAAATAAATCAAAGTTTAAGAATGACCCATAAAATGTATAGAATTCATTTTACCGTTTGGCAAAATGCTAAAAACCAAGGATTCTCCTTCCTAGGCAGGAGTTCTCAAGATGTTTCTCTGGAGAAACTGAGTAAATCCTAAGAGAAGATATATACAAACTGAAATTTGGGCTTCCTTAAGAAAATATCCGCTCACCAGTCAGCCTGGTACCAGTGAAGTCTAAGCTCGAACTCAGATACTTTCTGCTGCTTTACAAAGATCCGCTTGCAAATATGTGTGAGCATCGATGAATCACTCAATGTTTCTGGAACATTTTGGACATGAAAAGCAGGTACAAGAAAAACTAAAACCAGAAAGACTCAATGATCAGAGAAAAAAAGTCAAAGTTATTTTGAGTTAGCATCTTCACATATAAAAGGGAATGTTTCCTCAAATAAGGACAAACACTAAAGAAAAACATAATAAAAATAAAATTTAAATACAAAAACTTGACAAAAAGTCAACAAACAGATGAGAGGATAAAGATAAATAATCCATGAAGTAGAAAAATACAAAGAAAAAGAGAAAAGATATAGCTCAAAAGTGTCTGTTAACCTATAGCAAGATATTGGTCATAGATGCTCAAGTCCTGATATAGAGCTCTGTAGTATTTTCCATATATTTACACAATTCTGTTTAATTTTAGCCATCTGTGTATTACATGTGAATGCTATTACAATGTCAGTGCTAGGTAAATAGTTGTATGTATTCTGAAGGGAATTATGATAAGAAGAAATCTATGTATTCAATAAAACACAACTTAAAAATATCTATTCCTGTTAGTTATATACGAGGATGAGAAACCTTCAGATAAGGAAAGTGACTGTAATTGATGTGCCAGGAAAAGACATTCTTTTTGCAATAACGTTCATGTGTTAATAGTGTTATCGCATATGGGCTGGGTTATGATTGTAATGAAGTTTTAACAGAAGAAAATGCTACAACTTCTAGAGAAGGGCCTTTTGCAGAGTTGAGAAAATGTCAAGCTCAATTATCCAGAATTGAATAAACATGATTTTCCAATAATACAAAGATTTTGGGCTGGCCCACTTCTGGCCGAGCCTCAGGGATTTCTATGGAAGGAAAGCAGTTAGGGAAGTCACTTTAGGAACATGGTGATCTTCAGGGTCCCATGAGGCACCTGGACAACTAATGAGCTACTCACAACTGTAGAGCTCTTCTAATCTGTTTATCAAATGATTCTTCACACACTTAGTTATCACGATCCTGCTTTCTTCCTGATGTGCTCAGATGAGAGACAGACAGTGAGAGCAGTGCTATGCAGCCAGGCTGGCCTTGAACTCAGGAATGTTCTGTCTAAGCCTCCTGCATAATGGAACCACATGTGGAACTGCCAGCTGAGACTTTAGGTGTTCAATGTATAAATCCACGAATGCACAGGATGAGTCTCATATTCCTCCTGCATCAGCCTCCAAAGTCCTTGGAGTACAGCCTTGTACTATTATGCTTGTCTTATTTTATGAATATTATTCTAAATTTAGCAATACCAGAAAAAAACAAATATCAATGATGATGTCTGCACCTAATCTTCATCTCCAGTAAAACATGTGGTGGTTAGGAATTGGGGAAACAATTCTGGGTAGATAGAAAAAAGAAATGTGATCCAAAGGAGAGTTCTGGATTGGAAGTAGGGACTAGGGAACAATAATGGATGGGTCCGAAGGAATCTATATTTCCTTCTACTTCATTGTGAGACAATCTGGTCCTAAAAACATCATCCAAAACTAGTTTGTCGTGAATAGGAAATATGAAAATGAGAATTTGGGCTTCCAAGTTTGTGACAAGAGAAGGGAATTTAGCACCAGAATACATTTAGGGTAGCAATAGGAGAGTCAAGGAGAAAAAAACTACTACACTTATGTCAAAAAGATTTTCATCAATAAAAGTTATTTATTGGCGAATAAACTGTTAAATGAAGACTTTATCACCCAAATTGTCTAAAGTTGTTTAATACTAGTGTTGCTTCATTTCCTTAATTTATTGATCATAGAACTAGAATTAAACGCCACAAAAATCTCGAGTGGGTTTATGAGACTAAGCTGTTCTCAGCAGCAGAAATTAGAAACCTTTGTCCAGTATGTGTTCCTTCACGCTTGCCAGGAAAGAGGATGTACTTCCTTTGGAGGCAATGAACAAGGTCACCCTGGTCCAGTTTGTCAGTAGCTAAAACAGTAACAGACACTTGTCTAAAGGGAGATGACAATATCGTTATTAGAGATTTCTAACATTTCTTTGAAAAGACACTCTAAAAACCTATAGAGATTTGTTAAGGTCTGCGAACTATGATGTAGCTTGCTTTACTTAGCAAATGTCTATTTTAATGCATTTATTACCAACTGAGCAATTTTGTTAAGGATGAGCAATGCAGAGAGGTCTACTCCAATGGACGTGCCCCAGATAGAAGAGCAACAGTTACAATATGACAAAAAATCCAGATGAGCCCTGGGCAGGTTTTTACAGAAGGCTTGAATGACTAGATTCTTCCATAATGGTTGATGTGGGAGAGGGGTTTTATAAAACCACAGGGAAGTCATCTACTGACAAGTGCTGTGAAGGCTTGTCATTTGGAGATCAATAGTGGTTTTAGAAATACAATAGCGTGGGCACTGGAGCAGCTTCTTTTCCTCCTTGGCCCTTGGTTTTCTCTGTGAAAACATGGAGTTGGCAGGAGGTGTGAGTAAGATTTTCTAGACTGTGCTCTTGGAACCCCGTATTTTTGGAACAAAATAGACACAATGTTTAAAGAAACCTGACTAGTCTTATTATTTGTTAGTTACAAGTAAAAAATTATCTGTCTCCAGATGTTAGCAAAGAGAGAAGTCATCTTCTTTTTTCTCTTTTATTTGTTTTATTCGATGTATTCTTTATTTACATATCAAATGATTTCCCCTTTTCTGGGTCTCCACTCCCAGCAAGTCCCATAAGCCCTCTTCCCTCCCCCTACTCCCCCATCCGACCCTTCCCACTTCCCTGTTCTGGTATTCCCCTATACTGCTGCATTGAGTCTTTCCAGAACCAGGGGCTACTCCTCCGTTTGTTTTGGACATCATTTAATATGTGGATTATTTCTTGGGTATTCCAAGTTTCTAGGTTAATATCCACTTATCAGTGAGTACATACCATGACTGATCTTTTGAGACTGGGTTACCTCACTTAGTATGATGTTCTCCAGCTCCATCCATTTGTCTATGAATTTCATGAATTCATTGTTTCTAGTGGCTGAATAGTATTCCATAGTATACCACATTTTTTGTATCCATTCCTCCGTTGAGGGACACCTGGGTTGTTTCCAGCTTCTGGCTACTACAAATAGGGCTGCTATGAACATAGTGGAGCATGTGTCCTTATTGCATGCTGGGGAATCCTCTGGGTGTCTGCCCAGGAGTGGTATAGCAGGGTCCTGGCCTGCTTCATCCTTGCTTAGCTTTCTTCTTTCTTTTTATACTCTTTCTCTTTGTTTCTGTTTCTGTTTCTCTTTTCCTTCTTTTCTTTCTTCTTTCCCCCCCCTCTCTCTCTCTCTCTCTCTCTTCCAGTTTGTATGTTACTTTTTTATCATTATCTTAATCTTTTTTTTACACTGCAGTCTTTATCACCCTCCTGGTGTGCCCTCCTCGGTCCATTTCTCCTCCCCTATCTCCTCCGAGAGGATGTCCCCACACACACATACACACAATCCCTGTCAGACCTCAGCATTCCCTGGAGCCTCAAGTCGTTCAAGGGTTAGGTGTGCCTTCTCTCATTGAGGCCACACCAGGCAGTTCCCTGCTGTATATGTGGTGTGGGCCTTATTTCAGCTGGTGTGTGCTGCCTGGTTGGTGGCAGGGGTCCAGGTTTCCTGCTCTTCCTATAGGGTCGCCCTCCTCAACTTCTTTTTTTCTTAATTTTTTTATTCGATATTTTTTTTATTTACATTTCAAATGATTTCCCCTTTTCTGGCCCCCCACTCCCCGAAAGTCACATAAGCCCCCTTCCCTCCCTCTGTTCTCCCATCTACCCCTTTCCACTTCCCTGTTCTGGTTTTTCCCTATACTGCTACACTAAATCTTTCCAGAACCAGGCCACTCCTCCTTTCTTCTTGTGCATCATTTGATGTGTGGATTATGTTTTGGGCATTCCAGTTTTCTAGGTTAATATCCACTTATTAGTGAGTGCATTCCATGATTAATCTTTTGAGACTGGGTTACCTCACTTAGTATGATGTTCTCCAGCTCCATCCATTTGTCTAAGAATTTCATGTGTCTAATGGCTGAATAGTACTCCATTGTGTGTGTGTGTGTGTGTGTGTGTGTGTGTGTGTGTATACCACATTTTTTTGCATCCATTCTTCCGTTGAGGGACACCGGGGTTCTTTCCAGGTTCTGGCTATCATAAATAGGGCTGCTATGAACATAGTGGAGCACGTATCCTTATTACCTGCTGGTGAATCCTCTAGGTATATGCCCAGGAGTGGTATAGCAGGGTCCTCCAGAATTGACACACCCAGTTTTCTGAGGAACCACCAGACTGATTTTCAAATTGGTTGTACCAATTTGCAACACCACCAGCAGTGGAGGAGTGTTCCTCTTTCTCTACATCCTCACCAACACCTGCTGTCTCCTGAGTTTTTAATCTTAGCCATTCTGACAGGTGTAAGGTGAAATCTCAGAGTTGTTTTGATTTGCACTTCCCTAATGACTAATTTAGTTGAGCATTTTAAGATGCTTCCCAGCCATCCAAAGTTCTTCAGGTGAAAATTCTTTGTTTAGCTCTGTACCCCATTTTTAATAGGGTTATTTGGCTTTTTGGGGTCTAAATTCTTGAGTTCTTTGTGTATATTAGATATTGGTCCTCTACCTGATGTAGGGCTGGTGAAGTTCTTTTCCCAATTTGTTGGTTGCCAATTTGTCCTTTTGATGGTGTCCTTTGCCTTACAGAAACTTTGTAATTTTATGAAGTCCCATTTGTCAATTCTTGATCTTAGAGCATATGCGATTGGTGTTCTGTTCAGTAACTCCCCCCCCCCCCCCGCCCGGTACCGATGTCCTCAAGGGTCTCCTCTGGTTTCTTTTCTATTAGCTTCAGAGTGTCTGGCTTTATGTGGAGGGCCTTGATCCATTTGGAGTTGAGCTTAGTACAAGGAGATAAGGATGGATCAATTCGCCTTCTTTTGCATGCTGACCTCCAGTTGAAGCAGCACCATTTGTTGAAAAGGCTATCTTTTTTTCCACTGGATGTTTTCAGTTCCTTTGTCAAGGATCAAGTGGCCATAGGTGTGTGGGTTCATTTCTGGATCTTCAATCCTATTCCATTGATCTGCCTGCCTGTCACTGTACCAAAACCATGCAGATTTTAACACTATTGCTGTGTAGTATTGCTTGAGGTCAGGGATACTGATTTCCCCAGAATTTTTTTTTTGTTGTTGAGAATAGTTTTGGCTATCCTGGGTTTTTTGTTATTCCAGATGAATTTGATAATTGCTCTTTCAAACTCTATGAAGAACTGAGTTGGGATTTTGATGGCTATTGCATTGAATCTGTATATAGCTTTTGGCAAAATGGCCATTTTAACTATATTAATCCTGCCGATCCATGAGCATGGGAGGTTTTTCCATTTTCTGAGGTCTTCTTCCATTTCCTTCTTCAGAGTCTTGAAGTTCTTGTCATACAGATCTTTCACATGTTTGGTAAGAGTCACACAAGGTACTTTATACTGTTTGTGGCTATTGTGAAGGGTGTCATTTCCATAATTTCTTTCTCGGCCTGCTTATCCTTTGGGTATTGAGTTGATTTTATAACTTGCCACTTTGCTGAAGTTGTTTATCAGGTATAGGAGTTCTCTAATGGAGTTTTTTGGGTCACTTAGGTAGACTATCGTATCATCTGCAAATAGTGATAGTTTGACTTCTTCGTTTCCAATTTGTATCACTTTGAAATCCTTATGTTGTCTAATTGCCCGAGCTAGCACCCCAAGTACAATATTGAAAAGATAAAGAGAGAGGAGGCTTTGTCTAGTCCCTGATTTTAGTGGGATTGCTTCAAGTTTCTCTCCATTTAGTTTGATGTTGGCTACTGGTTTGCCGTGTATTGCTTTTACTATGTTTAGGTATGGGCCTTGAATTCCTGTTCTTTCCAAGACTTTAAGCACGAAAGGATGCTGAATTTTATCAAATGCTTTTTCAGCATCCAATGAAATGACTATGTGTTTTTTTTCTTTGAGTTTGTTTATGTAGTGGATTGCATTAATGGATTTCCTTTTATTGAACCATCCCTACATCCCTGGGATAAAGCCTACTTGATCATGGTAGATGATCATTTTTATGTGTTCTTCTTGGCAAGAATTTTATTGAGTATTTTTTCATCGATGTTCATAAGGGAAATTGACCTGAAGTTCTCTTTCCTTGTTGGATCTTTGTGTGGTTTTGGTGTCAGCGTAATTGTGGCTTCGTAGAAGGAGTTGGATAGTGTTCCTTCCATTTCTATTTTGTGGAATAGTTTGAAGAGTATAGGTGTTAGGTCTTCTTTGAAGGACTGATAGAATTCTGCACTGAAACCATCTGGTCCTGTGCCTTTTTTGGTTTGAAGACTTTCTATGATCCCTTCTATTTTTTTACAGGTTATGGGACTGTTTAGATGATCTATTTGGTCCTTATTTAATTTTGGTATTTGATATCTGTCTAGGAAATTGTCCATTTTCTCCAGATTCTCCATTTTTGTTGAGTATAGGCTTTTGTAGTAGTATCTGATGATTGTTTGAATTTCCTCTGTTTCTGTTGTTATGTCCTCCCTTTCATTTCTAATTTCATTAATTTGGATACTTTCTCTGTGCCCTTTGGTCAGTCTGGCTAAGGGTTTTTCTATCTTGTTGATTTTCTCAAAGAACCAGCTCCAAGATTCGTTGATTCTTTGTATGGTTCTCTTTGCTTCCACTTGACTGATTTCAGCCCTGAATTTGATGATTTCTGGTCTTCTACTCCTCCTGGGTGAATTAGCTTCTTTTTGTGCCAGAGCTTTCATGTGTGCCATTAAGCTGCTAGTGTATGTTCTCTCCTGTTTCTTTTTGGAGGTACTCAGGGCTATGAGTTTTCTTCTTAGCACTGCTTACATTGTGTCCCAAAGATTTGGGTATGTTGTGCCTTCATTTTCATTAAATTCTAAAAAGTCTCTGATTTCTTTCTTTATTTCTTCTTTGGCCAAGGTGTCATTGAGTAGAGTATTGTTCAGCCTCCATGTGTATGTGGGCTTTCTCTTGTTTTTGTTGCTATTGAAAACCACTTTTACTCCATAGTGATCTGATAGGAGGCATGGGATTAGTTCAATCTTCTTATATTTGTTGAGGTCTGTTCTGTGACCAATTATATGGTCGATTTTGGAGAAGGTAACATGAGGTGCTGAGAAAAAAGGTATATTCTTTTACTTTAGGGTGAAATGTTCTATAAATACTAGTCAAATCCAATTGGTCTAAAGCTTAAATTAGTTTTACTGTGTCCCTGTTTAGTTTTTGTTTTCCTGATCAGTCCATTGAGGATAGTGGAGTGTTGAAGTCACCCACAATTATTGTGTTAGGTACAATGTGTGCTTTGAGCTTTAATAAAGTTTCTTTTATGAATGAAGGTGCCCTTGCATTTGGCGTGCAGCTGTTCAGAATTGAGAGTTCTTCTTGGTGGATTTTTCCTTTCACTATCAAGAAGTGTCCTTCTGTATCTCTTTTGATGAATTTAGGTTGAAAGTCTATTCTGTCTGATATTAGAATGGCTACTCCATCTCGTTTCCTAAGACCATTGTCTTGTAAAATTATCTTTCAGCCTTTTACTCTAAGGTAGTTTTTGTCTTTGACACTGAGGTGTGTTTCCTGTATGCAGCAAAATGTAGGGTCCTGTTTCCTTATCCAGTCTATTAGTCTATGTCTTTTTATTGGGGAATTGAGTCCATTGATGTTAAGAGGTATTAAGGAATAGATTATTACTTCCTGTCATTTTGATGTTATTTTTATATTTGAGTGGTTATCTTCTTTTGGGATTGATGAAAGAAGGTTACTATCTTGCTTTTTCCAGGGTGTAGTTTCCCTTCTTGTATTGGAGTTTTCCTCCTATTATTCTTTGTAGGGCTGGGTTTGTAGAAAGATATTGTGTTAATTTGGTTTTGTCATGGAATATCTTGGTTTCTGCATCTATGATGATTGAGAGTTTTGCTAGGTATAGTAATCCTGGCTGACATTTGTGTTCTTTTAGAGTCTGCATGACATCTGCCCAGGATCTTCTAGCTTTCATGATCTCTGGTGAGAAGTCTGGTGTGAATCTAATAGGTCTTCCTTTATATGTTACTTGACCTTTTTCTCTTACTGCCTTTAATATTCTTTCTTTGCTTAGTGCATTTGGGGTTTTGATTATTATGTGACGGGAAGTATTTCTGCTCAGGTCCAGTCTGTTTGGAGTTCTGTAGGCTTCTTGTATATTCATGGGCATCTCTGTCTCTTTAGGTTAGGGAAGTTTTCTTCCATAATTTTGTTGAAGATATTTGCTGGCCCTTTCAGTTGTAAATCTTCACTCTCATCTATACCTATAATCCTTAGGTTTGGTCTTCTCATTGTATCCTGGATTTCCTGGATGTTCTGGGATACAAGGTTTTTGCCTTTTGCATTTTCTTTGACTGTGGAGCCAATGGTTTCTATGGTATCTTTGGCATCTGAGATTCTTTCTTCCATCTCTTGTATTGTGTTGTTGATATTTGCATTTAAGGCTCCTGATTTCTTCCCAAGATTTTCTATCTCCAACGTTGTCTCCCTTTGTGATTTCTTAGTTGTTTCTATTTCTGTTTTTAGATCCAGGATGGTTTTGCTTAGTTCCTTCATTTGTTTGTTTGTGTTTTCCTTTAATTCTTTAAGAAATTTTTGTGTTTCCTCTTTCATGACATGCCTATTGACTCAAGTTCTCCTGAATTTCTTTAAGATTTTTTTCATTTCTTCTTTATTGGCTTCTATCTCTTGAGCCTTATTCTCCTGAATTTCTTTAAGTGATTTAGTGTTTCCATTATTCGGGTTTCTAGCTTATTCATGTTCCCCTGTATTTAAGAGATTCATTTATGTTCTCTTTGTGTTCCTCTAGCAGTATCATGACCAGTGATTTTAAATCCAGATCTTGTTTTTCTGGTGTGTTGGGGTATCCAGGACTTGCTGTTTTTGGAGAGTTTGTTTCAGACGCTGCCATATTGCCTAGATTTCTGTTAGTAGAGTTCCTACCTTTGCCCTTTGCCTTCTTGTTATCTCTGAAATTAGTTGGTCTTGTCTCTGACTGATGTTTGAACCTCCTGTGAGGCTGTAGGGTTATTTCTGCAACACTGCATGGCTAGGTTTCCCCGGTCACAGATTGCTGATGTGCTGCCCTCCTCTTGGGTACCCTTGGAGCCCTAGTGTGCCTTGTCCCAGATTGTCTCTGAACCAGGTGATGCCTGTTTGTTCCTTCAGGGAGTGCTGATGGTCTATGCTACGGGGACCTTTCTGTGGGGATCAGAGTGCTGATCACTCTGCTGGGCAGCTGATCCCCCAACTGGGTTGGTGCAACCATACTAGCCTAGCTGCTCAGACCCCGAGTCCAGGCAAAAACCTGACAGGCTTAGGCCTGAGCAATATTCGTCTTTGGCTATGACTGCTAACTGGTTCTGTCAGGTAGCCAAGATGGTGCTGCACACACCCTCTAAGTCCCAGGGACAGTCTGCTGGGCTGACAATCTCCTGGATGGGTTGGCAAACGGATGGCCCACCAGACAGCCCAGGGCCTGGGTGCAGTCCAATGCCTGTCGGGCTTAGACCCCCATGGTCCATGGCCTCGGGCTATGACTGTTAGTTGGCTTTGCCTGCTAGAACTCTCTGGCATCCCGTAGCCAAAATGGCAGCGTGCTTTCTTTAAGTGCTGGGACAGACTCCTGGGCAAACAACCTCCTGACCCGGTTGGCACACCGATGGCCCCCCAAACATCTCAGGGCCTGGGTGCAGACCAATGCCTGTCGGGCTTAGACTCCCGCGATGTTGGCCTCAGGCTAAGTCTGGGTACCTCAGGCTGTCGGTTCTCTCTGGCATCTGAGAGCCAAGATGGTGGAGAGTCTCTCGTAACTGACTGGCTGGAGCAGAGTTCTGATGTGGCTTCAGTGTGGTGAAAGGGACTGTAAATCCGCCGCCTCTTGCAGCCTGGCTGGGCAGCAAAGGTCAGTGGTAGCGGGCACATGGCCTGCCAGGACCCTGTCACCTTGTTTCCACTGATGGTGGCCCTTCCACTAGATGAGCTGCTGCTGCTGCTGCCCTGCAAAATACTATCTTAACAAGGTAAGAGGAGTTTGAAGAACTGATTAAGCTTTAGGGCTGAGAATCATTTTAGGTCCAAAATATTCATACTGACCCTTAAAAGTATAGAAGAAAGACTAGAAAGGTGAAATAAAAACTTCCATCAAGCTTGCTGATATTGAAAGTAGAGAAATAGGATAATAAACTAAAATGTTTGGGGTCGAGGAGATGATTCAAGTCAGGAGGTCAAGACAGGGAATCCCCTTTGACAGCTCTGTATATAGTCACCAAGGTCCAGGGTCAGTGAGAGACCCTGCCTCCATACATAGAGTGACAGAGCAACAGAGGCTCACACCTGACATTAACCTTGGGCAAATGGATTCTCTCACATATGTGCACCAAATACACATGAGAACATGTGTGCACACACACAAAACCACAAACATACATGCACGTGCATGCACACACACACACACACACACACACACACACACGAGTTTGGTCCTCAGCACCCACATGCGATAGCTCACAACACCTGTTACTTAAGTTCTTTGGGATCCAATGCCTTTTTCCTGCCTCCATGATTACTAGGCAGGTAAGTGATATATATATGCAAGCACTTCACACACACACACACACACACACACACACACACAGACACACATACACACATACCTCACTTCCACATACACATGAGAGAGACAGAGACAGAGAGAGACTGGGAGAGAGAGAGACAGAGACAGAGAGAACCACCCTGCCTGAAACCCCAAGCGTACAAAGAACCCCTTGGGAGTATGGTAGCTTCTGATTAGATACAGCCTTTGTATGAGCAGCAAGAATGTGAATGGAGATCATGGCCATGCAAACACAGTGTGAACTTGTACAAAGTAAGCCATGCTGGAGGCTCCAGAGGGGAAATTCTGCTTGATTTTAGCTTGGTGGCTTATATCACACTTGATCTCCAGAGCTATGCTAATAGACTAAGTATGTGGAAGCCTGTTATAGCAGTGACAGCAGACAAACGCAAGCATGTGCTCTCCGTCCTCGCCTGGATTCTGCCTCCATCTTGGCTCTCGTTAGAAGCTAATTGATGCTGACAGCTCTGTCCTCATTTGTGCTGTCATAACATGTCCAGTATGTTCTGGAAAGATTCCTGGCTTGGTTTCTACACACTGGAAGTGTCTATGCTGGAACAGCATCTATGGCTGTTGACAAAAATCGCATGTCTTATCACTGGAACCCTTGCCCCCTCCCAACTGTGCACAAGATGTAGGGGAAGGGTGAGTTCCAGAATGACAGACATTCAGGTACAGAACTTAACTGAATAACCACAACAGGCATCAGTTAAATATCTGCTGGAGAATTGTGTTAAACAAATGTTAAATTGTTTTTCCAAAATTTCTTAGACCTGATAATATACATAATGAAATATCCAAAACATAGACTGTATCCTGTGGCTTTGGATATTTTTATTTCAGAATGCTGTTATAATTGTTAGATACAGACTTATCATTTTATAGTTCTAAAATATAAGAGACGTCTCCAGGATGCCCTCTCTTAGGGAGCTTTGTGGGAGAATCTGCTTCCATGCTTTTTGAAACAAATAGATTAGAAGATTTAAATTAAAACTGTTGCTGTATGTGAAGAAATCCATTTCTAGTTATAGAAACCCCTCCTTACTAGTCATTAGGGAAATACAAATCAAAACAACCCTGAGATTTCACCTAACACCAGTCACAATGGCTAAGGTCAAAAACTCAGGAGACAGCAGGTGTTGGCGAGGATGTGGAGAAAGAGAAACACTCCTCCACTGCTGGTGGGGCTGTAAGATGGTACAACCACTGTCGAAATCAGTCTGGCGGTTCTTCAGAAAACTGGACATGATACTTCCGGAGGACCCTGCTATACCTCTCCTGGGCATATACCCAAAGGATTCCCCGGCATGCAATAAAGACACATGCTCCATTATATTCATAGCAGCCTTATTTATAATAGCCAGAAGCTGGAAAGAACCCAGATGCCCCTCAAAGGAGGAATGGATACAGAAAATGTGGTATATTTACACAATGGAATACTACTCAGCAATTAGAAACAAAGAATTCACAAAATTTTTAGGCAAATGGTTTGATCTGGAAAATATCCTTAGTGAGGTAACCCAGTCACAAAAGAATACACATGGAATGCAATCTCTGATAAGTGGCTATTAATTATCCCAGAAGCCCTGAATACCCAAGGCACAAATCGCATAACAAATGACTCCCATGAAGAAGTATGGAGAAGGTCCTTATCCTGGAAACGATTGATCTAGCATTGGAGGGGAATATAAGGACAGAGAAAAAAAGGAGGGAGGTGATTGGAGATCCTTCTCTCCTGGATGGAGAGAAGAAGGTTTATGGGACATATGGGGAGGGGGGATCCAGGATAGGGGAAATCATTTGGAATATAAACAAAGAATATAGAAAATAAAAAAAATATATATATATATAAAAGAAACCCCTCCTTCCAGTGTTCCTGATTTCTAGTTACTTCTCTGCTCTATTATTTTAATTTATTCATTAAAGGAAATGTTTCTGGGTTATGTAGTGTTAAGATCTGACCTGTTCACTAAGGATGTATGAGTGTGAATCATACATGTGTGGATGTATTCCACACGCAACACCAAATCCCATTTCCATCTTGGCTCTTTACATAAGCTAATTGACACTAGTAGTTTCCACTTCCTTCCTGCTGTCATAACATGTCCAATATATGTAGCAAGCACAAAAAATGTTTCAGGCTATAGAGTAGCAGTGGTACTCATGGGATGCAGTGACAATTTTTGGTCTGAGTTTCTAACCTTCACTTTTTCTCTTAGGATGAGATATTTCAGGTATGAAGTTGGCATATGAAGCGATTCCTCTAGGGACTTACAATAGGGACAGGATAGTAACCACTGCTAAGGCAGAAGTTTTCCTTGCAGGGATTGGACTTGCCAGTCACAGCTCTTAGATGGTCTCTTTTGGTGTTGAGAAATAATAAGGAACTGAAATAGCTGCATTTGCTCTCATGTACTTGGAGATGAAAAAAATCGGAAGGAATGAACAGATGCTTTAAGAGACAAGAGCCCAGAGAACATGAAGCTCTGGAGAAATGAAGGACCTTCTCTCATGCCCTCTGGCTCATAAACACTGTCCACGGTGCTGGAGCAGAAACTGCAGAATCCCTGATATCTTGCCCCCATGTAACAAGCCAGAAAGGGGTTGAGAGTGAGGAAGGCCCAGGACCTGGTTTGTCAAAGTAGGAACTCTGGCAGTGGCCACTTCTTATAGAACCTCCTCAGGGTGTTGGCCATGGCAGTAGCTATGTCTGAGCACATATATCCCTGCCTTTCAATGGATAAGGGGAAATATTTCGAGGATCCCACTATAGACAACTAATGACTGCTGGGAAGAATTCATCTCTCCCAGATATGAGCCACATTCTTGTTTATTCAGTGCAGAAGGTTCAGCCCTGAAACCATACATGCACAAACAACAAGATGAGCATATATTTGTATATTTGTGGACATAAAACACATATATAGCAATAATAATCAAAAGAATTGAGGTTATCAATTTAATAGGAGCGGGACAAGAGGGAGGCTGTAGGGAGGGTACTCGGAAGGAGGAAAGGGAAGGTCACGCTGTTTCAATGAAAATCACATTTTATAAAGAAAAAATGGTGCAAATGAATTTCTGTTAACCTGTTAAACTGAAAACAAGTATTACCCAGGCCTTGGAGAAGAGGTAAATGGTGGGCAGGATATGAAAAATGTATGATACAGTAACATTTAACCATGTCAGGAAGGCCAAGAAAGTATGCCATGGAAAAGATGCAATTCTAGGATATGAAATAAGGCAAGGACATAGCGTGGCTTGGCCTGTCTGTGTAAGGAGCATAGGAGTGAAAACAGACACAGAAAGAGCTCAAACCCTAGCCAAGGACGTGGACGAGCATAGTATTATAATACAATGGTATAAAAGTCTATGATAGAAGAGTATCTATGACGAATTTTCTAGATAATACATGACAATGGTACTTCTCCTCAGTTGAAAGGGTCAGGAAATGTTTTCAGGATATGTTTATACCTAAATTATAAGCTTCAGAATCCATATCATTTCACAGAGATGGCAGATGTTGGGGAAGGTGTTGGGGTGAGGGAGAATCTGTAAGTTGAGAGGAAATTAGCAGAGGGCCTGAATTCTGTTCCTTCTTTTAAGATTCATGTCTTTCTCCTGCACTGAACCTTAACTTTTTAAAAAATCAATTTCTTTTTTACTTAATCACTTTTTATCCTGCTCATTGCCTCCCTCCCAGTCACTCCCTCCCCTTTTCCTCTGAGCAGGTGAGAGCACTCTGAGTTATCTCCCTCACCCTGATACTTCAGGTCTCTGTGAGGCTAGGCACACCCTCTCCCACTGAGGCCAGACAAGGCAGCCCAGCTAGAAGAACATATCCCATTTATTGGCAACAGCTTTTGAGAGAGCCGCTTTCCAGTTGTTCAGGACCTGCATGAAGGTGAAGCTGCACATCTCCTACATATGATCAGGGAGGCATAGGTCCAGCCCATGTATGATCTTTGGTTAGTGGTTCAGACTCTGTGAGACCTAAGGGTCCAAGTCAATTGGCTCTGTTGGTCTTCCTGTGGTGTTCCTATCCACTTTGGGGCCTGTAATCCTTCACCTTTTTCTTCCACAAGAGTCTCCAAGTCCATTCACTGTTTGGCTGTGGGTATCTTTATCTGTCTAAGTCAGCTGCTCAGACAGGAGCCTCTCAGAAGACAATATGTTTCTGTCTGTATGGTTCAGGCGTCTGATGGAGGTAGAGAAGAGGCAGTGAGAGAATGGAAATGCCCCTCCCCCTTGAACCTTAACTGTTATTACACAGCCCCTTTGCTAACCCAGAAGCATAGCAGAAAGATGACAGGGAAGTGGAAAGAATTATGGGCTCAATTTAGGACCCAGAAAGTTAAATAATCTGTGCACTTCTAAGTGCTTGTCTCAAGACACCATTTACAGACCATGTAGGAGAACCTGGAAGTGTGTGATTCCTGGGAGGAAAATGCTCACCGGAAGGACAAAAACCAAGGCACAAGTCAGGGAGCAAACAGTGCAAAGAACAAAAGAATCCTGGAGAGAAATTTTAAATGTAAAAGAAATCAGCACATTCCATGTCTTAGGTGCCACAGTTTCAATAGGGTGGCCAACCATGTTGGGTGCCTTGAGGACTACCAGTTACCATAAGAGCTCTGGGAACTAGGGGAAAAAGAAAATTGGGCCATCTTGACAGAACTGTTCAAGAGATTTCTCTAAACAAAAGACTTCCATTGGTAGTTTCAGGGTCAACATCAGAGAGGAGAGATCTGGGACCCTGAACTCATAAAGCTCATTGACTCCACTAAACAGACATAAGCAGATTTTTCAACACTGAGTTAAATTCAAGAAATATAAAATTGTTAGTAGGGTATAGGTTGTTTTTTAATTCAAAGCAATCTAATTTAATTCCATAAGAGAAATATGAATTGCAACCATTTAGATTATCCATTTTATTGAACAATAAAAAATACTAATGAGAAATTTACCACCATCAAATTATCTAAGCACTAAACTATCTAAGCATACACATTAAGAAATAGCAGGGCAATCTCTTCTTCCTCTTTTAATCTTTATATTTGCATTACATTTGAAAGTTAGCAAATATTTGTTCAACCTCAAAATAATGTCCTTATGAAATTATTGTCATTTTCCCTCATTTTATATATAAGATGTATACATGAACTCTAGAGTGTTTGAATTCGTATTTTCTAGTTCACTCAGCACCTCAAAATGTTATATCTCTGTGGTCTCTGAGAAACAGGCAGTGAGCATCACCTCCATGACCCTTTTCCAATTTCAAGCATCTCACCTAGTAAAGGGAGCCTCAAAGTGGGCCAGGTGGTCTGAGTATGGGACAACCAGAAGAAATCTATCTGGAGACCCACTGAGTGTCTCTCACAAGCTAAAACTGGTGTCACCTGAGCAGAACTGCCTCTTGCCCATTCCCTAAGCCAGCCTGCTTGGAATGCTGGTTACACAAAGGACAGCAACATGTATACATTTTATGTATAAATGTCACTCCTATGTAGTCCAACCTCTACCAATGTAGTACATAACAGAGCATCAAGAAAGAAAGTCATCTTTGAGCGAACTGACTGCCATGAGACCTTAGACCCACTTTTCACCTCTTAGCAGATCAGGCTATTTGGGAGAATGGATGCTGCTTGTCCACGGTTTCACCACTGGGCCTTCTGAGGGTCATTATTAAATTCCACAGTGAAAACCAACAGAGGATCTCCATGAGGACCCCTTGTTAGCCCAACTCCTACAGTGCTACACCCCTTTGACCAAGTGATGGGTGTAGGTGGGTGTGAGCAACCACAGGTTGCTGTCTGCTTCAGGCCAGATTGTCTTTTAGTGAACTGCTCAATATTAGCATGTGGTAAGGGACAAGGGAGCATTCAGCACAGATCATGGAAGCACTGAGAGGAAGAAGTACTTATTGAGGGGAAGAAGAAAAATGACCAGAGCTCGAGGATAGACTAAGGAGAACCAGCACTAGCTTCACTGAGAAAGGGGTCTGCTTCTGTGGTAGCATTCTCAGCATTACTAGATGTCTCGGTCTTAGTCTAATTTGTGTCCTTAAGTAAGATTTCTTGAGACTGAGAGTGAATTTTTACTTTTTATTATTATTGTATATGTTCTGTGGCATGCATATACACAATTGTTGGGTAGTTGGTTCTTTTCTTCCCACCATGTTATTCAAGACTGCACTCAGGCTGTTGGTTTTATAGAGCAAGTGCTTTGCTCTGCTAAGCCAACTTGCCAACCTAAGAATGAGTAAATAATAAATTCACATAAATGCTGAGAATTCCAAGAGTGTAGGGCAACATTAGATGAGAACTTGTTGCATCATCCCAAGATGGAAAGACAAGAAAAAAAAAAGAACTGCATTCCTACAAGAGCAGCACTGACCTATTGATGAGTATGAGCTATTGTCACCTAGTTGCCTCTTAATAGTCCACATTACATCTTGAGAACATGTTTTAAACATAGGAGCTTGGTGTCTAATGTCATTATAGGTGTCGCAGATGACCTAAGACAGTTTTAAATTGCTCACTGTATTTTGCAATAGTGAGTCATTAATAACTTTGCCAAAGTAATGTTCACTGTTCAAATGAAGGTGTCCAATTTGTTATGTAAACAAAGTCACTGACCGACAATACCCATGCAGATTTTCCTACAGGATGGTATATATTTTTCCTAACTGGGTAAAAGTCCTATTACAAAGGGGTGGAGACTAAATAGAGAATCAAGTAGGTACAAATCAAAGAATAAGTTCAGTAATCTTACTGGGCATTTAGATTGCCAGAAAGCAAGGATTACACAAGTCAGGTTGGAGGACTGAGTGGCAGGGAGAAAGAGAAGCAGATAGTGGAGAGTGGAGGTCAGCCTTTTATTTATTTATAAGGCTATTTAGTCTTTTAACTCTTATTTTAATACATTCACATAGTGCTGACAGTTATTTCATGCAATTGATTCTTTTAAAATCTTGGAAGATACGTTATATAGACTTCTTATCCTTGCAAACATGAGGAAAATGCATGCAAAAAATTTAATTTGAAGTGATAGAGCAAGAGAACGTTTTGTATGGACAAAGGATGGATCTGACCTGGATGTGCAGATGCTCAGAAGTTCACAAGCCTTGTGACTTCATAAGAGACAACACCAAATGACCAAGACTCTGTACAACTGTTAGGTGGGATACATAAGTTGATAAGGATGAACTAAGAAATGTCGACATGTAGGATGGATCCAGTCACCATCCGCAAGGTAACCTCATCCCTGCCCTCTCCACTTTGAATTCACATTCATGTTGTCTAAAACCAGACTCACCACTATAAATGACATGACTTCCTGGTTGTTTATTCATTTATTTGTTTACAAATCTATGAAAGGTCTGGTTTCATGATAATCCAAGAGATCCACTTGGTAAGCATTGGTAAGATATTATATGTTTCTAAAACAAAAATCTCCCCAGTTATACTGTTAAAGTTTTGGAATGCTAAAATTTACCTACTTTTGCTTCCTGCAGATATACTCTGAGAACTAATAGAATTTTGCAGCTTTAGGAAATAGGAAGAAAAGTGCATTATTTTTCTCTTAAACTATGATATTATTGAGATATAGGCATTGTTTCAGATTGTGTAGCTCATATTTGTATTTCACATTCAGTCTTCTTTACATAGATAGAAACAGAACATCTTGACAAGTCATTGTGCATATCATAATAATTTCAATAGCATTTGAAAATCAAGAATTGTTTATCTTATATAATCGTACATAAACTCATGCACATGTACATGCATGCACGCATGCGTGGGCGCATGCGTGCGCGCGTGCGCGCACACAGACACACACACACACACACACACTAATATGGTTCTTTAGTCTCTTACATATTTGCCATGTTTGAAGATGCATTTTCATAATAAAGAGTATAAAAGGTTAAAATTGATGCTAGAATCATGTTTTCAAATGGAGAGTCACTGAAATAGCATTTTCCTATATTTTTAATATTGTAGTGCCACTGACATCATTATCCACTAGTCATGTTAATCTCAAAATGCACAATGTATTTGCATGATCCATTTAATGTAAAAAGTGTTCAAAGCTGTGATAATACACACTTTGTATTGCTATTTATTATTGGATTATCACAATGTGCATTAGCCTTAAGGAATATAATCTTGAGAACAATATTGTACCAGAGTGTGTGTCATATGTGGCTGCATATCATTCTCTATATACTTATGAAGCTCTGTAAATACTTTCTGGAAATTCAACAACAGAACAAAATGCACACACAAAAAGGAGACTTAGAACTCTTTGCCTCCAAAACTTACGATGTCCTGACTCTTAATAACTGAGCAGTATTCCATTGTGTAAACGAACCACATTTTCTGTTTCCATTCTTCTGTTGTGGGACATCTGGGTTGTTTCTAACTTCTGGCTCTCACAAATAAAGCTGCTATGCACATGGTGGAGCATATGCTTCCGTAGCATGGTGGGGTCATCTTTTGGGTATATGGCCAAGAGTGGTATATCTGGGTCTTCAGATAGATCTATTTCCAATTTTCTGAGGAACCTTCAGATTGACTTCCAGAGTGTTTTACCAGTTTGTAATCCCACCAGCAATGGAGGGGTGTTCCTCTTTCTCCACATCCTCTACAACATGTGCTGTTACCTGAGTTTTTTTTATCTTAGCCATTCTGATTGGTATAAGGTGGAATCTCGTGGTTGTTTTGATTTGCATTTCCCTGATGACTAAGGACTTTGAACATTTCTTTAAGTGCTTCTCAGCCATTTGAGATTCCTCTGTTGTGAATTCTCTAGTTCTATAACCCATTTTTTATTGTTGATTTTTGGAGCTTAGCTTCCTTAGTTCTTTATATATTTTGGGTATTAGCTCTCTATTGGATGTGGAGTTAGTGAAGACTTTTGCTGATTTGTCCTATTGGCTATGTCCTTTGCCTTGCAGAAGCTTTCCAGTTTCATGAGGCCCCATTTATCAATTCTTGATCTTAGAGCCTGAGACATTGGAGTTCTGCTTAGGACATTTCCTCATGTGCCAATGAGTTTGAGGCTCTTTCCCACTTTGTCTTCTATTAGATTCAGTGTACCTGGTTTTATGTTGAGGTCCTTGATCCACTTGGACTTTGAGCTTTGTGCAAAGTGACAAATATTGATCTATTTTAATTTTTTTCTACATACAGATTGCCAGTTAGACCAGCACCATTTATTGAAGATGCTTTCTTTTTTCCATTGTATATTTTTGGCTTCTTTGTCAAAAGCAAGTGTCCCTAAGTGTGTGGTTTTATTTCTGGATATTTAATTCTATTCCATTGATCAATGTGTCTGTCTCTGTACCAATACCATGCAATGTTTATCACTAATGTTCTGTAGCTTGAGGTCAGGGATGGTGATTCCCTCAGAAGGTCTTTTACTGTTAAGAATTGTTTTTGCTATTCTGGGTTTTTTATTTTTCTAGAAGAATTTGAGAATTGTTCTTTCCATGTCTTTGAAGAATTGTGTTGGGATTTTGACCGGGATTGCACTGAAACTGTAGGTTGCTTTTGGCAATTTTCACTGTTAATTCTACCAATCCATGAGCATGGAAGATGTCTCCATTTTCTAAGATCATCTTTGATTTAAGAATGAGGACATCATCAATTTTGCAGACAAATAGATCAAAGTAGAAAATATCATCCTGAGTGAGGTAACTCAGACCCTAAAGGATATGCATGCCATGTACTCACTAGTAAGTGGATATTAGCAAAGAAAGGAAAGAATTCCCAGGATAAAACCCACAGAGCTCAAGGGCCCACATGAGGATGCCTCAGTCCCACTTGGGAGGGAGAAGAAAGCAATCACCGGAGAGGGAAGGAACTCAGGGACCTGGGCAGGAAAGGCAACACAGAGGGGAACACGATCAGGTATTGGAGGGAAAAAACATGACTGAAGCCCCGAGGAGCAGCAGAAAGAACAGAAACAGGCAAACTTAGGAGGTAGGAGGTGTGTGGACCCTCTAGAAAGTACCAGAGACCTTGTAGGTGAGACTTTCAGGACTCAAAGTGAGGGACCTTAGATGAAGTGCACTAAAGCAGAGAGAGGGAACTTGTAGAACCCACCTCCAGTAGAAAGACAGGGCATCAAGTGTAGGGACGGGGTTGCCATCCCACAGTCAAATACTCTGACCTAGAATTGTTCCTGTCTGAAAGAAGTGCAGGAACAAAAATGAAGAAGAGCCTGAAGAAAAAGAGGACCAGTAACAGTCCCAAAATGAGATCCAGCTCACAGGGAGGCCCCAAGGCCTGACGCTATTACTGATGCTATGGTGACAAGGGCCTAACATGATTGTCCTCCAAAAGGTCCAACAAATAACTGAAAGAGTCAGATGCAGATATTTACACCCAACGAATGGACAGAAGCTAGTGACCCCTGTGGTTGAATTAGGGAAAAGCTGGAAGAAGCTGAGGAAGAAGAGAACCCCATAGGATGACTACCAGTCTCAACTAACCTGGACCCCTGGGATCTCTGAGATACTGAGCCACCAACCAGGCAGCAAACACCAGCTGATATGAGGCCCCCAACACATGTACAGCAGAGGACTGCCAGGTCTGGACTCAGGGAAGATGCACCTATCCCTCGAGAGCCTTGGGAGCCCAGGAAGTGGGGAGGTCTGGTGGGATGGGGGTGGTAGGGACATCCTCTTGGAGTTGGGGGCACGTGGGATGTGGAACAGTCAGTGGGTAGACCAGAAGGGGGATAAAGCCTTGACTAAAGAATAAAAATAAATAATAAAAAAAAGGAAAAGAAAAGAAAAAGAAATAACGTTTTTGTGCATTTTTTAAGTGCTTATGTTCTGATCCAGATTAGCCATGGAAAGAAAATGGGAGTGACTATAATGTGGGGAAAATAATCCCCAGAAAAGCAAACAGACCCTTTTCTAAAGGAAACCAACACACTGTTTTATGGGTTTGCATGTATGTCTTTAGTCACTGGCTGTGAGATGCCATTACTTGAAAGAGTACTCTCCACTGTTAACCTACCTCATAAGTCTAATATGAGAAGATCGCCATTTATAACACTCTAGTTTAGAAAGATAATTGAATACATTAGAACTTTCCTAGATAGTAAAAAAAATAATTTCCTAGATTTGTAGAAAATATATGCCTGCATGTACGTGTTGTGAAAGGTTCTTCATATAATATCATGTCTGTGAAAATTGTATCATAAAGTGAAAACTTTGTTTTTTTCTCTTTCTCTGTCACTCTGTCTCTCTGTGTCTTTGTCTGTCTGTCTGTCTCTCTGAGTGTGTGTGTGTGTGTGTGTGTGTGTGTGTAATATTTAGTTATCGATTTGCTCCCATATTCCTTCCTCCCTTTTGCCCTCTTCTTCCTACTCCTGCATAATTATTCCCCTTTCTCCCTTTACATTTATACATTCTATCTCCATTCCCTTTCCTCAAGGATAGACAGGCCATGAGCTTCAGGGAAGAACCTACGCCTACCTAACTTTATTAAATGGGTATAGTATTAAACTGATTACCAGTGACTTATGTGCACAAATTTGCCTATCTCTCGTCCCTCATCAGAGAATGTGCTCTCTGTAGTGCGTGCTGGTTAACACAGAGAACCAAGGTTGGCCAAAATGAGAATGAGACTACAGAGGCTGTGGAATACGGAACTCAAATGGGACATTTACAACATGTTCTCTCCTCCTCATGTTTAGGGATCATTGAGGAAGCAGGACGAGCCGCTGACAAGGCAACAGAAAGAGGCAGAAGATGAAATTAATAAAATTAGAGATGAATTCAAAAGGGGGAGAACCATGGCAGACTATTTAACCCAGAAGGTCTTGGTGGCCTGCTTTAAAATCCTCAAGCCTCCCCAAATGGAAACTCCAGAGAAACTTATAAGCTTTTCCACTCATATGATCTACTAACATTAAATAAATAGATAGATAAATAAATAGTCATTTTATTGCTAAATTCTTTAGTAGAACAGTAGTATTTTGCTTCGTTGTAGGTCTTTGAGCTTTCTAGTCTCAAAGCCCTGGATGCCTACACAGTGTCAGGTATAGGTAGCACCTCATGGAGTGGGCCTTAATTGAGTCAGATATTGGTTGGTTGCTGCCATCAATTTTGCACCACTATTGCTCTAGCGTATGTTGCAGGCAGGACACCATTGTTGGTCAAGGGTTGGTATTTATATTTCTCCTTTAGTAACTGCAGAATACCTTTCTTTACCAAAGACAGCAAGTAGGGATGACAGTTCTGTGCAGATCTGATATTTTCCTGTGTAATAGGTGTTGTCCTTCACAATGAGAACTTTCTATCAGTTTGTGGACAACACATCTTGACAACAGTCTGGACTGTTTGAGAGTTCAGGTGGGACCCTTTTGGCCAAGAGTTACATATAACTATAGAGAGCATCTCTTAAAAACATCACCTGCCAAGACGCCCACTCACTTGGAGTCTTGGTTTCTTTAAAAACACACACACACACAGAAATATTATGGGAATATGTTTTTGTTTCAATCTCAGGTGGGCGATATCAGGCAATTTCAGATTGCCCCCAGCAGCTGATTATGATTTGCTTCATACTCTAGAAGGAGAGTGATGTTGCCATTGGCAGACAGTTCCTGTGATTGTGTGATGTTTGGAATTTTGGGGACTTTTCAGAGGGTATATAAATTCTAGGACTTGGAGAGGTAGGGTGGGTTGTTGGTTTTTAGTTAGTGGCTCTTGGTTGTGATTTGTCAAGTAGTTGTGTGTTTTAAAAAAAAAAGAAAGAAAATAATTAGATATCCTGACGGCAGAGATCAAACATGCCCTGCCTTTTTTCAGGAACCCTTTCCTCTCTCTCCTCTCTCTGTCTTTTCTTCTCTCCTATCTCGTGTGAAGGGGTGGAACTGTTGGAAGAAATAGGGTGGAGAAGGGTGGAAGAAAAAAAGGAACCACAAAGTAGCCAAAAGACAGCCCTTTTAGAGGTCCTGTAGGAAATGAAGACAATTCTTTTATTTAAAAATATTCATAAAAGTGGCAAGTTTAATAAAACATCTGAAAACAAAGTTTCTTCTGTTTAAAGATTCTAAGTTCAATGTATATATATTTTTAAGTTCACTGATGACCTACATGCTTTAGAGAATAAAGAATTATCTTTTCAAGTATTAGGAGTTTAACTTGAATTATTGCAATTATGATGATAGGAGAAAATGGCCCATACTTTTCAGATTGTTTTCAAAATAGGTGACTCTATAAGACAGTGAAAAATAATTTAAATGCTACATCTTAAAAAGATACTAAAACTTAAAACAACCTGATTAACAAATAAATATTGTACTTGAATGGTTATAAATAAATTGGTTTGTAACAACCTCACAAGAGAAATTGAGAAGTTTTCACTAGGGGACTGGAAAAGCCTCAGCAGGTATTGCCAGCTTAGAGGTGACCTTGGTAAAACACTTGCCCTCTCTATATAAGTAAGTATGTTTGCTTAGTCACATTTTCTATATAATTTTCAATTAGTACATGGTTGTTGGCTAAGGAAGCTATGTGAGGACATTACAGTCAAAGTTTGGACTTGATATTCTTCCATGCACATTTTGATCAGAAATTTATTTGTTATATATCTGTGTATCTATAGTCACTCTCAAAACATTTGTAAATTTTAAAACACAAAGTTCCACTGGAGATGAAAGCTTCTATAACAAACTACCCCACCTTTCTGTTTACAGCCAATTACCATCTCAATATGTTTCACTTTATATGAATTCATTTATTCTTCCATTCATTTCAAATGTGATAATATAACTATAAAATCATCATTTGCCTATTTTGAATAACCCAAAATAGCAAATAATTTAAAAATCACTTCCACTTGACTTTGGAATTTATTGCATGCATTGTTTTTCCAGAAAATTTACCTCATAATTATGTTGTGTGAGAGTGAAATGAGTTTCTATTTCAAATTCACACTGAATTCTGACTGCTGGGTGATGAGGGGAAGCCACCCAAGGTTAAAATATTTGCTATGTTGCCATGGATAATTAGGATTGATTTCCTGTGTCTTTTATTCTGAATTTTATATCACTCTTGACAACACAGGTTGTTGTTTCCTTTTTTATAAACCTTATCACGATCTAACTTTGCTTTGCTGAGGTTTCAGTGTGAGGTTTCAGGGTGAGGTTTCAGCCTGATGGAAGCTGTGTTTCCCATATGATCCAAGAACACTAAATTCTCGGTTTCTGACAGAGTTACCGGGCCGAGACAGGGAATCCTTTAGAAAGAGAAATCTTACTTTTTACAATATGTGTGAAGCATTACTGTTTAAGAATAAACTTTCATGGTAAATCAGATCAATTCAGGAAAACCAAGGTTAAAATGCTCTTCGCGGGTCTGGGCCTCAGCTCATTGCTGAGTTTGCAGCAACAGCACGTTCCAGGCCGTGGGTTCAAGCACGACAAGCATGTCTTGGAGATTTCTCTCCTTTTTTAGTGAATTACGAAATTCACTGATACTTTGAATAAGTGACACACTGCCTGCTTAACTCGTTTTTATTTTGAATATTCCCCCCTGGCCAAGATTTTACCTAATCCTTTCATTTTCTTATGATTGCTTATTACTGCTGATTAATTGGTTGTGTTTTAGAGATTTTTTTTAAATCTCTATGATCAAGACAACTTATAAAAGAAAGATTTCATTTTGGTGTATGTTTCCAGAGGGTAAAAATTCATAATGATGGGGGTACGGTAGTAGCCACAGCCAGAGCAGAAAGCTGAGAGAGCACATGTTTTTATTATTATTATTATTATTATTATTTTAAATAAATCTAAAACATTATTATCTAATTTTTTTATCTACCATAATTCTTAAGTTTGAATATATACATCATATAATTACCCCTCCACAAGTCCTTCTAGATCCTCTCCCCTCCGTACCCACCTAACTATAAGTTTGTTCTCAAAAAAAATAAACACCAAAAACACCAAATCTAAAACAGCAACCGCCACCCCCAAAATTAATAAAATAAAGTAAAACCATGGCCAAAAAGAAAACAATAACAACAACAAAACAAACCCGCAAACTGTAATCAAATCAAAGCACACACACAGAGAAAACCTATGGAGTCTATTATATGCTGGTTAACTAACTCCTGGACATGAAGCCTGTCTTGGAGTCATTGATATCCTCAGTGTCAGGCCAGTGGAGAAAATTGATTTTCCCTATCCTAGCATGTTAATCTTTACACTAGTGGCCAGGTTTTCATTCATTCACTCATTTTTAAGCAAATATAGCAATTTAAAATATAATAAAGCAAAAACTATCACTTCAGTGTTGGACGAGACCATCCAACAGAAGAAAAAGAGCTCAAGAGAAGGAACAAAAATAAGAGACCTACTTGTCCACTTATTCAGGAATCCCTGAAAAACAAAGCTAGAGGCAGTAATACACACCAGAGGACCCGGACCAGACCTGCGTGGGCCCTGTGATGCCGCTTCAGTGGCCCTGAGTTCTCATTCACTTTGCTCACACTTTAGAGGACCTTGGTTTGTTGCTGCTGTTGCTGTTTTGTTTTTGTTGTTTGTTTTTGTATTTTGGTGTCCTCTTTCCTCTCTGGTTCCCACACTCTTTCACCTTCTTCTTGGTAGGGTCCCCTGAGCTCTGACAGGAGGGATTTGATAGAGACATTCTGTTTGAGACTGAGCATTCCAAGAATTCTCACTCTCTGCATAATGCCTGGTTGTGGGTCTTTATATTTATTCCCATTTGCTGCAGGAGGAAGCTTTGAGAAACCACATTTTAAACTGTTATCATGAAGCACAGAAAATAGACTGGAAATAGGTTGAAGCTATAAACACTAAAAGCCAGTGACTTGCTTCTTCTAGGAAAGCTGGATTTCCACACGATCTCCTCAAACAGCACCACAAGCTAGGAACCAAGTCTTCAAATGCTCTAGCCTATGGGAGACAGACTTTCTTCTTCTATCCACTGCATAGTGTAAGCTACACCCAGTCTAAAACTGTTTCGTTACTTGTTTTGTTATTTTTTATTGTTCTTGAGATTAAACTGTGTCCCAGTACATATTAATTAGGTGATTTTTTTAAGAGCTAATCTAAACCAACAAGTTCAAACTGTTTGATTATTGTATATTACAATATTTCAAAGGTCAACTTTCCTGTGCTAGTACAATATATTTTGACCACTAAAATATTATCACATACATTTACTAGTCTTTGTAACTGAAGCATTAGTATTTCTCACACAAAGGCTCAACAAAATATTTTTAGGACAGTATTAATGATTCACTTAATTTCTATAGATACTTCTAAAAAGAAAATTCTTTCATTACTTTTAATTATATAATGTGTACTTGTGCGTATATGTAGATATGTCTGAGTGAATGCAGACATCTATGGAGGTCAGAGGTGTCGACTCCCCAGGAGTTGGAGTAATAGGCAATTGTGAGCTGCCAGATATGAGAGAACTGGAACCTAACCTCAGGCAATATATCTCAGAGCTTTAATCACGGAGTCATCACTCCAGATCCCCTAAATATACTTATTAAGACCTCCAGGAATTCACTGTTTCATTCAATTAGTGATTACATATTATAGACCAAAATCTTCTAGCTGCTACAGATACCTGCTTGAGGTAGCTGACTAAATGCCTACTCTCACGGAATACATATTTGTGTTGCTGTTTAGTGAGAGTTGAACGGCAAACAAGAAGGTAAACTAATAAGAGCTATAAAGAGAAAACAACAGAGCCACAGACAGAAAGTCCTCAGGTTTAAATCTAGACTGGGTAGCTCTGAGGACTTGAAGTAACTTGACTCCTTCATGACCAAAACAAACCAACAAAAGCAGATGGACAAATGGGACGATCTGGTTCCATTCAGTGGCAAGGACCTCATGGAGGTGGAAGTGTACTCAGCTGAGGAAAAGAGGGAAATGAGATCAGGTACATAAATGATAAGCAAGTTACAGAACGCTGCTATTGTGAAAGGACATAGAATGGGAAGTTCTCTGAGGACTTTACTGCCTGAACTCACTCTCTGAGTTGTATTTTTAAAAGATTATCTAAACTGAAGGCTAGCAGTCAGAGTGCTACAGGTTGCATCAGAGACGTGGTTGGACTTCAGCAGGTTTTCGTCATCAAATATGTGAAAGATTGTGGTAGCTTGGACTGAGGGATTAGCTCTAGAGGCAGATATATTCAGAATATATTTTTGAAAATTCCAAAAATGATTACATTTTTTAAAGTGCAAAATTAGAGAAATTTGCATATAGACACATATACACACAGAGGGACACATATTGGTTAGTGGGAGAAGGTGTCTCTAATGCTGGGCTATTGGTAGTGCAATCTGTTTTAAGGGATCAACAAAGTAGTTATAGAAAAGACGTTTTTGGAAGGGTAATTCTGTGGTTTTGGTTTTAATCATCCATCACAGGACCATCTGTCCAAACTTGGTGACCAGGTTTGTGCCATGAGATATGGCACGCTGAAAAGCTGGGGTCTAATTGAAGCCTTAATTAATCCAGTCTTTGGGTTGCTGGATCCTGCCTGTGAAGATGTTGATATCCCAGCTCTTCTTCGTATCGGGCATTCTAACCACATGGCAAAGGGTTTTGCTATGATGCTACAGCCCTTGAACTGAGCACAGGGTCCCCAATGGAGGAGCTAGAGAAAGGACCCAAAGAGCTGAAGAGCTTTGTAGTCTCATAGGAGGAACAATAATATGTACCAACCAGTACCCCCAGAGCTCCCAGGGACTAAACCACCAACCAAAGAGTACACATGGAGGGACCCATGGCTCCCGCTTCATATGTAGCAGAGGATGGCCTTTACAGACATGCATGAGAGGAGAGGCCATTGGTCCTGTGAAGGCTTGATGCCCCAGTGTAGGGGAATGCCAGGTCAGGAAAGTGGGAGGAGGGTTGATAAGCCAGGGGAGGGGGTGGGATAAGGGGGTTTTGGAAGGGTAATGAGAAAAGGGGATACCATTTGAAATGTAAGTAAAGCAAATATCTAATAAAATAAAAAATAAAGTAGTACTCATTAAAATCTCTTTCTTTTTCTTTTATGGAGTGGAAGAACTGTAAAAGGATCCTAAACACTTTGTTGTGGAAGTGGAACTGTACACAGAAGGCCACATCTTCAAGATGGCCCTTTCCGAATGTATTTGTTTTAAGGATGAAGATTTCATGATGAAGGGCTTTACATGAAGGAGGAAAAAGAAACATTCTCTTCATGTTCAGGTTCAGTTTGTTTGTTTGTTTCTTTGTTTGTTGTTTGTTTGTTTCTTTGTTTGTCTGTTTGTCTGTTAAGACAGGTTCACCCTAGGTGGTCCACACTAGCCTCAAACTTGTAATCTGCCTGCCTCAGTCTGGAATTCACTATGCAAACAAGGCTGGCTCCAAACTCACAGAAATCCACCTGCCTCTGAAGTGCTGGGATTAAAGGCCTGTACCACCAGGCCCAGTTCATTTTGATTCTTACAAAGTACTGAATTGAAGTCAGAAAAGGCTGTATGGAGGAAGTGTGAACACTGACATCTCAGAAGAACATCATCCAAGAACAAGGCTCAGATGTTCCCTAAGCAAGCTTATTCTTGAGAGGTTTTCAAAGAGATATCACGGATAGAATTAACTGCTAAGCAGGTAAATATTTGCAAAGGTTTGTATAAAAAGAAAACCATGTTATATATAAACTTGTTTCCTTTTTTTTTTCACTAGAAAAGTGACATCAGGTATCCAATAGCTGTATGACTACATACTGAGTAAAGAGGTAACAAGTACCATTCCTCCACATATTTTAGTAAAGTGTCTTTGGTCATGCAAATATGTATACTGTTTGGAAGACCTACGTGCTTATTTCAAAACTCTGGGAAGATCATGAGAAATATGTTATTCAACTTTTGTTATTTGATAATGACCAAAAAAGACTATTTCCATATTAAAATATTTTTATGGAAATGAGTTCTTACCTTATAGTAAACTGTTATTAATTATAATGTAATTATGTTATATCAAAACAGTTTTAACATTTGATATATATTTTATATATATCAAGGCAGTTTTAAAATGTCTTTATATTTTTATGTCATGGTTGCAGATAGCAGTGAGCAGATAAATCTCTGATTCAGTGACTTTTCCAGGACTGTGTGCACAGATTGTTTCTTCTCTGTTGTTTTAGGTGCTTTTGCTGCACTGGTCAGAGCATAGCAAAGAAGCAGTAACTCCTTGCTGGGTATGCCCACAGGACTCCAAGGAACCATAAAACGTCTGCTACTGTGGAAGGTATCCTCCTCTTGGCCTCCCCCTTACCCATTCCAACCACACTTGAACCATCAAATGACAGGCTCTAAAGATGTAGTCTGCCTGTAGAATTTCTTTTTATAAAAGCAATTCTCTCTCATTATTTTTTAATGCATTTAACTGCTAATCCATATCAGTCTTTGTTAGCCTTCCAAAATTCTAATTTTCCAAATTTACCAAATTTCTCTGGGTGTCTCCTCACGAGTCACAATCATCATTAAACCCTGTGTGGTATCTCTGACACACCATTGTGATGCCCAGGCGAGATAAGGCAATCTGGAAGTCCAACTACGTCCTTTAGGTCATCCAACTTGCAGAGGTTTAGCCAAAATGCTTCCCTATAGAAGCAGAGAATGCAGGCAGATGCAGCAGATATGCCTGTCCCTGTGAGGGAATGCTGTGATGCTGACGGGCAAGAACACCAATGCACAAGGCCATTCGGGACAACTAGAAACAACTAACTCTGGAGAATCTGCTCTCTCATAGTCTGAGCTTTGTATTCACCAAAGAGGAACTCACAGATTATAGACGTGCTGCTGGCCAATACAGTGGTGGCTCTGCCGGTGCTGGTTCCGTTACAGTGTGTGAAGTCATTGTGCCAGTTCAGAAAGAACACTGGGCTGGAACCTGTGAAGACTTCTTTATCCCAGGCCTTAGGCAAGATCACTAAAATCTTCAGAGGCACCCTTGAAACTCTGAATGATGTGCAGCTGATTAAAACTGGAGACACAGAAGGAGGCAGCGCAGCCACACTGCTGAATGTGCTGACCATCTTCTTCTCCTTCCGGCTGATCATCCCGCAGGTGTTTCACAAAGGCAGCCTTGACAACCCCGAAATGCATGACATCACAGAGCAGACTCTGCACTTAGGCTTCCTAGAGGCTGTCTGAAATGCTGCCAAGGTTTTGTCTGCCGACTGGTTACCTAACGGTTACTTCAGGGCCACACTCTCTCAGCAATACATTCAAGCAGGTCCTGGCTTTGTTTGTGGAGACTGAGTATATCTTCCCACTTGCTAAAATGCTGGAGACCTTCGTGACTTATACATCCGCATTCTGGGGCTGCTACCCTATGGCTATCGCCACCACTGCTGCTCCTACTGTTGTTGCAGCCAAGCTAAGGCTGAAACCAAGGAAGACAGAGGGATCAGATGAGGATATGGGATTTGGTCTCTTTGATCAATCCTCTTAATGCAACCAACTCAACCAGCTTAATCTGAGAAACTTGGAAATAAAGGCTTACTTCTCTTTTAAAAATCTAATGACGAAACAATTCCCTTGCCAGTGTTATAGATTCTAAGGAAAACATTTTTGTTATGATTTGATATATGTGCAATGTTTAGTGCCTATTATTTAACTCTTAGTTATTGACTGCATTTCAAATGAGTTGTGACATTTTTCTATAATTTTATTAATAATGTTTCAAATGCATTATAGGAAAAATAGCTATATTTAACTATAAGACAATAAAAAATTCCAATTATTATTGCCAAGGTGAAAATTGAAAATGATATTAACAAATATATTTGACAAATAGGTAAAATTAATTTAGGAACTTAATGCATTTTTAGAGTCCCAGTTGCTAGAAAGGTAAAATGATGTAGTCCTGCTCTGAGGAGTCACAGGAGATAACAGGGGGAAGCCGGCTTAGAAAAGAATAGTTACACTGTAAGCAGCTGCGAGCGGTAAACAGCTACGAGCTGTAAACAGCTAGCATGTGCAGAATATGGGAGAGGTTTCAGTTCTGACATACAGAATTCCCAGCAACAGATGACCTTCCAATTCTTGTTCCTTCTGTTAAAGACTTTCATAAGTAAAAATTCACAATATTTTTATTTTAGTATAATGGTGCACACCTATAATCTCAGCACTTGAGAGCTAATACATGAAAACATTGAGTTTAAGGTTAATTTGAGCTACAGTGTGAGTTCTTTTGCCTGGAAAAAAAATATAACAACCTTGTGATCTACCTGGATAATTTTCTTTAAGGCATTAGTAAATAATTACAATAAAAGGCAGGTTTGCTTTCAATGTAGGCCCAGCTTTGGCCTTGAATCTTCAACTCTTTGAACTAGCAATGCTCTTGTGAGTCAACCTGTACCTATGGATATCTTATTTCTAAGTTTCTTGTGAAGGCCTAACATGAATTCCCTGTTTTGGTTTCTATACAGGACTAAAAGCCTTCATTGTGTTTGTCTTTCATGTTTCATTTCTTTATTGGAGAAAATAATAGAAGTTCACTAAAAAATATAAGAGAAAATAAGCACTGAAAATAATTCTCTCCTTTCTTTCTTTCTTTCTTTCTTTCTTTCTTTCTTTCTTTCTTTCTTTCTTTCTTTCTTTCTTTCTTTCTTTCTTTCTTCTTTTCTTCTTTCTTTCTTTCTTTCTCTCTCTCTCTATTCCTTCCTTCCTTCCTTTCTTCCTTTCTTTCTTTCCTTTCGTTCTTTGGTGTGTAGTGTGTATATTATGCACATTTACATGTGGATGCAGGTATGAGCTCCAGGGATTCTCATACCTGTCTCCCTAGCAACGACTGAGATTACATGAGTACGTAATTTTAAGATCAGCTGTTTATATGGGTGGTAGAGATTTGAACTAGCGTCCTCATGCTTACGCATAAGTTATTTCTCCAGCAAAGTCATCTCCCTAGCCTCTGGTGTATCCATTTTTCAAAAATACAAAGTTCACTCTATTAATTAACTAAAGGACAGAATTTTGTTTTTGTAAAATTTCAGGATGTCTTACACTTCTTACTATTTCTCAACTTAAAAATTCATGGTATACTTTTAACTTTTCCTGGCAGACTTACAATAGCCTCTAAAGGCAAGCCCACATCCTTATTTTGATATTTTGTCAGTATTTGCCATCAGTACAACAATCATAGACGCTACCCATTATTATATCATCACTTGGTATATGATTTGAGATTTACTTTCACATATTGGGTCATTCCTGCAAAATAACCCTTTAAGATTATTTCTTATAATTTGTATGCTTCAGTGTCTTGTATCAGATGTCCATTTTCTTCTTACTCAGTATCAGTAGATTCTCATTTTTGATTCCCCAAGTGTCACTGAAAATCTGACTAAAATTTGTTCACTAACTCCAAGACCATGCCCTTGAGTGTAGACTGAAAGTTTCTACACTATTTAAACTAATTCACAAGATAAGAAGCTTTCCTTTGTCCTACACAATGTTACAATCTTCTTCACATGTCTCCAATATGTTCATTCATAAATTTGTACATTCAGCTATCTCTCTGACCCATATGCCACACTTGTATCCAACTGTCTACTAGGGTTTCCTCATGCCCTTCTGATGTATAAGATTCTGTGTGTTCAAATGTAATTTACCTTCCCTACACCTGTGCCTGCTTCTTACCTCTTTATCATAGGACATCACCCAACTAGAGGCAGAAGCTCTCATCTTATCCCCCTCAGTCAATCAGAGCAGCTGATACTGTCTTCACAATTCTTTCTTCAGGATGTCTTTATTAATAACTCAGAATTTTTCTCCGTCCTAGTGATTATCAATTTGCCCATGTTTCTTTCTCTCCCTCCCCCTTCTCTCTCTCTCCCTCCATGCCTCCCCCCTCTCCTCTCCCTGGCTATTTGCCCCCCCTTCCTCTTTCATTCCCTTCCTTCTTTCCTTCCTTCCATCCTGTAGCTATGATCTCAAGTTTTTTTGTTTGTTATTATTACATATTATTTATTTGTTTGGGAGCATGTATGCACATGGCTGTGTGTGTGTGTGTGTGTGCTCATGAAAGTGTGTATGTTGGTGCTCCTGTGGTTGGAGGACACCTTGCTGATGTCTTCTATTCTCTCCTTTAACCACATAGAACCTGGGATTGAATTCAGGTTGTCAGGCTCGGTAGCAGGTACATTCACCCACTGAGTCTTCGGCCTTCAGTTCTTATCTTGAATGATATAGAATCTGTATCTATGAAAATTCAATTTCTTAAAATTCCCTTTGGGCATCACGATTATTTAAGAAAAATTTAAAGGTGTTTTTTTTTTTTAACCAGAAATCAGAAAACAGTCCCTGAAAATGAGAATCTACTCATAAGATAATATAAGTAGTATTTTAGTAGTTACCTAAAACTGGTGTATAAATGTACAACATGGAAAATATCCTAGTTCAAAACGCATTTAATTCATATAACTTACCTTAGAACTGCAGTTTGGCAAACACTCTACACTAGAAACCACCTAGCCCCAAGAGCTGTTTCTCACCCTGCCAATTCCCTCCATTTTGTCTCCTTTTCCTCTGCCTCCTCCTTCTCTTATACTCTTTTTATTAATAAATATGTGCTCTGCAGGCATGCTATCCCTGACCCATAACCCCAGCTCTGCTTCATGCCAAGTTCTTAACTGCCTTCCTAGATGTTTGTTTGCTTGTTTGTTTGTTTTTATCAACGCTATAGTTTTTTTCCTGGTTTGTTATCTATATCTTGCTTCTAATATTTTAGCATTATCTATTCACGCTATTGTTTTATAAGTGCTTTCCTGGGTAACCCTGGCTAACCTAAATTCAAAGCAATCATCCTTCTAATTCAGCCTCCTAAATTCTAGGATTACAGGCATTTCTTTACCATGCCCATCTTTGTTCCTTTGATTTGATAAAATGTATTCTTTAGCAATTTTGTCAGATCAAAAATAGGTAAAGAGTGGAGAATAAAAAACTTCAGTATTTGATCTGTGTGGCTGCTCTCTATGCTCTTGGCAAAAATTTTGTCTTGGACCTTGTAATAACATGAACAGAAAATCTAAGACTATGCTCAATTCTCCCCTATGTGGAAACCTTTTCTGCTGACATATACTTCTTTATACAAGGAAGTTTTGTTTACTACATTTATTTTCTGGGAGTTTATAAGAGAGTTGGAACAGGGATGGTTTCTTTTTGGATAGTTTTTTACAGTTTAAAAGATGATTTTGTACTCTATGTGAGAGTACTTTGAAATGTTAGAAACCAAAGTATGACACTTCTCTACGTATGTAGAATTTCACATGTAACTATGATAGAGAGTCAGTCATGTGAAAAGGAGAGAAAGCTCATGTTTCTGAGGTTGACCCTCAGCAGACCATCCTGTGGGTTGCTGGAAGGTTTCCTGGAGTGTACTGGCTCTCTACTCCCACACATAGATGCGCAGAGAGCTATACAGTGTAAACTGTCTATGATGCTCTTTGAAAAGCCATAGTTAGAAGAATCTAATAAGCCTTCATGTTTCTTTGTTCAGAAACTACTCAATCTGGAATATGATCTTTCTGTGGCTTTCCAATACTTGTGGCAAGAATTTCATCTTTTAGTAGAAAACTTTCAAATAATACTATGCGTTTGGAGGAAACAGGAAAGGGAAAGAAATTCCACATCCCAGTGAGTAGGTAAAAAATTATGACAAATTAATATAACTTTCAGAAAAGGCATAGAATTATGTGCAAAACTGCCTCTTTTTCTAAAGAATTTAATGTATCTTTTGAGGAGAATTTATAAAAGACTGAGGGGAAAATCTCTCTTTTTCAGTGACTTAAGCTCTTTGGAGTTTTCTGATACTTTAGTAGATAATTGTGGGTTCTGTAGTCTCTGCCATGTCAGACTCCTACTTGCTAAAGTTTAAACAGGATAAAATTATGGCCAGAAGGCAAAGAAAGTTATTGAAGGCTATTTGTCCTTATTACAAAAAGAGAAAACACTAGATAGTGCCAAAACATATCTTCAAGTTTTTGTTTTAATTGTAAATATGAGTCTCAGTCAGAGCCACTGGGTATCAGTCTCTGAGCACAGCTCTATTGAAGGTTGGACAAACTTCCATGGTGTACATAAATCGGTATGCGTGCATCTAGAAGACTAACCCAGACAGTTGCAGGACCTCCATCGATCCTTTGACATTGGAGTGACAGCCACAGCGATCTCAACTGCAGACTGGAGATTGTTTCCAAATGAAGTCACACACACACACAGCTGTTACGCCTACTGACAGAACTGAAAAACGTCCACTGTGTCACTTTAAACTCGTGTCTTTCTACGTGCACATCTCCACTGACAGACAGCACAAATCAAGCTTTGGAATTTCCACCTGCACCTTTACTATCTATTCTCTAATGGACAATTCCAATGATCTTTTTGAAAGGCATATGTCATAACTACCTACCAATCCATTCATCCCTATTGAATTCAGAATTGAGGCAATAATTTTTAGTAGAGCTTACAAGGGTCTATGTGATGTGACCATTGCCTACTATGGTGGTTTAAGTCAGAATCATCCCCATAATCTCAGATTCTAATAGCTAGTCCCAATTGGTAGCTCTGTTGGGAAGGTTTAGTAGGTACAGTATTGTCTTCAGAGATCTGCCATCTTGACAGAGTTACTGTAGCTACACAGCTGTCGGGATGAAGGTGACAGAGCACAGGGAGCTCATACTGACCAAATGGATGCACCACTAACCAGCAGTGTAGGTACCGCAGAGTGCAGGTGCTCTGCTAGGGGATGTGAGACACAGGGAAATCTGGATAGCAAAGTACACAACAACCCAACAATACATACCTCAAAGGAGCACTGTTGGCTTCATAACCCAGTACCCCTTGTATATCAGAGACTTCAGAAATAGACATGTTAGCATAAGGCAGACATGATCAACATGGTTCCTCAAGGTTCAGAAGATATTTTGATTAGTTATTTTGTTTACATAAAAGCTGAAAACAGAAAGTACATAGGCTATTTCATTTTGTTTAATCTTTGACAATATATTTTGGCCATTCTCACCCCACCCATCTAGCGTCCCACAGGTCCACCACTTTCCACTATTATATCTTTTTTTAAAACCAATCTAGGCAAATTTGACACTAGATTTTTAAGTCATAACTACATTTTTATGCTTCTATGATTTAGGTTTTTTTTTTTAAATTTAGGTTAGATAGGAAACTGACTTAATTTTCTCTGAACAACTTGCATTTTCAGTTTCATCCTTTAGCCTTTTCCCTTAAGTTCAGAACACACAGAACGCTTGAATTGAAAGAATCACTTACTTTCCTCTTCAAATCAGAGTATCAGTGTGGAAACAAACAACAAATCAAACCTTACACAATTGATCTTGAGTTTAGTTATGATGAGTTTCTCAGCATCTGTAGGATTGGGAGACTTAGCTTAGTTTATCTGGCCATTAGTTTTGCATTTGTTCTATGTACTGTTAAAGCGGTAAGTCTTCATTTCATGGGAACTTTCACAAGCACCAGCAGTTTTCAAACACATTACTCTGGAAGTATAGGGACCTGAGGTCAGTATGTGCTCTTCCTTGGGATAAATGCTGACCAGAAGACACCAAGCATGTCAACCATGAATCCATCCTCATTACCATAAAGCAACACTTTATCCAAAGAAACTGTCTAAGTAAACTAGATTGCTATTGAAAACGTATTAGCAATACACCATGCTTCCTAGGATGTAGTTCTTCCCTTATTTAGTTTTGACTCTCATAGAGTGACAGGCCTGTGCTGTGGAGTACATTGTCTCGCATCTCCTCAAAGATTATCAGTGAGCTCACAACCACATTCCTATTATTTTAGAATATTTATTCAATTTCAAAATGTTTATTTTCCTAAATTTAAACATATTTAATATGCACAGGCAATTAAATCCTTTAATATCATTTTCTAATGGGCTGACTGTAATGAGTTTATTCTGTAGGAAAACAAATGGAAACATTACAACCATATCATTTCTGTTTATATGGTCTATAAGAAAGATTTATTTGAGGTAAAGAGAAATTGCCTTCAGAGAATTGGTGAATGAGTTTCATTTTCAGTATAATATCAGAAAGATAATAGTAATAGTTACATGAGAAGGCCCTTTTTTCAGGTAAGAGAATTCATAAATTTTTCCAATTGGATCTTTTTTTTTTCTTCATGACTGACGAAAATCTGTGGACTGCTATTGCTACTGTCATATTCTGTTGGCTATAAACCTGAATTTCTTTTCAGTCTAACATCAAAATTTGAATTGGCCCCACAAACTGTCAATTATCTTGAGCACCAATTTATGCAGTCTACAAAATATATTTATTCTAAAACAACTTGTATTCCATCATAGAATTCTCAAAGAACACAACCTTTACATCTTAAAATCAGATGTAAAGAGATCAGACGTCATTGTTAGCTTATTCTATATGGTAACATTAAAGTTAAGTTGGTGTGAAGCTTATTTCTTTTTCTAGTTATTTTTCCTTCTTCCCTTGATTTCTTTTTCCATTCTCCCTATCTCCCTCTTCCTTTTCTTCCTCCCTTTCCTTTCTTGTTTTAAATAGATGTTCTCTTAATCCTCCTGTCTCCATCTGTCAAGAGATGGGATTACACTCAGTCCAAGATTTCTTACTGGTTGTGTCCATTTCTAAAAATATGATTAATCTCTGCATTTTGTCCGTCTGATCTGTTGGGCTGTTGTGCTGGAGGATGAACCCACTACATGTGATAGTGAGGCACCCTCCCAGTGAGCCAGACCCATCCTTTAACTCTGCACTTTTAAGAAATCAACATATTGAATAAAAGCCTTTATATCTTAATAGAAATGCCATAATATTTTTTTCCCAACAAATGAATTCCACCTTCAGGTCTATCCATTTGAATCAGTTGATAAATTAGTTTATATATATTTTTTAAAAAATCATTGTTTGACTACTAATCCTAAGATCCGAAGATTTAAACGTTTTAACCATAATTCCATTGTTTTAAACAAATCCGTGGTCGAGACATATATTACATTTGCTTTTCTATTGCTGTTGCTTTGGTTTGTATGTTTATTAAAAATCAATGCAACAGAAAGTATCCTGCCTGATCCTGGTCTGCATACCACACCAGTTTCCACTGAGCCTCATGTCCCCGACTCCAGTATTCTAGATATAATTTGATTTGTATTCAAGGCCTAGTTTAGAGAAAGAAAAAATTCAAATAATTGTTGGAAATATGAGTTAAAGAATTTCCAGACCTAATAAAATATTGGAATAGATCTTCCCTGGTAAATAGAAGATTGTAATAGTTTTAATAATGGAATTTAATCCATGTTTTTCCCTAAACTTAATTTGCAAACAACCTATCTCTTGAGCTGTTCTTACCAATACTGAGACTCATCATAGAGCACACAGAAGATTCTAGAGGAAAGATGAGGGTGAGAAAAATTAAAGGTGCTAGCTGACATGCACACTGTGCACTCTCTCAGCTCCGATTTATGTTTTTCAGATTCTCACAACAGCCAGTTCTTTCTGTCTTCTGAACAAAAACAGCTATTACTTCTTTTAAAGAACTGAGAATCTCCTTACTGCCTTAGGCCTGTTCACCCACAAGTTCATTTTCAAGGGAATATGTTTCTTTGCATTTAACCCAGTTACCCCCGTTATAACTGAATTTGATTAATATTATCAAAATGAAAGTGGCAGTTATACCTCAGGAGTTAATAGTTTGGCTGTCCAAGATGCTACAGAAGCTCATGTTCATACATGGGTATCAGGGAAGAGATTGTACATTTAAACACTTCTTTTGACATCCTCTTTGGAGAGGAGAAGAGATATCCCCTCGACTTCGTGATTCCATTTTCTCCTTGGAGGCAAACTCCAGGGCTAGTTTCAACCCCGACATCAGTGCTCTTGAGAAGATCTCAGAGCCGCCCAAATGCATGTTTCTTGGCCACCTCTATCAGTCCAGGAAAATGCCCTGGAGTGAGCAGGCTTCATTAAGGCCTTGGCAAAACACCAGCACGCACCAGCTGCATGGGGGACTGCTCAGCCCACTGCCCGGAGAAGAGGAATAGAAGTCATCAGTCTTCCTCTGAGGGTTTTCATTAACTCTCTTCTAATCTATAGCATTAATTCTTGGACTTCTGGGAAAACAGAGTTCTCTAATCCGAAAATCTTAAAGGCAAACATCTTTCTTTGCAAATCTACTTCTGGAATCTGTGGCCTTTGAAAGTAACATTCACAGCAGATTTAAAATATCCACGGGACAAGCCAATAGTGCAACTTTCCGTCTATTTACCTGTTATCTGAGTGCACCAAATTAGCTAGGGGGACCAGCATGGGGGGCAGGGTGGGAATCTGTTACTTCAGTTAGATTTACAGGGACTCCTTGTAAACAGGGTGCTAAAAAGTGTGTTGGATTTTTTTTTAACCTTTTGTGACACACAACAGAGCTGTGAAATCAGTGAATTAAATAGTTCCAGTCCCCTGGGCTTACATGAGCAATGGCATAAAATAGGCAGCACCCATTAGAACATTACTGTTACGGAGCAGATGGACAGCTTCAGGTTCAGCCCTTTGTCCTTACTTCAGAATGGGGCCGGACTGGGAAACGACTGTAAATTTTCTCAAAAGAGATGAATAGGAAAGCTGTTAACTTTTTTCTTATTTTAAAAAAAGAAACCTGGAAAAAGTCCAAATTACACATTTTGCAGCTCTGATTGCACTTCTTCGGCGTTGCTGCAAAACATCTGTAGGTGGCTAAGCACTCCCCACCTCCGTTCCCGAAACGGAATAGCTCATTCCCGGCATGCTGTCCAATACCCGCAAAGACATATGTTTACCAAACCAGTCCACGACCATATGTGTGCCGCAGTTTCTCCACAGCGTACTGCGCGTGAGTTGATTGGCTTAACTCACTCGATGCAGAATGGAGATTCAAGCAGGATCAGAGATTGAGAAGGAAGGAAAATGTGGGAGCAATAAAAAACGAGGAGAAATGGGGAGAGAATTATTTTCCATTGTACTTTTCAAGCGTTTTCCCTTTGCAGTAAATGAGAAAATTCCCAGTCATGTCATAGCAGTTTCCCTACAATGAAGAAAATCCAAGTACAAATTTGATGACCAACGTCTTTGAGATGTTTGGATTTCTAATCATCTTGAAGCTTATTCATATGATAAATGACAAGTTTACCTAATGAAACAAACCATTTCAGTTCTAATGTTAAATTCAGATTTAGGAAGTTTAGGTCGTTTTGAAATTTTTCAATATAGAACCTCAAATGCAGCCTACTCTTGCTAGAGCCAATAAATAATTTTATCCATCAAAGGGGAAATTCATAACTTTTTATATAGTTCTTAGATCTGTTTAAATAGTTGTAAACTTTGCAATGATTCTTTATAATAATAAAAACACATTTTAGCAAATATTAATTTCTATATAATATTTTATTCAAAAGCTTCTGGTCTGTATATTTAAGTAAATATTTAAATAAAACAACAAGAATATTGTTGGTCATGAATGTCATCTAAGTATTGATGTGCAAAGATTAATAAACTGGAATATATGCTTTATTTTAAAAGGACTTTATTAATGGAAAATAAGGTATGTCATTCAAAAAGTGAAAATCATGGTATAAGTATGTAATATGAAGCTAGTATGTTTGATGAGTAATTATATTACAAACCTATTTGCCATTTCTTCTCTCCTTCTTATTCTGACATTCAGAACTATTTATAGTCAGTTTATAGATTTAGATAAAACTTCGAAATAGCTAGAATGTATCACCACCAGCAACTCTTGGATGTTCCTGCAGAATTTACGCTTTATCCTTTGAATAGATATGGGTACTTAACAAATTTTAACTTCTTCTTTTTAATTTCATACATCACTTACAAAAATAAAAGAGAAAGATCCTCTATTGCTCTGGTATGTTGCAGTGTTGTCATGGATACACAAACAGGGTGCATCCCTTCCCCCTGTAAGGAAGTAAAAAATCATTTGGTAGAACATATTAACCTATGGTGCTGCTGGCTTCCGAGAACCAAAGCAAATAGTTTGTGGATTTAAAATAATTCACATTCTCAGAAAAAAGAAAGATAGACACACAGGTGTCTTTGACATGTGTCTAACATTTGAAGATATTTAAAACTATAATTTCTGACCTTCTCTACTTTCCTACTGTGTAACACTTGTTATATTAATAGATGCTGCGATTTGGAGGATCAGCACCTTATTTGTGCTACTAGTAGTACTCCACAAGGGTCTTCAGACAGACAGTGGGGCAGAATCCTTTGACCTCTACAGAGGTATTTTGGTGGATATTTGGAGGATCATTTTCCATGTCATGGCATTAGCTTGTTTCTGAGTCTTGTTTTTTGTTTGTTTGTTTGTTTGTTTTGATTTTTTTGTCATTTTGGTTTTTTTTATCCGCCCCCCCCCCCAACTAGCTTCCTTTTTAGTGCTTTCAATGCCAATTTAGCTATGCATTCCTGTAAAAAAAAAAGTTATTATTTCATTGAAGTGAAAATAGGTTTATTTAGTAATAGCAAATCAGTGTCTTATGATGATAACAGGATAGTGATTAAAACCTTTATCTGGGCATTTCAAGGCAGAGAAAATAGACTCTTTTCCAGTCTGGGCTGCAATTCTATGCATTAAGTTTCAAAGGAATAAAAGTCTGTTACCCACTGCATTTGCCAAGTCCTAGTAAGAGAGCAAAAGTAAACGTTTTTATAAGCCTGGAGATGTCCACGGGGAATATTGTGTTGGGGGTGCATCTATGAGAAAACATGCACACATTCTTACTTGGGATGCTTCTCCTCCACAGACACATGAGAAAGCGTCAAGGCGACTTAGTTTACACAGGTAGGCTGGTTGTTTCACCCTCAAAAATATACTGATGGATGTAAACTCTGCTTAAGATAGTATATAAATTAAGATAAATTGAAATTATTATATAACAGCATAGGATCTCAACCTATTAGGTTAAGACAGTATGAAGTTTGTGCTACTTTTCATGATCTTTCTCTAAGTCTTCCAGAATAGAACAATCAGTCTGGAATAGAGATGAGAAATAAGATTACAGCCCTGACAATGGCGAAGAGTTACTTGGAGTACAGATGCAAGTGGAAAAGATTTCACAACACATTTGGATCTGTGAAGATACTGTATGCCAAAATGCAGACTGGTTGCCAGCAATCACAAACGGAATTTTCTCAGCTGGATCTCTAAAAGCTCCTGGACACAGGCCTACCTGGGAACCACTGCAGGCCCTTGTCGGGACTGTCTGTTTCCAATCTCCAGATACATGTCTTCCACTTTCTCAACTATTTTAACAACTGTGACGGAGCAGGGCTCTAAGATTCGAGTTCAGTGTGCAGAGAGTTAATTTAAATTTGATAACAAACGGCTCCGCTTTGGAAATGAATGCAGCCTGGCAACTTCAACAGGGAACCCTTCAGACGGCCTCAATTATGTATGCAGCTTCTTTGAGAAATAGTTTCACACATCTGACCCAAGGACCACTATGTTGTTGCCATGAAATAAAACTGTGTGTCTGCATTGCTTCATTTCTGTGCCCGGTACACACTGCCAGACTCCAGGACTCCCCCACTCTGCGCAGGCATGCACACATGCTCGCACGAACCCCTTATTATCATTCCTCTTCTATTTTTCAAGTACAGTGAATGTATCAATATAATTGCCGCACACATAATGGCTCCTGATTACTTTTATTTGCTATTAAAAAAAATCTGATTTTTAACTGCCAGACTGTTCTGGTCAAAATCAGGAAACCTAAAGGAGAAGGAAAGGGTTAACCAACCCACACTAGTTCAATTTTTTTCAAAATGGCTGCTTTGTCTGTGTGCATACACCAATAGCAAATGCCCTTCTGCTATTGTACAGCCAATTTGATGTGTCAAGTATTCATATGCTAATAACGGTACAGTTTCTCACTTTTCCACAGATAAATGGTAAAGATTGTTACAGACAGTGAAACACAAGAATAAACAGCTTTTATTTCAGGCACGATAGATTACTTTCCATTCACATCACAAGCCACGCGCGCGCTGCTGACCACCTTGCTTCCATTCACCGCCCGGTTGCCTTCGGGTGTGTTTCTTTAGAATAGTTTGAAAATATTTAACAGATATGGACAGCGTTGTTGCTAATGACTTGATTGCATGAATGTGCTTTCTAGCCAGTTCGTCACTCAAAGTTCATTTCTGTATTCCGTTATTGCAGTGGGAGAAAGTTTGATGGGAATTCTGACAGTGTTTTCCTAACATGGTACAGAAAAATCTTTTTAAAGCTTGGCAGCGACAATATTTGAAGAACAGATATTTTCCTTTAGGTTAGCAGAGATGTCACTTAGTTAATAGCATAACTTTAAAAAAAGACACTTGAATGAAATATCAAGTTGGGTCAGAACAAACTAGAATCAAATCCATTTTCCCAGATAGAAATCTGTCTTGAAGGGTTGTTTGCTAACTACATGTGACTAAAACATATACTTATTGTTGATAAAGAAAAATTACAGGAAAGGCGAGGGTAGGTGTGGAGAGAGGAAATAGCATAGGGAAAATAATTTCCTAGCCTTTATACAAATATTTCTAAAAGAATGCACTTATGAGGATACATCCATTGAAATTCCAAGTCAAAAGAAACACTTCTGATTTCTTTTTCACTAATTTGCTTATGAACCCAGGCTATAATATATGCCCTCTATGGTTAAAATTTAAAACATTTTTTTTTACAGTTGGTGATCCATTCTTCAGGTATTTCTTAAATGTGCTTTATTATGACTGTGTCTTTTCTGTGATCTTTGTATGTGACCATTTTAATCTCATGTTTGAGCCTCTGCAATTGTTATCAATATTTGGTTTGCTCACTTGTTTAATGTCTCAGAAAGCACGCAAAATTAAATAAATAAACATCTAGAAAAGTAAGTCAGTTTATTACTAGGCTGGAGAGTACAGCTTTTAAAAGTAGGTCATATAAAGGCTTTCTTTCTAATTGCTTAAAATTAAATGCAGAATGTAGAGGATGGAAAGTTAGACTCTTAGAATGCACAATCTAGGTCATGTGGAAGTCTACCTTGAGACATTACAGATTCCAAAGTTAACTATGACACCAGATCAGTGAGATTATAGCTTCTAATTGTCAACAGAAGACAAAGTTTTGTATAATTTCACCAGAAAAGGACTGTTTTTAAAAATCAATCTTCAGTTCTTTTCTCTGACCTCCAAAATACTGGGAATTCTTATGACACCAAATCAGTGAAGAATAATCAATTAAATTAGTCATTAATTTTATGTTAAAGTTAATAAAGATATTTTTCCACCAGAAAGCTCTACAAATAACCCAATAAAAGTTCCCCTCTTTTCCCCTTATAGCACCATTGTTAAGCCTACACTAAATGAACCAGTAGAGACTATATATTTCAGCCTTTCATTACCATGCACATTCTCTCTAGGCTACATGAAGACCTGTTCATGCTGCTGAAATACTAACATTTTACTTCATCTGATGTGCATCAAAAAATGACTGTGTGTTAATTTGTCAAGGTTGAAATAAAGTAAGACACCAGCGACTAGCTCACAAATTAATGTAAGATAGAGTCTATGCCTCACATTCCATAATACTATTAGTAATAGGTGTGTTATTAGTACATGTTTTTTAATCACTCTAATGACTAAATGGACAGTGCTTTGCCCATTGTTCTTCCTTTACCTACAGAGTCTCACTCTAACTGAGTAGATATAATCAGGCCTTCTCAGCTCAGGATCATTATAGTTTTTTGCTTTAAATTCTCATCCATAATGTAGCCATCACCCTGGCACAAGCCTGGGAATGCACCCAGGGCTTGGCTTTCCCTGCCTATATTGCTCTCGTTTCTATCATTTATCACAGTGCTATTCTGAGATGTTTTGGGATCTGGTCCTTTAAGAGCAGAGATTTTAAATGGTGCATACACAGGTATTAACTAGGGATGTTAGACCTGTATAGAATGTGTCACTAGCATAAGGTGTTTGACAATGGTTCTGTTAAGGTGGTGGCATGGTTTTCTCCAAAGACAGATCATCTTTTTATTATTATTATTATTAGCTATTTTCCTTACTTATATTTCAAGTGTATGCACTTTCTGAGTTAACCTTTGGAAACCTCTCATTAAAAAACTTCAGCAAAGTGGCTGAATATAAAATAAACTCAAACAAATCAGTAGCCTTCCAATACTTAAATCATAAACAGGCTGAGAAAGAAATTAGGGAAACAATACTCTTCACAATAGTCCCGAATGATACCACTTACCTTGGCATGACTATAACCAGGCAAGTGAAAGATCTGTATGACAAGAACTTCAAGTCTTTGAAAAAAGATATTAAAGATCTCAGAAGATATAAAGATCTCCATGCTCATGTATTGCCAGGATTAACATAGTAAAAATGGCCATCTTGCCAAAAGCAATCTACAGATTCAATGCAATCCCCATCAAAATTCCAATTCAATTCTTCATAATGTTAGAAAGAGCAATTTGCAAATTCATCTGGAATAACAAAAAAACCAGAATAGCGAAAACTGTTCTCAACAGTAAAAGAACTTGTAGGTTAATCACCATCCCTGACCTTAAGCTGTATTACAGAGCAATGGTGATAAAAACTTCATGTTATTGGTACAGAGACAGGCAGGTAGATCAATGGAAAGAAATGAAGAGCCAGAAATGAACTCATACACCTACGGCTACTTGATATTTGACAAAGGAGCTAAAACCATCCAGTGGAAAACAGAGAGCATTTTCAACAGATGGTGTAGTTCAACTGGAGGGCAGTACGTAGACGAATGCAAATTGATCATTCTTATCTCCTTGTACAAATCGCAAGTCCAAGTGGACCAAGGATCTCCACTTAAAACCAGATACACTGAAACTAATAGAAGAGAAAGTGGGGAAGAGCCCTGAGCACGTAGGCACAGGGGAAATTTTCCTGAACAGAACACCAATAGCTTATGCTCTGAGATTAAGAATTGACAAATGAGACCTCATAGGACAAAGTGGCAACCAACAGATTGGGAAAAGATCTCTACCAACCAGAAAACCAAGCACCCTTATTAAAAATGGGGTACAGAGCTAAACAAAGAGTTCTCAACTGAGAAATACGGAATGGCAGAGAAGTGCCTAAAGAAATGTTCAGCATCCTTAGTCATCAGGGAAGTGCAAATCAAAACAATTCTACCCTACACCAGTCAGAATAGATCAAAAATTCAGGTGATGGCAGATGCTGGTGAGGATGTCGAGAAAGAGGAACACTCCTTCATTGTTGGTAGGATTGTCAGCTGGTAGAACCACTCTAGAACTCAGTTTGATGGTTCCTCAGAAAACTTGACATAGTATTTACTACCCGAGGACCCTGTTTTACCACCCCCAGGCATATACCCAGAGGATTCCCCAGCATATAATAAGGACAAATGCTCCACTATGTTCACAGCAGCTTTATTTATAATAGCCAGAAGCTGGAAAGAACCCAGATGTCCTTCAGTAGAAGAATGACTATAGAAAATGTTGTTCATTTACACAAAGGAGTACTACTCAGCTATTAAAAGTGATGACTTCATGAAATTCTTAGGTAAATGGATGAAACTAGAAGATATCATCCTGAGTAAGGTAACTTAGTCACAAAAGAACACAAATGGTATGCACTCACTGATAAGTGGATATGAACTTAAAAGTTTGGAATACCTAAGATACAATTCATAGACCAAATGAAGCTCAAAAAGAAGAAAGACCAACGTGTGGATACTTTGGTCTTTCTTAGAATGGGAAACAAAATACTCACAGGAGGAGATACACAGACAAAGTGTGGAGCAGAGACTGAAGAAAAGGCCATCCAGAGACTGCCCCACCTGGAGATCCATCCTATATTAAGTTACCAAACTCAGATATCTTTGTGTATGCCAAGAAGTGCTTGCTGACAAGCCAGATGTAGCTGTCCCTGAGACGCTTTGCCAGATCCTGACAAATACAGAGGGAGGACCAATGTGCCGCAGGCCTAAGGAATGAAGAGCAAAACTTGCTTTTTAACACAAACAAGATATATGAAATTTATAAGAGCCTAATTTACAGGTAACAATTGCCTTTTTTAAGGAGGTGAGTCCCTTCATTGATTGGTTGTACAACGCAGAGTGGCCATCCCTGCAATGTTATATTCACAAGTAAAACAATTATGTGCTTCGTAGTTATATTCTATATTTTTGATATGCATCCATGCAACAAGTAAAGGAAAAGAATTGCCTTCTTTTAAAGAATAATGAGACTTACATGTTTCGATTTTTTTTACTATTTTTATTTTCCATATTCTTTGTTTACATTCCAAATTATTTTCCCTTTCCTGGATCCTCCCTCCCCATATGTCCCATAAACCTTCTTCTCTCCATCCATTCTCCAATCACCTCCCTCCTTTTTTCTCTGTCCTTACATTCCCCTCCAATGCTAGATCAATTCTTTCCAGGATCAGGACCTTCTCCATATTTCTTCATGGGAGTCATTTGTTATGCAATTTGCACCTTGGGTATTCAGGGCTTCTGGGCTAATTAATATCCACTTATCAGAGATCGCATTCCATGTGTATTCTTTTGTGACTGGGTTACCTCACTAAGGATGATATTTTCCAGATCAAACCATTTGCCTATAAATTTTGTGAATTTATTGTATCTAATTGCTGAGTGGTATTCCATTGTGTAAATATACCACATTTTCTGTATCCATTCCTCTTTTGAGGGGCATCTGGGTTCTTTCCAGTTTCTGGATATTATAAAGAAAGCTGCTATGAACATAATGGAGCATGTGTCTTTATTTCATGCCGGGGAATCCTTTGGGTATATGCCCAGGAGAGGTATATCAGGGTCCTCCGGAAGTGTCATGTCCAGTTTTCTGAGGAACTGCCAGACTGATTTCCAAAGTGGTTGTACCATCTTACAGCCCCACCAGCAGTGGAGGTGTGTTCCTCTTTCTCCACATCCTCGCCAATACCTGCTGTCTCCTGAGTTTTTGACCTTAGCCATTCTGACTGGTGTAAGGTGAAATCTCAGGGTTGTTTTGATTTGCATTTCCCTAATGACTAATGATATTGAGCACTTCTTAAGGTGCCTCTCGGCCATCTGAATTTCTTCAGGTGAAAATTCTTTGTTTAGATCTGTACCTCATTTTTAATAGGGTTATTTGGTTCCCTGGGGTCTAACTTCTTGAGTTCTTTGTATATATTGGATATTAGCCATCTATCAGATGTAGGGTTGGTGAATATCCTTTCCCAATTTGATGGTTGCCGTTTTGTCCTTTTAACAGTGTCCTTTGCCTTACAGAAACTTTGTAATTTTATGAGGTCCCATTTGTCAATTCTTGATCTTAGAGCATAAGCTATTGGTGATCTGTTCAGGAACTTTTCCCCCCATGCCCATGTCCTCTAGGGTCTTCCCCAGTTTCTTTTCTATTAGTTTCAGTGTGTCTGGTTTTACATGGATGTCTGGTTATAAAATCAACTTAAGCAAACCAGTTGCCTTCCTATACTCAAAGGATAAGCAGGCTGAGAAAGAAGTTAGGGAAATGACACCCTTCACAATAGCCACAAACAATATAAAGTATCTTGGTGTGACTCTAACCAAACAAGTGAAAGATCTATATGACAAGAACTTTAGGTCTCTGAAGAAGGAAATCGAAGAAGACCTCAGAAAATGGAAAAATCTGCCATGCTCATGGATCAGCAGGATTAATATAGTTAAAATGGCCATCTTGCCAAAAGCAATCTACAGATTCAATGCAATCCCCATCAAAATCCCAACTCAGTTCTTCACAGAGTTAGAAAAAAGCAATTCTCAAATTCATCTGGAATAACAAAAAACTCAGGATAGCTAAAACTATTCTCAACAACAAAAGAAATTCTGGGGGAATCAGTATCCCTGACCTCAAGCAATACTACAGAGCAATGGTGATAAAAAACTGCATGGTATTGGCACAGTGACAGACAAGTGGACCAATGGAATAGAATTGAAAATCCAGAAATGAACCCACACACCTTTGGTCACTTGATCTTCGACAAAGGAGCCAAAAACATCCAGTGGAAAAAAGATAGCCTTTTCAACAAATGGTGCTGGTACAACTGGAGGTCAGCATGCAGAAGAATGCAAATTGATCCATTCTTATCTCCATGTACTAAACTTCACTACAAGTGGATCAAATTTTTAAGATAAAGAAGATCAACTATTACAGTCCATTTCTATTTTCTACAAAAACATATGCCAGTTATATAAATGGTCATACACTATACAGAAAGGGTGAGCAAAACTTGTGGGACAGTTAAGTCTAGAGCAGGCTACTCAGGTCCATCATGAAAATGATGTTCAAGAACTGAAGTTGCTCTGTCTTCAGTTGCCTGCATCTGCACAGCTACAGGCTACTGAAAACATGTGAGGTATGTATTGCTTTTGCTTGCAATGTTTAATGGTATTTTGGTATAAATGATACACTATAAAATACTATATTACTTCTGTGATCTACGAAATACATTTCTAGGTTAATCTTCAAATGTAGCACTGTTGTAGATCATAGTTCCAAAGGAGAGCTTAGACTGCAGCTATATGTACAAGTTTCAGAGACTTGGGGGCATTTATCAAAATAAATCATTTCAGGAAAACTTGCCTATAATGAAATATCTGAGTATTTTTTGTTTTTAACTTATTAAATATTTAATTAATATTTTTTACTTATACACTTTACATCCCACTTACTACCCCAATCCTGGTCACACTCTCAAAAAATCCTTCCCAAAATCCATTACTCCCTTTCTTCTCTGTATTTTCTTGGGACTTCAAGTATCTGTCAGGCTAGGCATATTCTCTCTCACTGAGGCCGGACAAGGCAGCCAAGCTAGAAGAGCATATCCCATGTACAGGCAACAGCTTTTGGGAGAGCCCCTACTCCAGTTGTTTGAGACCCACATGAAGACCAAGCTACATATCTGCTACATATGTGCGGGGAGGCCTAGGTCCAGTCTGTGTATGTTCTTTGGTTGGTAGTTCAGTTTCTGAGAGCCCCAAGGGTCCAGGCTAGTTGAGTCTGAGGGTCTTCTTGTAGAGTTCCTATCCCATTTGGGGCCTGCAATCCTTCCTCCTATTCTTCAATAAAAGGACCTGAGTTCCACTCACTATTTGGCTATGGGTGTCTGCATCTGTCTGAGTCAACTACTGGGTGGAGCTTCTCTGAAGACTATATATATATATATATATATATATGTATACACATATATATATATATATGTGTGTGTGTGTGTGTGTGTGTGTGTGTGTAGACACACATATATATGTATACATACATACATACATATACATAAAGGGTTCACTCGATTATTCTCTTCATTTGTAGAGTTTAATCTTGAATGACTGCATCCAAACTGAGCTTCCAATGGTCTGATTATCATTAAACCTAGGAAATGTAACAAGTGAACATCTCTCTCAAGCTGTTGGATTTACATTTTATTTGCTCTTAAAACAGCAAAATCTGTCTCTTAGAGACATGGAGGAAGGAATCTAGGCTCCTATTGCCATCACATTAAATGATATAAAAGGTGATCCTTTGGGTAATTTGGACCATAAAGTGAATGTCACACACTCCTTTTCTATTCAGTTCATGAGTTCTGTGAGTCAACAAGGAGCTTAGCGACAAAGAAGGGCAGGGCTAATAAACGGCAAACACAGGACTTCTCTGATTGCTCCCACGTTGATGCGTCACCCTGGGTAGCTCATTAGGGTCCTCAGAAGAACACAAAGAGTCTTTTCAGTAAGACTTCCTGCTTCCAAGAGTGTATTCATAACCTCTTGCCTATGCTGGATAGAGTGCTTTCTCCATGGAGTTTGAAAGAAACAACCTGTAATCACTTGTGTGGAGATGTTGCTAAACATATTGTAATCCCAAAGACATCTTCATTCAATGCAACAGGAACAACTATAGAAAAAAAGGGGGCTTCCCAAGGGTGTCATTCCTATTTAGTGTGTTAGCACCTTTGTAATGTATTGACACAGGATACTGTGGGAATAGTCTGGAGAGATGTCCCCCATTTACAATGTAAAGAAATAGAATCTAAAGAAATAGAAGGCTTAAAATAAAATAATGAAAGATAAATAAATAATAAAAAACAAAGAAAGAAGGAAGGAAAGAAAGAAAGAAAACAGAAGAAAGATAAGAGAGAAAACAAAGTGAGTTGTGTTTCCCTAACAATCAGCCTCCTAACTAGGCAATAATTCCCACTTTGCCCACAACACAAGTCACTAGCAGGATTTGGGTATGGAATGTGGAAGTGTGAATACATGAGGCAGAACATCTCTCCCTGCCTTAAACAAAAGGCAACATTCAGTGACATGAAGTATATTCGTTTGTGTCTTCAGTTATGCTGTTTGTCTTTTAAGTGTGAAAACACAAAGCTTTGAGGTTAGGCTCTCCTGGCAGAAAGCGGCATGTCTAAAGGAACTTGAGCCAAGAAAGCTTTCCGGGAAGTTTAATACTGTGTTCATTTTACAGTAGCTTGGATCTAGTAGTCATTATTAGAGAGATGTTCTGGAGGATTGTGGGGAAAGTTTGGAGACTTGGTAGTTACCAGCTGAGATTTCCCCAGAGGTCTTCAAGCTAAAGTTTCTCAAAGTCTTAGAATTTAAGTGGAGATTGTTGTGACTTCCCAATATAAAACACAATGCCAATCCCTTCTTGTTTCTTTATTGTTGAAGCCACACAAAAACATACTGAGTGAGAGGGAGTGAGATTTGCAGTGAAGATGGGAAATGCAGATACACACTTCACAAACATGTTTTAATTGAAAACAACTCACAAATACCATTGTTAATAATAATTCTTTAAGTTATGTAGTTGTCATTTTCTGATGAGCCTCAAGTTCGTTTAGCAGAAGGAAAAGTGTCACTTGGCCTACAGGCTACTGCTTGGACTCCTTTCTTTTGCTGCCTTCAGAAAAAGACACATCAGCCAATGGCTGGTTATCTCAGCAAATGACACACCACTGGCTAATTGTTATCACTTACCCAACAGTCTTCTTACCAACGCAGCACCTGTCTACTCTCAAAGCAATAACAGAGTGAAATATTTATACATTATTTTGTAACTTAAATTCTACCACAGTTAGTAAAAGGAGGTCAATGAAGACTATTTCCAGTTTTAACTTGAGGTAAAAATTGTCACTTTTCATATTAAGAAAAAATGAATTAATCTTTAAATTATATCTCTGCTGGAATGTATGACATGTGGGCTGTGCTACAGGAGCAGTTGTCATGGCACAGATGAGGTTGAGCAGGTACAAACCCAAGAAATCTCAATAATTGAGATTAAAATCTCATCCTGAGAACAGCAAGAGTACGGCTAACTCCTTCCCTGTTTCTGTGCCTGTCTATAACCAGGCAGCCTCCAACCAGATGGTCAGAGATGCTCATTCCAGTGACCTAGCATCTGGAAGAACTCCCCATGCTAATTAGGTATCTCAGTAGCCTTAACCTTCAGCCACTGACCTCGTCTCTCACTGGATAGTCTCATTTCTTTCATTGAAAACTATATAACCCGTGGTTCACCCCAAGTAAAGCATGTGCATTCAGCCCCACCCCCGAAAGAAACACAAACAAGCTAGCATCATCTCAGAGAGCGGCTTCATTAAACTTCGTTGGAGAAAGACTTTGCCTAAAAGGGCTATAACGCTAAGATCCTCATAGAAGCCCCATCCCTACCGCCTACACACTTGTGTCTTCTTCAAGCCAGGATGCCAGCCAGCGGCATCTGGAAACCCCAAGAGCATAGACAGAATGCAGCACTACACCTGAACCATGGGAGCATTAGAATAATAAACTAACCATAATACATATGAATTTATATATAGTTAGAGTTACAAAGACAAATATATAGAAACCTACAGAAAATTACATATGTACTAGATATCAATAGAGTATTTGAAAGTTAGGGATAAATATATTAATTATATATTATACAACTATCAACTTATCTACATAGACAGTTATGTATAATATATGGGTATACATATCTTTAATGTATATGTAAATATAGGTGTTTTGTGTTGTATTTTGTGATAATATAATTCCAACTTGTACTTTTTATATGTAAACTTTAAGTTACTGAATATTCTGCTTTAACTATGTAGTTTAAAGGCTTTTTAAAATGAGATAGCCAGCAACATAGAAGAATGAACATCAACAAATATTAAGTATTTCTATTTCAAAATAAATGTCTATATAGTTCATAAATTTTTACTTATTGCTACTTCACTGGCATGTTTGTGTGTTTGTGTGTTTGTGTGAGTGTTGCTGAGAAAGCCTCTTGAGATCAATGCCTCCACCAGAGAGCTGATGACTTTGGGGTTGCTTGTTTGTCTATGAGACAGCTCTGGGACCCTCCCTCAGTCCCCAAGTGTTGTCCTGCCAAGCGTGGCTGCCATATGCAGTGAGGCTGGTGAATGTAAAAGCTTATATTTTGAGGCTGGATTGGTGGCAGTGGTTAGGAGCACTTGCTGCTCTCCCGGGAGAATCTGGATTTGCACCTACATGGCAGCTCAAAAGCTCCATTGGGGGATTCGAACACCTTCTCTGGCCTCCACCGGCACTGGCTGCATGTGCTGCACATGCACAAATGTATGGGAAGCACTCATTCACCTTTTTTTTAAATTGATATTTTTTTATTTATATTTCAAACGATTTCCCCTTTTCTGGACCCCCACTCCCCAAAAGTCCCATCAGCCCCCTTCCCTCCCCCTGTCCTCCCACCCAACCCTTCCCACTTCCCTGTTCTGGTTTTGCCCTATACTGCTACACTGAGTCTTTCCAGAACAAGGGGCCACTCCTCCTTTCTTCTTGTACCTCATTTGATGTGTGGATTATGTTTTGGGTATTCCAGTTTTCTAGGTTAATATCCACTTATTAGTGAGTGCATACCATGATTCACCTTTTGAGTCTGGGTTACCTCACTTAGTATGATGTTCTCCAGCTCCATCCATTTGCCTAAGAATTTCATGAATTCATTGTTTCTAATGGCTGAATAGTACTCCATTGTGTAGATATACCACATTTTTTGCATCCACTCTTCTGTTGAGGGATACCTGGGTTCTTTCCAGCTTCTGGCAATTATAAATAGGGCTGCTATGAACATAGTGGAACATGTATCCTTATTACATGCTGGGGAATCCTCTGGGTATATGCCCAGGAGTGGTATAGCAGGATCTTCTGGAAGTGAGGTGCCCAGTTTTCAGAGGAACCGCCGGACTTTTTAAAGGTGTATCCTTTTAAGGAATAACAGATTTGAAAGAATATAAATAAATGTGCCTTGGAAATTTTTTTTGTAGTTTGTTGGCAAAAACATTATATTATGGACATTATATTGCTTTATAGACATCTGAAAGAGGAACACTGACTCAAAAAAGTAATTTTCTCACTGACCCAAGAATTTATATTTAAGGAGGTACTAAGAATAAGGAAGGCTGCAAGATAACGGTGAAGCTAGATAAACGAGGTCTGAGCAGTGCAACGAGGCGCGAGGAGCTCACGGTGTAGCACTCAGTCCCTCTAACAAGCAGCACTGTATCTCCACTCAGAGCTTCCTAGAGCACACATGATCAGGGGCCAGATAAATAAGATCTCGGGGACAGATGGACAGACATAAATCCAGAGTTGCCTTGGGTAAATAAGGACCAATCCTAATCCCTTGAAAAATTGATAGACTCAGAATACACACTGGCTCTTACACAGATAGCTACCTCAATATCTATTTTATTAAAATTTAGTTCTAGAATCAGAAAATATTTTAATTGCCTAATGTACAATCATTTTTTGTTATGTTCATATTTGGGGTGATTTTCTACCTACTCATAATTTTTTTAAAAAACTGATTAAAAACCAACTGATTAGAATACTAAAAATTGTCTCTCTGAAACTGGGAGCACCAATACTTTGAAAGTGACTTTTTATTAATAATACATTCGCATACACAAAGCATTATAACATGCAAGGCCCTCCAAGTAAAAGGGCTTTCCTGTGGGCATCTCATTTGGAGACAGCATTGTTAACAATGCTGACATTTAAGTGGCCATAGCTAAAGCTATGCAGAGAACATTTCAGTACAATACATGTGAAATCTACAACTTTCCCTTGTGTTCCGTTTAACAAGATCTGAGTGTGATGGCTGACAGTGTGAAGACTGAAACAACCTTTGTAAGTGGAAAGTTTACCTAATACTTTAAATCAAGGTATAATGGAAATATGGTAGGGACAAAGGGATAGGGACTCTACTCCAATCACAAGTCCACACTCCCTCCGTTAACACAGTATTTTCATGGCTACTTTAACCCACTTTATTCACTCTTACTCCAAAAAAATGAAAGCAAATTCTCCTTTGCTTTCTGACACCCTTTCATACCAGTGGATGTGCTGACAAGCACAATTGGCTGTGGCTTTTTTACAGTGTCTCCCTGCACAGCCATCTAACCGAATAGCAGTTATACCCTTGAGATTATAGCTACATTCAAACCACCGATACCCATCTGAGACGTATGTCTGTCTCTTTAAACCTCATTAGATTCTGAGAACCAGTAATCAGCTGATTTTCCAGGATTTACTAAGTTGGCGCCTCTTTTGCTGAAACACTTGCTTGTCACTTTGTACAACCTAAAAAACTGAGTCCACAGACAGTTGACATCCCCCTTCTTACCACCAATGTCTGACTATAGATGTTGTCTATTTTCCTCTGAAAATGATTGGCCATTCTCTTTGCCCTCCAATCTCTCTGGAGTATCAGGTCCCAGTGTCCTTTTGCTAATTTTCCATTTTACTTCATACCCAAAACTTGTCAGAGCAGCAGCATGTAACTCAGAGAATATTTCACTCGGGGATGTCACACACAGAATTAATCACTATTATCAATCTGACTCTTCTAGATACACAAAACCAGTTTACATTTTTTTTAATAAAACAGAGTGATGTTCAGGAAATTTACTAATTAATTCATGTATTTATCATAAGAGTAATTCTTACTGATTAAAGAACGCTTGTAGAAAATTTCTTATAAAATTTCCAGTTGTCAGGATGCAATGGAAGCTGAGGCAGGAGGATCATATGAGCTTAACGTCAACATGCCCTATATAATAAATAGCCAGACAGGTAGGGTTTAATAAATAGACACTATCTCAAAAACCCTTTTAAGTTGTAACATTAATAATCATTTGAAAATAACTTATTTTTACAGGAACTTAAATATTAGCATTACATTTTAAAAACAATGCATCATAATTTATAATGCCCAATTATTTTGTGATTTAGTGAAATTTCAGAGCTAAGAAAATATTTAACAGCATTATTTGTTATTTTGGGGGTTGTGTATGTGTGTGTGTGTGTATGTGTATGTGTGTGTATGAATGTATGTATGTTTATGTGTATGTGTCTGCATGTGTGTATATGTGTATATGTGTGTGAACATTTGTACATATGTGTATGTGTGTATATGTATGTGTATGTGTCTGTAGGTATGTGCAGATGTATGTGTGCTTGTGTGTGTGTGCACTTGTATGTGAATATGTGTATATGTGTATGTGTATGTATGCATTTTCATGTATGTATGTGTGTATTTATATTTTATTAATTCTTTCAGAATTTCATACAGTGTATTTTTTGTTACATTCACTCCTCTAATTCTTCTAATATTTTCAAGATCCACCCACAAATTCCTACATGCCCCCAACTCCATGTTTTCTTTTGTAAAAAGAATAACTCACTGAGTCCAATTTGTGCTGCTTATACACTACTGAGTATACTGCCATTCACTAGGGCGCAGTTGACCTATCATAGGCCTTAGAGGAAACTGAGTCTTCCTCTCCCAGAAGCTATCACTGGCTAATAGCTCCACTGTTGCTTCCCTTTTCCAGGCTTGGCTTTTGGTCTGGCCCAAGCTTGCAAAAACTGAGTTTGTATATGAAACTGCCCTCTTCTGTCTAGAAAACAGTATTGTGGTATAGACATCTACCACCTCTTAGAACCTTTCTACAATTTTTCCTGTTGGGTTCCCTGAGCCTTGAGAGGAAGGGTATTACAAAGATGTCCCACTTAGGGGACAGCCCACTCTACATTCCCATTTCTCTACACCTTGACAAGTTTTGTGTCTCTGTTAACCAATATGAAATGTAAAGTGCAGCTTCTCTGATGAGGTTTGAGAGATGCACTGATCTACACGTGTCGGGATAAATCATTTGAAATCTGCTTAATACTGTATCCATTTAACAGTAATAATAATAAGGTCTCCCCTAGGACTTGTGACCCGTCTAGCCACAGATTCGTAGTCATGAAAATGGTCCTAGGTATGGATTCCATCTCACGCCATAAGCCTTAAATTCAATCAGAAAGTGGTTAATGATCCCTATAACATCCATGCCACTACTATAGCATAAGGCATGGCTTACCAGGAAAGCAGTTGTTGTATCTCGCAGGACTCACACCTAGGTAATATTGATTACTATTTTTCTACTTCTTCACTGTACATAGCACCTTCAAGCTCTGCTAAAATTAGCCGATATGAATGAAGCTTCAAGGTTGGCATATGCTGGGTTTCTATGTGTTCTACAACTTGAGTAGAGTATATCTTAAAAATGAGATCTTATTCTAAAGTCCTAGTAAAAGGCAACAAAGATAAATCTTAATAGACTTTCTTTAAAGCATAATTATGAATAATTAGTGATGAAACACAGATTTAATAGTTCTAGTATGTTTTTTGATAATAGTTTGTATAACTACTTATAGATTTTTCTTTTATATGCTCTGAAAATGTCATCAGTTTTATTAATGCATTCTTTGACTATTTCATACATGCATTTAGTACTTTCATATCACAGTCAATCCCCATCCTCTCTTATTTTTCTCCCATCTCCTACTAACTCTTCCCTCTACTGCCATCAGTTCCCAGGATGGAAACAACTTCCTGAACAGAACACTAAAATCTCAGGCACAAGGACCAACAATTAATAAATGGGACTTCATGAAATTGAAAAGTTACTTTAAGTCAAAGGACACTATCAATAGCACAAAATGGCAGCATTTGACATATCTAACAGAGGGGTAATATCCAAAAATATATCAAGAACTCAAGAAACTAGACATCAACAAACTTAATAATCCAATTTAAATATGAGGTACACAGCTCAACAGAGAATTTTCAAAGGAGAAGTCTTAAATGGCTGGGAAACTTGAAAAAAATTAACATTTCTAGCATTCAGGGAAATGCAAACCAAAACAAGTGAAGGCTCATGCTGGTGAGGATGTGGCACAAAGGGAACACTCCTCCATTGCTGATGATAGTGAAAACTTGTACAGCAACTATGAAAATCAATATGGTGGTTCCTCGGAAAATCAGGAATTGACCCAAAGACCCAGCCATACCAGAAGGTATCCAGTAATAACTCCGGGGCATATATCGAAAGGACATTCCATCCTGCCACAAAGATATTTGCTCTGCTATGTTCAAAACAGCTTTCTTCATCATAGCCAGAAAGTGAAAATAACCTAGATATCCTCCAGCCAAAAAGAAGAAGAAGAAGAAGAAGAAGAAGAAGAAGAAGAAGAAGAAGAAGAAGAAGAAGAAGAAGAAGAAGAAGAATTTTAAAAATGTTGTGCAGTTACACAATGGAGTACTACTCTGCTGTTTAAAAAATGGCATTGTGAAATTTGTTGACTAAAGGATGGAACAAGAAAGAATCAAGCTGAGTGAGGGAACTCAGACACAGAAAGACAGACATGGTATCATGGTATTCACTAATAAGTGTATATTAGCTACAAAGTAAAGGATAGTCATGCTATATAACCCACAGACCCAGAGGGGCTAAGTAACAAGGAGGACTTAAGGGAGTGCACACAATGATCTCCCAGGGGAGGGAAGATAAAATAGGTAGGGAAGTCTAGCATCATCGAGCAACTGATGGGAGCACATATAGTCTCATAGGCAAATATTAGGCTGATCGTGGGAGGTTCTGAGGCAGAGGAATTGGAGGAACCAGAAGGGTCAACAACACTACAAAAACATGACCCACAGAATCAACTAACTGTGACTCAAGTGGGCTCACAGAGATCAGGGAGCCCATGTGTCTCTAGTCTAGGTCCTTTGCATATATATTATGGTTGTATAGCTTGGTGTTCTTGTATGAATACTGACCGTCAGAGCTAGAGTTCTCCTTGTCTTTTTTAACCTACTTGTGGGACATGTTTCCTCCTATGAGGTTGCCTTGTCCAACTTTGATGTGATGGTAAGTGCCTAATCTTAATTGTAGCTTGTTATGCCGTGTTTGACTGATGTATCTTAGAGGCCTGCTCTATTCTGAGGAAGGGTGGAAGGGGGTGGATCTGGGGAAAAGGAAAGGTGAGGAGATACTGCGGATAGAAGAGAGAAGGAAAACTACATTTGGAATGTAATACATGAGAAGAATAAGGAAAAAGGAAAAAAGGAGTAATGAACAGTTGAATGTTACAAAAGGTATTATTTTCTGGCAATTCTCTCTCTCACACATACACATAAACACACACATACACTCATATCACATTGTTTAGTGGGGATATATATGTAATGTTTAACAAAAAAAACACCATCCAATCACATGGTATAATAATAGGAAGCACAAAAATATGTCAATATATGAAAATAAGAAGAGATATAAAGCAGAAGCTGGAGGGAATACCCTGCCTTTAGGGGTACAGACAGTTCATTTTCATAAATATAAGGAAAGACAATATCTGGTCCAGGTGTGGGGAGAAATAAATGTGACTACAGGAAATCCTCTCCTGAGTGCTTTTACTTTCCTAGATAATTAGTAAGTACGAAATATTAGTTTGTCTTTGATTTTCTATTACTCTTGTACAACGTTTTCTAGATTGTCCCCGACTCACCCATAAGTCTCAGCTTGGGTTTTATTCATCTTTTCTTTTGTGATTCTCTCTTATTTTCCATCAGCTATAACTTCACATTTTCTTTTTGAGAATGTCAATTTTCTAAGAAGAGAAATTTATTTCCTTGAAAAATCGTTTTCAGAAAGAAGTAAATCTTAATGTTCTAGATTATAAAAAAGAGATATGTAATGTATTACAGTTTTGTTTTAGAAATAATCCTTTAAAAATACTCTAAAACTGAGAAAGCCTGCACGCTGTACTTTATTCGTGACACTGTAGCCGAGTCGTTTACATTTTTCACATTAAAGTAAAAAGCAATGGCCATGAAAATTGAAAGCCATGTCCACAATCACTATGGTGACAAGAAGTACATTAAAAGAATATGAATCCCAATGTGTCTAACCCCAAGGTCTTCAGTCTTCTTATGTTCTTTCCAACATGTGTCATGAAGGAGTGCAAATCATGGCTGTGGTCAGAATGTGCTTTTATTGAGTGTCTACTTTCCATGTCAGCTTTCCCCATTCATTTTAAAGACAGTATTTTAAAACAGTTTTATGGATAAACTCATTAATTGTACTTAATCCATGGAATGGCACTAACGAATAGTAATGAAAGTCTCAAATACTTAACAAATGACTAGACAAAGGAAATTGGATAAATTGTCCGATCACACGAGAAAAAAAGAAGCATGAGACGGGATTTGAAACAAAGTCTTGAAGGATGTACGGAAAGTGAGATGCAGGACGGCTTTGGCAGCTCAGTGCTTAATGCCCCTCCGGAGGACCCAAGTTCAATTTCTTGTATCTACATCAGGTGGCTCACAACCACCTGTCTCTCCACCCCAGGCCTCTGTAGACACCTACTCTCACAGGTGTGTTGCATGTAGCTTTTGCTACCCTGCCTTAATTCCAGAAACAGGCTGTGCTACCAGCACTCACCCAGAGAATACTGCATCTTCAGGTACAACAGACAGACATACATGTTGCTCAATTTCAACTTACATTATTAGCTCAATTGCTGGCCATTATCAAACTCCTTTGGCTAGCGTGCCCTTCCCAATTCTCTTGTATCAAAACCCTAAACCTGTCTTCAACTTTAGTTGTTCAGTCACCTTTTGTCCCAGCTCAACAACCCCAACCACCTGCCTGTAGAAGTGACCTGTGTAAGCTCCCACACACGGCACCCAACGTAAGGCAAAAATCCAGTATTAATTTAAAAATTTTCAGATGTATCACACACACACACACACACACACAAACACACACATACACACACACACACACTCACACACACACACACACACACACACACACACAGTGATACAAGTCTAAGAAGAAAGAATTGTTTTCTCAGTGACCAAACCAGTGCAAGTCACGTGGGTCCAGCAAGAAGGACATTTGAACAAAGGAACACAGAGAATACCTCCACTCAGAGATGCTGGGATCCCCTGCTTTGAAAAGAGACAAGATGGCTGTTCTGAGGCAGAGAGCTGGATGATAAAAGCTGCCGGCTTCCTATAAGCAGGTAATCAAAGGATAGATTTTTAAAATTTGATTTAATTGTTTCTAAGGATAGAAGGGAATACTAATTATACATGAGCCATGTGTGCATTTCTTCCTGAAGTTCAGAACTGATACAAATCAGAGATTATGTATGAAAGCTAGAAGATCCTGGGAAGATGTCATATAGACCTAAGAGAGCACAATGTCAACCCAGGCTACTATACCCAGCAAAACTCTCTATTACTATAGATGGAGAAACAAAGACATTACAAGGCAAAAATAAATTTACACAATATATTTCCACAAATCCAGCACCACAAAGGATAATAGATGGAAAACTCTACCACAAGGAGGGAAGCACCACCATAGAAAAAGCAAGAAAGTAATCTTCTTTCAACAAACCCAAAAGAAGATAGACACATAGCCATAATTCCACCTCTAACAACAGAAATAAAAAGAAGTAACAATCACTATTCCTTAATTGGTATAGTGACAGGCAGGTGGATCAATGGAACAGGATTGAAGATCCAGAAATTAATCCACACACCTATGGCCACTTGATCGCAACAAAGGGGCTGAAAACATCCAATGGAAAAAAGATAGCCTTTTCAACAAATGGTGCTGGTTCAACTGGAGGTCAGCATGCAGAAGAATGCGAATTGATCCATCCTTGTCTCCTTGTACTAAGCTCAACTCCAAATGGATCAAGGACCTCCACATAAAGCCAGACACTCTGAAGCTAATAGAAAAGAAACTGGGGAAGACCCTTGAGGACATCGGTACAGGGGGAAAGTTTCTGAACAGAACACCAATAGCATATGCTCTAAGATCAAGAATTGACAAATGGGACCTCATAAAATTACAAAGTTTCTGTAAGGCAAAGGACACCATCAAAAGGACAAATTGGCAACCAACAAATTGGGAAAAGATCTTCACCAACCCTACATCAGATAAAGGGCTAATATCCAATATATACAAAGAACTCAAGAAGTTAGACCCTAGAAAACCAAACAACCCTATTAAAAAAATGGGGTACAGAGTTAAACAAAGAATTCTCACCTGAAGACCTTCGGATGGCGGAGAAACATCTTAAAAAATGCTTAACTTCATTAGTCATCAGGGAAATGCAAATCAAAACAACTCTGAGATTTCACCTTACACCAGTCAGAATGGCTAAGATTAAAAACTCAGGAGACAGCAGGTGTTGGTGAGGATGTGGAGAAAGAGGAACACTCCTCCACTGCTGGTGGGGTTGCAAATTGGTACAAGCACTCTGGAAATCAGTCTGGTGGTTTCTCAGAAACCTGGGCATGTCACGTCTGAATGATCCTGCTATACCACTCTTGGGCATATACCCAGAGGATTCCCCAGTATGCAATAAGGATATATGCCCCACTATGCTCATAGCAGTCCTATTTATAATAGCCAGAAGCTGGAAAAAACCCAGGTATCACTCAACAGAAGAATGGATGCAAAAAATGTAGTATATATACACAATGGAGTACTATTCAGCCATTAGAAACAATGAATTCATGAAATTCTTAGGCAAATGGATGGAGCTGGAGAACATCATACTAAGTGAGGTAACCCAGTCTCAAAAGATCAATCATGGTATGCACTCACTACTAAGTGGATATTAGCCTGGAAAACTGGAATACCCAAAACATAATCCACACATTAAATGAGGTACAAGAAGAACGGAGGAGTGGGCCCTGGTTCTGGAAAGACTCAGTGTAGCAGTATAAGGCAAAACCAGAACATGGAAGTGGGAAGGGGTGGGTGGGAGAACAGGGGGAGGGAAGGGGGGCTTATGTGACTTTTGGGGAGTGGGGGACCAGAAAAGGGGAAATCATTTGAAATGTAAATAAAAATATATCGAATAAAAGAAAAGAAAAAGAAAAAGAAATAGTCTGCCAACCACAAAAAGCCCAGGACCAGATGGGTTTAGTGCAGAATTCTACCAAATTTTCAAAGAAGACCTAATACTAACACTTTTCAAACAATTCCACAAAATAGAAACAGAAGGAACACTACCCAATTCATTCTATGAAGCCACAAATACACTTATACATAAACCACACAAAGACCCAATAAAGAAAGACAACTTCAGACTAATTTCCCTTATAAATATCGATGCAAAAATACTCAATAAAATTCTCACAAACTAAGAACACATCAAGACAATCATCTATCATGATCAAGTAGGCTTCATCCCAGGGATGCAGGGATGGTTCAATATATGGAAATCCACCAATGTAATCCACTATATAAACAATCTAAAAAAAACTAAACAAACAATAACAACAAAACCCCACACAATCATCTCATTAGATGCTGAGAAAGCATTTGACAGAGTTCAGCATCCTTTTATGTTAAAAGTCTTGGAAACATCAGGAATTCAAGGCCCAAACATAACTAAGCATACTGAAAGCAACATACAGCAAACCAGGAGTCAACATCAAACTAAATGGAGAGAATGGAGAGAAACTTGGAGCAATACCACTAAAATCAGGGACTAGACAACGCTGAATACTCTATCCCTACCTATTCAATATAGTACTCTATATATTGTGTAGTACTCAATATAGTACACTAAGTCCTAGCCAGGAAAATTAGACACAAAAAGTCAAAGGAATACAAATTGGAAAGGAAGAAGTCAAAATATCACTTTATGCACATGATATGATAGTATAAGTGACCCCAAAAATTCTACCAGAGAACTCCAAACCTGACAACTTCAGCAAAGTTGCTGCATAAAAAAATTAACAAATCAGTAGCCTCTACTCAAAAAATATGCAGGCTGAGAAAGAAATTAGGAAAATGACACCATTCACAATAGTCATGAATATTTTAAAAACCTTGCTGTGACACTAAGCAAGTGAAAGATCTTATGACAAGAACTTCAAATCCCTGAAGAAAGATATCAAAGAAGGTCTTAGAAGATGGAGAGATCTCCCATGCTCATGGATTGGCCGGATTAATATAGTAAAAATGGCCATTTTGCCAAAAGCAATCGGCAGATTCAATGCAATCCCCATCAAAATTCCAACTCAATTCTTCATAGAGCTAGAAAAAGCAATTTTCAAATTTATCTGTAATAATAAAAAACCCAAGATAGCAAAACTATTCTCAACAATAAAAAAAGTTCTGCAGGAATCACCATCCCTGACCTCACTCTGTATTACAGAGCAATAATGCCAAAAAAACCTTCATATTATTGGCACAGTGACAGGCAGGTAGATGAATGGAATACAAATTGAAGACCCAGAAATGAGCCTACACATCTATGGTCACTTGATTTTGACAAAGGAGCTAAAACCATCCAGTGAAAAAAAGACACAATTTTCTACAGATGGTGCTGGTTAAGCTGGTGGTTAGCAGATAGAAGAATGCAAATTAATCCATTCTTATTTCCTTGTACAAAGCTCAAGTCCAAGTGGATCAAGGACCTCCACATAAAACCAGACACACTGAAACTAATAGAAAAGAAACTGGGAAAAATCCTTGAACACATGGGCACAGGGGAAATTTTCCCAAACAGAACAACAATGGCCTATGCTCTAAGATCAAGAATCGACAAATTGGACCTCATAAAATTGCAAAACTTCTGTAAGGCAAAGGATACTGTCAATATGACAAAACAGCAACCAACAAATTGAGAAAAGATCTTTACCAGCCCTACATCTGATAGAGGGCTAATATCCAATACATACAAAGAACTCAAGAAGTTAGACTCCAGAGAATCAAATAACTCCATTAGAATGGGGTACAGAGCTAAACACAGAATTTCCACCTGAGGAATACCGATTGGCTGAGAAGCACCTAAAGAAATGTTCAACATCCTTAGTCATCAAGGAAATGCAAATCAAAAAAGATATGAGATTTCACCCCACACCAGTCAGAATGGCTAAGATCAAAAACTCGGGTGACAGTAGATGATGGTGAGGATGTGAAGAAAAAGGAACACTCCTTCATTGCTGGTGGGATTGCAGGTTTGTACAACCACTCTGGAAATCAGTCTAGTGGTTCCTCAGAAAACTGGACATAGTATTACCTGAGGACCCATCTATACCACTCCTGAGCATATAACCAGTAGATGCTCCAACATGTAATAAAGACACATGCTCCACTATGTTCATAGCAGCCTTATTTATCATAGCCAGAAGCTGGAAAGAACCCAGATGTCCCTCAACAGAGGAATGGATACAGAAAATGTGGCACATCGACACAATGGAGTACTAAATAGCTATTAAAAACAGTGAATTTATGGCACTCTCAGGCAAATGGATAGAACTAGAAAATATTATTCTGAGTGAGGTAACCCAATCACAAAAGAACACACTTGGTATGCACTCACTAATAAGTGAATATTAGCTCAAAAGTTTGGAATAATCAAGATAGAATTCACAGACCACATGAATCTCACAAAGGAAGACCAAAGTGGATGCTTCGGTCCTTCTCAGAAGGGGGAGCAAAATACTCACAGCAGCAAATATGGAAACAAAATGTAGAACAACGACTAAAGGAAAGGCCATCCCAAGACTTCCCCACCTGGGAATCCATCCCATATACAGTCACCAAATGAAGATACTATTGTGGATGCCAAGTGCATGCTGACAGGAGCCTGATAAAGCTGTTTCTTGAGAGGCTCTGCCAGAGCTTGGCAAAAATAGAGGCAGAAGCTTGCAGCCATGGCCTGGTTGGGCATCAATGTAAGAAGAGGCCCTTGGTCCTACGAAGGCTTGATGTCCCATGTAGGGAAATGAGAGGGCGGCAGGCGTGGGGGAGTTGGGGAGCACCCTCATGGAAGGAGGGGGAGGAAGGATGGGATAGGGGGTTTCAGGAGGGGAAACTGGGAAAGATTTGAAATACAAATAAAAAATAACCAAAAAAAAAGAAATGTAAATACATAAAGTATCCAATTTAAATAAAGACAAGAAAAGGCCATCTTTGATCTGAATTAGTAGCAACATTAGTAGAAAAGAGAAATAGTTGCTTTTGCATGACACCCGCTTTCTCAGTGAATAGTTTTAAATACAAGCAGTTAGAATTATGTTTAAGTGCCTCTATCTCCAGTAAAATTTAAGTTATTATAGTAATCTCAGTGACAACAGCACGTTGGAAATGTATGTACTTACAAGAAAATTGTAATACATGCTGTAACATCATTTTTTTCTGTTACTGTGACAAAATGCCTAAAAATATAACTTAAAGATAGAAATATTTATTCTGTCCATGGTTTCAAAAGTTTCAGCTGGGGGTGGACTAGCTTCATCCCTCTGAGCCTGAAGCTAAGCACAATGCCTTGATGCCAAGTCATCTCTGTGGACCTTCATGTACATTAGAGTGTAGAATCCCCAACTCTGATACACAATCTTGCAATTAAGAACTCATCAGGCTCCTTTGGAAGGAGCGCCACACAATGATTCAGTTTATTTTAATGTCTAGACAAGTGAGACAGATTCAAGTAGCTAAAGGGGAGAAGAAGCCAGAGCAAGAGAATTCTCCCTAGTTCTTTCTACATCTCATTTACTGACATCTGCCTGCCAGCTCCTCTCGGTAGCATCGTAGTGACACTTGATTTTTCTTTGTTGTTGCTGTTTTGTTTTTGTGTTTTAATCTTAGATACTGGGGAAATGACATGACTTGAAAAGCCTGAAATAGTTTCAACAGTAATTACATAATTAAAGTTGGCAAGTACAGTATTTTCTTTTAACATTTGAGCAGCCATAAGGTTGTTTGCATACGGTAAGTAAAATCCCCCCAGTTGAGAATGTTATTTACATCAAATTGGCCGTTTTTCATGGTCTGTGACTGACTTTCTGAATGGTTTGTGGCACTTGCTTTAGTTACTCCTTTGACTGTTTGCCCACGGACTGCTTTCCCATTCATAGCAGATCCCTGCTGCCCTGTGCCCTCCAACCTTTACCATCCTAGCACACTCAGGAGAGTCAGAACTTTTACTGTTTTCTCCCCAAAGCATGAATTCGACAGCATGAACAGAGCAACCTAGTGGAGAAACTTATGGCCCTCATTCACTACGTCATTAGCCCTGTTCCATGTTTCCACTTCTTATAAGACATTTTCCCTCGATTGACATCAAATACACTATTTTAACATGAATATGGGGCCTACTTATAGGGAAACTCAAGCAATATACAGTGTCAGTACATACGCACGAGTGACGTCTGCTCAGGCCTGTGGTTCACATGCCTGTGCACACTCGGGGAGGCCAGTGGAGGATGCCAGACACCCTTTCTTGTCACTCTGCCTTGTCTTCTTGAGACTGTCTCTCTCACTTGACCTCAATGTAGTCGCAGCCATGGGTCCTCTACCTCCCTCTACCCACTGCTGTGGGGTGACATGTCTACAAGCACAGCCTTACCTGAGCTTTTTCACATAGGTGCTGGTATTTGATCTCAGGGCTTCATAGTTGTGGAGCAAATACTCTTACCCACATCTTTTAGTCCCAGAATTTACTAATTTTTAGCAATACAGAAATATCTCAATGCTGTGTGATGCCAGAGGGTACCTGGGGATTTTAGATGCATCTCGTTGCCCTACTAGGCAACTTAAATCTCTGCTGGAGACTTACTTCAAAGTGCAAATGAAACTGGGAGGTTTCTCTATTTAATTATCTTTTCTCTGGATAAAATTCATACTGCTTAGCTTCAAGTACAAAAATCCATGGCAACCCCACTCTTGTATGTACTGACACCGTATATTGCTTGAGCTTCCCTATAAGTAGGCCCCATATTCATGTTTAAATAGTGTATTTGATGTCAATTGAGGGAAAATAATTGCATCAATGAAATAAAGTTGGATAGCTCTAGCCATCTTCAGCAATCCTACCATTGAGTCCCATTTTTGTCTATAGTAAGAGGAGACAGAGAAGCCATGTTTATTGAGCACCTATTACAAGACACCATTATCCCAATTGCATTGGTTTTTACCTCCCAGTTATTGTACAAAGCCCCAAGGAATTGTTGATGTTTCAGATTAAAAGAGAAAATGGACATAAAATCAGCTGCTTAGCTGATGGCACAGTTCCTCTGCCTTTGATATGCAAGTTTTTTTTTCAAACACAACTCCAAGTGATTCTTATATATTCCAGCCTATGGCTTTTGAATCTGCATTGACCAAACACCCTGGTTTATCTGAAGCATCATTTCACTTTTGAAAGGCTCCTCTGGCTTTGTGTGATATCTCAGCACTCTGAGCTCACTGTGTTTGAAGCTGTTTATAGGTTGTGTCATAATTCTTCGCCATTCTGTTTGCTTCCCTAGTTGCTTCTTTCTATACAGAATGTCCTTTCTTCCCTTGTCTCCTGAGACAGAGGTCTCCATTTCTCTAGCATTGGTGAGGATTACACAATGCTCCTTTGGTCTTCCCATGCACCCTACTTCCTCCTATCCCCTTTTAAATTCCAGAGTACTTGGCTGTCTTCTCCATCAGAAGACAAATTCTTTAAATTTAGACTGTGCTTTATATGTCTACGTATACCCAGGCATAATTTCCTATGCTTCTAAGCAAGTGTACTTAAAATTTGCTGAATAATTGCATCAATGAAATAAAGTTGGATAGCTCTAGCCATCTTCAGCAATTTCAATTTAAAAATAAAGAAGAAGCAATCACTTCCAGAGGGAGCAAACTCATACCAGATAGCTCTGATTCACTTTACATGGAAGCTGCCTTAATCTACACAATCATTCAGAGGCCCCTGACCTCACACGAGAAGTCACACCTCATCCGGGCTTGATTATTAAATGGTTTCCTATTTGGAATCTGAGATATTGTTCTCAGGTCTCTGGATAGTCCTCTGGTTCTAGCAAATGCCTCGGGCACAATTTAAATATTTTCTTGTATCTTCTTATTCTGTGGTTAAGAGTCAAACTACCTAGGCTTAGATCTTAGAAATACTTCATCTCTTAGTCAGGTGACTATGGGCAATCCCTTAAGTTTCCTAAGACTCCATGCCTTCATCCCCAAATTAGTAAATTAACAATGTTTCATTCAAGAGCTCATGTTTTGTGATGTGGTTAACATAATGACATAAAATACAACTCACAAACGTTTCCCTATCATATCAATATTGTTAGTACTTCTCTCATTATGTCTCTGCTCTATCTGACTATAAGGCTTGTTTTCTCTGATGTTTATTCTTCTCATTTTTATCCCTTCAGGCTCATTTTAATTTTAGATAGCTCAATATGCATTGCATTGCTTTTGCAAGCTCCATAGACTGTAAATTACTCCAGATACCTTACACTCCTCTGTGTTCATCATCTCTCCTGCTCCAACACTAACGCTATGCCATGGAAGCTGTTTAAACCTCTGTTTAACTGACATCAAATTAACTGGCTGTCTTTGTATCGTTCCTCTGGAAGGCAGAGCCTCAGGCAGAGATTAAAGTGCTGACACTAGGGACATGTAAGCCCAGGGTAATGAAGATGCAGGGAGAGGGAGAAGGTGGGCAATAAAAGATACGGAGTCATTATGGCAATGACCACCCCTTCACACAGAGTTCAGGAGAGATAAGAACAATTCCCTGGGCAGACATGTTTACTCAGCACAAAGGGCTTTCTCGTAAAAGGTTGAAAAGGAAGCTTACCTTGTTGTCCATGGAGGGAAGAAAAGAAGAGACTCGTGTCAGATCCTTCCCATTTCTCATTTCCTGTGATTCATGAGACAAGGTTTTCTTTCTAGCACTTTTAATGGCCTCACCTGGCCCCTTGGGAACCACTCTGGAAGCTGTATCCCATGCCTAAAATAGGGTGTTTCATTAAAACCCACTGTGAGGAGGTGACTTAGTACACAGAGATGTCACCCAAGAGAAAGGAGGAGAAACACCATCCAGGAAATCTGAGAAGAAACCTAGGATTTGTGTATATCATCCTGATTATCTAGGCCCCCAAGTTAATGGCTCAAAGCCCGAAAGCACAAGGCTGTGCCCCAGACTGATTGTCTGGACGTCTTTCACCACATTGCAGTTATGTTTATTCTTAAAGGGGAATTCTGTCATTCACTACTGCAATTTAATTACACACTACATAAGCTAATAAACTGTGAGGTGGAGAGTATCGGAGAAGAAAATATCAGTAAGATTCCTGGGGAAGTGTTGCCTGATGAATGCTTGAAGAAGGACAATTGTAAAATATTTCCTAGAGGGAATATTGAGGATCCAGAGGTATCTGCCATTGTTGCTTATATCTATTTTTTGCACTCATACTCAACATAAATTAAAAATATGATGAGTTTATGTGGATGAGTCTTTTACGTGCGTGTATGGCTGTGTAACATGTGCATGCAATACTCCTGGCAATCCAGAAGAGGTATCAGACCCACTGGGGTTGGAGTTACAGACAGGCTTGAATCATTGGGTGCTGAGGATTGAACCCAGGTCCTCTGGAAAAGCACTGACTCAAGTCATTACTCAGTGCTTACTCTCACTAGAAACCACAAGTAAAGCATGACTTGCTGATGATGCAGAAACAGTGTGGAAGTCCAACAGTGAATTCATTGTTGAAGAAAAGTTCTTGTTAGTAACAATGAAAGTATTGGCTACTTTACATGTAGTCACTTATCCTAGAATTTAAAGAATTAGGCCTGTAATCACATTTCTAAATTCCTTCCTTTAGACAGTCATGTTGGTGAGCTTTTCTGGGTGTAGCTTCTGATATTCCTAGGAGATATGGTCTCACAGCAAACTCTGGGATCTTCTGCCTGTTTGTCCTTTTACCTCCTTTTCTACCATGATGCCCCAGCTTTAGGGTGCGGGATCTGTGTTGTTAACGTATCTGTTGGGGCTGGCCTCCAGAACTCTTCGTTCTGATCACTTGTGGTTTTCTGTAATGGTCTTTATCCGCTGCATCTTTCCTTGCTGAGAGGTGAGGACTACATTTACCTGTGGGTATAAAGATAAACATTTAAAGGGGAGTGAGTATGCTAACTTATGCTGGGTTAGTAAAGATTAAATTATATGTTCCTCTCCATGATTGTGAACTTCAGCACCTCTGGATGTTTGGATAGGTTTCCAGTACCATGTTTTCCTTCTTGTTGAGTGGTTTTAAGTCTAATTAAGCTGTCAGTTGCCAGAGGACCCAACACCATGCTAACATGGAAGGGGGAAAGCTCACTAGCCCTCAACCCTAGACAAAGAGCTACAGGCAACTCAGAAATGCTTAGAGCAGGAGAAACAGTCTTCCTCAGGGAAAGCATATCAATTAGTTATTCAATACCAAATGATTGGCCCTTAAACTATATACGTAGATATAGTATAATACATATACTGAGAAGGTTGTACTAATGTGTACACACACACACATACACACACACACATACACACACTACTACTACCACCATCACCACCACCAACAACAACAATTAATAAAAAAAAAAAAAAAGGAGGGCATCAATTTTAAAGAGAACAAGGAAAGATATGTGAGGATTTTGAGGGAAGAAAGGAAAGGGGAAAATGATAAAATCTCAAAAACTAATTATAAAAGTTCCTTCTTTTAGCCAGTTGTTGGGGGTAGAGTGTTTATACTCATGTTTGCATGCATGCTGGAAATCTGAGGTTATCAGCTGTCAACTTTAGGATTTTTTTTGTTTTCTATTGAAAATATTCTTTTGCAGTATATTCTAATCGTAGTTCTCTTCCCCCATCTTCTCCCAGATCCTCCCACCTCCAGACCCATTCAACTCTACACCTTCTTTCCCTTTCTCGAGAAAATGAGCAAAAAAAAAAAATTAAAAATCTGAGTAAAACAAAAAGAAAAAAAAGGAAAAGAAAAATTGTGAGAAACACACACAGCTTAGAAAAGCAAAAACAACCATAACGTACAAGCAAAGAGCAGTAAGGTCATGATTGACAAAACAGAGCAAAAGGAGGTCAAAAAATCCTCAAAACCACCACTGAGTTCATTTTCTATTTCGTATTTACTGCTGGCCATAGGCCCTACCTTTAAGTGTCTCTTTGTCTCTTGAGACAGTATCACCTGTAACCCAGGATGACCTTAAGTGGCTTATGTCAATGAAGTTCCTCTTTAACACCGATGACCCCCAACTCCCATGTACAGAATTGAAGGTATGCGTTACTATGCTTAGCTATACACCTTGGTTTTGAATGCAGGGTCCCTCACTTGGTCTGGAACTTGCAGATTAAACTGTGCTGGCTAACCAATGAGTATGAGACCCACCTGTCTCCATATTCCCAGGGCTGGAATTACAAACTTTCACTGCAGCACCAACATTTTCCCCCTCTGGTTTCTGGAGATAAAGGCATATAAGATCCACTTACATAGAAAACAAACATACATTTTTCCATGTGCATTTGTTGAAGTATGTGATCACTTGTGTATGCATGTTTGAATGTGGAAGAAGGTGAGCATGTTTGGAGGCCTGAGGGTGACATCTGGAATTTTCCTTACTTACTTTTTCACATATTTTGAATAAGGGTCTCTCAGTCAAATCAAGAGTTCACCAATGTGGCTAGCCTTTCTTTGAAAATATTTTAATTATATTTCTGCAAATTTCATAGCACATATCTTGATTACACTTACCCCAAATCTTCCTCTTAACCCCTTCTAAATTTACTTCCACTATTTACCACAATTTTGTGTCTTCCTCCTTTTTTTTTTAATTCAATAGCCCATCAACTCCAGTTTGTGCTGTCAATATACTTCTGTATGTGGTTCCATCCACCAGAACCATAGCCAGCCTACCTGTAGTACCATTGTACCCTTAACTAGAAGACATAAAATGTCCATGGTTCTCCCGTGAGGGGTGGAGTTCATGACCTCTGGATCAATACCTACAAACCTATCATAACCTGAAGCAAATTGTCTATGTATAATCTCACTTTCCCCCGGCTGATAAGCCTTTTATACTTCACAATTTAGTTTTGAAGGTTAAATAACATATTAACTAATTTTTAAAAAGTCTTAGTCATGTACTTACTCACAATTTGATTTAAAGTATAAAGGGGATGTTTCTGTTAAACTCTTCAAAATATGATCAGCAATTAGGTTTGATGCTCAAACTGGCATGGTGGCATGCCACCGTCATCCTGGTCATGGGGAGGCTGAGAAGAGGACTGTGAGTTGGAGGACAGTATGGGAATCATAATTATACCATAATGCAAAATAATATTTTTGGAAGGGCAGAGGACATATTCAGTGGTTTATTACTTGCCTCAAATGCTCTTGGATCCATTACTGAGTACTTATGAAAATAAAGAATAAATAATTCTGTATATAACAAATATCTTCTGTGTGTTTACAATGCAGATTATTCATATATGTTTATATCTTGCTTTCCATTAAATCTCTTTGTTTTCATCTGATTTTTCTCAATAATCTAGAGTACCAGTTTTCAAGTAATGTGTTTATGCATTGGTGAAAAATGAAGTTTGTGGGCTAGGTGGTAAGCAGCATTTTATGTTAATAGAATAAGCATAAAACAACAAATTCTAAAACAGAGAAGCCAAAAGATTTCTTTCTGAAAAAATATGCATATTGTTATAAATGGCTCATGGCGTAAGAGCATATCTTCTTGTTTTTGAGGAAAAGATGTCATTATGTAGCCCAGGCTGGCCTGAAACTCAAGACCATGCTGGCTTAAGCTTAAAAGCACCACCATATCTAACTTAAATGTGTTTCTTATATATATATATATATAAGTATATAAATAAATATATATATATAATATATATAATAAAACATATACAAAATATGGTAAAAAGCCTCTCTTAGAAAGAGTTCAGATGAAATGTGGCATAAATTTCTACCAAATAAAGTTTATTTTTACAACATTTTTTAACAGAATCATAAACTATAAAGCTTTTAGTTATCTATGCATCCATATACTCCTTTAAGAATGGCTTTTAAGAGATAGGAATGTAGCCCAGTGTGTAAAGTGCTTGAAGAGTATGTGTAAGACCCTGGGCTGGGTTAAATTCCCAATACCATAAGTATATGCCTACCTATAATCCTAGATTACTGAAAACAGAGTGGGGGGAATCATAACTTAAGACTTGAGACTTTGCTATATAGCAAGTTTATAGCCAGTGTGACCTATATACACCTCTATCTCAATAAAACAAAAGTTCTTTCACACAACTATATTTTATAAAAATCAATGAAGAAATGACTTCTGAGTACAATATAGATATTGTAGCTTGGTGGAAGTTTAATGGTGTTGTGCTAGCAATGCAATTGGATGGGTGAAGTAGTGTCCAATTAGACTCACTCCACACAGAAATAACCTGCTCCACTTAGATGACATTTAAAGGTCTTTCTTCATCACACAAAAGACAGAACACAACAACGTCATAGACAAAACAGCCTGTCACAAAGGCCAGCAGAACAGAGACAAGTGGTATCAAGTGGTAAGGGGCATTTAAGTCAACAAACTCTTCCTGGTTGTGCCTGATGACTTGGGATGAGGTCCAGAAGAGTCAGTGTGGTGTCACCAATGGAGGACATGGTAGTAGAGACCAAGATGCATTCTGTATAAGCTTTGCAGGTCTTTATGTGCAACTGACCAGAGTCAACCAGTTGTTGTCATTCTAATCTTTAGTTATTGTGAAAACATTTTAAAACATTATTTTTTTAATGCTCTCAGTTTTGTTTTTTTGTTTTTAAATCTCCCTTAGAATAAAGAAAGATCTGGACTCACACGAAATGCCATTTAAGTACTATGACAATTAATTAATTTTTTTTTATGCCCTGTTTGTACTCAGCCAGGTAAGCTGCCCCCTCTCCAATCCTGCTGTCAGGAGGCTTCTGCCTGACTGGGTGTGCTAGTCACTGAATATGTATATAAAGGCCCCACCAGACAAGAAGGTTTTCTGGTTCATCACCGCACTGCAGGATGCCATGAACGGGAAATCGCAAGCTAGAGCTTCCACTAAGCCCGTGACCAATTTAATACCCTATTACTGGAGTCATCTGAGCTAGAAAGACATTTGGTGACATCACTGGATACAACTGAAGTCAAAATTTGTGTGACATTTTTTTCCAAGTGTTACTTTTCACCAAAAGCGTTATTTTACAGAGTTTAGCCGCAGTGCAGCGCTTTAGGTCTAGAACTAAACCTCAGGAAATATAATGAGGTTGAAAAGAGAAGGAAAGTTAACAGCCAGCGCTTTAACAAAGGCTCATCCTCCCTCAGGCTCTAAAGAGGCAGTAACTGAGTTCAGTAACTGAAAATTAAATTAGGAGAAAATGCCACCTCTGCAGCTAGGGCTTCCTTCATCATTAATGATGATATTGGGGGGCGGGGTGGGGGTTGTGCCAGGCAGGGCGATGGAGAACATTTCAGAGGACCCAGGCAGCGGGAGCCTGTGCCCACCCACGCACGCCATGATGGAAGCTATCCTCAGTTTGCTGCCTCACCCAGCTTCCTTTTCTGCCCCAGACATTTCCCTCTGATGTTTTTCTTATTTTCTTCTTTTGGCTGAGTTTTCCTTTCATTCGCTCTTCTTTCTGCCTGTTTTCCTCTTGTCCTCCTCCACTTGCCTTTCATTTCCCCCTCGTTTTTCTTATTTACATCCTTACAGGAATAACTTATCTGATGTGTGGTTTCTCCCTGAACAGAGTTCGGGAGCAAACAGCTAAGAATTGATTCTCCGGGGCTAGAGACGCAGGAGGCTTTTGACTTTATCTGGTCACATCAAATGAACGGACCTGCTTTCGGAGGATCATGTAAGCACAATACGCGAAAGGGATGAGCGGGGAAGAAATCGTGAGCAATGGTCTGTTTATATTAAAGGCTGGACGGAAGGGACGGCAGGGAAAGAAAGCAAATTAGAATTTATCAAACCTCTCCCACTCTTGGAGTAAGCATTTCAACTCAGCACTCAAGGAGGTGGTTGATCTGGCCAAAACTCAGTTGTTGCTTCAATGGATATAAGATAGCACAGCTCCTTACTTCTAAATAGCTTGCTAAAGAACTGAACAATATGATATAGCTATAGAGAAATAAGAGCTGTTTCTATCATAATTTGATTATGCTGCATAGCACTATACATCGTTCTTTGTGGATCTAATTTTAGATGCAGTAATCTTTTGTCATGTTCTATAAATGGACAAAACCCTTCCACGAGCTCCAGATAGAGACAGTCAGCACTGGAAACCAAGCAAAAGCCTTAGTTCAGTTACTCTACAGAGATCTGCGTTAGAGTACATCAGTCTGCCTTTGCACAAAAGCTGGTGTCTGCTGCAAAGTCACCTCAACACCATGTGCACTCTCTAGGAGCCTAGTGACTCAAATGAGAGGAAATTCCTCCAATCACAAAACAGAAGGGACCACCCAAAGGTCTCTTAAATTTTTCTCCATGCCTTCGTGCTCCAAACTCCCAAGGTTTGGTTGTGGCTATCTGTGTCTGCCTCAGTCAGTTGCTGTATTGATCCTCTCAGAGGACAGCCAGGCTAGGCTCCAGTCTGCAGCAGTGCAGAGTATCATTAATAGTGTAAGCCGATGGTGCTTGACCATGGGCTGGGTCTCAAGTTGAGCTGGTTATTGGTCGATCATTCCTTGAGTCTCTGATCCATCTTTGCATTTCTTTTAGGCCGGATAAATTTTTGTTCAAAAGTTTTGTAAGTTGGTTGGTGTCCTTGTCTCTCCACTGGCGGTCCTGTCTGGCTACAGGAGGTGGCCTCTTCCGTGTCCCCAGTGTCTACCCCTTTGTTCTTCATAGTCTCACCTCCTCCAGCATGACCACGTTTCTTTTTAGAGGTCTCCCACTTAAGTCAGAACCACGGAGATTATTCTTGCTTTTGGTTACCACAAAAACCCAACTTATTTGGGACGTAACCCCCTAAGAGAAACACGCAACTGTTGCTCTAGTTCCTGGGTAAAAGCGAGTGTGGACTACAAAGTGCAGCTGCCCGCACTCCAACTGGGGCCATCCTTTGAAGCTCACCTTCACCAGAAACACACTTGAAAGGGAATTTTAGAGAATGCAGTTCACTATAGCCACGGTGACTAGTCACAAAGCCACCCTGGATACTAATAAAATCAGTTTCTCTCTTTGACCACAAAATAAACAGCTTCTCGTAGCAATGGTGAGGGTAGTCCGGGGCACTCTATACTGTCCTCCCGCCCTCCCCGCACCGGCGCTGCCCGGCAAGCATCATCCCTGCGTGGCTAATTGTCTCCCTTGTATCCACAGAGAAACTTTCCTCCCCCACACGTCTAGACCACGTCAGAAAGGCTAGTTATCAAGCTGTGACAAGGTTCTGAGAGAGAAGTATGCTGCCAACATTATTATTATAACCACAGTTGTACCTTTATTTTGGACAAAGGTTCTTTTATTTATTTATTTTTCCTTTTAAATGCCATCCAGCTCCTTCTGATTCCTTAGAGTTTCCCCACTGCCCCTGCTCTTTAGGCTTTGAATAACAGGAAAAGCTTTTTTTCAGAGCATCTTTTCCTCGCTGTTTCTTCTAAATTATACAGTTTTCAGGTTGCACACAGGATGGCCAGAACTTGTTAAGGAATTTGTTTTCTGTGTAGTCACAAAATAAATTCCCTAAATAGAGACACTTCAGGTGTTTCCCAGTAGCACAGTAACTAGTAAAGAAAGTTTTAATACATTTCTTCACCTCAAATTTAATGAAACACATTTTATTAAATTTAACAAATGTCTTTAAACACTGTAAGTTCCTAGGATCCAGACAGTTTAACATATGATCCACTCTCTTCCGAATGCTGAAGGTCATTAAGCAAGGCCCAGCTCCGGTGGTGGTTCCCAGCCCTGTACCAAAAGAGAACCGGAGGCTGCGGCCAGCCCTGGGCGCCCTGGAGCCCCCGCCCACAGCGATGGTCTTGTGGCCACTCCCACACAGTTGCGTGTGTGTGTGTGTGTGTGTGTGTGTGTGTGTGTGTGTGTGTGTGTGTGTGTCTCCTGCGACAGAGCCACTGCCTTGTTCTCATAGCTCGGCTTCTCAACTGCCACGATAAACTTCTTTTTATTTTTTTAATTTTTTATTCGATATAATTTATTTTTTTATTCGATATAATTTATTTACATTTCAAATGATTTCCCCTTTTCTAGCCCCCACTCCCCGAAAGTCCCGTAAGCCCCCTTCTCTTCCCCTGTCCTCCCACCGACCCCTTCCCACTTCCCCGTTCTGGTTTTGCCGAATACTGCTTCGCTGAGTCTTTCCAGAACCAGGGGCCACTCCTCCTTTCTTCTTGTACCTCATTTGATGTGTGGATTATGTTTTGGGTATTCCAGTTTTCTAGGTTAATATCCACTTATTAGTGAGTGCATACCATGATTCACCTTTTGAGTCAGGGCTACCTCACTTAGTATGATGTTCTAGCTCCATCCATTTGCCTAAGAATTTCATGAATTCATTGTTTCTAATGGCTGAATAGTACTCCATTGTGTAGATATACCACATTTTTTGCATCCACTCTTCTGTTGAGGGATACCTGGGTTCTTTCCAGCATCTGGCAATTATAAATAGGGCTGCTATGAGCATAGTAGAGCATGTATCCTTATTACATGGTGGGGAATCCTCTGGGTATATGCCCAGGAGTGGTATAGCAGGATCTTCTGGAAGTGAGGTGCCCAGTTTTCAGAGGAACCGACAGACTGATTTCCAGGGTGGTTGTACCAATTTGCAACCCCACCAGCAGTGGAGGAGTGTTCCTCTTTCTCCACACCCTCTCCAACACCTGCTGTCTCCTGAATTTTTAATCTTAGCCATTCTGACTAGTGTAAGATGAAATCTCAGGGTTGTTTTGATTTGCATTTCCCTAATGACTAATGAAGTTGAGCATTTTTTAAGATGCTTCTCTGCCATCCGAAGTTCTTCAGGTGAGAATTCTTTGTTTAACTCTGTACCCCATTTTTAATAGGGTTGTTTGGTTTTCTGGAGTCTAACTTCTTGAGTTCTTTATATATATTGGATATTAGCCCTCTATCTGATGTAGGATTGGTGAAGATCTTTTCCCAATTTGTTGGTTGCCGATTTGTCCTCTTGATGGTGTCCTTTGCCTTACAGAAACCTTGTAATTTTATGAGGTCCCGCTTGTCAATTCTTGCTCTTAGAGCATACGCTATTGGTGTTCTGTTCAGAAACTTTCTCCCTGTACCGATGTCCTCAAGGGTCTTCCCCAGTTTCTTTTCTATTAGCTTCAGAATGTCTGGCTTTATGTGGAGGTCCTTGATTCATTTGGATTTGAGCTTAGTACAAGGAGACAAGGATGGATCAATTCACATTCTTCTGCATGCTGACCTCCAGTTGAACCAGCACCATTTGTTGAAAAGGCTATCTTTTTTCCATTGGATGTTTTCAGCCTCTTTGTCGAGGATCAAGTGGCCATAGGTGTGTGGGTTCATTTCTGGATCTTCAATCCTGTTCCATTAATCCTCCTGCCTGTCACTGTACCAATACCATGCAGTTTTTAACACTATTGCTCTGTAGTATTGCTTGAGGTTGGGGATACTGATTCCCCCAGATTTTCTTTTGTTGCTGAGAATAGTTTTAGCTATCCTGGATTTTTTGTTGTTCCAGATGAATTTGATAATTGCTCTTTCTAACTCTGTGAAGAATTGAGTTGGGATTTTGATGGGTATTGCATTGAATCTGTATATTGCTTTTGGCAAAATGGCCATTTTAACTATATTGATTCAACTGATCCACGTGGAAACTGAACAATATTCTACTCAATGATACCTTGGTCAAGGAAGAAATAAAGAAAGAAATTAAAGACTTTTTTAGAACACAATGAAAATGAAAACACAACATACCCAAATCTATGGGACACAATGAAAGCAGTGCTAAGAGGAAAACTCATAGCACTGAGTGCCTCCAAAAAGAAAATGGAGAGAGCATACATTACCAGCTTAATGACACACCTGAAAGCCCTGGAACAAAAAGAAGCTAATTCACCCAGGAGGAGTAGAAGGCAGGAAATCATCAAACTCAGGGCCAAAATCAATCAAGTAGAAACAAAGAGAACCATACAAAAAATCAACAAAACCAGGAGCTGGTTCTTTGAGAAAATCAACAAGATAGATAAACCCTTAGCCAGACTGACCAAAGGGCACAGAGAAAGTATCCAAATTAACAAACTTCGAAATGAAAAGGGAGATATAGCAACGGAAACTGAGGAAATCCAAAAAAATCATCAGATCCTACTACAAGAGCCTGTACTCAACACAACTGGAGAATCTGGAGGAAATGGACAATTTCCTTGACAGATACCAAATACCAAAATTAAATCAGGACCAACTAGACCATCTAAACAGTCCCATAATGCCTAAAGAAATAGAAGGAGTCATAGAAAGTCTTCCAACCAAAAAAAGCACAGGACCAGATGGCTTCAGTGCAGAATTCTACCAGACCTTCAAAGAAGAGTTAACACCAATACTCTTCAAACTATTCCACAAAATAGAAACAGAAGGAACACTACCCAATTCCTTCTACGAAGCCACAATTACGCTGATACCAAAGCCACACAAAGATCTAACAAAGAAAGAGAACTTCAGACCAATTTCCCTTATGAACATCGATGCAAAAATACTCAATAAAATTCATGCCAACCAAATCCAAGAACACATCAAAACGATCATCCACCATGATCAAGTAGGCTTTATCCTGGGAATGCAGGGTTGGTTCAATATACGGAAATCCATCAATGCAATCCACTACATAAACAAACTCAAAGAACAAAACCACATGGTCATTTCATTGGATGCTGAAAAAGCATTTGACAAAATTCAGCATCCTTTCATGCTTAAAGTCTTGGAGAGAACAGGAATTCAAGGCCCATACCTAAACATAGTAAAAGCAATATACAGCAAACCGGTAGCCAGCATCAAACTAAATGGAGAGAAACTTGAAGCAGTCCCACTGAAATCAGGGACCAGACAAGGCTGCCCCCTTTCTCCTTTTCAATATTGTAATTGAGGTACTAGCTTGGGCAATTCGACAACATAAGGAGGTCAAAGGGATACAAATTGGAAAGGAAGAAGTCAAACTATCATTATTTGCAGACGACATGATAGTCTACCTAAGTGACCCAAAAAACTCCACTAGAGAGCTCCTACAGCTGATAAACAACTTCAGCAAAGTGGCAGGTTATAAAATCAACACAAGCAAATCAGTGGCCTTCCTATACTCAAAGGATAAGCAGGCTGAGAAAGAAATTAGGGAACTGACCCCCTTCACAATAGCCACAAACAGTATAAAGTATCTTGGGGTGACTCTTACCAAACATGTGAAAGATCTGTATAACAAGAACTTCAAGACTCTGAAGAAGGAAATGGAAGAAGACACAATAAACTCCTAACTGACCCACTGCTCCAACTTTCATATCTATAAAGACAGGATTTTGACTCCCTCTTTGCCAGGCTAGCCATGAGTTATCCACATCTTCTGAGTATAAACTGTGTGCTCAGTGCAGGTTTTTATGGATACATCTCCCCACAAATAGCCACCATTATTAAACCTTCTTAACTTTTTCTGCTCAAAAAATCAGCCTTTTCCCCCTCACTCGCTGATATACTTCTGAAACACTGCGCTTACAAGTCGGTCTCACAGTGGCTGCTGACTGTCTCAAGGGCCTGTGAATGCGATGCACAGTAGAGATCTACTGGGGTTGACAGTGTAGGACTTACCAGGTAGGACTGTGAAATATTGTATGTGATAATTATTAATGTGTGGGCTTTTCTCTTATGTCTTGATTTTAAAACCATAAAGGTAATAGAAGAGCCTAATGCTTCTGTGTTCATGAAGCCCTTTACTCTTAATAAAGCAATCATGGGAATTGATCAGAATATAATTCATATTATACAAGGCTCTCCCATGAGTACCTTTTACTTTTTTTTTTGAGGGAAGGTAAAGAAGTTTGTGTGTGTGTGTGTGTGTGTGTGTGTGTGTGTGTGTGTGTGCGGGCGCATGTGCATTGTGCCTGTGCATCTTTGCTCTTTTGCTCAAGATGACCTTCAATTTCACAACTGTTCTGCCTCAGTCCCACAAACAGCTGGATAACAAGTGTACACACCCTACCTTGTTCTCTTGGACATTTTTAAACAGTTTGTGGTGGTTTAAAGAAATGTCTCCACACTCTCGTGTATTTGGACACCTTGTCCCCAGCTGGAAGCACCTTTTGGAGAGGTTGTAGGACTTTCAGGACATGGAAAGTTGTCGAGGAACTAGATCACTAGGGATGGGATTTGAGATGTTGTAGCTCACCCCACTTTCAGTTTGCTCCCTGTTGTCTTGGGCAGTTGGGATGTGATGTTCCAGCTCCCTGCGTTGGCCATCTGCTGCCACATCACCCCCACCACTATTGACTTTCTTCTGGAACTAAATATGAAAGCCAACGCTTTCTCCTGATGGTGGCTTTTGTCATGGCATTTTTATCACTGCATAAGAAAATAACTGCAGCACACCGTCAAACCAGAACTTGTTTTAAGATTAAGGAATGTAATATGAATTTGATTATCTGTAGTATATCTATACAATCACATGTGAATGGTCCTTTTAGTTTTCACATCATAGAGTATGAAACAAGAAATAAGCAAATGATCACAACTAATGATGAGAACCCACAGAAATGTGGGTGCTTCGCTCTATCCTGAAAGGATAGAAAAATTATAAAAACCAAACTCCAGATGGCTCCTGAGGAACAGTCAGGATGAACTCAGCAGGTGGGTCGGGGAGAGAAACCCTACTGGCAAGCAGGGTTCACACATAACAACACAGTGCATTGAAAGAATGAAGGGATTTCCATCTTGTTAGCATGTAGGTTGGGTCAGGAAGCAATGGTGAACAGGCTTCCTGAACAGGGCAAGGAACAGAGTTAGAAAACCTCTGGACTTCAAATAAAATGTATTTGGAAATCTATAAAATGCCATGATTGCCAAGGGAACAGAAAAGAAAATGTAACACAAGATATTTCCAACATTTCTGTCCCACGTGGGACCCTCTCTGAAGCCTAATTAGGTCTTAGGATGGAGGTAATAGTCCACTGTCTCTGCTCAACCCCTGCTCCTTCTGCCAATCCTGTTTTCTCCCCTTCTTTTCTACAGATGTTAATTTGCAGCTGGATCTTTGTCCAAGAGAAGCCAGCCTGTAACATGGGAATCAAGAGGGACATGAAGTAACAAACCACAGAAATGAGTTATAATTTAAATCGGGATGAGGTAATCTCAGTGAATTCTATGTGCAGACTGGTTCTTGGTTGAATGTTATACAACTCGTCCAAATAAGCCACATCATGGATGTCATGTCTTGAGGATCAAACAGTGGGTTTCATTTATGCAGACATTCAGGATGCAATTGTCTAAAAGAGCACAGAAGAGTCAGGCTAGAATTTATTGTTCAGACTATAGATTAGGGGCCAATGAATTAGCAGATTATAAAAACATGTGAGGCAAGAGAAGAAAATTGAGATTATTGGATTTCTGGACAGCAGCCTCAATTTCCAATATACCAGGTATGGTGGTGCTTCACTGTTCTCTTGATGACCATCTTTTCTTTGATATAAGCATCCCTGTTGGATTACAAAGTCACTGAAAGAAAAATCTAGGTTTACTCATCTTTCTACCTTTAAACAATGAAGAAAGGGATGAATAAAATAGTGTTGAGGAAAATCAAATGGGCAGAGTTAGCATTCCAGTTCCAAAGTTGCTCAGGGCCTCCATTTCTATCAAGTGGGATGTGGGAAGTCTGAAGACTTAGGGCTTGGGAAGTACTAAGTGTTCTGATACTCAGCTCATTTTAGATGGGTTTTAAATTTTTAAGTTAGATTTATTTACTTATTACTTTTTGTGTGAGAAAGAGAGGGTGGCCATGGGCTATATCATGTGTGCAGAGGTCAAAAGAGATATTTTAGGAGTCAGTTTCCTCCTTCTACCTTGTAGGTCCCAAGGGTCACACTCAGTCCGCCAGTCTCAGTGACAAGCACCTGTGTGTAAAGTTTTCAGATGATGGTAAGATTTGGTGTAAAGGCTTTTTTCCTTTATTTTAACCTGGCTCTTTATAAAGTCTTCTTTTTCTTTGAAAGGAACTACTGTTGAACAGTAGTTTCAAGTGACTCTCTCAGTGATGTGTAAGGATCCTCACAGCCAGAAAAACTTCTCAGAGGATAAGCAACAGAACCCAATAGCAGCTTATGGATTTCTCATTGTCCTTACTCATGCATAAAACAAGTTGGACCTCTTGTGCAGGTATTATTTCCAATGGTAACAAGTCTTTAAAAAGTCCTGCCAGTCCCAAACTCACCTTAGATTAAGTTCTCTGAATGGCTGCCTTAGTGAAGCTGTGCCAACTGTGCTGTACTCATGTCCAAAACACCTCTGCAATTCTATGGCTACACACTATCCGATTTAGAATGCACTCAGTCCCCAATCTCCCCAACAAGTATTATGCCAGTGCAATTTGATGTCTAGACTTCCTGTTTCAGTCAGGAGATTAACTGGCTTATGGTAACCCAAAGGGTAACCTTTGAATCTTATCCAAGAAGTCAACAGTTCTCAGGTTGGCCCCTTTCAGATCAAGCCATCAACCATGTGCCTAATCCCACTATCATAGCAGAATTACAGAATGGAACTTTTTCCAAGCAATTTCAGACATTGTTTTAAATATCATCGTGCAAAAAGGCATTGAAAAGACTAAATAGTGGTTAATGTTTTTAAAACAAATATTATGCCCTATAGAAACATCACATTTTTTACATATAATGAAAATTTGTGTATATACAATAAGTTTTGGAATAATGATTTACAAAATGTTAACCTCTTCTTCAGCTGATGCAATAGCTCACTCAGCTGGGTAAAACATTTATTGTCCAAAACTGTAAAACTTAGTTTGATCCCTGAAATCTCACTTCATCAAGTGTATCCAAACTCAGGCACACAGACACGAAGACACACACACACACATACCACCACCACCACCTCCACCACCACCACCAACGACGACGACGACGACGATGATAATTTAAAGCTAACCTGTTCTAGAAACCCTTCCCTTTTTTCTAGAAAATATTTCCCTCTTCTGCCATTTATTACATTCTTCAAGGTCATTTTTCTTTCTTGAGTGGGTCAACATGATTTCATTACCCCACAAAATATTCAAAATATTAAACAGTAAACTTCAGTACTGGAAACCTATTACTTGCCTCTACTCAGGAAAAGCAATTGTTTTCTTATGTGTTTTTTCTGTGTAGCTCTGGCTGTGTTCAAATTCAATATCCTTCTGCCTCAGCCTCCTGAGCATTGGAATAATAGTATGCACCCAACACCCAACTTTGTTCAGAGTTCTTTAGCCATTTTGAAGAATTTCTATGAGCTCTCAAGTTTTAACTTTACCACTGCACAATGGCTGAATGTGCACAAATCCACACTAGTACATATTCTCAGAACAACCTTACTTATGTTAGAATACACTAATCCTTGTTTTAAAACCAATAGAGGAAAGAACCTAAAATAGCTGAAAAGAACCTAAGATAATTTTATGTTCCTTACAATATTTCCAATATTTGAAACTGGTTGGATAGGAACTCTCTCAGATAGCTCCAAAAAAAGTCAGTCAGCTACAATGGGGCATGGCTGCAATTCCAGCACCCGGGAGGCTGAGTGAGATAGCTGAAGCACAAGGTGGAAGTGGGGGTGGGGCTACACAATGAGATGCCTTCTCAAAAACAAGTGGATATCTAAGCACATATTTGACTAACAGTCTGTTCTCTGTACGATAGTTCTTGTTCAGACTGCAATCACCTGAGACAAATATTGATACAGGCTCTGGACAACACTGACGTAGATGTGTGATGATTCCCAAATATATATCTGAACACTAACCCGTTATCTACTGTCCTAATAGCTCTGTTCTTTGTTATAAGCTAGACAATGCTATATACAGATGTTTTCCATGTGTGCACAATAAAGCATATACAACAGAAAAGAATAATCTTGCATTTGCAGGGTGTTGCATAACTAAGCTTCTTAATTAAGATTACATTGTCTAGTCTATCTTCCATTGCATCAGTGGATCACAGTGATAGCTTTGGTCTTTGACATTTTGTATACAAATCACAGATTGTATGATTGAAGCCTCAGACATCATGTAGGAGAAAAACAGCTTATCAGGCCTGAGAAACACAGCAGACACAAATGCTGAGCCCTCCGCTTTGAAGAGTCCGTGTAACATAAGGACACAAGCACGGAAAGCTAAGTATAAACTGTGACTCAGCTGAGCTCGTGTGAGCAACAGCACGGCGGTAACAGTGTTGAAATATTAACATTTAAGACCAAGAGGAAAATGTTCTTCTTTCCTTGTGCCAAACATTTGCATGTCAGAAAATGTCAAAAGTATACATGCTCTGTTTTCATTTACTCCACAGCTTAGGAGAGGCCATGGGGTGATCACAAGGCTACTTAGTGTCTGGAGAGGCTCAGGCAGAAGTCTGAGACTGGCTGGGGCAAAGCGGAGGAGTGTCTGAAAACCCATGCATGGCCCCCGCATCTGAAGGCTAGCCATTTGAAAAGACAGGCGCTCACCAAAGGCTTATGCTTGCCGATCTGCAGAGATTGGACTGGTGGCCATGCACCTGCTTGGTGAGTTTCGCCTCCTCTTTAGAGAAGTGGCACTCCAGGAAGTCGTGGGGGTGGGGGGTGGGTACCAGTTCATCAAAATCCAGAAGAGCCTGGTTCTGTTCCTTCTACAGGGCTAGCACGGTTTCCATGGCATCCTAAGTTTTAACACAGCCATTTTATTTATTTATTTATTTTTACATTTTTTATTCGATATATTTTTATTTACATTTCAAATGATTTCCCCTTTTCTGCCCCAGACTCTCCGAAAGTCCCATCAGCCCCCTTCCCTCCCCCTGTTCTCCCACCCACCCCTTCCCACTTCCCTGTTCTGGTTTTGCCCTATACTGCTACACTGAGTCTTTCCAGAACGAGGGGCCACTCCTCCATTCTTCTTGTACCTCATTTGATGTGTGGATTATGTTTTGGGTATTCCAGTTTTCTAGGCTAATATCCATTTGTTAGTGAGTGCATACCATGATTCATCTTTTGAGACTGGGTTACCTCACTTAGTATGATGTTTTCCAGCTCCATCCATTTGTCTAAGAATTTCATGAATTCATTGTTTCCAATGGCTGAATAGTACTCCATTGTGTATATATACCACATTTTTTGCATCCATTCTTCTGTTGAGGGATACCTGGGTTCTTTCCAGCTTCTGGCCCTTACACCAGTCAGAATGGCTAAGATTAAAAACTCAGGAGACAGCAGGTATTGGCGAGGATGTGGAGAAAGAGGAACACTCCTTCATTGTTGGTGGGGTTGCAAATTGGTACAATCACTCTGGAAATCAGTCTGGCGATTCCTCAGAAAACTGGGCACCTCACTTCCTGAAGATCCTGCTATACCACTCCTGCACATATACCCAGAAGATTCCCCAGCATGTAATAAGGATGCATGTTCCATTATGTTCAAAGCAGCCCTATTTATAATTACCACAGCCATCTTGAGAAAGCATCTGCATGTCTGGACAGTGCAGCCATGGGACTATTTTTGTGTCTTCAGTAGACACGGACTGCTTCCGTGCTTCTAATTTGACAGCTCGGGAAACAAGTAGCCCACAGCAGAGCTACGTGGCTCAGGAAAACGGTAAATGTAGGAAGCCCACAGGTGCACCTTGCCTAGGAAACTGGCAGCAGCCTCTACCCAGTGGGAGTACTCTGAGAAATCTGGGAAGCCATAGCAGGTTAGCAATATGAGGCAAAGGGAAAAATGAGACTGGCTGGTCCTGAAGTCTGAGATTATAAGAAGATAATCTTGGAGGCCAGGGCAGGAAAAACTGGAAGGAAGTTTTAAGTTTAAAGGAGAAAGTCCTGGGATGGACATGTTCCATCCAAACACTGCTGAAGCAAAAGGAGTGGATTTAGGGGCCTTGTGCATGCTACCCAGAGATAACTTTAGATAAACATGCAGCATTACCTGATGTACTTGTTCTATAAACCAAACTACTAAATCTAAAGCTCAGTTCTGAATAAAAATGTTATGATGATTCTTAATTACAGTTAGTGTGCTTTGATCCCTCACTCTTTACAACTGTTATACCAAGACCTCAGATACACTGTTTCCATGCTCCCGACACATTCTTATCAGTGCTCTCAGGATAACTGCTGTTCTTTACATCCCCACTTTAAAGAGAAAAAAGAGAGAGAAATCCCATCTTAAATATGTTCCAGTCCCAAATGGTATTGTCACTGTGATACTCCTAATGTCCAATGTTACTAAATTCAAAAATTTATAAAATTATACAATATGGCTCCTACTCAAACATCAAGAAACCTATAATCCACCCATCAGCTTGTAATGCTGCTTTATGGGACGTTACCGGGGCTCACTATAGGGCTTTATGGACTCAAAAACGGAAAGCTGACTGCAGCAATTAGCTGCTCAGAATAAAAGCCAGGCTGGAAAGTCCTTCTTGGCATTGAATTTCAAATGTTCCACTTTGAATGAAACAGATGTTGAACTTTAGATTAGTTCAATCTCCCCTAGATTTATCCTGTGCACACAGTCAGATAACACTAACATGGGCACTGACGTTACTTTCTCTTTAGGGACACCTTTCCCCAGTCCAGATTCATCTGCAATTTAAACGAGGTCTTTTCAAAGAAATAGGAGACTTTAGTTAAAAGCAGAAGAATTAGTTCAGTGGGTCTGAGCAATGGTCCATCCAATATTCTGTCTATTCTAGGGGCATAAAGGGGCATGTCATGTGAAATTCAAAAGATTAGAAATGTTCTGAAGACTTCATGACATTTCCTGTCATCTGTGAATTTAGATTAACCTTTCTTAAGGTCTGTATTTTAGGTTTTCACGATACAAAGTGCTACTAATACACCACCCTTTGAGTAAACTAATGTAGGAAACACCTTGGATTTGTAGATTCAAGAGGTGTTATCACAAATATCTATAGTATTATCTGAGATGGTTCAGATGTCTTTCTTTCGTTCATTCTTTCATTCTTTCTTTTTGTCTCATTTAGATTGCGTCCAAGTCAACCAGCCTCACCCTACAACCCCTATTCTCAGTAAAAGGCGGTATTAGCAAATGATTACTAAATATATAAGTATCAAGCTAACTAACACTTTTTCAAAAAAAAAAAAAGGACTGTTGAGTATAATTTTCTTTTATAAATGTATCAGCTTTAAAGCCTGGTGGCAGTGCTGATTTGTCACTCTAGCACACAGAAAGCAGGGGCAGTTAGATTGCTGTAAGTCCCAGGACAAGCTGGTGGACATAAAAGGTTCAGGCTAGATAGGACTCTAGAGGGAAAACCTGCCTCAACTGGAAAAATTCAAATACAGAATAAGCAAACCTAGTTTAGGAAGTCAGGAGCTACAGGGCATGTGCTGTGTAGAATGCAATATCCTTAACATGACAGAGTATAATCTGAAGGTGCACAGCGGCTGGGACGTGGATGCCCACGAAGAGTGCATTCTAATCATGCACATGTATCACCTGAGCTACTTGATGACTCTAAGTCACAACTTCCGTTTGTTTTATGACATTTATGTCAAACAAAACCTTTAAATCCGTGTGGAAAATTGGAATATATCATTATGCCAGCAACTGTGGACATCTTCTGAAAATGTTTTACTCAAAGTCCTGCTTGGAGATCTGCTGCCTCTCCACCATACCCTCAGAAGTGGATGGCTCAGGGTCTGAGAGGTCCAGCCTGCTTCTGGAAAGGCTGGACAAGGGTTATTTTGTTTTTGTTTGGGGAGGTTGTAGAAAGACATTTGTTTTTCAAAAGACTACAGGAGCAAGAAGGCGTCTAAGTGTACTGTTCATTTTCACACACCTGAGAACACCAATAGGTTTTTAAGTGCATATGAGCATTTAATGAAAGTTTAGAAAGTTTGACAGTGAGTCCTTGACTAGTACTGATCTATTTTCACACTGTCATTTTATTAAAACCTTTCTTTATGGCTCAGAACAGAAATATATAAGCAATGCTTCAAAACATTTGTAACAGCTCTATAAAGAATTCATGTGTATGCAGAAGCAAAACTTACTAATGAGAAAATTCTTTTTAAAAAGAAAACTCAGCGGGGCAGTGGTGGTGCACGCCTGTAATCCCAGCACTTGTGAGGCAGAGGCAGGCAGATTTCTGAGTTCAAGGCCAGCCTGGTCTATAGAGTGAGTTCCAGGATAGCCAGGGCTACACAGAGAAATCCTGTCTTAGAAAACAAAAACAAAAACAAACAGACAAACAAAAAAAAATCAAAAACATCCAAAAAATCTCTTTTTTAACTTAATTTTATTTTTTTACATATTCACTTTACATCCCACTCACTGCCTCACATCCCACAATCCTCCCCCCATCATACCTCCCTTTCTTCTTTGAGTGGGTGGGGTCCCCCTGGGCTTATTCCTGCACCCAGGCACTTCGAGTCTTTGTAAGGTTAGGTGCATCCTCTCCCACTGAGGCCTGACAAGACAGCCCACATCCCACAAGCTAGCAGAACACATCCCACAGACAGGCACCAGCGTTAGGAATAGCCCCTGTTACAGTTGTTCAGGACCCACATGGAGACCAGGCTGAGCATCTGCTACGTATGTGCAGGTAGGACTAGGTCTAGCCCATGTATGTGCTTTGGTTGGAAGTTCAGTCTCTGAGAACCCCATGGGTCCAGGTTAGCTGACTCTGTTGGTCTTCCTGTGGGGTTCCTATCCCCTGCACGGCCAGCAATCCTTCCTCCTATTCCTCCATAAGAGTCCCAACCTCTATCCACTGTTTGCCTGTGGGTGTCTGCATCTCTCTGAGTCAGCTTCTGGGTAGAGCCTCTCAGAGGACTACATGCTTCTGTCTGCAAGCATAACACAGTATCATTAATCGTGTTAAAAACGGGTGCTTGCCCAGAGGCAGATACGCATATCTTGTATGGTGTCTGTCAATTGGTGGCATAAACTTTGACAGCAAATAAGAATCACACAGCTTTACTCTAAAGTACTCAGTAGTTTGTTGCATGAATTTTTTTATACTATACTCACTTAATATTTTCATTAATAACAGTCACCAAGACCATAGGAGCAAAAAGCAATACAACATCATTTCTTTTTATTTCAGTAATTGAAAAAAGTAAGATAGGTCACTGATTTTAATTTAATGCTGATTTTTTAAATGGCAAAATTATCCCTGTAAACATGCTAGAAGATACTCTGACATTTGTAGCTTTATTGGTGTGACACTGTACTTTCAAGTAATTGAATAGTTCCAGTTGCACCAAAAAGATAATATCCTTAGTAGAGACTCATCAAACTGGACAGTAGTTTATCACTTACCATCCAGGAAACCTATACCTGCAACACATGTTGTTAGACTATGGTTAGGAAACCTATACCTGCAACACATGTTGTTAGTCTATGGTAATGATATGTCTGAAATTTCCTACTCAGTTCCTCTATAACAGCATTTGGTTATCCTATGTTGACTTTGATAGTTTTAGAGGTACTTTAATTTGTGATTTGAATACAAGACACTGAAAAACTGCTTATCTTCTAGGGACCTGATTTTTTGTTCAGAAGTGATGGCTTTTTCATTCTAACATGGCAGAAAGAATAGGACAGTATCTAGGCTAGTTTCATGAAGGCCATAATGTCACCCACAGCCATTAATATCTTTAGTCATTTTCCCTAAACGTTCACCATTTGTGTAGACAAACACAACACAAATCAGTACAGATGATATGTGTACTGGCTAGTTTTGTGTGACAACTTGACACAGGCTAGAGTTATCACAGAGAAAGAAGCTTCAGTTTGGGAAGTGCCTCCATGAGATCCAGCTGTGGGTCATTTTCTCAATTAGTGATCAAGTGGGTAGGGCCCCTTGTGGGTGGTACCACCTTTGGGGTGGTGCTCTTGGGTTCTATAAGAGAGCAGGCTGAGCAAGCCAGGGGAAGCAAGCCAGTAAGAAACATCCCTCCATGGCCTCTGCATCAGCTCCTGCTTCCTGACCTGCTTGAGTTCCAGTCCTGACTTCCTTTAGTGATGAACTGCAACGTGGGAAGTATAAGCTCAATAAACCCTTTCATCCCCAACTTGCTTCTTGGTCATGATGTTTGTGCAGGAATAGAAACCCTGACTAAGACAATATGGTAATATTAAAAATGCAAAAATTCAATCCTTCCAATTTTAAATGAATAATTTAAAATAAAATAATTCACTACAGTGAGAATTTCTCTTTGTAGGAACTGGATTCATCATCATAAGTCAATGTCCTTGTATATATTGTGTCTTAGTCAAACTAGGGAGCTATAATGAAATTCCATAGACTTGCTGGTTTATAAATAAAAGAATGTATTTCTCACTGCTCCAGAATACAAGACCAAATCATAAGTCGGTTATGTGTGTGTGGAGTGTCTGTGTGCTTATGGTTGTCATCCTGCTTTTCCCCACACAGTGCAATGGGAAAAGGCAAGGGAACACTCTGGGGTGCCTTATTCTTCTTTTATTGAAAATAGATTCATCCTCACAGCACCAGGCAGGCAGAAGACATCCAGGCTGAACCTGCCCCACTGTAGTGGGCGCCACTATGATGAATGAATCTGAGACAGAGAGGGCCAGCAGGATAGTGTTCAGCAGCTTCTCTCCCCTTTATTTGATATTGGTTAAAGGCTAGATGTAAATTGCCTTTATTATATTTAGGTATGTCCTTTGTATTCCTAATCTCTCCAGGACTTTTATCATGAAAGGGCATTGCAATTGTCAAAAAAAAACTTTTCTATATCTAATAAGATGATTGTGGGCTTTTCTCTCAGTTTGTTTATATGATGGATATGTTTAGTGATTTTTGTGTATTGTACCATCCCTGCATCTATGGAATAAAGTCTACATAATCGTGGTGGATGATCATTTTGAATTCACTTTGAAAGTATTTTACTGAGTATTTTTTCGCATCTATCCTCATAAGGGAAATTGGTCTGTAATTCTCTTTCTTTGTTGAATCTTTATGTGGTTTGCATAACAGAGAAACTATAGTCTCATAAAATAAATTGAGCAATGTTCCTTCTGTTTCTATTTTGTAGATTAATTTGAGGAATACTGGTATTACCTTATCTTTAAAAGATGCTAAAATCATCTGGCCATTGCCCTTTTTAGACTGAGGGACTTTAAATGACAGCTTCTAGTCCCTAGGTGGTTACAGGTCTAATTAAATTACTTATCTGATCTTGATTTAACTTTGGTAAGTGACACATATCAAAAAAGTTATTCATTACTCTTAGATTTTCCAATTTGGTGCAATACAGGGTTTTAAAGTATGTCCTTACAAAATATGTCCTTTTCTGGACTTCATTTGTTTCTCTTATTATGACCCCCTTTTTTGATTCTCATTTTGTCGGATATTCTCTCTGCCTTTTATTCAATTTAGATAATTTGTTTAATTTGTTGATTTTTTCAAAGAACCAACTTCTCTTTTCATTGATTCTTTTCATTGTTCTCTTTGTTTTTATTTTATTGATTAGTCCTGAGTGTGATTATTTCTTGCCATCTTCTTGTCTTGAGTGGGACTTCTTCTTTTCATTCTTTCTTTTGAGATTTCATGCATGTTATTAACTTGCATTTATAAGCTTGCTCCAGTTTTTTACGGAGGCCCTTACTGCTCTGAACTTTTCTCTTAGCCTGCTTGCACTAGGTACCATTAAGGTAGGGTATGTTATATATTCATTTTCATTGAATTCTAGAAAGTCTTTAATTTCTTTCTTTATCTCTGTCTCTTTTTCATTTAATAGAGTAGTTCAGTTTTTATGAGTTTGTAAGCTTTCTGCTGTTTCTGTTATTGATGGTATTTAGGTTTAATCTATGGTGGTCTGATAGGTTGCAAGAGATATTTCAATTTTTTCTATTTGTTGAAATTGGCTTTGTGACAGAGTATGTGGCCAATTTTGGAGAATGTGCTATGAGGTGATGAGAAAATATATATTTGTGTGTGTGTGTGTGTGTGTGTGTGTGTGTGTTATGTTCTATACATATCTGTTAGGTCTATTGACTTTATCACATATGGTGGTTCCAGTATTTCTGTGTTTAGTTTTTGTCTCGGTAACCTATCCATTGTTAAGAATATGGTATTGGAGTCTTCTACTGTCAGGGTATGACTGTCAATATGTGATTTAAGTTATAGCAGTGTTGCTTTGACAAATTTGGGGGCCAGGGTGTTTAAAGCACAAATGTTAAGTATTTAAATGTCACCTTGTTAGAGTTTTTCTTCATGTTAGTCTGTTAAAATGTTGACTTCTCAACGTACTAGAGATCAGTAGAGTAATCCTCAGACCTATCCCTTATCTGAACATGCATTTGGATTTCATTGGTAGTAGAAACCAGAAAGTATTCTTCAGACTTATCTCTTATCTGGACATGCATTTGGATTTCATTAGTGGTAGAGACCAGTAAACTATTCTTCAGATCTATCTCTTATCAGCCATGAAGTTAGGCTTAATTGGTGTTGTCTTGAACTTAGATGTGGTCACATCTCAAATTGTTGTAGCAAGTTTAATGTGAGGAAGTATGAGTTTTAACTGTGCCCAGAGAAACTTCTATAGTACCATTTCCCACATTCGTTCATCATGATAGGTCCATGCATGTATTTCTGAGATCTGCTTCTTCAGAACCTCAGGATTTCCAGGTCCCGTTGCACACCGGTCTGGAAGGTTGAATTGAACCCAAAACAAGTGGGGTTTAGAGTATCCTGGTCTGTTAGTAGGTGCTAGGGGCACAGGAGGGGTAGTTCTCCAGGGATTTTAGTGTTATATTTCTATTAGAAGGTATTCAATGAAATAGCTCCCTTAATCGATATTCAGTGAAACAGTTGTGTGCATACTGTTTATTCATAGTGGAGAAGGGCTATATATGAACCTTGGAGGGGAGAGAGTCCTGTGTTCAGAGGTGAGGCTGCCACCATTTTTGCTCCTGTGCCTAAGCAGCCAGCTCAGCCAGGTAGACAGGGAAACCAGAGTGAAAGATCTCTTGGGACACTGCTCACCAGGGCTCCACCTGAACCCAGGAGCTGGGCAGCCCCACAGCTGTCTGGGCACCTATCCTGCCAGGGAGCATCTGACCTGCAGGGAGTTCCACCATTAGAGGGAGTCCTGCATTCAGAGGTGACGCTGCCACCATCTTTGCTCCTGTGACAGTGGGGAGGGGCAGACTGGTAGGCAGGGATCACCAGAGTAGAGGATCACTTAGCACACACCCCCTCCAGGACTCCTCCTTCCTCCAGGAGCAAAGCAGCACCACAGCAATCTGTGCTAGGAGAAAGCAGATCACCGAGGATTGCTGAGATAGGCTTGTAGGCAAACAAGAGGGGCAAGCACCATCCAGTGAGAGCAGGACCAACTAACACCAGAGATAACCAGATGACGAAAGGCAAACATAGGAATGCTGCTAAAAGAAATCAAGGCGATATAGCATCACCCAAACCCAATTCTCCCACAACAGCAAGTCTTGGATACTCCAGCACACAGGAAAGCAAGACATGGATTTAAAATCACAGCTCATGATGCTGATGGAGGGCTTCATGTAGGGGTTCAAGAATGACATAAATACCTCCCTTAAAGAAATACAGGAGAACACAAGTAAACAGGGAGAGGCCCTTGAAGAACTAAAGAAAAACAAAAAAACAGGAGAAGGAATTGAACAAAGCCATCCAGAATCTAAAGAAAGGTAGAAACATTAATCACAAAGGGAGACTATTTAGGACATAGAAAACCTAGGAAAGAAAACAGGAGTCATAGATTTAAATAACAACAACAGAATACAAGAGATGGAAGAAATAATCTCAGATGCAGAAGATACCATAGAAAGCATTGATACAACAGTTAAAGAAAATAAAAAAATGCAAAAAGGTCCTGATCCAAAACATCCAGGAAATCCAGGACAAAATGAGAAGACCAACCTAAAGATTATAGGTATAGAAGAGAGTGAAGATTTCCATCTTAAAGGGCCAGTAAATGTCTTCAACAATATTATAGAAGAAATGTTCCCTAACCTAAAGAAAGAGATGCCCATGAACATACAAGAAGCCTACAGAACTCCAAATAGACCAGAAAAGAAATTCCTCTTGTCACATAATAATTAAAATGCCAAATGTACTAAACAAAGAAATAATATTAAAAGCAGTAAGGGAAAAAGGTCAAGTAACATATAAAGGTAGACGTATCAGAATTACACAGGACTTCTCACCAGAGACTATGAAAGCCAAAAGAGCCTGGGCAGATGTCATACAGACCCTAAGGGAACACAAATGCCAACCCAGACTGCTATGCCCAGCAAATCTCTCAATTACCATAGATGGAGAAACCAAGGTTTTTCATGACAAAAACAAATTTACACAGTATCTTTAAACAAATCCAGGCCTTCAAAGGATAATAAATGGAAAACACCAACAAAAGGAGGGAAACTACACACTAGAAAAAGCAAGAAATTAATCTTCTTTCAACAAATCCAAAAGAAGATAACCACGCAAACATAACAATTACAGCAAAAAATAGCAGGAAGCAACACTCACTATTCTATAATATCTCTTACCATCAATGGACTCAATTCCCCAATAAAAAGACATAGACTAACAAACTGGATACATAAACAAGACAATATTTTGCTTCATACAGGAAGCACATCTCAGTGTCAAAGACAAAGACTACCTTACAGTAAAAGACTGGAAACCAGTTTTCCAAGCAAATGGTCCCAGGAAACAAGCTGAAGTAGCCATTCTAATATCCAATAAAATAGACTTTCAACCAAAAGTCAACAAAAAAGACACAGAAGGACACTTTATACTCATCAAAGGAAAATCTACCAGGAAGACCTACCTCTCAATTCTGAACATCTATGTTCCAAATACAAGGGCACCTGCATTTGTAAAGGAAACTTTACTAAAGCTTAAAGCATACATCGCATCCCACACAATAAGTATGGGTGACTTAAACACCCCATTCTCATCAATGGACAGATCAGGGAAACAAACTAAACAGAGACAAAGTGAAATTAACAGGCATTTTGAACCAAATGGATTTAATCGATATCTATAGAACATTTCATTCTTTTTTAAATTGGTTGTTTTATTTATTTACATTTCAAATGTTATCCCCTTACCCAGTTTCCCCTCCAGAAACCCCCTATATCATCGCTTCGCCCTGCTTCTATGAGTGTGTTCCCTCACACACAACCCATCCTACCTCCCGACCCTGACAAACCCCTACATTGGGGCATCTAGCTTTCACAGGACCAAGGGCCTCTCTTCCCACTGATGCCTGACAAGGCCATCCTCTGCTACATAAGAACATTTAATTCTAAATCAAAAGCATCTCCAAAACTGACCATATAATTGGTCACAAAACAGATCTCAACAGATATAAGAAGATCAAACTAATTTCATGCCTCCTATCAGATCACTATGGAGTAAGGGTGGTCTTCAATAGCAAAAAAAAAAAAAAAAAAAAAAAACCAGAAAGCCCACATACACATCGAAGCTGAACAATGCTTTACTCATTGATACCTTGGTCAAGGAACAAATAAGGAAAGAAATCAAGACTTTTTAGAATTCAATGAAAATGAAGGCACAACATACACAAATTTATGGGACACAATAAAAGCAGTGCTAAGAGGAAAACTCATAGTCCTGACTGAGTGCCTCCAAAAACAAGCTGGAGAGAGCATACACTAGCAGCTTAACAGCACACCTGAAAGCTCTACAACAGAAAGAAGCTAATACACCCAAGAGGAGTAGAAGGCAGGAAATCATCAAACTCAGGGCTGAAAACCACCAAGTAGAAACAAAAAGAGCTATGCAAAGAATCAACAAAACCAGGAGCTGGTTCTTTGAGAAAATCAACAAGATAGATAAACCTTTAGCCAGACCAACCATAGGGTACAGAGATAGTATCCAAATAAACAAAATCATGAAGGAAAAGGGAGAAATAAAAACAGAATCGGAGGAAATTCCAAAAATTATCAGATCCTACTACAAAAGCCTATTCTCAACACAACTGGAAAATCTGGATGAAATGGACAATTTCCTAGATAGATACCAACTACCAAAGTTAAATCAGGAACAGATAGACCGTATAAATGGTCACATAATGCCTAAAGAAATAGAAGTGGTCATTGACAGTCTCCTAACCAAAAAAGCACAGGATGGTTTTAGTGCAAAATTATATCAGACCTTCAAATAAGACCTAACACCAATCCTCTTCAAACTATTCCATAAAATGTAAACAGAAGGAACACTACCCAACTCGTTCTATGAAGCCAAAATTTTGCTGATACCAAAATCACACAAAGATCCAACAAAGAGAACTTCAGACGAGTTTCCCTTATTAATATCAATGCAAACATACTCAATAAAATTCTTGCCAAACAAATCCAAAATCACATCAAAACAATCATTCACTATGATCAAGTAGGCTGCATCCCAGGGATGCAGGGATGGTTCAATGGAAACCTATTAATATAATCCACATAAAGAAACTCAAAGAAAAAAAACCATTACATTAGAAAAAGTCATTACATTAGATGCTGAAAAAGCATTTGACAAAATTCAGCATCCTTTCATGCTATAAGTCTTGGAAAGAACAGGAATTCAAGGCCCATACCTAAACATAGTAAAAGCAATATAAAGCAAATCAATAGCCAACATCAAACTAAATGGAGAGAAACTTCAAGCAATCCCACTAAAATCAGGGACTAGACAAGGCTTCCCTCTCTCCATATCTTTTCAATATAGTACTTGAAGTTCTAGCAAGAGAAATTAGACAACAAAAGGAGGTCAAAGGGATACAATTTGGAAAGGAAGAAGTCAAATTATCACTGTTTGCAGATGATATGATAGTATATTTAAGTGACCCAAAAACTCCACCAGAGAACTCCTACAGAGAAATGCTTTTTCTTACTCTATGAAGAATTGAGTTGGGATTTTGATGGGGATTGCATTGAACAACTTCAGCAAAGTGGCTGGATATAAAATTAATTCAAGCAAACCAGTAGCTTTCCTATACTCAAAGGATAAACAGACTGAGAAAGAAATTAGGGAAATGACACCCTTCACAACAGCCACAAACAATATAAAGTATCTTGGTGTGAGTCTAACCAAACAAGTGAAAGATCTATATGACAAGAACTTCAAGTCTTTAAAGAAAGAAATCGAAGAGGACCTCAGAAAATGGAAAAATCTTCCATGCTCGTGGAGTGGCAGGATTAATATAGTAAAAATGGCCATCTTGCCAAAAGCAATCTACAGATTCAATGCAATCCCCATCAAAATCCCAACTCAATTCTTCATAGAGTTAGAAAGAGCATTTCTCAAATTCATCTGGAATAACAAAAAACCCAGGATAGCTAAAACTATTCTCAACAGTAAAAGAACTTCTAGGGAAATCAGTATCCCCGACCTCAGTACTACAGAGCAATACTGTTAAAAACTGCATGCCATTAGTACAGTGACAGGCAGGTAAATCAATGGAATAGAATTGAAGACCCAGAAATGAACCCACACAATTATGGTCACTTGATCTTTGACAAAGGAGCTACAACTATTCAATGGAAAAAAGATAGCCTTTTCAACAAATGGTGATGGTTCAACTGGAGGTCAGCATGCAGAAGATTGCAAATAGATCCATTCTTATCTCCTTGTACTAAGATCAAGTTCAAGTGGATCAAGGACCTCCACATAAAAACAGACACACTGAAACTAATAGAAAGAAAAAAAAAAAACTGGGGAAGAGCCTTGAGCACATGGGCACAGTGGAAAATTTCCTGAACAGAAAGAACAGCAATAGCTTATACTCTAAGGTCAAGAATTGACAAATGGGATCTCATAAAATTACAAAGTTTCTGTAAGGCAAAGGACACTCTCAAAAGGACAAAATGGCAACCAACAAATTAGGGAAACAATCTTTACCAACCCTACATCTGACAGAGAGCTAATATCCAATATGAACAAAGAACTAAAGAATGTAGACTCCAGAGAGCCAAATAACCCTATTAAAAATGGGGGTACAGAGCTAAGCAAAGAATTTTCACTTGAGGAATATTGAATGGTTGAGAAGCACCTAAAGAAATGTTCAATATCCTTAGTCACCAGGGAAATGAAAATCAAAAGAACCCTGAGATTTCACCTCACACTAGTCAGAATGGCTAAGAAAAAACTCAAGAGAAAACAGATGCTAGGGAGGATGTGAAGAAAGAGGAACACTCCTCCACTGCTGGTGGTATTGCAAGCTGGTACAACCACTCTGGAAATCAGTCTGGTGGTTCCTCAGAAAATTGGGCATGATACTAGCAGAAGACCCCACTATACTACTCCTGGGCATATACCCAGAGGATTACCCAGCATATAATAAGGGCACATGCTCCACTATGTTCATAGTAGCCCTATTTATAAAAGCCAGAAGCTGGAAAGAACCCAGATATCCCTCAATGGAGGAATGGATACAGAAATTGTGGCATATTTACACTATGAAATACTACTCAGCTATTAAATACAATGATTCATGAAGTGGAGAATGTCTCCTGAGTGAAGCGACCCAGTCACAAAAGACACACATTGTATGCACTCACTGATAAGCAGATATTAGCCCAGAAGGTCAGAATACCCAAGAATCATTTCACATATCAAATGATGCCCAAAAAGAAGGAAGGAAAGGCCCCTGGTTCAGGAAAGGCTCAGCGCAGCAGTGTAGGAGAATACCAGGATAGGGCAAGGGAAGGGGGTGATTGGGGAACAGGGGGAGGGAAGAGAGGGCTTATGGGACTTTCGGGGAGGGAGATCTAGGAAAGGGAATATCATTTGAAATGTAAATAAAGAATATGTCGAATAAAAAAATTGTAAAAAAAGAAGAACCTTGGAGAGTGGAAAGGAGTTTTCAAGGTAAAATTGCAAATCACTGGATGGTAGGTAATGTACTGTGAATGCCTCATTTGTATGGAACCCCATTTCCAGGAACCCCAGGTACTTGCTGGGCAGGTTCTTAAGGGGGAGGGTAAGGAAGGGGAGGAATTTGAACTTGTAGGTTTGTCAAGAACTATGTGAACTTCTTCAGGTAGAGGGTGTGAGGGTCAGACTCCTCACATAAGTTTAGGCAGAGAGGAGGAAGCCCTGCTGGAGTTCTTCATTTTGTGCTGAACCCAGAGGAGCTATCTGGACATGGGACACTTCCATCATAAATTGGTTTTCCTCACACATGGATATTACATAGCCCACAGTGAGTATTTGTTGAGAATCTACTTATGTCTCTAGCAGGGGTTTTCTGTAATGATTTCCATCTCTTGCTAAGAGAAATATCCTTGATGTGGGTAAGAATTAGACTTATCTTTGGGTATAGGATAAATATTTAGAATGTATTGGAGATCATGCTAGTTTAGTAAAGTGGTAGATATATGTTCTCCTCTAAGATCCATGAATTCACTAATCCCAAGTTTCTACTACTAGGCATGATTTCCCTCTTGTTGAGAAGGTCTTAAGTCAAATTAGAGAGCTATTGGCTATTGCCAATATACACATTCTACTATTGCATCTTGAGGATTATTGTACTGGTAGTGGTTGGATTTCATAGACATAATAGTTGGGTAGGACTATTGGCTGCTTCCCTCTTTTAGAAGCCTCCATATTTCTGATACCATGAAAGCTGGTCCTCAGGCAGAAGGCTTCATGGTCAGATCCAACTTTGTCCTCTGAGTCCTATGCCAAACGCTATCTTTTGCAATAGGTATTTACATTTCATCTCCAGAACAGGGACAACCAAGAGTAACAAGTAGTAAACTATAATATTTTGGGAGTTTCTTGGAGAACTGTGACTAACAACTCAAAAGAAAGATTGAATGTACATCCCTGCTGTTGGGATTTTGTCCCATGGTTTGTGGATCTGGGGAATGCACTATTAGCCCAAATGAGAAATTTTATTTAAACTATATTTGTGTATGTATATATAGATTTACTTGTATTATAGTTATTTTATACATATAGATAATACTATGACTACTTATGACTTTTTAAGCCTTTTTAATGGTCATTTTCATCCTTCTGTATTTATCTCCATCCTCATCCCTAAGTATAGCGCCCACCCATTTCCCAATTTCCTCCTTCAGATAACTTGTACACTGCTCTTCAAACTCTATTCCTCGTCTCCCCACCCCCCCAAAAATGCTCCCTTTTTATTTTCCTGGTTTCTGTAGTTTCATTCATTTTCCATTTTTAAAGAAACTGATTAACTCCAGCTATCTACTAACATTTTAAAGATAGAGTGGAGATATTTTTTTGTATATTGAATAATAGTTTCTAAAATAATATTTTACTTTACAATAGGACATTTTTAGAAATGAATAGTTTTACTTATAAACCATATATACTATAACATCTTACTATCCCCAGCCTTCTTTATTCTCCACCACCTCTCCACCCACCTTCATCAGACCTGCGGATCCTGAATCAACACTGATTGAGTTCCCTTCCTGATCCATCTTCCCTACCCACTGAGCCCCATTGGGTACCCCAAGCTGCCTGAGCAGTCTACTAGGGTAGATCCACAGTGGATCTCCATTCTCCTACCAGCTCTCTGCCTACCTTCATTAGACCTGATGATTTGGAACCATGTAGCCCAAAGATACCCATAAGAGGCCAGCCATACCAGGACCACTGAAGCTAAGTCCCCTCCCAAAACCTACTACAAAAAGAATATCCAAGGACCAAAGATAGCTAAAGGCCTTCGAAAGAACATAATCAACAAAAGCCAGGGCAATATGACATCTTCAGAGCACAACTAGCCCTGGATATCCTAACACATACAAAGCTCAAGAATATGACCTTAAATCCAATCTTATAAAGATAATAGAGACCTTTAAAGTAGAAATGAATAAATCCCTTAAGGAAACACAGAAAATCGCAATTAAATAGGTAAAGGAAATAAAACTGTTCAAAACCTGAAAACAGAAATAGAAGCAATAAAGAAAACAAGCAGAAAATTCTGAAGATAGAAAACCTAGAGAAGAGAACAGAAACAATAGAAGCAGGCATCACCAACATAATGGATGGAAGATGGAAGAAAGAATCTCAGGCATAGAAGATACAATTGAAGAAATTGATATCAGTAAAATAAGATGGCAAATCTAAAACATTCCAGAATCAAAGCATCAAGGATATCTGGGACTCCATGAAAAGGCACAACCAAAGAACAGGGGGAATGGAAGAAAGTGAAAAGTCCCAGCATGAGGACCATGAAATATTTTCAACAAAATCATACAAGAAAACTTACCAAACTTAAGAAAGAGATGACTATAAACACATAAGAAGCTTATGGAGCACCAATTAGATTGGACTGAAAAAATATTCCTGGTGCATAATATGAAAACACAAAACTTACAGAACAAAGAAAAAAATCAGCAAGAAAAAAAGGCCAGGTGAATTGGAAGGAAAGAGGTCAAAGTATTACTATTTATGGATGATATGTTAATATACATTGGAAATCTCTAAAATTATATCAGCTCCTACAATTGATAAACACTATCAGCAAGGTGGCTGGATGAAAAATTAACTGAAAAAAATCAGTAGCCATCCTTTAAATAAAGATAAATGGGCTTAGAAAGAAATTTAAGAAACAACACCCTTTACAATAGCAACAAATAATATAAAATATCTTGGTGTAAATGTAACAAAGCAAGTGAAAGTTTGATATGACAAGAACTTCAAGTCTCTGAAGGAAGAGCCAACCAGGAAGACCCCCACCTGGGGATAAATCATGTCTGCAGACACAAAACCCAACACTGTTGCACAGGAGTCTAGCATGGCTTTCCTCTGAGAGGTTCCATACAGTAGTTGACTCATATGGATGCAGAGACCCACAGACAAATAGTGGATGGATCTCAGGGATTCTATGGAAGAGCTGGGGAGAAAACTGAGGGCCCTAAAGGGGATAGCAACTCCACAAGAAGACCTACAGAGTCAACTAACATTGACCCTTGGGACTGTCAGAGACTGAACCACTAGCCAAAAAACGTACACAGACTGAGCCTAGGCCTTCCCGCACATATGTAGTAGATGTGCAGCTTGGTCTTCATGTGGGTCTGAAACAACTGGAGTGGGGGCTCTCCCCAAAGTTGCTGTCTATCTGTGGGACATGTTCTTCTATCTGAGCTGCTTTGTTAGTTAGTCTTGGAATCTCTAGACTTTTGGGCTAAATTTAATTTTGATTCAAGTAAAGTAGGCGTTTTTATCCCATTAGATTAAAGTATCCTAACTCCATGGCTTATTTTCTTAATTTTTATATAGAAATCACCATAAATATCAAGGCTATCTTCCCTATAAACACCCAGAAAAATGTAGCAGGTTTACAGACCAGACATAGGATTGTTGTCATTCATTTATCCTTTCAGGTTTGTGGTTGATGGTTTTCCACGAGTTAATGGCTCCTTTAGCAGAGCACTCCGGGTAGAGGACAGAGAACTCTGGACATTTATTTATTCAGGTTGGCAATTAATATGGTTGAAATGTGGTAAAACTGACTTTGCATGCAAGAATATAAGAATAATAGGGATTTTTATCTTGAAATGACTACTTCTCTTTGTTTGCTTGCTTCTTTCTTTCCTCCTTTCCTTTTCTTTCTTTTCTTTTCTTTCTTTCTTTCTTTCTTTCCTTTCTTTCTTTCTTTCTTTCTTTCTTTCTTTCTTTCTTTCTTTCTTTCTTTCTTTCTTTCTTTCTTTCTTTCTTTCCTTCTTCCTTTTTCCTTTTTCTTCAATGTTCTTCTAGATACTGAAGTCAGAGAATCATGAGTGATATTCTGAGCTACACTTGGTAGCCAAAACCCTCATTTCCATCTTGAATACAAGAATTAAAATTAAAACAAAAATGTACAAAAGGGATGTCACTCAGTATATATGCAAAACTATTGTGACTGAATGCCATCCATGTTGTATATTACACATAGAAAAATATACACATCAGCTTTTATATTTTTCTGGGCTGGGATCTGAACTCAGACCTTGACATTTACTAGGCAAGCAATCTACAATCTACTTATAGCGAGTCTTCCAAATGTTTTAGAGTTATTTTTTCCTTTGAAGAGAAATTAGGTGTTTTCTTCCCTTCTTACCTTTTAAATAGGTCAAGATAGTGGTCCTAATTACAATTTGCTGAAAGCCTGTGTTTATACTGACACAGAATCTGACAGATATCCTGTTTGTTTGTTTTAATTTAAGGTAATTTGCTGCCCATAAAAAGTAAGAGATTAATGATCCTATAAATTGAAATCAGTTCCCCACTCACCAACTAGAGACAGTCTAATCTAGGAAGGCCCATGTTTCCCTACCAATTTGTCTCAGCAGCAACAATGCATTCGTACTCCATAATAATTCGGCCACAGGCTTCTCTCTGGAGATTGCCCACAAGGATGATAATTGAATTGATGAGTTTTGGTATGTTCAAATGAAGAGTTAGTTTGTGTAATTCGCCTTCTGGCACATGTGAGGACTTTTGTTACTGTCAGTACTACCATTTTTGAACAGTGAGACTTTATAACCCATCTCACAATCACTGATGGCCCCTTTCTCCTTATTTTCAACATGAAACTAGAATTGTTTTACATTTAGCTGTAGAGACCATCTGACATGTTCATTGACTGATGCCACAGGGTTGCAGAGTGAAGATCTGTATGCTGTTGAGTGGTGCAGCAATGTCTCCAATAGTTTTCCTAGCCAGACTCTTTTTTTCTTTTTTTCTTTTTCTTTCTTTCTTTTTTTGTTTTGATTTTTGTTTATTGTTTTTCAAGACAGGGTTTTTCTTTTTAACCCTCGCTGTCCTGGAACTCACTCTATAGATCAGGCTGGCCTCAAACTCAGAAATCTGCCTTCCTCTTTCTGCTAAATTCTGGGACTAAAGGCATAAGCCACCACTGCCCAGAGAGCAGTTTTTCACATATAAGGTACATAGAGCTGTGTTTGATGATGCCAAAAACAGACACCTGAATGATAAGCAAAATATGCAAAGAGCATGAACAGGCAATTCACAAAAGAAATCATCCAAAAGTTTAGCAAGATCAGAATAAGTAGCAACATCAGCCACAGTGAATGAAATGGTACTGGCAATACTGGCAAAACATTTCACCCTCAGATCCCTGAGACTGCAAATACCAATGATACACAGTCATAATGTTACCAGCAGTGCAGTGTAGACAGGTGCCACAGTTTCTTTGGTAGAATGTAGTAGTGTTTATAAAAATTACTCTTCTAAGAATAGTTTTCACTTTCATAATTGATTCCAAGGAAGCAATTGAAAGTAGTGTAAAATAGAAGGAAAAAAGCTTTTGGAAAAAATTCCCAGGAATGGTGAGCTATATGGGAAACAGTATACTTATTTGGTTTTCATCCTTGTATCTTTGGTATCAAAGAGCATGTCTGGGATATTACGTGGATTCAATACACATTTAATTAATTATTGACACCACCAAAATGTACCTCATCTGGCTATTACTGTGATATCCACTAAAACAAACTATTTTATGGCTTTAAAATAAAATTGTTTGGTACTTTGTGAAATAATAATTCCCATCTGTATTTTACTGGTATGGCATGACATTTACAATAACTTCAGTTAAAAAGTTAGAAAACAAGGGCTGTTATAGGCAGGAACACAGAGAACACCCAAGTAGAGTGTAAGATCACTTGGGACTCGGACTGCCAGGGCACCACCTGCACCCAGGAGCTGGGCAGCACCACCACAACCTTCTGTGTACCTATCCTGCTAGGGGACATCTGCTCTGCATACATCTGCTCCTCGGTTAGAGGGGAGGCCGCCATCTTCACTCCTGCAACTGAGCAGACTGTTACAGCCAGGAGCACAGAAAACACCTGAGTGCACCCAGGCGCTGGGCAGCACCACAGCACTCTGTGCCAGGGGAAAGCCTGTTATACGGGGGTGCTGAGACAGGCTTGCAGGCACACGGGAGGGATAAGAACCAGCCAGAGACAGCAGGACCAACTAATACCAGAGATAACCAGATGGCAAAAAGCAAATGTACGAAAGTTACTAATAGAACAAGGCAATATGGCACCAACCGAACCCAATGCTCCCCCAACAGCAAGTCCTGCATACCCCAACACACCAGAAAAGCAAGATTTGGATTTAAAATCACAACTCATGATGCTGATAGAAGGCATCAAGAAGGACATAAATAACTCCCTTAAGAAATACAGGAGAACACATGTAAACAAGGAGAAGCCCTTAAAGAACTACAGGAAAAGAAAAAAACAAAAAAAACAAAGCAAAAACAAAAAAAAAACCAAAACAACAATAAAAAATAAAATAGGTGAAGAAATTGAACAAAATCATCCAGGATCTAAAAATGGAGGTAGAAACAATAAAGAAATCACAAAGGAAAACAGCTCTAGACATAGAAAACTTAGGAAAGAAATCAGGAGTCATGGATTCAAGTATTAACAACAGAATATAAGAGATTGAAGAGAGAATCTCAGATGCAGAAGATACCATAGAAAGCATTGACACAACAGTCAAAGAAAATGAAAAATGCAAAAAGGTCCTGACCCAAAACATACAGGAAATCCAGGACAAAATGAGAAGACCAAACCTAAAGATTATAGATATAGAAGAAAGTGAAGATTTCCAACTTAAAGGGCCAGTAAATGTCTTTAACAAAATTATAGAAGAAAACTTCCCTAACCTAAAGAACGAGATGCCCATGAACATACAAGAAGCCTACAGAACTCCAAATAGATTTGACCAGAAAAGAAATTCCTCCTGTCAAATAATAAATGAAACACCAAATGTACTAAACAAAGAAATTATATTAAAAGCAGTAAGGGAAAAAAGTCAAGTAACATACAAAGACAGACCTATTAGAATTACACCAGACTTCTCAATAGAGACAATGAAAACCAGAAGAGCCTGGGCAGATGTCATACAGACCCTAAGGGAACACAAATGCCAACCCAGACTGCTATACCCAGCAAATCTCTCAATTACCACAGATGGAGAAGCCAAGGTATTCCATGACCAAAACAAAACAAAACAAAACAAAACAAAATTTAGAGAGTATATTTCCACAAATGCAACCCTTCAAAGGATAATGAGTGGAAAACATCAAAAAGAGGAGGGAAACTACACACCAGAAAAAGCAAGGAATTAATCTTCTTTCAACTAACCCAAAAGAAGATAACCACACAAACATAAAAAGTACATCAAAAAATAGCAAGAAACAGCAATTACTATTCCTTAATATCTCTTAACAACAACGGACTAAATTCCCCAATAAAAAGTCAAAGACTAACAGACTGGATATATAAACAGGACCCAACATTTTGCTGCATACAGGAAACACATCTCAGTATCAAAGACAAAGATTACCTCAGAGTAAACGGCTGGAAAACAGTTTTCCAAGCAAATAGTCCCATGAAACAAGCTGGAGTAGCCATTCTAATATCCAATAAAATAGACTTTCAACCAAAAGTCAACAAAAAAGACACAGAAGGACACTTTATACTCATCAAAGAAAAAAAAAATCTACCAAGAAGAACTCAATTCTAAACATCTATGCTCCAAATACAATGGTGCCCTCATTCATAAAAGAAACTTTACTAAAGCTTAAATCACACATTGAACCTCACACAATAATTGTGGGTGACTTCAACACAGAAATCTCCTCAATGGACAGATCAGGGAAACAAAAACTAGACAGAGACATGGTGAAACTAACAGAAGTTTTGGACCAAATTCATTTTATAGGTATCTATAGAACATTTCATCCTAAATCAAAAGAATATACCTTCTTCTCAGCACCTCATGGTACCTTCTCCAAAATTTACCATATAATTGGTCACAAAGCAGACTTCAACAGATATATGAGAATGGAACTAATCCCATGCCTCCTATCAGATCACTATGGAGTAAGGGTGGTCTTCAATAGCAACAAAAACAACAGATAGCCCACATACACATGGAAGCTGAACAATGCTCCACTCAATGATAACTTGGTCAAGGAAGAAATAAGGAAAGAAATCAAGACTTTTTAGAATTTAATGAAAATGAAGGCACAACATACCTAAATTTATGGGACACAATAAAAGCAGTGCTAAGAGGAAAACTCATAGCCCTGAGTGCCTCCAAAAAGAAGCTGGAGAGAGCACACACTAACAGCTTGACAGCACACCTGAAAGCTCTACAAAAGAAAGAAGCTAATACACCCAAGAGGAGTAGACAGCAGGAAATCATCAAACTCAGGGCTGAAAACCACCAAGTAGAAACAAAAAGAGCTATGCAAAGAATCAACAAAACCAGGAGCTGGTTCTTTGAGAAAATCAACAAGATAGATAAACCTTTAGCCAGACCAACCAGAGGGTACAGAGATAGTATCCAAATTAACAAAATCAGAAATGAAAAGGTAGATATAACAACAGAAACTGAGGAAATTAAAAATATCAGATTCTATTACAAAAGTCTACTCAACACAACTGGAAAATCTGGATGAAATGGACAATTTCCTAGATAGATCCCAAACACCAAAGCTAAATCAGGATCAAATGGACCATATAAATGGTCACATAACACCTACAGAAATAGAAGTGGTCATTGACAGTTTCCCAACCCCCCCCCCAAAAAAAAGCACAGGACCAGATGGTTTTACTGAAGAATTCTATCTGACCTTTAAAGAAGATCTAACACCAATATTCTCCAAACTATTCCACAAAATAGAAACAGAAGGAACACTACCCAACACGTTCTATGAACCCAAAATTTCACTGCTACCAAAATCAAGCAAAGAAACAATAAAGAACGAGAACTTCAGACCAATTTCCCTTATGAATGTCGATGGAAAAATACTCAATAAAATTCTTGCCAACCGAATCCAAGAACACATCAAAACAATCATTCACCATGATCAAGTAGGCTTCATTCCAGGCATGCAGGGATGGTTCAATATATGGAAAGCCATCAATATAATCCACTACATAAACAAACGCAAAGAAAAAAACCACATGGTCATTTCATTAGATGCTGAAAAAGCATTTGACAAATTTCACCATCCTTTCATATTAAAAGTCTTGGAAAAAAAACAGGAATTCAAGGCCCATATCTAAACATAGTGAAAGCAATATAAAGCAAACCAATAGCCAACATCAAACTAAATAGAGAGAAACTTGAAGCAATCCCACTAAAATCAGGGACTAGACAAGGCTGCCCTCACTCTTCATATATATTCAAGATAGTACTTGAAGTTCTAGCAAGAGCAATTAGACAACAATAGGAGGTCAACAGGATACAAATTGGAAAGGAAGATGTCAAATTATATATTGGTAATATAATTAAATCAAAATATGTGGGTGCTATAACATTGTAAGGTAAAGGTCATTTCCCTGAGGATAACAGTAACAGAAACCATGAAGGAAAAATTACCTTTTTGTGTACATCATACTGTCTTAGGGATCCTACTTCTGTGATAAAACACCACGACGAAAAACAACCTGGGGAGAAAGGTTTCTCTTCAGTTTACATCTCCCTATCATGGACTACCATGAAGGCTAGTCAGGGCGGAACTCAAGGCAGACACCTGAAGGCAGAAGAAACTGAAGCTGCAGCCATGGAGGAAAGCTTACTGCATAGCCTGTATAGGGCTTGTTCTTCATAGTTTCTTAGCCTGCTTTCTTCTAGGACTACGAAATGAAGGTGTGACACCACCCACATTATTCTTCAATCGAGAAAATGCTTTCCCACAGGCCAATCAGCTGGGGGCTACCTTCTAATTATGGTTCTCTCTTCCTAAATGATTCCAGTTTGTGTCAAGTAGACATAAAACGAACCATCACATACACCATTAACTACATTTTTAGTTTTAAAGTCTACAGAGAAAAATAAGAGTCTTTCTAGGTGTGGTGAAGCTTGACTTTAATGCTAACAGAGACAGAGACAGGGAGATCTCTGAGTTCAAGGCCATCCTGATCTACAGAGAGTGTTGCAGGACAACTAGGGCTACACCAAGAAACCTTGTCTGGTAAAGCAAAAACAAAACAAAAAAGACAGAAAGAAAAAGAAGAGAGCATTTGCCATTTATAACACAGTCATGATTATTTTTATAGTTTGAATTCCTGAAACTAAAATAATTGTGACTGTACACAAGAACTTACTCAGAGAACTGTATCAAATAATATAAGAATAAAAAAGAAGTGGTCTAAATATCTTGATATTGGAATATTATTCACTATCATGTATTTTTTAAGGAAATTTTACTCAAACTTTGGTCCTTAGGGAAACCTTACCCAAACTTTGGTCCTTTGGGGTTGATGGTATGCCACAGAAATTAAAGTCATGGGACATGTTGGTTGGTTCCTTAGCATGCTGACTTATTTTCGGGGTAGGGAAAAAACAAATAAAGAAGTACAAAAATTGTATTGACTATTTATAATTAAAATGTATGTGGATGTGTGTATACAGATGTTTTAAGGATGTGTGACAGTGTGTAGATGCATGTGCAAGTGTGTTATGGCTGCTTCAATGTCCATTTTATATACCGAGACAGGATCTCTCAGTTACCTCAGAGACCTACAGACATAGTCTGGCTACCCTGGACACCAAGCTCACCCCAGAGATCCCTGTGTGTACCTAACAATCACTGACTGCAGCTGGCCCACCTTATAAGCCCAGCTGTTACAGGAACTCTGGAGATGGACACTGTACTTTTTACAATTGCATCGTAAGTGTTTTATCCACTAAGCCTTCTCCAGAGGCCCTGATTTTATATTTATGGTAATAAATTTGCAAAATTGTTATGAAATGTGAAGCAATATTTGCATGAATATCTAAAACAAGAAGACTTTTAAAATACATTTCTTAGAAGCACTTAGAGCCAGATTCTTAGAAAGTCTGGTTTTTATTTGACTCCTCTAGATGAGAAAATATCTTGAAAACAGTGGTGTTTCAGATAACTGTCCATGTAATTGCCAGGAGCTCCCTCTAAGATTGATAGACAAGCAATGTGTGAATGGTTTCTACAGGAATTCCAAACAAGATTCTGGTTTATGAGCTGCATGCTGTATTGTCAAGGAACTCTGTTAAGAAGTCAATGGCATTCTGCAATAGAAACAGGCTTTCTGCACCATGAAACAGGCACTAACTTTTACCATCAGTGAAAGAGTGGTTAACTCTGTTAGTATTTGCATTGGTATCCATGGCATTTCTGTTGCAGCAAAGAATGCTCGGTCCTGGAGACACAACAGTAAACCAATAGTCCCACACTCCCCAATTTAGACAAGTTCCTGGTGAAGAACAAATATTAAAGATAGCTAAAAAACTGTTATTCACTCCAATGGTAGAATTTTAAGTGTTCTTGAAGGTGAAGCATTATGAAAGGAGGCTTGCATTCCCTTACATCCAGCTATATTGTCACATATTCACACTTCAGTGGCTGAAGGACCACGCATGACAGTAATCTCATATTAGAACGGAGCTGAAATTTTCTTACTCGTTCACAATAGAAAAATTATCTCAGTATCATCTTGTAATGGGATACACATATTTGTGGTGGTGCTGGTGCAAAGACACTCTCTGTCTGCCAATCACAGGAAAGTACAGTCAGTGCAGCCCATACAGACATTTGATAATGATGATGAATGTCTGTGTTGCTGATTTGTGTACTTTCTATACAGTACTTTTTAATTATTATTTTATATTTCTACTTATTAAAAACATCCACTGTAAAACAATATTGTAAATTTATTGGCAGCATCCTTATATATCTACTGGCTGACTTGACTGCCTCAAGTCAAGTGATTGCCCAGTACTACATAAACTGTGCAACTATACTACAGTTCTTGCACAATGACGCAATTGTCTAATGTCACATTTCTCAGAATGTATTCCGTGTTAAGTGATGCATGACTTGTATGTTAAAAGCTGGCTAAATTACTGAAGGAATTTTCTGTCTTGATGGTTAAAATGATAGTGCCAACCAGTCATATTAAATAAGAGGATAATAATAGTCTTTTGCTTCATACAAAGAAGGACACACACATGCAGACACATACAGAGGGAGAAAGAGAGAGAAGGAGAGGAGAAAAGGAGGAAGAGAAGGAGGAGAGAGAGAGAGAGAAAGAGAGAGAGGGAATTGTACTTGAAATTGTACATCATGAAATACCAGATAAACCAACTACTGAAGTTGACCAACCTACAGACAGTGATCTGTGATAGATGCTGATGGGCAGAATAAGCCATGGTGTATAATTTGTCCAAGTGGCAAACAGCTTGAGCAATCTCTGATGTGATTTTGAGCTTAATTGTTTGGGGAAAGTGGTAAATGACACATGCATAACATCCGTGACACAAACCTGGGAAGTGTAAATGCCAAGGAGGGGAAGTAATAATGAGGAGGTTGGAGAAGCAGCCCACACTGGTGAAGTAATGCTGATGCTCTGCTGGGTAAAGCAGAGCAGACAAATTGACTGTCTACTGGATCCATCAACTGAAAACGAAATGGATGTAGAGCTCTCTGATTGCATGGCAGTTTTGTGAATACATAGTATGTATGTTCATGCTCAAATTATTACCTTTTCTTACTGTTGTTATTTAAAAGTTATAGAGATTAATGGATTTCACCAGTGCAATGCATTTCTTTATTTATTAGGAAATGGAGGAAAGCATAATCATTAATGGGGGAGGGGGGGTCAGTTCAGAGAGAGTTTGAGAGCAAGATGATCCATGCCAGGTTTTACATCGTGAAAATCTGACCAGTCATTATTTGGAGGGGTGGCTCCATCCACACCTGGAGAAAGCATCACATAGCTGCAGTTCTCCCAAATCTTTTCACTTTCCTTCAGGATAATTCTCCCACAAAATATTGTTTGCTCAAATGGTGATTTCAAATTTTATAAACAGGCCAACTTCATTTTCAATATCATATGGGACTTAGTGTGGATTTGGCCTCATTGCTGAAGGCACTAATATCTATTGAGACAGTATTAGAACATCTATGGGTTTCATGTTGCTTAATTAATTATCAGAGTATTCATAGAGGAACGTTATTTTCCAACATGAATATTCTCTATTTAAAAATTGACTTTTTCTATAATAGCAATACATGGGTTTTAATGTTTGTTACTGAGCACAGTATAGTTTAAAGTAATATCAAATAGAATCTGCATTCATGTGATTTACAATTAATTTTCCCTCTGTATCTTTCAGCTCTTGAAGAGGAAATATCTAACTATCTCATGTGATGCAGACTCATGTGATATGTTGTTGAAGTGGCCCCATTAGAGGACACACAATGTTTGGAGAGAATACAATTAAGACCAGTGCACAGTTACAGTGTGCTTGCATAGGTAGCTTTGCAACATTTTGTTGTTCTTCAGTCTTCTCTTTGTTGAGAGAGGCAACGCAGGAAATATTTCCTGGCATTCTGGCTGGTTCTGGTTTCTCCCACTGACTTATATGGATTTGGTGGATGCCTGGCTGTTTCTGCTGGATTTTGATGCCACTGTTGATTTGTGTTTGGTGACACTTTTGAACTGGACTATTGATATCCTGACAATACTGAACTAGACTGCTAGTATTCTGACAACAGAAATTGGAATCACCCTAAAGTACTTTTAAACTGATCTGCATCCCATTGTCCTATTTACCATCTTTTATCCCCTACCTTTGGATGATAGGCTAGAAGGGGGATTTCAAAGCACTTGAGAATCCTTATTAAATTAGGCATTCAATAATATTATCTCACCTTTACTATTTAATATTTACCAGCTCTATATTCATGGAAATCTTCCTAAAGTTTCCTTACTTTTAACTTTGAGGGTTCAAGCCTGACCTTAGCATAACACTTGCCACTCAGAACCCAACTTTCCTGTCTTGCACTCTGAAAGTTGGTGGCACAAAAACTCTCACCACCAAACTCTTTATTTTTCCTCTCCTTCAGAAAAGCCCATGATTGTTCCATGTGAATTAGCAGAATCTGGAAGCAAAGAAATATATGCATGTGTGCAATACTCTACTAATAAGTGATCACTTGTATATTTTCTTTTCTATATTCACTTGAACTCCTAGCCTTTGGCATTAACCTCACCTCCTCATACAGTTCATCATTACTCAAATCACTTTCAGTTCAGATAAATCTATCTAAATTGATTTTTATCTGAGTACTCAAAGGTATAACTAGGGTTGTGCTGATACATTTCGCCAATCTGTTCTGGGAATCTTAAAGAGCACATATAGGATGGAGGCTTGACATTCAGAAATTGTCATTTTGTGATATAAACACTACCATTCTAGCTGACTTTTAACTCCCAATATGTTGTGACAGGAAGAGGAATTGGAAAGAAATACTAAGAGTTGGCTCATGTGAGACAGTAAGAGCAAATTTCATCACCCTGTAACACTCAACGTACTAGGCACTAGCTTCAAAATGTATTGAACAGCATGAAAAGGGTTTCATATCCAACAATTTACTTCAGTCATAAACGTGTGGGGAATTCCACTTCAGGTTTTTGCGTCCTATAAAGCTATCAATTATTTGATTATCTAACTAATTGCATAATCTGATTCTGTTAGCTAGTATGTATGGTTACATCAGCTCCCAACACTAAGACATTCAGAACCACCTTACATCATCGTCACACAGTCCCATTGTTATGATTATTTCAAAGTACAAAAATCCTTGAAAAATATACATGAAAGGAGCTCCTAAATGAAAACAAGCAGGCAGTTTGTTCAGGAACAGAGTCGGGTTGTCTAATAACAAATAAGAGCTCTTATGTTGTTTTTCTTTTGGCTCAGGTTTAACAGGATAATCATGCACACATACACATAAACTGTCCCTTTGACATTATGTGAAGGAAGCCATTCAAAATCAATAATAAGCATAATCAAAATCAATACATGTTACATGCAGGATATAAGGTATAGACCAAATTGTTCCTCTATCATAATGACATATCACACATATACCAAGAGCCAAGGCATGTCTCTTAAATCCTTTACAGAGTCCAAACTGTTTCATTGAATTTGAAGATGTTAGACTAAGTCTAGCGATTCGCCTCATCAATAGACACAGCTAGTTTATTTTCTTTTTTTTCTTTCTTTTCTTTTTTTTTATTCGATATAATTTATTTACATTTCAAATGATTTCCCCTTTTCTAGCCCCCCCCCCCACTCCCCAAAAGTCCCGTAAGCCCCCTTCTCTTCCCCTGTCCTCCCACCCACCCCTTCCCACTTCCCCGTTCTGGTTTTGCCAAATACTGTTTCACTGAGTCTTTCCAGAACCAGGGACCACTCCTGCTTTCTTCTTGTATCCCATTTGATGTGTGGATTATGTTTTGGGTATTCCAGTTTTCTAGGTTAATAACCACTTATTAGTGAGTGCATACCATGATTCACCTTTTGAGTCTGGGTTACCTCACTTAGTATGATGTTCTCTAGCTCCATCCATTTGCCTAAGAATTTCATGAATTCATTGTTTCTAATGGCTGAATAGTACTCCATTGTGTAGATATACCACATTTTTTGCATCCACTCTTCTGTTGAGGGATACCTGGGTTCTTTCCAGCATCTGGCAATTATAAATAGGGCTGCTATGAACATAGTAGAGCATGTATCCTTATTACATGGTGGGGAATCCTCTGGGTATATGCCCAGGAGTGGTATAGCAGGATCTTCTGGAAGTGAGGTGCCCAGTTTTCGGAGGAACCGCCAGACTGCTTTCCAGAGTGGTTGTACCAATTTGCAACCCCACCAGCAGTGGAGGAGTGTTCCTCTTTCTCTGCACCCTCTCCAACACCTGCTGTCTCCTGAATTTTTAATCTTAGCCATTCTGACTGGTGTAAGATGAAATCTTAGGGTTGTTTTGATTTGCATTTCCCTAATGACTAATGAAGTTGAGCATTTTTTAAGATGCTTCTCCGCCATCCGAAGTTCTTCAGGTGAGAATTCTTTGTTTAACTCTGTACCCCATTTTTTAATAGGGTTGTTCGGTTTTCTGGAGTCTAACTTCTTGAGTTCTTTATATATATTGGATATTAGCCCTCTATCTGATGTAGGATTGGTGAAGATCTTTTCCCAATTTGTTGCTTGCCGATCTGTCCTCTTGATGGTGTCCTTTGCCTTACAGAAACTCTGTAACCTTATGAGGTCCCATTTGTCAATTCTTGCTCTTAGAGCATACGCTATTGGTGTTCTGTTCAGAAACTTTCTCCCTGTACCGATGTCCTCAAGGGTCTTCCCCAGTTTCTTTTCTATTAGCTTCAGAGTGTCTGGCTTTATGTGGAGGTCCTTGATCCATTTGGATTTGAGCTTAGTACAAGGAGACAAGGATGGATCAATTCGCATTCTTCTGCATGCTGACCTCCAGTTGAACCAGCACCATTTGTTGAAAAGGCTATCTTTTTTCCATTGGATGTTTTCAGCCTCTTTGTTGAGGATCAAGTGGCCATAGGTGTGTGGGTTCATTTCTGGATCTTCAATCCTGTTCCATTGATCCTCCTGCCTGTCACTGTACCAATACCATGCAGTTTTTAACACTATTGCTCTGTAGTATTGCTTGAGGTCAGGGATTTTCTTTTGTTGCTGAGAATAGTTTTATTTTCTAAACTCAAAGCTAGAGCTAAAGCAATAGAACACAACCTTATAATGACACATTTATTCTGTGACAGGCTGTAGTACTGCATCTGGAGCAAATGATGAGACTGGAGAGATGGCCCAGTGGGTAAGAGGCTTGCTGAGCAAGCTGGAAGACCTGCACTCAGGAGAAAGCTAAGTGTAGCTGCACACATATGGATTGTGGAGCACAATCTTGGGAACCATGACTGTGGGCACAGGGCAGAGGCAGGAGGATTACTGGGCAGGTCACCAGCCTGGCTTCAAGTTAGTGAGAGATTCTATATCAAAATAGTAAGGGAGACAGAGAAGGAAGGACACCTGAAGTCACAAATACACACACTCCACATTGCAATGACATTTCCTGGCTCATTAACAAAATATCTTTTTTGAAAAGGTCAAATCATACTAAAAGCATGGAGTAAAGAGAGTAGGCATCTTCCTGGTCACCTGTTGCTGAGTAGCAAGTCCTGCCAACATTTAATGGTATGAAACAGATACAATCAGATTAACAGTCTCAGCTCAGACTTCTGGCATGTGAATTTTTCCATGTGGCCTCAATACCAGATCTCTCCAGAATAGCAGACCCAGGACTGCCATACTTTTCACACAACAGTTCAGAACAGAGCACTAGATGTCAAGTGTTCTACAACAAAAGGAAAAATCAGACATAATAGAAGTTCAAATCCTAGCTGAAGCAGCCACAAGGAGGAGGGAAACCAACTCTATCTCAATTCTTTAAAAATACTTTTAACTCAAAGAACTAACAGATAATAAAGCGAAATGTCTGATTCCTGCTGAGAAATCACAAAACAAAATAACAACTTATCTTTCCCAAACTGTTCACACATCCCTCTGCAATCCTCTACTTTGTCTTCTCCAACTCAAAACATCTATGGCCCTGCTTTCTATCACCATTAACTGGCTTACATTTTTGAAATTTTATAAATATCAAACCCTAAAAGGTAGGTTCTTTGCTTTCTCCCTTTCCGCAAGATTACTTTTCAGATTATACACGCACACAAGCACACAGGCACACACAGGCACATGCACATGCACACTGGGCTTAATAGTTCTTTCATTCATTCTAGACTACTGTGAAGTAGGTAACCTTTATGTAGACATCCCAAAATAAGTTTATTTTTTTCAGATACTAGAGGCCTTTGTGCTATTGCTAGTCTAAAAATGTCATTAATAGGCTTGTATAAGAACACAGGAACAAAACTTTTAACAGATATATACATTTATTTCACCTATAAATGCAGTAACTGGGCCATATGCTAAGTTCATATTTAATCTTTTTAGAAACAGTTGCTCAGTTTTCTAAAATGGCCACACTTTTTTATGTTACAACCAAATTACTGTACCTCGAATGTCTTCATAGACTGAATGGTATTGCTCTGATCAAACTTCCAGAAGCAGTCAGGTAATAATATCGCAGTAATTTATCCCAACCATCGTTACATGTGTGGCAATACAGACATTTCTGATGAAATGTTTGTTTGAATCTTGCCCATTTGAAAAACTAGTTTCTTTTACAATTATTGTTGAGTTTCAAGAAATCTTTATGCATTCAGTTACATATGTAGCAGAGGATGGCCTTGTTGGCCATCGAAGGGAGGAGAGGCCCTGGGTCCTGGAAAGGCTCCATGCCCCAGTACAGAGGAATGCCAGGACAGCAGGTAAAGCAGGAGCGGGTGGGTTGGTGAGCAGGGAGATGGGGGATGGCATGGGGGTTTTTCAGAGGGAAAACAACTTTTGAAATGTAAATAAAGAAAATATCTAAATATTAAAAAAAATAAAGTCATACATTATAAAAAAACCTGTTATTTCTTGCAAAGACTTGTGTTGTAACAGATGGAAACAATAACAGAAACCACAACTAATCATGTGGTTCTTTATAATAAATTTTGAGATTATTGTATATGCATAAGAAGGTGCAAAAGTAATAATGTTTTCATATAATCCACCCCAATCAGTTTTTCTGGTGTGGTTTTTCATTTCACTCATACCTATCATCTTTCCCATCACTCTCACCATCTCTGTCGCACGACAAAACTTTTTCTTCACAGACATTACATACATGTTCGTTTACCCAGATAGGAAGCCCAAGACAGAAAAAGGTATAGATCCCACCAGAGTCCAATTTGATGAGGCAGTAAGTTTTACTAGGCTTACTTACAGCAATATGGGTGAGGAGTTACTTACAGGAATAGAAATGATTCAAAGACAGCTGAATCACCAGGACCTACCACACCCAGTACATCTCACAAGCTGGGAACCTGGTGCACGGGACAAGCTTACAGGTAGCCTAACAGTGTCCCTTCCAAGTGACTCAGTTGGATTAAATCTCTTACAGGCAGCACAGCTGGTTTCTGCTGCTTCTGGGCTCCTGGGAGAGCCTTCTTTGTAGTTTGGTTTGCCAAGAGTGGCTCTCAGCAGTCCTAGGGAAGGGTTTAGTGAATCAGGTGTTTTCCTGGATTTCTGAAACTATTTTGAGTAGTTTACTTCTCTGCTTAAAGAGCTTCCCTGTAGGATAGAATGTTTCAATGTGGGAGGAAACTGTTACAAAACAATGTCCAACTTCTGGAAAGCATTGATCTAGTCTGTGTCATTCATTTCATTTACCATAATTTTCTTGAGCCAATGAACTGTTACCTGCGTTTTGTTTTATAAAACGGGGGTGGGGGTGGGGGTGGGGGTGGGGCTTGGCAGGCCCTGCCTAGGTGTCCCCTTGAACAATCAAGCCATACAACAGACCTAATATAGTTTATGTGGGACTCAGGAGCAGGTAAAGGCAAAGAAAGGGAGCCAGAGAAGAACTGAAAGAGACAGAAGAGAGAAAGAGGGGACAATACGGGTTGGGGACACGTGGTGAAGAGAGAGAGTGAGAAGGCTAGGTTGATTTCATGACAAGCTTCAGACTGGCAGTTAAAGAGACTAGGCCTAAAACCCTGTTTCAAAGAACTGAGCAATTCCTGGTACATTCAGGCCTCAGAAGCAGGCCTGAGGCAAGGCCAGTGAGTCAGCAGAAGTTCCCAAACTTCCTCAGCTACTTCCTCAACAAGTTTCCAGACGTCCCCAGCAAGTTTCCAGGCCCTACACTCCGGAAATGCAATGTCCATAGAGATAGACCCTACAGATCAATATAGAGGTCACCCACCTACCCAGGAATTCTTTAATGTGCTTTAAATCAGGGCTGCAATCTCACTTGGTTGTCTGTCTTGGTAATGGAGAGAACACAGCATGCTGGACTTTTGCAGAACAACACTCTTTGCGTTTACATATTATTTGAGTCTTTGAGTCTGCAGTATCATTCTTTGGTCCCTTATGAGAGAGAGGAGACTAGGGGAGAGGGAGGAGGAAAGCAAAGGGAGAAGAAGGGAAAAAGGGAGAGGGAGGGGGCAGGGAGGGGGAAGGGGAGGGGAGGAGGAAGGGGAGGTAGAGATGGAGAGTCCTACCTGACTGTTGCTGGGTCACTGTTGGGTGGAGCCTAGAGGAAATGCCACCAATATGCATGCAGACTAGTTTTTTCATTGTTTGGTATTCTACAGTGTGGCTGTGCCATCTTTATTTACCTGCTGGCATTCTGAAGGGTGCTTTTGATGGTCCCAAACTGAAGTTATGAACAAAAGCTGCTATAGCAACTGGATTCAGGTTTTGATGTGAATGGTGCACCTAACTGTCCATAGTTTTATTGTTAATTGATTGTTCAGGTTTTAAAAAGCTGTGATACTATTTTCTGAAGTGGTTAAACCATTTAATATTTCTTTAATGAATAGATTTGTAAGGTAGTTTTTCTGTATTCCCATTGGCATTTGTTTTAATAACTTATTTTTAGTTTTAGCCATTGCACTATGTTTCTTCCCATTTTAATTCCATTCCTATCCCCTCATTGGTACTGATGAGACAGTTTTTACCTATACCTTCTTTGCCAACAAGTTTCATCGTTTTGCACATTATTTCATTTAATTTTTTAAGGCTGTTTCCAAATAATCTTATTGAGAAATAATATTTGTATGTGATTAAGTATAAAGATGATAATGTATAAAACATTTAATGATGAATTCATGGAATTAAGAAGTACCACATCTTCAGTTATGAATCATTTGTGATGATAATCTCCCACCTTTTCTATACTTACTGTTGAGTTTTGAGAGAACTTTAAATAAAATACAAGTAAATTTTCTAAATAATTGCATTAAGTGATGTTAGGTAATAGACTAATAGTAATAACTTATTCATAAAATACTTATTTCTCATTCTTTTTTTATTTGATATATTCTTTATTTATATTTCAAATGATTTCCCCTTTCCTGGTTCCCCCCTCCCCGAAAATCCCATAAGCCCTCTTCCCTACCCTTGTGCCCCATGCACCCCTTCCCACTTCCCTGTTCTGCTATTCCCCTACACTGGTACACTGAGTCTTTCCAGAATGAGGGGCCACTCGTTCCTTCTTCTTGGACATCATTTGATATGTGGATTGTGTCTTGGGTATTCCAAGCTCCTAGGCTAATATCTGCTTATCAGTGAGTGTATACCATGAGTATTCTTTTTAGACTGGGTTACCTCACATATGATGATGTTCTCCAGCTCCATCCATTTGTCTAAGAATTTCATGAATTCATTGTTTCTAATGGCTGAATAAAACTCCTTTGTGTAGATATACCACATTTTCTATATCTATTCCTCCATTGAGGGATACCTGAGTTCTTTCCAGCTTCTGACTATTATAAATAGAGATGCTATGAATATAGTGGAGCATGTATCATTATTACATGCAGGGAAATACTCTGGGTATATGCCCAAGAGAGGTATAGCAGAGTCTACAGGAAATGTCGTGCCCAGTTTTCAGAGGAACTACCAGACTGATTTCCAGAGTGGTTGTACCAGCTTGCAATCCCACCAGCAGTGGAGGAATGTTCCTCTTTCTCCACATCCTCGCCAATACCTGCTGTCTCCTGAGTTTTTAATCTTAGCCATTCTGACTGGTGTGAGGTGAAATCTCAGGGTTGTTTTGATTTGCATTTCCCTAATGACTAATGAGGTTGAATATTTCTTAAGGTGCTTCTCAGCCATCTAAATTTCTTCAGGTGAAAATTCTTTCTTTAGCTCTGTACCCCATTTTTAATAGGGTTTTTTGGTTTTCTGGGTGTACTGGCTGGTTTTGTGTGTCAGCTTGACACAGGCTGGAGTTATCACAGAGAGAGGAGCTTCAGATGGGTAAATGCCTCATGGGATCCGGCTGTGGGGCATCTTCTCAATTACTGATCAAGGGGGGAGGTCCCCTTGTGGGTGGTACCATCTCTGGGCTGGTATTCTTGGGTTCTATAAGAGAGCAGGCTGAGCAAGCCAGTAAGACACATCCCTCCATGGCCTCTGCATCAGCTCCTGCTTCCTGACCTGCTTGAATTCCAGTCCTGACTTCCTTTAGTGATGAACTGCAACATGGAAGTATAAGCTCAATAAACCCTTTCCTCCCCAACTTGCTTCTTGGTCATGATGTTTGTGCAGGAATAGAAACTCTAACTAAGACACTGGGGTCTAACTTCTTGAGTTCTTTGTATATATTGAATATTGGCCCTCTGTCGGATGTAGGGTTGGTGAAAATCTTTTCCCAATTTGTTGGTTGGTGATTTGTCCTTTTGATGGTGTCCTTTGCCTTACAGAAACTTTGTAATTTTATGATGTCCCATTTGTCAATTCTTGATCTTTGAGCATAAGCTATTGATGTTCTGTTCAGGAACATTTCCCCCCTCCCTGCCCCCCATGCATATGTCCTCTTCAGAGACCTGAAGTTCTTCTCATACAGATCTTTCACTTGTTTGGTTAGAGTCACACCGAGATACTTTATTTTGTATGTGGCTATTGTGAAGGGTGTCATTTCCCTAATTTCTATCTCAGTCTGCTTATCCTTTGAATATAGGAAGGCTACTGATTTGCTTGAGTTGATTTTATAACCAGCCACTTTGCTGAAATTGTTTATCAGCTGTAGGAATTCTCTGGTGGAGTTTTTTTTTGGGGGGGGTCACTTAAGTCTACTATCATATCATCTGCAAATAGTGATAATTTGAGTTCTTCCTTTCCTATTTGTATCCCGTTGACTTCCTTCTATTGTCTAATTGCTCTAGCTAGTACCTCAAGTGCTATATTGTCAGTCCCTGATTTTAGTGGGATTGTTTTGAAGTTTCACTACATTTAGTTTGATGTTGGATACCAGTTTCCTGTATATTGCTTTTACTGTGTTCATGTATGGGCCTTGAATTCCTATTCTTTCCAAGACTTTTAGCATGAAAGAATGCTGAATTTTGTCAAATGCTTTTTCAGCATCTAATGAAATGATCATGTGGTTTTTTTCTTTGAGTTTGTTTATGTAGTGGATTATATTGATAGATTTCCGCATATTGAACCATCCCTGCATCACTGGGATGAAGCCTACTTGATCATGGTGGATGATCATTTTGATGTGTTCTTGGATTTGGTTGGCAAGAATTTTATTGAGTATTTTTGCATTAATGGAAATTGGTCTGCACTTCTCTTTGTTGGATCTTTGTGTGGTTTGGTATCAGCATAACTGTGGCTTTGTAGAAGGAGTTGGGTAGTGTTCCTTCTGTTTCTATTTTGTGGAATAGGTTGAAGAGTATGGGTGTTAAGTCTTCTTTGAAGGTCTGATAGAACTCTGCACTGAAACCATCTGGTCCTGTACTTTTTTTGGTTGGGAGACTTTCTATGACACCTTCTATTGCTTTAGGGGTTATGGAACTGTTTAGATGATCTAGTTGATCCTGATTTAATTTTGATATTTTGTATCTGTCTAGGAAATTGACCATTTTCTCCAGATTCTCCGGTTGTGTTGAGTATCGGCTTTTGTAGTAGGATCTGATGATTTTTTTAATTTCCTCAGTTTCTGTTGTTTTCTCCCTTTTTATTTCTAATTTTGTTAATTTGGATACTGTATCTGTTCCCTTTGGTTAGTCTGGTTAAGGGTTTATCTATCTTGTTGATTTTCTCAAAGAACCAGCTCCTGGTTTTGTTGATTCTTTGTATGGCTCTCTTTGTTTCCACTTGACTGATTTCAGCCCTGAGTTTGATGATTTCCTGTCTTCTACTCCTCCTGGGTGAAATAGCTTCTTTTTGTTCCAGGGCTTTCAGATGGACTGTTAAGCTGCTAGTGTATGCTCTCTCCAGTTTCTTTTTGGAGGCACTCAGGGCTATGAATTTTCCTCTTAGCACTGCTTTCATTGTGTCCCATAGATCTGGGTATGTTGTGCCTTCATTTTCATTAAATTTTAAAAAGTCTTTGATTTCTTTCTTTATTTCTTCTTTGGCCAAGGTATCATTGAGTAGATTATTGTTCAGCCTATGTATATGTGGGCTTTCTGTTCTTTTTGTTGCTATTGAAGACTACTCTTACTCCATAGTGATCTGATAGGAGGCATGGGATTAGTTCGATCGTCTTATATTTGTTGAGGTCTGTCTTGTGACCCATTATATGGTCAGTTTTGAAGAAGGTAACATTCTTTTGCTTTAGGATGAAATTATATATACATACATACATACATACATACATACATACATACATGTGTGTGTGTGTGTGTGTGTGTGTGTGTGTGGTGTTAAGTCCAATTGTCCAAAGCTTCAATTAGTTTCACTGTGTCTCTGTTTAGTTTCTGTTTTCCTGATCAGTCCATTGAGGAGAGTGGAGTGTTGAAGTCACCCATGATTATTGTGTTACATACAATGTGTGCTTTGAGATTTAGTAAAGTTTCTTTTTTGAATGAGGGTGCCCATGCATTTGGAGCATAGATGTTCAGAATTGAGAGTTCTTGGTGGATTTTTTCTTTGACCATCAAGAAGTGTTCTTCGTGTCTCTTTTGATGATTATAAGTTGAAAGTCAATTTTATCTGATGTTAGAATGACTACTTCGGCTTGTTTCCTGAGACCATTTGATTGTAAAATTGTCTTCCAGCCTTTTACTCTAAGGTAGCGTTTGTCTTTGACACTGAGGTGTGTTTTCTGTATGCAGCAAAATGTAGGGTCCTGTTTATGTATCCAGTCCGTTAGTCTATGTCTTTTTATTGGGGAATTGAATCCATTGGTATTAAGAGATATTAAGAAATAGTGAGTATTGCTTCCTGTCATTTTTTATATTATTTTTATATTAGAGTGGTTATCTTCTTTGGGTTTGATGAAAGAAGGTTACTATCTTGCTTTTTCCAGGGAGTAGTTTCCCTCCTTGTATTGGAATTTTCTTCCTATTATCCTTTGTAGGGCTGGGTTTGTGGAAAGATACTGTGTAAATTTGATTTTGTCATGGAATATCTTGGATTCTCCATCTATGGTGATTGAGAGTTTTGCTGGGTATAATAGTCTTGGCTGAAATTTGTGTTCTCTTAGAGTCTGTATGAGATCTGCCCAGGATCTTCTTGCTTTCATGGTCTCTGGTGGGAAGTCTGGTGTAATTCTGATAGGTCTTCCTTTATGTTACTTTTCCTTTTCCTCTTACTGCCTTTAATATTCTTTCTTTGTTTAGTACATTTGGGGTTTTGATTATTATGTGATGGGAGGTATTTCTGTTCTGGTCTAGAGTGTTTGGAGTTCTGTAGGCTTCTTGTATATTCATGGGCATCCCTCTCTTTAGGTTAGGGAAGTTTTCTTCCATAATTTTATTGAAAATATTTGCTGGCCCTTTCAGTTGTAGATCTTCACTCTCATCTATACCTATAATCCTTAGGTTTGGTCTTCTCATTGTGTCCTGGATTTCCTGGATGTTTTGGGTTATAAGCTTCTTGTATTTTGCATTTTCTTTTACTGTTGAGTCCATGATTTCTATGGTATCTTCAGCATTTGAGATTCTTTCTTCCATCTCTTGTATTGTGTTGTTGATATTTGCATTTATGGCCCCTGATTTCTTCCCAAGGTTTTCTATCTCCAAAGTTGTCTCCCTTTGTGATTTCTTAGTTGTTTCTACTTCTGTTTTTAGATTCTGGATGGTATTGCTCAGTTCCTTCACTTGTTTGTTTGTGTTTTCCTGTATTTCTTTAATAGATTTTTATGTTTCCTCTTTCATGATTTCTGACTGTTGACTCAATTTCTCCTGCATTTCTTTACGTGATTTTTGCATTTCCTCCTTATTGGCTTCTTTCTATTGACCCATATTCTCCGGAGTTTCTTTAACTGATTTTTGTGTTTCCATTATAAGGTCTTCTAACTTACTCATGTTCCTCTGTATTTCTTTAAGCGATTTATTTATGTCCTTTTTGTATTTCTCTAACAGCATCATGACCAGTGATTTTAAATACAGATCTCCGTTTTTCTGGTTTGTTGGTGTATCCAGGACTTGCTGTTGTTGGAAAATTGAGTTCAGATGCTGCCATATTGCCTTGATTTCTGTTGTAATGTTCCTACGTTTGCCTTTTGCCATCTGGTTATCTCTGGTGTTAGTTGGTCTTGTTGTCACTGGCTGGTGTTTGAACCTCCTGTGAGCCTGTAAGGTTATTTCCACACTGCCAGATTACTAGGTTTCTCCTGGCACAGATTGCTGATGTGCTACCCTCCTCTTGGGCGCCCTTGGAGCCCTGGTGTGTCTTGCCCCAAGCAATGTTTTACACTGGTTGTCTCTGTGAACTTGGTGCTGACTGTCTGCTCTGACAGGTATCAAAGATGGAGGATGCTGCGGGGACCTTTTCTGATCACTCTGCAGGGCAAACAAGCCCCTGACATGGTTAGCACACAGAGGGCCGGCAGAGCTGCCCAGGCCCTGGGTTCAGGCAAAAACCTGACAGGCTGAGACCTAAGCGATGTTAGCCTTGGGCTATGTCTGTGTAGCTGGTGCTATCTGTTAGATTTATCTGGTGTTTAGGAACCAAGATGGCAGAGAGTCCCTCCCGTTATTTCTCATTCTTTTCATTCCTGTATGATCCATTTTTAAAAAACAATTTCAAGATTTTTCTGTTTGTGTTTGAAGTTTTAATTTCTGTTTTATTTATGACTTTTATTTGTTTGTTGTTTTGAAGCAAAATCTTACTAGCTCATGCAGGACAGTACTCTCAATCCCTTGCTTTAGCATGCTTGATTCAGCACCCTGAGTGCTAGAAATGTAAGTGTGCATTACGACACACAACTCCTCTCTGATTTCTTAGGTGCTGGTTTGTGAATGACAAGTTTTTTATTTGCTATGTTTGAAAAATCTTTCTCTTTAAAAGTTATTTTTGCTGGGTATAGAATTCTAGGTAATGTGTGGCACCTGTGCTGTCAATACAATTGGTGTATTGTCTATCCCAGTTGTAGCATTTTAAAATCAATAGAATTTGGTTTTTCTTTACCTTCATTGTCTCTACATACTGCATCCCTGTCAGTTCCAGTTCAGGTTCAATTGGCTACTTTTTCTCTATCATGGATTTTGTTTCTCAGACATCTGGTAGTTTTGGGTTACATAATATACTCTGTTGTATGCTGACTACCTGTGCTCTCATTTTGGCTCATTACTTAGAAACAGTTTGATATAGGAGATTTATGCTTTAGGGTGTTGATACATGTAACCAGAGCAATGATTAATCTACAGACAGCTGATTATTCTGCATGCCTACATTGTGAACGTTCTATCCTGTGACCTTTGAATCATGAGGTATTATAATCCACTTGGTGAGAATAGGCACCATATTCTCTGATCCTGGCATTTTCTTACCAAGTCCTCTGACAGTTTCCTCACATATACTTACTGATCTGAATTCTATGGAGAACTCAGAAGCTATTGCTATCATTTTAATATTAAATAGCTCTGAGGGTTCATGTGTTTGAACACTTGGTACTCAGCTAGAAGTCTTGTTGGAGGAGGTTATTATTTTCTTCAGGAGATAGAGCCTCACTGGAGCTTCCTTTCGCATTGAGCTTCCTGATTTTGGATCCAGTGTGATCTTCTGCTCAATTTCCCACAGTTAAGACATTCTTTGCCATGTTGGATGGTACCACTTTTTAAACTGTGACTTAAAAATCTCTTTCTCCCTTAAGTTGATTCTTGACAGTTGACAGCATAAGAAAAAATAACAAATTCTGGCACCTTCCAAAAAAGTCTGGACTTATTTATCCATAGGACTTGAGAGTTCAGTATCTGACCTATATGCATGTTTTCATCTCTCCAGACACTAACCTACACAGGCAATCTGGTGGACTCGCAGTAGACTTAGCTCTCATATGACATAGTTTAAAAAATGCTATGAATTTGAAACAATCATTCACTGGGTTCACTTTACGTTTTTGCCTTCTTTTAGGAATACCCTTCTTTCATTAGCAGAGCTTAATGTCCTGAAGACCATTGTTTCATTTCTTTTACTTCTTTTTGTTTTTGATATTTCATATGAAATATTAGTCCTTTTTACTATGCCTTGATTTAGGCTGAAGAATTTTACTTCCTGGTGGGACAATATAATAGCATCTGTGGACTAATATTTAAGAAATATATACTCACTAGGAGTTATTTTTTAAACAAAGGGAAAGGAATCCATAGTTTGGGGGACAGAATAATTATTATTATTGTCAAAAGGGAAGCCTTATTTGTCCTTATAGGAATCTCAAGAAGCTGTCTTTGTTATGCAATCCCACTTTCAAGTGACAGATCACCATAACTTAAACTTCAAAAGAGTGGGGTCCTTCTATCTGGTTAACTGTTCAGTCTTTGTGGTATAAAATAGTATTATTCAGAGGGATGAAGCCATGGTAGAATAGAAATAAGCAAACAGATTTCAGGTAGTCTGTTAAATATTCAGTGTTGCTTCTAACAAGTGTTACATTTGGTAACTCAAGCAATGGTAGGTAACAAACATCCCTTATCTGGTGTTCCTAGTTTTCTCTGTGCTCAAGAAAACACATGAAGGAGATAAAAGTGTAAATGAACTTCTGTGTGCTTTCACAATAGTTGACAGGATAACAGGATATCCAAATGCAAAAGAATGTTTTTAAAACACTTGTACAATAATACAATCTAGTACCACTTATAAAAGTAATTCCACATAGATCAAACCTCCAAAATTATAGAGGAACAGTAGAAGTAAAGGCTTGTGTAAGATTTAGCAGTGATTTCTAGGGACTCGCACCAGAGGCATAGAAGGGCAATAACAACGGCCATACAGCTAAACTGCATAGTGCTGAGATGAAAGCTTTTTATGTATCCGAGGACACCATGAGCAGAAGAACAAAACACCTATACAGAATAATAGAAGGGATTTGCAATCTACAAGATAGTATGTGATTCAGATCTAGACTTTATAAAGAACTCCTATCACCTATCATTATTCGGAAAAACAGCTCTCAATGCAAAAACAGGGAGTGCACTTGAATAAACACACCTCCACAGAAGATAATCCAATAAGTTAATTTTCAGAAGTTGTATACTGCTCAATAGTAGGATTATGGTTATCATACTATTGAGGGTCCTAGGTTTTACCTCTAATGAAAGAAAGAAAGAAAGAAAGAAAGAAAGAAAGAAAGAAAGAAAGAAAGAAAGAAAGAAAGAAAGATTTTTCAATTTCAGTAGTTGTTAGAGTAATTTAAGTAAAAAATCACAATGTAGTACTATTTAACATTTATCAGAATGCTTATTATTAAACAATGAAACAATTAGACAATAGCAAATATTAGTGATAACATGGAAAAATTAGAATTTTTACATTCTTATGATGGGTTTATAAAGTCATGGCTCTGCTGTAGTAAACATTGTTATTTCCCATAAAGCTAAATATAGAATTAATATGTAATCCAGGGATTTCACCTCTGATCATATACCCAAAATAATTGACAGCAGGCCCACAAAGAGGCATTCATCTCTGCACTCTTAGCACTATTATTTATAACTAAATAGGGAAAGCAACCCAAATATCCACTGATAAATGGATAGAAACCCAAATATAGTAATACATACAATGGAATATCATTAAGACTTAAAAACAAAAGAAATTCTAACATATGCTTAACTTTTTTGAATGAAATAAATAGAAAACAGAGAAGATAAAGATTGCATCGTTCCCTTAATATTAGGCACTTGGAAGAGTCAAATTACAGAAGCAGAAGGCAAAATGGTGGTTTTTAGACACTAGAAGAGGAATCAGCATAACTCTGTTTTTAATGAGAGCAGTTTCTATTTCCAAAGATGTGTAGCTTCTGTAGAAGGTGGTACTGATGGTTGAGTTTCGTGAATGACTTAATTCCACAGAGCTATGTCCTGAAAGGATAACTAAGCTAAGTGTCATTGTGCACATGTGTAATCCAAACACCTGAGAAGGCAAAGAGAAAGAACACCAAGCATTCCAGGCTTCACTGGGCAACATGATGGAAATCAGACCAGGAAGGGAAAAAATGATAATAAAGGACAAATGGTAAATTTTATTTAAAGTTATCACAACTTAAAAAATATTTCATTTATATACAGAAGGATTTCTTTGTAATAAAGAATAATTTTAAAACACATGTACAGTTTAAATGATATTTCAGATTGTTAATAAAACTGTCCATGTCACTTTATCTGGCTTTTAGAAGAACTGTTACAAAATGTCTCACTGCCTAATATCTCTTTCATTAAGAAAATCAGTGTTCTGGGACCATGAGCTGTGGTGATTTGGAGCCCGCCTGGTGCCCAGAGCAGGGACTCAGGCTTGTCTGTATCCTGGGGCCACACTGCTACTTTCTTGTCCATCATACTGTGATGCACTCAGAACCTGTGACTACTTACTGGGTCTGAGAGTTAGAAGGTGTACTCAGATTACAGCAGATGATAGGGATGGACTTGAACAGCTCAACTCGTGTATATCTTTCCTTTGTGTTAGGTTTGAATATGATCCCAGTTCATTGTGCATACATTATATTTCTAAAATTAGCTCCTTAGAAATTCAATATGCAAAATTCAATGAACAGATATAGAGGTTACTAAGTACCACTAATCACAGAAGCCTTAGTTCTTAGGAAGTTACAGTATAGAGATCTTCCTAGAAATCCATAAATATTTTCTGTGATATTTAATTTTCTTTATCATGGTAGGCATATTTTAGCCTTATCCATCTTTGTGTGTATGTATGTATAAGATGTTCATGTGCATGTGTAAATGCATGTGTGTGTATGTTCATGTGCATGTGTGCATGTGTGCCTGGATGTATGTGTATGTTCATGTGCATATGTGCATGCATGTATTTGTGTGTTCATGTGCATACATGCATGTGTGTATGTGATATATTCTCATGAATGGCTACAGGTGTGTGAACATCATGTGGATGCCAGAATCAAAACAAGCAAAAAACTAATAAGACAAAAAAATGCCGAAAAGTCAATATGAAACAAAAGTTTACCAAAAACATGCCATTGTGTATGTTTTGTGTTGGCCAACTACACCTGAGCATGTTGGCAATGCTTTGGAGAACACTAATTTCTTTCTTGCTAGTGAACATCAATGCAGGTAGCTTCTTAGGTGTGGAGCGTCTCTGTTCAGCCTCCCCTCTAGCTTGAATCTTTGTAGGACTTTGGCATGCTGCCGCAGTCTCTGTGGGTTTATATGTGCAACAGTCCTGTTGTGTCTGGAAGGCACTTTTTCCTTTGAGTCATGCATAGCCTCTGACTCTTGATGAGTGCCTCCATTTCTGCATAGATCCCTGAGCCCTGAGGGGAAGGTTTGATGATGACATCATAGTTAAGGCTGAGTACTCCAAAGTCTCTCACTGTCTTCATATGTCGTGGATCTCCGTGTTCTTACCTACTGAGAAAAGCTTCTCTCAAGTGACTTGAGTAAGGCCCTGATCTATGTATAGAACAATATAAAAGTGCTAATTTTAAATTCCCTAGAGTTGAATTGTGAGAGTGAAAAGAAACGGAGGCAGTTGGGGGAAAATGTTATAATTGCCAGATGCTGGAAAGAACCCAGATATCCCTCAACAGAAGAGTGGATGCAAAAAATGTGGTATATCTACACAATGGAGTACTATTCAGCCATTAGAAACAATGAATTCATGAAATTCTTAGGCAAATGGATGGAGCTAGAGAACATCATACTAAGTGAGGTAACCCAGACTCAAAAGGTGAATCATGGTATGCACTCACTAATAAATGGTTATTAACCTAGAAAACTGGAATACCCAAAACATAATCCACACTGAGATACAAGAAGAAAGGAGGAGTGGCCCCTGGTTCTGGAAAGACTCAGTGAAACAGTATTTGGCAAAACCAGAACGGGGAAGTGGGAAGGGGTGGGAGGGAGGACAGGGGAAGAGAAGGGACTATCGGGGAGTGGGGGGGGGCTAGAAAAGGGGAAATCATTTGAAATGTAAATAAATTATATCGAATAAAAAAAAAACCAGACAACTAGAATTATATACTCTTGTGTTCAGACTAGATTGTGCAACCTTACGTTAGTTGCTTTATGAGTTTAAATTCATTCACTCTATGATAAACTATAGGTACTTAGGGAGGCTAAATGGATAATCTTATTGGGGATCCAGGTTCAGTATTCTGAGTCCTATTATTTTACTTCATTGAATTGGAGAGACTAGAAATATGCACATTCCAAGAAAAGAATAACAGGAAAACAATAGACATGGGATTCATTTAGTAAGTTTTGGGTGGCAAATAACAGAGTTCCCAGCTCTAAGTAACTTGAACAATAGAGGTATCCTATTAAGAAGGCTAGAATGGACCCAGTGGTGGTGGTCCACAGCTTTAATCCCCAGCAGAGGCAGGTGATTCTCTGTGAGTTCAAGGTCAGCCTATTCTACACAATGAGTGGCAGAACAGCCAAAGCTACAGAGAGAAATTCTGTCACAAATAGATAGATAGATAGATGGATAGATAGATAGATAGATAGATAGATAGATAGATAGATAGATACATAGATAGATAGATAGATACATAGATAGATAGATAGATAGATAAATAGATAGATAGATAGATAGATACATACATACATACATACATACATACATACATACATACATACATAGACAGGCATGCAGGCAGATAGATACTTACCCAAGGCAAAAAAAAAAAGAATTCTAGAGTGGCAGTTTCTGTATTGACTGGCTAACATCTCACTGATGCCACAGCTGTGGCTCAGCCTTGTCCATATTCTTATAGCACCTCTGTCTTATTGCCAGTATTACACGCTCTTGTCTTTATCAATGATGCCTGCAATAGCAGAGAGGGTGAATTGCTTCCTATACAAACTTCTATCTGTCTATCACCACTCCCATCCCTAGCATGGGTAAAAACAATTATAATGAAAACTTAAATCTATTAAATGGTTTTATAGACATGTGCTTGCCTTTTCTGAATCAAGTTCTGCAAGATACCTGGAAAGTAAATCAGAGTTATTACTGAGCAAAAGAGAAGAAAGAAAAATGTGAAAAATCAGAGGAAAGATCAGAAACGTTGAGAATTTCAAGAAATATATATACATGTGTGTATATATATGTTTATATAAAATGTGCTGTGTCTATACATGTATACAGTATATAATGGTAAGATCTAGGAAATAAGCACATTTATCACCTTAGACATGTATCATATTTTATACATCACGAACATAAAACAATCTTTTCAATTGGCTGTCTAAAGTATTTGATTAACTGCTGTTAACTGTGGTTGTCCTGCTCTGCTATACCATAGAACACTGAAACCTATCCCTTACCCAAATGAGTTTCCATAATTAAGATGAATTCTAAATTTCTAAACATAAATGTTTCTAAACACATTATTTGTATAAATACAAATGTGAAAGTGAGTAGCTACCTTGCCCTTGATTAGTCAGATGATTTAGGGCTAGGAAAGAAAGAATATGAATGTGAAGTAAAGAACTTGAACATTGAGGCAGCAGTAGACTTTTGGTGAGAAATACTTGACACCAGCTCTATAATTGTAAACCTCCCTCTGCACATATGCAAGAGTTATGAAGATGGGTCTTCATGTTGGACTGCTAATAGAAGAAGCAGGGGCTATATCTGACTTTGTTGCCCTCCTTTGGATGTCTTTCACCAGCTGGGCTGCCTTGTCTAACCTCAATAGGAGATGTGCCTAGTCCTACTGCAATTTGATATGCCAAGGCAGTAGGTATCCATGGGAAGCTCCCCTTTGCTGAGGAGAAAGGGGTGAGGGATGGATGGGGGGATGGTGAGAGAGAGGAAGGAACTGGGAAGAGAGATGGGACAGGAATCCATGATTGGGATGTAAAGTAAATAAATTAATAAATGAATGAAAAACCTAGTGAACCTCAGTTTACATTCTTTGTACAGAAGTTTTTATCCCTCTCCTGTAAGGAAGAAGTCCTGTGGGATGCAAACGACTGCACTGAGGGATGGAGCTGCCGGAGTGAGCAGGAGAGTATGCACAACGTAACATTACAATCTCAACCCAAAACTTGGGAGCACTTGGGGGGAAACTAAGGCAGCACACTGTTTCAGTTCCTCAAACAGTGTCAGAAAACAAGGTCAGCACAGGATTCCTGAATCCTTCCCTATGTTTCTCTAGAAGTCCCTACAAGAACCTCAGGTTTGGCGCTAAAAACAACTTGTCTCAGTCTCAGTGAATTGAAACTTCTGCTTGGAGGCAATAACAAGCAGTTTCTCCTGAATGTAGAGTGTTCTTGGCCACACCTACCATAGTAATATAATAAGCCATCATTATCCACTCAATCTGCAGACAGTGATATCTCATACTGCTGTTTCAGTTCCATTCTTCATGGAACTGAATAGTTTGTGAAAATTATGCCAGTTGTAACTGGCAAGCTTCAGTCCTATGAAGCACAGCTCAGACTGCAAGTCAAGGACAAGCACTCTCTTTGGTCTTACTTTAGTAAGCGTCTGCAACATGGTGAAAGACCCAACAGGTCAACCGAATGTTTTGAGAATGGAAGCAGCCCTAGGAAAGGTGACAGAAATCTTTCCTTTTTAGGTTTCCAGAGATTTCCAAACATATGGAACTTACAGCTGAGAACTTCCTCAAGTTGGAATTTGGTTACAACCCACTCTATGACCCTACTGAAGAGGGCAGGGCACTACCAAGGACAGAATGGTAGGATTCCTATCAAAATTATTCATTTGCTTCATGAGTAAAATCCCAACAAAAATTCTTTTTTATAATTTTGAGTCTAATCAGATAACATCTGTGCTGTACTCCACATGGTTCACTTCAGGAAGAACAATCTATAGGAGGAACAACACATGTCTGCACTTATAGGACAGCCCCAGGTTAGTCTGTGGAAGGTGGCTGCAGGACAGAACTGTGGCCCTCCAAGAAACCGCTTGGACATTTATAATTCTTTGAAACCCATCTGTATCAGAGTGCTCAAATATAGAATGTGTTTTGACAGAAGAAAAGAAGTTTGGGGTTTATTGTAGTTGTTCTGAATGTATAATATCAGGAGTCTGTTTATTTCATAATTTTGTAGACTTGACTCACATACAAACCTCTGTGGTGACCCTGTTACAAGGGTCTCTCTGACAACACATGATATTACTCTTCCCAAAACCCACATCCAAAGTTCAATGTTCAGGGACATTATTGTAAGGATTTGTCACACTCTCTGAGAAATTGTGATTCTATATACCAATACTGGACTGCTATCACTTGTTTAAGATTTGGAGTGAAACCTACAATGGACATACAGTATTAGATAACTCCTGTCACATGTGGCTTTTTAATTTGGGGTGAAAATGATGAGCACAGGTTTTTCCATTTGTTTTACATATTCATCACTTAACTTTTGGAGACTCTAAGCCATAGGAAAGGCCAACCTACTGCAATATGGCAGAGTATCTTTATCTGGCCACTCAAGCATTTGTTCTGATTCACAGTGAGAACTGTGACCCAACCACAGGACAGTGTCACATTTAAAATGTGGCTTATAACATGTCTTTCAACAAATAGTCTCGTTTTTTGCCACAAATCAAAGAAGCTATGTAGGGTCAACCAACCTTTGAACCATGAGAGACACAAACATTGGTGTCTCCACCAGCAGCAGGGTTTCCAAATTTGATTCATTCTTCCTAAGATTTGAAAATAAAAGACAATTCACAGCCATTCAGATAGTACATAGCCTCGTGTGTGTGTGTGTGTGTGTGTGTGTGTGTGTGTGTGTGTGTGTGTGTGTGTAAGTCATTCAGGGCCATTTCCAGAGCAAAGGCATATAGGGTTTTTACATTGTTTAGATCAGGACCCTAAGTGGGGAGAGGGTTCATACCTATGTAAAGATAATAAACATAAATGAGATGGGTCACCAGAAAACAGGGACACACTCACAATATCGATGGAGAAATGTGAGGGCAGAGGATATTAAGTCTAAACAAATATTCAAACATATCGAATAATGCCCTGTATTAAGTGGCCACTGTGTTATTACAGAGGCATAAATGAGTTTGGCTTGGCAATCCATCCCCTAAACACCATTGGCTGAGGTCCTGTGTGTTGCTCTTGCAGGGGTGGAAATTGGATGAAGGAGCACTTCCTCAGATCGTGCAGGGGCTTTTGCTAGTCATTGTGATGTGAGAGTGCCTCAGAGTGAAAGGATATTTAATAAGGCTGCCATGGGTGAGAGCTTTCACTTTCTTGCCTCCAGTCTTGGTCACTTGTACCTTCTTTCACAGCTACCAGCACAGGGATAAAATAAAAGTGTGTGTCTGGAACCAGGGGTGTTCCCCAGCTGCGAGTGTTTCAGAGTTACCCGCAGGACCGATCCCTGCAGGGTCTCTAACTTTGGCGTGTCAGTTCATACTTTCTCATAACTAAAACTCATGACAGAGACCTCCAAGACTTAATTTTTGTCATGAAACCTTTAAATACAAAACACACACCAGTCCTAATTGAGAAATCTATTTAGGAAAAAAATTTTTTGTAAGAAAGAAAAGGGCACAGATTTTTGTTGCTGTTGCTGCTGCTGTTGTTGAATGTTCTGTACTCTTCGGTCTGTCAAAAAAGAGGGGTAATGGTGTGGGGACAGAGCAGAGCGACGGAGAAAAGTGGCTTCAGCTCAGTGGAACCCTAAAAAAATGCACATGAATCAATTATGAAAAAGAGAAGGTCCCTTTGAATGGGGAAAAGCTGATTGGAATTAGATCGGCTTTGTTCCTATCTACAAGGTACAAGGAGGGGACTTTTCAGTGGAACAGAAAAGGGGGATTTGGGACTGTTTGGCTGCTTAATGCTATAGTGCTTCAGAACCCATGTGAAAATTTGCTGCTGGCTATTAATCATCATTGTACCCTGCAAAGAAGCTGTTACAATGATGACTATATGTCATTATATTCCCACTGTAAGTGACGAATCAGAGAGCTGGGAAAGTTGGATAAGAGCGGCTGAAAAACTTTTAAGCGGTCGAATCTATTTAAATAAATTTACATCACATTTGCTACTTTCTCTGGTATGGGAATCATACTTTAAAATGAAACAATATGCTGTGTTCATGGGGCCTAGGCTTTTATTCCCCGTCCCTGAGCCTGCTTTCCAGGTCAGCCTTTGCCAGCGCTGACAGCACGCTTTTCTCATAGCCTCTCCTTCTCATAGCCTTTGGTTGCTTTCAAGTTCAATTTAGCACAATAAAGTTGTTATGCATGACAGTTTGGAGAGCAGAATAGGTGATGTCTGGGCCCGCTGTGTCGCTACAAAGTGGACCCATTCTCTGTGGGCCGGCTCAGTTACTGGAGCCTTACTGGTGGGACACAGCCATGGACTTTCAGACGTTCCCATCCTGACGAAAACAATTAGCTTCAAACTGCACGAAGCCTCGGGGTCAGCCTCTCTTTGACTGAGACTGCACCATTAAATATGCTGCGGTGGATTTCAAATTTATGTTGATTTGTCCTCTTGTGCTCCTCCTTTATGTGCTTTATTTACAGATGTGTAAAGAACAGGGAAAGTTGGAGTTCCTCGTGTTTCAAGAGTTTTATTAGAAATCTAAGCCATTGTTTTATGTTTATTTTATAAAGAAATAGAGTTGAAACATGTCAGGCTTAATTCCATTAGGCTGAACTGCCCAGAACAGAGCCCTGGGGTTTGGAAGACAGAATCTGAAAGGAAGTGTCTCCTTGGCTAAGCATCATGAACAAGGCAAACAACAAACAACTCTTTCATAGCACCATGGTCAGGATAGCTTTCTACTGGGAGATGGTACCCCTCCAAAATCCTACCCTGACCTAAAAGTGACAGATTTCTTAACAGAACCAAAAGGTGATTTCTCCACCATCCCATACCACCATGTGAATGTGTGTATGCATATGGGTCGATCGCATCAATTAGTGTTACTATTCATCGACATCTTCCCAAGGACTTACTGCCTGTGACATAAAATTCTGTTGCCATGAAGCAAAGATTATTCAGTTTTGATGCTGCAGAAATATTCTCATGAGGTACATATATGCTCTTGTCTCCCTAAAAAGAACCACACAACATAGAGAATTTAGGTCCATTTATAGTTGACCATTTCAGCCTTCTGAGACAGATGTCCTCACTCTCTTAATTCTTGTAGGAAAATAAAACACAGCTGTCTTGATTACTGATCTCACTAATTACAGGCTGCAACCATCAAACACAACTCTTTCCACATTAGACATTAACTGAGAGAGGATAGCACAAGCATAGTCCACTCTTCTAAAAGTCTAGAGCTTTGATAAATTATTTGTAAGATTTATATATTTTACCAAAGGGTGAAATACCAAGTCAAGCTGTTATGTAATGTTTACTTTAACTGTGTTTTAATAAATAACAGTGAAATTGGTAATTGTATAATGGAATAAATATTCCTCAGAACAATATATGTTGTCATGTAAAATTTAACATAATCTTAAATCTTTTTAATCAAGTTATATCAGACAAAAAGGAATCTGTATTTACACTCAGCAAATATGTGGTTCTTTGCCTTAGACACACTCTCCTTTCGCTATTATTTTAATATTATTTGGTGTCATTTTCCCGAAGGCATTTTTCCAAGTCAACATTTTTAATAGCTTTTCAAACTATAGACAGATGAAAACAAATTGAATTATGAGAGACAATAAATACACATGTAATAAAAGCACTTTTCTGATTTTCAAGTGGGACAATCTCTTTGACATTCTAATAAACAAGTACACAAAAATTTACAAAACTCGTTAATAATATGTTCTTAAAACAGACTCATTTTCTTCAACACATATGTGAGAACCATATAAAATCTTATTTATCCAATGGCAGTGTGAGGAAAGAATGATCAGATGTTAGAAAGAGGGCACTAGAAACAGCCATGTGCAGACAGCAATGTAAAACGTGGTACCTGCTGATTCATCTGGGCTCTCCAGTGAAAACATGGGGTGATTTTCCATAAAAGATTATCTCCTAAATAATAAGAAATAAGATGGAATATTGGCAAAAAGCTCTGAGGATTGTTTGTAATATAATTATATAAAAGTTGTAGGTTTTTACAGAGACCTCTAAGATTAGGAGTGGCTCCAGGGTAGAACAGAATGTGAACAAGCTGCAGCTGACCTGGACCATGACTGATAGGAAAGGCATCTGTATAGAAGGTGACCAATCACCAGTGTTCTCCAGGGGGAAAGGAAAGGAAGGAAGAGAAAGGCAAAATGTAAGTAGGGCTCTGAAAGAAAAGAGCACTAGAAAAGAGGAAGAAGGCAGCATTTGTCATAAACATCACCAGCAACCCAGCCAAGTCTTATCCAGGTTCTTCACAGGTTGTTGTTTGTTTTTCTGGAATGAGCTTCAGAAGAATGCTGTCCTTGCCTTCTGCTCAAGCTTTCCTTTTTCTTGTTTTGTATACTAAGGCAAGTGGTAGAAGCTCTCATCCATGAAAAGAAATAGCATTTGTAGTGATACACAAGGATTGTTACAGAGACCAATAGTACAGATAAAGTATGCAATCAGATTGCTGGCATGTAGAAGTTATACTATGAATGCTGATTCCCTTTAGCTCTTGAGTATTTTTGTGTATGTTTTGCAATCCTCAACCAAAAATCCCTCACTGAATAAGCCAAGTTTTCTGACTTAAAATCTTATGCAGAAGGAGTGGTTGGGGAACAACAAAATAATTGAGTAAAGGCATGGTCTGTCTAAGCCTAGTGACCTGAGTTTGAGTTCTGTAAACCACATGGTAGAAGAAGAAAGGCATCCCCTGAGAGTTCTCTCCAAATTCCCCAAGTGTGTACACATGTGCGTGCACACACACACACACACACACATGCACACACACAGTAAATATTTTTAAATGTGATTTCAAAAATATAATGAAAGAAAAGCAGTTGGAAACAAATCTTGCCAATAATTTCAACAAAAGTCTCCTAGGGACTTAGAAATTTTAAATATCAGAGAAAAGAGACCCTTGGTATTGTCAGAAAAGATGATGATAACTGAGCGGTTGGTCTTGATGCCCTGAAATAGTATATTTTGAAGGAACAGTGCTTGTATGTCCATGAAAATATGAGCAAATCTATTGACACACTTAAGTTCTCAACGAGGGTTATGGGAAGAATTATACATCCCAACTATCAAACTTCATTTTGGTGTAAAAGTCAAGTCATCTATGTAGATGGAGAACTATGAAATATAAGGAATTTTTTATTAGTGTTATTTTGCTTTAACAATATAATACTTAAGTATTTAGCAAAGTTCAGAATAAAACTTTCAGAAGAATATGGTACACTACTACACAACTCATATTTTCTAGTACTACTAATGATCTTGATCATGTAATTGACTAGAGTTAATTTTTTTATTCTAATTGGCAATTGAATTCTAATATTGTCAATACACTTGTTTTAGAATATAATATAGTTTGTGTATTAAATATACTCCTATAATTGAATATTATATCAGACAGGAAAATAAATTTGATTTTATTAAAAACACCATATACAATTAAGAACAGCAAGCATATGTTTTACTATGGGCAATATATGGTCATATTGACCATTTTTCCCAAAAGTCTGTGACTTTTAAAGACATTTAATTACATTCCTTAATAAAATATTTTGCGTGTTTAAGATATGCAAAATACTAAACAACCTTTTCCCTTAACTTTTAAACTTGTTTTTCTTTTTTAAAAAGAATGATAGGAGACCAACAAGCCATTCTGCATGTGGTATTTCTCCAACTTCCTACTCTGTAACTATAAAATAGGTCATATTTTCTTACATCTCTTCATCAAGATTATTTTCAACACCTGAGAATATTGACTCAAGCATATGATGGTAAATAGGCCAATTGTGCAACATACAATCTTTAAACAACCTTTTTTGTTGTTTTTACAACCAAGCTGTTAATAAAGAGACATATGTGCTGTTTTATGTATCCACACGCCTTACTACCATTTTTTTTTTAGATCAACACCATAACTTGCATTGTCTTCCACACAAAGTTCTGGCAAGCTTCAATAGATTCATTAGTGGGTTTTTCTTTACACCAACGAAGCTCAAAGGACTTCTAACAATGGAGGTAATCACAGCGTCTTCCCGACCCAAGCTCAGGGTTCCCTCCTTTCAGTCCAGACTCCTATTTCATTTCTAAGCAACTGGATTTCTGTGGCATTCCCAGAACAAATAAATATCTCTCTTTTCCCCTGCTTGCATCTTTTGTGTATATTTTTCTATACAACTGCCTGTATTTAAACTAGTGTGGTAATGGCAGGGTTCTTCAGGTAATCTTTCATTGGACATAAACGGTGCAGCATTAAAATGCAGATACTGTTACCTCAATTAGAGAACGCTGTGCAAAACTGGAAAAAGACGAAGCTAAATGTTTGGACTAAACAAGTAAGTCTATGTTGTTAAGAGTGGGGCTGGGTAAGTTGCATTTTCAATAGATGCCTTAATGAATAAATGTTAGACTGTATCAACAGTCCTGAGCAGGCTTGTGGTTTGTGTGTGCATGAAGTGTAATGGTATCAATTGACTGGCTCTTTGTGGTTTCTGTAAAGTACTCTTGAATGTGTCAATGGAGAGAAGGCCAGCAGACAATGAAGCCATGACAGCTGAATGTCAGCAGTGACCTTGAACCTAAACTGGTTTCACCAATCCAGTGACTCCAGCTACAGTGAAGACATGCAGTGGGGCTGGACCTTCGGCATTGCCTGTCATTTTCTGTGTTCAGATTCCAAACACTTCAGTGACAATTTCACCACGTTGCTGGAGCCTGCTAATATGCATCAGTGAACGTTCATTTATTAGCGATGGGGCTAAAGATATGTTCAGCATTTTAAACAGGCTTGCATGGGCATTTAAAAATACAAAACAAAACAAAAAAAACAGAAGAAAGCACTATTCTAGACTGAATATTTCATATAAGCAGCTGCACCCAGAGAACATACTCGAACATGACTTTTCTTCAGAATTGGATTCTTTGATATGAATCTTGCATTGCATAGTATTACTGTACATACATTTACTACATTCTCTATTGCTGCAAATAGCACATGATTAGTTAATTAAAATATTGCATCAAGGAATAATTAATATCTGTAATGCAGTGTTTCTTTAATGAAAAACAAGAAAAATTTTTCTAAAGGTCACATTTACAGATTAAATGTGTCTTTAACATAAATGGAATGTTATTAAGCTGGGCTCAATATTCAGGAGAGAACTACAAAGCCTTTTGTGGAAAAACACTATTAATGAATTCAAGAAACAGAATCCCTTTGCAAACGCTAAAGTTGAGCAAGGTTAGAAGCCCAGCTGCAGCTGAATGTTCAGATGTTCACTATGCCGGGCATGGAGGAACCCAGGGCAGGGAAGGAAGGAAAGCCCATGGTGGAATGAAAGACTGAGGAAAATACAGAAGAAAAGAAAGACGAAGGACAGAGAAAGAGATGTGCATAATAAAGAGAAAGGGGAATTCAGTGATTCAGTAAGACATATAGGACCATGTGTATGCAGCAAAGAACAAAAATATGAATCAGCATTCAAGCCTCATTGAAGGCGTGTCTAGCGCCTCCTATATTAATAACAGAGTAGTGCCATAAAGATTTCCATTCCTTCTAAGAAAAATGTAGTATTTTCTAAAACAAAAAAAAATAAAAAATAAAAATAAAAATAAAATAAAACTTGGAACATAGAGATGTAAAATGTAAATTCATTGTCGTGAAGTCATTGTGAGTAGATAGGAGAGGATATAGGGATTTCACTTCATTACTACATCTTTTAATCCCAGTACTAGTAAAAAATACCTATGTGATGTGTTACTTTTCAAAATGAAACATGAACAGAAGTGTTCACTTGTGCATCTACAGCTGTCTCATGTTCTTTTTATTATATTTTTTAAACATTTTTATTGGAAAATATTCCCACACAATATATTCTCACACAGTTTCCTCTCTCACCTCATCCCAGATCCTCCAAACATCATCTCCCTAGTCTTGCAACCCCATGCCTTCTTTCTCTCTCTTTAGAAAACAAAGAGGCAAAAATAAATAAATATCAACACAAAACAAAAAATAAAACAAAAATCCCTAGAATAAAAATTATATACGCAGGAAAAATAAAACAAAGGAAAAGCATGAAAACCTCACCAAACCCATGAAAGAACATAACCATAAGCCATAATATTTAAGAAAAAGACGCCTAAGGTTAAAACGGTCTAAGCACAGCGCCTCAGAAGGAGCGATTGAGTTCATGCTGTGCTGGCCATCGACTACTGGGATGTACTAGAGTGGATTGTAAAATCAGTATGTCTCTGTTCTTATATAATATAAAATCAAATCATTTCTTCAAGTTTTTTCATAAGACACAGAGAAGAAAATGAGCTTGAAGGAGATGTCTTTGTTTTTACTTGAAAAACTGAAATATTTGCAAATATTTTTAGAATTTTCAGAAGATAAAAGGTCACATGTGTCTTAATATAATAAAAAATTAATTATCAGACAACTCTGAGAAAGAGTTATTCCCAAAAAGCTTTCCATAAAAATTTACTATTTGCTTTTATATCACAGGAATGCTATCTAGACGTGAACTTCATCAAACTCTTAGGTAAGGTAAATACACCGTCATCTTGACCTCATACTTCAACTAAAAAGCTCATTCTGTAAAAAATCGCATTAAGATTATTAAATTACCAAAAATAACAAACTGAGCACTAAAAAGATGCTTAAATAATGACCTAAAATAATTATCAACTTCCAGATTCAAAAAAGAAACTAAACAATCAGAAAACAAAAAGCCTTAACTTCATATACTACATAAAGAGAAGTTTTAGAGACTTAGACAGTATACAATGAAAATTAAATAGATTAGGTAGAATTATTTTGTTTCATTAGATTTTATTTATGTTTCCTAGAGGCAGGAACTCTTTGAATAATAGTTATAAAGATTAGTTTCTTTATAGATACATTTTCATAGTAGAACACTCATGTATACTCTTTTACAAAAATATTTTCATTTACAAATGGGCCATACACCACCAGTGTACAGCTGAGAAGAATTAGCTCATATCTTTTTAACTTCAGATTGCTCTTATTTTTCATAAATTTTCTAATACATAATTTTTTTAATATTTTTATTTTCTATATTCTTTGTTTACATTCCAAATGATTTCCCCTTTCCCATATCCTCCCTCCCCATATGTCCCATAAACCTTTTCTTATTAGCAATATCAATTTTAGTTTCATTACTTGATACTCATCAGTTATTCTCATAAGGAAACTATTTAGAATGTTTTTATAAATGTATTAGCACTTAAAATGTAAGGAAACATTAAATAATTTCACAAATGCCAAAGAATAAAGGGCCTCTGCTCATGTTCCCCTCTGTCCCAGAGCCATCTCCACATAGCCTTATATTACACTTCTGCTCTACTCTGAAGCAGGACTTTCAATCACACAAGGTCTGAGTCCTTAGAAAAAGCTGGTGCTGGCTCTGGGGAAAGTAGGCGCAGTGTTTCTGGTTGACATGCTCAAAGTGCATTGTATCCACGCACAAAATTATCACAGAGTGGATGAGTTGATGCTGGATGGAGTGAATACTTACTTTTGCAACTGCAGTTATTTTTTTATTCAATATATTTTTTATTTACATTTCAAATGATTTCCCCTTTTCTGGCCCCCCACTCCCCAAAAGTCCCATAAGCCTCCTTCCCTCCCCCTGTCCTCCCACCCACCCCTTCCCAAGTTCCCGTTCTGGTTTTGCCCTATACTGCTTCACTGAGTCTTTCCAGAACCAGGGGCCACGCCTCCGTTCTTCTTGTACCTCATTTGATGTGTGGATTATGTTTTGGGTATTCCAGTTTTCCAGGCTAATATCCACTTATTAGTGAGTGCATACCATGATTCACCTTTTGAGTCTGGGTTACCTCACTTAGTATGATGTTCTCTAGCTCCATCCATTTGTCTAAGAATTTCATGAATTCATTGTTTCTAATGGCTGAATAGTACTCCATTGTGTAGATATACCACATTTTTTGCATCCACTCTTCTGTTGAGGGATACCTGGGTTCTTTCCAGCTTCTGGCTACTACAAATAGGACTGCTATGAACATAGTGGAGCATGTATCCTTATTACATGCTGGGGTTATTTTTAAAGGGTGCTTTAGTCTTCAGGTGAGACTCAGTACCCCCACACATATGTAGGCTATGTAATTTAGTTGAAAAACAAAAGTAGTCAGAATTTAGGTTAACAGGTCAACATACTGCCTACTACACAACCACTGATTTTTTTATTTTATTTTATTTTATTTTTGCCTACATGCATCAGCTCTCTTGGTTAAATGCAAATGTAGACAAATGACACATAAAATCATATCCTTCTTCATGAAGTAGTTGGTGGCATATTTAAGAAAACACCAGTACAATTTTGTCTGAGAAAACATTCGGCATAAGTTCTGTACTGTGGAGAAATAATAGATTATTTCTAATATAATAATGATTCTGTAATAAGTATCATGAATATTATATAATTTGTGGCCTAAAAACAAAAGAGAAACAACACCTAAGAGTGTCCATAGCTAGGTGATGTGATGTTGTTACTTCAAGGTCCATTTCCTAAAGATGGCTGACAAGCAGTTCCTCACTATAGATGAATATAAAGACAATACTATAAAGTCCCCTCAACATTTTTTCAAGAGAAAATATTTGGAAGTGAGCCTAAAATAACTTAAATACAAATCTCTGTGGCTCAAATATTGAAAAATCACTTCAACTAGAAAAAAATACCTAGTTTATTGTGTGTGGTTTCCATCTTGAAAGTAAAAGAAAAAACACACGGTTTCTGTGTCAATTTCATTCTCTTCAATTGTGTTTAAGAACCAGAGTTTTCAAGTGTTGCCTGCATTAGGACAAAATGCTAGGTAAACTATGAAACTTGCCAGAAGAGTGAGGCAGTGATCCCACAGGACACCATCAGTTCTTATAGGTGATGAGAGGCCCTGTGACCCCCTCACCCCCTCTCACATCACTTAGGAGGAAATATTCATTCTTAAGTAACCCACTCAGCTCTCAGTTTGTTCTGGACTCGTCTTGATCACTAAGTCGAGGAGACATCTCTCGTGCTCCAAGCCAAATGGAAGAAATTTTGGAACATAATCTTTTCTGTAATCTTTAAAGTCACAACTGAAGGTATCAATCTTTAACCTTGGTAAGAGCAAGACTTTGGTTCTATGTGATGAGAAACTGCAATTCTGATGCTGTCTCCTCCTGAGTCAGAGCTCTTTTCTACAACAGAAAGCAACTGACTTCACAAAAGGCAAGTAGTTTCCACGAACAGTGAGATAATGTCAAACTATGGTTTAGGGAACACTATTTCATAGCTCCCAGTGGTTGTGTGAAAAAGACGATCATATGTAGGGCATGTGAGCCAGACTGAGGTTAAAATAAACTTGACAGCCCATGCCACCAAGGCAGTCACTTCCCACCAACACACTGCCAGAAGACTCTTCTTTCTATGTCTTTTCCAGGATCCCAGAAGAGAATTTCTGCTCTCATCTTGGCGAAGCTTTAGGTTAGGATGCTCTGACTGAGAAGCTACTTCCTTCCTTCCCGCTGAGCAGCAGGCCACAACTGTTGGAGACCACACAGCAGGCAAGATCAATGGAGCAAGTGCCTTCTTAACATGAAAGTGGAGAGAGGTATATCCACTGTCCAGACACACAGCTTTACTACACATTAGATTTTTGGTTACTATTTGAATTGTCTTTACTAAACAAGATTTTCAGTACTTTGAAAAAAATTGAATCTTCATATGCTTCACATAAAAATCAACTTGTTGTAAGGGAAACTTAAATTAAATTCACAGAGAATATTTGCAGATATAAATTAAGTTATATTTTATCTTTTGTTTTTAAAAATTGAGATTAAGCTTTGCGTAACAAAATATATTCTTATTCATACTGTCTTGTTAAAATGGGGCCAGATGACTGTTCATTAAGCACATATATCATTGCTACCCAGAGCACTAGACTTCACGAGACTCCAGTGACAGTCCAGCAATACATTTCACACACAAAGATCAATAGTGTTCACAGTTGTCTGGCAAATATTTAAATACATGTAATACTGACATGCAGTGATTACAGGTTAATAACAGACACTTGTGTGGATTATGTTTATGCTGTTCTTCAGGGGAACTTACTGTTTTCTATTACTGTATCTTTTGAAATGTTATTATATATATTACCCTAATGATACTATATATATATATATATATTAAATATATGATGTATTATACATGCATCGTATAATCTTCTACTTAAAGTGCAAAGAATTACAGAGGAAGAGATTCTCTAAATACTCTCTTGGCGGAATATTTTCTCTACTTAGCTTAAGTGACAGATGCTGAAATTGGTAGTTAATGTGAGAAATTAATGCTGAAGTAATTATTAATAAAAGTAATAAAATATTTAAAGGAGTTCTACTGTTCAGAAAAAATATCCCATTTATTTGTTATCACAAAGTTGTATTAACAGTACAGCACTACCAAATATATTTGGAGACACCGTATGTATATGCTTGTCAAATTTAATTATAAACTACTATGGTGATTACTAATGAAGTTAATAAGTAAAAAGCAGTAATATTCAGGATGCAACAGTCCTTGGTCTGAAACCACAGGAGAAATAATGCTAAAAAATACAAAGCGTCATTTGAATAATGACTTCATTGTAACAATTTTCTCTGAGAAGTGTTTTTTGGTGAGGTCAGTTCCCTACAACATGATCCCAGGTTTTAAGAAGCAGCCATGTTAGGCTGGTGACATCCACGATATGAGAGTACAGAGAAGTATGTGTACTATGAAATTTATAATACATGTATTTCATATGCATATACCATGGACCAAATCATGTCATGCAAATATAATGACCCCAAACAGCAAAACTGAGGTAAGTCTAGATACTTGGCAATCATTTCACAGTATCATCAGACACCTACAGAACAGAGTAAGTCATTTCTGTCTTATGGAAATATTGTTTTTTCTTTTAGTCATATAAGTAAAAAAGAACATATTTAGACTAGACCAATGAAAATTCAAGGGATTTCCCTCAAAAATGGGGACATAATTTGGTAGTTATATATGAGCTGTGACATCCTACTATGTACAAAGCTGAGCTTTCTTTATATAGCAAAACCTACACACCTTTTGTTGCTATTATTATGTAAGAGTAGGTGTGAATTTACTTGAATTGATACAGTGTGTGTGTGAAATGACTTCTCTTTCAGTTATTTCTGTAGTGTATTTTAGGTATTTTTCTTATAAAATAAACGTATTTAGCAATAAGTGTGCATTGTGTTTAGACCTATAGTTGTATGTGACTACAGGGAGTACTACCATGAAGTTACTTCCTGAAATAATTCCTAGATCTCCATATTTCTACTTTTTTCTACAGATCAAGCAAAGGTTGACATACATACATGGTTATCTCATTGAACTTGTGTCTAAGTCATAGAAGAATTTTTAAAAATCAAGTATTTCACTTCTACTACAGCAACATGCATCCTCTCAGATCCCTTTACAAATAACCGGCCTCCCTTCAACACGCCCCACAGGTTAAGAACTACAGATGTGTCTTTCCTGAGAAGACCCTATGCACAAAGTGTGGAAGTGTGGAGCAGAAAGTGCAATTATTCCCCTTTAGGGCAATCAGTGTTCCCTTTAGGACAGTATTATTTAAAATGCGCCTTAACATAGTAAGTGGTAGACAGCATAAACAAAAACAGGTTTCGCATTACAGTTGTATACAATACGCCTTTGTGTAGTTGACTGACTGCTTACAACAATTTAAAAAATAATTGTAGCATTCTGCTGTCAAACTTTCCCGATACTTTATAGAGAACTTCAAAAATGTGATTCCTTTTCCTCAAATACAACTAAGTTGAAAAGTAACGCAGTGCCACAAACTATGGATGTCTCGCGCCATTGAGGAGGCTGTTATCTCTTAACAATGGACAGAATTTTACAGCCTAGTCTTTCAAAGAAGTGTACTGGTACCACATAGACATGTAAGGAAGTGCCTTACATGGCAGCGAGTCCAATGTTATTAATATAACATTTTCAAAAGTATTTATTTACCAATTTTGACAGTTGTCATGGACATCACTGGTTCATATGGCATTTTTGACAAAACAATTTGATAGCTGATAGTTACAGGAGTACTGAAAGATTCCTTCCCCACCCTACCCTTTTACAATATAAAAATGCATCCTTAATGTAACTTCTCTGCTGAAGAGAAGACTGGACTCTACAAGGCAACCTTCCCAGTGCAGTTTCTAGACAAGGAAGCCAATGCGAGTGTTAACAAGGCCTAACCTTCCCTTTTGTATTTGTTTCTTCATTAAGCTCTAACTAGGCTCTGGCTCTTGTGCCCTGAAGATTTGATGTGAAGATGGCATGACAAGCTTGGCTTCTCCTGATGCAGCTGGCACTCCTGATGCCAAAAGCCAGAGCCTGTGGTAGTGGGCCGAGGAGAGCTGTTCCCAGCACAGTTTGCCTGTCAGTTTCCCACCCGCCTGGCCTGGCCTCGGTGCAGCGCCCCCTCCTCAGGTTCCCTAATGAGATGAGGAGGACAATACCAGCATTGTTGTTCCTACTGGCAACCGTGTGGAAAGAAGAGTGGCTGTTTACCCAAGCACTTGTATTACCCAAACTCTGTCCGTAATTACTTCTAGAGTCCCCGATTAACGCTGCTCTTTGCCTCCGCACAAAATATCTATTGAGAGAGAAACCAAACAACTTTTCTGACTCTTAGAGCATTTTACCAGTTTACTAGATATGACTCATATTTATCAGAAGAAAAGAAACGAATTTAGATATTTTGCATTCAGGATATCAAGAGCTTGTCGATTATATAAGAAACTCACATATTTAAGTAAGCTTGAAAGTCACCCTCATCCTCTCTGCCCCCCCCCATCTCACAAAAAAGAAAGTTATAACGCACACTCCTCCTTCAGTTGATACAGCCTTATATCTAGGAGCTTATGGAAAAATACAAGCATATTTCAAGTAAGAATAACATTTCTGGTCAGTTTATCCCTGTCAATGTCTTATGGAAAAACATGTAAAAGAAAAAATACCTACTTATCTAATTACCATGCAATTTCATGATATGCTTTTGTTTACTAAGCCTTAGCAAAATGGTACTATTGCTATGTCTATTTCCATGATACTGGTAATAATTTTAATCTGTCACATCATTCTTACCCCCTTCATGTCCCACCCCACATGCATTCTGCTGTTAGCAGTATGCAAAACACCATCATGAATATGCGTAATTATGGAGATTCATGGTAATTTTTCAGGGTTATCTGATGTGACGTTTATAGGACAGCAGCATACATCAATTTAAACGAGAGTGACAAATATCTTATCCTTTATATTTCTATAGTATTTTTAATATTTCCTCAGCCCCTCTCCAGGGAGTAGTATGAAATGGTAAGAACTTGAATAATAAAAACATTAAACAATCAAATGCTTCGCTATATGCTTTCTTAAAGCAAGTTTTGCAATGATTCTCTACCTGTTGAAGTTTATAAAAGTATACTGTAAGGATATTTTTATTGAACAATACTTTCATCAAATGTCTTATACATTTCAAACCAACAAAAGCCTGGGCTGTTGAGCATGGCATTTTAAGATAAGGACAAAATCGCTTAATTACTTTTAAACTGTGGTTGCTTGCCTGACAGAACTATTTGGCAAACATAGTTCACCAGCTTTATTAAGCATAGGAACTTGAAACACTAATCTCTTTGGAGCATATTTGAATTTTGTTGTAAGTGAGTTGCACCTCTTAGAGACTTTCACATTATCTTCATCTCAGTGACTAATTAGGACTCACTTGACAGTTTCATATTTACAATGATTATCAACTAGGAATCCTTTTTCTTGTTCAGACTGTTTGTCATGAATCCTGTACAGAACTAATTACGTTGAAGATATAGAGACTCCCACCATATGATTGAGAGGCATCTTAAGTTCAAAGTGAATGAATGTGAATGGTATCAAGAATTTTAAATAGTGGGGCAATTATTACCCATTTCTCATGCCATCACTAGAAAAAGCAAAATAACTGTTCATTCAGATCATTATATCAGCCATATTTTTAAATGTGTTAACAATAAAATCACAAAAGTTGGCTTGGTTGAAATGGCACTCCTTCCAATCAAACAGATTCAGAATTCTTTTTTTTTCCTCAGGTATACACTTTCATGATTCCAGGTTGAGGATCAAACCTTTACAATTTAATATTGTACAGTATTAAGTTAATAAAACAACACCAGAATACTCCTTGAATAATCAGCAGGACCTATTGTTTGAGTGTATGAGTAATAAAAATGACTAGAGTGGGACATTGATCCAGAGTTGGTTGGAGGCAGCTACTTTGTATGACATATGTATAATTGTACGTTAAATCACTAAATATCACTGTTTGTTGCTTAGAAATAATTCCTTATGAAAATACATTAAACTTTTGCCCCTTTTTAAGGTCCCAGTTTGATTAATAAACAAATCTTCTGGTATAGTAAACCCAAAAAGTATCAAAGCTGTTAATCGATCCACCTTTGTAATTGATGTTTCCTAATGTGCCACTTTCAGCAGACACACAATTTCTGTCTATAAGCATATATAATGCAAACTGAAGAGTTGACGCGATCATCCAAATAATTCAAGGGCAAAATACATGTGCCTCAACTATTTATTGCAAGGGAGAGTGAGGGATTTAGCATGAACTGTTCACATGACTGTCTTGATTTCCTTCACTTTTCATGTAGACATAGTTTGCAGTAATATTTATGTCAACATTTGAAACTTATACATATATAATGCTGAAATATTTCTCCACAAAAGATGACCAAAACTCTTCTCATAGCAATAATTTATACTATTTGGTTGTACTAATTTTTTAGTTGAGTTAGATTGTGTGTGAGGGGGTATGTGTGTGTGTGTGTGTGTGTGTGTGTATAAGCATGCAAATTAAATTGAGGTAAAACTTAATAGGCTCATGTTCATTTATTAACTGCCTGGTTAATAAATAGATTCTTATAGCTGATGCATTAAATTTCAGAAAAGAGATTTTTTAATATAGTCTTTCTAAAACTTTAATAGTAAATATTTCTGAATATAGCCATATATCGATTTGTATACATTTATAATAAAACAGAAAAAAAATTGAAAGATGTTATATATTGTACACGTTTAAGACTTTTATACACTTAGACCATCCATAAAGAAATCAAATATCAGAATCCATTTTCAAAAGTTTCATTGACACATTAAAAATTTAAATGTGTCAGATTTTACAGTTTCTATCACATTCTCTGACAGACTTAATAGTGTTATTTAATTGCTGACATTTGTATTATTCTACCTTATGCTTATTAAATGTACAAAGTATATTTTCAACCCATTTGAAAACTCTATTCTGTTTATTAACACATGAGGACTCTTAGTTTTCTTCTGGGCTTATTTAATCTCGAGTTGCAGTTGTTATTTTAGCCACATAGAAAAGCATTCCAGAAAGAAAAAAGCTGCTTGTCATGTTTTTTCATCCTGGTGCTATGTCAGAACATATTTTGTTCAATATTAGAAATTAAATTTTGATTCAGTTAAAATATCACTAGCAAGTTGGACTATAAGTGCTTTTCTGGACAAACAATGTTTAAATACAAAAAGACACCCAAATATTGTTTAAATCTATTTAGCCATGAAAATGAACTATCTGGGTTTTATACAATTAACAGATAGGCTTATGTGAAGCATTCATTTGTAATTTTATTGTTTTATAAAACAGTATGCAATTGAGGCTTACAGTATGACCGAAATTCACTCTATCCCCATAGAAACACATGGAGCAGATGCAGAATTTAGCATCTCAGAGTATTTCACTTCCCCAATGTTGTTTTAATTCGTTCTGAAAAAAAATCAAGCGTCTGTTTTTAAATTTATTTATGAAAACCCAACTTCCAGAGTTAAATGAATACATTTTATATAAACACTGAGCGAGGCCTTGATAGATACTTTCCTTTGAAAATGCTAAGGAGCAAAATATAATAATTTGGTGGCAAACATCTGTCTGTTAATCATATAAGATAAATTCATAAGAAATGCAGGAAAGATATTTATTTACTGTTACTGCTAAGCCAGTCTTTATTTATCTTGGAAGATTTTTCATCTATGAGTGGAAAACAAACTTTCCTTCAAGAGGTCTGTGAACCGAATAATAAATGTCAGGTCTAAATCCTGTATGAAAATCAGTCCGGTTTAATCCTGGATATTCTTCAGCATGCAAATGAAGACTAGAGGTTTCCCTGGGCCCACTGTCATACAGGCAGCCAATTTACAGACCCTGGCACAGTGCGTGTGTTCTGGGCTCTGCTGCCCCTCCCCCATCCTAAGACGGTCTCAGCTGCCCGCCTTTCACAGAAAACCACAAACCAAGGAAACATATCAGTAATAGCGCCCTGTAAATTAACTTGACATTTGATGCAGAAAAAACCCTAAAAGCTTACAAAAGACATTGAAAACAAAAGCCACTCAGGACTCACACTACATATATTGTGGATTTAAGAGATCTGGAAGGTGGTTATTCTATTGTAACCAACATATACGGCCTTCATCTTCTTTGTTAAGACAATTCAGGCATTCTTTGTTACAAGCAGACTATCCGTCAAACAAGAAAACAATGTTTTCCTTAAAAACTACTTAGAAGTCCAACTAGTATTATAATCATTATTCAATCAATGACTGAATTTACATTATAAATTAAAGTTACACATTCCTATTGTTAATAAGAAGATAAAATGTGGATATATGTTTCCTCAAGAAATAGGACATATGGATGCTTCTAACATGCAAATAACATAAAATTCATTGAAAAATGGTGTGAATCTTCCCAAATGTGAGATATTTCCAAATATTGTGTGTCTTAAAATTTTGCCATTCAAGGGATTTCATTCTCCTCATGCTTGAAAAACTCTGAATGCTTTCTATAACAGATATAGATATATACATATACAGAGATATATAGATACACAAATAAACACGCACATATATGCACATGTATATTTGCGGTTCAAAGAAGGACTGTTGATAAAATATTAAGTGGTTCTTTGACATCAGCTGTGGCATGAGGCTAGAGCGAGGCACAGAACGTATTTAAGCCATTAGACATGCAGGAATGTCCCCATCATTATGCAGCCTTGTCTGGCTATGCCCCCCTCCTCTCTTCTCCTCTCCTCTTACCCCTCTCTCAGTCTCTTTCTCTCTCCTTGCTTCCCTCCCTCTTTTTCTCCTATACCCTCCTCCCAACCTTCTATGACTTTCTCTCCTCTCCCTCCCTCAACAGGGCTTGCTACACTGAATGTTACAAATTCTGGTCTTAGAATCTACAAGCACAGTACCACACCAGTGAAAATGCAGAATGAAAAAGCATCTGTGCTTTTTGATATTCATGGATTTATTTACAAGTCCCTGTGTTCTGCTCTCTTCGCCTCTTTCTATGGTTTATATTACTGTCATGCTTATATTCTTGTGGGAATTTCAAATAAGAATCAAAATATACTTGGCAAATGTTCTGTAATGCTATGTGCATCTCCATAATTTAGCTGTTTCTTAAATAGGAAAAAATTTAAAAGGTTTATAGACTTATAGATATATGAAGAATATTTTGATTGTCTTTTTTAGTACTTTAACTGCCCAAGGTTTGGTTTGTATCAAATGGATGTAATAAAATAAATTTATGTACATATATATGCTTGTGTATATGTAAATACACTTAAAAATAAAAAAAACTTCATAAATCTGCATCAAATTTACTGATTAAACTCACTATATTCACATTTGGTAACATTTAGGATATATTTCACAGAAAGGTTCAAAGGTAAAAGTTTATCATTTTATCCCTTGTCTAAATATAACACTTAAATATTTACAAAGCAAGGAGTATTCAAGCTCCTGTTGCCCTATCCCTCAGTATCCCGACCAGACACATCCCTGCACACAGTTCATTTAACAGAAGCCCTCTAGTGCACTTTACAAGTGCCATGAAGATTTGTTTTCTTTTCCTTTTGGAATAATAAAAAATTATTTTAAATAATGTAATTAGCACCATAGCCAGAAATTTCTCTCAATTTGCAATAATTTTCCTCCAATAGATACGCTCTTCTAACAAAAAAGAATTTCACCTTGAAATTATCAATGCATACATTTTTTAGAGATTAATTTTCACTACTATAATATAAATTGAAATCATAGAAGTCCATGTGTATGCTTTACTGTTTATAGCTCCAATTTAATTACTATGTGTTAAGCCACCTGGACAGTGAAATGAATTTATGGATATGTTTTGAGACAGTAATATTTTGGAATGGCATAAGAGAAAAAATGAGATTGTGAGGACATTGCATTCAATGGTCTCAATGCTAATATTCTTGGCAATTCATACTCTAGGGAGAGAAAATGCTAAATATGAGAACATTATGATAAAGGCTTGTTATAGTCCTAAAGTGTGGGATGTATAAAACACTCACATTTTCACGTGTACAGTTATAACACTTGTTAAGCAGCATAGATTATTAAGAAGATTCATTCCTTTTTTGGAGAAGGAGGGGAGAAATTTACAGACAAGCCCTGAGCTATTCTGTTTAACACAACTCTGTCTACTTGATTGTAAAGCACATGTGTAGTGTTTTTCCAAAGCCCATCATCAACAGTAAAGCAATTTACAGCTCAAGATATTTTTTAGCAGATACTCATTTTATTAAGAGTCAATAAGGTAGGTTGTACGGAAAGATATACAAGCATTTGCAATTCATATTGTTGCTGTGTTTCTATTGTGTTCTGAGCTTCCATGATGGCTGGGAAATGGAAAGCTGGCATGCAATACAGAAGCATAGGACACAAAGCTTCAAATAAATACTTAGAGCATTTTCCCTAATTATGTCTAATTGTGACCACCTTTCTTACCGTGCCTTACACACTGGGGCACGGAAGTGGAAAGTGAGAGGAAGGGATTATTATAAGTGCAGATCATATCCATACTGAGTAACATTAGTAATTATTTTGGTCTAGAGGCTGATATTTCGCGCTGGACTGCCGAGCGCCTCAGTCTACCCATTCAAAGAGATGACAGAAAATGAATCTGAATGTGCAGGCATTAAACATTTAAATTCTCTACTCCCTGGTCATTATACAACTGTCATATTTTACACCTTCCCCTCCCCCTCTCTGCTTTTGCTGATTTGACTTCATTTACATTGGCTCATTATGCATCTGGTCTTTGTTCTACTGAACTGGATACAGTACAGTGACAAAGCAAAACTAGGGTGTCGGCTGCAATAATTTTTCTGATTTAAAAATTAGGTTTCAGTACTTAAATTTACATTTAATTTCCCAACACTGTTTAAACTGGAGGTGAGTTTTATTTTTTCATATGTGATAATTATAAAATATATGCAGTGATTTTAAAAGTAGTTCAAATTACCTGAAAATGTCATTAAGAAATGACATTTAAGACCTTTTATAACAAATATTCTACCGCTCTGTAGCCAATATTACCGCATTATAAGCATTATGTTGCGCTTTCCAAGCTCGCCTGGATCACAATGTAGGCCTAAGAAGCAATTTTTTATCTATTTTATATTAACTTCATTGTTTAGATCAGTCCCTTATGGACCTGATTTTAATATATCAAACAACAAAGGTAATGTCAATCCTTTAAAAACAAACTCCTGCTTTGCATTCCTTGCAATTAAAAGGAGTTTCTGATTTACAAACCAAATTTTCATTAAAGAGAAGTCCTAGCTGACCGATCACACAGAAAAATATGAAGGTTACATTGAGCTTTAAATGTCTATCCCCATGACAGTGCCCACTATCTTTTCATTTGTTACAACCAATAGAGACATGGGATTAATCTAATACAGCCTAATTAAACACCCATTCACACATGAGGGTTTTTAATGGGATAGTGGTAAGAATGCTACTTTGTATCTCAGTTTTATTTGCATTTACTTGTGGTTGGATAACAGATGTTTTTAAATGCAAAAAAATTAAGTACCAGTGAGCATGATTTTTTTTTTTTGCCATTCCCAATCAAGGTAATGGCCATAAGTAAAATCTTACTTTGTCCCCTTTTGTGTTTTGACCTAGTTGTTTTTGCCTAAATTATGCTACAGTTACGAATGTGTAATCATGATTACAACACCTACACATCTGGGGTACCATCTTTGAAGAAAAGAGCATCATTATATCATCTTGGCTCAGTTAATGACTCATTTTGTGACCTCTGGCTTCTCCCGTAACCTGTTTATGCTTTTATTTTTTTCATCTATGGAAAAGGAATATTTGTCCATTACATACCCCTACTGAGATTTTTGCAAAGTTTAATTAGAATAAAAGATTACTCTTAGGAAGGAAGTATCTTATAAAGGAAAGCTTCCTTTCCATTGATCAATTTTTACTACATTGTAAGAAAATACATTGTTGTATATTTGTCTGTGTTCAGCCAATCTCTCTCTCTCTCTCTCTCTCTCTCTCTCTCTCTCTCTCTCTCTCTTATTTTTTTTAATTTGAGACTTTGATTCTAAAATTAATAAAAAATAAAACACAAATACTTAGTTGGGTTTCTTGGAGGTAGGAGCAATCACCCACATCTTGGCAATTTATATCACATAATCTCGTTATCATCTGCAAGATGTTTCTGAAAGCTTAATTGGTTTTGGAAAATGGCTTTTGCAGTAAAAATAGTCAATATAGTAGCATTTAGAAGGCGTGCAGATGCAGGAAGATTAGAAATTCAGCAGAGTTCTTTCCAGAGTTGAATCCCAAGGGAAAAAGTAAATAGAGGTTTCATGTCTATAGTTATTTAAGAATAGCTTGATTTTTTGAATACTAGACATTTTATTTATTAGCTAACATGTACCTCTAATATAAAAAATGTATAAAATGTTATCAGTTGAGTGTTTAACTAAGCTAGTTTAAAAGATGGCATCTCAATGCCATTTCCAAAATATCTAGATGTATGCAACTTTGTTGCCATTTTTATGACTAAAATGATATTATTTAATGTATTTGTACTTTGGTTGGATAATCTAAAATGAGTTTTTCTTGGTCCAAATTTAGCTCACAGCATTTGACCACAGTTTCTTGGAATTCCATACACATCAGCATCAAGCACAAATCTAAAAAATGTCTTTTATCCATTACTCCTCATGTGCCCCTTTAATGAGTATGTGTTCATTACAGAAGATGTAACATCATCATCTTATCTAATTCTTGAAACCAGAAAGCAAGCAGCTTTATAGTTAACTAGAGTGACAACTTTACTAACCTCTGGCTAGGATCACAACTTTGGTGATCTAACACAAAAGAATTAGACTGTTGGAATGGCGGACAACACTACTGTTAACCCTCCCTAAGGAGAGTTGAAATTATGCTCTCATGAACTCAGGCCAAGATATACGTATGAGTGCTTGATTCATAAAGTGTAAGCAGCAATAATAGGTCATTTGCAGATTGAAGGGAAGACTGAAGGTTCAGCCCTTGTTGCCATGTTCTCTTTTCATTTTGTCATAGTTGCCAGTATTCTAGATAACATCCAATCCACCAAACTGGGTCTCAAAAGAAGAGCTGCAATGAGTTGAAGAAAATGCTCCAAATGACTCATAGTATAAGTTGAATGAGAAAAAAAATTAAGCTTTACTGTTAAGCCATTAGGACTTGAAGATTTTGTGTCTATCTAAAAGCCCCCTAGGTTTCCTGATGTGCCCTGTGAACCCCTGGCTCCCCTAAACTTGGAGTCCACAAGATCAAAATTACATTCATCCTATGAAAACTGGTATTTTTCCTTTAGCTTTCATTTCTTTGCAACTGCCAGGATGCATGTACATTCTGTTGTAATGAATAAACTACAAAATCCAAGTAGTACTATGAATTGTATGCTAATGTCCATATAGCCATATGTTAAAGTCATAATCCCTAGAGTTTTGGTATTTGAAGACAAATACAATGACAACTCCTCTCCCAGAATGCAACAATAGCCAACATAGTTCAGCCAGAAGAGGTTGGCTCCCCTGAGTCCTTGCTTATCCACAAGTGTCCATTGATGCACCCAGTAGTGCATGCACTCAATGTGGTAGTCCCAGCTGCTGTTAGGTCCTAACCTAACTATTAGATCCTAATCCTAATTGCTGGCCAGTAGACAGCATCTCACAGCCTTCTCCTGGGCTCACATTCCTCCTGCCCTCTCTTTTGGGATGATCCTTGAGAATTTAAAGGAGTTTAAAACATTTTTAGGGCTAAGTTTTAAACTTAGGGCTAAGCACTCAATTGGTATTTATTCCAAGCACTTCAGCTGCCATAGACATCTGCATTCCACGCCACTCATTGCAAAAGCATGTGTCTCTGATGATGGATGGAAATAGCATTTATCTAGGTATATAAAAATAAATATTTAGGAGGGGCTTCTGGGCGACCAGCAGGGAGAAGTCGGTGTGCTCAGGTGAATCCAGCGGGCCCCAGCAGGAGCCTTCAGGTGCCTGCTTTGGGATCTGAACAGCCTGGGCCACAGCACTTGGCCTCCAGGAAGTGCAGGAGACCTGGTGTGCACCCAGAGGCAGTCTGGGAGCTCACAGCACAGCTTGCTCCTGTGGCACAGAGCTTAGGCTCCAGTCCAGAGGCCTCTGGCGGTAGCCCTCAGACCTCTCCGCTTCCGGGTCCAGATCAGCCTGGGCAGCAACACCACATCTCCAGGTCCTACAAGAGGCAAGAGGGGCTTCCGGGCAGCCAGCGGGGAGAAGTCGGTGTACTCCAGTGAATCCAGCAGGCCCCAGCGGGAGCCTTCAGGTGTCTGCTTCAGGATCTGAACAGCCTGGGCAACAGCACCCTGTCTCCAGGCAGTGCAGGAGGTAAGCTGTACACCAGAGGCCACCGGGGAAAGGGCAGCTTGCACTGCTGAGTCCAGCATTGACAAGACCAATTAACACCAGTGAGAACTAGATGGCAAAAGGCAAACGCAGGAACATCACTAACAGAAATCAAGGCAATATGGCAACATCTGAACCCAATTCTCCTTTACCAGCATGTCCTGGATACCCCACCACACCAGTAAAACAAGATTTGGATTTAAAATCACTGGTCATGATGCTGGTACAGGAACACATGAAGGACATACTTAAAGAAATTCAAGAGAAAATGGATCAAAACTTAGAAGCCCTTGAAAGGGAAACACAAAAATCATTGAAAAAAATCCAGGAGAATACAAAAGCCAATAATGAGGAAACACAAAAAACACTTAAGAAATACAAGAGAACTTTGGTCAACAGGCTGAGGTCATGAAAGAGGAAACACAAAAATCTCTTAAAGAATTACAGGAAAGCACAAACAAGCAAGTGAAGGAGCTAAGCAAAACCATCCAGGATCTAAAATCAGAAGTAGAAACAACTAAGAAAAATCAAAGGGAGACAACTTTGGAGATAGAAAGCCTTGGGAAGAAATCAGGGGACAGAGATGCAAATATCAACAACAGAATACAAGAGATAGAAGAAAGAATCTCAGATGCTGAAGATACCATAGAAACCATGGACTCAACAGTTAAAGAAAATGCAAAATGCAAAAAGCTTGTAACCCAAAATATCCAGGAAATCCAGGACACAATGAGAAGACCAAACCTAAGGATTATAGGCATAGATGAGAGTGAAGATTTACAACTTCAAGGGCCAGCAAATATCTTCAATAAAATTATGGAAGAAAACTTCCCTAACCTAAAGAGAGAGATGCCCATGAATATGCAAGAAGCCTACAGAACTCCAAACAGACTGGACCAGAACAGAAATACTTCCCGTCACATAATAATCAAAACACCAAATGTACTAAACAAAGAAAGAATAATAAAGGCAATAAGAGAAAAAGGCCAAGTAACATATAAAGGAAGACCTATCAGAATCACAGCAGACTTTTCACCTGAGACTATGAAGGCTAGAAGATCCTGGGCAGATCTCATGCGGACTCTAAGAGAACACAAATGCCAACCAAAACTACTATATCCAGCAAAACTCTCAATCACCATAGATGGAGAAACTAAGATATTCCATGACAAAACCAAGTTTATCCAATATCTATCCACAAACCCAGCCCTACAAAGGATAATAGGAGGACAACACCAATACAAGGAGGGAAACTTCACCCTGGAAAAATCAAGATAGTAACCTTTCATCAAACCCAAAAGAAGTTAAGCAATCAAATTTAAAAAATAACATCAAAAATGACAGGAAGTAGCAATCACTATTCCTTATGGATTCAATGCACCAATAAAAAGACATACACTAACTGACTGGATACGTAAACAGGACCCTACATTTTGCTGCTTACAGGAAACACACCTAAGGGTCAAAGACAAACACTACCTTAGAGTAAAAGGCTGGAAGACAATTTTACAAGCAAATGGTCTCAGGAAACAAGCTGGAGTAGCCATTTTAATATCAGATAAAATTGACTTTCAACCCAAAGTCATCAAAAGAGACTCTGAGGGACACTTCTTGCTGGTCAAAGGAAAAATACAACAAGAAGAACTCTCAATCCTGAACATCTATGCTCCAAATGCAAGGGCACCCTCTTTCGTAAAAGGAACTTTATTAAAACTCAAAGCACACATTGCACCTAACACAATAATTGTGGGTGACTTCAACACTGCACTTTCCTCAATGGACCGATCAGGAAAACAGAAACTAAACAGGGACACAATGAAACTAATTGAAGCTTTGGACCAATTAGATTTAACAGATATATATAGAACATTCTATCCTAAAGCAAAAGAATATACCTTTTTCTCAGCACCTCATGGTACCTTCTCCAAAATCTAAGAAGATCGAACTAATCCCATGCCTCCTATCAGATCACTATGGAGTAAAAGTGGTCTTCAATAGCAAGAAAAACAACAGAAAACCCACATACATGTGGAAACTGAACAATATTCTACTCAATGATACCTTGGTCAAGGAAGAAATAAAGAAAGAAATTAAAGACTTTCTAGAACACAATGAAAATGAAGACACTACATACTCAAATCTATGGGACACAATGAAAGCAGTGCTAAGAGGAAAACTCATAGCACTGAGTGCCTCCAAAAAGAAAATGGAGAGAGCATACATTACCAGCTTAATGACACACCTGAAAGCCCTGGAACAAAAAGAAGCTATTTCACCCAGGAGGAGTAGAAGGCAGGAAATCATCAAACTCAGGGCCAAATTCAATCAAGTAGAAACAAAGAGAACCATACAAAAAAATCAACAAAACCAGGAGCTGGTTCTTTGAGAAAATCAACAAGATAGATAAACCCTTAGCCAGACTGACCAAAGGGCACAGAGAAAGTAACCAAATTAACAAACTTAGAAATGAAAAGGAAGATATAACAACGGAAACTGAGGAAATCCAAAAAATCATCAGATCCTACTACAAGAGCCTGTACTCAACACAACAGGAGAATCTGGAGGAAATGGATAATTTCCTTGACAGATACCAAATACCAAAATTAAATCAGGACCAAATAGATCATCTAAACAGTCCCATAATGCCTAAAGAAATAGAAGGAGTCATAGAAAGTCTTCCAACCAAAAAAAAGCACAGGACCAGATGGTTTCAGTGCAGAATTCTAGCAGACCTTCAAAGAAGAGTTAACACCAATACTCTTCAAACTATTCCACAAAGTAGAAACAGAAGGAACCCTACCCAATTCCTTGTACGAAGCCACAATTATGCTGATACCAAAACCACACAAAGATCCAACAAAGAAAGAGAACTTCAGACCAATCTCCCTTATGAACAACGATGCAAAAATACTCAATAAAATTCTTTCCAACCGAATCCAAGAACACATCAAAACGATCATCCACCATGATCAAGTAGGCTTTATCCCGGGAATGCAGGGTTGGTTCAATATACGGAAATCCATCAATGCAATCCACTACATAAACAAACTCAAAGAAAAAAACCACACGGTCATTTCATTGGATGCTGAAAAAGCATTTGACAAAATTCAGCATCCTTTCATGCTTAAAGTCTTGGAAAGAACAGGAATTCAAGGCCCATACCTAAACATAGTAAAAGCAATATAAAGCAAACTGGTAGCCAGCATCAAACTAAATGGAGAGAAACTTGAAGTAATCCCACTAAAATCAGGGACTAGACAGGGCTGCCCCCTTTCTCCTTATCTTTTCAATATTGTACTTGAGGTACTAGCTCGGGCAATTCAACAACATAAGGAGGTCAAAGGGATACAAATTGGAAAGGAAGAAGTCAAACTATCATTATTTGCAGATGACATGATAGTCTACCTAAGTGACCCAAAAAACTCCACTAGAGAACTCCTACAGCTGATAAACAACTTCAGCAAAGTGGCAGGTTATAAAATCAACTCAAGCAAATCAGTGGCCTTCCTATACTCAAAGGATGAGCAGGCTGAGAAAGAAATTAGGGAAATGACCCCCTGCAAAATAGCCACGAACAGTATAAAGTATCTTGGGGTGACTCTTACCAAACATGTGAAAGATCTGTATGACAAGAACTTCAAGACTCTGAAGAAGGAAATGGAAGAAGACCTCAAAAAATGGGAAAACCTCCCATGCTCATGGATCGGTAGAATCAATATAGTTAAAATGGCCATTTTGCCAAAAGCAATATACAGATTCAATGCAATACCCATCAAAATCCCAACTCAATTCTTCACAGAGTTAGATAGAGCAATTATCAAATTCATCTGGAATAACAAAAAACCCAGGATAGCTAAAACTATTCTCAGCAACAAAAGAAATTCTGGGGGAATCAGTATCCCTGACCTCAAGCAATACTACAGAGCAATAGTGTTAAAAACTGCATGGTATTGGTACAGTGACAGGCAGGAGGATCAATGGAACAGGATTGAAGATCCAGAAATGAACCCACACACCTATGGCCACTTGATCCTCGACAAAGAGGCTGAAAACATCCAATGGAAAAAAGATAGCCTTTTCAACAAATGGTGCTGGTTCAACTGGAGGTCAGCATGCAGAAGAATGTGAATTGATCCATCCTTGTCTCCTTGTACTAAGCTCAAATCCAAATGGATCAAGGACCTCCACATAAAGTCAGACACTCTGAAGCTAATAGAAAAGAAACTGGGGAAGACCCTTGAGGACATCGGTACAGGGAGAAAGTTTCTGAACAGAACACCAATAGCGTATGCTCTAAGATCAAGAATTGACAAATGGGACCTCATAAAATTACAAAGTTTCTGTAAGGCAAAGGACACCATCAAGAGGACAAATCGGCAACCAACAAATTGGGAAAAGATCTTCACCAATCCTACATCAGGTAGAGGGCTAATATTCAATATATATAAAGAACTCAAGAAGTTAGACTCCAGAAAACCAAACAACCCTATTAAAAAATGGGGTACAGAGTTAAACAAAGAATTCTCACCTGAAGAACTTCGGATGGCGGAGAAACATCTTAAAAAATGCTCAACTTCATTAGTCATTAGGGAAATGCAAATCAAAACAACCCTAAGATTTCACCTTACACCAGTCAGAATGGCTAAGATTAAAAATTCAGGAGATAGCAGGTGTTGGAGAGGGTGTGGAGAAAGAGGAACACTCCTCCACTGCTGGTGGGGTTGCAAATTGGTACAACCACTCTGGAAATCAGTCTGGCGGTTCCTCTGAAAACTGGGCACCTCACTTCCAAAAGATCCTGCTATACCACTCCTGGGCATATACCCAGAGGATTCCCCACCATGTAATAAGGATACATGCTCTACTATGTTCATAGCAGCCCTATTTATAATTGCCAGATGCTGGAAAGAACCCAGGTATCCCTCAACAGAAGAGTGGATGCAAAAAATGTGGTATATCTACACAATGGAGTACTATTCAGTCATTAGAAACAATGAATTCATGAAATTCTTAGGCAAATGGTTGGAGCTGGAGAACATCATACTAAGTGAGGTAACCCAGACTCAAAAGGTGAATCATGGTATGCACTTACTAATAAGTGGATATTAACCTAGAAAACTGAAATACCCAAAACATAATCCACACATCAAATGATGTACAAGAAGAAAGGAAGAGTGGCCCCCTGTTCTGGAAAGACTCAGTGAAGCAGTATTTGGCAAAACCAGAACGGGGAAGTGGGAATGGGTGGGTGGGAGGACAGGGGGAGACAAGGGGGCTTGTGGGACTTTTGGGGAGTGGAGGGCTAGAAAAGGGGAAATCATTTGAAATGTAAATAAAAAATATATCCAATAAATATAAATAAATAAATAAATAAATAAATAAATAAATAAATAAATAAAAATTTAGAAGGCAGTCAGGCAACATGTAAATGGGAGTGACTATGTTCTCCATATTATCCTTTGTTGGCTTTGGGAAATAATAGTTATATTTATAAAGATGTATTGTTTATTCCTCTCAGTTTTAAATTAATATTTTATGTTAATTTTAATTTCTGGCTTAAAAATCAACTGGCATAATTTACATCGACAAAAAAATCCTAAAGAGTTCTCTACTTATCACACACACACACACACACACACACATATATATATATACATATATATGATATTTCCTCTGAGAAATTTTTTGCAATGCATTTTGATGATATTCATTTGCCTCTCCAACTCCATTCAGATCCCTTCCTCCATCCTATCCACCTAACTTACTGTACTTTTAAAGCTTTTTATTTAATAACTTATTTTTATGTGTAGGTATGAATATTTGTTTATATTTACATGTACCACATGCATGCCTGGTGCCTGCAGAGGGCAGAGGATATCTTGGAACTGGTGTTGGGCAGACATGAGCCACCTGCTGTGGTTACAGGGAAAGGATCCCGGTCCTCTGAAGGAGCAACAAGTACTCTTAATTGCTGCCATTTCTCAGTCCCTGAATTTTTTTTACTGCTATTAGATTATCAATTTATTTTTTTTATTTTCTATATTCTTTATTTACATTCTGAACGCTTTCTGCTTTCCCGGTTCCTCCCTCCCCATCAGTCTCATAGGCCCTTTTCCCTCCGCCCTTTTCCCAATCAGCCCCCTCCCATTCCCCTGTCCTGGTATTCCCCTACATTGCTGGATCAACTCTTTTTGGAGCCAGGGCCCTCTCTTTCCCTCCTTTTGGGTATCATTTTATATGCTATCTGTGTCTTGAGAATTCAGAGCTTCTGGGCTAATTAATATCCACTTATCAGTGATTGCATTCCATGTGTATTCTTTTGTGATTGGGTTACCTCACTTAGGATGATATTTTCCAGTTCCAGCCATTTGCCTAAGAATTTCATGAATTCATTGTTTTTAATTGCTGAGTAGTACTCCATTGTGTAAATATATCACATTTTCTGTATCCATTCATCCATTGAGGGACATCTGGGTTCTTTCCAGCTTCTGGCTATTATAAATAAGGCTGCTATGAACATAGTGGAGCATGTGTCCTTATTGCATGCTGGGGAATCCTCTAGGTATATGCCCAGGAGTGGTATAGCAGGGTCCTCTGGAAGTGTCATTTCCAGTTTTCTTAGGAACCGCCAAACTGATTTCCAACGTGGTTGCACCATCTTACAACCCCACCAGCAGTGGAGGAGCGTTCCTCTTTCTCCACATCCTCACCAACACCTGCTGTCTCCTGAGTTTTTAAACTTAGCCATTCTGACTGGTGTAAGGTGAAATCTCAGGGTTGTTTTGATTTGCATTTTCCTAATGATTAATGATGTTGAACATTTCTTTTTTTGTTTGTTTGTTTAAATTTTTTTATTCGATATATTTTTATTTACATTTCAAATGATTTCCCCTTTTCTAGCCCCCCCCTCTCCCCGAAAGTCCCGTAAGCCCCCTTCTCTCCCCCTGTCCTCCCACCCACCCCTTCCCACTTCCCTGTTCTGGTTTTGCTGAATACTGCTTCACTGAGTCTTTCCAGAACAAGGTGCTTCTCAGCCATCCGAAGTTCTTCAGGTGAAAATTCTTTGTTTAGCTCTGTTCCCCATTTTTTTAATAGTGTTATTTGGTTCTCTGGGGTCTGACTTCTTGAGTTCTTTGTATATATTGGATATCAGCCCTCTGTCAGATTTAGGATTGGTGAAGATCCTTTCCCAATCTGTTGGTTGCCGTTTTGTCCTTTTGACACCGTTCTTGTCCTGGAACTCACTTTGTAGACCAGGCTGGCCTCGAACTCAGAAATCTGCCTGCCTCTGCCTCCCAAGTGCTGGGATTAAAGGCATGCACCACCACTGCCTGGCTTCATGGTGATGTTCTTGCTGAAGACATCACATACTTGAATCCTAGACTGTGGAGAAATCAATCAGATACTGACCTATCTGTATGATACCTATTCCAACTGGATAGCTTTCATAGGTGCTGTTCACACTGCTGCTGGAGAAAACTAACATCAATCCCACCAAGTGAACTCTGCAAAGGTAGAAGAGTGACTAGCCTAGAAATACATGCCCACCTGTGGCATAAACATTATGCGAGTAACCAACCACTTTCTGGATTGGTTTAAGATTTGTTCCACAAAATGAAACTCACACTTGGCACAATTATAAGGCCAAGATTCTATGACTACACAGGTTATAGAACCTAGAGGAGAACTTACTTTTATTAATAGTAGTATGACTACTCTCTACCAAACGGACATTGTATTAAACCAATTATATATGGTATATCATTATACACATAGAAATATGCATCCCTCAACCCTTATCAGAGAAATTTCCATATTCTGTAGATATTAACAAAGACCTACAGCTACTCAAGGTACGGAGAATAATAGACTATGGAAAGCTCATCCCTGAATGGAACATCTATATCAAAGCCCCTTCACCCAGACCACAGAGACCAAGATGACTCAGAAATAATTTTAGAGTCAGGGATGTCTACAAGGGAATTGCATCTTCCGAACACAGTAGAACAGCTACACATATGAACTCATAGTAGTTATGACAGCAGCCATGGGACCTGTGCAAGATCAAACCCCAGTAAGGAGAGGAGAGTGGACACCAAGCTTCTCTCCCCAGTCAATAATTCTTAAAGTTCAAAAGCTCAACTGCAGATGGATGTAGCTCAGTGACAGTGCTGAACCAGCATGCACAAGGACCTACATGCAATCCCTAGTAGAAACAAAAAATAGACCAAAAAAAAAACAACTTACAACAACAACAACAAAAATATACAAGAAAACCACTAAAGCTTAAAAATTGTTATTTTGGATTATCCTGACCTTGTCCGAAAGGAATAACTAATTAGCACTAATTAAACTTGGTCTTGTGTGGAACTGTCTGGAAAGAAATTCTAAGCATAGAACTACCTTTACACACATTCACATTATTTAGTTATTTAACAGAATCAAACGCAAATGTTCTTATAACAAAAGCTCCAGTCATAATTAATGTCAACATAACACACTGGCCTTTTGGCAGGAGATGACAAAGTGGGTTCTTCTTATGTATTTTTGAAAAATAAATGAACTTTCTTACAATAAGTTTGAATTTATGTGAGGTTTCAGGTAAGTTGTTATATATGTAAAATGTGTTCAATTTAGAAGGCTCCACTAATAACAGAATGTAGAATGGAATTTGATTTTGAGTCAAGAAAGTTTTAAACCACACTTCTGACAACTGTTCAGACACAGCCTACTTGGCCAAACATGTGGAGAACAAACTGGATTGGAAATGTTCAGGTCCATCTTCTTTTATTTCAGGCCAACAGAGTCTTCATCCATTTTCCCTTTCTCATGGTCCATAAATGAGTTTGTCATTGCTAATAGTTTGGATTCTTCCAACTGCATCACAGCTTCTTAGATAAGACTGACTTCTTTTGAATTTGCTGCGTGGAAGAAACATCCCTGAAATCCAGCACAGCTCCTGTGTGGACTGTCCTGTTTCAGATGTGCTAAAGAAGAAAGTTCTTTTTAACATGTTTGGACTTCTGATGCCCACTATAGAAACTGCCACAAAATAGGTTATTTTAAAGAATAAGGTATGTGTTAAAATTAGTAACTCATTAGCTTATCCCTATAAATTCAGCTAAACATCTACAATAAAGTTTTAAGACTACTTTAATAGAGGCTTTGCTCGTTTCTGTATATTGCCTACCCGGTATATTTGCACCTTGCTTCATTTATATGAATTAGTAAATAAGTGTTATGCTTGATCTATTTTATACATTAAGAAATTCAAAAAACTAGTAGGTTAGAAAATTTACCCCAAACCATATTTCTATTTATTAATAAAAGAAAATAACTCAGAATCAAATTCTAAAATCAATGCTTTAAAAACTATTAGAATTTGAACCTATTATAAAATTGTATTTTTATTCTAATACAGATGATGATATGACTTCCCTGAAATGATGGTTAAATTGTATTATACAGACAGACTAATTGTTTTTCCACAGCACAAGTGAAAAGGGGCATAGGTGAGTATCTCTGCTGTAAATACAGATGATTGGAATTTTGCATATATTCATGAGAAAATTCCTAAACTTCAAAATGTTTATTTTTCATTTAATTCTTTATCTTTGTCCTTAATTGAATTTTCTTTTAAAAATAGCTCCATTTATAAACTTGAATAAAGTATAAGTGCTAAATAACTTAAATGGGCTTCCTTGAAAATAACCTAGGCAGACTTCTTAAAATTGAAACAAAAGAATATTATAGTAACAATTATCTTAAGATTTCCAGTATGTTGGCTGACAATGATTGTTAAGACAATAATTAATCCATTTGCATCTCCGGGCTTCAAGAAAATAAGGTCCGCAGATGACTTAGGATAATGTTAAATGTAGAGACAAAACAATAAAAAAAATATTAATAAGCTTTTCTATTTAAATTTTCTAGTAAATTATTAAAATTAGTTTTCATTCTAGGAACATTATTTGAGAAGCCCTTTTAAAACTCCTACCCCAGATGATGATCATAGAGTAATTTAAAGTTGGAAACAAAAAATAAGCTTTATATCATGATTAATAAAGCAACAGAATAGGAAATTGTTTTTGCCTGTTTTCTAGTAGTGGCCAATATAACAGCATGTTTCCGTGGTCATGTATGGCTGATATTTTAAGGGACTATGAACACACAAACTCTCAAGAAGGGTCAGCCCTCAGAAGACTGAGATGACCCTGGGGAGTAGCACAGATAGGCTCACTAGAGAAATTCATTCCAGAACACAGTGCCTTATCCTCCCTGGAAGCTGGAAATCAAACTCTGGGTTACCACAGCAGGGTCTGATAATTTTCAGGACATTCCTTTATCAGACAAGAATACACAAGCCAAAGAACCCAGGCACTGGTTTAACACCTACATCTCAAAATCCATAGCATGGTATTTCCCTGACACTTCTTTCTCTCCACCTAACTTGTTCCTGATCTTGGCCAGCTGAGTGAGTCACTCTGAAGGCTCTTCAGACATGTTCTGTGTGATCTGTGACATATAGTTAACCCCTCCTAATTCTCTACTCTATAGCTAAACTTTGTAAAAGTTCATTAGCATGTACACATTTTATGGAATGCTACGTTTCATCCACACATCTTCTTCAAGGGTATAGTGTACTTTGACCAAATCCACTCTCCTTTCCTCCCTCCCTCCTCCAAACTTCTCTCCTTCTTTAACTAGTGACACCTCTATTTCCTAAATGATTTAAGACTGCCACAGCATGAGTGTGAAAGTCAGAGGACACTTGTGGTTCTCTACTTCCACCATACAATGTTATTGAGTTGCATCCATATTCCAGCGAATAACAAAATTTTATTTATTTTTAGTTTTATGGCTGACTCATTCTGCATCACGTATATATACCATGTTCTCCTTTTCATTCATCTGTGAGTAGGCATCCAGTTTGGTTCCATACCTTGCGTAATGAAAACATTGCTGTAATGAGCATAAGCATGGACATATACCCACAATATGATAATTTACTGTATTTATCCAGAAGTGATAGATCTGTGTCACAAGGTAGTTTTTTTTTTCTGTGTGTGTGTGTGAGTGTGTGTGTGTAATCTCCTTACTGGTTTCCATAATAGCAGAGCTGTTTGCATTTTTATTAGATATATTCTTTATTTACATTTTAAATGTTGTTCCTTTTCCTCATTCCCCAACCCGAAAATTCCCTAACCCATTCCCCTCCCCCTGCTCACCAATCCACCCACTCCCACTTCCCAGTCCTGCCATTTCCTATACTGGAGCATCTAACCATCTCAGGACCAAGGGCCTCTCCTCCTTTTGATGTCCAACAAGGCTGTCCTCTGCTCTGTAGGCATCTGGAGCCATGGGTCCCTCTAAACCATCATCCACTTTGGATGGTGGTTTAGTCCCTGGGAGAGCTGTTGCTACTTCTACGTTTCTGCAAACCCCTTCAGCTCCTTAGGTCCTTTCTCTAGCTCCTCCATTGGGGACCCTGTGCTCAGTTCAATGATTGAGAGTGTCTACTTCTGTATTTGTCATGGACTAGCAGAGCCTCCCAGGTGACAGCTATATCAGACTCCTGTCAAGAAGCACTTGTTGGCGTCCACAATAGTGTCGGGGTTTTGTAACTGTATATGGGATGGATCACCAGGTGGGGCAGGATGGTCTTTCCCTCACTCTCTGCTCCACACTTTGTCTCTGTATCTCCTCCTGTGGGTATTTTGTTCCCCCTTTTAAGAAGGACCAGAGTATCCATACTTTTTTCTTCCTTCTTCTTGAGCTTCAGATGAATTGTATCTTGGGTATTCCAAGCTTCTGGTCTAATATTCACTTATCAGTGAGCACATACCATGTGTGTTCTTTTGTGATTGGGTTACCTTACAAAGGATGATATTTTCTAGTTTCATTCATTTGCCTAAAAATTTCATAAACTCATTGTTTTTAATTGTTGAGTAGTATTACATTGTGTAAATGTACCACATTTTCTGTATCCATTCATCTCTTGAGGGACATCTGTGTTCTTTCCAGCTTCTGGTTATTATAAATAAGGCTGATGTGAACCATCCTTATTACATGAGTATAGCAGAGTTCTCTGATAGCATTATGCCTAATTTTCCAAACTGATTTCCAGAGTGGTTGCACCAGCTTGCAACCCCACCAGCAGTGGAGGAGTGTTCCTGTTTCTCCACATCCTCACCAGCACTTGCTGTCTCCTGAGTTCATCTTAGCCATTCTGATTGGTGTGAGGTGAAATCTCAGGGTTGTTTTGATTTGCATTTCCCTGATGACTAAGGATGTTGAACATTTCTTTAGCTGCTTCTCAGACATTCGATATTCCTCAGTGGAAAATTCTTTGTTTAGTTCTGTAACCCGTTTTTTATTTGGGTTATTTGGTTCTCTGGAATCTAACTTGAGTTCTTTGTGTATACTGGATATTAGCCCTCTTTCGGATGTAGGATTGGTAATGATCTTTTCATAATTTCTTGGTTACCATTTTGTCCTATTGACAGTGTCCTTTGCCCTTTATGAGGTCCCATTTGTCAATTCTTGATCTTAGAGCATAAGCTATTGGTGTTCTCTTCAGGAATTTTTCCCCTGTGCCCATGTGCTCAAGGATCTTCCCCACTTTCTTTAATATTACTTTCTGTGTGTCTGGTTTTATATGGAGGTCCTTGATCCACTTGGACTTGAACTTTGTACAAGGAGATAAGAATGGATCAATTTGCATTCTTCTGCATGCTGACCTCCAGTTGAAGCAGCACCATTTGTTGAAAAGGCTATCTTTTTTCCACTGGATGTTTTTCCGCATAGGTGTGTGGATTCATTTCTGGATCTTCAATTCTATTCCATTGGTCCACTTGCCTGTCACTGTGCCAATACCATGCAGTTTTTAACACTATTGCTCTGTGGTATTGCTTGAGGTCGGGGATACTGATTCCCCCAGATAAATTTGTTTTTGTCATGGAATATCTTGGTTTCTCCATCTATGGTGATTGAGAGTTTTGCTAGGTATACTAGTCTGGGCCTGCATTTTTGTTCTGTTAGGGTCTGTATGTGATCTGCCCAAGAGCTTCAAGCTTTCATGGTCTCTAGTGTGAAGTCTGGTATAATTTTGATAGGTCTGCCTTTGCATCTTACTTGACCTTTTTCCCTTACTGCTTTTAATATTCTTTCTTTGTTTAGTGCATTTGGTGTTTTGATTATTATTTGATTGGAGGTATTTCTGTTCTGGTCCAGTCTGTTTGGATTTCTGTAAGCTTCTTGTATGTTCACTGGCATCTCTCTCTTTAGGTTAGGAAAGTTTCCTTCTTTACTTTTATTAAAGACATTTACTGGCCCTTTAATTTTAAATCTTCATTCTCTTCTATATCTTTTATTCTCAGGTTTGGTCTTCTCATTGTGTCCTAGATTTCCTAGATGTTTTTGGTTACAAACTTTTTGCATTTTGCATTTTCTCTGACTGTGGAGTCAATGTTTTCTATGGTATCTTCTGCACCTGAGATTCTCTCTTCTATCTCTTGTCTTGTTGTTGATGCTTGCATATATGACTCCTGATTTCTTTCCAAGGTTTTCTATCTCCAGAGTTGTCTCCCTTTGTGATTTCTTTATTGTTTCTACTTCCATTTTTAAATCCTGGATGATTTTGTTCAGTTCCTTCACTTGTTTGTTTGTGTTTTCCTGTAATTCTTTAAGTGATTTCTGTGTTTCCTCTTTAAGGGGTTCTACCTGTTGACCCATGTACTCCTGTATTTCTCTTAGGGAGTTATTTATGTGCTTCTTGAAGTCCTCTATTAGAAATCATGAGATGCAATTTTCCATCCAGATCTTGCTTTCTGGTGTGTTTGGTTATCTACAACTTGCTATTGTGGGAGAACTGGGTTCGGATGGTGCCATGTTGCCTTGATTTCTGTTAGTAGTGTTCTTGTGTTTGCCTTTTGCCATCTGGTTATCTCTGATGTTAGATAGTCTTGCTGTCTCTGACTGCAGTTTATCTGTCCTGCAAACTTGTGTATCTGTACTTCGGTGAGAGCTGTTCTTTCTGGGAGAAATTTAGGTATGGAGAGCTATGATACAGGGTCAGCTCAGGTGTGCAGACAGAAACCAGAAGGATCCTGTCTGCAGCTGATCCTTGGTTCCTGTGTCCTGATGGCTCTGGGCAGGTCCCTCTTGGGCCAGGAATTTGAAGAGAGGTGGCGGTCTTACCTGTGTACAGAGGATGTAGGCACTCCTGGGAGACCAGTTAATTTCTGGTAGTATATTTGCATGTAGCTCTGTGGCCCAGGATCAGCTCTGGGTGTGAACAGAGATTGGAGGACTCCTGTCCAAGGCTGCTCCTGGGCTCTTGTGTCCTCAGGATTTCAGGCTGGGTCCTCTGAGCAGCAGGGATGGTCCTACCTGTGTTGTCAGGCCTCTCCGCACTCTTGGATGGTCAGCTATCTCTCTGCTCCACTTGGATATGGTGCACAGAGGCAGAGGATCACTATTTTCATTTTTATTAGTATGTGAACATTGCATTTATCTTACATCATTGTGAACTTTTATCTTAATTTGTTTTCTTTATGATAATCATTTTTACAGTGTTAAGATAGAATCCAGTATATGCAATGTTGAAATTACCTCCCATTTCTCTGGCTGATTTTTCTCATTTTCAGATATTCCTGCCCTAAAATTCCATCTGAAACCTCTTTTCTATTCTTAAATTACTCCAAGCAAAATTGGGAGGCCATGCATAACAGCAACAACAAAACATATTTAATGGAGGCTTTCAAGCCTCAAATTTTTAGGCCTATTTCTCCTTTCTTGAAATTTCAAGGAATAGAGAATAAATTATTGTTTCCATGGTGTCATTCTGAATTTAGAAGTTAAAACACCCTTTAAGTTTTCAGAAAAATCTTAAGATTTATTTTATATAATGTTTATATCTGAGGCATCATGAAGCAAGAGAAAGAACAGAAATTTAAGAGCTAGAGTTCAAATCCCAGTCTCGGCTTTTAACAGCAACATCACTTTGGAAATATAAATTAACTTTCCAAAATCATGGGGATTTAATAGATAATTTTTCTGAGGTAAATTATATGCTGTGTATAGTGGTTTTTTTTTCCATGTGTGATTCTCATGCTGAGCAAAGTTTCAGGATGCTAGTGACATCATCTATCCCTAATGTCTTAGTTACTTTTCTATTGTCGGGAAGAGAAACCATGACCAAAGCAACCTATAGAAGAAAGCAGCTAATTTGGAAACTGCTTACAGTTTCAGGGGGCGAGTTCATGACCATCGAGAAGGGGAGCATGGGAGCAGGCAGGAAGGCATGGTGCTAGAGCAGTTTCTGAGCACGTACATGTTGAGACAACTGCCAGGGAGAGAGGTGAAGTAGGGAAAGGGAGAGAGAGAGAGAGAGAGAGAAAAAAAAAAACACATGTCTTAGGATGGCAGAGCTTTCTCTAAAAAAGCCACACCTACTTCCCTTCCTAAAACCATTCCACCAACTTGGCATTCAACTATATGAGCCAGTGAGGACCATCTTCATTCATACCACGACAACCAATTTGAAATCTTCTTTGAGGACATTTATTTAAAGTCCCCCATGTATAAGGCCCTACATTACCTCATCCTTGCTTGACTTCAGCCTCCTCTTTTGAATACCTTCCTACCAGAAACTAGAAATACACACATTCTAAGCAGCATTTTCTTTTTACTCTCAGCTTTCCTAGTCACTCTTCATTCTTTTTAAATAACTTCTCTCTCTTGAGGCTCTTTGGCAGGCTCATCCAATTCATTCTTAAATTGTAGCCTAAATGTCAATTTCTCCCTTGATCACCTAGGTTTGGGATTGTTGGCCCTCCTATGATTACTCATGACACTCCAGATGTCGTCTATCATTGCACTTCCATGCCTTAACATACCTGTTTCTGTCCTTTATAAGATATTTACATCCCCATGTCCTGACACACATTTACAAGGTACCTCATAAAAGCAAACTGATGAATGAATCAATGATTGAATGGTTCACAGAGGAAGGCTTCTAGATCAGAGCTCTTCCCTTGGCTTTCATAGAACTGGACAAGGAAAAATTAAATGCATTTTCTTTCCCTAGCAAGCCAGTTTTTCCCTCTCAGTTCTCCTTTTCAGTACGACACATAAAAACTTGCCCAATATATAAGGCCAGTCCGTTGAGGATTATTCAAGACTACCCTGTGTCTCTTATCCCTATAGCCAAGCTGTCATGTTGCACATTACCAATCACATAGCACATGTTAAGAGCTTTTCAAAACATAATTGCTGAGGTTTGATGCAAGGGAGTATTTCAAGTATACATGGTTACATTGTCTCTTTATAAAGACCATTGTGGGAGGACAGTAAAGAAGTGTAAAAGGGAAGATTCGTGACAATCTTTAGAATAGGGAGTCAGAGAGTTTGTTAGCTTTCTGTAACTCGAGAAACAGACAGAAGAATTTATATTAATAAGCAAAAAAAAAAGTGGAAGCCTCCATGTCATTCAGAATCAAGAATGCTGGCTAGCATGCTCCTGTTTGTGAAGCCAAGGAGACTAAAAGCTCGAAAAGAGAGAATGCAAACAAAGAGGTGACTAGACTGTGCTGTCAATCTTGGCAATTTTTTTTATTAGATATTTGCTTTATTTACATTTCAAACGGTATCCCTTTTCCTTATTACCTCTCTGAAAATCCCCTATCCCATTCCCCTTCCCTCTCTTCACCCTCACCCCCCAATTTCCTCACTTGAATTCCCCTATTCTGGGGAATTGAGCCTTCATAAAACCAATGGCCTCTCCTCTCACTGATGTCAGACAAGGCCATTCTCTGCTACGTATGTAGCTAGGGCCATGGGTCCCTCCATGTGTACTCTTTGGTCGGTAGTTTAGTCCCTGGGAGCTCTGGAGGTACATATTATTGTTCTTCCTGCAGAAGGAACCTCTTCAAACCTCTTCAGCTCCTTGGGTCCTTTTGCTAACTGATCCATTGGGGTCCCTATGCTCATTCTATGGATTAGCTGTGTCACAAAAGAACACACACAGTATGTACTTGCTGAAATGTAGATATTAGCCCAAAAGCTCAGAATATCCAAGATACAACTCACAGACCACATGAAGCTCAAGATGAAGGAAGACCAAAGTCTGGATACTTTGATCCTTATTAGAAAGTAGAACAAATCTTGGCAAATTTTAAGGATAGCTGGAGTTTTCTTTAAACATAGAAACATCAGGACTCTTTTGACTGTGACAGTATAAGCAGAAATATCTGCATTTTGAACAAGGATCCCCTTTTTTCTGGTAAACCAGTTCAGACATCAGTGGAACATGGAGAGTTCTTTGTAGAATGCATGCAGATCCATATAGTGTAGAGGATTAGCATTTAAACCCAGAGGTTTTATATCAGATGATTATATCCTAGGGAAAACTTAAACTGTAACCAGCAGGCAGAATCTCAGATCGAGACTGTCATTACACAGACATTCATACATTCCAGTTTTCTGCCTGAACATATAATACAAGTCCTCCCCAGAGTTGTGCTCCAGCCACATACACAAAGCTGCATATGAATTGTCCTCAAGCCCCCAACATTCTAGTTTATGTTTAATAACTTGTAGAGGGGTGTGGAGAACAGGTACAGCTCAGTGATTAAAATGTTTAGCATGAAAGTGTGAGGACCCAAGTTCAGAATGTAGATGCAGGTGGGAAGCTCAGCTTGCCTGTAATTCTGGCCTCAGAAGGTAGAGATCTAAGATCCTAAGAATGAACTGGCTGGGAAGATGAATCACATAAGTGAGTGTGATCGGGAGACTCAGCCTTACTGACTAAGGTAAAAGAGCAATGGGGGATGAATCTACATCAACTTCAGCTATCTTACATGTATACCTGTGTGCTCAGAAATATGCAAAACATGAACACGTATGCAAAGCACAAGGAACACAGAGGCACTAACATGAAAAATGGAAAACAAATGAACAAGGGATGATAAAAACAAATATCCAGGACTGAAGAATAAATGTCATCTTAATGAAAGTCATGGAGAGATTAGGGATACAAAGGATATACTTAAAACTAACAAGGGCAATTTACAACAAGCCCATAGCTAACATCAATTTAAATGAAGAGAAAACCAAAGGAATTACACTAAGATCAGAAATAAGGTTGTCCACTCTCTACATAACTTTTTTTTTTTTAAATATAGGACTTGAATTTTTATCTAGAGCAATAAGACAGCTGAAACCAAGCCAGGGAATACAAATTAGAAAGGACAAAGTCAAGGTATCTTTATTTGCACATGATTGGATAGTGTATATAAGGGGCCCTAAAATTTCCATCAGGGAATTCCTACAGCTAGCAAAACACTTTCCGCAAAGCAGTGAGATGCATGATTAACATACAAAAATCAGTAGTCATTTTACATAGAAATAACAAATGGTCTGAGAAAGAAATGAAAACAAAACTTCACAGTAGCCTCAAATAATATAAAATATCTTGTAACTCTAACTAAGCAGGTAAAAGACTTGCATGATTAAAAAGTTCACATCTTTAAAGAAGGAAATTGAAGAAGATATCAGAAACTGGAAAGCTTTTTCAAACTTACACTTAGGTAGGATTAACATAGTAAAAAAAGGCCATCCTACCAAAAGCAATCTACAGATTCAATGCTGTCCTCACCAAAATTCCAACAAAATTCACAGACCTTAAAAGGACAATTCTCAACTTCATATGGAAACACAAAAATCCCACGAATAACTAAAACAATCCTGAACAATAAAAGAACTGCTGGAGGACTCTCTCTACCTTTTCAATTTCAAGTTGTACTAAAACTTTTAATTGTACTACAATTTTACAGTAATAAAAATGCTGTATTGTGGGTTTGAAAATAGGAATGTTGATCAATGGAATTGAATTGAAGACCTAGACATAAATCCAAACACCCATGGACACTTGATTTTTTATTTAAAAAATAATAAACACTAGAAAAAAGTCATCTTCTTCAACAAATGGTACTGGTCAAACTGGGTGTCTATCTGCACGTTGTAGGACGCAAACAGATCCATACTTATCATCTCGCACAAAGCTCAACTAAAATTGGGTCAAATGCCTCAACATAGAAGCAGATACACAGAATCTAATAGAAGAGAAAATAAGGAATAGCTCTAAACACATTGCCACGTGAGAAGACTTTTTGATCAGAACATCATTAGCACAGGTATTAAGATCAATGTTTAACAAATAGGAATTTATGAAACTGAAAAGTTATATATGACAAAGAACACCATCATTTGGACAAAGCAGCAGTCTACAAAATGGGAAGGCATTTTTACCAACTCCCTATCCAATAGATGAGTAATATTCAAAATATATAAAGAAATCAAGAAACTAGATATCAAAAATCCAGATAATCCAGTTTTAAAATGGGGTACAGATTTATACAGAGAATGCTCAACAGAGGAAACTAAAGTGGCTGAGAAACACTCAAGGAAATATTCAGCTTCCTTAGCCACCATGGAAATGTGAATCAAAACTACTTTGAAATATCATCTTCCACCTGTCAGAATAGCTAAGATCAATAAATCTAGTGACAGTTCATGCTGATGAGAATATAGAACAAGAAGAACACTCCATTGCTGGTGGCAGTAGAAACTTCTATAGCTACTATGGAAATCAGTATGGCAGTTCCTCAGAAAAATACAAAATCATCACCCTGGAGATCCAGTTATACCACCATTGGGTATATACCCAAAGGATGTATCATCCTACCACAAGGACACTTGCTCAGCCATGTTCAGTGCTGCTTTATTCATAATAAGCAGAAATTAGAAACAACCTAGAGATGTTCCTCAACAGAAAAATGGATAAAGAAAATTTGGTACATTTACACAACTGGAGTTGTGTAAACTCAACAGTAAAAACAAAACAAAACAAAAAGATAGCACTTTGCAGGCAAATGAATAGACCTATAAAGAAATTGTCCTGATCCAGACTCATATAGATGAATATGGTGTGTATTTGCTTATATGTGGATATTAATTGTTAAATAAGTGATAACCAACTTATAATCTGTAGAACCACAGATGTTAGGCATTGAGAAAGGAACTAAAAGGAAACACATGAATGTCCCTGGAGGGGAAAATAGAATAGATTTTGTTGGTGGATTAGGGTGGGGCTTGGTAAAATGGGAAGATCGGGTGGGGGGGAATTGAGTTCACAGAGAGAATGCAGAAAGATATCTAGAACTGAGAGCCATTTAAAGGGTAGTATGGAAACCTAGAGCAGTGGAAACTTGCTAAAATGTATGAAGGCCATCTATATTAAATCTTCAAATAATGATAGATATGGAGCCCCAACTGGCCATCACTTGACACCAAATGAAGCTTCCAGAATAGAGATTGGGCTACCTCCATTTGAGTCATTGGCCAAAGAAGAAAAGTATTGCCGTAAGTGTTGAATTAAACATTGTCTCTGGTCCTGCCATGAATAGAAGCTGTAGATGCCGGAAAGGGGAGTCTGGCATTGTCTTATTTCTTTTGCCCTAGGCAGCACCCCTTTCCAGGACACCATGCTGAGGACATGGGAAAGCCCAGAACATGCCACATCGGGATGGCACTACACTGTCCAGGTCATTACCCACTTCCCTTCCCACAGCCAGTAAAGTCTTATTAACCCCAAAGCATGGAGCCTTCATGGTGTCCCCCTGCCACAGACCCCTCCTTCTGTACAGAGAGCCTGCTCTGTCTGAAGTCCTGTTTAATGAAAATGCTATTTAAAATGGGAATAAAGAATGTCATCCCAATTATGTTAATGGGGGGGCGGAACGACATAAGTTCTATAGGGATCTGTCCCTTATTCATGCTTTCTAAGAGACTTGGCCTCACATTTCACTGAATCTTCCACAGCCTCACACTTCTCTGCTTCCAGAAGCAATCCACAATTCTTAGCTGTGGTGACTTGGCCCCGTCTCCTTACCTTCCTACTCTTTTGTCAGTCTCTATGCTGACTCTTGCCCTTCACTCTCTTCCAAGGATGCTTCTCATCATACTGGACCTACCTCCATAAACCAGGACAACAACTCTTCCCCAAAAAGGCATCTGCAAAGGCCCCTTTGCCATCAAAGCCACCTAGTCACAGATTTTAGAGTTTGGGATATAGATTTTGGAGTCATCATCCAGCCCACCACAGCTCCATTTCAACACTCCAGTTTTCATGATTGGTTTTATTTTTAAAATTATCATGATTTTTGTGTCTTTGTACTGAACTTGTTTAATTTTACTCTCCAAAGTAACTCAGTCTACTAATTCATTCCATGCTATTCTGCCCTTAGTTCAATCTTTAATCGTCTTTGCCTGGGACACGGCAGCAGTGAACTGTTCTGGTCTCCTTCCTTCCCCAAAGGTAACTGGAGTAGATTTTCAAAAAACAGCAGCTTGATCTGTTCCTGCCCTATAGAAAATAACATGTATCCCCATCTCCTTTATAATGAATTACAAACCCACTCATATTTGGCCTTGGCCACCTGAATACTCATTCATTTTCTGCTAGTTCCCTGAATAAATTCGCAAATGTAGTGATAGAGCATCATGCCTCTTTCTCAGTGGGGCACACCCACTTCTGCTGCTGCTTTCCATCTGCCTGCAGAACCCATCCCTTTTCTGCATCTGACCTACTTCCATGTGCCCCTCAAGACTCAGTCCATTCATACTTTATATCTTCTCTGATACCTAACCTGACCGCATTCATATAGTCTACATTTCTGTCCTGGAGAGTTCTGCGGAATGTTAAAAAAGGAAAAAGGAAAAAAGAATAAAGAAAAGAAAGAAAATTCTGCAATGACATGTATTATAAGTTGTTCTACTTGCTTCTCTGTGTCAGGTTCTAGTTATCCCTTCAGATATTAGCAATATCTCCTATTTATAGGAGTTGGCAGAACCCTGGCACAAATTTATCCCTCAAAAGAGCTTTGTGGCTTTTATTAAGGATAAACAAGCCATAATTTGTGGTCATTTGTTACCCTTTTATTTTGCTGCTGATACCTTAATGTATGTAGTATATGTGTGTGGGGATGTGTACACACATGTGTGTGAAGAGCCAAGTGTGTGTGGGCAGAGGTGTAAGCAGGTAGTTGGCTAGCCTTTGCTTTATTCCTTTGACACAGGGTCTCTTGCTAATTAAGAAATCTGTGTTTCGGCTTGGCTATCGGTCTGTAAGATCCAGCAATCTTCCTATTTCTACTTTACTAAGTGCTAGGTTCGCAGGCCTATGAAGAACTTTCCTGGGTTATTTGACAGCAAGTGCTCCCAACCACTGAGCGATTTCTACAACCCTTACCATCTATATTTTATTTAAAGCTCATCGTATTTTTCCAGTAAACAGGTCAAGTTTCAAACACTGGAAAAAGAAGCCAAGTCCTATGACTTTACTTCAATGATGTCCTTTTTTTTTTTTTTTTTTTTTTTTACACTGCATGATGCTATCTCATGGGTGATCTATGCCATTGTGTGCCATGACCAAATTGACATTGGCTTATTCTTATGACCATGTCTTGAAGGATGTAGTAAAAATTTGTATTTGGTTTTACTGATATAACTAATATTTGCTGATGGCTTTTAAGAAGTAAGGAAGAGCTCCAATATATAAATAGCATTTGAAGACACAGGTTCTAGCCACGTATTGTCCTTGCATTTTGATAACTGGTAACAACACCGGCATGGAATGAAAAGTTGGGAAGGCAAGAAGGCTATGTGCAACATATATGTTCTCTTCATTCTAGACACGCAGCAGATGGGTTTTCTGTGAAATCTAGCCCACATGTCACCTCACAAGTGCCTGAAGACCTTGTCTTTATTTGTACAGGTGCATACTGATGGAAGTCAAGTTGATAACTTAAGACATTAGATCCTAGAAACTAAATGATAAATGTGTCCCTATGTCACTCGCAAGGAGGAGGCTGGCCAGGAAGAAATGCACACCTCACAGAGACACTGTGAGGGTTGAACAATGGTTACACCACTCTTGAAATATAAAGAGCACTCCCTTCCTCTCCCCCTCTGTGCGCACAATGGGCAAAGAGACACCTTGTTAGTGATGGTGTTCTCATATCAGTCCGGAATAGAGCAGAAGGCAGTTCATGGTTCATCTTAACTTGATGTTTGGCTGTCTGGCCAAAGTTGTCTTAGGTCTAGGACTCACAAAAATTAGATCAAATCAATTTCAGGCAGTACAGCCCAGGAGAAAGACGACAGTGACCTACAGACTTCCAGACCACCCACAGAACAGACCTGTTCTCAAGCACATGACACAGGTGGGCCACTTACCTCCATAGCATGCAGCAGGGACAGAGCAAGTTGCCCAGGGGCCTAGTCTGCAGTGTGTGGAGATAAAGAAGGGGAGCAGCTTGAGCATTATAAAGAGAGATGGAACTAGAGACTCGAGGAGGAGAGGAGGAGCCTGTTATGACTGTTCACCCCCTCTGCCTGAGACCATGGTGAGGTCCCAGCCCCAGCTGCCACTGAGAGGCCATGTCTAAGTCCATGGCTATGCAGTGGCAGAGGGTAGTGTCTATGTCACGTAGCTGATATTACCACTTGAGAACATGGGGCTGTCCCTGATGGGGCAGCCACTGGGGGGAGTACAGGGATGTTCAGTAGCCGTGTATAACTGGATCTGTCCCTCACTGGATGTGGCATTCAGGAGAGATGACTCTCTTCTCTCACCAACAGCAGCAGGCAGCTCTCTGGAGAGCAGGCCCCCTGTACCTTGCACATCACCTAGGCAGTACAGTGGAGTTGGTCCTGGTGGCAGGGTATAGGCGAATCAGCCCCAAGAATGTGAGTGTGAGAACTTACCTTGCCATGTGTCTGCTGTGGGGTGGCATGGGCAAAAAGGTGATCTTCCCCACAACGTTCTTCTAGCACTCAGGAAAGCTGCTCACAAGATAATGAGCTCAAATGAGTTAGCTCTGGCCCTCACCAGGAAAGCAGGCCCTATACCTCACGTGGACAGCGCAGCACAGCTAACCCTGATTGGGGGTGGGGGAACAAGTGTGTCCACCCCAAGGACTAAAGCTCAAGAGAACTGACCCCGCCACTAGTCTGCCATGAAATGGCATGGATATGGGAGTGATGTCTTTCCCCCTTCCCTCTTATCACCTACAGCAATCAAGACACCTGTACACAGGGTCAGGAGAGCAGGAGAGCAAGCCCTGCCCCTTACCAGCTAAGCACTTGAGGGACCAGGCCCTGCACCCTGTCTGGGCAGCAGAATAGTGCTAGTTCTGGCCAAGGGGAAATGGATCCCAAGACAGAGCAAGAGAAAAGTGGCCTTGACACTCATCTGCCATTAGGTCGCGTGGGTGTTGGGGTGGCACCCTCCCCTTTCTCCTCACCACCTGTGACAAGAACTGAGCCTGGAATCGTGAGAGTGGGCAAGCTGCCCATGTCCCTTGTTGGCTGCAGCACTCAAGAGAGAAGGACCCAGAATCTCCCGGGCAGCAAAGTTAGTTGGTGCTAGTGAAGGGAGCACAGGTAAGCTGGCCTGCAGATGAGAGTGTGGAAGAGCTGAGGGGGGAACAGCTCCACTGCTGCTTGAGGCAGCTGTGAGAGATCATGGGATCTCTCTGGGATCATGATAGTGGGAGGGAGAGCTGTCGCTGCCCCCTCACTGGCTGTAGCACTTGAGAGAGAGGGCCCTGCACCTTGCCTGGACAACGCACTATTATTGGTTCCAGTGTCGAAGGCACAGGGCAGCCAGCCCTGAGGGCTAAGGGGAGGAGGAGCTGGCATGCAGTCCGACTGGGCAGCACAGTGGAGGAGTCCTAGATGTGAGTAAGCTGGCCTTGAGGGCATCCTACAGATGGCAACACTGGGTGGCCTGGCACAAGCAGTGCTGGAAAGCTCGCCCTGGTAGAACAAGAAAGAACCAGTGGGCTGATCAGTTCAACTACTACCCAAGCCCAGATTCGGGGCTCTGAATTGGCCCACCCCAAATTCTATGTCATCTGTGAATGGTTGGGACCCTGAAAGGGTTAGTCCTGCTAATCCCAACCTGTAGAATATTCTTGATACAGGGTAACAGCAGGATAACCAGAAGTCCCCATCTCCCCCATGAAGATTCAATATTGAGGTGTCACAGAAGCCAGAGATCTCAAACCAGACTAATGTCTCATTGCAATGCTTATTTGCAAGTAAAGATATGTGGACAGACAGAGGGAACACTGACGTACTACAGCGTCCATGATGAGATGAACTCTATCCTTTGTTGTTATGGTCTGGGGGGGGAGGTGTTTGTTTGCCTACTTGCTTTATTCTGGGGTAGGGTGAGGTTGCAAGGGCAAAAAGTGGATAAGATGGGAATGGGAGTGAACTGGGTGGGGTGTATGATGTGAAACTCATAAAGAATAATAAAAACTTTTTTAAAAGGAGAAAATATAAAGTGGCATTCATAAAGAACGTGAGCAAACACATACTTTCTGCAAAGGTAAACCGTAATTCATACAGTAGCTCAAATGCAACTGTCAGGTTTGGGGGGGGGAGGGGTCACACCCATTTATTCTTCCCTTGGGCCTTAAAACCATAAGAATTTTCACAAAAATATTTTTTAAATATACAGTTACCCTCTTATTGACCCCTTAAGTCAGCTCCTTACTACTGCAGGGCATTTTAAATTGTTCTAAATGTGTTTTGGGAACTGTAGGTACATTTTTTCCTCTGCATGCATCCATAACTCCCATTAACTTTCATGGGGATCATATCTACCTACATCAAAGTGAGAATAGGCTCATGCATGTTTAAATCATGATTAAAATCTATCTGTGATAAAATAAAAAACAAGGACTAAAATCCAGAGGAAGCTGTATGGAAAACCATGTTGTGTTTAATTAAAAGCTCACATCTGGCGATGGCTAAACCGGCTCAGCAGCCCCTGGCATGGTTTCCAATAGGTACTCCATCTCCGGTTATTTACTGCAAAGCACCCACTTTATAAAAGGAAATGTGTGTGACTTAGAGCTGTCTCGTAAAGTGTTGCTTGGCCCTGTGTGCCTTGATTCTGTTATAAACACAAAGAGAAGAGCCTCTGCTTGGGTCCACAGTAAGTTACCTGTGAGTAGAATTTGATCTTACCTATTTATTGCCATATTTTAAAATTATGTCATAAACAGTTGAAGATTTTGCATCTAGAAGACTGTTTACATCTGTGCCCATGAAAATTGAGTAATGGAATTCCAAACAGTCCAATTTTTCTTATAAAAGCATGTGTGTAGTGCCTACTCTCTCTAAGAACATCACTAGGAGGCAAATACAAACTTTACATACATATTTCTATGATCCTTTGAAATGTTTGCTTTGAAATACAGATATATCATACATGCAAATAAATACACTAATTCACCCATGCATTTAATGAGATGAAGTCAACTCTACAGCCCACAGCAGTAAGTGCAATACTACAATTCATTTCCATTTCACAAGTCAACATCGTGCACTTCTCAGATAAAATGGAAGAGAATATGAATCTAGGTGATTTCCAAACACGGTTTAAAGTAAATGGGTCTTAACAGAAATGCAGTTGTCCCTTCATATACACAGCAGACTGAGCCAAGACCTCCTGATGATACCACAGTCCACAGATAAATAGTCCCTTCTATAGAACGCTGCAGTACTTGCATGCATCTTCCACACATCTTCCCTTATATTCTAAATCCATCTGTAGATTACTTTTGAAACCTAACACACTGCCGATACTATGTGAAAAGATACTGTTCTGCATTGTTTAGGGAATATATCCATATACATTCTATACAAACATAGCCAACTGCATAGAACGTAATGCAATGGAATGATGCTCTGTTGCTGTTAACAATCTGCATTCTGAAGCAGCAGGAAGCTATCGCAGGGTGTGCCTGCACTTCACAGATGACAGTGGTACTCAGCTCATATAAAATTCAAGTTTGATATTTAGAACTTTATGAAAATTTTATATGTATCCCCTTCCACAGTTAGTTGAATCAGATGATCTGGAACACCAGGATATACAGAAGGCCAACTATATGCAGTTTCTCCAGGAGAGACTAGGAAAGGAACTGTCCGTGGACTTTATCTAAAACAATAGTTCATGAAAGAAAATTTCTGTGAAGAGAATGCAGAAACTGTAGCTCCCAGAGGCACCAAAGACACACCCAGGAAGATTTTTTTGTTAACACATGAAACCAACAGGTATGTAAGATAACCACCCTAAAATTTTTTAATATGCTATTTTAAGTATACTGCCTTAATATTCCCCAAACACATTTAAGTTTTACAGAATTGAGCTATTAAAAATCCTGAAGATCTTCACCATTCCTAATTCTTTTAGATCTCTGCCTTGCTTTCTCCTCTGAGGCAGGTGCACTGTGGATCCCCAAGTGTGCTTACCTTCTCACATTGTCTGCAGACAGTGAAATAAGTGGCCACACCAGCAACTGTTTGTATACATGCAACTTCTCCCAGAGCCTCCCCACCCAGCCAAATCTTTCCTTTTTAAAAAAGATTTATTTTTTTATTTATTATATGAAAGTACACTGTAGCTCTTTTCAGACACCAGAAAAGAGTGTCAGATGTCTTTAGGGATGGTTGTGAGCCACCATGTGGGTGCTGGGATTTCAACTTGTGACCTTTGGAAAAGCAGTCGGTGCTCTTACCTGATGAGCCATCTCTCCAACCCCCAGCCAATTCTTTCTATCACACCATTTCTTCCTCTCTCTATCACTAGAAAATAAAGAGGCATCTGAAAAAGAATAAAATAAAATGTAAAATGAAAGCAAAGCAAACAAACAAAGGGGGAAACCACACAAAGAGAAAGAAAGAGTGGGGGAGAGATGGAGGGAGGGAGGGATGGAGGGAGAGAGAGAGGGAGGGAGGGAAGGGAGGAGGGAGAGAGGGAGGGGGGAGGAAGAGCCAAAGAAAAAACACAAGAAATACATACATATATTCCTCCATACAGGAAGTTACTAAAAACAAAAACAGAAAGGATAAAATCTGAGCAAAAGACTTATAAAGTTAAAAATAATACTCAAAGAATTATGAAATAAAAATAAACTGCAAAAATACCATTGACTTTGTTTTGTGTTTGCCATCTCTTGCTGGGTGTGAGGCCTCCCTTATTATGATTTGTATACCTAGTGAAACTGTACTGGACAAAACTAGTTTTCCTTGTGCAAGTGGCTATCAGTTGATGTTAGATTCTGGCTTAGAGATAGGTCTGTTGCTCACTTCCCCTCTCAGCACTGGGAACCCATCTGTTCAGATTGTGCATGTTGTCACAGTCACTCTGAGCCTATGTGTGTTAGTCCTGTTGTCTAGAAAGCCTAAAACTATTGAAAGAACCATAATAATAGATTTTATTTATTCAGCTCCTATTGCATCTAAGAAATGCATTACATACTATTAATATTTATTTATGTAGTGCTGTGTGTGTGTGTGTGTGTGTGTGTGTGTGTGTGTGCCTGCTACAACATAGCTGCAGAGGTCACAGAACAACCTTATGAAGGCTTTTCTTGCCTTCCATCTTGTTCAGGCAGTTTCTGCTGGTTTATGGCTTATGGTCTTCTCTTGACTGCTTCTCCTGTCTCTCCCTCCCATCATTCAGTTGGATAACGGGGAATACAGATATGTGTGCTGCACATTTACCCTCTGAGTTGTCTCCCTAGCCTTGTGCTACATACTTGATAAATAGATATTTTAGTCTTCAAAGTTAGTTTACAAAACAGAATCAAAACATGTTTTAAAGTATGTTTATAGTGATATGGAAGGAGTGGATCAGGGTTCACACCAACAGCCATTACCATATGTGAATTGAGTACAGTAATGGATTTGCCATGACATGTTCAGGCATATTTAGAGTGTTCTTTGGTGATGTTCATGGCTGTATTATGTTCTTTTGTTCCACCTCTCTCTTCCATGGGTCTCTTCCTTCACCATGGTTGAGTAATATTCAAACATGTGCACTTACTGCACCTTAAAAGTTGTTATTCACAAGTGACGGTCATGTGGGAGAAAACAAAAAATTATCAGCCAAAAGGAAGTGTAATGAGTCAGGTTGCCTAGTCCCCTCATTTAAAAGAAAGAGGAAGTAGTCTTTGATATTCTGTATACAAATGAACCTTACCACAACATCTTAACTGTGCATGTTTCATCCCTAGAGAGACCTTTGCATATTTCCCTTTCATGAAGCCATTATATTGAAAGGATGTTTGCTTGTCTGCACACTCTTCTTGATCAATCATCTCAAAGAAATTTAGACTGATTTAGAATCCAACATAAAATAAGACAATGATCTTAGCAAACTAGTAAGATTTTCTCTTTGGTTGTGCACACATATTCATGAATAATAACTTGTCCCTACTTCCTTCCTACCCCATAATCTGTGGAAGGGCAAAATTCTCTCCCTTTGGTCTCCACCATCACCAGGACTTAAGAAACAGCTAGAAACACAGTAGTCAAGAAAAAATTCTTAGGGCTTTCATAGTATTGATGCCTGAAATCCTAGCATCTGGTGGGGGGGGGCAGAAATGGAAGTGTCATTGCATGTCTGTGCCACCTGCTCTACACTGGGTGTTTCAGGTCAGACGGGGCTATACAATAACACTGTCCTAAAAAGCAAAGATTCAAGCAAAAAAGGACTTAAGCTTACTGTGACCTAGAAGCTACTAAATGCTTTACCTCTGGTCTGTCTGTATGTCTCCTCTTCTCTTCGGAACCCCTTCAAATCTGGCTACCCTTCAAATTTTCCATCGCTCCCTCTTTCCTGGGGCTTTTACAAATACTTGTTATTCTATTGCATGAGTATTCCCTCATGCTGTGTTTTGTCCAGACCTCAGCAGAGCCTACCTTATCCCTAGTCAATGTTTGAGTGCTTTCCAAAAGATAACAACCTTCATTCCAGTTTGAAATACTGTAATTAATATTTGCCTCCACTGTAAATCTAAATCTTCATAAGAGCAAGGATCAAATATGTGTTTGTTTAACTTTTTATATTGTTTTCACTTATCGATGTGTTTTAAGACAACTAAAGAACCAATTCATAAAAAAATAAAAAATAAAAAAAAAAGAACCAATTCATACCAAAAAAGCAACAAAGATTTGCTGAATGGATGACTGGAAGAATGAAGAAATGGATAAATTAGTAGGTTTACAATATTCTTCTACAAACATTTGGTGTCCTGTAAAAAGAGACTACTCCAATGGAATATCGCTATAAATTTAACAAAGAAACAAGATTGTGCATGTGTTAGCTTTGTATACTACCTTAAGTGAATACTGAATCATTAAATCAGAATAAAACTACCCTAATATTGATAAAATATGCAAATAGCTATGTTGGTATTTTTCCAGTGTAGGCACAGCTCACGTCTCATGTCTACCATTAGCCTTTCCAACCATTCCTAGTCACTAAACTTGAGTTGATGCCGTCGATGGCTCCTACCCTCTTGGATTTGCTATGAAATGCAAAACCTTTGCTCCATTGTTGGAATGTTTAGTAACATTTCTTATAAAATGCAGGCCTCACTGTTTGTGATTTTGTGGGAACCCCATTCTAACAGTGATGTTGGCTGAGAAAAGCTTGGCTTATGTTAAACCCAAAGCCAGGCAATAGCCATGCTATAGCGGGGGTACATTGTATTTTATGACTTAAATAAAAAATATTTCTAAAAGCACATATTCTGTGATAACAAGCTTCAACAAAAGGAAGCCTAGGGTTATTGAAACACATGAAATTTGAGCTTGAAGAGAATTTAGATGGCTTAAAATTGTTTGAAGACCACATGAAATAAGGAATCTCCCTCTAGCTGCAGTTTAATACCTGCTATCGCTATGGGGATATAAGAAGCTAGCTGAAAAATCTTCCTGCTTCATGATTCATATTCCTACACAGATATTACTTAAACTCAATGCTCACTGAAAGAAAGTCTGTAACTAAAGGATATTTAGTTATTCATCAGTTCATGCATAACAAAAATACCAGAGAATCCTCAAAGTTATGATGTTAAAGCCGCACGCATCACTACTCTTCTCAAAATGAAAAGATACACTAGTGTTGTATATCTATAGTTATTTACACAATCTGAATTATGAACATTACATACCTAGTTACTATGTGTCAGTATTATCAGTTGTTCTGTTTTGTAATTCTGGATATTCTTAAAATACAAGTAATTTATTTGAAATGCTAATTTTAAAGTAATAATTAAAACTATTTTGTGTTAAAAGTTCAATGGAAACTCCAATTTATTTAAAAATAGGAGGAATTTTATGTCTGAGTATTCTAAGGGCTGCTGTTTCATTCCACTATACTTCAGGTCCTGTAGATTTTTTAAAAAAAATGTTACAGTGATGTTTTTTAGATGATTTTACACGTAGATATCAAACTTACTGATAACTGACGTGTTATAAGAATTAAGTTTGTTGGGATGGAAATAAAATAAATAATTAATAAAAAATAAAGTTATTGAAAATCAAGACTCAAGTCATAGCAAATGCAAAAGATATCCAATGGCATAGTATAATAGGTAAGAACTTCATCGTTGAGGCTTATCTTATTAATTTTAATTACTTAACTTTATTTTAACTTTAATTAATAAACCATGTGTGTTCTATATCTATGTATATGTGCATGAGAGTGCAGGTGCCAAAGGAGTCCTCAGCAAAGGAGGCCAGAGACATCAGATTCCTATGGAGTTTCAGTCAGCCGTTAGCTTCCCCACATACGCATGGGAATCACTTTGAGCCTTCTAAAGCCTTTAATCAACTGAGTCATCTCTTCAGCTCCTGGTGCTATTTCTTTTGTAAAATACATGACAGCTTTTACATTTCAGTTTTAACATTCAAAAAATCTAAAATGTGATGACTTCATAAGCAGTCCTCCATAATTCTGTTTTTAATGAAGTCATGAGGCAGGTCATGAGCTTTATAGTCTGACTACAATTTATTTAGAAATTCTTAAATTAAAAAAAAAATCCTAATAGAGAGAAATTGAGAAAGGTAATTACAGTGCTTGGTAAAGAATGACAATTGCAGTCAGAAGTGTTGTCTGACCCAGGACTTTGGAACTTTTGCTGGGTAGACAAGATCAACACGGAAACCTCCTAGGCCTGTGCCATGAACGTTTTTTCCTTCAACAGTACCACTGGACCTTGTAAGGGGGCTCCTTTTCACACTCCAGTGAAAATGTTGATAATACTTTTATGGAATAAAAGTCAATAAAGATCCTGTTCTCTAAAATACATACCTTTGAATTGTAGTGAAATGGTTGGTAGTTTCCTATGCATGGGGTCATTTGTGAGTATGAAAGAACTGTACAAGTGAAAGCATCTACCAGTCCACACAGCAATTCTCTACCACAGAATGCCATAGAAAAGAAAGGGTAACTTTGTTTTTATACTAAATGAGATGATACATGGTATACTCTAATTGTAGCATTGTTTTCAAGTAAGATCAAGAGAGTATTTTGTTTAAATGATATTTAGGATAAGTTCAAATATTTTTCTGTTCTGGTAGTGAGTAAGGATTCTCAACTTGTAGTCAGTTGATTAAATATGAAGACACACGTTAAACTAACTGATTTTATAAGGGCAAGAAAAACTGCAAAAATTAAGCAATATGAAGAAGACACAGCTCTTAAAATAAAATAAAATAAAATAAAATAAAATACCTGGAAAGGTGAGATATATGAAATTCAGGACAGACTGTTGGGATCTTTATCAAAACACTCTTGGTTATCTTGCAAACATTAATTAACCTGTTCATATTGTCTTATGTACAAGAGGAGGATAACAAGAGTGTCTATCTCACAGGGATGCAATGACAATTAATTACCTAAAACAGGAAACACACTTCAAATAACAGGGCAGATGTATAGTCACCTGATTCTTATACAAATGATTCTTAGAAAATTAAATTTCCACATTTAAAACAATAAAAATTCACCCCCAATCTCTTCTACTACATAAAAATCAATCCCAAATAGTTCTAAGACCCTAATATAAGATCTGAAACTCTGAAAGTACTGGATAAACTAAGGGCAAAGTAGGGGAAAGGCTTCATGATTTAGTCACAGGTGAGGATTTTCTGAACAGGACTTTATTCAGCTACTTTTCTTACACATATGTTTCCCTATGGATGGTACTTCCCACAAGAAACTGTACTATCCTCCACCGCCTGGAAATAAAAAATAATGTTCCACAGTCATGTCTAAAGATCCAACTGACAGAGGCAATTAGTCAATTGGCGGTTCCCTCTTCCCAGTGTTTCAAATAAACAACCCAAGTTAACCAGCACAGACAGATTCACAAAATCACAGATTGTATACTGACATGAGAGTAGACATAAAACTATCTAAGGGACAGAAGGTGATTGATGGGAGCAGAGGGGGACAAGAAGGGGCAGAAGAGTAAGTGGAGAAAATGTCCAATGTCCTCATATAAAATGTTTTAAATATCATAATTAAAATTTTAAATATTGATCTACACTGTTTATTTATTAATTGTAATATTAATAACTATTAATAGTAAATATCACTTGAAAATACATGTGGTCCCTTTTGATATGTCGAGAAAACAGCAAGAAAATATATAATAGCAAATGCCCTTTCTTCATTGGCAAATTTGTTTCTCTGTGTAGCCCTGGCTGTCCTGGAACTCACTCTGTAGACCAGGCTGGCCTCGAACTCAGAAATCTGCCTGCTTCTGCCTCCCAAGTGCTGGGATTAAAGGCGTGCACCACGACTGCCCAGCTTGTCTCCAAATTTCACAGTTCAAGGTTGCACTGCCGAAGCAAGACACATGGAGGATACAGATGCTTGCAGGGTATAAACAGGACAACATGGAATAACAGAGACAGAGCTTGGCTTGCAAACAGAGCTAGCTGTTCAACACTTGTAGGTCTTTGCTTCCCTGAGAGAGGCACTGCTGAGAATTTTTTCTGGTGTTCTGTTGGTCCCTCCTGCTGAGGCTGAGGCCTGGCTGTCTATGCTAGGTATCACAGCTGTTGTTAATTGTATTCTACTAGACTGGACTGCTGGCACAAACTTGAAGTGTTTACAAGTAGAGAGCTGCCGCTGCTGCCTGCTAACCTGTGAACTCAACTGCTGATTTCCAGACAACACAGACAGGAATTGCTCCAAAGAACCTTTCTAAACAGGTCCACTTCTTTCATATCCTTTCTTTTCCACTACATTGTGTGGGTGGTATGCTACAAGGGAGGTTAGAGCTTTTTAAAACCATCATTAAAATAATGTTTGAAAAAATTAAATTACACTGAAGATTCTCAAATGCTTCTTACATTCTACTGGGTTGTCTTGGATAGGGAATGTAAGCTTTGTGTATATCCAAAGAAAGCATAATCATACTTTCTAACTTGGAAATTCAGTGAGTACCATTAAAATAGTACACTTAAAATACTCATCAAAAAGTAGGAACTCAGTAAATGTCAGCTGTGTTTGTCTTCACATGTACCATGTTAGAAAGCATATGACCTACATGACATATACGTGTATCAATAGTTTTTAAAGGGGAAGCACACAACCAACAGAATCAACTGTCATGGACCCGTGGGACTGTCAAAATCTGAACCACCAATCGAAGAGTGCAACCGGACTGGACCCAGGCCTCCTCACGTGTAGCAGATGTGTGGCTTGGTCTCCATGTGGGCCCTGAACAGGTGGAGCAAGGCTCTCCCAACAGCTGGTGCCTGGCTATGGGATATGTTCTGCTAGCTGGGTGGGCTGCCTTGTCTGGCTTCAGTGGGAGAGGAAGCTCCTAGCCTCATAGACACTTAAATGCCAGGGGGCCCTGCCCTCTCAGAGGAAAAGGAGGGATTGGGGGAAGGATTGTAGGAAGGAGTGAAAAGGAGGGGGCAGTGAACAGGATATAAAATAAGTAAGTTTAAAAAATTAATTTAAAAAAGTGAAGCACATGATGTTGCACACTTAATAAATTATTATAGTGTGCATATAAATTTAGAAGCACAGTATGATCATCTCATCATTCTTTAAGATAAGTGAGCAGTCAAAGGGAATTAGACAGTGGCACTGTAGGCTCTATAGGTTATCATGGCTTCATTTCATTTTGACTGGATTCTTTTTTTTAATTAGATATTTTCTTTATTTACATTTCAAATGTTATCCCCTTTCCTGGATTATTAACTTCCACATTTTCCCCTCAAAGTTACTGCCTAGGTAAGTATAAGTATTCAGTTCTTTGGTGTACCATGCTCCCTCTCATGCTCTAGGTAAGTATAAGCATTCAGTTCTTTGGTGTATCCTGTTCCCTCTCATGCTCTCCAGGCCCCCCGTGGTTGCTAGAATCTGACTGTCACATTGACTGGAGCAGCCAGGTGACTCGAGAAGCTGAGGCAATGATTGTATAAGTTTATATACTTCAGGCTCCCTGACATCCTCACAGAATTTCTGCACGCACCTCCGCAACCAATCTCTTTCAGTGTGCAACGGGTTCTTAGAAAACTACTCATTTCCTCTGTAAACCGTCTTCACTGTGTCAGTGGATACCAAGAAAAGGTCTGCACTAAATTGTTAATTTCATGGGCTTGTCTAATCCAGTCCAACATTAAAGAAGAAGCATTTCACAGAAGAAAACTGACTCATGGTGGAAACTGAGCTTTTGTACAAATTTGTTGTCTCCGGAAACAGGACAGCATACAACAGTATTACTAGTAGGCATAGTAAGTCTCACTCAGCTGTACTGCATCAGGAACCAATGCTTCCTTGCAGAGACTCTGCCCTGCCTGAGGACCACGAGAACACCTCATGCTATGTTAGTAAGCATACATGTTAAAGTTGGTAAACTCTGGTGCTGGTCAATATCCACAGTGAAACTCTCCCTAATAAAGCTGAATTCTTACTCCTGCTCCATCTTGTATGTGCTGAAGTGAGAGCTGAATTCAGTTAGAGATGTTAAAAAATGCTAACACTCACAAAATACGAAAGCAATGTGCGAGATCTTTGTCCTCCAGTCTGGTCTGAAGGGCTTGGCACCATGTGTTGGTGCATTCTTTCTGCTTCTTCGGATCTTATGCACTCACTGTCTGAGCCATTAGATTAGTCGTTCATTGTTTATTTTTTTTTTTACTTTTCTATGTAATTAAAATATAATTATGTCATTCACTCCTTCTTCTCCTTCCCTGCCTTTCCATAATTCCCCTGTCCCCTCTCTCCTGAATTTGTGACCTCCTTTTCTCTAATTGTGTGCATGTATATGTGTGTGTGTGTGTATGTGCAAATACATATATGAACAGAACACGCTGAGTCTATATGGTAATTGTTTATATGTGTGTGTTTTCAGAGCCAAATCTAACCCTTAATTGTCTGTATCTCTTGATTTAGGGGTGGAGCCTGATGGCACTTCCCTTGCCCATGTCGGGTAGCCAATGGGTGTTGTCACTGTTCAGGTCTTGCTAAGGCTTCCATGTTCAGATCTCATGGGTATAGCTTCCCCATGATAGCTAGAAGACATAGTCTTGCAGCTGGCTGACTCTCAGGTCCTCTGACAACCTTTTAGTCCCATCTTCCACCATCTAATTCTCCAGGATTCACTTACGCTCCATCCTTTTGTACATTCCATCTAATCTGCCTAGAGAACATCGTCATTTCACACTTTTCAGAGAAGCAAGGTCCCTCACCCAGCCTCTTCCACTGTAAAAGGATGGCCTCACAGGTTTTCTTAACATTGCAGCCCAAACACTCCAAGTCTGGCTTTACTTCCGAGTGTTTCATTTGCATTGGTGCTTCCCAGTGACCCAGGCCTGGCACCCTTCACACCTCCCATGCTGACTTGTTTTGGCTGTGGGACCTAATCAAGACTGACAGCAGCCACCCTGGAAAGAGCCTGCATAGCAGGACTCAGGCTCTGGACATGCTCAGGGTTGGGTCACACATCCAGAGTGCTCCATAGGTAGTGTCCAGGAGAGGAAAGGACAGTGGTGAGGGCCAGCTGCCACATATTGAAGATATTTAAGGTGATACATGCACATTTAAACATACACATCACCTATGAACAACAACTGCACAGATTCAGCATGGTCTAAGCACATATTTATTTGTACACACAAAAAAATTAAAGAAAAGGAGGCCATAAATTTGGGAGGGAGAGGGATATGTGTGAGAGAAGAACCTATTCTGGGTACCCCAACCCAAGTAGAAGGCAGAGAAATCAGAAGAGAGCCAAGCCCAGACCAGCCCAGCCCAGCCCAGACCAGATGGTATAATTATGACAAAGCATAGCTCAGTATTACCAAGCCACTACCATTTGAGATAGCCATCACACAGCAAGAAATATCTAAAGTTTCTTTGATAAGGAGATTATAACAATGATAGCTCCCTGAGAACTCTGTCTCAGCTGGATGCTTGTGGCCTCTAGTCTATTATTCTCTTGCCATTTTTAGTGAGGTAGCACTCTAAACCATGAGCTCATTCAATTGCTCATGTCTGATTTTCTCTTATTGACTTAGTATCTTACTTTCCAAATCTAGAATTTTATGGACGCAGTAATTGTTGGTGGGAAAAAAGAATCAATGGGAAAGAAGAAAAAAGTTAAATTAGAGTAGAGTTAACCTAAACAGACATAGCTGCTTGAGGTAAGTGGTAGAGGGCTTGGTTCTCATGCATGAAGTCCTAGGTTCAATCCACAGTTCAGAGGATGAGATGTTAAACACAAGACCACAGGCAGAGGGGGTACCTAAGCGTTTCTGCATATTTGGCAAAGACAAAAGAAACGCTCAGCATCAGTAACTATGTCTGTGAAATATAGGTCAAGGGAAACGCTTATAACATTTTCTATTTTGCCTATAAAATGATAGGCAATAAACCAGAAATGGCTGTCTATAGAAATCCACTGTTATGTGCTGACATCACATCTTTTTCAACACAAGCTTTTATAAGTGGAGAGAATGCTATCAATGTGAGCACTATCAATATATTTCCATCCACGTTCCACAGACAGGCTGGATTAAAGGAGATTGGAGCCCCTGTTGAAAGAAGTTACCAGCAAAGTCTCATATTGGGGAGATGCCGGGTGATTATAATTGATGGCAGTTTTAGCACTGTGGTAATGAGGACAGGGTAGGGGCTACCATTTCCCACTCCTGTCTTTATCACTAAAATAGATCCAGGGTGTGCTGTTTTCTCTTATTAGTCTTTGTCGTATGAATACAGAGCTGGAATGTTAATACCGACCAGGACCTGGGAAAGCCCAGTTCGGTGGCTCAGACCCTCTGGGGTGTCATGCAGTCGCTGTGCACGAAACAGATCCAAGTGTTCTTCATATGTCTTTGTGAACATTGTCTTGATCACAATTTTTTAATTTAATACAAATTTTAAAGATCATTTTAGAGCAACTGTCTTATTTACACTTCATCAGTGATAAATATTAAAAATCTATACATTTTAATAAGCGTTCCTGAATTTCACCTTTCTCTTCTTAAGAAAATTTTATTATGACACCAATAATAGAGAACCCTCATGTACAATCTATCAGAAACTCAGGACACAGGGAAGGAAAGGGGTGGGGCCCAATGTATGGAATGTCTAAATTAGACAGCAAATAATTACATGATACCATCTTCATCACTCAAATGAAATCAAATCAAATTACAAAAACATCAAGCAAAACAGAAGAAAATATGCAAATTTCTTCTGTTCCCATGAGGCTCCTTTGTCCAAAATATCTTTACAGTTTATCTGTACAACATCATTATTTAAAATGCAGTACCACATGCAGACAAAGTGAAGATGACTTGATTTAGATTTAACGATTGTGGCCCAGTAACTTTTCCATTTCTTGCCCCTGCAGTTGATGGAAGGTCACGGTGTTCCCAGGAGCCTTGATTCCCTCTGCCACACAGAGAGCATCTCGATAGCATATGGCTAACAGGAGAAACAATTCTAGGTTCTTTTGACTGATTCTGAAAGCATGATGTGGAAATTCTTAGAACCCACACCACACCTACTAAAGAAAATGCCAAGTAAGGACCAGCAACCTCCACTGTCATCAGTGCCTGGGTGATGCCCGGGCCACTAGAGCAGGAGAAATGCTCATCTAAAGCATCACCACCCACTGATGTGGGCAAGAGTCTTAACTGCCTACAAGTTATAACTAAATATTAAATGAGTAAACATCAGTAATCTAGGTATTCAACTTGAGGACTGACTATAGTGAAGGTGGCATACATTTACAATGGAATTTTTAAGGGAAAAAGTAGACTGAACTTAGGGTGTTTTCAAGTTAAAAGTAAATGGATATAGTCATATTAGATAAATCAAGGCAGTCTCAGAACATTCTGGTATGTCTCATATTATTTGTGGTTCCTAGATTATTATATAATTCCTTAAGCCCAGAGTATTATATAAATACATAAAATCAAGCATGTATACATGACATGAAAGTAGAAGTGAAATTGTGTTGGGGAAAACAGAGCGTGGGGAAGGGGAAGAGGAGAGAGAGAGAGAGAGAGAGAGAGAGAGAGAGAGAGAGAGAGAGAGAGTAGGGAGGGGTGAGGGAACAGAGAGAGTAGGGAGGGTGAAAAAAAGACCATAGAAAGCATATGAATGGTTGGTCTCAACTTACAATACATATATATGGAAACTTCAGCAAATATTTTTAGCATACAAAACATACGTGCCAAAACCAAAGAGCAGCTACTTTTGAACCTAAGCACTCTTCTAGACTCCGAGGAAGACAAATGGAACAAGATGGAAGGTATGAGTAAACAAATAGGTGATATAGTTGAAAGACTGATATAACACGCTCTGTCAACACTTGCAACGAAGCTGATGGGACGCCCTTTTGTTAGATGGGGAAGGAAGACCTCCCTGAAGAGGAAGGTCTGAGCTGATAGTGGAAAGAGGAGGAAGGGCCAGACAAATGAAAGTTGTGGGAAAGAACATCCAGGAAGAAGTCACGGTGTCAAGTCCACAATATACGGACTTGTAAAAGGGCAAAGGGACAGTCCACGGAATGAGAACGGAGCAGACCATAGCGAAGGGCAAGGTCAACAGTGTGGACAATAATCTCAGTACCTGAGACCCAGTAAGTCCGTAGAGAGACCTCACTGTGATTGGGGCACGATTTTAATGGCCTGATTGGATCTCCAAAGAGAATAGAGGGCACACTGTCAAAGATGAGCTAGAGTTGAGCATACCGGAAGCACTGAGGTGAATTAGGAGCCACTGCAGGAAGAGAGGAAGCAAGCGGTGGTGTCTGCATGGTACAGTGAGGGAACCGGAAGTACTGGAAAGTAGGTAACAATGACGAGCAAGCAGAATCTTTCAGCAGTCAGCAGAGGAAGGCAAGAAAGGGCTAACATACCCTGGGCTTAATTTGAACTAATCTTATTATAACTCACCTTAAAACAACATACTCTAGAAAAACAAAAAGTTAATGTTTATCATTGTAAAAGTGCTTATCATCCAATAACCACATATACAGAATGAGGAAAGAAAAATGGACACAATCGATGCATATGAAAAATGTAAGCATACATAGTGTGATATAAAATGTCTGTGTATGGTGCAGCCAAGATAACTCTGGAAGTAAAGGTGCCTGTTTCAAAGCCTGAGCATCTGAGTTCAATCCTTGGCATTCACATGATAGAACAAAGCCAAGTCCTCTGACCTTCACATAAGTGCCACAAGATATATACACATACACGCACACACATACATACACACACACACACACACACAGAGAGAGAGAGAGAGAGAGAGAGAGAGAGAGAATAAATAATAAAAAAATAAATAAATAAGATGTTAAATCAAAATGTCCTTATTCATTTACGATCCATTTGAGGACAGCCTACTCACACAACAAAGTGTGATATCCTACCAAGGATAATGAATATACCCCATAAATATAGGCAAACTGTGGCTTACAAGAGTGAGGCCATTTGTAGACCATACTATCTATTAAATATGGAAATCAGTCTGGCGGTTCCTAAGAAAACTGGACATGACACTTCCGGAGGACCCTGCTATACCTCTCCTGGGCATATACCCAGAGGATTCCCCAGCATGCAATAAGGACACATGTTCTCTATGTTCATAGCAGCCTTATTTATAATAGCCAGAAGCTGGAAAGAACCCAGATACCCCTCAATGGAGGAATGGATACAGAAAATGTGGTATATTTACACAATGGAGTACTATTCAGCAATTGAAAACAATGAATTCATGAATTTTTTAGGCAAATGGTTGGAACTGGAAAATATCATCCTAAGCGAGGTAATACAATCATAAAAGAATACACATGGAATGCAATCATTGATAAGTGGATATTAATTAGCCCTAAAGCTCTGAATTCTGAAGATACAATTAGCATATCAAATGATTCCTATGAAGAAGGAAGAAGAGGGCCCTAATCCTGGAAAGGCTTGATCCAGCATTGTAGGGGAGTACCAGGACAGAGAAAAGGGAGGGGGAAAGATAGGAGAATGGATGGAGAGAAGAGGACTTATGGGACATATGGGGAAGGGGGAACTGGGAAAGGGGAACACTTTTGGAATGTAAACAAAGAATGTAGAAAATAAAAATATAAAAAAAGAAAGAAAAATATAAGCAAGAGTCTTTGAATTTAGGGGAAGAAAGTGGGAGGCTAGATAAAGCACAGCTAGGCCGCCAGAAGAGCGGCAGGCAAAGGTCAGTTGTCCACACTTGTCTGCAAATGGCATCCCTCTCAACATGGTGGAAGCAACTTCAAAGTTTATATTTCCTTACAAGATGGCTACGCGCTCTCTGATTACCAAGCATTTACTAAGAAAAGCTGCTGCCAGCATAGTGGCAAGTGCTTATGTTGAGAAGAAACACCAATAAAACGATCAAATCACTTGGCCTCTCCCTTATCGACCCTCATCTTTACCTTTTCAGAATTGTTCATTCATTCTTTTATGATGTAGGCAAACATGAAATAAAGCCCCATGGTGCTTCACTGACACATAGGGCACTAGAGTCCAACTTAATGGGAAATGAATTTTAAGATTGGAATGCAAATATTTCCTCAATATAAATGCATGGCATCTATGGAAACAATTAAACAAAAAGTTTCATAAGCAAAAGCATGGAAAGGGTAGAGTGACCCTGAAGGAACACAAGACCCTGCATCCACCAGACCCACTCATTAACTCTTTTGTTCTTTTGTTGTTTAGTGAATAATTTCAAAGGGTCAGGAATTAGGTTAGAAAATAGATATAAAAAAAAAGTCAAGGCTTCTGAACAATTCACATCCAGCAGGATGCACCCTGTGCAGTGAGCACACGGCTGAGAAGCTCAGGAAAAGCTCTGTAAAGTTACGTGTTGGCCCAGAATGGTCAAGCTGTAGCTTCACCTTTGGACCTGGAGGAAGACATATTAAAGACAGAAACCTTTGCCTGCATCTTAATGTTTGCAGCAGTGAATGCATTCAGTGGGTATATTTGTTCAAATGAGTGAGTGTGTGTACAGCCAGGGACAGCAGAATGTATCGCCTGGTCCTTGCAGGCAAAGAAATGTGTCCGAGAAGAGATTTGTCCTAGAACCCTGTTGATATAAGAGTTCAAGCTTGAAAAAAATACAGTGGGAGGGGTGTGGGCGGGCGCTGAGGCAGTGAGGAGAATAGGGAAGGGAAGACTGTAGATGTGGGTTCATAGCAGGACAGACTTGATCATTTTATTTTATTTTATTTTATTTATTTTCTATATTCTTTATTTACTTTCCAAATGATTTCCCTTTTCCCAGTCCCCCCCTCCCCATATGTCCCATAAGCCTTCTTCTCTCCACCCATTCTCCAATCACCTCCCTCCTTTTTCTCTGTCCTTATATTCCCCTACAATGCTAGATCAATCCTTTCCAGGATCAGGGCCCTCTCCATACTTCTTCATGGGAGTCATTTGTTATGCGATTTGTGCCTTGAGTATTCAGGGCTTCTGGGCTAATCAATATCCACTTATCAGAGATTGCATTCCATGTGTATTCTTTTGTGATTGGGTTACCTCACTTAGGATGATATTTTCCAGTTCCAACCATTTGCCTAAGAATTTCATGAATTCATTGTTTTTAATTGCTGAGTAGTACTCCATTGTGTAAATAGACCACATTTTCTGTATCCATTCCTCCACTGAGGGATATCTGGGTTCTTTCCAGCTTCTGGCTATTATAAATAAGGCTGCTATGAACATAGTGGAGCATGTGTCCTTATTGCATGCCGGGGAATCCTTTGGGTATATGCCCAGGAGAGGTATAGCAGGGTCCCTGGAAGTGTCATGTCCAGTTTTCTGAGGAATCGCCAGACTGATTTCCATAGTGGTTGTACCATCTTACAGCCCCACCAGCAGTGTAGGACATCCCCTGACTGCAGACAAGAGGAAGCACAGAGCAGGGACCAAAAGCTAAGAAAGCTCGGAGCCATACTTTAGTGCCTCAGAGTATGGTATGCGCATCGGTAAGATGCCTACCTCCATGAAACACTGAGGAAGCCCTGAGATATCCTGAGTCAGCTTCTGAGGTGAAGGCTGCCAGGGGATCCCCTGCCCCTGAAGGGAAATGTCCACAAAACCTTGGCTCTCTCATTTGGTGTGACAATTTTGCTTACCTTGGGATATCGAGGACAGGCTGAACTACATAATGTCCTGAGGGAGGATGGGGAGGAGCAAAGGTAAGGGAAGGAAAGAAAAAAGGGGGAGAAAGGGAAAGACAAGAAAAATATCTTCATTGGTTCATTTAAATACCATCACTGCTTCTATTATTGAAGTGTAACGCCAACAAAAATTATGCTTACTAAATCTTTAAATATACCAAAATTGATCTTGTAAAGCCCAGAATGCTACAATTACAGTAGGCATAAAAGGTTGTTGGAATTTTTTTAATGTCTGAAATTCTACAACAATTTATTGTCTTCAGTTTTCAGAATAATGTCTTCAGTCCTGAGGGCTACCAAAGAAATACCCTTTGAAATATCATTAATAGCTCAGCTTCAAACATAAGTATTAATACATTTATGAATCTTGTTATATTATTATATTAGTTTTTATTGCTCCAACAATATTTTTTCAAACCATTTTGTAATTAATCATCCTTTGACCTAACAGGTTTTTTTTTTAATTTTTTATTTTCTCCATAGCTTTAAAAAACTTGCCACCGTTTGGAATATTTTGATGATTTTTTTTTTATATTTACAATATTTATTACAGTAACGCTTTTGGTTAAATTGCCTGGGTTCTTTGTTTTTGTTTCTGTGAATCTGAGTTAGCAACTGGTATCATTTTTTTTTTGTCTTTTTTTTTATTTGATATAATTTATTTACATTTCAAATGATTTCCCCTTTTCTAGCCCCCCCCCACTCCCCGAAAGTCCCGTAAGCCCCCTTCTCTTCCCCTGTCCTCCCTCCCACCCCTTCCTAGTTCCCCGTTCTGGTTTTGCCAAATACTGTTTCACTGAGTCTTTCCAGAACCAGGGACCACTCCTGCTTTCTTCTTGTATCTCATTTGATGTGTGGATTATGTTTTGGGTATTCCAGTTTTCTAGGTTAATAACCACTTATTAGTGAGTGCATACCATGATTCACCTTTTGAGTCTGGGTTACCTCACTTAGTATGATGTTCTCTAGCTCCATCCATTTGCCTAAGAATTTCATGAATTCATTGTTTCTAATGGCTGAATAGTACTCCATTGTGTAGATATACCACATTTTTTGTATCCACTCTTATTTTGATGATTTTAATGTTAAAAGAAATTAGATGTTGAACATGTTCCCTGAAAGAGGAAACTAGTAACCTGCTAATACAGTAGTATATTAGGAGAAGACAGAGTACCTGGGTAGAATCAAAACTGAGGAACAAGGCTTGAAGAAGGATCGGCCAAGGCCCATGCGGGAGACTCAGCTAGCATAAAGGCTAGTTCTTTACAGTGGTGATGTTTTAATACTTTGGAAATGGATCAAAAGCCAGGGTCATAGTTGAAAGATCAAAGGTGAAGTAACAAGGAAACACAATGGTGAGCTGTTACATTATACACAATTTCAGGCTGATTTTCTTAAACAAGGGGCCATTATTTGAAGATCACCAAAAGATCATATAAAAAGATTATTTGAAGTTTAAGTTCTAAATCTTTTAAGGGTGTGAGGTATTATGGGGGAACTCTTACAACACACTACCACTGTTGTGAACTCTACAAGAGATGAGTAAGAAACAGATTTGAAGTGTCTTTGAAAGGGAGATTCTGTCTTCTGAAGATTTCTCCCAGTTCACTAGTTGGGACACCAGCCTATTATAAGCAGTTCTGCATTTGGTGTTGTTGATATTCCTTAGGGTGGCAGAGCAAACTTCATGGCTCCTGATGGCACACAGACCTACATGCATCTGACTTCCTTTCCAAAATAATCCTTGATGTACCACAAAGCTTAATTCGAAGTATCTGTGAATAATTGGGTCTATAAGTTCTTTCTTTTTTCACTTGTCACTTGGTATAAATACATTTATACCTCAGGCTTTATCAATGTGGTGATAATGTAAGGTGAATATCTGGAAGTGACCGAAACAAATATACATTAATCTTCCTACAATACTGAAATATTTCTTAGGAGTCTCTTGTGTAATTGTAAAATATTCATTTCCACTTTGATATTTTCAAAATATAGCTGACCTAGACACTTCTATTTGGATCACTTAAAATCTCCTGCTTTCTTAAACAGAATATTAAAATATTTTAATCTCCCCCAGCCCGTCCTCAATTGAGCTTATTTGTAGACCTTGGCTGAGCTGCATTTCAAGTAGGTGTGCAGTTGCTGCACCTCCTCTGAGGTATAAAACTTACATTTACACAAACATTGAGATAAAATCCAGACACTTCATAGGAGAGTGAACAGGGAAAGCAAGTATTTTATTTAATTAGAGTGAAAAATGCCATCTAAATAACTGTCACTTAAAGGTCCTCTTAGGAGTGGCTCGAAAGAGCTCTTAGGCCAGCAGCATCGACAGCCAAGGCCTCCATATGGTACTGTTTGGGTTGTCCTTGGAAGCTGAAACTAGATAAATAAGTTGGTCAGGCATACTCTTTAGATAAAAACATTTTCTTGCAGAGCATTGATCAATAAGGAAGTTACTTCTTGGATTTCTTTATATTGTTAAGATACTACAATAAAAAATGACCTATTATTATTTTATTACTAACATTTCTTTGAAGTTATTACTGTCATCATTAGCAACAATTCATTTTATTTCAACCTGGCATTAAAAAAATAACACTGCATTCTTGAATTATATAAAGCATGTCTCTTTCCAATCAAATGTATATATTAACTATAGCAAATAAACATTGACCAATTCCCTTGTACATTTCTTCAGATATAAAATAAAGTTTTTGATGCCTCAAACTAAAATTGAAGTCAACCTCTAGAGTTGTTAATATTGCTTAACTTAACCATACACACAATGAAAGAAAAACCTCAACCCACACTAACAACCATAGCAGCGACTCATGATTAAAGCCAACCTTCTGGTCTTCCATCTTCCTAAGTTCCCCCTTTCCGGTGTCTCTGTTATAGCAAAGGGCAGCTCCTATCTAATATCTGCTTAAGGTAAAGGTTTCAGAGTCATTCTGTTTACGCATTTTCCTCGTCTGATCTAGTTATAAGACAGGTCAGATATATTCACAGAGGGCATCTGGATCCTTATAAGTATGTCAAGTGTTACCGGTAGCTTTAAACCACTCTTACCCATCCTCATGCCCTATCCTCTTACCTGGTATCCGATTTCTCTCAGATAACTACAGCACTTCTCAATATTGTAGCTGCAGTCGTCTTTTATAAACATGTCTGCCAGATCATAACCCTGCCCTGTTCAAAATCTTCCAATGATTTCTCATGTTAATCTAAGTAAAAATGAAAAGAAAGGCATATCAGCGGCAAAATGTGATCCTGGGATGAAGTATCTTGGGGCCTTTGTTCTCAGAGCTCTCACCTCATAGACCATTCCAAAAACAAAAAAACAAATCAAAATAAAAATCCTCCAGAAAGTCACCTGCTAGCTTTTAGCTTTTCCTAGATGGTTCCTATTGAAGAAAGTATGTCCACACATTTAATTCTCAAATTCATAATGAAATTTTATTCCAAATATTTATTTCTTGAAATAAACTGTTTTAAGAACTTAAAAGACTTTAATTTTTTATAATCTAGATATCTTATTCTTTTACTACTATACAGTAATTTGGAAAACTATAACTAAGTGCCTCAATAAGATTTGTAACATAAATCATGCATGATTTAATTCAAGTTTGAAACTGCTTGTAAATCTGATTTTATATGACAAGAACAAATGGATGAATTAGATCTGAAACTAACCAGGAAGAAGCCCACACACATCCTACCATCATTTGCTAGGAAGTAATACTAATACTAAACACTAAAGACTGTAACTATTCTCAACTTCAACCAGAAGTTAACTTATTGAACTGCTTATATAAACATTTGAAACAAATATCACTTTATCAATTTTATAGGTAAGACTAAGATTCAAGACTGGAAAATAAAAAAAAAGACTGGAAAATAACTTGCCCAGATTTATAAGAAAATTAAATGTGCCAGATTCGAATCTAAGTAGTTAAACATTAGAACATCTCACTCAATCCACATTATAACCTCTACAGTCAAGTTGCCACTTTCTTTCCTCAGATATAATTGTTTTCTTGCAATTGAATATGGTAGAAGCAGATAAAGACAGGAGACATGAGCTATTCCAACTGTCAGTGCCTATGAACAAGCAGAAGAAAATTTAAGGCAGTTCAACTTACTTCTCTCAGCAATAATAATTTGATTTCAACGTGTTGTGCTACAGGGGAAAACTATATTTAAAGATTCTTATTAAAATGAGAATTAGTATCTTATCTATGAAATATAAGTATCAACATTGAGAACCAGTTAATTCTACAGTTAATTTTCAAGCAAAATTTGCAAGAATTATCATGTAAGGGAGAAAGGAAGTGTTCCCAAGTTTAGCAGAAAACCAAGAAAATCAAAACCACAGTTTTTTAAAATAAAATAAAGAATTTTTTTAAAATAAAGAAATCACGTGAGATGGGAGAGGGTAGGTGGGTAGGGGAGCAAGCACCCTTATAGAAGCAAAGGGAAGGAGGGGGAGGGTGGATGTGGGATGGGGGTTTGTGGAAGGGTAACTAGAAAGTGGGATATCATTAGAAAAATTAAAACTATAGAAAGAAAGAAAAGAGAGAGGGGGGGGATGGAAGAAGGGAGGGCAGAAGGGAGGGAGAAAGGAAGGGAGGGAGGGAGGAAGGGAGGGAGGGAGGAAGGGAGGGAGGGAGGAAGGGAGAAGGAAGGAAGGAAGGAAGGAAGGAAGGAAGGAAGGAAGGAAGGAAGGAAGGAAGGAAGGAAGGAAGGAAGAAGTCAAAAGAGGTCAACTGATATTTACTGAGTGAGCTTGGTCACACATAGTCTATTACTATTTACTGAGTGAGCTTGGTCACACATACTCTATTACTATTTATTGAGTGAGCTTGGTCATACATGCTCTATACACCATTTACCACCTCGTGTCTCTCTTCTCAAGACATTTTCTCATTCCTAATTTCAAGCTCCTGAGTATATAGCTTATATCTACTTCTTAAACATGCTTATTTGTCATACTGAAATGACAGTTATTTCCCATATTATCAAGAAACTAAAGAAATGTTCTGGACTGGAGAGATGGCTCAGCAGTTACGAGAACTCACTGTTCTTCCACACGTCCTGAGTTCAATTCCCAGCAACCACATGGTGGCTCATAATCATCTGAAATGGGATCTGATGCCCTCTTCTGTTGTGTCTGAAGAAAGTGATAGTGTACTTACATATAATAATAAATAAAATCTTTTAAAAAATAAAATGTTCTAAATACTTGGAATTTAAAGACTTCTAATAATCTCAAATTCCAAGAATGGGACACATCTAATCAAGTTATCAGCTAAAATGTCCCATGGGAACCCTCGAACTACTCAAGCTATTGCCAACCTATTGGTTGCTCTCCAAAAACTGGCAATAACTCCCTATTGCATGAGACAACAACTATACATCACAATTCATTGTACATGAAAAAGTTGACCTGGCTGCAATCTAGAGCCTTCACCCTTGCCTATTAGTTTTCATAGTACTGAATATATAGTACTGTGCACACTACTAAAGGAGAAAGACAAACACTAAATCAGATACAAAACCTTCTCTCTACAATGATTAACTGCTTACAAAATCTACTAGTGCAATAGTGACACAAAGATGCTGTCCATAACCAATGAACATCTGATTGGATGAAAGGCCCATTCTGTGAGATGGAGACTATGCCAACACTGCTTGTGCAGACAAAAGCAGGAGACTATTTAGACCAGGAAACTAGAGGAAAAGCAAATGCAACTGTTAATAAAATGACTTGTAATAACAGTCTGCTGTACTCAGATATCAGGGCCTTGCTCAGCCACAATGTGAGAAGCTTTCTTCTGCAGTAAATGGGAACAAAAGGAAACACCCACAGCTTGATCATGTGAAGAGAACAAAATGCCTTGGAATATTTAATCCTAGGTGGACTCCATCAAATCCCCCATCAAATTCACCACTCAGCATTCAGGAAACACTAAGAAAGAGGAGGCAGAAATATTGTTAAGAGCCAGACAAAATGGAAGGCACAGGAGAAACGAGGACTTCTAAGCACATCAGGATTCAGACACATGAGGATTCATGGAGACTGTACCAGCATGGAAAGGGCCAGCAATCCTCTAGCACAGCATGCCACATCCAAGAAGCACAGGGAGGTAGCTTAAACACCCAGGAGTATGAAGAGGCATGCCTGCACAGGCAAGAGCAACCCCTCACTCAGAGGATCATGCCCAGAATCCTCTGGCAGAAGCCCTCTGTTTTCTTTCTCTGACTTGGGACCACTCTCTGCCACTATGCACCATATTCTAGTGACTCACAGTGGTAGCTAACCACTCAGGAGTGCAGAGGCCAGACAGCACAGGCAGGACCAGCCCTGCTGCTCAGAGTAAACAGCCAGAAACCCTGAGGACACAAGAGCCTGGGAGCAGCCTGGGATAGGAGTTGTCCGATTTCTGCCTGCACCCAGAGTTGATCAGGGCCACAAAGCTGCATATCCAAATAAAACCACAAGAGAGAAGGGATCAAAGAACTACCTACATACCTGTGTACACAGAGAGAACTGGTCACCCAGGAGCACAGATACAGAGGCTTGTATGACAGATAAGCCACAGTCAGAGACAATAACACCAACTAATACCAGAGATAACCAGATGGCAAAAGGCAAATGCAAGAACATAACCAACAGGAACCAAGGCAAAATGGCACCATCTGAACCAAGTTCTTCCACAACAGCAAGTTCTGGATACCCCCAAAACACCAGAAAAGCAAGATCTGGATTGAAAATGACATCTCATGATGCTGATAGAGGATTTCAAGAAGGACATAAATAATTCTGGTAAAGAAGTACAGGAGAACACGAGTCGACAGGTAGAAGCACTTTAAAAGAAAACACAAAAATAGCTTAAAGAAATACAGGAGAATATGGGTCAACAGGTAGAAGCCCATAAAAGGGAAACACAAAAATCCTGTAAGGAATTAGAAGTAAACACAAACAAACAAGTGAAGGAACTGAACAAAACCATCCAGGATCTAACAAAAAGAATCAGAAACAACTAATAAATCACAAAGAGAGACAACTCATTTCTTTCTTCAGAAAGAAATCAGGATTCATATATACAAACATCAATAACAAAATACAAGAGAGATTTGAATCTCAGGTGCTGAAGATACCATAGAAAGCATTGACTCAACAGTCAAAGAAAAAGCAAAATGCAAAAGGCTCCTAATCCAAAACATCCAGGAAATCCAGGACACAATGAGAAGACCAAACTTAAGGACTGTAAGTATACATGAGAGTGAAGATTTACAACTTAAAGGGCCAGTAAATATCTTCAACAAAATTATAGAAGAAAATTTCCCTAACCTAAAGAGAGATGCCCATGAACATACAAGAAGCCAACAGAACTCCAAACAGACTGGACCAGAACAGAAATTCCACCCATGCCAGAATAATCAAAACACCAAAAATACTAAACAAAGAAAGAATATCAAAAGCAGTAAGAGTAAAAGGTAAAGTAACATATAAAGGAAGACCTATAAGAATAACACCAGACATCTCACCAGAGACCATGAAAGCAAAAAGATCCTGGGCAGATCTCATACAGACCCTAAGAGAATACAAATGCCAGCCCAGATTACTACACCCAGCAAAACTCTCAATCACCATAGATGAAGAAACCAAGATATCCCATGACAAAACCAAATTTACACAATATCTTTCCTCAAATCCAATCCTATAAAGGATAATAGATGGATAATGCCAAAATAAGGAAGGCAACTACACCCTAGAAAAAGCAAGATAGTAATCTTCTTTTAACAAACCCAAAAGAAGATAGCCACACAAACATAAAAATAACATCAAAACTAACAGGAAGCAACAATCACTATTCCTTACTATCTCTTAACATCAATGGACTCAATTCCCCAATTAAAAAAAACATAGACTAATACACTGGATACATAAACAGGACCCATCATTTCCCTGCATACAGGAAATGTACCTCAGTGTCAAAGACAAACACCACCTCAGAGTAAAAGGCTAGAAAAGAATTTTCCAAGCAAATGGTCCCAGGAAACAAGCTAGAGTAGACAGTATATTATTGGAAAACATTGACTTTCAACCAAAAGTCATCAAAAAAGACATGGAAGGACACTTTGTACTCATCAAATGAAAAATCTACCAAAAAGAATTCTCAATTCTGAGCATCTATGCTCCAAATGCAAGAGCACCTACCTTCTTAAAAGAAACTTTATTAAAGCTCAAAGAATACATTGCACCTCACCTGACTCTCATCAATGGACAGATCAAGAAAACACAAACTAAACAGAGACACAGTGAAACTAATAGAAGTTATAGACCAAATGAATTTCACAGATATCTATATAACATTTCAACCTAAATCAAAAGAACATTCCTAATTCTCAGCAACTCATGGTACGTTCTCCAAAATTGGGCATATAATTGGTCACTAAACAGACCTCAATAGATAAAAGAATATGGCCCATGCCTCCTATCAGATCATTACCAATTAAGGCTGGTCTTATATAGCAACAAAAACAACAGAAAGCCCAAATACACATTGAAGTTGAACAATGCTCTACTCAATGATGAATTAGTCAAGGAAGAAATAAGGAAAGAAATCAAAGGCACAACATACCCAAATTTATGGGACACAATGAAAGCAATGCTAAGAAGAAAACTCATAGCTCTGAGTGCCTCCAAAAAAAAAGCTTCAGAGAACATACACTAGCAGCTTAACAGCACACCTGAAAGCTCTACAACAGAAAGAAGCTAATACAGCCAAGATGAGTAGACAGTAGGAAATATCAAACTCAGGGCTAAAATCAAACATGTAGAAACAAAAAGAACCAGGAGCTGGTTCTTTGAGAAAATGAATAAAATAGATTAACCCTTAGCTAGGCTAACCAGAGGGCACAGAGACAGTATCCAACTTAACAAAATCAGAAATTAAAAGGAAGATATAACAACACAAACTGAGGAAATTAAAAAAAAAAAACATCAGATCTTACAACAAAAGCCTATACTTAACACAGTTGGAAAATCTGGATGAAATGGACAATTTTCTAGACAGAAACCAAATATCAAAGTTAAATCAGGATCAGATAGACCATCTAAACGGTCCCATAATGCCTAAAGAAATAGAAGTGGTCGTTGACAGTATCCCTAGCAAAAAAAGCACAGGACCAGATAGTTTTAGTGCAGAATTCTATAAGACCTTCAAAGGAGACCTAATACCAATAACCTTCAAAGTATTTCACAAAGTAGAAATGGGAGGAACACTACCCAACTCATTCTATGAAGCCACAATTACACTGATTCCAAACCACACAAAGAAAGAGAAATTCAGACCAATTTCCTTTATGAACATCAATGCAAAAATACTCAATAAAATTCTTGCCAACCTAATCCAAAGAACACATTAAGCGATCATTCACCCCGACCAACTAGGCTTCAACCCAGGATGCAGGGATGGTTCAATATACGGAAATCCAACAATGTAATCCACTACATAAACAAACTCAAAGAAAAAAACCACATGGTCATTACATGAGATGCTGAAAAAGCATTTGACAAAATTCAACATCCCTTCATGATAAAAGTCTTGGAAGGATCAGGAATTCAAAACCCATACCTAAACTTAGTAAAAGCAATATACAGCAAACCAATAGCCAGTATCAAACTAAATGGAGGGTGACTTGAAGCAATCCCACTAAAATCAGGGACAAGGCTGTCATCTCTTTCCATAGCTATTCAATATAGTACTTGAAGTTCTAGCTAGAGCAATCAGAAAACAAAAGAAGGTCAAAGGGATATAATTTGGAAAAGAAGAAGTCAAACTATCACTATTTGCAGATGATATGATAGTATATTTAAGCAAGCAACCCAAAAAGCTCCACCAGATAACTCCTACAGCTGATAAAAAAACTTCAGCAAAGTGACTGGATATAAAATTAACTCAAACAAATCAGTATCCTTCCTATATTCAAAGAATAAACAGGCTGAGAAAGAAATTAGGGAAATTAGACTTCACAATAGTCAAACAATATGAAGTATCTTGGTGTGATTCTAACAAAACAAGTGAAAGATCTGAATGACAAGAACTTCAAGCCTCTGAAGGAAGAAATCAAAGAAGACCTCAGAAGATGGAAAGATCCCCCATGCTCATGGATTGGCAGGATTAATATAGTAAAAATAGACATCTTGCCAACAGCAATCTACAGATTCAATGTAATCCCCATCAAAATCCCAAATCAATTCTTCATTGAGTTAGGAAGAACAATTATCAAATTCATCTGGAATAACAAAAAACTCAGGATAGATAAACCTATTCTCAACAATAAAAGAACTTCTGGGGCAATCAGTATCCCAGACCTCAAGCAGTACTACGGCGCAATTATGTTAAGAACTGCATGGTATTAGTACAGTGACAGGCAGGTAAATCAATGGAATAGAATTGAAGATCTAGAAATGAACCCACACACCTATGGTCACTTGATCTTTGACAAAGGAGCTAAAACCATCCAGTGGAAAAAAGATAGCCTTTTTAACAAATGGTGCTGGTTCAACTGGAGGTCAGCATGCAGAAAAATGCAAATCAATACATTCTTATCTCCTTGTAGAAAGCTCACGTCCAAGTGGATCAAGGACCTTCACATAAAGCCAGAGACACTGAAACTAATAGAAAAGTGGGGAAGAGCCTCGAGCACATGGGCACAAGGAAAAATTTCCTGAACAGAACATCAATAGCTTATGCTCTAAGATCAAGAACTGACAAATGAGACCTCATAAAATTACAAAGTATCTATAAGGCAAAGGACACTGTAGATCACACAAAATGGCAACCAACAAATTGGGAAAAGGGCTTTACCAACGCTAAATCGCACAGAGGGATAATATCCAATATATACAAAGAACTCAAGAGGTTAGACTCCACAGAACCAAATAACCCTATTAAAAACTGGGGTACTGAGCTAAATAAAGAATTTTCACCTGAGGAATATTGAATGGTTGAGAAGCATCTAAAGCAATGTTCAACATCCTTAGTCATCAAGGAAATGTAAATCAAAACAACCCTGAGATTCTACCTCACACCAGTCAGAATAGCTAAGATCAAAAACTCAGGTGATGGCAGGTGCTATAGAGGATGTGGAGAAAGAAGAACACTCCTCCACTGCTGATGGGACTGCAAGCAGTTACAACCACTCTAGAAATTAGTTTGGTGGTTTCTCAGAAATTTGGACATAAGTGCTACCTGAGGACCCAGCTATACCACTCCTGGGCCTATACCCAGAAAATTCTCCAACATGTAATAAAGACACATTCTCCACTATGTTTATAGTAGCCTTATTTATTTTTTTAATTTTTTTTATTTTTTTGTTTTTCTTTTTTTATTGATATATTTTTATTTACATTTCAAATGATTTCCCCTTTTCTGGGTCCCTACTCCCGGCAAGTCCCATAAGCCCTCTTCCCTTCCCCTGTTCCTCCATCTACCCCTTCCCGCTTCCCTGTTCTGGAATTCACCTATACTCTTGCACTGAGTCTTTCCAGAACCAGGGGCCACTCCTCCATTCTTTTTGGACATCATTTAATATGTGGATTATGTCTTGGGTATTCAAAGTTTCTAGGCTAATATCCACTTATCAGTGAGTGCATACCATGATTGATCTTTTGAGACTGGGTTACCTCACTTAGTATGATGTTCTCCAGCTCCATCCATTTGTCTAAGAATTTCATGAATTCATTGTTTCTAATGGCTGAATAGTACTCCATTGTGTAAATATACCACATTTTTTGTATCCATTCCTCTGTTGAAGGACACCTGGGTTATTTCCAGATTCTGGCTACTACAAATAGGGCTGCTATGAACATAGTGGAGTATGTGTCCTTATTGCATGCTAAAGAATCCTCTGGATATATGCCCAGGAGTGGTATAACCGGGTCCTGAGGAAGTGTCATGCCCAGTTTTCTGAGGAAATGCCAGACTGATTTCCAAAGTGGTTGCACCATCTTGCAATTCCACCAGCAGTGGAGGAGTGTTCCTCTTTCTCCACATCCTCGCCAACACCTGCTGTCTCCTGAGTTTTTGACCTTAGCCATTCTGACTGGTATGAGGTGAAATCTCAGGGTAGTCAGAAGCTGGAAAGAACCCAGATGTCCCTTAACAGAGGAAAGGATACAGAAAATGTGGTACATTTACACAATGAAATACTACTTAGCTATTAAAAACAATTAATTCATGAAATTCTTAGGTAAATGGATGGAACTTGAAAATATCATCTTGATTGTGTTAACCTAACCACAAAATAAACACACATGGTATGCACTCACTGATAAGTGGATATTAGCCCAGTAGCTTGGAATACCCAAGACACAATTCACAGACCAAAGAAAGCTCAAGCAAAGGATGACCTTGTTGGTCATCAAAGGGAGGAGAGGACCTTTGTCCTGCGAAGGCTGGATGTCCCAGTGTAGGGGAATGCCAGGATAGGGAAGAGGGAGTGGGTAGGCTGGTGAGTAGGAGGATGGGGGGAATGGGATAGTGGTTTTTTTTTAGAGGAAACCAGGAAAGAGGATATTTGAAATGTAAATTAAGAAAATAATAAGAAAAATAGCAAAATAAAAAAGGAAAAAAGGGGGAAGGCAATTAAATTGGTTACAAATATGGAGGGAAAAAAAGAAAACATCTATTTTCAATTAAAAATGGTAAAAAAAAAATTAACGAAACCTAATATCCATTAAATTCAAAGCAGATAAAAGAGAGCACCTAAAAAGATGAGATGCTCTGAGCAATTATGGTTTATTAAACAATGATGTAGGAAACCTATAATAGCCAGCTTCTTAACTGAGAAAAAGAATGAGATACACTGAATGTTTCCTTCCAAACTTACATATGGAGATCATCACAATGAAGAGAACAGTACCAGAAATATTGGAAAATGATTAGTTATGAGAGTAAAAACACATAACTGGATGAGTGCCCTTATGAAAGAGTCCCAGGGCTTCCTTGACCCTTCTACAATGTGAGGACAAAGAAAGAGGGCATGTTTATGATCCAGAAGGAAAATGGTCACCAGACACCAAAATTACTGTCTTTGATCTACGATATTCTAGATTATTGAACCATGAAAAGTCAAATTCTACTATTGAAAAAAGCCTCTCAGCCTACAACAGTCTCTTGGGCATCCTGAACAGACTAAGGCAGAAAGTATTAGGTTATGACTAGTTAATTAACAGGGATATAAATTGATGCATCCACTTTACAAACCAGAAGAGATGTTCCTAGACAAACGAAAATATAACTGCCATATTTATCATAAAATTCTTGTAGTTTTGGTTATACTCAAAAGATTTAAGTATGAGTATATCACCTCAAGAAACTAGAAAACTAAAAGAAGATCACAGGAGTGTTGAGAGGAGTTCTACAGAGGCGTGTGGTAGAAAAGGGGTGCTGTGAACAGGAATGGAAAAAACATGGAAGGCCGAGAGGGGGAGGAGGGATAAAGTTCAAGGAAGATTGAAAAGGCCATAAAATACACACTGTGTGTGTGTGTGTGTGCGCACGTGTGTTCTTGCATGTACATGTGCACATGCATAAACATATTTAAATAATTTAATGAAGTTATGTACTTTGTACAATAATGCTTCCCCAAGATCCACAGCGTCTCTAACAAATATCCTAATGCCAGGCATAGGAAACTAAGTCATAGTTCAAGGGTATGCAAAGGAATCCCAATACAATGCAGGCTACTGATGTTGACATTGGTTGCCTTCCAGAACTTGAAGATAAGAACCTATGGCTGAAGACATTATCTATTTCAGTCATAAAATTGGAGACATTGAGCTGGAGCTAAACTGGAAGCCGCTTTCCTCGCTGAAAATTAATCATCATAGTATCTGAAGGCGTCATGCAAACTATAAAGGGAGGAAAGCAATTATTAATCTTGCACAGCTATAAAGCCTACAAACCCCAAAACAGACATCATGGTGAGATACACCTAAGAGTGAACAGTGACAACTAGACTGTGGGAGTAACTAACAGCTGCATGATTGGACTCAAGGCCCAACAAGTAGGAGGGGATCCATGCCCGGAACTGTAAGCCTACGTAACTCCCTGTAACTAGTAAAGTCTTAGGTACTAGAAGATAGCCTGCTATGGCCACATCCTTAAACCAATACAGTTTCTAACTGTTTTCTACATACCTGTCCTTATATTCACACACAGATAAGTTTATCTCTCACACCTCATCACAAATTTATATTTACAACAGCAGAAGATCATCAAGGAAACCCACAACTGGAAATGCAGATAAAAACTCACCCTGAGGTGCCTGTCCTCAACTGACCTGGGTGGAAAGAAAATAAGGACAGAGTGTGTCTTATGCATGTATGAAATTACCATGATACCCATTATTTTGTGCAATTATATATGCGAAATAAACCTCAGATTCTTGACTCGTTTCATTACAAGCCTTCTTTTCACTTCAAGCTACATACTTTATTTTTAGTTCTTATACCAAGAGTTCTAAAGCCAAACAATAAACAAAACAAAACAAACATTAAAAGTCCAAAAGCTTACAGGATATTAAGAAAAAGATGAGCAATGAAAGAAAGAGGGTTAGTGGCTGGAGAGGTGGCTTGATGCTTAAGAGCACTGGCTGCTTTTCCAGAGGTCTAGAGTTCAATTCCCAGCAACCACATGATGGCTCACAACAATATGTAATGGAAGCTGATGCCCTCTTCTGGTGTGCTTGAAGAGAGTGACCGTATACTCATACATATTAAATAAATAAATAAATAAATAAATAAATAAATAAATAAGTAAATAAGTAAATAAATAAATGAATCTTTAAGAAAAGAAAAGAAAAGAAAGGAAAAGAAAAGAAAAGAAAAGAAAGAAAGAGGGTTAAAGCGGGGTTGTTTTAGGTATCTCTATCATATTAAGCAATGGCCATGCTTCAGACATCATGTGTACATTTCCCATGCTTTCCCTGAAACCTTCCCATTATCCCCAGCATTTCCACTGCTCACGTCTCCACACCTCCTCAACTGGATCTGAGTTTCTCAGCAGATGAAATCATGTAAATGATGGACACATTCGTATGTTAACAATTTCATTCATTTACACAGCAAAGGTAGCATTCTGGCCACTGAGGATGCATTCAGTCATGAACAATCGGAAGTGTAATACAAGCATATTCACATAATATTAATTTTCTACAAGCCACAGTTTCCAAGAGTAAAACAAAATAAGAAGGGAAAATTCAGTTTGCTATTTTATGTATCTAAGTGTGTTCAAATTTTAACATTTCGATATGAATTAATATTTTCAAGTGCCAATGATAAATTTTACTTCCTTCAATTTGTCTTTAAAATGAAGAGTAGTATGTAAGAGTTTAACATTTCACATGCTCCATAGGCGTGGCATGACTAGTCAACAGGCAAACTGTTTGACATTTCTCTTTAATAACATTAAATGGATATGTGGAGTTAGTCCTTGTGGCTTAATTTTTTAGTTAACCATCTATTAACATTTCCTAAATCCATTATCTCATTTTGAATCTTGAAATGTTAACATTTTGCAATTCCTTCCAAATTTATTGTCTGGTGTTTTTCTCTGGAGAATAACTTTACCACAGTAGCTCTTTATAGAGTCTAGGTAGTCAGAATTGAACAGAGGTATGTAGCAATGGGGAATGAGGAACTGGGGGTAACCAGCAGCAAGTCTCAGATGCCAAAAAAGCAAGAGGCTCCCACAATGCAAAGGGGATGATATTAGCTGAAATACCCAACAAAAGGAGAAGGAGAACCTGTAAAGACCATATCTAGAAGTTAGGCAAGGTCTCCAGTTGAGGGATGGGGCTACCCACTCATCTCCAAAATTTTAACCCAGAATTGTTCCTGTATAAAGGAAATACTAGGACAAAGAGGAGAGCAGAGTCTGAAGGAAAGGCTATACAGAGACTACCCCACCTGGGAATCCATCCCATATGCAGACACCAGACCCAAGCACTATTACTGATGCCAATAAGTGCTTGCTGACAGGAGCCTAATATAGCTATCTCCTGAGAAGCTCTGCCAGAGCCTGACCAACACCGATGCAGATGTTTGCAGCCAACCATCGAACTGAATATGGGGACCCCAATGGAGGAGTTAGGGCAAGGACTGGAGGAGCTGAAGGGGTTTTCAATCCTCTAGAAAGAACAACAATATCAACCAACCAGCCCTCCCACCCCCAAGCTCCCAGGGACTAAACCACTAACCAAAGAGGACCGACCCATGGCTCCAGCTGCATATGTATCAGTGGATTGTCTTATCTGGCATCAACAGGAAGAGAGGCCTTTGGTCCCATGAAGGCTTGATGCCCCAGTGTAGGCGAATGCTAGGATGGTGAGGTGGGAGTGTGTGAGTGCATGGGGGAGCAACCTCATAGAAACAGGGGGAGGATAGGTGGTTGCTGAGGGGAAACCAGGAAAGGGGGTAGCAGTTGAAATGTAAATAAATAAAATATCCAATTAAAAAGAGAAAAAAAGAAAACTGGGTGAACAAGCTGTTGAGGAGTAAGCCAGTAAGCAGTACTCCTTCAAGGTCTCTGCTTCAGTTCCTGACTCCAGATTCCTGCCTTGAATTCCTGCCCCAACCTTCCTTAATGATGTATTGTGATGTAGTTATAAAAGCCAAACAAATACTTTCATTCTTTTGGTTACTTTTAATGAATGTTTTATTACAGTAACAGAGAAGCAAACTAAAACAGAAATTAGTACCAGAGGACAGAATATTGCTGTGACAGGCCTCATCATCTTGTTTTGGGGAGCATTTTGAAATGTTTGGACCTTGAGCTAGAAAGTCGTTGAGAGCTCAATCCTTAATAGGCTCTTCTGGGGAAACATGTAAGTATTAGAGAAACACAGACTATAGAGGCCTGGGTCTTGGGGGTAAAGGCTGTGTCTTAAGCTGGCAACTGAACATGGTCATGTTTAAGAGCCTCCCAAGAGTGGCTTGGGAGGCATGAAATCTGCAAAAGTGAAGTAGGGTTGGGTCCCAGAGGACAAGCCCGGAGACAGCTGCTGAAGATGCAGCTTCAGTTGCAGCAGAGACTTCAAGATACTGAGAGTGCCAGGATCGTGGGATGACGACCAAGTCCAGGAGCAGGCTTGAGCAGGGCCAGCCTGAGCCTACGAGAAGAGCTGTGCATTCTGAGGTTGGTACAGGTGGCGATGTGAGGCAGCTCAAATTCTCTGGGGTCCTCAAGGTCGTAAGGGATGAAACTCAGACACATGACTGGATATTAGTTTTTGCTTTTATCTGATTACAATGGCAACTCTTCCTTCCTGGAATAAGTAGTTAAAATGTCTTTTTATTTAAAAGGAGCCCAGGATGAAGATACAAGATATTTTAGAGACCCATCAAACTTTTAAGTGATGGAATAGTGGGACTGTGGGGCCCTTAAACTGTCCTGTACTCTATATTGTGATTTTAACATTAGCATGGTCAGGAGATCAAACAAGAAGGGAATGGTTATGGTTTAATACTGATGTTTATGTGTCACACTAACAAGAGGCAAGTTATTGTCATTACTGTCTGTCAACTTGACAAAACTAGAAATACCTGAGAAGAGAAACTACTTTCATCAGATTGTCCTGCTCCAATGACTATAGGCACTTTCTTGATCAGTGATTGATGTGCCCAGACGCTGTGCACAGCGCCACTACTGGCAAGAGGTCCTGGACGGTATAAGAAAGCCACCTGAATAAGCCAGGAAAGAACATTCTTCCAAAGTCTCTACTTCAGTTCTTGCCTCCAGATTCCTACCTTGAGTTCTCTCCCTAACATCACTTAATGATGAACGGCATCATGGAAATGTAAGCCAAATAAATCCTTTCCTTCTCTGGGTTGCTTTGGTCACTGCTGTAGCAATGGAAATCTAGCTAGAATAAACTTGTTCTTTTGCCTTCATTTTCCTCTTACCTCTTAGGTGAGCCTGTCATTCTTTCAATTCTAAATACCTTGGTTAACAAACTTACATGTAACTGACACTAATTTCTTCTTTTGTCTTTTTGTTTAATTATTTTACTTATTTACATTCTATTCATTACCTGTCTCAGTCCCCCACACACACATCCCTTTCCTCCTCCCCTTTGCCTTTAAGAGGGTGCTCCCTACACCAGGTCTCCCCCTTCCTTGGGCCCTGAAGTCTCATCTTCTTCCACTGAGGCCAGACCAAGCAGACCTCTGCTACATATGTGCCAGGAGCTCCTGTATGGTCCTGGTTGGTGGCTCGGTCTCTGGGAGCTCCCTGTAATCTGGTTTAGTTGAGACTATTGGTCTTCCTATGTGTCGCTCTCCCTTTCAGCTTCTTTAAGACTTCCCCTAATTCAACCACATGGGTCCCTTTCTTCAGTCCAATGTTTAGATGTAAGTATCTTCTTCTGTCTCAGTCAGCTGCTGCTAGAGCTGAGGACAGCCATGCTAGACTTCTGTCTATAAGCACATCATGACATAGTAGTGTCAGGCATTGATGTTCCCCTGTGAGATGGATCCCAAGTTGGGCCCATCATTGGACTGCCTTTCCTCAGTCTCTTTCTTCATTTTTGTCCCTGCAGGAACAATTCTAAGTCAGGGATTTTACCTGTGGGTAACCGTGTCCCTCCATGTGAGGCCCTGTCTATCTACTGGAGGTAGACTCTTCAAGTTCCCTTCCTCCAGTGTTGGGCATTTTAGCTAAGGTTACCCCCAACAAATTCTGAGAGTATCTCACCTCCTGGGTTTTTGGTCCCTTCTAGAGGGTCCCTTCACATCCCATTCCCTGGGGTTGCTTATTTCTGTTCATTCTCCTGGTCCTCTTGGGTTCTCTCCTGTTCCCTCCCCCATATCGGATCCTGTTCCCCTTTTTCCCTCCCTGTTTCCTCACCTACCCCAATCCCTCCCTCCATCTGCCTCCTGTGATTAATCTCTTCCCCTTTCTAAGTGGGATCAAACCTTTTCACTTGGGCATTTTTTGAGATCTCTAGGTTGTATCCTGGGTATTCTGTAGTTTTTGGCTAATATCCATTTATTGGTGAGCACATACCATGTGTGTCTTTTGGGTATGAGTTACCTCACTCAGGATGATATTTTCTAGTTCTATCCATTTGCCTGCAAAAGTCATGTTTTTAATAGCTGAATATTATTCCATTTTGTAAGTTAACCATATTTTCTGTATCTACTCTTTGGTTGAGAGACATTCATGTGGAAAGGGAGCTATTTCCAATTCTCTGAGGAATGCCAGATTGATTGCCTCTCTTCTTTAATCTCAGCTTCCACAGCCAGTTGCCTGCATAGCATCTCCCTTTGGATATTAAGAATGTGTCCTTAATTCAGCAAGTGCAAATTTGCTTGATTTCCATGTCTAATTCCAAACCTACTTCTTCCCTAGTACATCCTATATCAGTAAATCTTACACCCATTCACTATGTTCCCTAAGTTAATGCCATGAGATTCTGTTTCTCACATTCCTCCACTTGTACTGTGGCCTCTCTCTAGACACAGTCATTTTACTCTCCTCATGCACCATTTGCATCAGTATCATATTTGTATTTTTATTTTTACATTTTATTTTATATGTTGCTCTCTGTGATCTGAACAACAACCATCATCATAATCCAAATACATGAGTTAGATGTAGTTAGATCCTTAGTGGCATCTATCCAAATGCACCCCATTAAAATATCCAAAGATTTGGCCCCTTCTAATCTGAAAAAATATAGTATCTAAGCATATTCCACCCACTATCTTCATTCCTTTAATTACAAAACAACCAAAACTCTCTGGAAAAGCATATGAAGTAGATAGAAAAGCAGAACACTGGAGAAAAGAAAGCAAACTCATTAGAGAGTTCAGGTCTTCAGGAATGACACGAGCTTTGACTTGGTTTCTGTCATATGTACCCTATTCTGTACTCACCCAAAACAGCAGCAAGCACACACACACACAGACACAGAGAGAGAGAGAGAAAGAGAGAGACAGAGAGAGACAGAGAGAGACAGAGAGAGAGAGGCAGAGACAGAACAGAGAAACAGAGATGCACACAGAGAGAAAGGAAAGACAGACATACACACACATACACACACAGAGATATACTGCAGTGCAACCCATTACTTCCCATGCTAACTAAAAATGATCAATAATTTTATTAGAAAATAAGTCAGTGCAGAAAGGGGGAATCAGTACATTTGAGGTTCTGTGAATAGAAATGATCTGATTTCAACAATAGAAAGAAAAGAGATTGGAAAATGAGTATAGCTCAGAGAACTACAGAAAAAAATAACAAAAGGATGTTTGCATTATCTGTGTTCTATAGAGGAAAAAGAATGTGAGACTATGTGTGTGTGTGTGTGTGTGTGTGTGTGTGTGTGTGTAATGATGTGTGTAACTCTGTGTGATCATGTGTGCACCTATGTGTGTCTGTGTGTGTTCATCCGTGTATGTGCCTGTGTGTTTATGTGTTTCTCTGTGTGTACATCTGTTTGTACCTGTGTGTATATGTGTGTGTTTGTGTGAATCTGTGTGTATACATCTTTATGTGTACCTGTGTATGTGTGTATGTACATGTAGATGCACACATGTGTAGACTAAAATTCTCCAAATATAATAAATCAACCTATAAATTCAAAAATCTGATCAGAGTCCTAACACAATAAATGCAAGGAAATCTTACCCCAACCTCACAATAACATTGTTTTGAACTAAAAGCTAAGAAGTAATCCTAATAACAACTAGTGGGAAAACATAGAACAACTAGCAGAAAAGGTATACATTGACAAAGTACTTATTCATCAAAGTTCAAAGAGGAGTGATAAAATGTACTTTCTTTTATATGCAAAATAAAAACCATCAATCCAGAAATATATATCCAGTAAAATTTTTCTTTAGAAATGAAGTTTCGATTTGGGGTCTATAGACCAGTATTAGATTGCTTATCTGGGAAGTGTTATGTCCCAGGGTTGCACCCAATACTACAACAACGCAAGAAGAAAATAACAAAAACGAAAATGAAGAATGAAATAAAAGGGAGGGGGAAGAGCAGTTAGAGAGAGGGAGAAAGTTGGAAGAATTAAAGAGAAGAATGATTATAGACATTATTAGGAGAATAAAAATTATGATTTTTGACTGTAATACCTAGTCTAGAAGAGTAGGAAGAAAGAGGAACAGAAAAGGGAAATAACAAAGCTCTACTGAGGCTGTGAAGGGAGCCTGGCGCCTCCTCTCCTCAGCTCCCAGAATCTCCAAGCTGGCTCTGTGGGTGCAGTAGCTGCCTGCCCTTCTCCAGTCCCACATCAACCTCACCTGCAGAGAGATTTCTCCAAACATTTCTAGTAAAGTAACATTGCACATTACCCTATTTCATAACTCAATTTTGATTTCGTTCATAAAATTATGCGCTATTGTAATCTGTCTATTTGCATTGTCTTTTTACTAGAATTAAATTGTAACTTGCTTTTTCACCAATATATCTGCAGCATCAGAAACTGTTTGGTTCATAGTGCATAGTCAAAGTGTTATCTTTAAAGACTTCTAAAAAATACCTTTCTTTTTTGATAAAAAATAGACTGAACTCTGCTTCTGTTGCCATTGTGGAATAATCTGGTGTTGGCATATTAATGACTAAATTTGGAAAGAAAATAAAACACAAATTAGATTTGCCTGCTTACAGGGAAAAGGATATAGAGAAAAATATAAGCAATACAACTTTAGAAAAGAAAGGAAAGTCAATCTAAGAAAAGTTTAGAGAAAATAAAAAGAAAAAAAAATGTTGGCCAAATAATACAAACTTACTCAAGACAGAAACACATTGTATAAAATGGTGACCACAGCTAATAATAACAGGCTGTATGCCTGAATGCTGTTGAGAGCGTAGATCTCATGTATACTTATCAAAGAAAGATAAATTCATGAGGGAATAAATATGTGATTTAGCTTGATTATAGTAATCTATTATGCATACTAAAGCATCGCCCCTTACAATGTGGATGTAAGCAATTTTTGTCAGTTATACCCCAACAAAAGAAAACCAGGAATGACATAAAACAAACCCAGGAAATGCGAAGAAGGAAGCTGACCAGAAGACAGTTGTTAGCGCTTCCAGGGAAGAAAGTACGAGAGTCTGAGAGAACGAAGCAGCTGGAGGTTGAAGGGACGGATAAAAAAACAGGATTCCTAATTCAAAACAATTCTGAATGTGCAAAGAAGGTAGATTTCAACGGACATCAGTTAAAACATAAATGTGAGAGATCTTAAACATTTTAAACAAAGACAAAATGAAAATTTCCAAAACAAGAGAAAGGAAAAATGTCACCATGAACTCGGGCACACAGTCTTCTTGTAAGGACACTGTGTTTTTGTCCTTTAATTCCCTGAACCACTGAAGCAGCATCTATATAGTTTTTAAGAAAAAAATTAATTTATGGTGCATATAATTTATACTCAATTGTACCACCTTCCATTTGCCAGCATGAAGATGCACTTTACAGGAAGATCCCTGAATTTCTGTGCCACCTGAAGACATTGTCTAAATGATTAAAAGTTACATGAAATCTGGGATCTAAAGAAGTGTATCAAATACTTAAAGGAGAAATTTGTAGATGTAAGAACTCTGAGGCAGAGTAACCTGTACAAGACATAAAGATTATAGTTTGAGCCAGTCATGAGGTCATGCCCACTTTGCCAGCCTCAGACTCAAAGCTAGACAATGAGATCTAGGAAAGCATCACCAGAGACTTCTCAGAAGGACCTAGAATGATTAAAAATGGATAAATAGGGACCGGTGAGGGTGAGCATCGTGAGGTGCTGTGCAGGCCTGATAAACTGAGCTCTGCCTGAATCCAGGCAAAGGCACAGGACTGCGAAGCTCTGCCCTGTGGCCTATGCATGCACACGGTGGCACCAACAGCCACATGCTTCGTGCATCCAAACATATATATACACACACATAGTAAGGATAAACACGATGGTAATAATAAATAATAATAACTTCTTAAGCTGACAGATAAGAGGACTCAGGTCCTGCAGTAGCCCCAGGTAGAGGCCCAGAACAGCAGCAGCAAAGTGCGGCCAGTAAGGAAGCAAGCCTGACCTCAAGCACAGCAGGAGTGCAAACCCCAAAGATGACACTGAGTGAAGCAGTTCCCGATTCTAACTCTGGGTTTCTTTCTGTATGATATAAAAATTTACTTTTTCATCCAATGGAAAAAAAGATAGCCTTTTCAACAAATGGTGCTGGTTCAACTGGAGGTCAGCATGCAGAAGAATGTGAATTGATCCATCCTTGTCTCCTTGTACTAAGCTCAAATCCAAATGGATCAAGGACCTCCACATAAAGCCAGACACTCTGAAGCTAATAGAAAAGAAACTGGGGAAGACCCTTGAGGACATCGGTACAGGGAGAAAGTTTCTGAACAGAACACCAATACCGTATGCTCTAAGATCAAAAATTGACAAATGGGACCTCAAAAAATTACAAAGTTTCTGTAAGGCAAAGGACACCATCAAAAGGACAGATCAGCAACTAACAAATTGGGAAAAGATCTTCACCAACCCTACATCAGATAGAGGGCTAAATCCAATATATATAAAGAACTCAAGAAGTTAGACTCCAGAAAACCAAACAACCCTATTAAAAAATGGGGTACAGAGTTAAACAAAGAATTCTCACCTGAAGAACTTCTGATGGCAGAGAAACACCTTAAAAAATGCTCAACTTCATTAGTCATTAGGGAAATGCAAATCAAAACAACCCTGAGATTTCACCTTACACCAGTCAGAATGACTAAGATTAAAAATTCAGGAGACAGCAGGTGTTGGAGAGGGTGTGGAGAAAGAGGAACACTCCTCCACTGCTGGTGGGGTTGCATATTGGTACAACCACTCTGGAAATCAGTCTGGCGGTTCCTCTGAAAACTGGGCACCTCACTTCCAGAAGATCCTGCTGTACCACTCCTGGGCATTCCCATACCCAGAGGATTCCCCACCATGTAATAAGAATACATGCTCTACTATGTTCATAGCAGCCCTATTTATAATTGCCAGAAGCTGGAAAGAACCCAGGTATCCCTCAACAGAAGAGTAGATGCAAAAAATGTGGTATATCTACACAATGGAGTACTATTCAGCCATTAGAAACAATGAATTCATGAAATTCTTAAGCAAATGGATGGAGCTAGAGAACATCATACTAAGTGAGGTAACCCAGACTCAAAAGGTGAATCATGGTATGCACTCACTAATAAGTGGATATTAACCTAGAAAACTGGAATACCCAAAACATAATCCACACATCAAATGAGGTACAAGAAGAAAGGAGGAGTGGCCCCTTGTTCTGGAAAGACTCAGTGAAGCAGTATTCGGCAAAACCAGAATGGAGAAGTGGGAAGGGGTAGGTGGGAGGACAGGGGGAGAGAAAGGGGCTTATGGGACTTTCAGGGAGTGGGGGGCTAGAAAAGGGGAAATCATTTGAAATGTAAATAAAAAATATATCGAATAAAAAAATAAAAATATAATAAAATCAAAAAAAATTTATTTTTTTACAGATGAAATTTTCTCTAGCAGATATAAGATTTGAACATTATTTCTCATCTAAGAATGTCTCTGAAGAAAATTAATTAAAATATGTAGAAAATTTTGTTTACAACGTGATTTTAATAATCACATAATTTTTCAATAATGGAATAGGAAATATGAACATATAGAAGCATCCAATAATTATTCAACAGATACATTTTAAAACTTGCTTGTAAAGAATCTTAACATGAAATATTATAAAGCTACATAAACTTAAAAGCATAAAGTTTTAGAAGTCATTCAAAGGCTGATGGAAGATATACCTAAATTTTTTTCTTTACATATGAGTAATGAAATTATGACTGACAGGTTCAATTTTAAAAGAAAAAATAAACTAAAAGCATGAAATATAATTTTGAAGACTACATGGAAACATAAGAAATGTTTCAGTAACAAGAGTAAATTTTAAAATATGCTGATTTGTAACAATACTTCCAAATATTTATTCATTTATAATGAAATCTATACCTTTTTTGCTAAAGCAATAAGATTATTTCTCTTTGTGTTTCATATTTCTCTCAGAAAGAACACTTTTAAAATAAAAATGCTGATATGCATTCTTCCTCAGAAGAGTTATCAATTACCTACTAGTATTCTGTTCTTTGTGACTATTTATACAATTAGTTTTATACAGTAATTCCATCTCAAGTAAAACCACAGTAAAATACATTTTAATATCTTATTTGATTAAAAACTAATACTGCACAAAGACATGACTGGATCTTAAATGCAAAGTGGAGGAAGCCATTCTCCATGAGCTACTACACCCTTACTCCATTGATACTGAATCACAGAAAAAGAAAAGCTATGAGAAACAGACTGATGTATGGAACTTCAGCCCTGACAGGAGGGCTTGTCAGGTGAAGACATGGAATTTAGAGTGTAGCTGCTATTGTAATGGTGAATTCATGATATTGTTCACTTGTCAAAATCCATAGGACATTGAAATACAAGGAGGGAACCTCGATCCATATACAATTTTAAAAATATATTAGGAGGGTGTAAATGTAAATGTTGCTTTTATTTCCTCAGATGAAGCGATAAGATGAGAGCAGTACCTAAGCTGTGCTGAACGTAGAACTCTTCTTTCTCTGCACTAACTATCCCTAGGCCCAGGCCTGGAGGCTTCTAGCCTCTGCACAGTCTAATCTTCTACTGACCTAGGCATAAAATGTTTCAGCTTCTGAGACTTACTGCTGAATAAACTCATTCTTTCCAGTTCGTTCTGAACTCTGGCTAACTAAACTGATCTGTTCTGTCTCAAACTCCTCTCTAAACTGACTGATGCAAATTGGATTCTCCAGGCTTCTTATTGAACTGCTCTGCTTGGAAAAACTGCCTCTGAATGAATGAATGAACTGTACTGACTGCATGAACTGAATAGAACTGTGCAAACTCACCTGAACTCAATTGTATTCATATTAACTGCCCAGAAACTCAATTGAACTCCAACCCACCTCTTTCCCTGCACTAGTCTTAAGTAGCCTCTCTTTGATTTCCCTTTCCGTGAAAGATACCTATCTCTGACTCATTCTGTCAAATGTGATTCATTAATACATTTTCAAAAATGTGCAAATTACAAAAAAAGCAGTCAATAAACAGGGAACACAAAGCCGTAATCCATGTAAATTCCAAATAAGTTCTGTAGCCATTCCACTTTTAAAGAGGTGGAAATGAATGCCCCACTTCCAAGTATGAAGTACACTGTGTGATATGGGTTAAATTTTTCAGTTCATAGATAAGAAACCTGACAAATGTTGCCATTGTTACAAATGATACCATTCAAGTCATCAAGGTTAAAGTCAACAAAAACAGATTTTGCCCAATAGTATTTCCCCCTCATATGATGGCTAGTGAAAAGGGCGTATATTCACCCATCTTCATTTTCAAGTCTTCTAACTACAGGCTAATGACAAAATAAATATCAAAACAATCCCAGTCACAAGACACAACAAGATACACAACAAGACATGCAACAAGATATGCAGCCAACCCTTATCAAAACTAAGTCCTCAAAACTAAAAACAAATCTAAATCATTGTCACAGCCAAGAGTAACCTAATGGAACATGATAATTAAATGTAATGTGGAATCCTTATTGAGATCCAAGAACAGATAAAAGAACAGAAAGAGCAAGCAGGACATTTACAACCCACCAAGGAATCGACAACAAAAATATTAATATATCAATATTACTACTGATCAATATATAATACCAGCGTAATGCTAATAATAGGGAAAGCAGCTATAGATAGGAACTCTGCAATATTCTTACTATATTTCTGTATATCTGTGAAACTTAACGTTTCTTTTTTTTAAACCAGAAAGTCCAGTAAAACACTTCTGTCCTGAGGTAGACAAGATGCTGGAACTGGAAAACGGTTGAACTCAGGAGAGCCAAAGCTTTCCGTCAAATGCTGTATGCATGAATGAAATTCCCAAAGAATTTATAAAAGATTATATTTCAAATAACACACACATAAATAAAATAAGCATATTTATCATAAGTGCTATTTAGCAATAGCTGAATCCAGAGCAAGCCAAAGAACAGCCACGTGGCACATAGCTTTGAGATATACATTTTTATGCTCATATTTACAATGTGGAGTCAGGCAGATAATCCCTAAGATCTACCCCTACAACTCTAGAATCTTTGCTGAACCTAAACACAGGGTCTAACTGAACCACTCCCTGCTTACTTTTCTTGGAAAAGTTCAACATTCAACTCAAAAAATCCCTAGTAAGCATATTTTATTAATGTTCCTTTCAAGGTCAAATTAATTTTAGCCACCAGAGCTATGCAAACTTTTCACATTCTCGGCCATATTTCAGACTGAACTCAAGTTTCGTGAGGCTGAGAAGCAGAGTTATTCTGCTCACTGTAGTCTCTGGGACCTAGGACACTACTTGACACTTTGTAGACACTAGGCCGGTGCTTATGCAATGAACAATACACATTTAATTTTCAAGATCATAATGGACCAAGGAAAAACCAGAGAACTAAAATTCTCCAATGGTACCCAGAAGAGCATCATATACAATATGTCCACCAAAACACAAAAACCTTCACATAGAAGTAACATTATTGGACTGACAAAAAAAAAACACAATCATTTGAAAAACTACCTCTTTACAAAAATTATCCACAAAGTTCTTAATCACTTGTCATTTTTTTTAAATGAAGAGGAGAGATTTTAATCAATGTCTGTGGTATAGCAACATTCTATTCATGTCCTAGGTATGAGCATGACTTCTTCATATCCTTACAAAGGTGAGAGAGCAAAGAGAGAAGATGTTTGGAAGCAAAATACTATCTGCAGATGTACACATAAAGACTAACAAAATTTTTATTAAAGGTTAATAAAAATATTAAAATAGTATTTTTATTGAAAAAAAAGTCTGCCACAAAGCTGTCAGTTGCATTGGTAAATTTATTTGGGAGCAAATATGATACAAACTCTAGAACAGTGGAAGAAAAATGATGTAAAGAGACTAAGGTAATAAAAATATCTATTTTGCTACAACTATTTCATTGTATCTATTTCAGATTCTGTCTTCTTATCAACATTTTTAAACTGAGAAGAGCCTTATCCTAAACCAACATGTTAAAGAATTGGAATGGAGATACCCTTCACAGATTGATAAGGCTACTCCCAGAAGCCAAAGGTTATAAAGTAGAATTCCAGTGCCAGATGATAGATATCACATAACCGACATTTGGCTACATGGACCCCAGGAGTGCCTAAAATAATAGGGGGTATTGCCGTTGCTCTTGGTTCTGCCCACTGGAACATGAAAGCAATCCTTTATTGATGAAAACAACATACGCTTTCGTAGTAAGATATGGAGAAACCTGAATTATCACAAGGGAGAAAATGTCATTAACACTTTTATACAGTTGTGAATCCTTTGAGCTACAATTACACCTACCAGACAAGATACAATCCATAAGGCAATAGTAGTGTCAGTCTGCTTTCTAATTAGATTTCAGGCACACTACATGAGAGGGAACTTAAAATGGTCTATGAAAACTATTTAAACATCCATGGCTGTGGAGGTTATCTGCTCAAGGATGATTTCTGTGCTTCTAAGTGCTTATGTTTATAGCCATAGATTAATGCTACTCTCTGCCTTCGAAAGAGAAGTTGTTGTTGCTATTGTTGTTGTTGTTGTCATCGCTGCTGCTGCAATGGGTAGCAAATGATAAGAATAATGAGTGACACTGGAGTACTGGGACCTAAATGAGATATCTATATCAATTATCTATATCATGTTGGGAGTAGAGGAAGCTCTGTGTATGAGGTACTGAGCGAGTGGTGTTGTGTGACAAGACTTTTTCTGAGAAAATCCAGCACACACATTTTTATCCTCCCCAGATAGGAAAGCCATGACAGACTAAGGTACAGATCCCACCAAGGTCCACCTTGGTGAACCATTGAGCCATACATTGACATTACTTGAAAAAATACTGGTGAGGGTTTACATACAGCTGTAGAAGTAACTCAAGATGGCAGTATCACCAAAATCACTCTAGGCATGGACGGCAACTCTCCAAAACTGGAAAAGTTGCAGGACACGTTGCGAGCAGCTCAAAAGTTTGGAGATGGTTCCTTCCAGATGGCTCTGCTGGTCTGTACCTCTTCCAGACATCTCAGCTGGACTCTGCTTCTTCTCTTCAAGCTGCTTATCTTGTCTCAAAGTTTTCTTTGCAACTTGTCTTGTCTAAGATTGATTTTCATCAGCCTTAATGGTTTATACTTGAGCCTGTGCCCAAAGGTTATTTCATCATACCACAGAGACACATATTTAACCATGCTCATTGCTGCTCTAGTCAGAATAGCTGGCAATTAGAAAGGACCTGGATGTCCGTCAACAGAAGAACAAATAGAGAAAAGTGTTATGTTTACATAATGGACTATTAATTGACCATTTATAAAAATGAAATCATGAAATTCACAAGTAAATTGATGAAACTAGAAAATGTCATCCTGAGTGAGGTGACCCAGACCCAGGAGGACAAATATGGTATGTATTCATTTATATGTGGACATTAGATGTGATCAATGATTACAAAGCTACAATGCATAGAACCAAAGAAGATAGGTATAAAGGAAGGTGTAGGGGGCACAGCTCAATCTCTCTAGGGACCAGAAAAGAATACATTGTTATGGATATATTGGGGTTAGGATCAAGTTGGGTGAGGGAGAGAAGAGGGGATCAAGGGAGTCAATACAGGGAGAAACAACTAATTTAAGTACCATTTGAGGCTTGATATTCTACCTACTACAGTAGAATATTATTAAAATGTACACATATTTGAAGGTGATTTAAATGAAATTGCCAAAGAATGGGGAAGACAGAGCCCCAACTAACCATCTCTGGTCACCAAATAAAGCCTTAAATGCTGGGATTGGATTGCATTTAATTGAGGTCTTTGTCCGTGAATCCCTCAAAACAACCCAGGTTGCTGCCAAGAGTACAAGTCTCCACAAACTAACAGCAAGACCACTATTACTGGAGACAACTTTGCCATTGGAAATGTAGAAGTCATGCTGGTGCCCACATAGAGCCTTTATATCTAAATGCTTAAATCTTTGGTATAGAAAAGTATTCTACATACTATCACAGGAGAAACAAACACCAACTCAGTTATAAACCCTTTGTTTACAATGGTGTCCTACCTCCAAATATGCTAGCATAATGGTAGCATAAAGTTTGTGGGAGAAACTAACCAACATCTGACTTGATTGAAGGTCCACACCAAAAACCCATACCCGGTACTGCATGGGGTAACCAAGAACCTGTAACTGTATTTCCCATAGCCAGGGAACTATAAGAAAATCAAATGCTACTGTTTAAAAAGAAGTAGTAATAAAATGTCCCTAATGACTCCCCACTGTACTCCTAGACCAGTACCTCTCTCAGACATCATCACAGATGCTTCATCCTTCACCAGATTGCAACAAATTCAGAGACCCACAGGCCAGACATTACTCAGAGAGTGAAAAGCCTTGAAATATATAGCCATAAAAGGGATATCTCCATTAAATATCTTTCCTTAGAATTTAGGGAACCATGTAGAAGAGGAAGGAAAAAAGGGTAAGAGCCAGAGGGGATGGGGACACCAAGGAACCAAGGAAGGATCTTTAAATCAACAGCACCTAAGCACATATGAAGTCAAAGCAACTGAGGCAGCACTCACAAGGCCTGCTCCTGTCTATACCAGATGGGGTCCTAGATCTTTAAGGAGAAGTAGACATATGCCCCCATCCATAACTCAGAAGCTATCTCCAATAGAAAACCACTTGCAAATGAAACCTTAATTCTTTCCAGCACAGTCTTACTGGGTAAATAAACTGTTGGTTAGGATCTGTGCTCAGAAGTGGGCAGCCAACAGGAATCGAGCAGAAGGCCTCCTTGGAGGTTCCTGGTCAGGTCTTTGTTGCGTTGTTTGCTTGTTTAATTTTTAATTTTTATTATTGATTTACTTATATATATTTTTTTTCTCTTTTTACCCGTGGTCCTTGGTAACTTCCAGTTTTAGTGTTTTTATGGAATTCCTGAGTATGCAAACAAATGCATCTTTGAGTTTGTATCTATTTCTTGTGTCTTTTCTTGGGATCCTTTCTTTCTGTTTTCTTGTTTTATTCTGTTTCAATGTGGTTTTCTGTTTGTTTGTTTTGCTTGATTTTATTTTTATCCCTTAAAAGCCTGGTTTTTTATTTTCTAATAAAAGACAGCAAGTGAGTAGGTTTGAAGAAGAGGGGTTTAGAGGAAGAGCTGGGATAAGTAGAAGTGGAAATAGAATCTGTTTTCAATAAAGCATGAAAAGAAAGTATTAATAAAACTAATAAACCCAAATCTTGATAAGGGTCCATTATGTGAAACTTAAAATCTTTAAATGTAAACTTGATTTCAATCACAGTGAACACACTAGGAAAGAAGTAACGATCTTAAGAAATAACTGAAAACAAGCCAGGAAAGTGTAGTTTCAGACAGGAGGACAATTGTTGAGATTAGTTGATATTTTTCATACATCTTATAGAAAAATAATTTTAACCCGCAATTTGCCTGGCAAAGATATATTATATGATTTAATCTTGTTAGGAGTATGCCTTATTCATCTACCTAACTCAGAATCAAAAACACAAAAGTGCTCAATACTTCATTAAATTAACTTTTTTTGTGAAGAATTGAGTTGGGATTTTGATGGGTATTGCATTGAATCTGTATAGTGCTTTTGGCAAAATGGCCATTTTAACTATATTGATTCTACCGATCCATGAGCATGGGAGGTTTTCCCATTTTTTGAGGTCTTCTTCCATTTCCTTCTTCAGAGTCTTGAAGTTCTTGTCATACAGATCTTTCACATGTTTGGTAAGAGTCACCCCAAGATACTTTATACTGTTTGTGGCTATTGTGAAGGGGGTCATTTCCCTAATTTCTTTCTCAGCCTGCTTATCCTTTGAGTATAGGAAGGCCACTGATTTGCTTGAGTTGATTTTATAACCTGCCACATTGCTGAAGTTGTTTATCAGCTAAAGGAGCTCTCTAGTGGAGTTTTTTGGGTCACTTAGGTAGACTATCATGTCGTCTGCAAATAATGATAGTTTGACTTCTTCCTTTCCAATTTGTATCCCTTTGACCTCCTTATGTTGTCGAATTGCCCGAGCTAGTACCTCAAGTACAATATTGAAAAGATAAGGAGAAAGGGGGCAGCCTTGTCTGGTCCCTGATTTCAGTGGGATTGCTTCAAGTTTCTGTCCATTTAGGTTGATGCTGGCTACCGGTTTGCTGTATATTGCTTTTACTATGTTTAGGTATGGGCCTTGAATTCCTGTTCTCTCCAAGACTTTAAGCATGAAGGGATGCTGAATTTTGTCTAATGCTTTTTCAGCATCCAATGAAATGACCATGTGGTTTTGTTCTTTTAGTTTGTTTATGTAGTGGATTGTATTGATGGATTTCCGTATTCTTCACAGAGTTAGAAAGAGCAATTATCAAATTCATCTGGAACAACAAAAAACCCAGGATAGCTAAAACTATTCTCAGCAACAAAAGAAAATCTGGGGGAATCAGTATCCCTGACCTCAAGCAATACTACAGAGCAATAGTGTTAAAAACTGCATGGTATTGGTACAGTGACAGGCAGGAGGATCAATGGAACAGGATTGAAGATCCAGAAGTGAACCCACACACCTATGGCCACTTGATCCTCGACAAAGAGGCTGAAAACATCCAATGGAAAAAAGATAGCCTTTTCAACAAATGGTGCTGGTTCAACTGGAGGTCAGCATGCAGAAGAATGTGAATTGATCCATCCTTGTCTCCTTGTACTAAGCTCAAATCCAAATGGATCAAGGACCTCCACATAAAGTCAGACACTCTGAAGCTAATAGAAAAGAAACTGGGGAAGACCCTTGAGGACATTGGTACAGGGAGAAAGTTTCTGAACAGAACATCAATAGCATATGCTCTAAGAGCAAGAATTGACAAATGGGACCTCATAAGGTTACAGAGTTTCTGTAAGGCAAAGGACACCATCAAGAGGACAGATCGGCAACCAACAAATTGGGAAAAGATCTTCACCAATCCTACATCAGATAGAGGGCTAATATCCAATATATATAAAGAACTCAAGAAGTTAGACTCCAGAAAACCGAACAACCCTATTAAAAAATGGGGTACAGAGTTAAACAAAGAATTCTCACCTGAAGAACTTCGGATGGCGGAGAAGCATCTTAAAAAATGTTCAACTTCATTAGTCATTAGGGAAATGCAAATCAAAACAACCCTAAGATTTCATCTTACACCAGTCAGAATGGCTAAGATTAAAAATTCAGGAGACAGCAGGTGTTGGAGAGGGTGTGGAGAAAGAGGAACACTCCTCCACTGCTGGTGGGGTTGCAAATTGGTACAACCACTCTGGAAATCAGTCTGGCGGTTCCTCTGAAAACTGGGCACCTCACTTCCAGAAGATCCTGCTATACCACTCCTGGGCATATACCCAGAGGATTCCCCACCATGTAATAAGGATACATGCTCTACTATGTTCATAGCAGCCCTATTTATAATTGCCAGATGCTGGAAAGAACCCAGGTATCCCTCAACAGAAGAGTGGATGCAAAAAATGTGGTATATATACACAATGGAGTACTATTCGGCCATTAGAAACAATGAATTCATGAAATTCTTAGGCAAATGGATGGAGCTAGAGAACATCATACTAAGTAAGGTAACCCAGACTCAAAAGGTGAATCATGGTATGCACTCACTAATAAGTGGTTATTAACCTAGAAAACTGGAATACCCAAAACATAATCCACACATCAAATGAGGTACAAGAAGAAAGGAGGAGTGGCCCCTGGTTCTGGAAAGACTCAGTGAAACAGTATTCGGCAAAACCAGAACGGGGAAGTGGGAAGGGGTGGGTGGGAGGATAGGGGAAGAGAAGGGGGCTTACGGGACTTTCGGGGAGTGGGGGGGCTAGAAAAGGGGAAATCATTTGAAATATAAATAAATTATATCCAATAAAAAAAATTTTTAAAAAATTAACTTTTTCTGCTATTTCCTTCTCACATGGATTTTTAATGAATATTTTATCCCAAATCATATATAATGTTGTATCATGAGTTAAACTGATCCTGACCCCAAAGTTCTATACTCTCAACCCTGAAATCACACATTTATCTTATAAATCAGTTTAATTCGAGGAAAATTTTCTTGTGTTACAGAGATGATAACAGCTTTCTCTCAGTTCTCTGCCAACGATTCTTTCTCTCAGCCCCAGCCATACCAAGATCCTTGGTCCTAAAGGGCTATTTCAAATCTCACCTCGTTAGTGAAGTCAGTGATCAACTGTAAGTCATTCGCTATACTCCTACTCTGCTCTATTGTCTTTTAAGCCTTTATCAATTACCCAAATTCACACTCATTTTGTCAGTTCCACTTGTTTGAACTACCCCATCTTCTTCCTTAAGTAGACATATATTTTATATCTGAAGTATGTTTCTGGTAGCATTCCCTTTTGACTCTTCTATGCCTAGAAAAGTTGTCAAGTGCTCAAGGAAGGTATTCCAAACACTTGGGGACACAAACAGGAAACATGGCATAGTGTGTGTTTGCAATGGTTCCTTTCTCAGTCATTTAGATTAATATTCCATCATTTTTTAGTCAGGGTTCTGTTTCTGTGAAGATGCACCATGACCATTACTCTTACAAAGGAAAACATTTAATTGAGGCTGGGTAATAGTTTCAGAGATTTAATCCATTATCCTCAAGACAGAAAGCCTGGCTTTATTTTCATATTGATAGACAGCAGGAAGAGATTTACCACTAGGCCTATCTTGAGCATTTGAAAACTCCCAAAGCCCACCCCCCCCCAGTGACAATTCCTCCAACCAGGCCACACCTACTAATCCCTGTCAAGTAGCACCAATCCCCAGTGACCAAACATTCAAACATCTGAGGGCCATTCCTATTCAAACCACAGCACCATCATAACAGATGTTTGACATTTCCGAGGAATTTACCCAGACTCCTTCAAATCATTGAGTTAACAATGAAATCACTGCTCTTACCTCTAACTCTTCTTATCATTCTCACCTCTCTCTTGGCCCTCTTGGGCTCTCCTCCCCTCCCCCCTCTCTCCATGTGCTCATGGCCGGCCTCCACTTCTCCACTCTCTCCCTCTCTCTGCCTTTTCCTACCTCCACTACCCCACTTAACTCCTATCCTCTGTCCTAAATAAACTCTATTCTGTTGTGAGAATAAATTATGAGTAGCAAGCCTGTGATGATGATTTAAATAACAAACTGTTTCTTTGATGGGGCAGGGGTGTGGTGGCTGATAAATTGGTATCAAGAGATAAAGGACAAAATACGAGATAACATTTTTGGACAACATGGCCTCATGTACCTGGCCTGGTGGTCAGTGCACACTGGAGGGACAAGTGGAGTTCTTCTCAACTTGAAGTGTTTCATGAAGAAGGATATTAGAATCATACAAAATCTCTTAAGTAATTTACTTCTAACTGTGAAAGCCTGTCATTTTCTAACACATGAAAACAGTAAATATGGAACAGAGGCAGTATGATTGTTTTAATAACCTAACTTTCCTAGGTAATTCAAATGAAGTTTGGTTTAGACAGAAATGGTGGACCAAGTTATAATCACAGTTTGGTGTCGCATGCTCTGGGAAAGATGAATGTCCAATAGCGTGTTCCGGTAGTGTTGCATAGTCAGAGGAAAACACATACCCATGCTCAGAAAGCTTCCCAGCCAAAATAGAGTGGTCCATTTTAATTTTCAGAGGAATTTGGTGAACAAATGACTAGATATCCACCAAACCTTGGTACTAATGAAAAATACAGTGCATTCTGAGAAAATCAATATATAGTTTGCCTGAAGGTATCCCAAAGGAAACATTCGGTTATTGAGGTTTAAAATACGTTAGCCCCAGAATAATAAAATTCTTGAAATGCAGGCGTTTGCAAGAACAGCAAAGGGGTTAAAGACATTTTATATTTTATCAAAGCTCTAAACCTGCTGTGAAGAGTCTTTATGCATTTTGTATTTTCCTTGCTGCTTTTTCATGATGAAGACCTGGCCGATAGCTCAGTCCACTGCTTTCTGTTCAGGCCGTGTTAATTTACCCTTCACATAAAACACCAGCACTCCCGCCTGTCTCCTAAAAGTCTATGGGATCACTGAAGATCAGGTTGGGAGAACTGGGGTCCTATCTGAAGGAGCAAGTAAGTCAGTATTTCAGCAGTATAAGACTTTGATTTTAATTACAGATCTTATTTAGTTCAATGGCATGAAGAAGTGAGAAGTCATTTTTTAAACATCAGTAGCAAATATATAGTCTAAAGTTATTTCTATGAGAAAACAAATTAAAAATACCCTTAAAGCATAAATTGGAAAATTAGTACTTCCATTTGGACCAAATTGTGAGATTAATTCAAAAAATAATCTAATTTGATTTGAGTGATCTATATTTATCAGCTAGTTCTTCAGTAACAATTGAAAAATTGTGACCTGAAATCCTCCTAAGGAAAGGAAACAAATTTTCTTGAAAACAGACATGATCAGTTGCCTGTATCATATATTGTACTTTCTTTGTTTCACCAAGTAAAAAAATTATGTGTAATCAAAGGGATGGCTGAAGGTGAGTATGGCAAAAGCCCAACTCTGTAATGTTAATTGTAAATTCACCACAAGTGGTTTAAAGTGTTATTTAGGAAAAGACTTTTTCTTCTAATTAAAAAATTACTTGTGAATACTGACAAGTATGTTTGTGTTTTTCTGAATATGTGGACATATCTACCTTCACATAGGGGACAACCTTTGAGAACATATTCATGAAAGTGTCTTCACAATTATGTCCACATGGACCTTAATTCACAAGCAGAAATGTTAGGATTGGTATATCCAGAACGTACCATCAAGAAACAATTGCTTATAACTGTGCCAGTGTGGCCCTAAGTTATCCATTCCGAACTCTTATTTTTGAAGTCTTCAACACCCTACAAAGTGAGATGATATTATAAAATTTCCAATTCGCCAAAGGAATTTTATTTCATGTTCAAAAAACAAAACAAAACAAAACTAACACTACAGCACATGCTATTGAATCCTGACTGTAACCACAAAGATGGTGTCATAGTTCCAGAGAGGTTGAGTTCTACTCTTCCAGTGTTGTTTGACCTGAATGGATATAATTTATGACTGCCAATCCACTGCACCAGTCACTTAACACTAACTTTAAGCATTGAAGGCACAATCATTCCTTAAATCATAGACTAGCACCTATTCATATATCATCCACATTACATTGTGTATTACATATAGCCTAGAGATTATTAATGCATATAAGAAGATGTGTACAGGTTAAAAATAGACCCCATTTTATTGAAAATATGTAAACTGTGGATTTGGTGTCACTGATGGCTATGGATCCCATAACTCGCTCCCTAAAAGTATCAAGGTCTGTCTATAGCTCTAGTCACCTGTTCACGAAACTTTACAGAAATTGAAAATGGCTCTTTAACTTGTTGCTTCCATGAAGTCATAGTGGAAAAACTGATCTATTCCCTAGGGTGTTCATAGCACGAAGATATTTTACAGGTAAGATTTTAATAATATACTATGAGTAGACTGAAGTAGAAGTGCTCTAAATACAAATAACAGAACAATACTTGCTGAAATCTGCCAGCTTTGTTCGCAACCTATTCCAGGAAGTGATGGGAGCAGTAGACTGCTAAGTCATACATCCCTCAGCAGTGTGCAGCTGAAACAACACTGAGATTTTGCCTCTGAAATTTATATGGGAGTTCTTCAGGAATTATGATAGTTGGACATATGCACACGGATGCAGGCACACACAGGCACAAAACCCTATCACATCGCATTTGAAAGTTTTGCTTGAACTTAACTCTATCTAACATGACTTAATATATTGTTGTTACTGAATCAAATTTAAAACCTCCCAATTTCTTTTGCATTTCAGAGACCCTCACTAAAGAGACTAAAAACCGAAGTAACCAGAGACACTAATTGTCGCCCATGTTTGTGAATTTACAGATGGTTCAGCTCCTGGATGCTTTTACTTCACAAGGACTCCTTGTTGTACAAGGTATTGACACCATCAATTCACTTGTGTTTAAAAAAAATGACAAATTGAAGATTATAGATTTTATGTGATAAAATGCAAATCACAAAAAACCCCATAACACAGAAATATGCATTTTTAACTAGCTGTGTTAGCGAATGCCTTACAACCCCATTACTTAGTGTTCCTATGAATTCTAAGTCAGGCTGGAACACATAGTGAGCCAAACTAAGATTACACAGCAAAACCCTCTTTCTCAAAAAAATGATTAAACAAATACTGACATTAAAAATCAGTGAAAACTCTGTTGTTTTGAAATGCATTAAAAAATAATCACAGAGATATGAGGAATGGATTCATCAATCGAGTTGCTACCACACAAACATGAGGACCTGAGTTCAAATCCCTGGCACCCATGGCTGCAGAGTCTATAATCCTAGAAACCGAGAGTGAAACATAAACAATGGAATTTTATACAGCCATAATTAAATGCACTCATTACATTCACAGAAGAATGGGGGGAATTGGGCTTCTTTATGTAAAGTAAAATAAGCCAGATTCAAAAGACAAATACCCCATTTTCTTGTATAAACAGGATGAATGTGAAACTAGAAAGGGTGTTAGGAGAGTGGACGAATATCTTAAGGAGGAGAAAGAGAAGATGATGGAATCATGTGCAAAAAACACAGAAGCAGGAACTGTCTTGGGCGAAGGAACAGGAACAGGCAGAGTGGGACACAGGGCAGTAGACACCAGAACGAATCACCACAGAATCACAACAAAGCACAATGCCTCTTCCCTGTGAAAATGTCGGATGAAATGCATTGCCCTGTATGCCGACCTGAGCTCATTAACAAAACAATGTAAATGTATTTTAAAAGATATGCCGCATTTCCTTCATACTTAATACATTCCATGGTGTTAGCACTGGATTTGGACAAAGCTGCTTTTCATGTGGCTAGTGACCATTAGCTGGCACATGCCTAAGAGGCAGCTCCGCAGAGTGGGGAGGACGGCGTCTGGATATCAGAAACATCCACATCAGTGCGGCCATGCTTCAGCTCTGTGGCAAAGGATAAACTGTTCCATTGTTTTGACATAATCCTGAGAATTAAATGAGGCTGTACATTGAAAATATTTGTGTCAACTTCAGCTCAGCGCCTTCCTGTTTGCAATTCTCTTTATGTGAGAGAGAGATTTATTGCAATTTTCCACATTGACAACTGGCCAACCTGGCTGGTGACTATGGAAACTACATGGATTTTAAGGACAAGATCTTGTGGTCCTACTTAAATGACCCATGGTGCATCTATGTCAATAATATACTTTTTTCTCACAGCAGGTCTGTCTGTTCCTTAGACAGATAAAAGGATTTGGAGATGAACTCTCTAGTAGTTTTTGGAGCTGATGTTTTGATTCCTGTCGTTTCATTATGAGCTGTTAATTCATTTGTTCTGTGATTATATGAGCAGAGTTAATGAGAAAAGTAATAAAATGTAGATATTTTATAATTTTAAAAAATATCTTCATATAATTCACAGTATGTTCCAGATGTTATGAAAGAATATATAAATAAAATATATTGAATTATTCAACTGTCTAAATTAAAACCATTCTAGAATGAAGTGTTTTACTTAAAATTAAGATGTTAAATTATAGAAAAGTAGATAAAGTTACAAGTTACAATATTAAAAAAGAAACACTCAGATTCAAAACTATAGTGAGCTGTAGGTCAGTCTTATATTTTATTATGGAAGTCCCTGTCTACAACACTGAATTCAGAATAGCTTTGTAGATAAAGTTTTCACTATCTGTTTAATTTTAAAAAGAAATGATAGCATTTTTCTGATTTTTCAGAGCCTCAGATCATTTTTGCCTTTTGATATTTTTCCTGTTTTTACGGAACACAGAGTGAAGTTCACAGCAACAATCTGACTTCCTTGGGCAGAAGCAATACAAAAATGGCAGTTTTCCATATTATAGCCTGGTTTTCCACATTATGGCCTGGAGAAAGACTAACCAGCAAAGCCCTTAGCACAGCGTCTCTGTCTGACTAGTGTGCTGGCCGACACCTCCTTGAGTCATTGTCTAAACTGTGGCTTGGTAATCTCTCTCTGCACTGTACAACTGTCCTGGCTCTTTGAAGCATCATTAGAAAGTCCACATTAGGGGGTGGGATGGGAGGTGTCAGAGAGGAAACTGGAAAGAGGGATAACATTTGAAATGTAAATAAGCAAAATAACCAATAAAAATTTTAAAAAAAGAAATTGCATACTAATATCTTTTTCTCCCCTTGGCTTAAGACTGCAAACGAATGTTAAATAAGTCGCCAAGAGAAACAGGTCAATTGGCTATTTTATATATGTCCAAAATTTAGAATAGCTTAGAGTGTTTGCATCTTTGAACTATTGGTTTGTTGTTTTTCATAACTAAGTGTAGAAACATTAACTCAGATGTTCTAACATGGGATTACTCAATTCTCATGATCCTAATGGAATCATTAATTCATGTATTCTAACATGGGATTGCTCAAAGGGATAATGCAAAGACTAGAGCAGTTTAGAAGCAGAAAGTTTCACACATTATTATCTCTACATTCACAATATCAAGACAAGATCTCTTTTTAAAACTGAAACTCAAGACAGGAAATTACAGAACAGGTCTGGAGAGACGGCTCAGTAGTTAAGAGCACCGACTGCTCTTCCAGAGGCCCTGAGTTCAATTCCCAGCACGCACATGGTGGCTCACAACCATCGGTAATGGGGATCCAATGCCCTCTTGTGGGGTGTCAGAAGACAGCAACAGTGTACTCACATATGTGAAATATGTATCTTTTAGAAGAAAAGAAAAAACGAAATTACAGACTAGAGCTGGAGAGATGCCCCAGTAGTGAAAAGCATTGGCTGTTTTTCCAGAGATCCAGCTTCCATTTCCAACATGCTCACGTGGTCTCACAACCATCCATAACCCAGTCCCAGGGAATCCTATACCCTTGCCTGGCCTCTGATGTCCTGTACAAATGTGGTGCATAGACATACATGCACACAAAATACCTATACAACCAAAATAACAGTCAAAACAACAAAAAATACAGACCATCGAGGGATTCCACACCTTTCAGATTTCACTTACTCACCTTTTCTATATATGTCAAAGACTAAGAATAGTTGAAAAGAAAAACAATGAAATGAATGTCTGTGAAAGCATAAAACACCCTATCAAGGGCTTTCTTTTGTTCATGCCATTGTTTTGAGTTTGGGTTTCTTCACTAATGTGTTTGTCATATTCTTGGCTGGTTTTATCCAATCTAGCTTATCTATCACTCTAGCCTCTATACCTACAACTACTTAGAAGGACACAAATTGAAGTTGGAGAAACGACTCAATGATTAAGAGCACATACTGCTCTGTTGGAGACAGAGGACCAGGGTTTGGTTCCCAACTCAAACATGGTGGTTCACAATTTGTAGGACATCTAACGGCCTCGTCTGGCTTCTTTACACACTAGACACACATTGAGTGCACATACAAATATATTCAGGCAAAAGTCATGCACATTTACTAAAATAAATAAACTCTTTTAAAAAGAGCACAAGGTTATAGCAAATACATTGTATATAAAATATATAATAATATATGCATGTATATATTACTTAGTATAATATTAAGCAACTTCCCTCTCAAAATACCTAATTCATACTCTTGAATGTACTTAGAATGAAATGTTTACTATATAAGAATATTAATGAGTAAAATTTTAATTTTTTATAAAATATTTCATTTTCTGATGTTGAGTAAATAAAATTTTCATTTCTTGCTACAAAATTAATATTATTACTAGTGTGTTTATTTTGATGATCCCATTTGGACACAATTTATTCAATAAGCAGTGAATGTCTGGGCAAAAAATTAACAGATTTTATATAAGTAGATCATAATTCAAGAGGCAATCAGGTTGTTCCATCAACAAACAGAAAACATGTCATTTATTTTGGAAGGTAAAATTCAATATGAAGAAATATTTATAATTAACAAATAGTGCTGGGAATATTGATCCTAAATACAAAAAAAAAAAAAATAAGCTTTGACTCATACCTTATACCTCATAAATTTTAAAAGAAAATCAAGCATACACAAACCTGAGTATAAGATTAAAGCTATAAAAATTTTTAAGAACTATACTAGTAACAATGAGTTACACAAGATATTTCATGTACAAAATCACAGTCCACTAATGAAAAATTCGATGATCTAGGTTTCTCCATAGTTGAATTTCATTCTTCAAAAGATGTTGTGCTTGAGGGGCTAGAGAATAGGCCCAGGGGCCAAGAGTACTTGTTGCTCTTGCTAAAGACCAAGGTTTGGTTTTCAGTACCCACATTGTGGCTTATAGCCTTCTGTAACTCCCATTTCAGAAGATAGAACGCCCTCTTCTGGCCTCCACAAGTACTGCATACACATGGTGTACATACACACTCGTACTAAAAGTACAAACAACTAACTGTAAACAAACACTAATCTATGGTTGAAATGATTCTAAAAAGCCACAAGCTAGGAGAAAAATCATACCCTTTGTTAAGAACTTGAATTCAGGTATACAATTCAAAATCCTTTCACAAAAAAAAAATAAATAAATAAATAAAAAAAAAACAATAGAATTCTTTTTTGTTAACTATTTTTATTTTACTTTATTTACATTTCCCCAGAGCTCCCAGGGACTAAACCACCAACCAAAGAATACATATGAAGGTACCCATGACTCCAGCTATATATGTAGCAGGAGATGACCATTTCAGACATCAATGAGAAGAGAGGCCATTGATCCTGTGAAGGAATGATTCCCAAGAACAGGGGGATGCAAGTCAGGAAATTGGGGGAGGGGGGGGCAGTGAGCAGGGAGAAAGGGAATGTGATAGGGGGTTTTTGGAGGGGTAACACAGAAAGGGGATACCACTTGAAATGTAAATAAGGCAAATATAATAATAATAATAATAATAATAACATAGAAATATTTATATTTTGAGTGTTATCCCCTTTCCCAGTTTCTCCCTCTCCCAGAAACCTCCTCTCCTATCCTTCTTTCCCCTGCTTCTATGAGGATGGTCCTCCACCTACCCACCCCCACTCCCATCTCCCTGACTTGGATTCCCCTACACTGGGACATCTATCAAACCTTCATAGAACCAAGGACCTCTCCTCCCATTGATGCCTGACAAAGCTCTCCTGTGCTATATATGCAGCCAGTGCCATGTGTACTCCTTGGTTGGTGGCTTAGTCCCTGGGAAGCAAAAGGTTTTAATAATCACTTTCCCAAAGAAAATATATCAATGGAAAAGAAGTACACACAAAGGAAATTCTCGGAAGTGAAAAATGTATCATTAGCTTGATTATGCTCATGGTCTCATTAATCATTAAAAAAATGCAAGTGGAAGCCACGATGAGATATGACTACACAGTAGCTAAAAATGCAGGGCTCTAGTGCATTCATAATTCAAAGCAGCTATGGCTGTCTGTGCAAGACCTGTACAACAAGCCCATCAGCATTCTAGCGCAGAATGGGGAAGGTCACATGAGCCTTTGCCTGTAACTAAGCAGCTCTGGGCAGGTGATAGCTTCTGGGAGTGGAAGAGTGCGACTCCTGGTAGGTTGATCACGAATGCCTGGATGGACCCAGACATGAGTATATTGGGTCAAAGAGAACAGAAAATCCAAAGGTGAAGAAGGTGATGGATTTGGGGTGGGTCGTGAGGGAGAACGGAAACTAAATATGATCACAACATAATGTATGAAAGCCTCAAAATTAATAAAAATACTTAATTTTAAAAAATAGAAGACCCACTTCCTCTGCCTCTGGAAGTTACATAATTTGTTACTCAAAATAAAGCATTTTGTTTTGATCTCTGAGTGAAATTGTGTACTGTATCCTCCCAAGTAAAATGTCATCCCGACAGGATATTTGTTGTTACTGAAGTCTGAGATGAGTTGGTTGGTGTTTTTGCTGTTTGGTTTTTGTTTTCATTGTTTGTTTGTTTGTTTGTTTTTGAAATGGATTCTTACTGTGTACCCCTGGCTGGCTTTACACTAACTATGTAGATGAGTCTGGCCTTAAACTCACAGAGATCCACTTGCCTCTTCCTCCCAAGTGCTGTGGTTAATTGCATGTACTACCTTGCCAGGCCTGAGCTGAGTCTTTAGGAGGTCAGTTATTTTCTAGTTAATAGCATTCATGGGAAGACCATTGAATTCCTGGGCACAAGCCTATCTATAGTTCATTTGCGTAGACTGAAATGTCTAAGAGCCGGAGAGATGGCTCTGTGGTTGATCACTTTGTTACTCTTGCAGAGCACCTGGGTTCAATTCTGAGCACCCATATGGTAGCTCTCAGCCATCCTGTTACTCCAATTCAAGAGAATCCGATGCCCTCTTCGCACCCTCTCAAGTACTGGTATGCACATGACGCACGTTCATGCAGACAAAACACTCATACACTTCAAATAAAATAAATAAATCTTAAAAAGTGAAATAACCAGAATAGTATGATCACGGATACTATGAAGGCAACCAATGAAAATGAAGAGCACTGGTGTTAGCAAGGAAAGTAATTTTATTTCCTAATCCTAAGCACCACCCTGTCTGTGGTAGAACTATTCAATCATTTGCCAATAGAACAAGGTTTGCTGAATCTGCATAGGGTCCCAGTGTTATCTGATGTGCCCCATGAAGCAGTAGATAGTGGTGGTCACCACCTCAATCTCTAAATAAGAAAGTTGTTAAGCTCATGAAGAGATTATTTCTCTGCTCTCATATCCCTTTTTAACTGGAATAACTAAAGGGCATCCACAAAAGGAGTATGTAAGCTTACCCACCTAATTACTCAATGTCCTCTGCACCAAACAATTTTCCATGAATATTTATGAGGGGCATGCTATCTTAACACCTTGTTACTATCATGAAACTGACATACATACAACTTCTCTCTTGTCTTCCAATTCTAATTTATCCCAAGTCTTTCCTCATTTGATAAAACCATTATCAACTTCTCCTAAATCAGTGTAAATATTCCAGTCTTGTGCTACCTCAAGCTCATATATGAAGTCTTAGTATTTCACAATACCTGTATTTTAAAATAGAGTTTTTCAAAAAGGTGATTACCACCACACATGAGCCTTAATCCAGTATAATCCAGTCCTTGTAAGATGAAAATAAAGCAGTCCCACAGAGGTGAAGCGTTTGTATGAAGGAAAAGAGAGAAAAATTTAAGAGAGGAACTTCAAAAGAAGCCAAGTCTCCTATACTTTGATTTTGAATTTCTATCTCCCAGAACTGAGAAGAAATAATATATATCTTCCTATCCAGTCAGCAGTATTTTATTATGTTAACCCTAACGATCTAGAACAACAAAGTTCTACTCATCTCTCAAATCAGTAAAAAACAAGGAACAGATAGTCAAACACACATTGTTTGAATACATATATAGATTGAAATTTTGTGCATAAGATGGATTGTTTAGAAGGGTTGCCTTTCACCAAACATCCCTGTAGGTCAAAACATTTCAATTAACACTATGGCACTGCTGTGTGTGTGAATGTGCCTGTCTGCTTTGGAAGAATAAGTGTTGTTATTTGGCTTAAAGAGTGCAGTGAGAACACAACTCTTCAAGAATTCTCATGCTCACCTTACTACAGGGTGTCTGGACTGGGGCAGGAGATGTGGTTAGCAAGTGGCCAGCCACACATGACACATATGATAAATACACTCCAATACTCCAACACCATAGCTTCAGGCTTCTATTATTCCAAGAAGCACTGGCATCTCTACTCAGTGTATTATAAACTATCACTGAATCTAACCTTCATTCCCACCAATAAGAGAAGTGTTATGATCGCTTTTATACCACTAATGCACTAAATCCAGACTCACTGGTAAGGGCTCCCATATTAGTAACTATGGCCTGAGCTGATATTATATGACATCCTCCATGGTCCAATATCCATAGAATTCATTCTGTCATGCATTGTCAAGATTCAGGTGCTTGGCACACAAGCTATTTATTCCAAGTGAGATTTAGTATTTAAACTTACATGGCACAAAGTTAGGACCCTACTATTGGTACTAGTTACCAAAAAAAAACAATGATTGTGGTGTACCTTAAGGAGTATGGTTCTTCCTATGCAAGAACCTATACTTGGTAAAGGTATTAGAGGGTTTTCAGGTACAAGCAGGAATAGTTTCCTGAGACAGGAAAAGATAAGGTGTTTCCATCAACAGTCCTTCCCTCACAATCTTCCCAGCCCTACATCTTCCAAATGATTCTCATTCACATGAGACAGATTTGGATAGCCTGTGAATGAAAGTCATTCTAGAATTTCATGGTCTTCACAATTAAATGTGATGTTTAATCTCCATAGTACTAATATTATCACTATGAGAATTTAAGGATACTATAGAAGTTCTTGGCTTCTTTGAGTCATATTTTAAACAAAAACTTAAAAGCTTGTGCTTCTTATTTGTTTTCTGCATATGCTCTGGTTTGTTGGGGCAAAATTAACCCCTGTAACAAAGGCTTTTAAGCTATAAGCTGTGGTGGACAAATGTAGACAGCGTTCAAGTTCGTTCATTCATTTGGTTTGTTTGTTTGTTTGTCTGTTTTTTAAACAATAGTTCTATGTAATTCTGACTGCCCTCGCTATGTAATATGGTAGACTATGTTAGCTATGTAATATGTAGACTAGGCTGGCCTTGAACTCAGAGGTCAGCCTGACACAGCCTCCCAAGTGCTGGGATTAAAGGCATGTGCCATTGTATCTGGCTGTGTTCAATCCTTAAAGCATGTATTTCAAGAAACACTTAAAAGCAAGTGATACAGTAGATACTTTACTTTAAATGCTGTTCTATGCTGTGGGTTACTCCCATCTCATATTCTGTTGGCAGAGAGCTCAGCATTTCATTGAAGTTCAAGAACACACCCAAATCAACACCTAAAGTGCACATTTGTCAAATATATCAGAGATCATTCATTTCTCTCTATATGTTATTTGGTATGTATCCAAATTATTTTATGATCTTTAAAATGTAATTGGCACCCATACCCATATAGTGAAGAATAAACTGATAATAAATTACAAAATAGTCTGAACTGTTATAAACTCTTTGGTCAATCACTTGAAAAGTTACTTCCTTGCATTATAATAAATCTATCATAGTGATTGAGTGTTTACTCGAGTTGGCCACATGAACTGGGAGAGCAGGGCCTGAAAATAAGGTGGACTAAAGTTTCATGCAGTCAGCTACTTTATTCGGAGCATCAGACAATTTATACTCTGTGCTAAGAAGAATCATATGAGTAAGGTGTTCAATCACACAGACACGCCACAGATGACAAAAACATGCTTTTCCATAGAGAAACATGATTCTTCCATTCATTGTCATATGAATAACAGTGGCTGAAGCAAACTCACTCCTATCTGCTACTCCTGGGAGGAAGACAAAGAATGCATTCCAAAGGAGCTGACTTGGTTTGCAGCTCCATAGGAAGAACAACAATATCAACTACCCAGCTCCCCCAAGAGCTCCCAGGGACAAGGCTCCAACTGCAGATGCAACAGAGGATGGCCTTGTCAGGCATCAATGGGAGGAGAGGTTCTTGGTCCTATGAAGGCTCGATAGATGCCTTAGTGTAGGGGAATTGAGGGCAGAGAGCTGGGAGTGAGTGGGTGGGTGGAGAAACACCCTCATAGAAGCAGGGCAAGGGGGAGGGGATAGGGGGTTTCTAGGAGTGGGGAAACTCGGGAAATGGATAACATTTGAAATGCAAATAAATATCCAATAATTTAAAAAAACCAACTCATTCTAAGAAGCTTTCTGTTTTGAAGAAAATGAGGTCACAGGACTCATCTTTCCTTGGAGTTTTCTTACAAGCAGTCAGAATTGTCGAATCCATTCTTTGACTGTATCCCAACAAATGGGAACCGACCTATAGGTCATAATAAAATGTTCATTTAAAAGCACGAGTTGAATGCTGCGTCACAAGAAATGTTTAATGCAGTAAAGCTCCAGATTGGCTTATTCTGAATTTTAGATACAGATTTAGAAGGCAGCTTCAGATCCGTTTTCTTATTTGTTTGAAAAAAAAAGGGAACATAAGCTTGATTTTGTATGAATTATTTTAAATTCTCTAAATGTATAGCACATATGCATGCGTGTGGTATATTCGTGTATGCAGCAAATGGATTGAGGGATGGAGTGCAACACTGTGTGCACATGTGGAGGACAGAAGTTAACATGGGTCCTCTTTGATCAGTCTTCACAGTGCTTTTTGAGACAAGGAGCTCACCATCATGGACTTTACCTGGCCAGTGAACCTCAGGGATCCTCTTTTCTTCATCTCCATCTCCCAGCCCTGGAGTAAAAGATGCATGATACTGGGCCCTAGAACATAAGTTCTGGGGATCTCAACTGAAGTCCTCATGCAGCATTAATCTCTGAGCCATCTCCTTGGCCTCCCGTGTGGAGCAACGTTAGACACAATAAATAGGTCATTAGGCTTTTCCTGGCTGCTAACTTACAGTAACAAGCTTTTATTTTTGCTTTTTTCTTCTCCATAATGTTTTAGGCTAAGTGGGGCTAAAAGGGGGCGATAAATAGAATTCAACTCTTGTTAAGTAGTCAGCTGACAAGCATCACAGGAGGAAGCCTGAGAGCTAAAGACCTACAAAAGGCAAAGTGAGGGGGAGCTAGACAGACCAAGGTAGTTCTGATTTCAGCCATCTTCAGGGGAAAGGCAGACATAACTTGTGCGTAGAACTTGCTTGCGAATCTCAAACTGCTGTAGGCCCAGTTGGCTATCAGGCATTAATGTCATAATATTAACAAATTAACCGAAAATTCCCTTCAATATGATTCAGCCTTTCAATGAAGGATGACAAATTGAGTTATGCAGGTTTTTAAGTGTGATTTATTTCAATTATTACTAAAATAGAGAGCAGTGGCTAACCTCTACTCTATAAATTCACTTTTTATTGTATAAGGTTACATGTTTTAACAAGTTTAGTGTAACACATTGTATGAAACATTTTAAGTAGGTTGACTCAAGCCCCAATTAAGTACAGAACCCAAACTTAAACTTTATGAGACATTAAACTTTGATGTCTAAGGGCAGAAAAACTGACACAGAAAAGAAGAATTCTGTGGCAGATATAGTAGCGTGAACATTTTCTTAATGGATAGCTGGGTTGCCTCAGCTGTTGGGTGAACTCTGCCTGTGTGGATGTTTTACATGTGTGTTTTACTGCACTTGGTCTTCTATTACCCAGGCCCCATAGAGATCAGACACTGTGGGAAATGAACTCAAACACCGATTGTCTTTAGAAGGCTCTTAATTGATTCTAATGTACAGCCAGGGTTTAGAATTGGTATCGAAGGCCTGTCTCTACTGCTCATGGTTTAGGAAAGGCAGTGCTCAGTGCTCAGGCTTCGTTGAGTAATCACTGACAGTTGGAGTTCTTGTATAATAATAAGCTTCAGAGTTGCCATATTTCCTGTCAGTCAATTTGTCGTGTGAGATTTGAGAAGTATAAACAATTGTTGCAATTTACATTCAAATTTGACATTTCTTAATTAAAATTAGCCTCTTCTTATTAGCACTTTCCTCTAGTTGCTTTTGCTATTTGCACTTTTCTTAGCAATTCTCGCACATGCTGTAAGAAAGTTTGATATAAATTTTATTGTATTCCATGCTATGTCAATTGTAATCCTCTAATTATTTTATGTATTTACAAGTGTTTTTGAGAATGTGATAGAGTGTTACTCAGTAGTCACAAGGAATATATTCCATGTATTATTACAAATATTCCAAGTATTATTGCACATTCTAAAATTAGATAAATATAAAGTAAAAACAAGTCATGACATCCTTGAAATAGATTCTCACTGCTGTATAGCACCATCATAAAGAAGGACCATAATTTCCTTTTATTCTTAGAAAGAAGCACTTCTCTAAAAAATATTTTTTAAAATGGAAAGGAAGAGTCTGTAAAGGAAATTTTAAAAGTAGAATCACATTGTGTTATTTCAAAAGTAAGAACATTTACTTTCACTATATTAGAAAGCTATATACAAAAATACTTGACATTACTAATAGCAAAAATGATAATATTTCAACTATAGCAACACTTATAAAGACTCAAAAGTTTCACTTATCTTCTTTAAAAGCTTTGTGCTTAGATGTAAACATTTCCACTTGACTATGCCAGCCAGCCCCTGTTGTGAGGTTCTAATTGATTCTTGACATTGAATGTCACAAGTGCCTCCCGAGGAATTAGACTGAAGGGAAGGAATAGGCTGGACTGGCCTGGGCTCAGGATTTCCATCACTGAAGTCACAGGAAGAGTGGGTCACATGATGTTTTTGTGTTGTGATGTGCTTTCAAAGAAAAAGTATATCAAATGTTTTTTTTAAGATTTTCTTTACTCATCACCTGAAATTTTACAATTATAAACCTACCTCATAGATTACTGAGGATTAACCTAGTAAATGTTTATAAAATATACATAACAGTGTGTAGATACTTGTTAAATGAAACAATTTCATTCCTTGACACTTCATTATGTTTTAAGAAATAAGATACTGCTTTGTATAAGGAGATAAGAATGGGTCCATTTGCATTTTTCTGCATGCTGACCTCCAGTTGATCCAACATTAGTTGTTAAAAACGCTGCCTTTTTTCCCACTGGATGTTTTTAGCTCCTTTGTCAAATATCAAGTGTGTGGGTTCTTTTCTGGATCTTCAATTCTGTTCCATTGATCTTCCTGCCTATGTCCATACCAATACCAAACAGGTTTTTTTTATCACTATTGCTCTGTAGTAGAGCTTGAGGTCAGGGATAGTGATTCCCCCAGGACTGAAGTGGGGGTGCTTTGGTTCCTCTGAAAAAGGAAACAAAATACTCACAGGAGCAATAATGGAGACAAAGGAGCAGAGACTGAAGGAAAGGCCACCCAGAGACTGCCCTACCTAGGGATTCATCCTATAAACAGTCACCAAACCCTGACACTATTATAGAAGACAAGAAATGCTTGCCAAAAGGAGCCTGCTATGGTTGTCTCCGCAGGGGCCCTGCCAGAGTCTCACACATACAGAGGCAGATGCTAGCAGACAACCATTGGACTGGGCATGGGATCTTCAGTGGAGGAGGTGGAAGGGTTTAAGGCCCCATGGGAAGAACAACGATGTCGGCCACCTAGACGCCCCAGGACACCCAGGGACTAAACCATCAATCAAGGGGTACACATGGTTCCAGCCAAAAGTGTGGCAGAGGAATGCCTTGTCAGGCATCAGTGGGAGGAGAGGTCCTCGTTCCAGTGAAGGCTCAAAAGATACCCCAGTGTGGGGAAATTGAGGTAGGGGGGAGGTGGGAATGGGTCAGGTGGAGGAGCATGTACTTGGAGGCAGGGGGTAGGAGGAGGGGTTGGGTGTTTTCTGGGAGGGGAGAAGCAGGGAAAGGTTTTAGCATTTAAAAGGTAAATAAAGATTATATTCAATAAAAAAAGAAAGAAGATACTGGTTAAAATGTGCATCAGTCTAAGATTCTGGTTGGGATTTAATCCCTAATGCATTGGTTTTAAGAGGAGCATTGAGGGAAATGATTACGCTATAAGGTTCTGCCATCATGAATGTGAACCACGCCCTTAGAGAAGAGGCGTCTAGAGGAGCCTGTCCCTTCCATGTCATTTGCCTTCCTGTATGCTGTCCTCCATCAGGACAACATAGACAACGCCACACTTGGAATAGGCCTTCATCACACAGTGAATCTGATGGCCCCCTCGGCCTTGGGCTTCTCACCCTCGGAGATGTGCAGGGGGAGGGGGCAAGCAGTACTCAGAATCCAATATAAAGTATTTAGTAACAGCAATGAGAATGAGTTGAGACAGCCAATAAACTGTGGAGCCATTTTCCCCTTGGTATTGGAAATGTTCAATCTGTTCCCCCCCCCCCAATCCAGGATGAGCATAGTGAAGGAGGACAGGACCAGAAGAAATAGCTCAGGAAAGAATGGGTGTGGCAGGAGGAACAACTGTGAAGGGAGAAAGCTCAGAGGGCGACAGTTTTATTACCTAAATCCAAGATAGAAATGTCCCTTCATTCACAGTTCTTTCCAGAGTCAATTTGCCTTCCATGCAATTAGGCAATGTCTAGGTACAGCCCGCTCGGTTGTTCTGCAGAGTATGCAGAGCCAATAGTTTATTTTTGTGCTTAAATTCAGAGGCTTAAAGAGGGAAAATGGTAATGTATATTTGACTGAAGTAATGCTTGCATACCCAATGTGGGTTATGTTAATTTTAACTTTCTTTTTTATCATCAAAGACACTTCACACACACACACTTAAACATAAGGTAAAGAAAATTGTCACTTATTTACGCTGGAATTAATATGTTTAGATAGCCATAATAACAGACAGGAAACATTATTTCAATGCATTTTCCTTTCCATGCAGCCAAAGATAAAATTTGACATATAAAACTGATCCTTTTTGTTTAAAAAATTCAAGTGAGCGTTAAAATAGTTATAGATGTAGATGTGATTTCCAATTATATAAGTTTAAAATATCAAACATATGCCTTATAAATTATACCTAAATATACAACAGCATGTGATCCAAAAAGAAATAAGCTGTTTATTTTATAGACTTTAATTTCTCTTCTGATCTCACCATTCAATGATATCCTATGATTATCCATTAACTACTGTGCTAATTAGAAAATGTTACGTAAGCTGGGTGGTGGTGGAAGTGGTGCACGCCTGTAATCTCAGCACTCTGGGAGGCAGAGGCAGGCAGATTTCGGAGTTTGAGGCCAGCCTGGTCTACAGAGTGAGTTCCAGGACAGCCAGGGCTATACAGAGAAACCCTGTCTCGAAAAAACCAAATCCAAAAAAACAAAAGCAAAACAAAAAAACAAAAAAACAAAACAAAACAAAAAAAAAACAACAACAAAAAAAAGAGGAATAAGAAAATGTTACATTTCATAGGGCTAGAATTTTATTGGCTTGAAGATTTTGTTAATGCTTGGGGTAGCCAAATAAGCTATGATATTCTTGAAGTGGATTTTTTTGTTGGTTGACTTAGAAGAGTAAGAGAATAGATAGTCAGTCGAATATCTAAATATTTCTCGATTGTCCTATCTTGTCTCTGCTGCTGCTTTGCACACTTGGCCTGTGTTTGCCTCTGAGAAATGAGGCCAAGACAAAACACAAACATTTCACAGGGATTAAATGAAACTCTTCCATCATTTTTCTTTCTTCTCACCTCTCTCACCCTTGTCAACTCTACAACATTCATAGGAACTGCCATTTTTGAGGAAGAAATGTTTGCCCAGTCCAGGCTCAGTGCGGGTCTCACTGTATTTGATTTTAGGTTCATTTTAAATAATGTTTTTTAATGAAAACCCAAGAAATTGAACCACTTACCTGACCACTTAGTGTTCCATTCCATTCTGCCATATTATGCTTCCTATGATGTGCCGTGCGGGGTCTCTGTGTACAGTCCTGGCTGTCCGGGAGCCTGCTCTAGAGATCAGACTGGCCTCAAAGACAGAGACCTGCCTGCTTCTGCCTCCTGAGGACTGAGGTTAAACCACATCAGTGGGCTAGCCTGAGCTTCATAACTAACCACAGTACTTAGAAGTTTCATTTTGTTGTTTTGTTTTGTTTTTAGGGTTGTTAATTATAAGAGAAGCTAAAATTTGGAATTTAATTTACAATGGAAAACTACCTACATATTTTGAAAGTTGGTGAAGCACGTAAGGTTTTTCGGGGGGGGGGAGGTGGAAGAGCCTTCTGAACTAATTATAAATTCTCTGTTAGAGAAACTGTTTTCAATCTCCTAGAATGAATGAATTTTTCAAAATTAATAGTAACTAGTTTTTGCCTGGTTTTAACCACAGATAGCTCTCACAATTCTGAAGTATCCATGATTTTTGTTTGAATTCAGTCTCGGAGTACTTTTGACATCATGATTTACATAAAGATGTGAAATAGCAGAAAAATGTTGCAAAGCCCAAGATAGTTATAGATTGAGAATCTGGCTAGAGAGATGGCTCAGCCTTTAACAATTAGGCTCACAACCAAAAATAAATTGAGAACATTTCACATAAACTAGGGGATTTCAACTTCAACATTAAAACAGGTTCCAAACCTCCAGAGAACACAGTTCCCCCTGGAAGGGGGAAGGGAGGGAGCAGGTAAGAACTGCAGTTACCCTCTGTGATGTAAATGAGAATGCCCTGCACAGGGTCAGATAGTGGAATGTGTGGTCCCTGGTTAGTGGACTGTTTGAGAAAGGATTAGGAGGTGTGGCCTTCTTTATTTTTTTTATTCGGTTTTTAAGTTTTTCATTTGATTCATGAATCTTATTAGGTAGCAAGTATTTACACTCACTGTTAAGAAGATTATGATTTATCTTTAGACCCATTTACCAATGTGATTTTTCACTTTAAATATTCAGTGCTGTCTTAAAAATTGTTTTTATCTTTTTTATTGGGTATTTTCTTTATTTACATTTCAAATGTTATCACCTTTCCCGGGTCCCCCCTCCCGGAAACTCCCTTTCCCATCCTCCCTCTCCCTGTTTCTATGAGAGTGTTCCTCTATCCACCCCACTCCCACCTCCCCACCCTCAATTCCCCTACACTGGGGCATCTATCAAACCTTCATAGGACCAAAGACCATCTACTCCCATTGATGCCTGACAAGGCAATCCTCTGTTACATGTGCATCCAGAGCCATGTGTACCCCTTGGTTGACTACTTAGTCCCTGGGAGCTCTGGAGGGTCTGGTTGGTTGATACTGTTGTTCTTCCTATGAGGTTGCAAACTCCTTTAGCTCCTTCAGTCCTTTCTCTAACTCCTCCATTGGGGACCTGGCACTCAGTCCAATGGTTGGCTGAGATCATCTGCCTTTGTATTCGTAAGGCTCTAGCAGGGCCTCTCAGGAGACAGCCAAGTCAGGCTCCTGTCAAAACGCATTTTTTTTTTTTGTCATCCAAGATTATTTTCAGGGTTTGGTGACTATACATGGGATGAATGCCCAGGTGGGACAGTCTCTGGATGACCTTTCCTTCAGTCTCTGCTCTACACTCTATCTCCATATTTACTCCTGTGAGTATTTTGTTCCCATTCTCAGAAGAACGGAAGCACCCACACTTTGGTCATTCTTCTTCTTGGGCTTCATGTGGTCTGTGAATTGTGTCTTGGGTATTCTAAACTTTTGAGCTAATATCCTCCTATCAGCAAGTTCATACCATGTGTGTTCTTTGGTGACTGGGATACCTCACCCAAGATGATATTTTCTAATCCCATCCATTTGCCTAAGAATTTCATTAATTCATTGCTTTTAATAACTGAGTAGTACTCCATTGTGTAAATATATCACATTTTCTGTATCCATTCCTCTGTTGAAGGACATCTGGGTTCTTTCCAGCTTCTGGCTATTATAAGTAAGGCTTCTATGAATATAGTGGAGCATGTGTCCTTATTAAATGTTGGAGTATCTTCTGGGTATATGCCCAGGAGTGGTATAGCTGGGTCCTCAGGTAGTAAGTACTATGTCCAATTTTCTGAGGAGCCACCAAACTGATTTCCAGAGTGATTTGCAAATTCATTTGGAATAACAAAAATCCCAGGATGGTGAAAACTATTCTCAACAATAAAAGAATCACCATCTCTGATATCAAGCTGTATTATAGAGCAATAGTGATTTAAAAAAAAAAACTATATGGTGTTGGTAGGCAGGAAGATCAATGGAATAGAATTGAAGACCCAGAAATAAACTCTCACAGTTATGGTCACTTGATCTTTGACAAAGGAGCTAAAACCATCCATTGGACAAAAGACAGCAAGGTGCTGGTTCAACTGGCAGTCAGTATTCAGAAAAATACAAATTGATCTATTCTTATCTCCCTGTACAAAGCTCAAGTCCAAGTGGATCAAGACCACCACATAAAACCATATATACTGAAACTTATAGAGGAAAAAGTAGGGAAGAGCCTCGAACACATGGACAAGGGGAAATTTTCCTGAACAAGACACCAATGGCTTATGTTCTAAGATCAAGAATCAACAAATGGGACCTCATACAAATACAAAGTTTCTGTAAGGCAAAGGACAGTGTCAATAGGACAAAACAGCAACCAACAGATTTGTAAAAGATCTTTACCAATCATATATCCAATAGAGGGCTAATATCCTATATTTACAAAGAAGTCAAGAAGTTAGACTCCAGAGAATCAAATAACCCTATCAATATTACATAGGTATAGAAAAGAATAATCATTGTCAGTTTCCATAGCTAAATATAAACTGTTGTCACTAATAATAATCCTAATCTTTTGCTTTCTGACTTACTACTTTCATAATCGTCAACCTAAAAGTCTCTATTTCTGGTATCAATCATTGTTTGTGAATAACTTTATTCCCTATTAGCACCTACACTAGTGTTCCAAAAATTAATCTTCTGGAGTCAACAAGATGGCTCTGTGGAGAAGTACTTGCTCCACAAGCCCAGTTGTGTGAGTTTAGTATGCAGAGCTCCATAAAGATGGAAGAGGAGAGCCAACTCTACAAAGATGTCTTCTGTCCTCCACATTTACCTGTGGTATGCGCACACCCATCCACATTTCTCAGGCATGCACAACACTTTAATTATTTTAAATATGCAAATATAAATCTCTAAATAGGTACCTAACAATAGTGATAGTATTGCTTTCCTAAATATTTTCTCATGGTACAACAGAAAAGCATTCACCCAAATATCATCCTGTTTTCAAAATCCTTTGTGAAAAACAACTGGATGCTAACATTCATGGGCAAGATATGCAGGCAGGAGATTGATTCCTGTATTTCCCACTGGGCTTGAGTGCGTAATTACAGAAGTGAAGTATGCATTTGAGAAGTCACGTGTGTTGTGCTTTCCTCTGCATCCTTCTGTCTCATATGACTCCAACTGGGGAACCAAAAGTGGAAATTTCTGTTCCTGTTAAACACCATAGGTTTATTATGCTTATATGAGTACATATATCTTTCTTATACATTTTAAACATGTAGGTAGTTGCAGGACATAGTGACAAATGTTAGGAATCCTGGGACTCAGGAAGCTGAGGTGGGAGGATATTCGTTTGAGGCCGCCATGAGCTTCGCAGAGAAACAAAAGCAGCAGCAAAAGCCCTAAGGAGACTCTTTGAACCTCACTTCCCCAAGTAACTTGTCTGGCCACTCTCCTGTGTCATAACTCCCAGTGGCATCCTATTAGTCCTGACAATCTTAATCCTTCTTTTACCTGTTTGTCTAATGACAATCTTTCCTCTTTGCAATATAAGTTCCTAATCAGAGCTAAAATTCATAGACCCAAACCTGGGCCAAGTGTCTGTGTTCTAGAAAAATACTCTGAATGTTCACTGAATCCAAAATCAATTTTCTTTTTTCTGAGAGAAATTTCCATGCACTTGAGAATATTTGGATAACTTGATAATCATTGTATTAATATTCATGGGACATTGTTTAACTTCTAATTGTTTTTAGAATTATATGAATGCGTGCCTAAGCTTTTCTCCCTTTCTATTTTTGGAGACATAATCTCACCATGTAGTTCAGGCTGTCCTCAATCTTGCAATCTTCAGTGCTAGATTTATTGGATTGCTACATGCTGCTCAATTCATTCATGTTCTAAGTGTGGAAAATAGCCATGTTTTACAGGACTTTGTTTATTTCAATAAGTGAAAGAAAGCTGCTAAATGTTAAATAACCTTCAAGAGGGAGTTACTGAGAGTGACTGGGTTTCCAAATGTAAGCAAACCCATGGGTGACACTTGTTATTCCTTCTAAAATGTCCAGAATCAGCCCTTTGCTGTTTGCTGCCTATACTGTGTCCCTGGCAAAATCCCCATATTTTATTACATGAATCCAATCATTAACTTCTCTTTATTCGCACCCAAACAGCCACTTTCTTATTAGCTCTTTGTCTTCAAGTGCATGCATGTGTTTAGAGTGGTTTGTGTGTGTGTCATATGTGCGCATCTATTCACATGAGCACATGTTTATACAAATGCATGTGCATGTGTGTACATATATGAGGAGCCTGGGGGCTAACTTGGGTGGCTTCCAAAGTTGTTTCTTCACATGTAGAGGAGTATATGTGTATGGTACCTGTATGTGAGTATGATAATACATGCGTGTGGTCCACATGTGTGATGGGAGTGCTTGTGTGTACATGAAGAGGCCAGATGGTCATCTGGTATATCTTATTTCCTCATGACAAAGTTTCTTGTTCATCAAAATAACAGATTTAGCTAGACTGTCAGGCCACAAAGTACTGTGGATTCTCCATTTTCCTGCATACTCTGGGCTAAATTAAAATCATGTATATTCTGGAGATCTGAAATCAGTTCCTCATGCTTGCACAGCAAGCCCTTGACTCACAGAACTCTTATTCTCATATCTCTTATTATCTTTCATAACACTGCAAACTGAAGGCTTTTGAAATGAGTCTGTTTTCCTCTCTAGTCTACTTATAACCACTAAAGCCACTAAAGTTACCAAGTGCTGTGATTTGGATTTGAAGGGTCTTCTCAAGGCCCATGTGTTGGAGGCTTATCTGGCATTCAGTGTGGTAGCATTATAAGGCAGTGGAAATCTTACAATGTGGAAACCGTAGAAAATCTGGAATATTGATGGGCTTTAGGTCATGGGGGAATGCTTCAAGGGGATTGTGAGACACCAGTGTCCTCTCACTCTTTAAGATCTGAACCAGCAAGAGGTAAGAGTTTGCTCTACTGTACAATCTCAAACACTGCCTTGCTGCAAACCTTAAGAAAGCAAGTCCTCCAAACCCTCCAAAGGTGTGAACCAACCAAACTTTCCTGTTTCTAAGCTCATAATTCTCACGTGTCTGTTATAGTACTGGAATGCTAACACACTAAGACAAAACATTATTCTAGTTCTTTAAATTAGCACATGATGTCATTGGGTCTCATTCTGGCCTGTTCATATGTATTTTGGTTTTGGTAATCCTCTTCCCCATTCCTATCTTCTGTGCCCCTTTCCCTCCTGCTACACCCTTCACCCCTTCAGGAGCTTCCTTCCCTTTGTGTTGCTGCCATATTTGCCTATTTTTTGCCATATTGCCCTATTTGTATCCTATTTGCCTTTCCCCCCACAACCTTCTTTTTCAGCTTTGTTTGCCTTCTCAATGGAGTACTCCATTGTAATTTTATTATAAATGAAAATAGATAAGTACATATACACACATTAAAATCTAAAATTTTCCTAACACAAAACATTTTGCATTTGCTGTAAAATGTTTAGTGAAAAATCAGTCGGTGTTGCTCCTCTTTGAATGTATTTAACACATATCTTGCCTTCTTCCTTCCCACTTTCAGGATCTGTGACCTAGTCAGAATGTTCTAAGTCTCCAACTTGTAGCCCACTGTGATCTACTTGAAATCTGGCAAGAAAAGCCTTCTTTTAAACAATGCTATTTTTCCTGTTGTATGTAGTGTGTTATATTTTGTCTCATTAAACTCCTCTCAAATATATCTGTCTTTTCCATTCTCACATAAACTACTTTAGCTCAAGCCATAATCTCCTCTTAACTGTAAAACAGCTTCATGAGTGTTTGCCTCACCTAGTCATAAAGGGAAAATTTCTTAGAAGTGAAAATTCACATGTGCCTGTCTTAGTTTAAAGGATTCAATGCAGCTCTACCAAACTCATGTCAAAGAAAGAAACTACCAACAGTATCTGTCTTTGACACCAAACCATTCTCAGAGGTCTCACCTTGATTTCTGTCCGTTTCTTTACCCCATTCCCAATAACCTTGAACTGTCTCAGAGTAGGGCTCCTCCTCCCTCAGGACCTGGAATGTGTTGTTTCCCTGTCTAAACATTTTGTCTGACCTTCTTGCACTGAGTCATGCTTCTGTTTAACTGTCCAAGCGTAGTTTTGAAGGGCAGCTTTCTGATCATGCCTCTCATGCCAGAGTTCTGTCCTTATCCACTGCAGAACTTACCTATACAGTTAGTCAGTTACACAATTATTTGGGTTTTTGTTTCCTTGTTTTTGTTTTCCAGGACAGCCTTGGCTGTCCGGGAACTCACTCTGTAGACCGTGCTGGCCTCAAATTCAGAGAGATCCACCTGCCTCTGTCTCTCAGGTGATGGGATCAAAGACTTGCACCACCACTGCCCAGCTACAATTAGTTAAGTCTAACTTCCCTACTGTGATACACATGTCATAATGTTAACTATGAATTGATTTGGTCTCACTGTATTTCCAGTGGTCTCCAAGTATTTTAGATATAGTATATCCTCAATAAATATTTGTTGACTACTCCAAGCAAACAAAAACACTAGGAATAGGTATGGAGAAAAACAGTAGAATAATTGCCTAGCATACATGAGGCCATGGGTTCAGTCACTAGCACTGAATAAAATAAAAAATAATTCAAAATAACAAAAGATAATTTCCACCATCATTTCTATCTCCAATGAGACATTTCAAGAATTAAGTAATTTTACTTCTCCCACCTGTCTACAAATATTAATCAGCATTGCTGAGCATGGAGTCATTCGCTCTTCTCAGTCTCTGAAATCAAGCCTTGCTTCTTCATGCATCTGGGTCATCATCAATCACTTTGTTTTTCTGGCCTGTCATACTTCTCTTCCTATCTCTCTTAATTCCATAACTCTTTCCTAACTCCGACCCAAAGCTGCTGACATTACACTTCTATATTGATTTATTTTTACTATGGATTTCTATAGTATTAGTGATAAGTGCTTACCAATTTTAACTATGTGTTCACTATTTTTTTCATGTCTATTAATCTACTTTATTTACCCAGAGCCTGTTTTTTTTTTAAAGTTCATTTATTCTATTCACTTCTTGTACGTTTTCAGTGGTCCTCATTCAAAGCTTTCTGTCTCCCAACTCTACATTCACAACCACAAAAACCTCCTCTAGCATTCTATATTCTTATAAGTTACTCCACAAATACTTGCCAGATAAAAGACTTAACTTTACCTTAAATGTATAGAAGGAGCCACCTGTACATTGATTCTGTTTTGTCATTAAAAGTCAAAAGCATCAGGAAGCAGAAGATGGCAGACCTATGTGAGTTGGAGACCAACCTAATCTACATAGTGAGTTTTAGGCTGGCAAGGGCTATATGGTGAGACTGTCTAAAAATAAATAAGTATAATTTAAAAATAAACCCAAATCATGAAATTGATGCAGACAAAACACCTCATTTGAATTTTCTGCTTTTCTGTAAAACAGATAAAGTCTGTTGACAATATCAGTCCTAATTTCACCAGAACTCAAAGTCATAATGGTCAAATTAGATGAATTGAAAATGTCATTATGTACCCCCAAGTTATTATTTGTTCTCTCTTAACACAGAAGTAGAAATAATTGCATTCAAAAAATGTTATTCCTGGCTAAAGTAATATGTTAATAACATTGGAAAATTAATAGTCAAATATTTAACCCAAATCCATTCTTTCTAATGTACATTAATGCAAATGGGTTGTATTTTCTGATGACTTATCTACTATTTAGTCTTGTGAACACATATGGGTGTTACTTCTTTTTAATTATTTTTTATTATTTTATGTAGATTGGTGTTTTGCTTTCATGTACATCTATGTGAGAATGACAAATGCTGTGACCTGGAGTTGTAAGCTGCCATATAGGTGCTGGGAATTGAACTCTGGTCCTAGGGAAGAGCAGCCAGTGCTCTTAAACACAGAGCCATCTCTCCAGCCCACTGGGTTGTGATGGCAACAATCAACTTCTTGTTTTCTAAGAGCCATAGAATCTTCTTTGGTGGAACATAAGCCTAAGAAACATTTATTCGAATTAAGTTTCACATCTTTCTCTTGAATTTTTTTCAACTATTGAAAAAAATTTTATTGTATGGATGTTTTGCTTGATATGACTGTGTACAATATCCTATGTACCTGATTCCTTGAGGATCAGGAGAGGGCATAAAATCTCCTGGAACTTGAGTTACAAATGGATTTGAGCCATCAACTGGGCACTAAGAATTGAATCTAGTTCCTCTTCAAGAGCAGCCAGAGCTCTAAACTGCTGAGCCATCTCTCCAGTTCCCCTCTTGTTATTTTAAACCTGTGCTCTATAAAACTGTGAGAAGTCAGCCTTTTGCTATCCGTATATGAAATATTTCTGGATGAAATATAATCAATGACTTAAATTCTCTACATAGCTCTTTGACTGCAGGTTAGGTACTCAGAAAGACTAATTGTTAAATCACAGGGGTGCCATTTCGTAGCGTATCTTTAATCATAATTCCTAGTATTCTAAGGTAACCAATGAAGCTTTCAAAACTGGTCCTAGGGGCTCAAGACACAGCTCAGTGGGCAAAACATTTGTCACAAAACTATGAGGACTAGAGTTCACATCAGATCTCCTGAGCTAATGTAAAAGTTGAGCAGGCTTAGAATGAGAGACCTTGTCTCAGTATTAGGTGAAGAGGGACAGAGGAAGAAACCCAGTGTCAGATTCGGGCCTCTACATGTACCTCACACACCTGCAACCTGCAGCCACACAAAAGAGCACACCACACAAATGCATGCATACACACGTGTACCCTCACATACCTGCACCCACACATGAGAACACACCACACAGACATATGCATACATGCATGCATGCACCTTCACACACTTGCACCCACACATGAGAACACACCACACAGACACATGCATATACACACATGCACCCTCACACACACACACACACATGCACCATCACACACTTGCAACCACACATAAGCAAACACCACAAACACATACACACACACACACATGCACCCTTATATGTCTTTACACACATGTGAGCATACATCATACACACATGTGCACACACACATGCACTCTCACACACATGAACCCACACATGAGAACATGCCATATGAACACATGAACACACACATGTACACACACACACATTCACCCTCACACACCTGCACCCAAACATAAAAACACATGCCACATACAAGAACCTGACACACAAGTGCACATGCACACACATGAACACATACACACACATAGATACATACACACATACATATGCATGCACACATACTCACACACAATGGGATGGCCCTTGCCAACTATGCTAAAGGCCCTGAATTTGATGGCAGCACTACTAAATAAAATATTAGTTTAGTCAAGGAGGTTAGATCTAAAAGACCTTCATTTATTTCTTCAGTCAGAAATGAGATTTATAAACATTTTAGTCATTTTCATGAGCAGTGTACTTCAGTGAATTAGATATTTTGATCAAAGTGAAATAATACAGAAAATCACCTCCAAATATTTCATTTGAAATGTGTTTATGCAATTGTTTTATGATTTTGAGGATTCAGTCTCAAGGTGTCCAGATAACTTGGCTAACACCAGTTTGTGTCTACTAGTGGCTCCTCATCTGCCACACAAGATCTCAAATCATGTCCTACAAAAACATTTGAGAGCTTGCTTAGAGGCTCTGTCCAGTCACTCATTCCCAAAGAACTATTTTCTCTAGGAAACACAATCTCAACAGCTTGACATCTTCAAGAGAACGCTCCTGTTGAAAGCACCAGTCTCTCCAAATCAAGCCCTTAGCTTATATGGCAAGAGCTACTTCAGAAAGAGCAGTCTCATACTAAAACTAAATCATTCACTCATCAACATTGTGTTTGTGGAAGGAATGTGGGGTATGATCGGTAAGTAAAAGATATGACTAGTTTAAGCTGGGAGTGGTGGTAGATAACTGGAACCCCAGCACTTAAGGATCTAAGGTGGACGATTGCAAGTTTAAGGTCACTTTGGAATATATACTGAATCCCAACCTAGTCTGGGAGAACCTGTCTTGGAAAAGGGGGGTGCAGGCTCTGAGGAGAATATAATAGGTAATTGAAGTGAAATCACCAGGCAGTGGTTACACATGCCTTTAATCCCAGCACTTGGGAGGCAGAGGCAGGCAAATCTCTGAGTTCAAAAACAGCATGGCTTATAGAGAGAGTTCCAGTATCCAGGGCTATACAAAGAAACTTTACCTTAGAAAATCAAAATAAATAACATACTATATAAATGGCACATAAGGAATACTTGCCACAAAAAACACATATATAATATACAAATATCTATATATAATATATATTTCATTGTCTAAAGTATATATATTCTCAGATATGTATATAAATACATATACAGTTGTGTATATGTGCATTTATGTATATATTTATTCAGCTACCTGACTATATATGTATATATGTATATGAGTATATACGTGTATATATGTAAATATATATAAAATCTAGCTGACTAGCAAGATGAGCCAAATTAATTCATACCAATATAGTCAATCTAGGCAATCACGCAATCTTTGTAGGTTCATACATCTCATGATATTTATTGACCCATAAATGACCAGAAGAAATAGTGTCACATTGGCAAAATAACAAATTGCACATAAGATTAAATTTTTGGATGCATAATAAACAAATTATTTTTAAATTATAGATGTGCTTACAAGCCAATTATGAAGGATAATTAGCAAATAGAATCAGTGAAACATACATTCAAAGTTCAAGTAAGAATGTATATATAAGATCAGGCACAATAGCATAGCCCTCAATCCCAGCACTCAGCAGCCAGAGGCAGGTGGATTTCCTCAAGGCCAGCATGCTATACACAGTAACATCAAGACTGGGCTACATGGTGGAATCCTGTCTTAAAACAAAACAAAGCAAAACAAAAAAACATGTATACTCACTCATCATCCCTGAATCATATCTCTGAAAATTCAACTAAATTCCTCATACAAATAAATATACATAAGGCTAAGTAGTCTAATAGGTACAAGCACAAATACTTACAGTAAATCTAAATTTTACACTAATATGCATTTTATTATATATATGCTTCATTTAGAATCATCTGCTGTTTTTCTGGCTAATTGCCTGGGTTCTGACAAAAATGCAGTAAATAATACAAAAATTTAAAGCAAATAATTTATTATGGAGATATTAAATGTCAATTTGCATTCAAAGCAGAATGTCATCTTCCAAAATGGTTGAAGAAAAGGCGTCTCACTATCGCTGCTTCCTTGCATGTTTGTGTGTGTGCCTTCCTAAACACTCCTCTGTATTAGAAAAGCACGCCTGCATAAAGGCATTTAAGTTGGCAGAAATGATTTTAAAGAAGCACACAATTAATTTGTGATAATGACAGGTATATGTAGACTCAAAAATTAATGAAAAGCAAAAGCATCTTAAGCCAATAGGCTTTTAATGCTATCAGTTTGATTCTTGCAGGAAATGAAAGTCACTTATTTTCAAATGAAATGATTAAAAATGTTTTTAGACTATATCAGTAATATTTGAAATAAGATACTCACGACTTTCAAACACTGCTTTAGTAGTCATTATTTGTCATTAAACATAACTGTATATTTGAGAGCTCCCCAATAATAGCCTTTAATTAAACCAAGGACTGACTGTTAGAGGGCTTCCGCTGCCCTTTGAAGTTCTTAATTATTACTTTTATCCAGCCTTTTATGGTACACTTAAGGTTAAGTAATTTAAATAAATCTTGAAAAGAAATATGAAGACTTTTGCCTTTTTAAATTAAATATCTGAATTTCACGATTCGAAAATAATAGCATATGTTTTGATTTTTTTTTCCGTGCCCAAATGGTAAAATGCTCACAATATTAAACAACGACGAAAAATGGTGGCTTTTTATGGGACTAATCGCTAAGCAGATGCATGTAAATGAGCTATTTCCTATGCATGGCTTCCAAAAGTGCTAATTAAATAGTTGGTATTCAAGGCTATGCTCCCTCATTGTTTAGTGACACACAAATCCAGCCATGTGTACCAGCAGACATTTTAAGTTGAATGCTTTCTCCTCTGCGGCCTTTGTCAGGAAATGGTGGGCACCACGACAACGCCAGTGCAAGCAAAACATTGAAATATGCTTTAATAATGTTTTAACCATGTAGTGACACTAGTCTAGTTTTCTAATGAATTTTTAATTTCTTTTTTCTTATAAGGGTGGTATGAGTTATCGCTGATGCATATTAAATCATATACATGAGTCGTTTTCTCTAAATTTGCATAAAATGGCTAAATGCTAATGCACCAAATGGAGCTTACTATATGTGCTACAGCAAATATTCCCTTGAAGATTTTCTGCAATCAATCTCCTGTATTTCATTAGCAACCAGATAAGGTGTGGTCTGCAGAATAAAAAGGGAAAGTGTGCAGCTCATGAACTTGAGGCTTCGGATGATTTCTACATGGTGATTAGAGTGGATTCTGCAATTAGGATTTATGTAGGTAAAACACACACACACACACACACACACACACATGCTTCTTTTAAAGGCACAGTGCAACCACAGGTCTGAGAACAGCCTCGCTATGTTGAACAATGAAAAAATATCATTCAACTACTGTGATTTTCTATAACCAAAATTAAATGAAAGAACGTCATACTTGAATTTTGGTACCATTTGATTGATAGAACCCTTACTCAAATTTTACAATTCTTTTTCATTATAATTATAAAAGACTTTCAAAAATCACCATGGGTGGAGGGACTCTTTCTTTCCTCATTCCCCCCTTTTCCTTTGTCATATAATGTTTAGGAATTTAGGAGTTCATTCTTTAAATATTTTTTCTTTTACCACCAAAACATCCTTTATTAAAGGCGCATTAAGATCACTTGCTATACAAATAACATCAAGGTGATAGTGTTACTGGACAAGGAAAACATCTCCTTAAAGAATACACTTCCCACTTAGTGCACTAACCAAGCTTTTTCCTTGTCCCCCATATTTTCACCATCTGGAATACTTTTTAATCTGAAAAATTGAGGAAGCGGATGGCTATTTAAAAATAAATGTATGCTTTGCCCTACAGTTATTTTGAATTAGTCTTGATAAATAATTAAGGAATGCATAATATATTATTTAGAGTCCATGGTCTTAAGAATTTGAGTGGTATTTCAAGTACAATTATAGTCATTTATTTATCAGTAGAAAATTTACATAATCACACTTCAAAATCCAGTGGACTGGAGAGATATCAGAAAGACACCCATGAATGTGGTAATGACTCTGAGAACTACATTAGTTAATAATGTAGTGGCGCTCAGGAGAGTCTAATATCTAGCGCGGCTGCATTTGATCACTTGTAACAATAAAAGCATAAATATTTTCCCAGTTCAAGTTGCATTTTCTGCAGAAGAGCTTTTTATTGTATTAAATGCAATCTGAAAATTCAAAATTGAATTAGACAATCTGTAATGAAATAGATCTAGTTGAGTATTAACTTTTAATAAACAAAGCCAAATTTCTATTTCCCGCAGTAAGAAAATCATTTAGTCAATAGTAATTGGTTAACATGAATAATTTTCACTTCGTATATTCTAATGTGACAATATAGATCGTAAGACTAAAGTCTAGAAGGGCAGAAATTTAAGTTCTTTTTTGTCAATGAGCATAGCTTACTGATGGAGATAGGGTTCTCTGTTTCAGAGGAAGTACACTTTCAGTTAACCTGGTCCTTAGGAGCTAGTGCATCTGAGACAAATTGGTAGAAATAAATATTTGTTCCCTGCTGTTTGAGTCCCTGGAATTCCATGTTATATCTGCAAACTGAGACTTCAGACTATAATTGAGCATGAGTCTTCAGTAGAAAATCTTCAGCTACATAGCAATTTCTAGTTTGGCTCTGGAATAACTGGGCATTTCTTGTATTAACCTAATGGTATATGAATTGACCAGTCATTTTCTAAAGCAAGACAAGTGTTAATTTGTTAATTCCCACTTCCTTGCTGTATAGCTATTTCCATGATTAAAGCCATGCATGGGGCATCCGCTGTAAACTTTAAAGAGCAAGACGTGTTTGTTTGTTTGTTTGCTTGTTTGTTTTTATTTGGAAATGATGTCTTACACATGAAATCTCTTCGTCTCAGAGGCTGAGACAGGAGGATTTCTGTTAGAAGCCAAGTTAGGCTCCATATTGAATTCCAGGCCATCATGGGTTACGAAGTAAGATCTTGGTTCAAAATAAGTTTTTTCCCTATTCTTTTCAGACCCACTTATCATTAGTCATGGTCATAGTTTTATATTTAAAGCTCTTAAGCAGTTTTCAAGCTATGCCACATACACTGTCAACTTCACATACCTAGTGCTAGCCAGTGATAAGCTAGCATTGTATAGACAGCATGTATTTTAAGGATAATGCAATAGATTAAAATAATTTTAAACAACTAACATCTATAAAACATCTGCTTTTGAAAATGTAAGGTCTAAGACCTATGGAGTGGGTTCTTCCTCAATACTCTTATATTAATGCAACTGTATCAGGTTCCTTCATAATACTCACTGAATTAAAAATAAGAACTAAGTACACTTTGATTATTACTATACAAGAAATTTAGTCTTCACAGAAAGCTAGTTGGTAGCATCTGAATTTCAATGATATTAAATCTGTTATTGTCTTCATGGAGATATTAATTCCAAATAGATTATAGAAGATTTTTTTCATTAGATGGACTTGATAAATATATAAACTGTTTGAAATATTTGTTGAGTGACAAATTTCTTATCATATATGTCATTAATTTGTAAAGTCTAATAAATTTTAATCTATATGTTGATAGAATTTTTCTCTAAAAGACAAAGATTTAAAAGATACTATGATTAATATTTGGCTATTTGTTTCTTGTGACATAATTAGGAAAGCATTGATGTCCCACTGCTTTGTTACTTCTCCATACAACCTTCCTTTCCAGTGATTCCTTAGTCATCAACTTACCAGTTTTTACAGTGATCAGTCACTACAGTGATTCTCAATCTCATGCTATCAATTCATGGTAAAAGCAAACATTTTAACCATGTCAAATATGGGTTTAAATATTTTAAATGCCTAAAACTAATCTGCAGTTAAAATTATCCTGATAACTTGTTTTCTAAGGCAAATGACTACTAAAAGAAACTCATAAACACAAGAAATCTTCCAGATAGCTACTTAGTGATAGAACCAGATGGGTATTGTTAACTGTTTTAATAATGCATTATTTTTGGAAGCATTTTCCCAGGGTTATTTCTAATTTGCCTTGTCATATAAACGTCACAAACTCCTTTAAAACAGTAATCAGTTTGAAACTCATGAAGAGGTTGTTAGTAATACTCTGAGAAATTTACCTTTGAAATACTACCCTGGACTACCTTTCCCACATAGCTGGCCTTGGCAGTACAAACAGACCTGTGACCAGAAAGTCACTACCTTTGAGGATCTGAAAGACTGCCCTGAGCATACAAGAACCTTCATACCTGTAGATAATAAACTGAAGACTGCTCTACCTGTTGGCCAATACCCTTCGATGAGTGTCAATACTGCCCCATGAACATGCACACCAGCGTGGCTAGGACTTGGTCATCATGCCCATTTTCCAACAAGACCCACCATGGCCTCCCAGGATTATTGACCTATTGTCGCCTAAAGCAACAACTAAAGATGCTCCCATTTTCTGTCCAGTTCACTCATCCAAGTCTCCCCTCTATTTTAGGATCATCGAAGGCCCTAAGACCCGGACCTGAGTTAGGGGAGGTGGATTTAGGCCAGTCAGAGTTAAGATGGTATCATTAGCTGTTCACAGCATGGCTTCCCCTTAATCCTGTCTGCAACTTACAACAAGTTTAAGTGCCCATGCATGATGTTATTAACCGGCTTTAGGAAGGGCTACAGACCCAGATTTCTTTAAGTAATCTCTGAGCAAGTTCTACTGTATCTACCCAACAAAGAGATAAGTAATTGCACCAGATCTAATGGAGTGAACACGTCCCCAAGTTCCCCTTGGTGCGTGTGTGTGCGCGCGACTCCTAGAGAGGATCAAAGTGGGTGCTCCCTGAACCCAAGTCCAGGACCACCCTGAACCAATTTTTTTCTGATGGGGGTTGGGGAATTCTTTTCTGTTAGCAGCAACTCACTAACTTAAAAAATAAAGTATGTGGAGGTAGGGGGGACACGATCATTAAACCCGAACTATTGGGGGGCAAGGGTTAGCAGAGATAGAAAAGTTCAGTAGAGAACACTCTAAACCATAAGGAGCAGACCAGACAAGTAAGGGGCTCTGAGGCAGAAAACACCTGCCTGCCAGAAACCCTTGTCCAAAATGCCTCTCAATGCCAAAAGACTCTCAAAAGACTCTCAATGCCGCCCTATCCGCAAACACAACTCAGGGATTCCTAAGCAAATGCAGACTGGAGAGGCACAGGCAGGGCCAAGTCTCTGGTAACCTGCCAAGGGACAAGCAGATCACATTCAACATCCCCTGTGGATTCTCTCAGCCCGCCGGGCAGAGGAGGTGCGGCCTGGACTACACAGCCCGGTGGGGTCCTCAACTTCCCGGCGGCGGGGTGCGAGCACGTGAGCTCGGCAAACCAGGGAGTCCTCCCACTCGGCCACCCGCGCCTCTGCGCGCCCCTGACCTCTCTCCCGCGCACCAGCCGGGAGCGCGCGCGCGCCGCGCCGGCGCACTAGCTCCAGCAGCTAGGCAGCGGTCTCCCGGGAAACACCAATCAGACGCTCGCTTTCTGTCGCCCGCTGCAACTAGCAGCAGCTCCGGGAGGACTCCGGCTGTTGGCCAGCGCTGACGGGCCTTGTGATGCCCAGCGGCGGACCTGCAGCCTCAGCCATTGCCACTGCCCGGCCTAGGCAGTTCTGCAGCCAGGCACAGCCTGCTATCTGCTCTGTACCCTGCCCCACACCAAGCATCTTGAGAGGCGAAGCCGGGCTATTTTTAGATCTCTATGCTGCGTTGTGCAGTCTCTGAACTAAAATCAAGTCAAACCATCAAGCCCAGTGATGAGCTTTGAACCGATAGGGTTCAGAACTCCCCATTTCTCTGAATAAAGTCGATTATCTGTACTTTTTAAACTCTATCCCCTGTGGTCTGGCAGTTGGCTGCAAAGCAGAAAGCCACATACTTCTATCTCAAAAGATGGCCATCACCTTTCTCAGGGAGTCTACTACTCCGGCCTGCAGCCCTGTTTGAAAGCAAGCAAATATTCCTTAGTAGTAATCAACTATATGCTTATCATTTCCATTCACTGTTTTAGGCTAATTCCACAATTTCCAGAGGGGATGAAATAGGTTCTCTAGGCAAATAGGAATGGATGCTTCTGCGGTGGCTTGTTTAACTTGGAAATAGGGGGCGGGCGTGGGGGTCCAGGGGTGAACAGAATAACAGGATAACAAAGCTATCCATTAATCCGGAGACAATGAAGAAATGTCTTACATGCTCCATTGTTGTAAGATCTAGACAATATTTAAGTACTGGTAAGACAATTGACCTAGTATTACAAATATCTTTTACTCAACAACTTTAATTCTAGTTTTTAATCTCAAGGGATATCTATTCTTTGTCGTCCATTTCTCTGCCACCACCCAGAATCTAACATAACATGATGTGTTTTATTTTAGCAAATTTAGGAAAATGTAAGTCACAGGAAGATATAAAATGACCTAGTTGCATATGCCTTTAATGCTAACACTTAAGAACTCTGAGTTTGCTGGGCGGTGGTGGTGCACGCCTTTAATCCCAGCACTTGGGAGGCAGAGGCAGGCAGATTTCTGAGTTCGAGGCCAGCCTGGTCTACAAAGTGAGTTCCAAGTCAGCCAAGGCTACACAGTGAAACCCTGTCTCAAAAAAAACCAAAACAAAACAAAAAACAAAAAAGAACTTTGAGTTCAAGGACAGCCTGGTCTACAGAGGGAGTTACAGGGCAGCAAGAGCTACACAGAGGAACCCTGTCAGAAGAAGAAGAAGAAGAAGAAGAAGAAGAAGAAGAAGAAGAAGAAGAAGAAGAAGAAGAAGAAGAAGAGAAGAAGAAGAAGAAGAAGAAGAAGAGAAGAAAAGAGAAGAAGAGAAGAAGAGAGGAGGAGGAGAAGGAGGAGGAGGAGGGGGAGGAGGAGGGGAGGAGGAGGGGAGGAGGAGGGGAAGAGGAGGGGAGGAAGAGGGGAAGAAGAGGGGAGGAAGAGGGGAAGAAGAGGAAAAGGAAGGCGGAGAGGAGGAGAAGGGGGAGGAGGGAGAAGAGGAGGGGGAGGAGGGAGAGGAGAGGAAGGGGAGAAAATAAGTATCAGCATTCTGAAACCACAATGGTATTTCTACAGGTTACCCATAGGCAAACAGATACACACATCCTTTTCATTCATAATCTAGCCACTATGTTTATTTTTATATTATTTATGTATATGGCCGTTTTGCTTGCATGTTTGTCTGTGCACCACATCTGTGCCCAGTGCCCAAGGAAACCAGAGGAAAGCATCAGATGTCCTGGAACTGGAGTTACAGATGGGTGTGAGCTACCTTGTGGGTGCTAGGAATTGAACCTGGGTCCTCTGGAAGAGCAACAAGTACTCTGTGCCAGTGAGTCATCTCTCCAGCCCCCTCTCTAGCCACTTAAAAAAAAAAAAAAAACCTTTTTAAAGAATAAAAGTTCTTATAATGATGAGCTATAGTCTATGAGTAGAAAGTGGTTTTCAATTTGAAATGTAAGCATTCTCTCTCATTATTTAAGTGATTTTTATATTTTCATCAAACAACACAAAATTTTACATACTTTTGAGTAAGAAAGTCATATTAATTATTAAAATAAAGGGCACTATTAACAAAAAATGTAGTGCTTTCAGAAGACCTGAAGAAAAGTTATTTTGAAAAAAGCATTCCATTTTTAATATAAATAGTTTAGTTATCTTATTATTAAGCATAATCATAGCAACTTTTGAAAAGTCAAGGCACTGAGAAACACACTGATGCCTATTTTGCCAAGGCACTATAGAAGTGTTCTATATATCTGTGTTTTAACTTCTATTCAATTTCTGTCTTTGTTGCTGGGTTGGATTTTTATCTGTGTTTAATATTATATGCCTTATAATTTTATTATTGAGTGACTTTTCACTTTTAATTTGTAGCATCACAAAATAAAGCAAGGGAAAGAAGTTGCCTATATCTATGCATCTCCTTTTAAAGGTATCATTTGATCATCCTCATTTTAAATATTTCACAAAAATATTCTAAGTGTCAAAGATGGAAGTTGATGTTCTTATTTAGGAATACATAAAATAATACCTTTGACATTGGCAACTCAGATGTATTATTCAGCAAAATGGCAGTTACTCACTGTTTTGCACTTACACGTGAAGAACTATGTGGCATTTGGTGATATGATAGCAAAACTGAAAAGCCAGTTACAATAGACATCTCAATACAACATAAACCATCAACTTCTTTTAGTCCTTCTGGACTGTTCTGTTACTCTTCTCTGTTTATAGTCAAATAGATCATGTGAACATTAACCTGAAAGATAACTGATTGATACATGTGTGTAAAAACACTTAGAAACTATAGAAAGGAAGCATACAGGGCACTAGAATACACTAGTGTGCGCTTGTGTGTTTGTGCAAATATGCTTCTATGGTGTTCATTTACAGTGTCCATCACAATGTCAAACTTGGAAAGAGTAATACGTTGAAACTCAAAGCAAAATTTAAGTTGGAGTCACACTAACAGCTTCTAAGCACAACTACAGCAATAAAATTCAATTGGAGTCCATTTATGCTCAATCAGTGCTTCAGATTGAAGTGAATATTTGTTTTTAATTTATTTAAATTGCACAAGAAACGTTTTTTTTTTTTGGAACTTCAATATCCAAGTAATGAAGTCCACCCTTCAACTAGACCTGTGTCCCGAATGTCTCATCAGCAAATTAAAATGTTTGTCTAGATAAAATAACTTCAGAATGAATTCTCTTATTTCTTCTCATTTCTTTTTGTATTTTCTGCAATGTAACCCCTTGCAATGATATTAGTTCTAGTGTGGGAAAATATTATAATTGAGATCTGGTAAGTTATTTGCAGACTTCAAGTTTTTCTTTACACTGTGCTGACATTTAGTACAGCCCTGGTGAGGAAAACAATACAGCCATTCAGAGCTCTAGACGTAGATTTCAATCGACTTAGACGGGCACAATGGAACTTGGTCATTCACTGGTTACCCATATTGTGTTCTCAAATTTTCTCTCAGCAAAAGTATAATGACTCAGTATTGTATGGTTGCATAGACAAGGGCTAGGAACAAGAGACACTAGTTTTGTCTGACGGTGTGAGAAAGTCGTGAAGGGATCTTTTCTTCCAGATGGTGTTAAATTCAGCTGCCTTTTTAACATTGGCCTTGCACGGCAGTCCGCGGCTCCCCTTTCACAAAGACTGCCTCGGTTCCCACTAGTTAACATGCATACTCACGCAACCTGGAACTTCACTCCAACTGGTTTACAATGCGGTGGTATGCTAAATAAACTTGATCCGGTTTCTGCCAATGTTAAAACTAGCTTTCAAAGAACTACTTAAGCGATATTTACACTTCTTTTGACTTAAATGTGCATGCCTTCAGAATATTTCGAATTTCAAAGAAATATCACCTTATGATAAGGTCACTGTAGAGATTACCTTGGACACCATTAGACTCATGCTTAGATAAGGTACCTCCTTCAACACACACAAATAAAACAAAATGTCAGAAGTTTGATGTGTAATAGGAAAAAAGAAAGTCTGGGACATGTTGTAGCAGGAGCAGTGGAACAGCAAAAAGTAAAATGAAAATAACATTGAAATGTATTTTTATTGATCGAAAAGTTATGTAACATTAGTATGATACAAAGCAAGTTGATATGACAATGGCAAACACATAATTTTAATATTGTTTATTTTCCTTAGATGTTAGAGTTAACATATTTACATAAACGATCCAAGAGGTAGGCAAAAAAAAAAAATTCAGTAATTTGACTCCATTGAGTGCTTTGAGTAAACAATAGGTTTCCCCAGCAAACACCTTATTGCCTTAATTGAGCCTCCTTGAGAAAGAAAAGCACACACTTTGTAATGTAAATGTTAATTGTAGTAGACAATGGTTCTAGGTAAATAGCACCCCTGGACATGAAGCAAATGAAAGGAATACAGGCACTTAACAGAGAAAGCTTGTTTGCACAAACAGTGCTTCAGAAGTAAATAAACAGGAGTCTTCTCACCATCTCTGCAGCAGTAAAACTTTGGCAGGCCTTCAGCAGCCAAACAGAAAGCACGCTTCTGAAGTCTCTGGCTTTCCTAAATGACTTTACAGCCAATGGCTTTACAGGTGTCTCTGGTCTCAATCTTATAAGAAGTTGAAACTATAAACAAAAATTCACTGTCCCTGAAGAAAACTTATGCATTTGGGAGTGTCAACTTTAGGCCTTGTGGAAGAATACAAGAGATTTTGGAATTTTTTTTTTTCATTGCAATGTTTGTATTTATGTGCAAATGCCTATACAAATTTTGCCTGAAAAAAAAATGTAACAGAATACAAGGAATTTCAAAAAAGAGCTACAATGGTTTCCCCAAAGCCTCAAAGTTTATGCTGGGACTAGTTACTTTCAGATGAAGAGGAAAGAGGAAGAGGAGGAAGAGGAGGAGGAGGAAGAGGAGGAAGAGGAAGAAGAAGAGGAGGAGGAGAAGGAAGAGGAAGAGGAACAGAAAAGAAAACACATCCTGCTAGGACTATTCTAAAACAAGTTCTTTAACATACTGTGATTGTAATCAACTTTCTAGAGACGATGACTTTATAGCTTTATTTCCGGAATGTAGATTAGCATAAGTAGGCCAAGTCTCTGTGTGTCACACAAGGAAGTAAACAACCTGATGATGTAAGTCATAATAATGAATGCTATGAGACATGACTTTAAAATATAACACAGCCAAAACAAAAGCCAAAGGTAATCACAGGCCCTAATCACATACTGAGGACTTCTGAGGAGAGGGGCATGCAGCTCTGGGATGGTCTGGGCATCCTTTCAGCTTGCTTTCCTTAAATAATGAAAATTTCAACCAAAGGAGAAAACCAAATTTAATCATGGCCAGATTAGAGTTTTAAAAATTAACAGAGACAGTATGTAGCAGCTACCAACCAGTTGGTGTTGCCATTTGGGAGGCTGCAGATGGCTGTGGGTGGGAAATGCCTTTACTTTCTTAAGCGATGGAGATGAGTATGGTGTGTGTGCTTGATGTTTTTTTCATACCCCTACCCCCCAACAGGGCTGTCTGTCAGAGGCTGCCGGCCAGGCTTTACCACTTGCCCCGAGCGTGGGAATCAGAGCGTCCTGCCGTTCACATCTCCTGCTTTCCGTTTAGCGGAATCAATTAGGCAAGACAGACCCTCAGATTCCCCACCCCCTTTCCATTTTTGTCAGGTCTATATACGTCCTAATTATTTCAGTTTGGGATGCCAGAGCTGTTTCCTGGATAGACCTGATCATCCTTAAACAAAAAGAGAGGAGGCGCACACGTGGGTTGTGGCGTAAATGTCACTTTCATTTCCAATGCTAGGCGCAGAGTAAGACAGAACATTTTTTTAACACTTTGACAAGAGGGGAGGCGATCTCGTCTCCATCATGTCTTTCTGCTTCAGTAGCTTCCTCAAGGAAACCCTCTTGGAACAGAGAAGCATCTGTCCTTGTATTTTGAATAGAAGAATAAAAAATCAGCCTTTGCCCCCACCCCCTTTCCCTGCTAGCTCTAAGTCCTCGGTAGATATAAATTATTAACCTTCGAGTATAAGCTTTACTGGAAGTCTTACTTCACAGAATTTTATGTACACACCCAAATACATACAAAGTTTCCAGGCACAAGCTTCAAACTTGGGGGAGGGGCCTCAGATGGGAACAGCCCAAATCTACATAATTATGAAATCCTTTTTAAAAAACAAACCGAGGTACCAGGCATCGCTATAACAACTTTCTAAGAAAAAAATCTCATATGTAAACGTTTGCTTCAAAACAGAACACTATAGAAATACGTGCATCTTCACCCATTAAAAAACAAACAAAAAAACCACTACACAATTCTCCTCTCCAGTTGTACAGCCCCTCAAAACCTGGCCCCTTTAGATTTCAATGTGTGTGTCATTTAATTTCCTTGCATCCCACTTTCAATCATAAGAAAAGAAAGTTAGATTCAATAAGCATTCCTGACCTTTCTGGTTTTTACTGTCTCTTGGTTGCAGTCTTTCTTTCCGGAACGCTCCTCGGTGATCTTGAAGGAGTTTTTACTTTCGGTTATCTAGCTTTATGAAGACCAATACACTCATACAGCTAGATAACCAAAGATAACAACTCGCTTCCCTCACAAGGCTGTCTTCCTCTGGCTCGACTCCAGATCCGGATCCTCTTTGGCTTTAAGGAAGTCCTCCGGGATACTTGCCGCGTTTAAGATTCTCCTTTCTCGGAAACACAACCTGTTTTCTGTCTGAGTGTATGCGGCTAGAACATCCAAAAGGGATCTGTTGCATTCAGAGTTTATTCCAAACTTTTTATCCCCTTCCAGCAAGTAATCTCCAGCATCGTCAGCCAACAAATCATCTATTAGCATCAGAAAATAGGACCAGCGACTAAGGTGCAGCAAGCTGTCGGGGGTGAGCGGCAGCGTCCATCTCTTCACAGGCCTCCATTTGCATTGTAAATTGCTTCATTCTCACGTAAGATTCTTTAGCTTTCCTCTACTGTGCTGTGTAAAGCCATCGGCAGTTTCCAATGCTGGTTAAAGAGGAAGAGGGGGAAAATCCCATTCTATAGAAGTGACAGGTGATTCAAAGATCTGCTCCGCATCATTGGGTTAGGCATCATGATCTTTTTTACCAAGTGCTGGCAGCTTGATTGCACATATCTTGTATGTGAATGTTTTAGGGGAGATCCTCGATTTCTTGGAACTTCTAGGCGGGGAGAACATGCCGTCTTGCTGGCGTACTGCTGCCCTAGTCTGAAAGAAGGAGAAAAGGGCCATCATTGGAGGGGCTTTCACCACCAAATTGTGGACCAGTCCGGCAAGGTCAAAGGGTTGAGACCGCGGGAGACCAAGGTAATGATGATGTCATGAGAAATCTCAAGTACATGGTTATTGATATGCATCAGTGGTCAGCCAACTGCCCCACGCCTGCTGCCGGGAGTAGCGCAGGCGGCAGCGGCGGCGACAGCGGCGGCGGCGACGGCAGCTTTGCAAAAAATCCCTATATTCCCAATCACCATTTCATCCACTAGCACTACCGACTGCCTTGAAAAGCATCCCGCGGCCTTTTACCTCCTTGGCGCTAGCGTAGATCGCTCTAACATCCAAAGACTGGAGAAAATCTCTCTCTAAGGACAGATAAAAGCATTTCAGGTCTGGGGAACTTCTTTGCCTGCATTTCTCTTCTGGCAGATTGCATAGGCAGGCAGATGGAAGGCACTTTGCTATTGCTTAAAGCAGGGCCTAGCTTTCTGGGGCTGAGAATCAGGTCTGTTATTACGCAGTGAGTCGATGTGTGGTTACATTGACAATTTGCTTTGGTGTTAGGTTTTTAATGGCTTACAGCTCAGTCATGTTCTGTATCTGTGTATCATGGCGATAGGTCAGCGAATTTTGTTCTGTTCACACTGCACGATCTGAGCAGTGAAGCTTCTTTTTCTTTAGTGATTTGCATATATAGTGTGTGTGGGTTAGAATGCAGCACAGGTAAACATTGCAGCAATAGTTTCAATGTTGTACACAACTCTGCTGTAGCAAAAATGCTGAGCCTTTGTCTACTGTTTTAAACACAATTTCACACTGGACAATGATGCACTAGACTTGCATATAAAATTATGACAAAAGTCTTGTCTCCTGAACATGCAAATCCAACACCTGGATGGAAGGGAGGGGAACTACACACCTCCCTGGCCCCACCCACTTATATCCTTCTACCTAGAAGCACAAAGTCATTTCATAAATTAATAAGCTTCATTTATTGTCTTAGAAGTTTTTAAAGTGTGACTTTAAAATCACTTCAAAGAGTCCTTTTCTTTGTCATCCTTTGTAATAGATAATCTGTCTAGCACATCTAGCATCTAATATCTGACATTCAAATGCCTCTCAACAAAACATTCATGGTAATCTACATGAGAAGCATTTTCTCTGTGGGTAAACATTATGGATTATTATTCAAATTACTAATTATTTTTAGTGATGTTGTTTTTCTTTAGGTTACACGCTAAAGAAGAATTAATAATCCTAAACGTGCAGTGCATTGCACACATCCCCAGTGCCTCACAATGCTCTCATTTCCATACTGTGTCTATTATACCCAGTGGCCACAACACTTCTAGATGTACATTTTTTGGAACGTACATTTTTCTCAATAATTCACAAATTTATTCATTTAAGACATGAATAAGAACCTGCTTATTTAATCACATACAGATCCCAAAAACATAAACCCTGTAAAGAAGAGACTGACAAGTTATTTTTTTAAATGCTAAGAAAACTCTCCAATGAAGAATTTAGACATAATATCACACCAATTAAGATACTGCTTAGTAACAGGGATGTCAACTTGTCCTTATATTAATTTGTTTATTTTTGTGGTAAGCATTCCTTTACTGGTTACTAAGAAAAGGCTAAGATGTGGAAAGAGCTCATCTATATTTCTTATAAAATTATTAATGAGAAGTCAGAAATAAAATGCACATGGACACTACGATTCAATCCTAAAAGTGTGTTCATAGAGTTTTTGTTCATTCTTAAACCATATGGTCACAGCATAAACAACTCTCTGAAGGGCATGCCACTTCTGACATCACATAAAAATCCTAATGAGCTTTGCAGCTTGCACGATTAAAGAGCACCATGGTCTTGCTTTCCAAGAACGAGCAGCAGAGTAGTTAATGATTTGGCTTGAGTTACATAAAGTGAGCATGGGACCAGATATAGTCAACTCTGTGAGCCAAAGCCCAAGAAATCAAAAATGGTTTTAGACTATCTCCTTGCTTCGAGTGTGTCTAGGTGAGAGGGCTAGCTACATATATATCTCTATGTGTTCAGGGGGTATTATTATCCTAATATTTTCTGACTTTGAAAATTATTATGACCCTATTTCCATACTTAACAACAAAATGTATTTTTAGAAACGGGGTCTACTCTGCGATGGGTTAACACACTGCATATCTGAGTGCTTCTCCCACTAGAATCTGTAGAAGATGCTGTAACAAATACCACATTCTTGGGGCAGCACTAGCCATGCCAGCTTACTTCCAGGCTGGTCCCCATGCTTGGTGTCCATCATGGGGACTCCAGTGAGTGAGGAGGCAGATCAGGATTATGGGCAGTCTGTTCCTTAGCTATATAGTCAATCAAATATGTTACCTCTCTATCAACCTCTCAGGCACACAGAAGAAAACTAAATATGCTGAGACTTAACACAGAGTGCCTCAGTATTTATAATATTGCCAAGGCTTATGACACGGTTTATTGGATGTATTATTATATATACACCCCACAGTATATTACAATTAAATATCTCCAAGGAGTCCTAGGGATGTCACCTGTGAAGAACAGCTCTTAGCAACTACACTTTAGACTTTGACTTTTTGCTTTTAAAAGATAATCTAGCTAAGCTACAGAATAGGTACATGAAAATCAGCGTAGTAGAGAATATACCGAATTCAAGCAGCCTGTCTGCTTATTCTTGAATAAGTTCTCTCTAGTATCTAGTAGAGTAGAGTGTGGTTGTTGTGCTTGCTTTGGGATCTTTCATAGGTCTCCAGATTGCTGAAACATGACTTGAAACATCCTGGTTTAATTGGGAATAAAACAATCCCTCCTGATTTAAAGTAAAAAGTTATAGTTTTCCTCATATGTGGGTTAGAAGTGTGCTATTTAATTAATTTATATACACTTGGTTTATGACCAATATTTAGAACATCTTTGAATCCTATACACATGAATGCAGGATGCATAAAGAACTGGTCCAACATCAACTCATTTAAAATATTTGGTTTGTAAGAATTACAAGTGTGCAAATTGTAGTCTACAGTCAATACCACTATTGTCTTTCTCTTTTAATCCATTTATTTACATCAGTGTCCATGGTCCAAGTGATGAACTCAACTGGCTTTCGTTATAATAAAAGTATCTCACCCTTTCTTCTAAATATGAGCTTCTTTCTTATAGGCTATTGTCAGGCTTTATTTATTTTATGCTCTATAAATATACATATATGTATATATTACATACATACATACATACAAAGGCTCCTACAGGAGAAATAGCTGCACACACTGAAACTTAGATGTTTTTGGAATTCTATCTGCTGCAAGAGAAGATGTGTGAGAGACTGTAGACCGGTCTTCCAGTAAACAATATTCTATTTTCATTATGTACATCAGTCAGATTTTTTTCAAATAAAAATTTTTAAATTACCTTTGTTTGATTGAATAGTCTGTTCATTTTATGCTTCTTTGAAGTCTCATCTGAAAAATAGACAATAAAACAAATGATCACAGTATATCTATATATATACATATATATGTATACATCATATGGGGATATGACTTAATTTAAAGGATCAAAATTACTGTGACTTTTTTTAAATGCCAATAGATTATATAAAACACTAGTACTGTGTATCTTGGGCCACAGCACCTACAGGGTTAAATATGCTAATTTGCATTTAAATGGAGACATGCATGATAATAGGAATGCAAAATATGCAGGATCTAGAGGGGTTTGGGAAATTAATTTTTCTTTCTCCTTTTATTTTTAGCTTGGAAAGAAGAGAGACTTAAGAAACATTAGGGATTTGAACCTTGTAACCTCCCATACAAAAGAGAAGAGAGAGCCCCACCACGCAAGGATTTGAAGTCTGGAACAAAGTCGTGTTTTCTAAATGTTTAAGGGACTGAATTTCTTGGCCTTTCAAACAATAAGAATCCCAGGATAAATGTCTAATCCATTAGAAAGATGCAAATAGTTTACTGTAAGGCCACAGCACAGTGCGAGGTACATTCATATCTATGGCTCCTGATTGGCTCTTTCCTTTAGTAAATCAATGAATAATGTAAAACCTGATTGCTGTAAAGTGGTGGATTTTTAAACCCTTCCCCCACACCCCACGATCCAATATTTTTGGGAGTCGAAGACTCCCGAAAATAGGTTGAATTTTTTTTAAATGATTTTTTTTTTTGATGCTTACTATGATTTTGGACAGGAGGGGTGGAGCTGTTGTTTTGCAAAATGAAAGTATTGCACCGGTTCAATTATGCTGACTACAGTGGCTTGTTCCTACCAGCGCCCTAGTTACTGGTGCCAAGGTGGAGATGAAGGGTGGTGGGCAGGTGTGGGCGCCCAGGAGAGAGAGAAAACGATCTGACTCCATCCTTGTGGGCCCAAGACAGCCACAGCTTTGTCCCCCACCCCCACTCCACGGCCGTGGCCGTGACATGACAGGGCCTGGGGTCTAACTTCTGATCAATTCCACTGAATTGCCCTGACCCCTCCAGACAGTGTTCTATTCAAGCACCGCCTGCACATTTGCAAGAGAAAAACGTGGCAGATCCTAATGCAAAAAAAAAAAAAAAAAAAAAAAAAAAAAGACTAGGTACTCCTGCTCAGGATTTTCTGCACATAGTTCCTAACCACCAAAAGAGGTCTCTTAAGCAAAAGAACACTCTTCGCTCCGATTCCAGATGCATCTGCCAATAACTAACCACGAAGGTCGCATCTCGGTTAAAGCTAAACTTGGAGTAACCCTATAAAGCAGTCTCTCACCTCCAAAATTCAAAAAGCAGAATAAAAAATGGTTGGGGGCGGAGAATCTACCAGATGCAATGAGCTATTTTACGTAAGTTTTCCACCAGGATCTAATCAGACCGTGGCTTCAGTGCTAGGTAACTGAAACTTTGTGGCGATTCAAAATTAGCACATTATTTAAAATGAGAATACAGAATTCAAAAACGCAAAACCCAATTTCACTTTCATCTAAGAGAAGTCTCGCCACCTATACCATAAATTTACGAACATTTTCCCCCTGTGCGAATTTTACCTGGTATCTTTCTATGATTAGGGGTCAGCCCAAAGGATAATTAACAGTCCTGGCTCGGACAACTCAAGAGTTCAACAGGTTTGGCATTGGAGACGTACAATCAATTAGCTGAAGCAAAGCCCCGGACTGGCCCTCGGAGCGGCCCTCGCCAGACTCTTGGTGTGGGTGCCGGACAAGCACCGGCACTGCGGGCCTGGCGCAGCCGGGGGAGCTTGCAGCCTTCCTGCCGCCAAGATACTCACTTGATCTGTCTGCGCCAGGCCGAGTTGTCCCCAAATCCAGCCGGACCGAAATCGAGGAGCCAAGCAGAACACAAGATCCAGTCACAGCAGAACGTGGCCACAGCACACAAACAGGCTCCTTTAGGCGTCTCCAAAAAAGAAGGGGAAATTTTTTTTTTCGAGACCGGTCTTCTCTTAGTGCATTTAAAACTGCCGCTCAATTCCACATGATGGGCGATTCTTCCTTGATTGCGTCTAAAATAGTTTATGCCGCTCTTCTCTTCTGAGGGAGAGAAAAGGGAGCTAAAGACCAAAGAGGGGGGAAAAGCCAACTTTCCCCCCCACTCCAAGCACTTGCTCCCTGAGCCTCGGAGTGCAGAGTGAAGTGGTGTGTGAGGCTCGGCAAGTTTTTGGGGGGGCTGTCCAAGGTCTAGTCCAGCCCCCTCTGCCGAGGAGGACGTGCTCTGAAACTCAACCAATTTCCCCACTGCTTTTGTTACTGATGAACTGAAGCCCTATTGTTCATCCATTGCCACGGTCTTTTTCAGTCCCCATACTACGTTCTGCGTTGCCAGAGATAATGAATTTGCACCCAAACCTCTCATAGTCCCCTCCTGACAGACGGAACAAATTAGAAATGTCTCCTCTGAAGAAGGGCAATGGCTACATTTTTCAATTGTAGGATGCAAAGGCACACATTTCTTTAGAAACCAAATTTGCCTCATCTACCTTTTATTTTCTTCTTTTTTCTTTCTCTTACCCCAGCTCTTCTACTTTAGGTTTCTTAAAAATATTTTTTAAAAGGAATTCTCTGTCTTTTTCTCCCCAGTGATCCATTTTGTTAACTTGTGGGCTTTTCTTCCTCCCTTCCTCCCTCCCTCCCTTTTTCCCTCCCTCCCTCCCTCCCTCCTTTCCTTCCTTCCTTCCTTCCTTCCTTCCTTCCTTCCTTCCTTCCTTCCTTCCTTCCTTCCTTCCTTCCTTCCTCGATTTATTTCCTTTCTTTAGGGGGTCCCTTTGCAATATTATTTACAAACTTGGAGAATGACCTTTTGACTTGCAGACTTTTTTTTTTTAAAGAAAAGGTCCTTTGGTTCAAGTCCCCTCCCCCTTCTGATTGTTAAAGTGTTTCGCTAAAGACAAGGAATGCATTATAAGGATTTTTCTTCTCTAAACTCGTTATTCAAAAGGTACCAGGCACCCATGATAAAGGTTGAGAAGGGAAAAAAAGCTCGTGTGTGTGTGTGTGTGTGTGTGTGTTCGCGCGCGCGCGAGAGCCAAAAAGGCTAAGATGTGGGAGGAGGGGCCGAAGTGTGCAGAGGGGAAGGTGGGGGCTTTCAGGGAAGGTGGGTATCCTGCAAGCCCAGCAGGAGGCTGTCAGGGGTGCGGGCGTTGGGGGAGGGGGAGGCGGTGCAGGAATCTGTCCCGTGGAGGGCTGTCTGCTTCCCCGGGCCCATTTGCGCGCCGGGAGCTGGAGAGAGCCCCCGCTGGCTACCTAGGAGCCTGGAGCTCTAGCTGCAGCCTGCGCGCGCGTGCAATCCCGGCCGAGGAGGGGGTGGCGCTCTGTAAAAATTCGAGGACCCCCGGCATGTAAATGCGGCCCAGGGAGGAGAAGGGAGGCCGTTCTGAGAGCGGCGGCGCGCGGCCCCGCCGCCGGCCCCCGGCTTTCCCGCCAAGTGCAGCGGGAGGCCAGCCAGCCGAGCCCGTCCTTGGCGGGAGGGTCCCCGCCCGCCGCGCGCGCCCCGGGCCTCCGCGCACACGCACGGCTCCCGCGCACGCGCACGGACACCCGCACACATCCCCTCCCAGGCGAGCGGCCCAGTCGCCGCGAGCAGGTCAGAAAACAAAGCTGGGGCTGCGAAGTGGGAGCAGCCGCGGCCGCCTGGGGATGTGGGCACCGCGGCCTCCGGCGCCCCTTCCTAGCCCGTTGGCGGCTTCGTGCCTCTAGCTCCGCGGCGACCAAGGCCGCGAGCCGGTGGCAAGGGCAGACGGGGACGCCTCGGCCCTGGGAGGTGCCAGCGGCCCCCGCCCGGTGCGCGGGCACGGGAGAGCGCGCGCGGGGAGAGGGGAGCCTGAAGGCCTCCGGGCTGAGTCTCCCAGCGCCGCTCCCCGCACGCCCAGGCGGTTGAGCCCTTAGAGGAAAACACCAGGCCCCTAAGCCAAGCCGCAGCCCAGGGGATGGCTCCCACCTCAAGTCCCTTTCCTCAGACAATGCGATCGGAAGGGCCTAGCAGTTTAAGGGAAGCCTTTTCAGGTCTATCTCTTCAAAGGGGGAAACTCGAGCCCCAGCCTGGCTGTCTTGGCCGTAGTCTCAAGTCGCCTCCCTCTGTGCTGACTAATCTAAGCACCCTACACACACACACACACACACACACACACACACACACACACCACTACTATAGCAAAATTTGCGCCCCTTGCACTGCTGCTAATGAAGCTGACACGCATAATTTGCTCATAGGTAAACAGGTACCAAAAAGAGAAGCCCTCGCCCGCCATTTGGTTGGGCAATTTACCTGTCCCTACTGGGAACTTGTGTAGCATGTAGTGTTTTAGGAATGCTTTGCTGGTGTCTGTTGTCTCCTCTCCTCTTCTTGTGGAGACAAGAAAAAATAAATAAATAATGCCCCATTGCCAATCTTTTTACTGACTAGCGACCCAAGCGTTGTTCTAAAACGCGTTGGGATTCGTTTATTTTCTTATCTGTTGTTTTCGGTTTCTTGCTTTAGGTCTGTGTTTGTTTTTTTTTTTTTTTTGTTTTGTTTTTTTTGTTTTTTTTTTCTTTTCTATTTTCTTTCTTTCTCCCCAACCCCCGGGAGAGAAAAAAGAAGCTGTATTTGGTGGGGCTGGAGGAGCAGAACCAGAGTCTGCTTGTGTAGTGGGAAGGCTGGCGAGGCTGGCAACTGCCGCGGGGCAGAAACCAGGCAGCGGCTTGCCCTCCCCTGGGGCGGGTAGGGGAGCCCTTGGCAGCTTCGCCTGGGACTCGGCCACCGAAAATACAGCCACACACGCTTTCGGGCTCCATCGGCTGCCGCTCCGTGTTTTCCCCCATCCCGGCTTCACGTTCAAGGTTTAGCTGCGAGGTCACGTCCATTGACGTCAGCTCCCTGTCTCCCTCTACGTCCGGCTACATTTACATACATCAAGGAAATTAGGGCATTAAAAAAATATGCAAATCCTGCACGAAGAGGAGCCGGTGCATTCCTGGAGCGATCGCCTTTTATTGAAGCTTTTAATTAAAGGGGCCAGTTGGCTAGCCCCTGAGACAACCGCCAAAATTCCCCAAAAGAGAAAAATAAACGCTGTAGCCTTCGGAAACGGTTGTTTCGGCTCCTGTTCTGTGGGCGGCTGAGGACCGCGGGCTGCCCTGCTCCGAGAACAGGTTAGAAGAGGCAGCTCCAGCCCATGCATAATCAGGGCTCCGCGGCGCCTCCATTCTTTCCTCCTCCTCCTCCTCCTCCTCCTCCTCCTCCTCCTCCTCCTCCCCCTCCTCCTCCTCCACCAGCACCGCCAATACCATCACCTTTCCTCCTCCTCCTGCTCCAACTCCCCTTGGGTCCACCGTGTATTATTTTTAATACTGATGCATATGTAAAGATATATTTGCATTTTTTAAAATTTCCTTGAAATTTTCTGGTTCTACAGTTTTGTTGATTCCCCTCCCCCTTTTTTCTTGCTGTTTTATTATGTCAGTCACTGTTGTCCGGTCTGTCTTTTTCTTCTCTGTTTTCTTTCTGGCTAGTGTCTGCTGCTATCTCCAGCTAGATTATCCACACAGTTGCCTCCGTTCTGTTTACTTAAGATTACAAATATGTATATGTGTTATGCAGCCAGTGCCTACTGGGGAACATTCTAGCTTGATCATAAAAGAAACACATTCCTTTTTTGTCTTTCTTTACATACCCCTCCATTGGCTATAATGCCTACTGTCTTGAGGCTCAAAGTTTGATTGTCTGATTAACTTCATATAAGTAGAAACACAGGTTGGAGCCAAAATATTCGAGAAAAGTATGTGTCCGTAAAGGGATTCCGAAGACTGTTAAAGAATTGTGCTCATTACCTGAGGGGACGCTGTATTCTCCGCCTATTGCTTTCTAACATTTCTTGCAAAACAGAATCTATTTTAAAATGTGTAGACACAGCAATGGGTAGCCATCTGCAAGGAGGACATTTTCAACCATGCTGTATGTTGTATCATGTCTGCAGCATTTGAAATGTACTGAGTTTTATTTTATCTCTGCATAGATGGGAAGCACATTATCTCGATTGCAAAGCAACCTGAATTCCAGACTTTGAATTGAAACCACACAGACAAAACAGCTAACTATATTAAAGCGGGCTATCTGCCTTAAAATATGCAGGCCTTGAGCTGGATTTCAAGCAATAGTAATCTTGTTTATAGGATATTTTTTTTTCCTTCTTGGCAATATAGCTATTCAGCACAAGGACTATTGAATATGTGTATATTTAAATTATATATTAACATTCCCTGAAGCTATCGTGTAAAAAAGACAATCCATAATTGCATAACCACAAAGAACAGAAAGTGTGCACACACGTAGCTTTTTCAATTAAACATGTACGAGCACATGCACAGGTAATTAGTTTTCTTATGAATGACTTACCTGCACAGACACTCAAGGCAAGGCAAGGCTCCGTCCTCCTCAACGGCTTTTGTGTATAAACATTCACATATATTTCCGCCCATTTCAAACCTACAGCTGCGTGCCATCTTTCCTAGAGTCGGGCATCCATTTTCAGCACCCTGAAATCTTATGGCATTTTCCAGCCTTACCTCTGGCTATAGTTTTTCCAAGCCTACACGAAAGTGCTCATATGATATGTCACCCAATAAAAAGTGGTCAGATGGCTATGCGTAAAAGATTAAAAAATGGAAACACATCCACCCTTCAGGTTCACCCTTACCTTGCCATATATAGCAAGATTACGTTTCTTGAGGTGAAATTTCGGCACATTTTATGAATAATTGCAGAATTCCTCAACTGGTTACAGAATTCTGGTTGGGGTGGGGGAAACCTGACCGAATGAATCAGTTCAGCAGGCTGGACGTCTGAGTTTGGCCGCAATTCAATTGTGCGTGTCTGTTTATTCTTGCCTGGGCTCAGGCACGTACCTGCCCGCTTTCATGCAGGATCAGGACAAACACACTGGCCACGTTGCAGGGCGTAAAGTGTTGGCGCATGTATTTAGATGGAAGTAGCAAAGAATGTGGAACGTACTACTGTTTGAGCATGCATATTTGCACAAATGCATGTGCACGCGCGCTGTGTGACAAGGGACGCAGAGAGGTACACCTCTTATCTCTGATCTCTCTGTAAGCTTTTCTGTTTCTAATCTCCCTCATTGGAGTCGCCAACGCTGCGGTGTGCACACTGTAGCTTACCCCGAGGGCCCATGGCTTGGTGGCTTCCTGGCTCGATGGGTGCTGCGGTGGAGGGTGGGTAGTGCCGCTGCCTCCGCTGCCGCGGGTCCCGGTGCTCTGTCCCAGCACAGCAGCAGAGCGCGCGGTGTCAGAGCCCCCTCCCTCCCGCCCTCAACCCCATCCTCCTCTCCCCTCCCCTCTGTGCCTCCCTCCACCCCACCCCCCGCCCCGCATTACCATATGGAGGCCGAGTCCCTGCGAATCACAGCAGCAGCGGGCGGTATTTGAATAAGCCCCGCAACCCTAGGCGGACCCCAGCTCCTCTACCAGGAGCCTGCTCTGCACCTAGGGCCACTGCGCTGGTCTGTAACCTGGTAGCTACGGACACCACCTTCTAAAGTCCCTAATGCGTAGGGGAGAAGGCCAGATTAAGGTGCCTTGCTATTTTCATATTAACTTGACTGATAGAATCAGACAATAAATTATACAGGAAAGAGAGCGGGAGAGAGAAAGAAGTGAGAAACAGAAGAAGCGAGGGAAAGTGGGAGAGGCGCTATAGAGGAAGGAAGGAAGACGGAGGCAAGAAGGAGCAGAAAATGAAAGAGTTGAGTGAGATGGAAAACGAACAGGATGAGACAGGGATGAGAAATATAAAAATATATGAATCTGAGCATTTCAAGCTAAAAATACCGTCTCACTGAACTTCACACCCTCCAATTAGAAACGTGTCCGTCCTACCCCAGCCGCAGAGATGAATCTGCTGCCTCAATCAGAAATGATTTTTTAGAATTGTGTAAAAGACGTAAGACTTTAAAAAGGAGCCGATTTTATGAAGCAAAACAAAGGGATTGACATTTAATGAAAATATTTACTAACTCTTGCTAAAAATTCAGTCTTTGTGTGAATAGGCAGCCCCTTGCGCTGCGGGTCCTGAAATGATAAGGCCTCAGTCTTGACACCAGAACAAAATTATTTCAACATACTTGGGACTTAAATGAAATTTTTTCCCTGTCTGCTAGTTTTATATTTGCTAGGGGTTTTCTCTCTGTGAATGTTTAAGTTTTACACAAAAACAAAGCCGTGTAAGTCTTTTTTTTTTTAATCACATAGCAAGCTCTTGATTGAAGACACTATTTTAGAGTCAAATTAAAAATTTCCACACAACCTCTTGCGACTGCCCAAGATTGTGAATCTAGGGTGTTTCTTGCCATCTTCCCTTTCCACCTTTTAACAGAGGAGTTCCCTATGCAAAGAAATCCTGATCTTAATAAAATCTCCAGCCATCTATAGGATGTAACCATTGTAAATGCGTCTCCTGGAATCTGCAAGCCAAATCCGCACCCCCCCCTCCACACACACAAGAACGCCTCTGATTAATAATTGCTTATGCGACATATTGAGCCAAAGACAGGGGGTCCGCAGGACGACAGAGAAAGGAACAAAATTTTCAATACCTAGAATTTTAGTAGATACCAAAGACGAGCTAACCCTATCCAATGAAGGCTAATACTTAAATAATGTTTTGGGGGAGGACGGCGGGACCATTTTGGGCCCTAGCAAAGGGAGGCCATCTCTCAGTCACCCGACGTTTCGCATACAGCTCTGTAGGTAAGACCATAGGTAACTAAAGTCCAGGCCTAGCTCTCTCTCTCTCTCTCTCTCTCTCTCTCTCTCTCTCTCTCTCTCTCTCTCTTCCTCTCCCTCCCTCCCTCCCTCCTTCCCTCCCTCCCTTCCTCCCCTCCTTCTCTCCTTCCCTTCTTTCCTTTCTCCCTTTTCCCTTGTCTTTTGAGATAAGGATATTAAAACTCTTTTTTGTGAGCGGTTCCCCCGAAGCTAGATTTTGAACCTCTTCTTTATTTATATTTTCAAAGTTGAAGTACAACCTTGTCTGAATTCCTTACTTTGGGGTTTTATCGGGGTGCTCCCGATAGCCCCGATGCCACCCTAGCCTTGTGAAGAGAAAAGAGGGAGCAGGTAAAGCAGGCTTTCAGCTTAAAGGTGGGTAGCCTTTGGGCCCCACCAAATTCCTCTCTCCTTTCTCTCATAGGCCGACCAATGTCGCTGTGGTGGCAGCCAGGAGGACTAGGGGCAGGGGTTCTAGAAGCAAAATATGGGAGCTGCCGCATGCCCCGGAGCTCAAAGGAGTCTAGGAAATCACCCAGGCCAGAAAACTGAGTGGTGCTAGGGGCCAACGTCGGGCTCCAGGCTCCTGGCAGCAGGGAAACAGCGACACCTACTGGCCCTTTGCGCTCCTCGCTTGGGTCGTCTGGGCGGCCCTGGACTGGGAAAACCTGTATTCTCTGGACTAGGGAAGCTTCAAGAGCTTTCCGTTCAAGACACTGGGACTTCTATCGCCATTACTGAACAAAGACAGAAAGAGCTATAGTTCTAAGGTGGCCCTAGAGGGGGCTGCAGAGGGACCTGATAGCACTGGCAAAACACACAACCTCTAGTCGAAGACCTTTCTTCTGGAACATGCAAATGCTGTTGACCACAGCCAAAGGGAGACCAAACAAATGTCGAAATCCTAATTGACTTGGGTTTATATTACAGTCCTGTTCACTGTCGAACCCATTTCAGCGCCAAATAAAGACTGCATCTTTATAATGTCTGGCACCATAGGCCTCTCAATTGGTTAAGTCCTTCTGGATACCCTTTGCCCCTTTATTGTACTTATCCAGAAATTGATGGCTTTTCTCTCATTATAATATTATTAATTCCTCAGGTTAGGGCAAACTTAGAGAAAGGGTAACGTTGTTTTTGAGATCTACAGACACACACACACACACACACACACACACACCACAAAGCATATATAGCAAAGTAGATATGTTGAAGAATATGCACTTTATATAACATATATCTGAGTGCAATGTGTGCATTCTAGACTTTGCCTTACAAGTTTTTCCCATAAACCAAATGGTCATTTCTTATGAGAAGATGTGGGGCAGGTGGTTTGGGCACTGGGTGGGGGAGGGAGGGGACCCAGCATCCCCTCCCACTCTGTGTTTCCATGTCATGTGCCGGGTTCTGAGCAGACAGGGGCCTCTGAAACCTTACTGTGGTTCAGATACTAATATGTTCAAATGTTAGGGCAGATGCCTTCCTCGCAGAACACGAGAACATTTGAACTACCTGAAGCCTTTGAGGTTTCAATTTAAAATGTCATTTATCAACAAATCTCGGTTTTTTAAACAATAAATGCACCTGTAAATCAAGGGCCAAGATGTCCTACTGAATATTCTTAGCTGTAGAGTACTGAGAGGAACAAGGGTCTAGCATATCTCACACATGTGGGGAAGACACTTTGGTATAGACAAATCATTGTCTTCATTTTGAATAACTGCTAAAGTTTGCTCATTACATTTTTCTTTAAATAAAACAGGGAGCTTTGAGTTTACCTAAAAGCAGAAGATTAAAATAGAGTTCTCTATGTTCTTTTTTTATTAAAAAAATCTCTCAAATGCTCAAGAAGCCTCAGCTTATTTTTATAAATGCAGTTTTTGTTCTAATTTTCTTGAGAGTGGATAGGAGTGTGTTCAGTAACATATGCACTCAAGCCTTAAGATACTTAGCAATCTGTGTGCCCTGTGAGTAAACTCACATTGCTAATACTGAATAAAACAGAGCTTTATTCTCATGACCTTCCTTCTCAATGAGCCTTAGATCTTGCTAATATGAAAGTTTCTTCTTAAAAAATGAAAGCCTTCATAGGAGAGAGGTGGAGAGGAAAAGACTGCAGAGCAATTAGACTACACTGGGTATGCAAACACCAGTCAGCCAAGCCCAGGTGACAGAGTTCTTTAGATTTTGCAAGCACCTTGGGAAATGACAGTGTTTCTTTGCCTTTCACGGTGTGGGACTTTAGAATCTTATTTGTGACTCCCAAATCATAGCTAGAATGGATTCTGGTTTCATCATCTTTGGTATAACTCTAAACATTATTGAGCCCTGATGTGAAAAAAATACAGAAAAGTGGAACGTGTATGCTTTAAAATGGTGGAAATTTTCTGGGTTTGCATGCCAACCAGTACCAAAGGTCAGCATGGGATACCCTGGGCGAAGGTAGCTTGTTTGATTTGGAACAGAAAATTAGGTCAGTGTAATAATTTATTTCATAAGAAACATGAAAATGTTTGCTATAAAGCATAGATGTGAGTAGTCATTATGACTTGTGTGAAGGATGGAGATAGAGTCCTGGTGTGTTTTGATCTCCCTTGATATAGCTCTCTCTTTAATACAGAATTAAACAAATGAAAACAGACTGAACTACTAGATGGGTCTGTGCTCTCTGTCACAACTGCCAGTGGTCTACTGTCTCCAGGGGAGGTGTGTGTTTTCCATTCCTTGTCTGTTGAGTCACATAAAGGAACGGATGCACGAGTGGTAATATTGATCAGAAAACATTACTCTATGTGAAAAAGGAGACAGATACAGCTGAAGTCTGCTTAAATCCATAGTTGGTTGTCTAGGGGGGGAGCCTTTATGTTTATAACTTGGCAGTCTGAGTGAATGAAGCTCTTGGGAGGAGAGGAAGCTTCCTACATCAGCTCCATGGAGAGGTACTCCAAGAACACCTGTGTGCATCTACGTGTGTGTGTGTGTGTGTGTGTGTGTGTGTGTAAAGCATTTGATCAAAAATACATTCGTAAACTTCTGCCACGTTATCTGTTGGACCCAGGTATCAAGGTCACTAGCTGCCCAGGATAGCTCAAGGGAGAACAACACCTTGTTAGTTTTGACGGCTTCTTTCCTTTCTCTGCCTCTTTACAGTACTTCTTTTGAGTAGGGCGAGGCTGAATTTTTCTCCTCCTCCCTTCCTGATTCTGGCAAACAAAACCATTCTGCCACTTGAGCCATCTGCCGCAGGTGTAACGGGTGGCAGGGGGCCGACCTAACTACACTCCAGTCTCTTCCAGGTCCTCACCGCTCGGCGCCAAACAAATGGGTCCTGCTCCGCCGCTAGGGGTGCCGAGGTGGACGGTGGCGGCTGGCTCCAGCCTTTGGCAGGACTCGATGCTTAGAAACTAGAACCAGCTGACAACACACGCAACACACAGGCGCCGCCTCAATCTGCACACAAATGGAAGATGCATACACAACACTTAAAAGCCCTTTTGAATCCCTCTTAATTCTTGGTAACTTCGAGCTGTCTTACTCATTACATATAGACCCCCTCCCCCCAGTGTGTTTGCGTGTAGGGGGCACGCATAATGTGCGTGTGTATTTAAAAAACGCTTATTGGTAGGTCAGCAGCGGCTGATCGTCATGGTGATCCAATCATCTTTTTGACTACATACGAATTTTCGTTAAAGTCATTCTTTATAAAAGGAAAATAACAATATTCTGTACAATCTAGGGATCCTAGGTTAGGATCGACGGGATGGTAGAACCAAAGAGCCCACCTTTCCAAACTTTCCCTTTTAAAGGTCTGAAAGAAGAATACTTTCTCACTTCCTGACGCTAAAGCATCCCTTGACCGAGGGTACGTAAGGAAGGGAGCTGCCGAGAGGGCTCTAGAAGTCACAACCGTCGTGGATTCTCCACGCAGGTTGGGAAGCAGTCCCGGCGGGAGCCTGACCTACAAGGCGAACCACACCATTTGTTCCGGAACCATTAAGCTGTAGCCCTTCCCCGACCTTCACTCCATCCCAGCTTTAACCGCTGTTTTACCACCGGACTCTCAGATTTGGGCGGGGTCTGGACCCTTCCAAGTGCGAGCTTCTCGGGCCCCCAGAGTACTCACCTTTGGTGAGGCCTTGGCAAATCACGACCCAGAAGCATCAAGTTTCCACTCCCAGATGTACCAGAGTCCCGCCTGTCTTCCAGTTACCGCAGGCCTCTCTCTCTCTCTCTCTCTCTCTCTCTCTCTCTCTCTCTCTCTTCGGAGGCAAAACAGCTTGGTTATTTAGAGGAGGGGGAGGATCACGAAAGAGTGGGGGAGGGGAAAAGAGAGAGGAGAAGAAGGGAGAGAGGGAGAATGGAGGTTGAAGAGGAGAAGAAGCAGAAGATAGTGCGGGCGTTGGTAGAAGAGGAGGAGGAAGAGGTGGAGGGATGGGAGGGTAGGGTGGAGTAACAAGATGGGGTGGGATGTGACCGCCAGGAATAAATTGCTCCCCACCCAGCTGCAGTGCGACGCCCCCAGCGTCTCAGGGGAGCTAGTGCGTCAGCTCGAGACTGGCCTAGGCGGGGCGGTACAAAAGCTCTCACCGCAGGACCCCCTGCGAGGGCTTCCACCCAGTTCAGCCGGCCCTAAAGGCCGCTTCCCCAGCCAGCCTCCCTGCTTCGGCAAGGTGGCTGGCTGTCCACCGCCTTCAAGCCATCGGGAACTTTTGCTTTACCACGGGAGCCTAGCCATCTTATTTGGAGTTAGAGAAGTGCGGAAGCCCACGGGGCATCACCCTGGCGGCCGACTGCCCTGCTGGAGCGGCCGCTGTCTGTTGAGTTGAGTTCCACCTCCAGCCCCCCTTCCCCAACACCCGGGGAAAACCCGAGACCGACTCCCCACTCTCCACCCGGCATCTCTGCGTCTTCTGTGCCCCTTCCTCTTCTTTTTCCTTTCTTAAGGACTCTCTCTCTCTCTCTCTCTCTCTCTCTCTCTCTCTCTCTCTGTGTGTGTGTGTGAGCGCGCGCGTTCGTGTGTTTGTGCTCACGCATGAGCGCGTGTATGTATATATGCGCGCAGCGCACGTTCTGGGTAAGAAATAAGGTATAATCTAGCACAAAAGTAGCTTTGGTCTCCTGCCTCTTGAGACGCGAGCAACTTATACGTATCGAGTATTTGACATTACATTTCGAAGTAGAAAAAAAAAAAAAAGACAGGAGCTCACCGGGTCGTTTAAAACTGAGGTTTTACACAGCAAGGATCATTTATTATTGCTAAGTAAGAGGAAAATACGCTGAAAATGAAAAGCAATCAGTAGTGCAGAACACAAGATATTTTGGCAACCGTCCGAAGCAGGGAGCGTTTGGAAAGGGTTTCCTGAGTAGGAACATCGAAGATGGATAAAGGTGGAAGCCATAGATTCGCACAAAACCGCTCAGTACGTGATGGGATTAGAAATAGGACCATGCTTTCCGAGACAGACAACCCATTAACCGCATTAAACCAGCCCCATACAATGATTTCATGGACGCCTTTAATGCACAGACACGGGGGTACCACGGAGGGTGCACGCGGTCGGTTTGAAAAATTGTGACGCATTCATAAAGAGAAAAAGTTTTAAAACATCGATGTTTAAACACGGGAGAGCGTTTTCTCAGACAACCATTCCTAAATACAAGAGGGCTTTCCCCATCTTCATTTCCTTGCCGGTCTCTAGTTGCGACCTTATACAGTAGGCCGCTAGGCCCCACATAATTCTACTTACATTCATCTGAATGGCACGTCATAAAATGTCAGAGGGGGAGCGAACCCTTGAGGGGCATGGAGAAGAAGCCTTTCATTAGCAATTATATTCTCCCAAAGCTGGTTAATTTCAATAATCGCAATGATGTCGCAGTAACCATCTCTTTTCTGCCATTGCAGCGAGACTACCAAGCAACACTGCAGCAGCGGGACTTAGTTGAGGGACTACTGTTGCTGTGCTCGTACCTATCCTAGGGCAGGAGGCATCTCTGGTATAAGGACTCATATACCTCCACATTTTATCTCAGGGTAACAATAATAAGATGTTGGTGATTTATGCCTACCATGGGCTTAAAGTAAAATGGAAGTTGTTCTTTGAAAAATTATGTTAATTGAAGGCAAATAAAAATATTTCCCTTGAGCAGACCGAGCTGGCTATGAACTATATAAAGCAAAGGTCATATTTCACCACCTTGACTGGGATTTTCAAGTTTCTTTTGGAGAGCAGCGACAGGAGAACAAATGAAGAAAACAGAGCACGGAGCTCAGCCTGTTCCCGAAACACTGGTGCTCCCCAGACTGCTCTGGTGGGACTCCGGTGTCTAAGGATAGAAGTTCTCCATCCCAGGGCATCTCCCAAATACTGGGAAGTGAGTGCTTGTGTAAGGACAACGTTTAGAGTGTAGTGCAATGACAATGACAGGCGTTATCAATTAACACTCGAACAAGAATTAACTACCTTTGCTTGTGGAATACTAATTGTAGATGTTTGGCAGTCTTTGTTTGAAATTATGAGACACTGCCAGAGGAGGCAGAAGGGTGTGACGGTCACGGGTTTAGATTATAGATGTTTAAGACATAGAAAAAGCCCAAAGATAGCTGTGGCTGGATTTAAGAAGGTCTCCACAAAACTTCTCTGCAAACCTTCTCTTTAAACCTGAGACAACTTCATAAACTGCACTCCAGTTTTTCCTTTTAACTTATATACATTGTCAGATTTGTTCATATATACCCACCAAATGGGTCAGACAGCTTAAAGTAGACCCCAGATAGCTACTGATATCCCAGAAACACACAACCCGCCTGTTGGCAAGCTGTGGAACTTTTTGTGAGGAAGTCAGTAAAGCCCCAAGGTATGTCTGTCAGTGTACTGCTGGCACTGGGAGTGTGGCTTCCATGAGAAACTTGGAAATGTGACCTAATTCTGAGAGGAAGAGGAGGAAGAAGAGGAAACGGGCTTCTCTCTCCAAACCCTGTCACGGAGGAGACAGTTTTTTGTTAGACTGCTCTCCACTATTGCTATCAGATATTCGGCTGGCCTGAGAAACCTACAATTGGAATTCATGCAGAGAGCTATGCATTTCCTTTAACTAGGGGTGGCTATGGAGTGCTGTCTGATTGTTTTCACTGATCGCTCCTGTAAAAACAAACAAACAAAACAAAACAAAAGAACAATGGCTTTTGCAACAGCTAGGAAGGCCAGAATATTCACTATCAAGCAGCATTGATTATGACATATTAGTAGTTCCAGTTGAGCCTTTACCCCCCCCCCATTTTTCCTGCCTATCTCTCAGAGACTTGTACAAAAAAATTATTTACAGGTAGTCATTGCTGATAGTTCTTACAATAATTAACACTGAGCTCAAGGGCATTCCGGGGTCATATAAATATCAATAGAGAGAGACTGCTAGTTTCCCAGCTTCGACTTCTAGGTGGGCAGTAGCCTGCAGAAATGGAACTTTGTATGATGGCCAAGTCTTTCTAACCTGTGCATTTTTGTCTAAATTCACCAATCTGAGTCAAACAGCCAGGATTCACAGCCCATCTGTGAGCCTCCCAGCCCGGTGCCCTGTGTGCCCTGTGGTCACCATGTGGAGCTTCTGCTACAATTCTTTTAGAGTTCATTTTTTAACCTGCCTTTTGTAGTCACCTTGAATGAATATTCCTTTCAGAAATCAATGGGGAAGTTCAAATTTAGGCTTCATAGTCACCTGTTAAAAGTTATTCTATTTTATCATCAAAAATTAAGGCCACTCCCCAAATCCAGCATGTGACTTTTAAAGGCTCAAATAATTCCTTGTGCTACTAAAGGTTTCAAATTTTTTGTGGGCATCAAATTTCAGAATGGCAACAGAGTGGTGTTAGCAGGGACACTGACGATTGTCGAGTGGGGTCATTATTCATCAAGTCTCTTACCTTCCGGCCTAATGAAACACTCTCTGGCCCTGTTTAAAATCCTCTTCTACAGCTTCCAAAATTGGTGAAATGAATTCCACTCAGGGACTGCTTCTGTGGCTTTACCTCTTAGAAAAGGTCCTGACTGGGCTTTTGCATTTCAATTTAGAGACTTGCCTCTGCACAGATTATCAAAGTTATCTTACTCTTAAAGGAGGGACTCTCTGCCACTTTGCATATTAGCTATATATATATGTATATATGTATGTATATGTGTATATATGTATATATGTATGTATATATGTATGTATATATGTATGTATATATATAATTTTGTGTCTATACTCACATTCATGCTCATGAGAGGAGGGGAATCAGTAAGCTAACAAATGCATCAGTATAGAACCCCCACAGCTTCTAACAAGGAGGGCAGCCCCCACAATTGCTTATCCTGCTTGAAATCCAGGGCACCTGCAAGGTCCTCGGGTGAGCCGCTGAGGAGACGCCAGGCTCTCTGGCAGCTTTCCAGAGTACTTTGAGCTTGGCCGCCATTTCGCTTGTTCTTTTCCTTCAAATCACACCTGCTGCCACAAATCCGGTACACCTGACACCAGATGTAGTCAAAAGGAAAAGAAAAGAGAAAGCCTCGCCCACCCTAATTCCCTTTGGTAGGAGTCCAGGCCACCAAATCCATTACATAATTCCAGCTCTCGGGCCGACACCTGTGCCGGCACTGGAGCGGAGTCGGGTTGCCTGTGCTGGGACCCTGTCTTGGCCACAAGGTTGCTAAAAGCAAGCCCTGGCTGAAGCAAGCTTGGGGTATATATAGGTAGACTCTCTTTTATGATTTAGGTTGGGCTGGTTCCTGGGGGGGGGGATGTTTCAAGGATTCCCCCGCCCCCAGTTTAGGATTTTGAAACACAAAATGAGGTTTCAAAACCTCGGAATTCAGTCGGGCGGTGTCAGAAGTCCCTCGTGTTCCACCTTTGGCAAACTTCGAGATCTCCCCCTCCCGCCTCAAAGGAAAGTGCACTTTTGATCTGCTGCGGGGGACTTCTCCCGCGGTCCCCTAATCTGCCCCACTTCCAGACTCTCGGTTTGCACTTCGTTGGTGCTCGCGGCCTAGCACGGAGATGTAGTTAGTTAGTTCCCCCTTCCCCTGAAGGCGGACAATGCTCCATTAAGTATCGACGATTATTAACCAGTGCCTGAGAAGCCTCAATCCGACCACAAACCAGCATCGTTGTTCCCCTCGCCCCGTGCCTGAGCAGTTTGTGGGAAAGGCAGTTTGTGACCACTCGGGAGCCCATGCTCTCCCAGTTAAATGCCTAGGTCTTTGGGGACCAGACAACGAAAGTCCGGTTCCCAAGCTACTAGGAGGTTCGCAGCCCGGCTCCCCATGCCTTCTAACCTTCACCACAAAAGATCTCAAGTGAGGCAAATAGAATGCAAATTTCCAATACCTCCCCTCCCCAAGGAAACTAAGAATACTTGCAATGACCCACCTACAGAACACCACCTCAAAGGACTTATTATGGCGATTTATGGTTTATGACTAAGTTGGACAGTTATGCTGGAACACACTCAGCCTTCATTTGACACAGTTCTTAGGAATTTCGTTGAGGCCTGGAGCCAAGGCTCAGTCTCCCCTGTTCATAGGAGGAAATCTTTTGGGGATTTTGGTTGAAAATATAAAATTAAAGCTAGACCCCAGATTTTCTGGGGGATTTCAAAAAAGTCAAATGCGCATGCAGCAGGAGTCAGAGAACTTCCCAGGGCACCTCAGGCCATGTCGTGTACACACTGAAACCAGGGTCGATTCTCGCTGCCTGCGGTGTGCACCCCTCATCATTAGCCGCTTCTTTTCCGTTCTGTATCAAAAGAAGCGAGAAATGATGTTGCAAATACTTTTTCCTTCTAGCAATTTCAAAAGCCTCTGGGAATGTCCTTGTCCTCTACGCTCTTTAATAAACAATCTGCCTGTACATTCGTGTGCGCCTAGAACAGGGTAGACTAGCGACCTTCTTGTATAGCGACAGGCGCTGATGAAATTCTCTCAAAGGACCGGGATGCCGGCGGGGCCAGAAAGCACACTGTCCAGCCTGGGAGAACTAAGAAGTAAAGCCGGCCCCGCAGAACCTGCGATCTCGAAGAATGCTGGCTGTCTTCACAGTAATTTTGCAAGCCCCACCCAACAAAAGTGAAAGCATGATAGCACTATACCTTGCCCCGTGTAACTCTGGCGCCTGTTTCCCAGTTTGGACATGCTGGAAGTGTTGGATTTGGGGAGGTTTGCTTTGGCTGGGTGTATGAGTTGTCTATATAAGCCCTGCTGCTAGTACTGTACGGAGGAACCCGCCTTGATGGACTCGGGTGTTAATTAACGCAAAGCTAATTTGAGCTCCAGGAGCTGGAGGCAGCAGGTCGAGAGGCAAGCCGCGAGGGGCCAGTGACCTCTAGTGGACAAGAGAGGATCTGCAGCGCGAGTGAGTCGGCGCGCCAGCTTCTTAGGAAGAGAGGAGCAAACTACTCATCCAAATTTCGCCCAATCTAACGTCAGCGGGCCACACAAGTGCACGATTTAAGGGGGCAAAGAGAAAACAGCAAGAGATGTAAAACAAGGACCTTACCGCTTCTGAAGCATCTAAAACAAGTGACTAACAACACACACACACACACACACACACACACACACACACTCCTTCACCATTCTTTAAGGCAAACGACAGAATGTATGCAGAAAGGGTTTGGAAAGTGACTATTAAAAAACTTTGCTTTCTGGACATAGAGGGAAACAGTTCTTAAAGCTTCTGTGAGACCAAGTGGTCAGACCTCGAATAGAGTTCGTTACACCTGTTCTCGCTTCCAGAAAATGTTCCGGAAAGCTTAACTGGTCCTGTAAGAGGAAAGCAAAAGAATCTTCCTATTCCCCGGTCAAGCAAGGCTGGACAAGACGGGAGCAATTGAAGCACAAAACAGCCTCTTGGCTTAAAAATAATTTAGACAATGACCCTCCCTCCATCCACATGCTCAGTCAGTTAATTAGGAGCCTTAGTTATTTTGAAAAAGATTGTCCTGGAACCACACGTTAAAAAAGCAAACCATAAACCTTGATGATTTAGGCTGAATTCTTGTAAAAACAAAAACAAAATGAACTTTTCATTTTGGTTTTCCCATTTTTCAGATTGCATCCGAACTCTCTGGAAGTGGCTTGCACCCTGTGTATCCCATCAGATCCCAAAGGTCCCCAGCCAGACTGAGGTTCTGACCTCCCTCGTGTTTTGCGTTTGAGCCGCATCCCCACGTATGGAACTTTTGAGCAGGCTCCCAGTTTCCTTCCTTGAGCGTTCTTCGCAATGTCTAGGCTGAAGTATGAGAATCGGTGGCCATTCCAACGCACCGGGAAGTCCTGAGGGTAACCAAGTCCGTGATCAATAGTACAAGGGCACCATGGTGTGAGGCGGTTCACACGTTCACTGACTAAGAGGGTCTGGAGAGCAGTCGTCTTGCTGCGTTCGAATTTACCGCCAGAATATTGTTTGCAGTCCTGTCTGGGAACACAACCTTGAGTGGGGACATCTTGGGTGGAAGAGTACAGAGTTTGGTCGCTGGGGAAGAAAGGGTGACCAGCAGCTGAGGCTGGAGAGCTTTCCTTTTCCTCAGAACTTCTCTTTGCTTTGACTGAGTTGCACAGGCCAAAGGAGTGGAAGGTCACGCGGCCGGCCGGCCAGGTTGCTGCCCTTCGGATCACCTCTAAGAAAAAGAGTGGGGGAAGGGCTGAATTTGGGAGATTAGGCGCTCCCACACCCGGATGGATGGGAGCTCTACCCTGGGCCTGGGTGTCACATCTTCGTGAGAGCAGAACTAAGGAGGCAGGATAAAGATGAACCCATAGACACAGAACGTTTTAAAAAGCTGCATTTCTTTGCGGACCGAGGAAGACAGATTAAAAGCTGTTGAAGTGAAACATTGCGCGAAATTCCCACCCTTAAATCATAAACAGTCTTAACAGATTAAACTGAATTGTTTTTAAAAAGTCACCAGTAAATTAACCAATAAACTCAGTTTCAACACACACACACACACTTTTATGTCTGTGATAGTGCCAACAGTACGAAATACTATGTAGCACTAGAGTTAGACAAAAACCTACAGACTCCAGAATCAACCTGAGGCAGAAATAAATTGTAAGGCATCCCCCCTTCCTGTTTGAAGCACTATGTTCAGAGGAAAGGGACTGAGTTACCCTTGACACCATTTAGGGGCGTTTAGGGCGGGTCTCTCTGTACTGGGGACAGCACACCTAAGTCCAGGGGACTAGAGATAGAGGATCAGCTATGCCCACATCCTCCTAAATAGCCTGTAAAGTGGAGTCCACAGGGTTAGGCTCTCAAGACTTTCGAGTTTTATCATTTATGGAGGCTGTCAGGAAGCCCTCTGACTGAGGCTCAGTGAATACACTTTGCTGTATAAGCTAGAACTGGAGAGGTCAAACCTAACTCAACAGACCCCAAAGAACCTTCCTCTCAGACCAGAGCAGACCAGAGTGCTGACTGCACTGAGAGCCTTCCGTGGTTCTGACCAACAATGACCCAGGCAGTGAGCTCTGAGAGTCCCATCACAGCAGCCCTTTGGTCCTGGTGGCTATCCCTGGCACTGGAGGCCTGTGTCAGAGTAAAGGTCCCAGGGTTTACCTCTCAATTTGCAGCAGTTAGGAACACCATTTAGGGGCTACCTTTTCAAACAGTTGTGCTGAGAACATCCCAAGCCTAGAAAGATTTTAACTCCCTCAAACTCAAAATAGTGGCACCTGTCCATCCTACCTATTCTCCAGAGTTTCTTCATCTGTGAACAGAAACCATTAACTCCCAAATATGTTCCTTGGAATATTAGCCATAAAAAAATCTGAAGTCCAGTATAGTAAGACCTGGGGCTGTCACAGGACCACCAAACCTTGGCGAGCCTGGGGCCAGGGAAGAGTGAAGGCCTTCCCAGCCAGGTACTTCGGAGGGTGGCACTGTCTTATTCTGCCTCTCAGCTATTGGGTTTTTTTTTTTTTTCTTTCTTTCCTTTTTAGGGCACTTGAGTTACAGATTTCATGTGTGGGGAGATTTAGAAAAACACATTTGGAACATATATATATATATGCTGAGAAGTCTTGCGCTGTATTTTTCTCAGGACTTGGACTCACACCCTCACTCCGACATTCCCCAGTGTCTCAAACTGCAACATTTTAGCATCAGGAAGGGGGTGGTCCTCCACTCAAGGCTGGGAAAGTAAAACTTGCAGCCAGTTGAACCCTCTGCTCTTCTTCCACCTTAAACGGAGAAGGAGGTCTGAGCACAATAGTTTCTTTGATTGCTTCCTAAGTGTGACTTGGAGTTAAATCTAAGCTGCAGTGGGCTTAGATTCTGGTTCCCAAGATTCTGATAGAGGGAGAGAATGTCAAGTGCTTCACACAGTCTTTGAGAACAGGTCTTTAGTAAGCAGATTGAAGGAGGGAGAAAGGGGAGTGGAGGGAGAGGAAGGGATGGGAGGGAGAGGAAGACTGAGGGAGGGGCGCAGAGAGAAGCTGGCCTAGACTGTGCGCCTGTGCTGTGCTCCCTGTGCTGTGCTCCCTGTGCTGTGCTCCCTGTGCTGTGCTCCCTGTGCTCTCTGAAGTGTGCTCTTCCCACTTCCTTAGGCTGCATTCCCTCTCTGATTGCAGGCCCATCTCTGGGTCACTGAGGACTCCATAGTGAGGTTCCAAGACATATTTAGGATTCTGACTCACCTGTCAGGGTGCCTGGGGTCTTGCTCTTCTCCACCAAGGGCCCTGAGAAGTGGGAGCTGAGCCCTCCGCCCACCCTCGTGAGCTCAGAGAGCAGCAAGCCCCTGCTGGCCCTCTCCTCTAAGTGACTCCCCTCACATAACCCCCACCAATCTCCACCACACACTGTAATCTTTTTCACTTAGGGATTAATTTTAAAGAACCATAAACCATGCATAAGACAGAGTTTATCTGCCTGTACACTCCTGATGTTAGGAAAAACTGCTTTGACTTTAGAAACTGCTTATAAACTAAGCAATCTATTTCTCATTTTTTTTTAAAAAAAACTTTTCAGCACTAGACTTTGCGCTAAATGATTTGTTTTCCTCACTAAGTTTCACACTAGTTTAAGAGCCTCTCCTTCTCTGCCAGTTACTCCAGACTGTCCTCACACTTCTTTATGTCAAACTGGTCTTGAACTCTTGATCTTCTTGTCTCCAATTCCCATGTGGTATGATTACAGGTGTGCATTGCTATGATCCCTTACATTCTTGCCAACTTTAAACCTGAGGCACAGGACATGGAATTTCTTACAAGTAGAGAGCTAGTCAGTGAACACATCTATAGCACACATAAGGGGACACTCGGGTGAGGACAGATACTTGTAAACCCTGAAACTCATAGTCGCCTTTTAAAAAAGAAAGTTTCAGTTAATAAAACTAGGTCAGATACTATGAGTAGATTGGATAGAGCTAACCACCAGCATGGAAACTTTGGCACAGATTTTTATTTGTGTGGAAGTCAAAGGTCTTGACAGGGGCCAAGTAATTTCCTGAGGTACTCTTAATAAAGTCTAGTTATTCACACCTTCATGCCTTTAGAAGAAATCCAAGCTGGGTGTGGTGACGCACACCTTTAACCCCAGCACTCAGGAAGCAGAATCATGTGGAATTCTAGGTCAGCCTTGTATATATGTCCATGTCACCCAGAGCTACATGGTGAGACTCCACCTAGCCCCGCCCAAAAGAGAAGATATCCAAACCATTACTTTGTTATGCTTATTGTTTTTTGTTTTGTTTTCTATTTGTTTGTCTAAAATCAGACTTTAGGACATTAGGATTTAGGAAAACAGTAGAGTGGTATTAAGAACACTGAAAATAGGACAAAATGGCAACCAACAGATTGGAAAAAAAACTTTACCAATCCTACATCTGATAGAGGTCTAATATCCAATATATACAAAGAACTCAATAAGTTAGACTCCAGAGAACCAAAAGACCCTGTTAAAAATGGGGTACAAAGCTAAACAAAGAATTTTCAACTGAGGAAAATTGAATGGCCAAGAAACACCTAAAGAAATGTTCAATATCCTTAGTCATCAGAGAAATGCAAATCAAAACAACCCTGAGATTCTACCTCAAACCAGTCAGAATGGCTAAGATTAAAACTCACGTGACAGCAGATGCTTATGAGGATGTGGAGAAAGAGGAACACTCCTCCATTGCTGGTGGGATTGCAAGCTGGTATAACCACTCTGGAAATCAGTCTGGAGGTTCCTCAGAAAATTGGACATAGTACTACTACCTCAGGACCCAGCTATACCACTCCTGGGCATATACCCTGAAGATGCTCTAACATATAATAAGGACACATGCTCTACTATGTTCATAGAAGCCTTACTTATAATAGCCAGAAACTGGAAAGAACCCCAATGCTGTTCAACAGAGGAATGGATATGGAAAATGTGATACATTTACACAATGGAGTACTACTCAGCTATTAAAAACAATGACTTCACGAAATTTGAAGGCAAATGGATGGAACTAGAAAATATCATCTTGAGTGAGGTAACCCAGTCACAAAAGAATACAAATGGTATGTAGTCACTGATAAGTGGATATTAGCTCAGAAGCTCTGAATACCCAAGATACAACTCATAGACCATATCAAGCTCAAGAAGAAGAAAGACTGAAGTGTGGATGCTTCAGTCCTTCTTAGAAGGGGGGGACAAAATACTCATGGGAGGAAGGTAAAGGGTGGCATGGACTTTGGAGGAAGAGAAGAGGGTGAGGGGAAAAGGGGGCTCAGATCAGGTGTTCCAGGAGACAGATGGGGGATGATATGCAGAGGGTCAGGACTTTGAACAGATGTGTGTAGCAATGGGAGATGGGGAACTGGGGCTAGCCACCAGCAAGCCTCAGATCCAATGAAAGCAAGAGGCTCCCAGGACCCATCGGGGATGACATTAGCTGAAATATCCCAACAAAGGGGAGGGAGAACCTGTAGAGACCAAATCCAGAGGTTAGGCAGGGCCCCTACTTGGGGATGAGGCCACCCACTCATTTCCAAATTTTTAACCCAGAATTGCTCCTATCTAACAGAAATACTAAGACAAAATGTGGGGCAGAGACAGAAAGAAAGGCCATCCAGAGGCCACTCCACCTGGGAATCCATTCCAGACACCACTGAAGAAGCCAAGAAGTGACAGGAGCCTGATACAGCTGTCTCCTGAGAGACTCTGCTAGAGCCTGACAAATACAGAGCCAGCCATTGGACTGAGCATGGGGTCTTCAATGGAGGAGTCAGAGAAAGGACTGAAGGGCCTGAAGGGGTTTGCCACCTCATAGGAAGGACAACAATATTGGAGAGATGGCACTGGCTGTTCTTCCATAGGTTCTGAGTTCAATTCCCAGCAACCACGTGGTGACTCAGAACCATCTATAATGAGATAAGTAATAACATCTATAATAATTTTCTGGCCTTCAGGCATTCATGCAGACAGACTGCTGTATACATAATAAGAACTACAATATCAACCAACCAGACCCCATAGAGCTCCCTGGGACTAAACCACCAACCAAAGAGTATACATGGAGGGACCCATGGCTCCAGCTGCATATTTAGCAGAGGATGGCCTTGTCGGGCATCCATGGGAGGAGAGGCCCTTGGTCCTGTGAAGGCTCAGTGCTCCAGTATAGGGTAATGTTAGGGTTGGGAGCCTGGAGTGGGTGGTTGAGAGAGGAAGCACCTTCATAGAAGCAGGGAAGGGGGGATTGGAGAGGTTGTTTTGGGGGGAAGACCGGGGAAGGGGATAACATTTGAAATGTAAATAAATAAACTATCCAATAAAAATGAAATCAAATACCGGGACTAAAGATTATAAGGGTTTTTTTTCTAAAATTATTGATACCAATAATAAAAACTGATGATTTCAACACATACTCACAGAAGAGGAGGAGGAGAGGAGGAGAAAGAGGAAGAAGAAGAAGAGGAAGAGAAAGGACAGGAAGGAGAAGAAGAAGAAAAAGGAGGAGGAGGAGAAGAAGAGGAGGAAGAGGAGGAGAAGAAGAGGAGGAAGAGGAGGAGGAGGACAAAGAAGAAGAAGGAGTAGGAGGAGCAGGAGAAGAAGAAGGAAGAAGAAGAAGAAGAAGGAAGAAGAAGAAGAAGAAGAAGAAGAAGAAGAAGAAGAAGAAGAAGAAGAAGAAGAAGAAGAAGAAGAAGAAGAAGAAGAAGAAGAAGAAGAACAAGAACAAGAACAAGAAGAACAAGAACAAGAACAAGAAGAACAAGAACAAGAACAAGAAGAACAAGAAGAAGAACAAGAACAAGAAGAACAAGAAGAAGAACAATAAGAAGAACAAGAAGAACAAGAAGAAGCAGAAGCAGAAGCAGCAGCAGCAGCAGCAGCAGCAGCAGCGTGGGATCTTGGAGTATCCTTACAAGCTACAGTCAGGAGGTTGCAGAGACTAATAGGACAGCCTGAAGTCAAAGGATAGCCTCGTTGGATGTGTAAATTCTAAGCCAGGTTGAGCTAAGAGTGAGATATGTCTTTAAAATTAGTGTACTAAGATTTTATTTTGAAAATGAATCTGGTTAGGCTTTATAAGGAGAGTTTTTTTTTTATTTAAGACAAAAGACATAACATTAAAAAGAAAAATCTATCCTCCAGTTATACATCTTGAAATGATAATAAAGTAAAAATTTAAATTTTAAATAAATGTGCTGAAATATGCAAAGTATTCATCTGGACAACTATGAGCTTATTTGAATAAAGTCATTTCCAACAATATATTTGGATTCTTTTTCTATGCCTTTCTCTCTTTTTCTCTTTCTCATGTTCCTCTTTTGTCATCTCCTTCCTGTTCCCTTCTGTTCCTCTCATTCATTTTGTCCTTATGATAGATTTATTTCTGAGACATTGGAAAATGAACTTCATTTGTCTGTATTTCAAAAATATAATCGTATTTTTGAAAAACAAAACAAAAGCACAAGAGATATGTTTTTCTTTTTTTATTTTCTTTCTTTCTTTTTTTTTTTTTCTAGACCCTGTTTCTCTGTGTAGTCCAGGCTGTCCTGGAACTCACTCTGTAGATTGATCTCACAGAGTTCTGCCTGCCTCTGTGTCCTGAGTGCTGAGATCAAAGTACTGTGCCACCACCGCCCAGCAAGGGATATTTTCAACTGATAGCACGGTGTCAACTTGAACACTACTTCCCCTGGCTGTTAGACTTCCATTACAATGAAGGTATTCCTTGAAACTGTTTTTGTTTTATTTTTAAGTTTTTTATATAGTAACAGCAGATTTACTATTAAGTTAAAGTAGATGATAGCATACTGTTCAAAAATCAACATTCTAAAATTACTACTGTGATGTGTTTACCATGGTATCCATGTGTGTGTGTGTGTGTGTGTGTGTGTGTGTGTGTGTGAACCTAGGTCCTTTGCAAGAGCAGCACATGCTTATTGCTGAGGCATCTCTCCAACCACTCTGCAATCATTTTTAAACCAAACAAAGTACAATCTAATAAGATGTAATCCACAATGTCACACAATTATAACACACACACACAAAATGTAACATAATTTTAAATAGGAGCATGTAATTGGTTACTATCTCATATTCTACTGTAGTATGGAAACACCTATTCCTATATGAGAACACCAGAACCACGATTTAAGATGGTCATATGTAAGCTGGGCATGGTGGCTCATGACCTGATCTCAGCAATAGGAGACAGAAGCCAGTTTGAGGCCAGCCTGGTCTATGTAGTCAGTTCCAGGACAGTCAGGGCTATAAAGAGATAATTGCAAACAAAAACAAACGATAAAGGATGGTCAGACATTAAGAACAAAAGCTAGGGGCTGGAGAGATGGCTCAGCGGTTAAGAGCACTGACTGCACTTCCGAAGGTCCTGAGTTCAAATCCCAGCAACCACATGGTGGCTCACAACCATCTGTAATGGGATCCGATGCCCTCTTCTGGTGTGTCTGAAGACAGCTACAGTGTACTTACATATAATAAATAAATCTAGTCCCTGATTTTAGTGGGATTGCTTCAAGTTTCTCTCCATTTAGTTTGATGTTGGCTACTGGATTGCTGTATATTGCTTATCCAGCATGGTAGGGGAGTAACAGGACAGAGAAAAACGAGGGAGGTGATTGGAGTATGGGTATAGAGAAGGCTTATGGGATATATGGGGAAGGGGGAACTGGGAAAGGGAAAAGTGTTTGGAATGTAAACAAAGAATTTAGAAAAAAATCTTAAAAAAAAGAACAAAAGCTAAATTAGCTTGTAAACTAGTGCAGCTTCATAAAGCAGTATTCGGCAAAACCAGAATGGGGAAGTGGGAAGGGGTGGGTGGGAGAACAGGGGGAGAGAAGGGGGCTTACGGGACTTTCAGGGAGTGGGGGGCTAGAAAAGGGGAAATCATTTGAAATGTAAATAAAAAATATATCGAATAAAAAATATAAACATGTAAAAAAAAACTTCTTTATACATCTTTACTTATGGTTAACAAATCCCCACCTCTCCTTTCCCACAGCCCAGTAAGCTCATCTCTGTGTAAACCTTTAGTTCCTAGCATACCCACTTCATTCTTTCATATCATGTGTTCTACTGTCTCCTCCTCTTCTTTCCTCCTCCTTATTTCCTTCCTTCCTTCCTGTTTGTATGCCTTTCCTCTTTCTTCCCTCCCTCCCTCCCTTCCTTCCTTCCTTCCTTCCTTCCTTCCTTCCTTCCTTCCTTCCTTCCTTCCTTCCTTCCTTCCTCTTTCTTTCTTTCTTTCTTTCTTTCTTTCTTTCTTTCTTTCTTTCTTTCTTTCTTTCTTTCTTTCTTTCTTTCCTTCTTTCTTTCCTTCTTTCTTTCCTTCCTTCTCTTTCTTTCTTTCTTTCTTTCTTTCTTTCTTTCTTTCTTTCTTTCTTTCTTTCTTTCTTTCCTTCCTTCCTTCCTTCCTTCCTTCCTTCCTTTTTTCCTTCCTTCCTCCGTCTTTCCTTACCTCTTTCCTTCCTTCCTTCTTTCCTTCTCTCTCTCTCTTTCTTTCTTTCATAACATGATCATGGTTCACATGTTGCCTCTCCATACACACTTCATTTTGGTTATGCCAGTCCTTGCCCCTTTGTGTTCCCATTCCTACCACTCTGTTACCTATTTGTACTTTTTCACCCCAATATCCTTTCTCTCTACTTCTTGCTATATCCTTTCCCTTCCTTACATGCATCCTTGCAATCGCTTCTTCCTAGTTTCCCGAGTTCCACACTCTAGATTAAACATACAAGAGATCTGAAGCTATTGCTGGTACAAGAAAGAGAACACAGGGCATCTGTATCTGCAGACTTGTGCTGCTTCCAATCCTAGAGAAACATCTTATTGCACAGGGTTGAGGTTAATACAGACACTCTTAACAATTCAAGCTTGTGACAATAAGCAACTGTAGCTCTCTGCCAACAGGGCAGCTACACTCCTCAGCCACACCTCCTGGGCTCAGAGAACATAGTAGAGGAGGAAAAGAAACAATGCCAGAAAGAGCTGGAGGGAGGGCAGAGTGCTGTGAAAGGCTCTTTGCCACCTTTAGACAGGACATAAACTCACATGAGCTGTGCGGGCTTGCTCGATGTGGGCACGAAAACAAGACAGTAAAATCACAGCACAGAAGAGAGTGTATCCTGAGGCCCCACAACTAAATGAAGAGCTATTGATAGTTGACGGCTGGTGACCAGGGGAGGGAGAGTCCCTTTTTTTTGATAGGTGGCCCGTACCCCAGTGCATGGCTCACGAGCACATAGGCAACACTGATGGGACTTAGTGGATTGTTAAATAAGAAAAGAGATGCGTTTAGGTGTCTTGGAGTTAGAGGGAGGGAGTTAGAGGTGGATATGATCAAGATAAATTGTATACATGTACAACATTTTCAATGAATAATTTTAAAATGACCAAAGTATCCAGGGAAATTAACTGTATGTAGTGCATTTAGTTCTTTCTCTCTTTTAACTGTTCCTGTTTCCTTTGCTTCCTTAAAGCTGCATTTTCTCATTTTTTCAGTAATGTGGGAAAACATATGACCTGACTGAGAATATGGTTCAATGGTGAAGTACGGACTCCCCATACACGTACTCCCCACACACGGACTCCCCACGCACGGACTCCCCACGCACGGACTCCCCACGCACGGACTCACCACGCACGGACTCACCACACACGGACTCCCCATGCACGGACTCCCCACGCACAGACTCACCACACACGGACTCCCCATACACGTACTCCCCACGCACGGACTCCCCCCGCACGGACTCCCCACGCACGGACTCCCCCCGCACGGACTCCCCACGCACGGACTCCCCACGCACGGACTCCCCACGCACGGACTCCCCACGCACGGACTCCCCACGCACGGACTCCCCACGCACGGACTCCCCACACACGGACTCCCCACGCACGGACTCCCCACGCACGGACTCCCCACACACGTACTCCCCACGCACGGACTCCCCACGCACGGACTCCCCACGCACGGACTCCCCCCGCACGGACTCCCCACGCACGGACTCCCCACGCACGGACTCCCCACGCACGGACTCCCCCCGCACGGACTCCCCACGCACGGACTCCCCCCGCACGGACTCCCCACGCACGGACTCCCCCCGCACGGACTCCCCACGCACGGACTCCCCACACACGGACTCCCCACGCACGGACTCCCCACGCACGGACTCCCCACGCACGGACTCACCACACACAAGGCTCTGTATTCAGACCTCAGTGCTTGATGCGTATTTGACATGGTTTTATACTAAAGGATAAAATGTTTATTTTGTCTACCTCCTAGAGAAATTTGCCAAATTACAAAGCAAAGGAAAGGCTCTCTATAGAACTGCTAAAGCAATGGAAGAAGACAGAATTATTTCTACAGTCATCCAGAGAGATGGTTCAATGATGAAGAACACTTCATGCTTTTGCAGAGGACCTAGGTGCAGTTCCTAGCACTCACATGGCAACTCACATCCATATGTAAACCCAGCTCTTAAGAATTCTACCCCCTTTCTGGTCTCCATGATCTCTTTCACACATGTGTACATATATACACTCAGGAAAACACAGACTGTAGTTGAAACTTCAGGGTTCTTTGGAAAGTAAGTAATGGTGTTTTGCTGGGGCAAACGTATAAAGGAATGTTTTCTTAAAGCGGACCTAAAGGAAAATGCCTTTTCTTAAAGTGGACATGTGAAGGAGCATTTTGTTGAAGAAGACACAGGTGAAGGATGTCCTATTAAAATAGACATGTAAAAGGACACTTGATGGAGGATTTTTGTTATCAATATACATATATTAGTCTGCCTTATATTGTGTGGTTGAGCTTCATTTGTCGGGACTCTATAGAGAGAAACATGCCAAAAAATACCTCCTGATGGTGCGGTGTGGGTCCTTGTGGCTTTCTCAGACTTGGGGTGATTGTCAGAGTGATGCCAGCTGAGACAGACTCACATGTTGAGAGAAGACACGTGATGAGGTAAGACCCGTGGGGGACACATGATGTTTGGAGGGTATAAATAGGACTCTGTGGACTGTACGAGGGGCTTGGGGCTTACCTATAGAATGCTCGGTAGTCTCACATCTTTGCTGATCTTGACTTTGCTGAGAGAGGCGCAGTTAGGAACGATTTCGTTCCCCGGCCTTCCTGATGGCCACAGGTCCTCTTACTGACTTGTGTCCATTCTGCCGAGGCCTGGCTGCTGCTGTCAGGTCATGCCACCATAGACTGTCGCTATACAGACTCTACTGAAATGGACTACTGATACATCCATAGAATTATTATGAGTGGATTAAGCTGTTGTTGACCTATGAACTGATTTCCTGACAACACAGAGGAGATATGAGATTTGCTCAAAAAAAATTTTTTTTAAACAGGTCCGCTTCTCCCATATCCATTCTTTTTCATTACCTCTGGTGGATGGTGGGCTAAAAGGGAGGTTAAAGTGTTTAAGAACCATCAATAAAAACAAGTTTAAAAAATTAAAGTTACACATATTCATCAACATTAAATTAAAGCTGAAACTCTTTCTGAGGGCAATGTGCCTCTAATCACATTGTCTCAGCGTTGCTCCACGGTGCTCCTTCATTTCACAGATGCTGAGAATGTCACACTGAACTACTGGGAAGGATTTTCCTATGATCTAATTGGTGTCACTCCATTGTCTCCTCTCAAGTTGAGTAAGTTTCTTCAAGGCTTGTACCATCGCAGGGAGGACTTTCTTCCATGTCATTGTTTTTTTTTTTTTCTTTATTCTTTGTCAACTTTTGTTTCCCTTCCCTGTTGTCCTGATGCCCACTCCTTCTTTTATTTGTTCATTCTTACTGTTTCCTGTTTTGCTAGAAATCAAGAAGATATCAAGAAATGTAAGAAAAAGGAGGAGAGGGAGACTGCATCTCAGGCTTCAGTCGGACACTAAAGTTGGGAAGGGGCGAAGGGGCAGGCCAGCCTGGGGGTCTGGTCAGTGGCTAACCTCTCCTTATTCTGACTAAGGAAATAGTGACACCAGGGTTGGCCCTAACATTATGAATTTGAATTATTCATTAGTCACCAGAACTAAATTATCATTCAGAGGTAAATGACACACATGTTTTCTTGAACAATTATTATCACTAATCATTCTTCCCTACAGTAATTTATATGCTCTCATTATTAGCCCTTGATTTCAATGTAAATCCTCTTCAGAAAACTAGCACAAAATGAAAGGTTTTTTTTTTCTTTAAATTGAACCTCTTTACCTTTTGATACATTTCTTGGCATTTTTGGACTCTTCTTCTGGCACTTCGTGGCTGGGTTTTCAGATTGGGTTGACTGTTGACATGCCCACAGAAAACACCTTGCACCGAGCATATGCATTTGCAGGGTGGACCGCCCTCTCTCCCCTTCCACCACATTGTATCCATATCTTTTTTTATGTCAATTGTCTAAACATTGACTCTCATACTTTCCCTTGCTTAGTTTTTAACCTGTACTACACTCAGCACTTTAGATACTTTTATTGGTTGTTTGTGCCTTGTCACAGGGTCTGAAATTAACAGGCTTTGCCTATTAGCGCCCTGGAACACATCCGTTACTATGTGGATGCTCTCTCTAGATCCTGTAGACACCTTGACTATTTTTCTGCTAATATTTTATTATAACTATGTGGGCTCCAGTACTTTGTTACGTGAAGAATACTATCATTCTTCCAGGAGGTTATTTTTTAAAAGATGTTGATTATTTTTATGTGCATTGGTGTTTTTTTCCCACATGTATGTTGGTGTGAGGGTGCCAGAGTCAGTGGAACTGGAGTTACAGACAGCAGTGAGTGGTCATGTGGGTGCTGGGAATTGAATCCAGGTCCTCTGGAAGAGCAGCTGGTGCTGTTAACTGCTGAGCTATCTCTCCAACCCAACACAGTTATGTTTTATAAAGTCAGTTTTTAAGTAAAATTCCCAAAGAGTTCTTGAGATTAGCCAGTTTGTGGTAACATGCATTTATGGGAGATACAGTTTGGTTGGAGAGTGATTCTACCAGTTTGAAATCGTCCTACCCAGATCTAACAGCTCTTCCTGTTACAGTTCCATGTAACTGTGTCACATGTTGAGGTCAGACAGAGAGACAGGTACTTTAGAAGACCAGCATTCACAGGTGAGCGGTGAATGAATGAACCATTCATTCAAATTCCAGCTCTCTTTTTTACCAACGGCAGATTTCATGGCAAGTTATGTTACTCATCCGTTGCCTCAGTTTCCTCTCACTTTAAAATGGGTAGAAAAGGAAAAGCACTTAGTGCTTGCAAAGAGGTGGACCAATGCCAGCAGTTACAATGATGATGGTATACACATATTTCTTAGAGCACCAGAGTCTTGATGCTGTTGGGTAAGAAAAGCCTAAAACAGAGGCCTTTAACAGAGCTGATTTTCATTAACTTGATAGTTACACATCACATCCAGATATCTGCAGTTGTTCTTCTACATCCACAAAACAGTTTCTCTATGTTGTGTTTGTGTGGATTCTGACTGCACCAGGCTCCTGCTGTGTTTTTAATGTGTCAAGTCTGCTTTTTGATTCTGAAAATGTAATGGCAGCCGTTGTCCTGAGTCTTCAACAAGCCAAGAATGAAGGTTCAGGGTTACTCTTTGTCAAGATGATAAAGATGATGATTGAACACCAAGACAAAGGCATCAGCACTTATGCCGGCATGCACATAAAGAAGCAATGGCAGAGAAAACCACAGGGCATTTTTCTACATTGTTATGAGCTCCAGAAACCTGAAGCCGAGGGATTCGCTATTGCATCATTGGAGAGTGAGTCACAACATCATACTTCTCTTCTTCCTTTTGACATTTTTGCAGGAAAGGAGACCCAGACATTGACCCTGAGCTGTGGGAGATAGGCGTATACCAGGAGTCCCAAGTGGTTCCATACTCACAGCTGGGTTTTAGATAATCCACAGGCCTCCACTTGATAATTTCTTTTTTTGGTCAGGTCAGGTGTGGTAGCACATGCCTTTAATCCCAGAGGGCAGGGGCAGGAGCAGAGGCAGGGGCAGACAGACTTTTGTGGGTTCAAGGTCAGTCTGGTATACATACTAGTTCTAGGACAAACAGAGCTACATACAGAGACATTGTCTCAAAAAAAAAAAAAACCTAACAACAAAAAAATTCACTTTCCCCAGGTAACAACAGTAGAATCTAACATAATCCATTTCAAGAATGCATTTTTTATTAATGTCTAAATCAATACTGCAACAATTTACAATGTAATTATAAGTGAAAAGAAGTTAAAAAGGTATCTGTCTTAGTTAGGGTTTTACTTCTGTGAACAGACACCATGACCAAGGCAACTCTTATAAGGACAACATTTAATTGGAGCTACCTTACAGGTTCAGAGATTCAGTTCATTATCATCAAGATGGGAACATGGCAGCATCCAGACAGGCATGGTACAGGAGGAGCTGAGAGTTCTACATCTTCCTCTGAAAGCTCCTAGCAAAATACTGGTTTCCAGGAAGCTAGGATGAGGGTCTTAAAGCCCACATCCACAGTGACATACCTACTCCAACAGGGTCATAACTTCTAACACTGCCACTCCCTGGACTGAGCATATACAAACCATCACATTTCACTCCCTGGTCCCCACAGGCTTGTTTAGACCTATGAGTCTACGGGAGCCATACCTAAACATAGCATAATAAAAGAGTACATTTAGTCCAACTTTCAAAGTCCCCATAGTATGTAGCAGTCTCAACAATTTTAAAAGTCCAAAGTTCAAGGTCTCTTCTGAGACTCATCCAATGACTTAACTGTAATCCCCAAAGCAAGTCAGGAAACCAGCTGGGCAAACTCTAAACTCTGTATCTCCATGTCTGATATCAGAGTGGTCTTTAGATCTGCACTCCTTTTTTAGCTTTGTTGACTGCAGTAAGTTCTTTCTCCTGTGCTGGTTCTGCTCCCTGTTAGCAGCTTTCCTCGGTAGATATCCCAGGGCTCTGGCATCTTTAACATCTTTGGATCTCCAAGGCAACTTCAGGTTCACAGCATCTTTTTCCAATGTGTCTGGGATCCATATATAATCTTCTGGGCTCCTCCAAAGAGCTTGGGTTGTTTCTCCAGCTGTGCCCTCTGAAACACTCTAAGTTCAGGTTAATCCACTCCACTGCCACTGCAGTTCTTGGTGATCATCCCATGGTACTGGCATCTCCAACATGCTGGGGTCTTGCACTGCAACTAGGCTTCACCAATAGCCTCTCATAGGCTCTCTTCATGGTGCCAAGTCTCAACTTCTTTGCATGACCCCTTCAATCCTGGGTCATCAACTGTATCTGAGGCTGCACCTTCATCAATGGTCTTCCATGACCTCTCACAGTGCCAAGCCTCATTTGTTCTTCATGACCCCTTCATGCCTTCAAAACCAGTACCATCTGGGTGAAATTTACAAATTACCAACTACAGCTGCAGGATGAGGTACAAACTTGGTTACCTCTGGAACACAGGTTTTTTTTGTGCTCTCAGAAAACACTTCCCAGAAGATTTCACCCCAGTGATGCTGGTCTTTTCTTTTTATCTCTTTTTTTTTCTTTTCTACATTCCTTGTTTACATTCCAAATGATTTCCCCTTTCATATTCCCCCCTCCCCATAAGTTACATAAGCCCTCTCCCCTCCCCTGTTCCCCCATTGTAGCCGCCAGCGGCTACATGTGAACCAGGTTACCTGTTGAGAGAATTTTGGGGTCATAGGGAAGAGAAGCGAAAAGAACGTGCGGCCAAGTCAATGTTCACTGATCAAAGCCCTTAACTTTAATGGCGCCGGACCTTTTAACAGTTTGGGCAAACCCTCCCCCCAGACTCCAGGCTGAGTTCCGGTGGAAGTTGTCTAGCTTCTCTTGGAGGTCTTCGTCTTGACTGCTCCGGCAGCTGGGTGGGTCACCTGTTTAATTCAGGAATCCCTATACCTGGAGGAACAATGAACTTAACCTTTACTACGTGCGCTCCACCCTAGGTGGAGCAGGATCCTGGCTAACTGGGAGAAGTTAACCTTGACCAAAGTCAAACTCTGACCAAGTGCAAGACTGCCCCAATATGGCTCTGTACATGTCCTCCCTTTTTTTATTAATTTGAACACGAGGAGGTAGAAAACAAGTGGATAAATATCCTTCATAAGAAGGCGGGCCTTAACCAGGAGGGGAAGCATTGACCGTAATTCCTCTTAAATATTGTATAACGTCTTTTTCAGAGGAGGGGTAATAGGCTCCCTTATAATTTTAAGGACAGCCTCTCGACGTTAACCCCTATGCAATTAGGTGTACTTCCTGGGGACTCAGAAGCAGAAATTCACCTCCCCATGCAGTGCTTTGCCTCGCACGTCTCGCTGGTACCCATGTTTGTTCATAAACAAACACACATAGATCTGAGTTCTATGTGGCTCCCTCTTTGGAGATCCACTTGTGTAAGTTTTGAAGCCAGGGGGGGTCTGCAAGTGTCTTTAACAGACATGTAATCTCTCCATCCAGGTGAGCCTGGGTGGAGACAGCCAGTCTGCTTAACAGACAAGGTCAAGAGTTAAAGGTGGAATAGGATTAACTTGTCCCAGAAGTATCCAATTCAGTTGTAAATTAACAACTTTAAGGACCCAAAGCTTGGCCTCTGAGGTGGGAGAGGTAGCCTTGTGAATCAAGAAATAAGCTGTTACTTCTCAGGAAAAGTGGAGACTATATGTTAAATTAACACAGCTGGCTGAAGATTGTTAGCCATCTTCAAAGTTGGAATCTTCAATATTGGAATTATTTCTAGACTAGTCTATGGTTAAGTCAGCTGAACACAATAAGGAGAAGAGTCATTTTAACTCTTCTTTAGATTAATTTTTCCTAAGCTAGCATAACAGTCTCCATGTTCTGTCCCACAAAGTCTAAAAGCTTGAAGCTAGGCAATTTATCTAACCTGGGACATTTAACAATTGAGGTAAGTCAAGAACATATACCCAATATAGCTCTTATGTTACCATGGTCTGGGCATTCAGCAAGCACACAGTCAGCATATCTTCTGCAGCATTCTGTGGAAAAAACAGAGGACATGCCTTCTCCCCCAATATTAAATCAGGATCATGGCATATGTTAGTAAGTGAATTCCTTCATTTCACCTAGACATCAATATGCCTAATTACAAGATGTCATATACATTTAGCAAGGAGTTTCTTGGCATCTAAATTTTAAAATTTTTTTAAAAACATGCAAGCAGAATTTAAATTATATGCACAGGGACACAATTTCCCCTCTTTTCTTTCTTCCAAGAAGATATTGTTTTATTAATTTAAGTTGGAACACAAAGTATAAACCATAACATAGGCAATAACTATGTAATTATATAAAATATAGTTGCTTTTTCTGTTAGAGCAGTTGCAACTAGACAGCCTAAAAATGAATCATTAGTCACATGTACATATTTTTTTAATCTTTTAAATTAGAAATATGAATATCATTTATCTGTAATAACTAAGTCCTCTAGGATTAACACCATTACGTGGTAGAGGTAGAAATTGAGGACATCAAGAACAAATCTTTATAATTTGATGTGCACAAAATATAAAATTATTTCAAATACCTAAAGGACAGTCATTTAGAGAACATATCCTTTGTTCTTAGAAATTTGAATCACATTTGTATAAACTGGAGAAATTAAGAATTAGCAGTATTAAAAATGGACCAATTTTAAGCAATTATAAACCATGAGCTATGTATATCTACTATTATTAAAAGCTTGACCTTTAACATCTTAAAAATAGCTGCTATAGCACCCAATTCAGGTATCTGTGTTGAAGCAGGGAGAAACTTAAAGGAATAAACATGTGATCTGATAGTACAAATTATCTTTTGGATAACAGTTATTAATTTTGCCTAAAAATGCTTGCCATGTAATAGATCAACCATTAATAATAAATTTGATTGTTGCTTGAAGCAAGGAACAAACGTTTCCTACCTTGAAAACAGAGGTTTAAGACCTTCTGTGGCAAGCTTGAAATGAGGTAAATAAGATAAAGCCAATTAATATATCCTAACAACTTTTGAAAGCCATTTACCTAAAAATTCTAAAAGTCTATAGGAGCAAGGGCTTGTAACAAACATTCTATGAACATTATACACTGAAAATTTTAAGATCTTAACTTCTAGTATTGAAACAGAGACAAAACACATTTTTTTTTATCTGCCCTAGGATCTACCTTTAGTCCTTGGCAAGGACTAGACCTGAGCCTTTTAACTAAGACAGGATTAAACAAAAGAAACCTGTAATTTCATGGTCAAAGGAACCTACTTGATATCAAATACATTTCTACAGAGATATCCTTTTTAATCTTGGAGGGTTAAATTTTGCTCCTACCATTGTAGCCTATAAACTTGTGGAAAAGTGGCAATGGGCCTTTAAAACCCATAGCTGTATCACTCTCAAAATTATCTTAATTACAAAATGTTAACAATTACGAGCCTGCAAACTGAAAACTGTAGCCAATGACACACTGATTTTTATTGTAACTCAATGTTTTCTTGCAATATTAGAGCACAATTGTAATTTTGGAAGCAAATCTCAATTTTAAACAATCTATTTTCTTTAAAATTAATGGCAAACACATATTTACAGCACAAGGTTTGTATGCCAGTTCTTATGTTCAAGTGTATAACAGTGTAACTTACTAAAGAGACAATATTTTAAATCTTAATCTTCATTAAGTCTAATCTCCAGGCCAAGATTCACATGAAACACCATGCCAATTTAGGAGCGTCCCAAAGGCCTGTATTTCCTGGATTGCGTCATGCCACGTGGTGTTCAAAATGGCGACTACCCTAAACTACCAGCCTTAATCGTCATGCCACGTGTTCAAAATGGCGACTACCCTAAACTACCAGCCTTAACCATCATGCCACGTGTTCAAAATGGCGACTACCCTAAACTACCAGCCTTAACCATCATGCCACGTGTTCAAAATGGCGACTACTCTAATCTACCAGCCTTAACCTAACTTTTGTTAATAACATTATACCTTTTAAATCATGTGCAGTGACTTAAGCCAATACTCTATAGTCAAGACATGCAAAATATACCTTTAAATCCAATTATAAACAAGAACAAGGCATGAGTGGCGTTAGGCCACGTGTAGTTAGTTAAGATAGCTCTAACACTGAATCACCAGTTTTAAACTAACCTTTTCTTAATAACACTATACCTTTTACATAATAACCAATTAATTTATAACTCTTTAGTCAAGAAATGTAAAGCCTTATATCATTAAAACCAATTAGAAACATGTATAAAGCGACTACATGAATTTCACAAGCCAAACCAAAGTCTTCCCAAATCTCGAGGTTTCTGGGCTTTAAGAGCGGCTTTTTCCCCAGCCATGCTTGCCTCTTGGGTGAGTGAGCTACGCTGCTGCAGCGTGGCTTTGAATCAATCCCCACACAAACTGTGGCTAGCTCAAGAGGTTACCAGCAGATGTAATCTTTACCAATTTTTTCTTTTTAACATGAAACAGTCATTCACACAAAGACACAGAGAGGACATAAACATACACATAGACAATCGGTGCACCGGGACAAACACGGAAAGATATACAGAAAGTTAAGCGTGCTTGTTAAGCAATTGCATCCATTTTCCTCTTTAAACAGCTCTTAGAAGCTGTGGACATATGCCTATTTTTAAAAACCCCTTTCTTTTCGCCGAAATCAGCTCTTACGAGCTTTGGGCAAATGCCTACCAAATTCCTTCCCCATATTTCCCTATCTTATCAACCCAAGCAGTCCCTGCGCTGGGTCCACGCAGTATGCTTGAAAAACTGTATCCATTCCTTGCACTCACAACAATAGACACGAATTCACTAGCGCTAGTTTTAACCTCTATGTTGCTTACCGTGCGGATACCATTAATTTTCACCTTTTCCGCGAAGCTTCGCTGGATAGGGCTACCTCAAGAAATTCTCTCGTGCCAGGTCTTCCCACGTTCAGGCGCCACTATGTAGCTGCCAGCGGCTACATGTGAACCAGGTTACCTGTTGAGAGAATTTTGGGGTCATAGGGAAGAGAAGCGAAAAGAACGTGCGGCCAAGTCAATGTTCACTGATCAAAGCCCTTAACTTTAATGGCGCCGGACCTTTTAACAGTTTGGGCAAACCCTCCCCCCAGACTCCAGGCTGAGTTCCGGTGGAAGTTGTCTAGCTTCTCTTGGAGGTCTTCGTCTTGACTGCTCCGGCAGCTGGGTGGGTCACCTGTTTAATTCAGGAATCCCTATACCTGGAGGAACAATGAACTTAACCTTTACTACGTGCGCTCCACCCTAGGTGGAGCAGGATCCTGGCTAACTGGGAGAAGTTAACCTTGACCAAAGTCAAACTCTGACCAAGTGCAAGACTGCCCCAATATGGCTCTGTACACCCCATCAATCCCCTCCCGCTTCCCTGTCTTGGTATTCCCCTAAACTGTTGCTCTGAGCCTTTCCAGGATCAGGGGCCTCTCTTTCCTTCTTCGTGGACATCATTTGATATATGAATTGTATCTTGGGTATTCAGAGCTTCTGGGCTAATATCCACTTATTAGTGAGTGCATTCCATGTATGTTCTTTTGTGATTGGGTTACCTCACTTAGGATATTTTCCAGTTCTACCCACTTGCCTACGAATTTCATGAATTCATTGTTTTTAATAGCTGAGTAGTACTCCATTGTGGAAATGTACCACATTTTCTGTATCCATTCCTCCATTGAGGGACATCTGGGTTCTTTGTAGCTTCTGGCTATTATAAATATGGCTGCTATGAACATAGTGGAGCATGTATCCTTATTACATGCTAGAGAATCCTCTGGGTATATGCCCAGGAGTGGTATAATGGGGTCCTCCTGTAGTATTATGCCCAGTTTTCTGAGGAACCTCCAGACTGGTTTCCAGAGTGGTTGTAATCCCACCAGCAGTGGAGGAGTGTTCCTCTTTCTCCACATCCTCTCCAGCACCTGCTGTCTCCTGAGTGTTTGACCTTAGCCATTCTGACTGGTGTAAGGTGAAATCTCAGGGTTGTTTTGATTTGCACTTCCCTGATGACTAGGGATGTTGAACAAATCACTGCTAATTTCTCAGCTCCAGCTAACCAGCATCGATTGTCCCAGCAGTGCTTTCTATTATGGACTGTAATCCAGAGCCACTTGGCCAAGGCGACCGAGTTCTGTTGCTTGCTGGAGCTAGAACATGGTCCCCTTGTTCTATTCCATTATCACTTTCTGTTTTCCTACACTGCCAAAGCTTGGCTGCTCTGGAACTTTGCCTTGATATCAGAGATCTGCATGGTTCTGTCTCCTGAATTCTGGGATTAAAGGTGTGTACTGCCACACCTGGATTTAAGCTTATCTTCACCAAGAACCTGCTCTTTCCTAGGCTGGCCTTAAACTCAGAGAACTGCTTGCCTTTGTGTCCTGGGATTAAAGCTTGTACTACCATGCCTGGACCTAAATGTAGTTAGGTGGGATCTTATCCCAAGGTCACCACTCCCTTAATTCAATTAAATATCCGTGAACACAGGATTCAGCTCCATGTCACTTCATGATGCCCCTTTAGTAATTCGAACCATATGTTTTATAATTTTCCTTTCTTAGCTTGTTGTGCTTGTTTAAAATGCTCTTCCAGAAACTTAACCAGAGAACAAAGTCTAGGATGGGTGTTTCTGAGACTTCCTTTGTCAATGCAATTAATCTGAGTTTCTTCACCTTAGCCTCAGGCAGACTCTTCAGACAAGGGCAAAAAGTAGCCACATTCTTTACCAAAATACCCCCCAACACAGTGTCTAGGCCATATACGTAAGTTCTCCACTGAAACTTCTTGGGCCATGTCCATACAATTCAAATCACTCACAGCAGCAAAGTCTTCCATATTCCTACTAAGATAGCTCATTAAGCCTGTTTAAATCATTCCACTGCTTTCCAAATCCAAAGTGTCCAAATCCACATTCTTCTAAACAAAATCATGGTCAGGCCTATCACAGCAATACCCCAGACCTTGGTACCAACGTTTGTCTTAGGGTTTTACTGCTGTGAACAGACTCCATGGCAAATGCAACTTTTTGTTTTTGAAATTTTCTTCATTTATATTTCAAATGTTTTCCCCTTTTCAGTTCTGCCCTTCAGAAAGCCCCTATCCCTTCCTCCCTTCCCCTGCTTCTATGATAGTGTTCCCCCATCCACCCACACACTCCCATCTTCCTACCCTGGCATTCCCCTACACTGGGGCATCAAACATCCTCAGGCCCAAGGCCCTCCTCCCACTGATGTCTAACAAGGCTATCCTCTGCCACACATGTGGCCAGTACCATGGGTCCCTCCGTGTGTGCTCTTTGGTTGGTGGTCCAATTTCTGGGAGCTCCGGGGGGGGGTCTGGCCTGTTGACACTGTTGTGCCTCCATGGGGCCGCAAACTCCATCAGCTCCTTCAGTTCCTTCTCCAAGTCTTCCATCTGGGACCCTGAGCTCAGTCCAATGATTAGCTGTGAGCATCTGCCTCTGTATTTGTCAGGCTATGGCAGAGACTCTCCGGAGACAGCCGTATCAGGCTTCTCTCAGCAAGCACTTCCCAGCATCCACAATAGTGTCTGGGTTTGGTGGCTGTATATGGGATGGATCCCCAGGTAGGGCAGTCTCTGGATGGCCTCTCCTTCAGTCTTTGCTCCACACTTTGTCTCCATATTTTCTCCTGTGAGTATTTTGTTCACCCATCTAAGAAGCATTGAAGCATCCACATTTTGATCTTCCCTCTTCTTAGGCTTCATATGGTATGTGAATTGAATCTTGGATATTCTGAACTCTTGGGCTAATACCAACTTATCAGCGAGTGCATACCATGTGTGTTCTTTTGTGACTGAGTTAGCTCACTCAGTATGATATTTTCAAGTTGCATCCATTTGCCATTTCATGAAGTCATTGTTTTCAATAACCTAGTAGCATTCCATTGTGTAAATGTACCACATTTTTTGTATCCATTCCTCTGTTGAGGGACATCTGTGTTGTTTATAGCTCTGGCTATTATAAATATGGCTGCTATGAATATAGCAGAGCATGTGTCCTTATTACATGTTGGAGCATCTTCTGGGTATGTGCCCAGGAGTGGTACTGCTAGGTCCTCAGGTAGTAGTAGTATGTCCAATTTCCCCAGGAATCTCCAGACTGATTTCTAGAGTGGTTGTACCAGCTTGCAATCCACCAGCAATGGAGGAGTGTTTCTCATTCTCCACATTCTCACCAGCATCTGCTGTCACCTGAGTTTTGGTCTTAGCCATTCTGACTGGTGTGAGGTAGAATCTCAGGGTTATTTTGATTTGCTTTTCTCTGATGACTAAGGATATTGAACATTTCTTTAGATAGTTTCCTCACTTGAGAATTCTGTTTAGCTCTGCTCCCCATTTTTAATAGTGTTATTTGGTTTTTTAGAGTCTAACTTCTTGAGTTCTTTGAATATATTGTATATTAGCCCTCTATTGATGTCAGATTGGTAAAGATCTTTTCCTAATTGGTTGACTGCCATTTTGTCCTATTGATAGTGTCCTTTGCCTTACAGAAGCTTTGCAATTTTATGAGGTTCCATTTGTTGATTCTTGATCTTAGAGCATTAGCCATTAGTATTCTGTTGAGGAACTTTTCCCCTGTGCCCATGCATTTGAGACTTTGCCCCACTTTCTCTTCTATTAGATTCAGTGTATCTGGTTTTATGTGGAGGTCCTTGATTCACTTGGACTTGAGCTTTGTACAGGGAGATAAGAATGGATCAATTTGCATTCTTCTCCTTGTTGAACAAGCACCATTTGTTGAAAATGCTGTCTTTTTTCTACTGCATGGTTGTAGCTCCCTTGTCAAAAATCAAGTGACTATAGATGTGTGGGTTCATTTCTGGGTCTTCAGTTCTATTCCAATGATCTACTTGCCTGTCACTGTACCAATATCATACAGTTTTTTTTATCACTATTGCTCTGTAGTACATCTTGAGGTCAGGGATGGTGATTCCCCCAGAAGCTCTTTCATTGTTGATAATAGTTTTCATATACTGGGTTTTTGTTATTCCAAATGAATTTGAAATTGCCCTTTCCAACTTCATGAAGAATTGAGTTGGAATTTTGATGGGGATTGCCAGAAACCACTGACATAAGAGTCAAAGAAGATGCAAAATGCTCCTAACTTAAAACATCCAGGAAATCCAGGACATAATGAGAAGACCAAACCTTAGATGTTATCATATCTAAAGATAATAGATATAGAAGAAAGTGAAGATTCCCAACTTAAAGGGCCAGTAAATATCTTCAACAAAAGTATAGAAGAAAACTTACCTAACTTAAAGAAAGAGATGCCCATGAACATACAAAAATCCTACAGAACTCTAAATAGATTGGACTAGAAAAGACATTCCTCCTGTCACATAATAGCTAAAACACCAAATGTACAAACCAAAGAAAGAGTATTGAAAGTTGTAAGGGAAAGAGATCGAATAACATATAAATGCAGGCAGACCTATTGGAATTACACTAGACTTCTCACGATAGACTATGAAAGCTAGAAGAACTTGGGAAGATTCCATACACAAATGCCAGCCCATTTCTTCTTCCAACAAACCCAAAAGAAGATACACAACAAACATACACACAAACATAAAAATAACATCAAAAATAACGGGAAGAAAAATATTACTGTTCCTTAATATCTCTTAACATCAATGGATTCAATTCCCCAATAAAAAGACATAGACCAACAGACTAGATACATAAACAGGACCCAGAATTTTGCTGTATATGGGAATCACATCTCAGTGTCAAAGGCAAACATTACCTCAGAGTAAAGGGCTGGAAAACAATTTTCCAAGCAAATGGTCTCAAGAAACAAGCTGGAGTAGCCATTCTAATATTGGATAAAATCTTTCAACCACAAGATACCAAGGCAACTCTTATGAGGACAACCTTACAGGTTCAGAGGTTCAGTCCAGTATCATCAAGGTGGGAACATGGCAGCATCCAGGCAGTTATGGTGCAGGAGGAGCTGAGAGCTTTCCATCTTCTTCTGAAGGCTGCTAACAGAATACTGGCTACCAGGGAGATAGGATGAGGGTCTTAAAGACCACACCCACAGTGATAAACTTATTTCAACAGGGTCACAACTTCTAATAGTGTCACTCCCTGGACAGAGCATATATAAATTCTCACAGTATCTAAATTCTAAATCTAAAATGTAAAAAAAAAAAAAAAGCAAAAAACAAAATAAAAACAATCACATAGCCACTAGCAAATATAAGGTAGCAATATTTCCCTAGTCTTATGTCATTTTCTTGAAAAAAAAACCCTCAACATTTAATAAATAAATAAATTAAGTAAATAAATAGTAAATAAAACTGCCAGCTGTATTTTACATTAAAACTCCCAGTTCTTGTTGTCTTGATCTTTCCCTTTCATTTGTTGGCAGTGTATTTTCTCTTTACCTAGCATTCCACCCTGATGATGTCACTTAGGACAATGCTGCTTATGTTGCCACCATCCTGATGGCTCAGCTCAGAGAGCAGAGGACAGGAGCAGACCAGCAGAGGCCTGCGCAGTGGGGACTGGCAACTTGGCTATTTGCTGCAACATTGCGATGGTACTTATACCTCTTCATGACATTTTAGTTTCAAAGAGCCTTTGACACCAATGGCTGTACTTAATAAAGCACCGTTTGCCTTTCAGAGTTTAAGACCTATTTATCCATTGCATAGATAACAACATCTCCAGTTACCCTTCCATTTCTGCCTTCAACTGAAAAGATGGAGAATACTCTTTTTCACCAGTGCACCTTTCTTTGTCAGCAGAGAAACATGGGTCTAAAGACATTTTCAATACTCAGTTAGGTGAGAAAGGAGTAAAAGCTTCCTCCACTTTTTGCCTTCATTTGGTCCTCTATTTTGAATATATGCATTTTGTGATGAGATATAAGAAAGTTATCAGGCCATTATTTTAAATCCTTAAAATTCTCCATTGAAGAATATTGACCTAGAAGAAAACTACACAGGAACACATGAGGATGCATATTCATTTGTTTGCTATTCTCGTCTTTAAATGCATGTGTGGTAACCTTTATGAACATGTGAGCTAGTTAGTACCTGGCCTTCAATTTCTCACATGTGAACATGCTAGGTATTTTTAAGAAATATTCAGAGGAACCCTGAAGTTGAAACTTCTGGATTCTTTGGAATGTCAGTTATGTTAAATGATGTTTTGCTGGGCACACAGGTGAAAGGATCTTTTGCTAAAGCAGACACATGAAGGGAATCGTGATGCTTAGAAGGAACATAAGTATGACCCCAAAGACAATGGGACCCCGAGCACTGATTGGTTTGCTCTGCTCTGTCTTGCTACTCTTCCCTGACATTATTGGCATGAATGCATTCACTTGCCTTACATTTCATTGCTAAGTAGGCCCTGATTGGGGTTACACCACGGAGAGAAACTCACCAAAGAACCTCTTGTGAGGTTCCTCTGGCTTTTTGACACTTCCTTAGCCTTGTGCTGGTTGGTGAGCCTTTTGGTTTCTTCTGGATTGAATTGCCCTTGCTGGCTCCTGTGTGGTGACTGAAGCTGCTGATTTGTATTTAGTGTTTGCTACTGGAATGAAATGCTGATATCTTGGTGATGAAGATTTGACTCACTGCTAAACAAGTCTACTTTCCCCTTGTCCTAATAACTTCTTTTCCACTACCTCTGGTGGGTGATAGGCTAGAGGAGAGGTTGAATGTTTATTAAAGTAGATTTGAAAAAAGATATATGCCTATAGAACCTGGTTTCAGGAAAAAAAAAAACTAAAGAAGCCAGCAAACAACAAATCAATGTATGGCCTCTGGCTGCATTCTGTGTATGTCTTTGAATTCTTACAGTTGTGCTGCACAAGCATTGTTAGGCTAGCAGAGACTCCCTCAGAGCAGTTCTGGAGCAGATTCAATAAAGTAAATTATCTGCTTCTCTTTTAAAAGGCCACAGTGGCACACACCTTTAACCTTTTATCCCAGCTCTTGTGTGTGTGTGTGTGTGTGTGTGTGTGTGGGATGGGGCAGGAGCAAGCCCACTCTGTGAAGTGTAAGTGTGTTGCAGAGTGAGAGATCCAGGAGAGGAAGATGGCTCACAAGTCAGAGGATTTGTCATTTTTACAGTAGACGGGGTACAGTTTATAGCATCCACACGGTCTCCTACAGCTTGCCATATCTCCAGTTCTGCACTCCAGTTCTGCACCATCAGCACCCTCGTCGGACTTCCACTGGCTCCTGTGTGCACACATTATACATTTGAACATGCTGCCCAAACACTCATACATATAAAATGAAAGAAACAGAAACAAAAAACCCTGAGAAATGGGTAAACCCTTATGTAGGTTAACTTTAATTATATTTGTTTGTCTGAACCTATTTAGAAATATTATGCAAATTAATAGAAGTGGGCTATTATTAACTTCTCAAAGAATAGAGATGAAAAACTCTAACCTAAAATATCCATATGTTTATAATGCTATCAGTAAAATATCAAACTTGGACCATTTCAGTTTCCTTTTATTTTAAGACATATAACCATGGAGTTTATAACATTTGAAATTATTGAATTTGAGTATAAATGAAAATGTAATGCTAATGTGCTAGGTTACTAGATTGAAGTAAAGTCTTAGTTTTCAAAAGAAGTCAAGGAGGTGGTTCAAATCCAGGTAATGGTGCCTTAATTTAAAATTAGTTTTCAGCTTTGAGTATAAACCATTAAGGTATGCAAAATAGTAAGAAAAATAATAGAACTTCTTACAACCATCATTCATATGCAAAACATATTGGCTTCTCTTTTTAAAAAAAGAAAAGTTAAAAACTATTGCTGCCTGTGTCCTGGACTGCCTGCTGCCTACCCTTCTTGCCACTGGAGGCTGGAGGTGAGGTGGTGTGGAATCAGTGACACAGATTCCAGGAGGAGGTGAGAAACACCACAGCAAGTTCTCTGAACACTGCTGTAAGCCCCTTTAATACCAACCACTGGTGCCTCATTGGTCCCAAGAAAACATGTCTCCTAAACAGCAGTTCCCAATTGGCTAGCATTGTCTATGTCAGTAATCCTTGGTCTCTCCGGAAATCCTCAGTTAGGTCCCTACCCACACCCTGCAGGAGATGTCACTGTGGATGCCTGGAACCCAGCATTATGTAGAGGCGGCCTTGCTGTTCCTCCTGGGCCAGTGCATAGAGTTCTTAACTCAAGGAAGGGAGTATCTTCTCAGTAACAGCAGTGGAGTCTCTAAAGTTCCAGATTAGGCATCTATGACCCATCATCTTTTCCTTATCATTAGCCAAGAACCAACCAGTGGTGAAATGGACTAACATTGGCATCAGCTAATCTCTATTAGACTTGTATTACCTTAGTCTATGCTGGTGGGTGTGGTGCCTTGTGAGATGTCATCTCCTTGGAGGTGTGGACTCTCATAACAATGATCATAATTTATTTTTCTTTGTCAGTTTGTCACCCTGCATTTATTCTTGGAAGCCTGTTGTCTCTCATGAAGGCCTGATGTTTAGGCCATTGAATACAGATCAAGAGTCAGTAAAAGAACATTTCACCTGGTGTTTAGAACTGTTGTCTAAGGAAAGGATTATAGCTCCTAGTGCAGGTCATTGAGGTAATGGGTCCTAAGTAGAATCTCCCAGGCTGGCTTTCTTTTCTTTTCTCTTCTCTTCTCTTCTCTTCTCTTCTCTTCTCTTCTCTTCTCTTCTCTTCTCTTCTCTTCTCTTCTCTTCTCTTCTCTTCTCTTCTCTTCTCTTCTCTTCTTTTCTTTTCTTTTCTTTTCTTTTTTCTTTCTCTCATTAGATATATTCTTTATTTACATTTCAAATGATTTCCCCTTTCCAGGCTACCCCCTCCCTGAAAGTCCCATAAGCCCTCTTCCCTGCCTCTGTTGCCCAATCAACCCCCTCCTGCTTCCCTGTCCTGGTATTCCCCTACACTGCTGCATAGAGCCTTTCCAAGACCAGGGTCCTCTCCTTCCTTCTTCTTGGGTATCATTTGATATGTGAATTGTGTCTTGGGTATTCAGAACTTCTGGGCTAATATCCACTTATCAGTGACTGCATTCCATGTATGTTCATTTGTGATTGGGTTACCTGACTTAGGATAATATTTTACAGTTCCAACCATTTGCCTAAGAACTTCATGAATTCATTGTTTTTAATTGCTGAGTACTATTCCATTGTGCAAATATACCATATTTTCTGTATCCATTCCTCCATTGAGGGACATCTGGGTTCTTTCCAGCTTCTGCCTATTATAAATAGTGCTGCTATGAATATAGTAGAGCATGTGTCTTTATTACATGTTGGATCATCTTCTGGGTATATGCCCAGGAGTGGTATAGCTAGGTCCTCAGGTAGTAGTAGTATGTCCAGTTTTCTGAGGAACCGCCAGACTGATTTCCAGAGTGGTTGTACCAGCTTGCAATCCCAGCAGCAGTGGAGGAGTGTTCTTCTTTCTGCACAACCTCGCCAGCCTGTTTATCCTTTGAGTATAGGAAGGCTACTGATTTGTTTGAGTTAATTTTATATCCAGCCACTTTCCTGAAGTTGGTTATCAGCTGTAAGAGTTCTTTGTTGGAGTTTTTTGGGTCGCTTAAGTATACTATCATATCACAACATCATACTAAGTGAGGTAACCCAGTCTCAAAAGATCAATCATGGTATGCACTCACTAATAAGTGGATATTAGCCTAGAAAACTGGAATACCCAAAACATAATCCATACATCAAATGAGGTACAAGAAGAATGGAGAGGTGGCCCCTGGTTCTGGAATGACTCAGTGAAACAGTAGAGGGCAAAACCAGAACAGGGAAGTGGGAAGTGGTGGATGGGGAACAGGGGAAGAGAAAGGGGCTTATGGGACTTTTGGGGAGTGGGGGGCCTGAAAAGGGGAAATCATTTGAAATGTAAATAAAAAATATTTCGAATAAAAAAGAAAAAAAGAAAAGGATGTGTAAGAGCTGTGGGCAATTGTCAAAAAAAGTCTGCCTTTCCAATTTGTATCCCTTTGACCTCCCTTTATTTTGTAATTGCTCCAGCTGGAACTTCAAGTACTATACTGAATAGCTATGGAGAGAGAGGGCAGCCTTGTCTAGGCCCTGATTTTAGTTCTCCCATGCTTTCATTGAAAATAAACCATTGCTACTTTGCATTGTGTAGTGTCAACTCCTAATGTGGCTAGTAAGTTCAGCCCATGCTTTAGGGAGAGTCTTGTGAAAAAGGTCCTGTTGAGTTATTAATTTTGCTTCATGTGTCAGAGTTCAAGATATCCAGGCATCCAAAAGGTGACTGCTACATTTCTCATGTAAAGTCAAATGCTTTTTTTATTCTTGAAAGTTCAATAATTTAGACAATGCATATTGATCCTACTTATCTACTGATATCTCCCTTTTCTGTGCTCCTGTTTCATATCTCTACCAACTTCCTTTTTTTTCTTGTTTTTATTTTATTTTTTGAGGGAGAGTCTCACCATGTAGCCCTTACTATCCTGGAACTTACTTCATTTGCAAGGCTGGCTTTGAACTCACAGATACTTGCTTGCCGCTGTTTTCTAAGTTCTGGGATTTCATTTTTTTTTTAAATTTTGTAATTATATTTATGTACATAAAACTTTGTGTACATTTAATCCAACTTAGTGGTGAGTTCTTTATCCTTTGCCTTTTCCAGCTTGGCAATGCAAGCCGCAGACTTAGGACCCAGGACGTTGCCTCCCCAGTGGTGGTGGATCTCATCATATCTGTCATTATAATTGGTGCTAATAGCTTCCACCAGCTTACCCAGAGCATCCGTGTCTTCCGAGTTAACCTTTGTGAAGGCAACAGTGGTGCATATCTTCCTGAGGACCAGGCGCCCCAGCCTGGCCTTTCACTGGATGATGCAGTAGGCCACTCCCATCTTTTGACACAGGGCAAGCAGGAAAACCACCAGCTCGATGGGGTCTACATCATGGGCGATCACCACCATCTGAGCCTTCTTGTTCTCCACCGAGGCAGTGACTGTGCTGACTCCTGCTCGGAGGACAGGTGGTCTCTTAGTTGGGAAGTCCCCTTTGCCAGCAGCTTTCTTCTCAGCACCGGCCTTTGCTTCCTTTTTTTTATTCGATATAATTTATTTACATTTCAAATGATTTCCCCTTTTCTAGCCCCCCACTCCCCGAAAGTCCCTCAAGCCCCCTTCTCTCCCCCTGTCCTCCCACCCACCCCTTCCCACTTCCCCGTTCTGGTTTTGCCGAATACTGCTTCACTGAGTCTTTCCAGAACAAGGGGCCACTCCTCCTTTCTCCTTGTACCTCATTTGATGTGTGGATTATGTTTTGGGTATTCCAGTTTTCTAGGTTAATATCCACTTATTAGTGAGTGCATGCCATGATTCACCTTTTGAGTCTGGGTTACCTCACTTAGTATGATGTTCTCTAGCTCCATCCATTTGCCTAAGAATTTCATGAATTCATTGTTTCTAATGGCTGAATAGTACTCCATTGTGTAGATATACCACATTTTTTGCATCCACTCTTCTGTTGAGGGATACCTGGGTTCTTTCCAGCCTCTGGCAATTATAAATAGGGCTGCTATGAACATAGTAGAGCATGTATCCTTATTATATGCCAGGGAATCCTCTGGGTATATGCCCAGGAGTGGTATAGCAGGATCTTCTGGAAGTGAGGTGCCCAGTTTTCGGAGGAACCGCCAGACTGATTTCCAGAGTGGTTGTACCAATTTGCAACCCCACCAGCAGTGGAGGAGTGTTCCTCTTTCTCCACACCCTCTCCAACACCTGCTGTCTCCTCCCGCCAGTCAGGAGAGGCTCACCTTTGCTTCTTTCTTGTTTTGTCTCTAGTCTTTACTTGTGGGCAGGCTTAAGCAGCTGAGTAGCTGTTTGCCTGTCCAGGGCCTGGTGACCTGGTTAATGGCAGGAGGGGCTTTGAGCCGCTTTTTGTGCATGAATGCATAAGACGCATGTTTGGTCTCTTTTGGTCTGGATGTCCTACCCAATGCTGAAGTTCGTGGGCCTTTTCTCAAACAAAGAGCACCTTCTTGGCCTCCTGTTTCTTGATGACTGTGGGGGCTGGGGTCACCTTCTTCCCCTTGGCCTTCTTTCCTTTAGGCATCTTGCTCGACTGGAGGAGAGAGTGGGATTTCATTTTTATATCCTCTTTTAAATATTATTTTTTATTAACCACAAGCCCAGTTAATGCTGCCCACATGCATGTGGAGCTATGTGGTCATCCTCTGGTTAGGATTCAGGTTAGGGTTTAGGGTTACACCATCCCCTGGGGTTTCAGTTATCTACCAGTGGCCATGTTCTCAAAGGAGAGTGGCCTCTTACCCAGTTTCCAGCATTCCATAACTCTTCCAGAGTGGGCAGAGCCTCTGGGGCACTTTGTAGACGCATCCCAGAATTTTGGCTGGTTTTTATCTGGTTCGGGTTTGGTGCAGGTGACAGCATGTCATGTCTAGACCGCATTTCACAGCTCTCTTCCCACTTGTTGGTTCTTACATTCTTTCTGCTCCGTTCTTCCGCATGAATTAACCCAACTGAGCAAAATGCCCAGGACACAGATTTCAAATACTAATCTTTTGATGGTATCATGTTTTTACTTTATATACTGTAAATGACACTGTGAAAATTTATGACATATCATTTTCTTTTAAACATTTCTTATTCATTGAATTTGGCATTTAACAACTTTTTTTCCCATTTTTTTATTGAATAAATCATCATTTACATTTCAGATGTTAAAACCTTTACTGTTTTCCTCCCTCCCCCAAAACCCCCAACCCCTCCTCCCATCCCCTGCCTCCAAATATATGCCTCTCCACCCTACCCACTCCCACCCCCCCCTCGATTTCCCTTTGTTGGGACATCTATTGAGCCTTCACAAGACCAAGGACCTCTCCTCCTACTGGTGCCCGACAATGCATTCCTTTGCCACACTTTTGGCTGGAACCATGTGTACTCCTTGGTTGATGATTTAGTCCCTGTGAGTCCTGGAGGTTCTGAGTGGTCGACATCTTTGTTCTTCACATGGGGCGGTAAACCCCTTCAGCTCTTCCAGTATGCCCTCCAACTCTTCCACTGGGGACCCCATGCTGCTAGCATCTGCCTCTATATGTGTAAGGCTCTGGCAGGGCCCATCCAGAGACAACCATGGCAGGCTCCTTTTGGTATGCACTTCTTGTTGTCCTTAATAGTGTTGGGTTTTGGTGACTGTTTATAGGATGAATCCCCAGGTAGGACAGTCTCTGGGTGGCCTTTCCTTCAGTCTCTGCTCCACACTTTGTCTCCATAATTGCTCCTGTGAGTATTTTGTTCCCTTTCTCAGAGGAACCAAAGCACTCCCACTTTAGTACTTCTTCTTGACCTTCTAGTGGTCTGTGAATTGTAACTTGTTTATTTTGAGTTTTTGAGCTAACATCCACTAATTAGTGAATGCATACCATGTATGTTCTTTTGTGACTGGGTTACCTCACTCGGGATGATATTTTCTAGTTCCATCCATTTGCCTAAGAATTTCATTAATTCATCATTCTTAATAGCTGAATAGTGTAATGAATAGTGTTATTCATTGTGTAAATGAATAACATTTTCTGTATCCATTCCTCTATTGGAAAGACATCTGGGTTCTTTCCAGGTTCTGACTATTATAAGTAGGGCTGCTATGAACATAGTGGAACATGTGTCCTTATTAAATGTTGGAGTATCTTCTGGACATATACCCAGGAGTGGTATAGCTGGGTCCTTAGGTAGTACTATGTCTAATTTTCTGAGGAACTGCCAAATTGATTTCCAGACTGGTTTTACTAGCTTGGAGTCCCACCAACAATGGAGAAGTGTTCCTCTTTCCCCACATCCTCGCCAGCATCTGCTGTCCCCTGAGTTTTTCATCTTAGCCATTTTGACTGGTGTGAAGTAAAATCTCAGGGTTGCTTTGATTTGCATTTCCCTGATAACTAAGAATGCTGAACATTTCTTTAGGTGCTTCAGAGCCATCTGAGTTTCCTCAGCTGAGAATTCTCTGTTTAGCTCTGTACCCCATTTTTAATAGTGTTATTTGATTCTCTGGAGTCTAACTTCTTGAGTTCTTTGTATAAATTGGATATTAGCCCTCTATCAGATATAGGATTGGTAAAGATCTTTTCCCAATCTGTTGGTTGCCTTTTTCTCCTATTGACAGTGTCCTTTGCCTTACAGAAGCTTTGCAGTTTTAGAAAGTCCCATTTGTCAATTCTTGTTCTTAGAGCATAAGCGATTGGTGTTCTATTCAGGAAATCCCACCCCCACCCCATGCTCATGTGTTCAAGGTTCTTCCTCACTTTCTCCTCTATAAGCTTCAGTGTGGCTGGTTTTATGTGTAGGTCCTTGATCCACTTGCACTTGAGCTTTGTACAAGGAGATAAGAATGGGTCGATTTGCATTTTTCTGCATGCAGACCTCCAGTTGATCCAGCACCATTTATTAGAAATGCTGTTTTTTTCCATTGGATGTTTTTAGCTCCTTGTCAAAGATCAAGTGACCATAGGTGCGTGGGTTCTTTTCTGGGTCTTCATGTCTATTCCATTGATCTTTCTGCCTGTCTCCATACCAATACCATATGGTTTTTATCACTATTGCTTTGTAGTATAGCTTGAGGTCAGGGATGGTCATTCCTCCAGGAGATCTTTTCTCGTGGAGAACCATTTTAATTATCCTGGTTTTTTTGTTATTCCAGATGAATTTGAGAATTGTTCTTTCTAGCTCTATGAACAATTGATTTGGAATTTTGATGGGAATTGCATTGAATCTGTATATTGCTTTTGGCAAGAGGGCCATTTTTTACTATATTAATCCTGCCAATCCATGAACATGGGAGATCTTTCCATCTTCTGAAATCTTCTTGATTTATTTTTTCAGAGGCTTGAATTTCTTGTCATACAGATCTTTCACTTGCTTTTAATGGTATCATGTTTTTACTTTACATGCTATAAATGACACTGTGAACATTTATGACATATTTTCTTTTTAAAAATTCTTATTCATTGAATTTGGCATTTAACAACTTTTTTTTTATTCGATATAATTTATTTACACTTCAAATGATTTCCCCTTTTCTAGCCCCCCCACTCCCCGAAAGTCCCGCAAACCCCCTTCTCTTCCCCTGTCCTCCCACCCACCCCTTCCCACTTCCCCGTTCTGGTTTTGCTGAATACTGTTTCACTGAGTCTTTCCAGAACCAGGGGCCACTCCTCCTTTCTTCTTGTACCTCATTTGATGTGTGGATTATGTTTTGGGTATTCCAGTTTTCTAGGTTAATATCCACTTATTAGTGAGTGCATACCATGATTCACCTTTTGAGTCTGGGTTATCTCGCTTAGTATGATATTCTCTAGCTCCATCCATTTGCCTAAGAATTTCATAAATTCATTGTTTCTAATGGCTGAATAGTACTCCATTGTGTAGATATACCACATTTTTTGCATCCACTCTTCTGTTGAGGGATACCTGGGTTCTTTCCAGCATCTGGCAATTACAAATAGGGCTGCTATGAACATAGTAGAACATGTATCCTTATTACATGGTGGGGAGTCTTCTGGGTATATGCCCAGGAGTGGTATAGCAGGATCTTCTGGAAGTAAGGTACCCAGTTTTCAGAGGAACCGCCAGACTGATTTCCAGAGTGGTTGTACCAATTTGCAACCCCACCAGCAGTGGAGGAGTGTTCCTCTTTCTCCACACCCTCTCCAACACCTGCTGTCTCCTGAATTTTTAATCTTAGCCATTCTGACTGGTGTAAGATGAAATCTTAGGGTTGTTTTGATTTGCATTTCCCTAATGACTAATGAAGTTGAGCATTTTTTAAGATGCTTCTCCGCCATCCGAAGTTCTTCAGGTGAGAATTCTTTGTTTAACTCTGTACCCCATTTTTTAATAGGGTTGTTTGGTTTACTGGAGTCTAACTTCTTGAGTTCTTTATATATATTGGATATTAGCCCTCTATCTGATGTAGGATTGGTGAAGATCTTTTCCCAATTTGTTGGTTGCCGATTTGTCCTCTTGATGGTATCCTTTGCCTTACAGAAACTTTGTAATTTTATGAGGTCCCATTTGTCAATTCTTGCTCTTAGAGCATACGCTATTGGTGTTCTGTTCAGAAACTTTCTCCCTGTACCGATGTCCTCAAGGGTCTTCCCCAATTTCTTTTCTATTAGCTTCAGAGTGTCTGGCTTTATGTGGAGGTCCTTGATCCATTTGGATTTGAGCTTAGTACAAGGAGACAAGGATGGATCAATTCGCATTCTTCTGCATGCTGACCTCCAGTTGAACCAGCACCATTTGTTGAAAAGGCTATCTTTTTTCCATTGGATGTTTTCAGCCTCTTTGTCGAGGATCAAGTGGCCATAGGTGTGTGGGTTCATTTCTGGATCTTCAATCCTGTTCCATTGATCCTCCTGCCTGTCACTGTACCAATACCATGCAGTTTTTAACACTATTGCTCTGTAGTATTGCTTGAGGTCAGGGATACTGATTCCCCCAGATTTTCTTTTGTTGCTGAGAATAGTTTTAGCTATCCTGGGTTTTTTGTTGTTCCAGATGAATTTGATAATTGCTCTTTCTAACTCTGTGAAGAATTGAGTTGGGATTTTGATGGGTATTGCATTGAATCTGTATAGTGCTTTAGGCAAAATGGCCATTTTAACCATATTGATTCTACCGATCCATGAGCATGGGAGGTTTTCCCATTTTTTGAGGTCTTCTTCCATTTCCTTCTTCAGAGTCTTGAAGTTCTTGTCATACAGATCTTTCACATGTTTGGTAAGGGTCACCCCAAGATACTTTATACTGTTTGTGGCTATTGTGAAGGGGGTCATTTCCCTAATTTCTTTCTCAGCCTGCTTATCCTTTGAGTATAGGAAGGCCACTGATTTGCTTGAGTTGATTTTATAACCTGCCACTTTGCTGAAGTTGTTTATCAGCTGTAGGAGCTCTCTAGTGGAGTTCTTTGGGTCACTTAGGTAGACGATCATGTCGTCTGCAAATAATGATAGTTTGACTTCTTCCTTTCCAATTTGTACCCCTTTGATCTCCTTATGTTGTCGAATTGCCCGAGCTAGTACCTCAAGTACAATATTGAAAAGATAAGGAGAAAGGGGGCAGCCTTGTCTCGTCCCTGATTTCAGTGGGATTGCTTCAAGTTTCTCTCCATTTAGTTTGATGCTGGCTACCGGTTTGCTGTATATTGCTTTTACTATGTTTAGGTATGGGCCTTGAATTCCTGTTCTCTCCAAGACTTTAAGCATGAAGGGATGCTGAATTTTGTCAAATGCTTTTTCAGCATCCAATGAAATGACCATGTGGTTTTGTTCTTTGAGTTTGTTTATGTAGTGGATTGTATTGATGGATTTCCGTATATTGAACCAACCCTGCATTCCCGGGATAAAGCCTACTTGATCATGGTGGATGATCGTTTTGATGTGTTCTTGGATTCGGTTGGCAAGAATTTTATTGAGTATTTTTGCATCGATGTTCATAAGGGAAATTGGTCTGAAGTTCTCTTTCTTTGTTGGATCTTTGTGTAGCTTTGGTATCAGCGTAATTGTGGCTTCGTAGAAGGAATTGGGTAGTGTTCCTTCTGTTTCTATTTTGTGGAATAGTTTGAAGAGTATTGGTGTTAACTCTTCTTTGAAGGTCTGGTAGAATTCTGCACTGAAGCCATCTGGTCCTGTGCTTTTTTTGGTTGGAAGACTTTCTATGACTCCTTCTATTTCTTTAGGCATTATGGGACTGTTTAGATGGTCTAGTTGGTCCTCATTTAATTTTGGTATTTGGTATCTGTCAAGGAAATTGTCCATTTCCTCCAGATTCTCCAGTTGTGTTGAGTATAGGCTCTTGTAGTAGGATCTGATGATTTTTTGGATTTCCTCGGTTTCCGTTGTTATATCTCCCTTTTCATTTCTAAGTTAATTTGGATACTTTCTCTGTGCCCTTTGGTCATTCTGGCTAAGGGTTTATCTATCTTGTTGATTTTCTCAAAGAACCAGCTCCTGGTATTGTTGATTTTTTGTATGGTTCTCTTTGTTTCTACTTGATTGATTTCGGCCCTGAGTTTGATGATTTCCTGCCTTCTACTCCTCCTGGGCGAAATAGCTTCTTTTTGTTCTAAGGCTTTCAGGTGTGTCATTAAGCTGGTAATGTATGCTCTCTCCATTTTCTTTTTGGAGGCACTCAGGGCTATGAGTTTTCCTCTTAGCACTGCTTTCATTGTGTCCCATAGGTTTGGATATGTTGTGTTTTCATTTTCATTGTGTTCTAAAAAGTCTTTAATTTCTTTCTTTATTTCTTCCTTGACCAAGGTATCATTGAGTAGAGTATTGTTCAGTTTCCACGTGTATGTGGGCTTTCTGTTGTTTCTGTTGCTATTGAAGACCACTTTTACTCCATAGTGATCAGATAGGAGGCATGGGATTAGTTCGATCTTCTTATATTTGTTGAGGTCTGTCTTGTGACCAATTATATGGTCAATTTTGGAGAAGGTACCATGAGGTGCTGAGAAAAAGGTATATTCTTTTGTTTTAGGATAGAATGTTCTATATATATCTGTTAAATCTAATTGGTCCAAAGCTTCAATTAGTTTCATTGTGTCCCTGTTTAGTTTCTGTTTTCCTGATCGGTCCATTGAGGAAAGTGCAGTGTTGAAGTCACCCACAATTATTGTGTTAGGTGCAATGTGTGCTTTTAGTTTTAATAAAGTTCCTTTTACGAAAGAGGGTGCCCTTGCATTTGGTGCATAGATGTTCAGGATTGACAGTTCTTCTTGTTGTATTTTTCCTTTGACCAGCAAGAAGTGTCCCTCAGGGTCTCTTTTGATGACTTTGGGTTGAAAGTCAATTTTATCTGATATTAAAATGGCTACTCCAGCTTGTTTCCTGAGACCATTTGCTTGTAAAATTGTCTTCCAGCCTTTTACTCTAAGGTAGTGTTTGTCTTTGACCCTGAGGTGTGTTTCCTGTAAGCAGCAAAATGTAGGGTCCTGTTTACGTATCCATTCAGTTAGTCTGTGTCTTTTTATTGGGGCATTAAGTCCATTGATGTTAAGAGATATTAAGGAATAGTGATTGTTACTTCCTATCATTTTTGACGTTATTTTTTAAATTTTAATGCTTAACTTCTTTTGGGTTTGATGAAAGGTTACTATCTTGCTTTTTCCAGGGTGAAGTTTCCCTCCTTGTATTGGTGTTGTCCTCCTATTATCCTTTTTAGGGCCGGGTTTGTGGATAGATATTGGGTAAACTTGGTTTTGTCATGAAATATCTTAGTTTCTCCATCTATGGTGATTGAGAGTTTTGCTGGATATAGTAGTTTTGGTTGGCATTTGTGTACTCTTAGAGTCTGCATGAGATCTGCCCAGGACCTTCTAGCCTTCATAGTCTCAGGTGAAAAGTCTGCTGTGATTCTGATAGGTCTTCCTTTATATGTTACTTGGCCTTTTTCTCTTACTGCCTTTAGTATTCTTTCTTTGTTTAGAACATTTGGTGTTTTGATTATTATGTGACGGGAAGTATTTCTGCTCTGGTCCAGTCTGTTTGGAGTTCTGTAGGCTTCTTGTATATTCATGGGCATCTCTCTCTTTAGGTTAGGGAAGTTTTCTTCCATAATTTTATTGAAGATGTTTGCTGGCCCTTTAAGTTGTAAATCTTCACTCTCATCTATGCCTATAATCCTTAGGTTTGGTCTTCTCATTGTGTCCTGGATTTCCTGGATATTTTGGGTTACAAGCTTTTTGCATTTTGCATTTTCTTTAACTGTTGAGTCCATGGTTTCTATGGAATCTTCAGCATCTGAGATTCTTTCTTCTATCTCTTGTATTCTGTTGTTGATATTTGCATCTCTGTCCCCTGATTTCTTCCCAAGGCTTTCTATCTCCAAAGTTGTCTCCCTTTGAGTTTTCTTAGTTGTTTCTACTTCTGATTTTAGATCCTGGATGGTTTTGCTTAGCTCCTTCACTTGCATGTTTGTGTTTTCCTGTAATTCTTTAAGAGTTTTTTGTGTTTCCTCTTTCATGAGCTCAGCCTGTTGACCAAAGTTCTCCTGTATTTCTTTAAGAGATTTTTGTGTTTTGTCTTTCATGACCTCAGCCTGTTGAGCAAAGTTCTCCTGTATTTCTTTAAGTGTTTTTTGCATTTCCTCCTTGTTGGCTTTTGTATTCTCCTGGATTTCTTTCAATGATTTTTGTGTTTCCCTTGCAAGGGCTTCTAACTTTTGATCCATTTTCTCCTGAATTTCTTTATGTATGAACTTCATGTGTTCCTGTACCAGCATCATGACCAGTGATTTTAAATCCAAATCTTGTTTTACTGGTGTGCTGGGGTATCCAGGGCATGTTGGTAGAGGAGAATTGGGTTCAGATGTTGCCATATTGCCTTGATTTCTGTTAGTGACGTTCCTGCGTTTGCCTTTTGCCATCTAGTTCTCACTGGTGTTAGTTTATCTTGTCAGTGCTGGACTCACCAGTGCAAGCTGCCCCTTCCCAGTTGGCCTCTGGTGCACAGCTTACCTCCTGCACTGCTTGTAGACAGTGTGCTGCTGCCCAGGCTGTTCTGATCCCAAAGCAGGCACCCGAAGGCTCCCGCTGGGGCCCGCTGGATTCACTGGAGCACACTGACTTCTCCCAGCTCTCTGCCCAGAAGCCCAGCTAGCCACTTGCAGGACTTGGAGATGTAATGCTGCCGCCCAGACTGATCTGGATCCGGAAGCGGAGAGAGTAGAGCTAAGGGCTTCTGCCTGAGGCCTTGCCCCAGATTGTGTCTGTGGAGCAGATGGAGCCCGTGTGCACTCCCAGGGAGTGCAGACGGTGTATGCTACTGTGACCTCCCCTGTGTTCCGCTCACTCTGCTGGGCAGCCGATCCGCCAACCGGGCTGTCGCATACAAGGTTAGCCTTGCCGCCCAGTCCCTGAGTCCAGGCAAAAGCCTGGGAGGCCAAGGTCCGAGCAAAGTTCCCCTAGGGCTATGACTGTTAATTGGGTCTGCCAGGTGACTAGGATGGCGGGCGTGCGAGCCCGCGCTCCCTGAAAGCGCCGGGAGAGTCTGCTTTGCTAACAATCACCTGGGCGGGTTGACTCACAGATGGCCCACCAAGCCGCCCAGTTCTTGGGGTCAGTCCTGTGCCTTTTGGGGCCTGGACCCCCGCTTTGTTAGCCTTAGGTTATGCCTGTTACAGGTCTGCCCGCCTGAGCTCTCTGTCGTCCTGCAGGCAAAATGGCGGCGGCGCGCTCGCAGGCCTGTGCAAAAAGACCTCCTGCCTGGGTTGGCACCCCGATGGCCCCCCGACCCGCCCAGGGCCTGGGTGCAGGCCAACGCCTGTCGGGCTCAGACCACCGCGGTGTTGGCCTCGGATTATGTTTGTGTACCTCAGTCTGATCCGTGGAGTACGGAACCAAGATGGATGCGCCTCTCCTGACTGGTGGGAGGCCGAGTTCTGAAGTGGCCTCCGTGCAGGAAAGGCACCGCACGACTGCAGCTGCTTGCTGCCCGGCTGGTTAGCGAAGGTCAGTGGTCGTGGGCGCAGGGCCTAACTGGTCCCTGTGACGCCTTGGTTCCACTGCTGATGGCCCTTCAGCTGGAGCAGCCACTGCTGCCGCTGCCGCTGCCCCATTTAACAACTTTTACACACATTTTTTTTATACATTATACATACATTCCCCAGGTGTACACGATGCTGTTGACCACCCTCACTCACTTTTACTTGTGTCTAACTTTCCTCTTCTTACAAATTCCTTTCTCGCCTTCACACCTATTTTGTGACACACTGAGTTTACCCAGGGTTCTCTAACTCAGAACCCTAGTGACCTAGAAAACCCTGATCAGGGATGTTAATACTTTATAAAATAGTGCATAATGTAATTTAAAAAATAATTGAAAGTTTCAAATGTCAGCTCCAGCCTAACTCAAGTGTATTTCCTGTATTGATCATGTGTACTTTCCCCCTGAACTTCATATCCTCATGAAATTCTCCTGGTAGTCTCAGAGTACTTAAGTAGCTAGGTCATGGACTTAGTTTCACTGAGTGAAACACCACTCAATTTGCACCTGAGCCTTTTATTTTCATCTGTGCCATCCTCTAATTAACCCTCGTGGATAGGCGGATAGATGACCAATCTTGTAAGCAAGTAGATTAATATAACTGGCTACAATGATGGTCACTTTTGCTATTGCACATATTGAAACTTTATTTAATTTTCCAGAGAAGAAAAGTAAGTGGGCTTTTATTTTTTGGGACAATCTATAGGCAAAAGGAAAGAATCCACACTTTCTCATTCTCTTCTATATTTTGAAGTTTAACATAATATTGCATAAGATTTGATAAGAATGTGGTCTAAGGGTGTCAATAATACAGTATTCAGTAATCATTCAGTATCCTGGAGCAAACAATACCATTGTTGCTGAAGTAGTCGATTCATTCGCTGTTTGTCATTACATGACCCAGCAGTCTCATTGTAATCGTACTAGTTTATTTATGGTAGTGTGTCTGACTGGGAATAACCTGACATACTTTATTTGTGGTAAAATAATAAGACAGCATTGGAATTGGAGTATTTCCAAAACATTTAACTAATGCTTTTCAGAGAATGTTTTTTATTGGTATATATGTATATATATGTGTATATATATGTATTAGTATATATGAGTTGTGAAGAGATTCACTAGGACATTTCTGTACATTCATATAATATACTGTGATCTTAACCACCATGCTTATTATTCTTATTCTCTTCTTTCCACAGTTTTGTAGTTCTCCTTTTTATTTCTTGTCATTCTTTCTTTCCCCCTAACTTCCACGCATGTGTGAGAACATGTGCTACTTTTGGGGGATGTGGAGGAGGCTTATTTCACATAACATAATGATCTCCATTAATACATTTGACACCAGGTGAGATAATTTCTTATTTTAAATTTTTAAATTTCATATTCTGTTCTAAACCTGAGGGCTCACTTCATAAATGCCTTTGAATTTATTTTTTGAATTTTGTTCTTTATGTGAATGGGTGTTTTGTCAGCATGTATGTCTGTGCAACACACGTGCACCTGGTGTCCACAGTACTCAGGAGGAGATAGAATCATCTGGAACCGAAATTAGACAACTGAATCATGTGGGTGCCGAAAATCAAACTCAGGTCCTCTGGAAAATTAGCCAGTGCTTTTGGCTACTGAGCCATCCCTCCAGTCTTGCGTGCTTTTAACTGAGGAGAATCATAGAGATAAGTGCATACACAGATCTTAAATGTGCAGTTAAGCAAATAAATAGTTTCTGTATCTTCTGCACAGTTCCTTGTCCCAGGCACCCGCTGCTCCAATGGCTGTGAATGCAGTTAGATCCACGTGTTCTTGAGCGTGAACAAAGTGAACCAGGAACTGCGTTCTCACAGTGCACGTTGTTCACAGCCTTTGCTCACTCAGAGTTCTGATGCAAACTAAAAGGGATACATTAAAAAAAATCATTTTATGTATGTGAGTATACTGTAGCTGTCTTCAGACACCCCAGAAGAGGACGTGAGGGCACAGATCCCATTACAGATGGCCGTGAAACACCACGTGGTTGCTGGGAATTGAACTCCGAACCCATGGGAATAGCAGTCAGTGCTCTTAACTGCTGAGCTCTCTCCATCCCCTAAATGGGTGACTTTTAATAGTTATAATCAGAATTTCCACCCTCATTCATTATATTCTGACATATGCAACTAGTCTTACATAAATTTGAATTCTAAATTCTATTATTTGTATACAAATTTTTAATTTTGTAAAATTTTAAATCAGAAGCACAGGAAAACATTTCTCCTATCTTTTGAATCTACATTTTGCAGTAATTTATATTTTAAAAATGTATGTATATATGTATTTATTTATTTATTTTGAAACAGGGTTTTTCTGTGTGGTCTTGGCTGTCCTGGGACTCTGTGTAGACCAGGCTGACTTCTTCTTCTTCTTTTTTTAATATTTTTATTTTCTATATTCTTTGTTTACATTCCAAATGATTTCCCCTTTCCCAGATCCCCCCTCCCCAAATGTCCCATAAACCTTCTTCTCTCCATCCATTCTCCAATCACTTCCCTTCTTTTTTTCTCTGTCCTTATATTCCCCTCCAATGCTAGATCAATCCTTTCCAGGATCAGGACCCTCTCCATACTTCTTCATGGGAGTCATTTGTTATGCGATTTGTGCCTTGGGTATTCAGGGCTTCTGGGCTAATTAATATCCACTTATCAGAGATTTCATTCCATGTGTATTCTTTTGTGACTGGGTTACCTCACTTAGGATGATATTTTCCAGATCAAACCATTTGCCTAAAATTTTGTGAATTCATTGTTTCTAATTGCTGAGTAGTATTCCATTGTGTAAATATACCACATTTTCTGTATCCATTCCTCCTTTGAGGGGCATCTGGGTTCTTTCCAGCTTCTGGCTATTATAAATAAGGCTGCTATGAACATAATGGGGCATGTGTCTTTATTGCATGCCGGGGAATCCTTTGGGTATATGCCCAGGAGAGGTATAGCAGAGTCCTCCAGAAGTGTCATGTCCAGTTTTCTGAGGAACCGGACCAGGCTGACTTCTAACTCACAGAGATACACTTGCCTTAGATTTCCAAGTGCTGGAATTAAAGGCTTGTACCACCTATGCCTGGCAACTTATTTTATAGCTCATAAAATGTGCTATTAAAGGAAAGAAAAACTTGGGCTTTAGCAAATTAGGCGAAGTTTAAGGTTTGATGCACATTTTAAAGTAAATACTGGAGAGGATATACTATTAGGCAAGTGGAAAACATTTTGATGAGTTATTTTTTAATACTCAAACTCAAAGACAAATATTGATAACAAGCTGATGTTTTAGGGAAGAGAAGATAGATGTAGAATTCTTAAGCAAACAAGGTATATTTTGATTTGGTCAAGTAAGTTCTTTAGCATGTTCTAAAGGTCAAATTTTGTCCACACTAAGTGCAGAAACCAGGATCAAACATGGAGAGGCCGGGACAATGCTTACAAATCAAATCCATTTTTGTGCCTTCTAATCTCACTTTGAAAATGTAACATACAAACTGTGAGGGATCCCAGATCACAGAGTAACAACACCTCCTTACTATTTTAGCTGACGAAGAGGACATGTAAGTTGAAGAAGACGATATATTTTATTCTCAAATACTAGAGCTCAGGGTTCCTAGAGGAAACCAGAAAGGCAGCTGTAAGTTCAACAGAAACCTGGCCAAGGTTTCTGTATGTTTTAAATTCTTAATATCATATCTCTAGATAAGGTGAATAGATTCTTGAGTAATGGAAGTAATTAAACCTCATAGGATGAGTTTTGAATCCAGGTTTTTAAAATGCAGAGATTAACTGAGGCTCTTGGGCCGACTAGCTTAGTGAGTGAAGAATCAGACTCCCAGTGTTACCCCAGTGTTGGGGTAACACAGCTGAAGCCTGTGGAGATTTCAGGAGGCAAGCAAGCTGTCCTCAGGAGTGCTCCAAGCACTGCACTTCCCAAAGCTCTTTCTGGTGTGAAGAGAGCTTTCACTGGATGAGATCATTTGTGGCTTTTGGGAAAACATTTTTCTCCCTCAAACTGGAAACCTTTTCTGAAAATAAGCAATGTATTCACATAGGGGAAAAAACAAAAGCTATGTTTAACAGTGTTACATCATCAATCTTTTTACCCACTGTTTCCCACCACTTCAGTAGTTACTGCCTGGTCTCCCTTGTGTATCTTCCTAATGTTTCTTTGTGTCGTAGTTTTCCTTCTCTCGTTTCTTGTCTAAAATGCAACATATACTATATACTGCTTCACTCTGCCAGGTATGGTGCAGCCAATTTTTAATCCCAGCATTAGGGAGACAGAGGCAGGAGAAACTCTAAGTTTCTAAGGACGAGGGTTCTATGCCTCTCACTGACTTTGTAGGGTCTGAACAAGCTCTCCCCTAGTTCCTATTTATCTGGGAGTTGTCTCTCTGCTCCTCAATGTTCCTTCCTTTCAACCTGGTGTTTGCAATGAAAGTTATCACCATTCCCATTTGGCTAACGGACGCATCAGGGGTGTGTGTCTGCAGATGGTAGAGAACTGACAATGACCTTGAGGCCAAGGCTGTGTCCAGACCACAAACTATGTGTCAGGCCCCCAATTATAACCTTCATGCTTTTTCTTAACCCTTACTTTTGAATCAAAGGTGCCTAGGAAAGCACCTGTAATGGGAAGATTAAAGAGTAGCCTCATTTTTGGGTGGCGAAGATATTTATTTCAGGAAGTAGAGAGACAGTCCTGAGAAATACAGAATGAGAAGGTGAGATTACCTTAGTTCTTTTACCACAAGAATTGAACTACAAGTCCCTCTGTAAGGGTAACTTATAAGAAAATGTCATAGTTATTTTTGAATGAATTTTGGAAAAAATGTTATTTTAAAATTACAAAGTAAAAAATCAGAAATTCTGTACTGGGTAGATTTCCATAGACAATACTAATAACTATATTTAACCAAGATACCTCAAATCATTGACTGAGAGAAATCACATCCAGTCTGCACTTTGGGGACACATGATACAAGCTTCTAGCCTTTGGTGAGTATGACTCCTTTGTGCCTTGTGTTCTGTCTCCTATGCTCTATACAGTGCTTAGGCACCATCTGACATGTAAAAAGGTCCTTGAGATTGCCACCTACTCAAGCCACCTACTCAAGCTACCTTTCTGTTTTGGTTTGTTTTTGAGACAGTGTTTCTCTTTGTAACACTGTGCTGGAATTTGCTATATAGACCAGGCTAGTCTCAAACTAACATAGACCCACCTGCTTGTGAGTGCTGGGATTAAAGATGTATGCTACCACATCTGATAGTCAAGACAGCTTTTACGTTAGCTACTAAAACTTTTAAGCAAATTCAGATTTGCTGCCTTAAATCTGGTAATACCTGCCAGATAACCTGATTTAGTCTTCTTGTCTCCCACAACAGTTTGTCAAAATGGCTGTCTTAGCTATTCCTCACAGCAAGCAAAGTGTTTCTTATTATCTTCTTCTGTGGCCCCAGTAAAGTCCTTGACCGCTGCTGTGTGTGTAATATTTTCTTGTATCCTCTCTGACCTTGGCAGCTTCTGTTTTCCTTTTGTCTGACTTCCTTTTTTTTGTCTGTTTTCCTTTGCTGAGGCTTCAGGTGTTCATCATTTCTTCTCTGCATGCAGATCTTGTCTCTTCGACTTCCTCTCCTAGGTTCTCTCATCCCTCTCCTGTCTCCTTGACGAGACCTCATGGGTATGGCTTCACTATTACCTCTGGCAGCAATAACCAAAATGCTATCTTCAACATTAACTGAGTTCAAGCTTGTGTTTAGAATACTCTCATGGATATAAATCAAAGTCAACATGCTGGAATAACTGTCACTCTCATGAAGCAATGAAGCTCTGTGTGATTTCAAGATTATCAGGATCCTAATCATTTAAAGCTTCATGCTGTAAACTTTTATAACTCTTAATGTAACATGGACCAACCATTAATCTAACCATTTGCTGATTTCTCACAATTCTTTTTTATAAAATAACTGATTTTCTTTTCTTTCTTTTTCTTTTTTCTTTTTTCTTTTCTTTCTTTCTTTTTCTTTTTTTTTTTTTTTTTTTTTTTTTTTTTTTTTTTGAGACAGGATCTTACTATGTAGCCCTGGCTGGCCTGGAAATTACTAAGTAGATTAGACTGGCCCCAAACTCACAGTTTGTTCTGCCTTTTGGAGTGTTGGACTGCTAGTTAACTGGTTTCTTGAATCCACAGTTATGATCTAATCAAGTGCTCAGCCAGTTCTTGCACTAGTATCTCTCATCTGTTTTTATTCATGGCTTCCCTTTATTGAAATAGAATGGGCTACAATTTCTGTGTCTTTGCACATCACAAGTGTCTTTGCATTTGCTGCTCCTTCCTGAAGGATTTTCTTACCTGGGGGCAGCAGGGGTCCCAGTGGGAAGTGAAAAAGTGGGGGTGCTTCTCATAAAGGCAGAAAAAGGTATCTTCCGTTAAAGGTATTAACCCGTTGCCTGTGTGTCTCCTTTGGCTTACAGAAACATCCTACTGTCCTACTGTACTTTGCTTACAGAACACCAGCTCACAGATGACATTAGTATGTTCCCCAGAGGTAAGAACAGGACACTAGTGTCAACCCAGGGCAGGGCCGTGGGCCACAAAGTCAGCTTGCTTGGTGCTTTTGAGCCTTTCTTAACCCCGATCATCTTCCATAAAGGCAAGACAAGGCTTCTCTAGCCAAGACGATGTTAGATAAGTCTGTGCTTTCCAGATGGTCAAAGTCTCTGAAGACTCTTCTGCCAACTTTAATCTCTCATTCAGCCATGAGTTTCCTGAAACAGGAGATGCATACTCATGCACCCTGGAAGTTACCACAGAAGTTACAGATAATTATTGCTTAATAAGCCTTAGCTGGAAGTCAATTAAAGGGAGCAATTATAAATTCAAAGCCATGTGCAAAGTCTCCATGAGGCGTTTTTAGTTTTCAGACCAAGAATCACTGCTAATGTAAAAGTCCAAATGGTCTAACTGCCTGGCAGCGTGGTCCTTCTCTTTCTGTTAGTTTCTCTATCAATTCATATTGATCTTTTAAGGACACTCATATTATACATTATAATTGGATTATGGTAATGTATATAATGTATGAATCTACTGTTTAAATATCAAATATTTAGATATAAGCCTATCTTTAAAAAGAGACTTATTTATTTATTTATTTATTTATTCATTTATTTAATGTATATGAGTAACTGTAGCTGTCTTCAGACACCCCAGAAGAGGGCATCAGATCCCCATGACAGATGGTTGTGAGTCACCATGTGGTTGCCGAGAATTGAACTCAGGCGCCCTGGAAGAGCAGTCAGTGCTTCTAACAGCTGAGCCATTTCTCCAGCCCACTTTCAACTTAAAAAAAAAAAAAACATTTTGATTAAAAAAGAAAGGTTTCTGAAAACACTTTCTATACATTTTAGTTAGAACAATGATTTGTTTCACTGGAGTGCTTTTCATGAAGAACCTGGCAAGTCCTGTCAACAGACAAGCAGAGATCTTCATGGAATGACTTGGAGAAAGAAACTGAACCTGTTGTTCAAAGCCCCAGCTTCCCACATTGGCTGGGTATTACGTTGTCTTAAGAACTGTTACCCAGTTCACACCTTCCTACACAGACCCATCTTTCCATACATTTCGAGCTGAAAACTGAGAAAGCTCATTTGTACTTGGGGGGAAAAGCTGCTTTAAAAAAGATGATAAAGTGGAATAAATTTAAACAGCAAAACATTAGTTTAAAAAAACGCACCACAGACACTGTATCACTAAGAAAGCCAGTAACTTTACTGAATTGTCTGCAAAATACAAATTATACCTTATTTCCAGCAGGAGAAACTTTTGAAAATTTCCCACTTGAATTCACTACAGACAGCTGAATTTAAGTCCCTTGAGATACACACGTGTGGTTAGCTTAGGTGTACCATCTTGTCATCTAGTGGCGACAAAGTCCAGCTTATGCCGCTGTGAGCCTCTATTTGAATACTTGTTGCAAATGCTTGTATGCCCTCAGTTACAAGCTATTTTAATTATTGTCATTGAATGGAAACAAGTCCCCAGAAAAGGAAAAGGAAGAAAAACGATACGGCAAACCATCTGAAGCAATCCAAGCTCCGTGCCTGCAGTGACTTGTCTGCTTACTCCAAGAGCACATTGCTGCATCCAAACCACAATCTGAATCCATCACTTAGCCAACCTCTCTGAATTAAATTGAGGTATCAATCAATTTGAGGTATGAACAGGGAAGGCAAAATGCAATACCCAATTATGAATAACCAAAATGGACAAATTTAATGCAGTAGATATGTGGCTTGGATTGCTCCACATCTTTGGTTAAAACATAGTAAGAAAAGCCTTTAATTACATCTGCAGTCTGAAGCATTCTAACAGACACCAGCATTCAAGCAATCTTCAAAAGATCTGTAGTGGCAGGAAATTAACGCCATAGACTGACGACACCGTAGCAGATGGCGGAGGCGAGAACAGATGACGTACGCCACGCTCAGGCAGCAGCCTTTATTGAAGGTTCAAGTGGCTTCTTCTTTAAAGTAAATTTTTTAAAGAAAGAAATACAAAGCATTTACTCTCTGAAGGGACAAAAAAGAGGGGATCAAAGGAGCAAAATGCTATCTCAAAAAGGGAGAGTATGTCGGAAAACAAATACAGAGAAGTGAGAGAGGGCAGACACTCTTTTTAAATGTGTATGGAAATTTGTTTTGAAATTCTCACGTTAGTTAACCCTTCAATGATCTAAAGATGACAGGCATTTTCATATTCGTCATTACAAAACATTAAATTCCACCTTTGGGAAAAATAAGCAATTTTACTAAAAACACAATTTTTAAAAAGGTTGAAATAAACAGTCTCCACACATTAGTGCACACAAACCACAGGCCGCATGGCTTGCTGGGGCTGCAATGCTCACACAACCGACACAGGCCGTGTGTCTTGCACCGGCTACACGCCATTACCAGCATTTCTCAGCTCACTGTTACCAAAACTCTTTTAAAATAGGATTCGGTATAACAATACTTGCAGCCACGTAAAATGCCACTTTCAGTCCTCCTACTTGCAATGATGAATGTTGTCTAAGATGCTACTGTAGACCAGGTAATGCAAAATAATAATCCCCCAGAGCTCTGCCCCAGACTTCTGGATACAAAGAACTTTGTGTGATTAAAATCCATACTAGATTCACAAACACAAGAAATGGGAGGTACAGAAAAGGCAAGGGCAGAGACAGACAGCGACTGTTTATAGAACGTGACTGGTCACAATAAAAATTGTGCTTCTCATTAAATCGTCTCTACATTTCTCAGATGATCCCTTTGCTATCTGCCCCTGCTTTGAGTGCAGTAGTGGGGACAAGGTGACTGGCACCCAGTTTTCTAGTGAGTCTGTTCTTTTTGAGTTTGTAAAAAAAAAAAAGCTATTGTCAGAACTGCTATAATAGAGGAGGCTTCTGCTGGCACCTGAGCTCTCTCTAGCTCTAGCGTTAGGAACGTACACTCACTTTGTTGCGGAGGCAAATGGCAGGTAAAAATTTAATATGGCTATTTCTTCATATTTTTATATGACCCTTTCCCACCCACTGGTAAGATGCTATTGATCTTGATGAACAAATGCACTTTGAAATGACAAGGAACATTTGTGATATGCTTGCATATTTAACACACATTTAGTTATAAACATGGATTCTCAGGATGGAGTCAAGTCTGGAGTGGAATAATGGCGGACTTTCTTTTTCACTTTATGTGCATGTTTGTGTGTACACATGACCATGCCACAGGTGTGTAGGTAAGCATGTTTGTAAGGATGGTTTCCTGTTTTGCTTCTGCATAAATACTAGTCTTCATGTTCCATGGATACCTTTAGTAGTGGAATATATATGAAATGGCTGATGTCTTTACTTTGATTTTAATATATAAAACATTACTACAAGGCAGGCTAGCATCCTATACGGACACAACCAAAGGTGCATTGTGGTCTAATTCTGGATTGCAGATCAAGTTAAGAAAAATATAGCCTCATCAATAAGGTCTTTTGGTTTCTGCCACCCAGCGGCAGCCTTTTACAGTGAGAAACACGTAGCAACTATGCAGGTAAAAGGGGGGGAAACTGGATAAGCACATCCTACACGTGACCTAGCAGAACTGATGTTGCCTCATTCTCTGTTCTGTATATCAGCATTGACGACAGGATGAATCGACAGATCTTCACATTCCAAGAGAAGGGAATCATTCCTAGCCTGAAATTTCACCTCAACACTATATATTGACTCTTTATGGCACTCACTTTTTAAGAGGTCTGAAAATTAATCCCTTACACACGAATATTAGACAAGAGTTAAATTATCTTGAAAATTGGAAAAAAGGGGACATAGAGAAAGGGTTTTTTTTAAATGGGATTTCTTAAAATGGCTGTTAAATCTCTTTATTGAAGAAAAAAATAGGTGACATACATGCTTTATGCAGAAGTGACATTCGGGAGTCCTGACACACCAGTCTGTTCAACAGTCCTATACTGCTGACAAGATTGCTATGGGCCAGTTAAAGTCATGAAGGTGGACACTAAGTAACTACGTAACTTAAGCTGTTTCCTTCCACTCTCGCACCCAGTCTTCCACGTGGTTCTACTTCCGAACTCTCTAACTTATCCATCAAGTAAAGCACATCAGTTGTTCCTAGGGCCCAGCTTACGGGACTTAGGCTCCATCACAGCTTCTTACTCTGGGCATATTTCTAAGAAACGTCAAATTCAAGGCTGAAAATGAACTGTGTAAATTTAGAATATGGGCAAGTTAGGATACAAACTTACAGAATTCCAAGATGCATGGTGAGATGGAGAGATCTGAAAGGGGCCCTGCTTTTGAAAATAAAAGAAAAATAACCAACAAAACAAAACAAAAAAAAAATAGTTTGAAAGAAACCAATTAGTATATACAATGGATGTCAGTTGACCCAATAGTTTGCTGACGTTTTAAAAACAATTTAGGATGTTACAATGTAATATGTTCTAACCCCACAGCTTATCCTTTTGACAGCTGACCATGAACTTATAAAATGTATGCAGAGTAAAAGAAATCAGAAAGAAAAAAATAGTTACTCAAATGTGCAACTGCACAAATATACCCCCCTCCCGCTATTAAGAAAACAAAACTTCTGCCATTACCATAATATTATATATATTAGAAAGCTATACACAAGCATGTTAATTTCACAGATTTTTAAAAGATTCTTAATATTTTATATAATTAGAAATACACATTTCAAAAACAAAACTTCTACAAAGAGAAAACAGTTATGTTGGTTAGCAAAGCATGGAGTTCCTCATGGCTTAGGTAGTGCTTTCTATACAAAAAGTCCTTTGTGGGTTTTTACAGGACTGTTTAAAATATTAGCGAAGCTATCGAGGGGAAAAACACATTTTGGCTTAAGTAAACTACAAAAAGCCACAAATGCTTTGCAAACTCTTTCTTACCTTTTATATGAAAATAAGCAAAATGTAATGTACATATTTTTATATTTTTATTTAATAAGAGATGCAGACCCAGATTTATTTATTTAATTAAATATGTTAGCTCTCAAACGCCACACTTTTTTTCCTTTCCTTTTCTTTTAAAGTAGGTATGGTCCTCTCTGAACGGTTTCTGATCCTTTTGGATGAGTGCCGTACGCCAATGATTTGCCCTGCAGGTTTGTGAGCGTGCTTGGATGTTAGGTGACCGGCATGTTCCTAACATTTACCAGTGGCCACCCCTTGCCGGGTCTGTCCAAACATCTATACATTTTTCTATATGTTGCATAACAGCTGCTCTCTCTTTCAGTAAAGATCTGCCGCTTTTGGCAAATGTTTCCTTTTGTCTATTTACATGTAAATAACGTTGAACCTGCAACATGACACTATCTATTGTAACATACATTTTGCAAAGGGTCACAACAGTGAAAAGAAGTTAGCCTTAAAATCTATTTTGTACAAGTGTTCTGTTGTACAACTCAAGTGCTAAGCGTATCTCAGCATTTCTGTTTATCTTTATACTGTATCACTGAGGCAATTTAAAAGTACTTTTACAAAACAGAGTACCTGACTTTTTTTTTTTCCACACACGGCACATATAATGCATATCGACCCCCCTTCCCCATTAAGGTATAGCACACACACACACTGCAAGAAAAAAAAAACTATTAAGTAATAATGTGATCATGTTGCCCATCCTTCAGAGAGTCGCATGCGCTTGACTGAGGGACTTTCCCTTTCGTCCGGCGAAGGTCTGGTGAGTCCAATGGGGGAGTGGAATTCGTTCCGGTGATCCTCCCGGTCGCTCCCATCGTAGGAACTGCTACAGCTGCTCAAGCTGTCAACAGGAGATCTCCCCGCCTCGTGGCGCGTGTGTTGTGGGTATCTCGAAGGGGTGGTGGTACGGTCTCTAGGAGGAGAAACAGGTTCTGACTTGATGTTGAGGCTTTGAGTAGAAGGCAGGGAGAGATTTGAACTCTGAGATAAATGAGTGCTAGTGCAAGCTCTGTAGGAGGAAAGGAAACCCAGTTACAGATGGAGGAGGCCTGCAGGCCCCGGAACTCACATTACAAACATATCAGCTTAAAGACTTGCATAGACGCTAGTGCATGCTCATTGTGAGTGCAGCTAGGCACTGAGGGGCGGCGGCACTGCCTGGAGATGGGGAGAACGCCTGTGCCTGGCGGTAAACGCACTACGCAACGGCCCAGGCCTCAGGAATTATCTCCAGCTCCTAAGAAACTCTGTAACTGTCTAGATGACCTTTTCATAGAGGATTAAGACATGGCACAACAGTCGTTCTGTGTTCATGCAATTTTCCCCTATACTATTTCCAATCTTTAGTTTTCTGAGCCTTGGGAGACGGTGTTTGATTTTGAATGGGACGCTCTTCTTTTACCAATGCCTATGTTTGAGATTATTTTTAAAAACTTGTTATTGTTAAAAAAAATTCTCTCCCTTCAACTGATATGCCCATATAAACGGAAATCTATACTACTAAGGGAAAGTGAGCAGTTTGAATCTCAAATGAACAGAACACATCAAACACTGTATAATGATATATAACTGATTAAAAGCTTGGGAGGGGAAGGAGAGGTAAGAAGGGGGAAAGGACTGAATATTAGCTGCAGAAAATTTAAAAGCTGGTTTAAAATCATCTCACTAAAACTGATACCTAGCTGGACTTTTTCTGCCATTGGCAGCTGTGAGGGATGAAAATCCTGTCTGTGGTTCAGAGTTCCTTCAGTCGTAACGTGACTAAGAAGCAGTGACAACCGGAGCTTAAGGGGCTGCTTCTCTTACTTATAACTAGTACTAGCAGGTGAATCTGTTGTTTGTGAAGGAAGGTGTGGGAAGAAGGATGGGGTGTGGTATTACTGTGACTCTGATCGTCACTGACTTCCAGAGAGTGCGTTCTGGGAGGCTTTGGACAACCTTTAGCCCAAGAGAAAAGCATTAAGACTTCAGTTTGGACTGATGAACAGTGTCTGTGATCAGGGTGAACTGTGCTCAATCAGCTGCCATCAGTGTCAAGGTTTTTGCTTGTTTGTTTTGTTTTCTTCCTGATTCCTGATTGCACTGACATGCACATCCAGAGTCACTCTGATCCAACTATACTGTCAAGAAAGTACTTTAGTCTCTTTAATTGTGGGATATTCACAGAAAACAATTATATGTACAGAGACACTGGTTTTAAAGCAAGCCTACCTATTAACTATGCAGTTATGCTGCTCTCTAACAGAGAACTACATGTGGGCCAGTGTCTTTCTGAACACTGACAAGGCAAGTGTATTTCAGAGACAACAGTGGAATAACTTGGGTCTGGCCTTTTGGGAGACGTACAGAGATAGAAAATTAGTCAGAAACAAATTTATCTTTGAGTAATGTTTTATACAAAAGCACCACCTACTGGCAAGGAATGACTTTTCCCTTCTTATTAGTAGATGAGCTAACATGGAGGGCATTATAAAGGGGGCTTTGCTGTTTTAATGAGCCCTTTTTGTTAGGCAGTGTGAGGACTCAGATATAGATGCCAACCCAGAGCCCACAGTTTTCAATCTCTGTTTATCCGTGAAACTGCTAATCAGAAGCTTATTTTTTAAGTCTATATTAGTTCTCTGATTTTCTAAGACTTTTAATTAAACTGTCTTTAAATCAAGATTATATTAAGATGGAGGGGACAGGAAAACACCTATATTTCAAAGGCCCCATAATGGTGGACTATTTTATACCAGTTCAAAGTTACTTAATGATTCATTTTGATGTTTGAGGAAATCCTCTTTTGATTTCAGGAAGAAAGAGTTTTCCTGGCTCTGGGTAAGAAAAACCATTTCACTAACATTTAATTAAATGCTTCTGCTGTGGATCATACAAACGCTTAATAATGAATGTTAATTAGGAGACTTGAAATGACACAGCATATCAATGAATACTTTTCTTCACTCTTTGACATTTAGCTTCTATTTCTCTAAGTATAATAGAATGGGACACTTCTAAAACTTCAGTGAGTTGGGTTACACAGGTAATTTGTCTGTATAAATTAACTTAAAAGTAGTATGAACAATATGATGTGCCTTTAATGTCGTCAGAAACATGAATTATCCTTTTATTTGTTTCATTTCCCAGGATCAATGACCATGCAGAAGTCTCACTGCATCTTGCTCCTCACAAAAGATGGAGTATTTATTTGTTGGTAATTCTTTTCCATGACTGCAACAACTTCTCTGGTGGCGGGCTTCCATTTGACCGTACAAGCTTATTCTGAGCTGGGTAGCTGCTGGAACTACATTTGCAGCACAGAACTCTATACGGGGTCTTCAGCTCAGTTCATTGCACTGTAGCACAGCCTGCAACATAGACTGACTAATCTCTGCTACCAGAGTACCAGGTACTTTCTTGCCAAGAGAAGGCAGCGTTAATACCACGTAACTGCACATATGCTAGTTTGTTCTTGGGAACCAAATATAGCTGTAGATAATTGTGAGACTACAAGTGTGAGCGACTGGGATAGAGGTAGGCAGAGCAGGCAGGGTCAGACTTGCGGGTCCCTTGTCAGGTCCTCGGAGTGACTTCTGATCCACTCTAGAGGATTTTAAGCTGAGAAAGCTACACTTCCTTCAAATGGCTCAGAGATAAAATGTGGAAAGTTGTATTTAAGTTCCTCTCACTCTGCACCCCCAAAAAATCAGTTTTTCTTACTATATTTACTTTTTCTGCCTCTGTGAGGCAGAGTCTCATTACATATGCCAGTCTGGCCTCAAATGCCTCAGCCTCCTAAGTGCTGGGATGATAGGTGTGCAAATAGAACTCAATTAGCCTAATCTTTTTTTTTAAAAAGATCGATTGGTTTTTATTTATGTGTATATCATGTGTGAGTTTGGGCATATGTGTGCAGGTGTCTGAGGAGGTCAGGAGAGGGTGCTGGATTCTCTGGAGCTAGGGTTACAGGCATTTGTGAACCACCTGACATGGCCACTGAGTCTTCTGCCAGACTAGCAAACACATCTAGTTGCTGAGACACTGTCTGTCCAGGCAGTGCATCCCTGGCTGGCCTGGTACTTACTATATAAGGCACTGACTTGAGACCACACCCAGACCTTGGGCCTAACCTTTAAGAGTAGTATTTATTCCATCTGACCTCCACCCCCAACTCCCTTCTCAGTATGGATAGAGTCCTGCATCACCATCACCATCACCATCATCATCATCATCATCATCATCAACAAAAACAACAAAATATTGTCCCTTTTCTGGAAAACATTGTCCAGAAAGCAGGTTGTCCTTTTTTTTTTGGACAGCAATCAAAAGCATTTAAAAGTCAAGGGTCTTCCTCTAAAATGTTGAATTCCCCTCCAGCACATCTCTTTCTACATAGAATTAACGTATGCTTCTCATCTAAGCTCACTGGGTAAAATGAGTACTGCATAGTTTATAAAGTCTAGCCTTGAAGACAGCACTATAAAGGACAAAGAGAACTTTTTTCTTCACAGACAAATATGAAGTGTTCTTTTACACTTTTGCAATTTGGAGAGGGAATTACAGTAGCCATTTTAGGTTTCTGGGTGTACTAACTTTAGTGGAGCTAAAAATTTATCTCATTCTTTGTTTAAAATACAGTTCCTATCCAGAGGATGGGCACTAGGTGCAGGTCTGTGAGATGATTTGACTTGGGAAACATCAGTCCCTTTAGCCTTAACTGATTCATTCTCTTGGAAACTAAACATGTTTATATACTTTATTTTACAGAAACATTAGAACTTGGGGTTTTCTACAAAACAGTTTGTAAGGCGCTGAGACAGCTCATCTGAAGTCACCTTTCAAGAAGCCACCGTGAAAGAGAACTAGGGAGAACTTGAAGGTGACAGAAGAGGGAGAGGGGGGCGGTGCTGGCAGTGAAGACATGCAGGCTGCTCCACTCTGAGGCATAGGGACATGATTAAGCAAGTGCACATCATACACTAAACTCAAACTATGAAAGAAACAGCAGGGAGAGAGTCCCAGGCTCCTTCAGCAGTTGTTTCCTCCAGGCTGGGGTTCCACTCCCTCCCTTTTCATTTATACCTAATAGAAATTATGTTTTCTCCATGTGATGGGTTTTAAAAATGTGGGTATGCTCAAAATAACAAATATGTGTATAACCTTATAACTAAAAATGTCTGGCATTACAAGCAAACTGAAAAGCCGTATTCTAATGAAATGGTGTGACTTAAATGTTTATTGGATATTTACTTATTTGTGTATGTGAGTGCAAGTAAACGGACATCTATAGTAGCTGGTCCTCTTCTTCCACCATGTCGATCCCAGCAACCCAAGTCGGGTAGGTTGCCACGGCTGTTAAGTGAAGTTTGGTGACAAGCAGCTTCTGCCTGTGAACCATCTGGCTGGCCCTTAAGGGCTTTTTGATATGTATAATATCTTTCAGGAGGATGGAATTTAGTGCTATAATAGATGGATTTTGTGAAAGATGAGAAATGAACAATTCCTTTTATTATTGATCAGAAGTAGGCCAGTATAACATTGTGAATATGTATATAAACTCATGGGGATGGTGTTATGTACCATCAGAAAAAAAGTTACTGCAACCAGAATCTACTTACATAATTAACACTGGAGGAAAAATTTAAGTGTCTTAAAATGAAAAACTCAGTGTAAAAAATGTAAAATGTAGAAAATGTTAAAAAAAAAACCTTCATACATCTTTAATGTCAACACTCTCTCAGGAAAGCACAGCTGTAATGCAATGCAAATTTGCTTTACTGTGCACACAGAAGGTTAGATTTTCCATGACAGAGATGAGTCAGTCAGTGGGATGGCCATGGTAAGTCGTGACTGTTGAATGATACCTCAGAACTCTGATCTATGTTATAGCCACACCAAATGATGTTCAGTGGTGGAGGGGAGACAGGACGGGGCAAGAACACTGAGGTTATAGTAACAATTAGTGATGCTTATATAAGATGACTTAGTAGAAAACTGAAAGAAAGTGGGGTGGGTATATAGGGTGTTTCTAAAATAGGATAATTTATCTTTAAGCAGATATATTCCATTTTCTTTTGAAGACTAATTGAGTGCTGGAATTATTAGTTCAAATTAAAGTGATGTGTCTGGTTTAACTCTTACACGAAAGTGTTCCATTTGGGTAAAGAAGGAAATAAAACCCCAGGGATGATTTGAATTGTGGATTCAGGCCATATTTGAGTTTGAACTTCTCTACAGATAAATGACAGAAGTCATCTATGACAAAGATATACCTCAAAGTGACCACAAGAGGGCAGAAAGATACATACTTTGACCAGAAAACAACAAAAGTTATTTTTATGCCTAATATTCAGTAATTAGTACTGGATGTGCTAATTAGTATTTGTGCATATATTTTAATACAATGGAAATAGCTAGACAACTATGCTATTGTATGTTACACATATTTAAAGCCTGTATAGAAATTCAACAGTTGATTCTATGAACAGTAGGTTCACATTAGAGGAAATCATGTCGTTTGTGCTAAATGAGAGCCTCAGCTCAAAAATGTAAAAAATTATAAGTACCTCCACATTTTACATAAAATTTCAGAAATCTAACCCAAACCTCCACAGGAGGACGAAACAGACCCTCCAGCATAAAGGAAAGACTATGAAGATTGTGACTAACCATTAGCACTTGCCCTTCACCAACAAACATAGGAAGGATCAGAAAGTGACTTTCTGGGCAATCAAATGTCATGGCTTTAATGGGCATGACAGCACATTGCTGAAGAGTTTACTTAATCCCGTAAACGCTACAGTCTCTGGTTATACCATAAAGACGGAACTGTTGCTTACCCCAGCTGACTGAGGGCAGATGGCGGCATGCTGTGGAGGTGCTGCTGCTGCCAGCCCGTGACGGAGCCGAGGTGGAGCGCGCTGGCGGTGTTGAAGCCAGACAGAGACGACAGGTCCGCGCTACTCAGAGAGTACTCTAGACGAGCGAGGAGCAGCAAGAGGAGACACCGAGTTAGGAGACTGTCAGATGGCAAGATCACACAGTTTCAACCTCTAAAACATACTTTAAGTCAAAGTTTTCGATTTGGGTAAAGAAGGAAATAAAACCCCAGGCATGATTTGAATTTAAAAAGAAAAATATTATCCATCTGAGTAAGAATATCACAATAGACCCCCAAGTAATAGAACCTACAACGTTAACATATTGTACTAACTCTGTTTAAAAGTGTAAAGTATCTACATGTTTTATGGTCTAGAAATAGGTTTTAAATGAAAAGTCTTCAAGAAAGAGCGCTTTCTACTGTATTAAAGAGATAGTAGCTCAGTTTCCTTGAAATACTGAATTCAATTTGGGCAAATAAAATTTCCCAGCACTTAGAAAGGAGCACTGTAGATCACTGAGTAAGACAGAGGTGCTGGTACTGTGCATTCTGGACACAGATGCCACATGAGCTCCCAACAGGGCAAAGAAAATAACTTGTAAAATATGCTTTTTAAAGTGTTTACTGTAATATTTGTACATAGCCAAACTACTCACCAGTGCCATACGTTGTTGAAATGGCTGATGGATATCCTCCCATTCCTTGTCCTGGTAAAGTAGGAGTTGCTACGGAAACCACTGGGGTAGCCAATGACTGAGCTGACTGGGAGTTATTTATCCTTTGATTCTTTTAAAATAAATAAAAGGATATTATTGGTGGCAGATTTTAAAAAGTTAAAAATATTAGGTCTCACTATTAGTTTTTTTCACATAAAGAAATAAGTTGGTACAAAGCTCATGAAATTAATCATTTAACATGTGTCTCTATGAACTCTGCCAACCCTATCATTTACAATCCTTCAAGAGACCAGCTGTTGCCATAGTAACCCATTACATCAGTATCTCCTAGGCAACTGAACTAGTAACAAGTACCATAGCTTTATTATGGGTAAAAACAGACTATGTTGAGAACTGATGAAATATGTATACTGTACTGCTATTGTTTCAGTTTTTATTCAAATGCAAATTAAAAAATTAAAATCAACCATGGTGATTTTGATCAGTCTATGTACAGCAGAGCTGACAGATATGGTTTATGCTACATTATGACCAGCAGGTGGCGCTGTGACCACTTTCTTCTGCTTCTAGACATCCTTGCAAAAGGATAGCATAGTAGCTAATGCCAGTATTTAACTCCTAATAGCCAGGAGGTAAGAGATGAATACACTCAAAATAATGGTATTTTAAATCTTGAAAGAATATGCATTATACTGCTTAATAACTAAAGATACACTTTTGTGTTTAGATTTTAGAGTAAGTTCAGTCTTAATATTTAAAACATGGCCTCTAATTGAAAGGTCGGGACAGAGGAATAAAAGGCCCACAAAACAAGATATGCCTTTCCACAGACTGTCAATGATTCCAGAGGTTTGATCTAGGTGTTTGATCGTAATCAATACCCTAGTGAGGTAAGTTTTAAAATCTTTCCTTTTGATCACTGAAGTAGTTCTGTTATCTTTCCTAGAATGCTCTTCGACGGACACCTCCTTCCCACTTACCAACAGCAGGTCCACATCCTCAGACTGAGAGCATGGGGAAGGGGGGAAGGAGTTTATTAATCAGTGTCTGTAAATACTTTTAACTGTGAAAATCTTTTCAGCAAAAGGGAAGCATCTTCTGATAGACACAACAGTTTAAACAGCATTGCGAACCGGATGCCAAAGACAACTCCTTAACAAAGACATTCTTTGTCTCCCTTAGTGAGGTGCTCCTTGTCTATCTGGAGACAGCCTATGCTCTGCAGCACAGGTCAGTGTCTCCCTGATTACTGTTGTGCACCGATTTGATAAAAAGATGACAGGAATTTACTTTAAACCCTACTTGCTAGAGGGAAAGGGAGTCACACCTGTCAGAGAGAGAGAGAGAGAGAGAGAGAGAGAGAGAGCTGATCTGTCACTTGCATGGGATGCATCAGTTTTGGGGCTGTGGGGTAAGCTCGCTGAGAGACAGTGCTGGCCCCGCCCGCCCCACACTCACTGCATCACTGCATCGCTGTGGGAGGTTTTATTTCTTACACCCAGGCTTTTCTAAAGGGAATGTCAGATGTTATTTGATTTTAGCTAGATTCACAAAATGAATGTAATAATAAACCAGTCACTTCACAGGACTCTTTTACTCCTAAGTATGGCACAGAACAGAGAACTCTGAAGAAAAAAAGCAAACCAAAGCAAAACAAAACAGAGAGAAATATTTGTAGAATAATTTAAATCTATCTACTAAGTCTTTGTTATATATAGTCTCATTGTTAAGTTTTGCTAATTTGGAGACCACTCTGTCATCTATTGATCTATCTATCTATCTATCTATCTATCTATCTATCTATCTATCTATCATCTATGTACCTACCTACCTAGCTACAACTTATCTTTGTTTTTGAGCTTGATACCACAATATTCTGTTCATCTTATGTTCATCTTAGAATAAGAAAATGATATAACATGAGATTTTACATATGCTTAAATTTATATTTTATATCTCTATATTTTCACTTAAAAGCATGCTACTACTTTTTTTGGTTTAAAATGTAACATTAGTTCTCAAAATTTCTTGGGTTCTGAGAGTAATTTTCATAAAATACAATAGGCAAGGATTAACTGAGACAATGCAAAGACATACAATATATGAGGTATTAAAGAAATAATATCTAAGAAAGGATTTCCAATTAATGTAAGAAATTTCATTGAGGAATCAGGGAAAGTATTTTTCACTATCAATTAGCATCCCGAGAACAGAAATAGCTCAATAATATAAAAATTCTATCCTGAAACACCTCATAATTACTTTTCCTATGGAATATGATTTGATCAGGGTTAGAATTATTTTTCTAAGTATAAACAGACAGCCATAGGAAGAAATGTTTTTTCTTATTCCAGAAAGACAATCCAAAAGGAGAGTTTCTTGGAATTTTTTTTTAATATAGAAAAGAAAAATGCAAAATTAGTGACAACAACCCCATCAATACGATTAAAAAAAGTCCTCAGTCAGTAGTGTTAATCATCTGTAATGTCCTAAGAAATTCCTATATAGACAATTAGCAAATACAGATAAGATATCATCAATGTGAATTAAGAACAGAGCTGTGTATTACCACTGAGGGCATCGTGTTCTTGCTGCCGGGTGGGATAAGAACTCGGAGATCTGGCTTTCGGTTGTTCATGCCGAGATTCATAGGGGGAGGAGATTTGGCTTGTATGTTCTTGTTCAGGTTACCAGGTGAGACCAGCAGGCCTGGCGAGTTCCGGGGGTTACCGTATCCATTCCCTGTTAGCACAAGAGAGAACAGAGCTCAGAGGGAAAATGGAGGCACATGCGTGTTTCTAAAGAGCGCTGGTTTGAGGATAAAAGGCTAAGGCAGGCTGTGAGTCACACAAATCAACACGTGAAGGCCAACTGGTTTAACCTTTGTGTGAAAGGCAGCTTGCCAGCGAATTGTTTCATATACTTCTGAAAGGATATTACAACTTTTTATTTTATAAGAGGAAAGCAAATGTTTGTTAACTTGACCAGAAATCTACATAGCACATGCTTTTAAAGTTATTATTATTATCATTTACTGTTGTTATTGTTATTTTCTACCCCCTGGAAGAGAGTCTGACAGACAGCTCAGGATCTAAGACAAGTGCAGAACTGGTCCTGCACTTAATTGACAAGTTTGGAGGCGTTGGGCTGCAGTGACTCATCCTTCCAGTTCTTTGGTTTGGGTTTGATTCTGTGTGTCTGTGTGTCCTCAGATGAAGACGGGCATGGCACCAAGGCTGTAATTTCTAGGGTGGGTGGGAGGAAGGAAAGCTATGCGCACATTTTGCTCTTCAGTCTCCTCCACTCTAAGTGAATGCTCTCTCTCCATGGCCTTTCTTATTTGAGTTTACCCTCCTCACCAAGTTCAGCACACAGCCTTTCCTGCTCGAAAGTCTTCAAAGTGACAGTCCTCAGGCACAGAAGCTACGGCGCCTCCAGGGAAGTGCTGACTCATTCAGACACAGGGAGAGTCACTAATTGTGAAGATTTAAGGTTCTTTCAGAATCTGATAATTAGGCTCCTAGTAAGAAAGTAGGTATTTGAAAGCCTCCACTTTCCATGTTTAAAATACACTACCCCCAATAGAAACAGCTGAGGAGTTGGTTGGAAAGTCATCTTGAAGTGGAGTAGGAGCCCACCTGGAAAGTTATCTGTTGGTTTCCTGAGGGAGAATAGGAGAAACCCACTGCTGGATTCAATAATGCTGCCTAGAAAACTAGATAGGTGTCTTCTGAGCATCATTAAAGAAGCTGGTTAAACGCTCTTGTTATAGTCATCATTATCAACATTATAAAAAACAACTATATATTACCTTACAAGAATGAGACCATGGGCTATGTACTCAGTAAGAAGGCAAAAACAGCCTTGGAGGGCTCTGAAATTTCTTTGGAGTTAAGCAATGCATACTTGTGGAACACGTACAAACAAACGAGAAAACCAAGGGCAAACTGCCTGTAGTTTAATATGGATTATACATTATTCGCTATCTATGGGAGAAGAGATTACCTAATGCATGTTTAGGAAGAGATAGGAAAGAATGCATATTTCAAAAAAAGAGAAGAAGGGGTAGTTAGGCTGCTGACTTGGGTAGCTGGGAAGGGGGAGGGCTGAGGAAGGATTTTACCCAGCATCCTTAAGAAAGCTGGGAGGGATCTGTTTACAAAGGAGCCAATGAAAACAGGGTTCTCTTTGAAGGTGCTCTTTGAAGAAGTTGGTCAGTGGAGACTTCAAATTTTATGATGATATCTTAGAAATGGAGACCACCCAGAGTTTCGGAACAGCGATAGAACTGGTCCCTGAACAGTTAGACATCTACATGCCCTGGCAGAGGTGGTCTAGGGAAAGCCTGGGTGTATGGATCTTTCTTGAGACTATAGCAATGGTTTCAGAAGGAAAACAAGGAGCTGGTAAGGGAAAGCACAGACTGTTTCTAGGAGATATTTATGGAAACTACGTAAATTTTAATTGGGCAAAGTCATGGTTTCATTATGACATGCTTGCACATTCATATAATATAGTTTAATAAATTCACCCTCTCTTGTTCCTTCTACCCCATATTGGCTCATTTCTTCCCAAACTATCCCTGTAGGGACTCTTTAAATTAAATAGTTTTGGGTCATGTTGTCCAAAACACACTAGTTCTTCATATCAACTCATTTACCTGCATTGTTTTATGAATAAATAAATAGGCCGAATATATGAAAACTTTTCAAGGTTCAATCTTGCAATTGGATTATGGATAAAAATTAGCAAGTATCTTGAGGCAAAATGAAAACAAAACAAATGAAACACCCCCAAAACATGTGCCAACTACAAAGTCGTTGTTTAAGAAATTTGTACTGAATTTGAATACAAATTAGTCTTCTATAATAAAACATCAAGAAAAGTTGTTAAATTATAGCTAGCTAAATATCTCAAACCCCAAATTATCTGTTACAGTTAATTTGGACAGTGTTTGATGGTAAAAGTTCTTGTATGAAACAATACATTTACCCTTTCTCACTAAAAGAAATATAAACAATTTGTCTTCTGTAAGAAAGATAATGGGTGAGCTAAGATGCACAGGGGACGTCTGTTTTTAATGGGTCACCCTCGAACATTGTTCTGTGTTAGGGCCTTTGACTGAATTGTAGAGTCACCTACAAGAAAAGGAAAAGAGGCTAAGACATTTGCAGTGTGCATTCTTGCCTGCTGAAGTACACACACACACACACACACATACACACACACACATACACACACATACACACACAAACACACACACACACAAACACATACATATACACACACACACTGACACATGTCATGTGCATGTTAACCCTCTGAGAGATCTGGTTTAAATAAACAATCAAATGGAAAATTAGCCAAGTAATTTCAAAAGAAGAAGAAGAAGAAATGTCAGTTGAGCAGGGCAGTGAAGCCTGAACGAATGAGAAGAAACTAAAATCCTGCCTGGGTAGACGCTGATGCTGGTTTGCATGGAGGAGTAATTCTGCTAAAAGGAAGTAAAACCACTTCATGACATGTGCTGTCCTAAGATAGGACAAGCACGGGGCCAGTGTGAGAAAGTAGTGAGCTGCACAGAGGCTGTGCACAACGCCTCTTCAAAAACATTTTCCACGGCAAGCTCAGAGACAGTCCCAAACCAGCCCCAGTCTCTCTGCCACGTTTTCAAACAGCGATTTGGAGGAAAAGGAAGCACACACACATGGTTTCTCCCTCAGTAAACACCTCAGAAGTAAAAAACAGAATCAAAAGCATCCTATGTCTCTCCTGAAATATGTGCTGCTATGTGGAAATTACACTATTTTAGAAGATTAGTTACATAGTTTAAAGGTGTCATGTACATGTTAACCCCATGCGAGATCTGACTTAAATAAACAATCAAATGGAAAATTAACCAAGTCATTTCAAAAGCAGAAGGATAGATGACAGTTAAGCATGACACTTCTTACACTTATATTTTTGGAATATGAAGTTATTTTTTTTATGAACAAATAAATGTTATTTTTTTTTATGAGTGAATTTCTGCTATTTTTAGAATATTGTGCCAGCTAGCATTTTGGAGCAGTATAATAACCATTTCTGTTTCCAGCCACCAAATTGTTATTCTTTTGGCATAATATAGATTCAGGAATGTGAGTCTGTGGACCCTAGACCAGTGATATTGAAACCTATCATTTGGAAGTCAATGATGAATGCATGTGTGTGGCTTATTGCTAAGAAGAGCCTGCATTTAAGTCGGCTGGGAAACCGCAGCCTCCTTCTCACTCAGAACGCTTTGGCCTGTGTGGAGGCTGAGGTCCCACCTTAAGATAAATTCACCAGAGAGCATGGTCACACTTAACTTCAGGGGCCCAGGAGGTGGGAAACACCACCTCTCAACAACCTTCTAATATACAGATTCAACTTTCTTGATGCTATGTTTTAAAATTATACTCCAACTTGGACAATTATCAATTTAGACGTGACCGTATGCAGATGTCACATTCCTCTGACCACTTAAAAGGACAAAAATTATAATGTATGGTAAATGGATTTCCTGATTATAGATTATAGGAAAATGAGGGACAGACTGAGTTTAGAGTCCAATGAAGGTTTTATAGTTTCATTTGATTAAAAATATTGTTTCTCATGAAACAATTTAGGCTTTCATGATGTAGCCACATGAAGGATAACAGATTCCACCTCTGCATCTACAAGTATGTAATAAACAACAAAAGCAGTGTAAATAGTCAAGATTTCAAATAGAGAGGTAATTTTTCAGCACAGTTAAAAATGCTGCCGGGTAGTGGTGGCGCACGCCTTTAATCCCAGCACTTGGGAAGCAGAGGCAGGAGGATTTCTGAGTTCGAGGCCAGCCTGGTCTACAGAGTGAGTTCCAGGACAGCCAGAGCTACACAGAGAAACTCTGTGTTGAAAAACCAAAAAAAAAAAAAAATAATAATAATAATTGCTTTTCTGCCTTTTCTACTTTATTTGGCGTTACTCACGCCTCCTTTAGGGAGCTGTACGTGTTGAGGACGCACTCCTGGCTGCAGACATTATGAGGCCGGCTCTTGGCTGTGTCACACAGCGCTCTGCTAAGCATGCTCTCCTCTGAACCACAGTGCCACACTTCCTTATGTTTGGACATTTAGGCATTATGAGCCTTGTCATTTATTCTTTGCTTGTTTTAACTTCCAATTATAAATAAAAGCACATCATATTAATAAGCACAGAGCTGAAACTATTATTTGGGCCTGAGGCTATTTTTTGCTCTCTTTCCTCCATCTCTATATTCTATAAGATAACCAATCTTGTCCAATTTTCTTAAGAAAGAAAGGCCTGCCTGCATTTTTTATTTTTAATCTTTTTTTTAAATATAGGCTTCAATCTTCATTTGACCAAGTCTTTCAAAGTCCTCCCACTGTTCTCTATTCTCTAGCTGAAGGGTTCCTCTCAGTATCCTAAATTGAGCTTTAGGAACGTCTGAGCTGCACGCAAGCTTCTGTGTAGATGTGTGATGCTGGCTAGCATATTTGGCGACATCATTCTAAACTGGCCTTCTGATCAGTTCTCTTTCTTCACATACTGTTTGACGTACCTTGAATTAGTATACTGCCTGTCTCTCGTGGCTTTCTGTCTTAGACTCGTGCTGTCTAACCTAATTTCCAATGGCATCAGCCAAGCCCACATCCTCTGAACATACCTGAGTCTTTTCTCTGTTAGTTCAAGGACTGGCAGTGCTCACTCCCCTGTTTTATTCACATTTGTCTTTTAAGGATCAGCTCCAGTGGCAACTCTTTCACGGTGCCCCTCAGATAAGTTCTGTCTATATTGCACTAAACCTTCTCCAACTTTCTGCTGCAATTAGAGGCAGTTACTATGGGACTGGTCATTTGTGTAATGTTTCATGTATTAGAGAAACATGCAAAGTAAGCTAGAGGGTTAGGAATTACTCAAAACTGGCACCAAGAAGGAAGTTACAAGGGAACAGGAGGTGAACTGAATTGTAATGACTTGTTAAACTTAGTCTCTGAGGGTCTCTCCTCTTAATGTTGCTTGCAAAACTTTTCCATTTGGATCATCATTACACGTTGGTGGCCAACTGTTCCAATAAAACAAGCTAGCAAGCGTATGGCATGGAAGCCCAGAAACAAGTCTCTCTTAATGTAACTCTCAAAGATTTTCTTAAGTAAAACTTTGTTAGCAATGGTGGACAGTGTCCACTAAGGGGAAATAGGGTTAGAAGGTTAAGAAAGACTTTTCAGAGACAGGGAGCACAAAACCATGAGGCTGCTGGATCCTGACAATTTGAGAAGTATTCTGTGAAGGTAAAATACTAGCTGTTTTAGAATATGCAGTTTTCAATAGAAAACGTGGGTTAGACAATGCAGTATCTTGGAACATGTTAGCGCCATATTGAACTCTTACTGTCCTCTAGGAGATGTGCAGCCAGGAAAAGCTTCTGAGTGGTTAGCACCGGAAGCATAACTTGGTATGTTATGAGACAAATCCTTAAAGTGGGTTAGGCTGCTGTCAGGGAAGTTGATGTACAGAGCACACTAAGCATCAGGCGAGGCAGGATGGCGAGTATACTGGCCGTCAGGAGCTGGCCATGGAGAGAGCCAGAGCAGATCAACTCAGCTGCTAATGAAGCTTCTATCAAAGTTCCTTCAACTGGAGAGAGCTTTTGCCTTCGCAGTATTGTGTTAGGCAAGAGAAGCCTCGGTGTAATGTGAGTCAGAGGCACACTTTGTCAACTGGCCATATAACAATAGCAACAACAGCAAACACCTCGAGGCTTCATCTGTCAACCATCTGATGTCAAGAACACACACATCTCCCCACAGTAATTCCAAGTACCCCATAATCGCCACGTAGCTGGTATTTCTGTCCAAACATGGACAGAAAAGACCATTAATCCTGACAAGAATAATTCTGTGAGATGTTAAAAGTATGTTATTATTTGCATAATGGAAAAAGAGCGCAAAGAACAGGGAGGTCTAGTGGCCTGCTCAGCATCAAAGAAGCACACAGCTATGGGAGCATAATGCGGAACTCCAGCAGTGTGTCCATACCCTGCCTAAGCTGCCTAGATCAGGATCTAAATTGAAAGGCTTTTACACATTGTCCTACTCTGGAGGATCACAAAGGAAGAGAACTGTGAGAGTGGGGGCACGAGCCTTAGCTACTCTAAGCCCAAGGAGATGTAGAACTTTTGAAGGCCACATTAGAGAACACTGCAGATAGTAACAATGATATTGCGATGGTAGCCTAGGGACAGAACTGTTGCCTTCGATTGAAGAAGCCCTGGCTTCAATCCTTAGCATCACAAGATAAAATCAAACATGGTAGAGCAAACCAAACCTTATTAAGGCTGGTTTAGAGGACAACTTATATACACTGGTAGAGAATGGTGATGCAGCAAGCGACATTTCTGGTCGCCTACGATGGACAGGGTATGCTGGCTTTAGATGCACGATGGGCTGGAGCAGCTACTGCAGTGTATTATGTTGGGTGGATGACTAGATATACATTACAATGAGATTTTGTAAAATTTTTATCATGAGTAAAGATATTTACCGATTTACTATCAATCAAAAGGAGCGCTTCTATCAACACAACAGAAAAATGTCTAGTATCGTATGGTACCTATTATTAGTTCTTTGAAAAATGTCTAACTTAGAGGCGTTATCAGAATTTAGAATTGCCTTGTGTGGTGATTTGTTAGTAGCACCTGATTTGGGTGAGTTTGGGGGAAAATGCCACACGGAGACAGAGACAGGAAGGAGAACACACAGCTAAACATCTCATGCATCGATTTGTGGCGTTCTCCTCTGCTAAGTGTTTGAGCCACTTAGACTTCTTGTTATTTTAATTTGTTTTATGCTGTTGATTGGCCCTAAGACCTTACATATGCTGAGCACATGCACTTCCACTGAGTTATGCCCATAGCTCCTTAATTTCTCTTTTATTAGAATCATTTTGAAAATACTTTCCATATATTGCCTAGTTAAGTAGGAGCTGCCATATTTATGTAAACACATCGCCAGCATCCACTCATTTTACATTCAACTTTTAAAAAGTTTTCAGTCTGCAAGTTAGCTTTTTAACAAAAGGTGCTATTTTATCTCTCAAATCTGCATATATCTTTAAATAATGATCTCAAACTGTACACAGTCAACTTGCAAAGACGACCCCATACTTTGCTGAAAAGACATTCTTGAACAATTTCTTTGGAGGAACGTTTGGCTTTCTAGATTGCAGTCTTACATTACTGTGCACTGAATGCCTGAACCCCATTACGAATTTGAAAAAAAAATGTGTTTTTCAGCTGTTGTAAATCAAAATAAGGGTTTTAATTTTAATTTTTTTAAAAAAGAGTTCATTTTTATGGATGGCTCTAAGAGAAGAAGCAATCACGTGACATTTTGGGAATGAAGTCTGGAAATGATGAAAGTTTCAGCATGCCTGTCTGTGTAGATGGAGGAAATCAGATCTTTGGTTCTTCTCCTACTAAAGACTCCTAATTTCAGATTCTGATCCTCAGAATCCAGTTTCTCCTCTTTTTGGGACTTCTCAATGAAAGTATAATAGCCCTGGACTGTGAAGAAACTCTTTTTCTTCTTCTTTTTTTTTTAATTATAATTTTTATTTTCTATATTTTATGTTTACATTCCAAATGATTTTCCCTTTCCTGGTTCCCCCCTCCCCATAAGTTCCGTTGTGAAGCCCTGTTCCCTGGTGGGTTTCAGGAAACTACACTGAGATAGACCACCTTGGGGGCAACAGATGATCAGAGAACACTTTGCTTCATTGTGTTACCAGATGGCCAGTCTCAAGGGCACCATATCTAGCCTGCTTAACTTTGTTGTTAGGGAACTATTGTTTGTTTCATGCTGTGTGTGTGTGTGTGTGTGTCTGTATCTTTAGGAGAAAAGGCTAACATCATGCTTCTCTCCTTGTTTTAAGAGAAGGTCTCTCACTGAGCCTGGAGACCACTGAGTTGGCTAGATTGCCTAGCCAGGGATCTTCCTGCCTCTGTCACCTAAACCCTGGGGTTACAGGCATGCACTTCCAGGCCTGTCTGTTACATAGGTTCTCTGGATCTGTCTTGGCTTCTCATGTATGGGAACCAGGCATTACATACTGAGCTCTTTTCCCAGCCTGGTACTGTGCTTTGCTATGTACCGTCTGGGAAAGTCATGGGTTTATCAGTCCAGGAGGGATTAGCTTTCACAGAGCATGCGCTGTTCACATATGATGCTGAAGCAGAATCAAAGAGCTCCTGCCTACACAGAGTGCATTCCCCAAGGAAAGGGAGTCTGTGTCACTCATGCTGTGCTTTCTTTTGTCCTAACCATTGTGAGGGCCTTGCTTTTGTCACCCAACTTTTAACGACTGAGGAAACTGAAGCTAGGAAGGCGTCTGCAATCCCTGGGCTGCAAATGTGAGAGCTTTGATACGTCTCCAAACATGGGCCTCCACTGCTGCACTACAAAGGCCAGATGTTTGAAATTTAGCATGCCCTGCGTATTTTCCCCATCTCTGAAAGAGCTCTCATTTGTAACGTAGGAAGAGGAGGACAATCTGACTTTCCCATGCACTCAGGTTCTCAGAATAGGCCCATGCTTTGGGTAATGATTTACTTAAAGGATAGTTTTTAATGGCACCACAAAAAAATGGCATCAAACTTCACTATCTTAAAAAAAAAATTCCATTTAACCGTGAATGATAGATTTATGACTCATTTAACTGTTCACTTCTTGAGATTTTTTGGGGGCTGTCTCTTTGAAAAAATGAGGGGGTGTCTTCATTATTGACACAATCGTTCATTCTTTCAGTCATTTTTTTCTAAACAAAAATATTGAGACAGTATAAATTAGGGAGAACGTGACAGAAGAGAAGGAATAATGACTTGTGGTTTTAACATTTACACAACTGCTTTGAACACATCCGAAGTTCATAATGTTCAAAGAGAAACACGCGGCACTGTGCTTGCTCTGCTGCGTGCTGCCTTGGAGTTAGTAACGCACTCGCTTCACCCTCACTCACAAGGATGTAGCCTAGACCTGGCCTTGTGTGGAAGCTGCTCCTGCACTTGGACTGCGCACATTTAATGAAGTGATTTAATGTACTTTTTCTTGGTTAGAAAAGCAAGGATATTGGATAATTGTGACACTAAGAAAAGCCAACATTTATTAACAAGAACTTACTCTAGGGTAGGAAGTGTGCTGGAGCTGTCTGCTGACTATCTCATGTGACTCATTCTTGCATCAATCTGGCACAATAAAATTTTATACTTTTTAAAGACAAGAATGTCAACTTTAAGGAAGTTTGAATTTCAGGTATTTCTTTGGGTGTTTTATTATTTCCAGTGAATGCCAATGTATGCATATTTTCCCAAAGCAAGTAATTTCCAAGGCAAAACTCTGCTTCATGACCTTGTTGTTTTTATTAGACTTAATATTAGTGCTAACTCAAAATTGTTTTTTCATGTTTGCTATGCAAATGAGTATTATCCTGTTTGAATATGTAAATTAGACAAAGACAGACTTGCTTCTGCTCCTGTAACAACTGTGTTAGTCCAGCAGGTACCCCTTCTAGTTCAGAAAAAAAGCAGAATCCATTCTTTGGTATAATGTGAATGAGACATTCTTACAGGTTGACATCAGGCTTAGGACGACAGTTGAGGACTTCAGTGCTTGAGTTCAAATAATTGAACCAGTGCCATCATGAGTAAGCCTTGTGCATCTTTAGCGCCCATGCACACTTTGATGTAAACTCAAACTGTTGCTCAAGATTGTAGTATCTCTAGTTCAACTTTCTTAAAATAACTATTGTCTTCCAAAAAAGAGGTGCCATGATGGTAGACTCATTGAGTTGAAATTCAACTGAAATGTATTATGTAAGTCTAACTACGCAATTTAAGTTCTTGGAAAAATTAATTTTCCAAATATAAAAAAACTATGCTCTTGGCAGTCTCATAGCATTAAATGAAGAACCCATAGGAGGTAAGGCATTGATTCAAGAGAGGTGCTTTTGAACCACATCTTCCTTCAGCAGCTGCCGTCTACTTATGTGTAATATTGTGTAATATAAGTTCCTCATGGTTTTATATATATATATATAATGCATATATAAATAATAGTAATACATATATGTATATATATATTACTGTGCTATCTACAAATAAAATCTCAGTGAGTAAAAGTGCCTGCTACTAAGCTTCCTAATCTAAGTTCAGTCCCTGGGATCCACATACTGGAAGGAGAGACTCAAATCTTTCGAGCCGTCCTCTGTAAATGGAGAAAGTGCCATGGCATTCCCCATAATGCACAAGTAAATAAATAATTGTAACAAAATTTATATAAAAACTAAATATAAGCTATGGAAAGCAAATAAATAAATAAATAGTAAATAAATAAATAAATAAATAAATAAATAAATAAATCTTATGGTGATGTCATAATAGGGCAGAGAGAACCAGGAAGATAAGGACGTGGGCCAGGTAACTTAAAAGGCATTCACGAGAACAGGAGACTCAGATTTTAAATAAAACTAATATTTAGAGGGACATATTAACTGCTTAACCTTAAAGTAAAAAATATCAAATTTTTTTAGCAGTCACGATCATATCAAATTTATAAGATATGCATGAAGATGTAAATTTTTACATTGCTTTACTAAACATAAATGATATGTAGGTGACTAAAAATACCCTGAAAGCTGAGTAGTGGGCCATACACATCTGTAGCCACAGCTAATCAGAAAGATCTTAACTGGGAATCATTCCAGTACCTGGCCTCTGGCTAACCTGGGCAACAGTAACACTGTCACAAGCAAACAAACATAGTTTGGGAAGGCAGAACTACTGATTAAAGAAGGGCTCCAACAGCTGCTTGAAGATACCAGAGCACTGGTTCTCAACCTGTGGGTCATGACCCTCGGGGGAGGGGGTGGGTATCTAACAACTCTTTCACAGGGGTCGTCTAAGACTATCAGAAAACACAGATATTTAACATTATGACTTATAGCAGTATGATTCATAGCATTACTGTTATGAAGTAGCAACAGAAATAATTTTATGGTTGAGGGTCACCACAACGTAAGAGTCACAGCATTAGGAAGGTTGAGAACCGCTGTTCTAGGAAGCTATGACCCAAGAGATTTCCCTTCTCTTTCTAAGGAAATCAAACTCCTTAGGTGTTAAAACAGAGCCTAGCAGTGGAAGGTGGGTCTTATGTGCTGAGCTAGCTTGTACAGTTTCTCTTGTCTCCCTTTAGACCCGCCTTCCTCAGACTAGCGTCAACCCCTGGAGAAGGGTGACAGACTCTGCCTTATCTATAACTTGTCAGGTATTGTACATGCAGAGTGGACACTGATTTTCCTGGCACTAACTGTGTATCATGATTATCATGTGTATCCAGATTATCCAATTAGAAGACCATGTGTGACACCCACCCTCTTAATAAATCTTGTGAACCTTGGTTTAGGTTAAAAATATCATTGGTATTTAGTCTCTTAGATAATAATAAGGCAAGGCTATAGGACATTTATTTATGTTTTGGGAACTTCCAAGGTAAAATTGAAAGTGAACTTAGAGTTTCTTTTTCTTTCTCTTCCAGACAATACAGGCTAACACTTCTATAGTTGAACGTAAAAATTAGCCCATTTTCCCCTCATATTCTGCCTAATAATATTTCTAAAATACAAAAATATGGCTGGTAATGTACCTCAACCTTCAAAACAAATTGAAATGCAAATTATATACTTATACTAAGATTAGTTTTCTTATTTGAGAGCAATCATTTGGTATATTTCTTTTCTGGAAACAATGGAATTTGAATTTTGTTGTTGTTTTTAAAGCAAAATGGCAACTTATTAAGCCATCTTTGTAAGTTGAAATTTTAATCACTTCATCAATTTTTAAAAATGCTTGGGGAGACACAAGGCCACCTGAGAATTTTTTAAGCACTCCATGTTCATGACTCTTCTAAGTCGGTTCTATATTGTAGTGTGCTATTTTTTTTCTTTTTCACTGCTATGTGAAAAACTGTTTTTCAAGAGAGTTTCTCTGTGGCTGGACAGCAGGCCTGGCTGTCCTGGAGCTCACTCTGTGTATAGACCAGGCTGGCCTCAAACTCAGAGACCTGCCTGTCTCTCTGCTACATGAATTTTATGAAGTATAAACTTTTGTGCTTATGCCCACACAAAACATTGTTTGCAAATGGATTATTATTATTATGGATTATTGTTAAATAATTGTGTCCTCACTTCATTGTGAGTACTCTGCATAAGGCATCATGATGAAGATCTCCCTAGGCCTGTCTACAGTCTGGAAAGCAGGTCCTGTTCTTTGTCTCTCTGTGTACCCACGGCAGTGCATTGCAGTCCACATATTTCCACCTATTTAGCTGATGTAAATTAAGCATTCCAGAAGTGGCAGTGCTTGACAACCAAATGCATAAAATAGTAAACAATTGACAATCAAAATATGGAAACAGCTGTTGGTTTCTTTTTATAAAAAATGATATGTAATTTACAATGAATGCCAATTAAAATTATTAACCAATATACATAAATTTTCTTTGTTTTATTGTCAAGTAGCTATGTGGATTATCATATTTTCTTAATTTTTCAAAATGATTTCTGAAACTCCCCCTTACCCAGATTAAATCTTAATCACGAATCAGTAAGTATGTGACCTTCTGCTCTGTGAAAGGTATGCATATTAACAAAGTAAAAGCAGAAGCCGTCTATTCATGTGATAGCACATGATCTAGCACAAGGCATTGCTGTGCTAATGGTTATTTCCATTAAATGTAATGATTACAACAAAACCTCAATGGAACTTGATCTTACAATCACCAATAACCACTTAGAATAACATGCTAAGAGCTTTAATGTACAGAGACGTGGCAAAATGTAATTTTAAAGGCAGTGACGTCTCATTTTGGTTGTTGGGAGGAAAGGGATAAGTCGTGGATGAGTAGCTGTCAACTGAAAGCTAGACGTGTCACTGTTACTAATGTGTTATAATGACTTGCTGGATATATCCCCTGCGTGAAGAGCGCAAGCCCATTTCATTCCTGCTCCAGTGCAGCTTGCATTCCTCTTGGTAATTATTTCAATATAAGTGATGATGAGGGGCTCATTGTTTTAAGCAGTGCTCTGTGATGGTATGAGATACCAATCCGCGTGTTCACTCTCTGCTATATATTAACTATTTAGTTCCCTTCCCCCCAAAAGTGTCAGAGAACGAAGAAAACCTTGCTCTATCGGCCAATAGGGCTCAGTCATTTTATCAAAATTCACTTCATATTAAATAAATACATTTTCTTTTTAAAGAACAGATCAAGGGTTTTTGTGTTTAAAGTTAGTTACTTTGAAATAGTCTCACATTTAGCATTGCTACTGTAGCTTTATATTTCGAAGATTGGGGCTTTTTTCAGTGAGCAGACATTTTCTGAGCATCTTCTGTGTGCTAACCTTTATGTATTGAGAAGAGACATCAGCTGAGCCGGGTCTGCCCCAGACAGCAGTGTCCAGAAGAGAAATGTGCAGAGACTAATCACAGTGCAAAGAGAGACATTTAATGTCCGTGCAGGCTGTGGCACAGTGCACGGAGGGGAGGTGCAGGACTCTGAGTGGCGTCACTGGATTCAGAGCCGTGACCAACAGTGCTCAGGTGCTCAAAGCAACAAACAGGAGGAAGAGTCAGGAAATGTATGGTGTGTTGGGAGTGACACTGCCCAAGAAGTGAGAGCAGAGTGAGGCCGTTAGAAAAACAGTTTCTGGGATGGTCTTCTTGCGTTCTACCTTAGACCATTTGCTACGTGCCCTGTGCCTTGACTTACCCATCAGTAGAGATGGCACAATGGGAGCATCTATTTTAAAAGACAGCTATGAGGTCAACTGAGCCACTGTTCTCATTTTGTTAAAAACACCCGTTATGAATTATTCAAATGCTTGTTTTTAGTAAAGGTATAGCACAGATGCTTTGGATGGCAGTGACAGAAAAGGATGCAGGGCAGGAAAGTAGGAGTGGTCAGACAGAGATAAGCAGCTTACAGTTAATCCTGAGAGTTTAGTGCACGTAAATGATGGCGTATAATTAGTTTGAGGCAGTGAGAAAGTCTGATCAGATGCAGGAAGACTAATGAGGAATGTGGCACGGAACAGGAAGTTGGAGACTCTGGAAAGAGCCTAGGAGCAGAGCTGTGGGTCTGAACCAGAACACTAGGATGGGAATGGAGAGAGGGCTTGTCTTAGGAAGCATCCTGTCAATCAAGTTAGCGGGAATAGGGGAGTCGCAGGATAATAGCTTAATGGCTCAAAGACTAGGTGGAAAATGTCTACATGTAACCAAGCTGAGCTGAGAAAGAGAATGCTTGTCTACCTGATTGGAATTGTTAAGGCACACAGTAAGTGTTACTTCTTCCCCTTGTGAAACTGTATCTTTTTTTTTTCTACTTGATTTTAAAAAAACAAAGAACAGAGGGTAAGAAGTATATAATCTGGTTGCAGTCTTGTTAAACATTTGGAAGATATCTTATGGTAATCTTGCTTTAGGTTTCTTCACTGAGAATGCAGACTTTCTGGCCGACCTTGGTTCCCTTGGTGCTGTGGGATTCTCTAACATCAGCTCAGATACATTCAGCCTCGACATATGGCTTGCATCATAAGGAAGGCAGAGGTGAGTAAGCTCACAAGCAGGACAAGGCTATGCTAAAGACTAAACGGCATCTGTAACAGGTGCTCCTTGGAACCAGGGTCAGAAATGGCTTCTTGCTCTGTCTAAAAGAAATTTAAGCTATTTTTATACAGTCATGTAGAAACTATGAAAGTTATACATGTGTGACTATGATATACCAGAAAATTTTATCTAGTAACAGGATACAGCTACAGATTTTCCTTTTGATTCTTTCTATTTCTGTATCTGTGTGTATGTAATGCATGCACATATGTTTATGAGTAGGCGTGGTCCTGGGGTCAGTGCCACAGTCAATGTTGGGGAAACAACCTTGAACATTTGCCTGAAATAGGGGCTTCACCTGTTGCTCATTGCTGGCATGAGTTTCTGCACATTGTCCTATGTCTGCCTCCCATTTCTCTACAGGAACAAGATATAATTACGGAAGCCTCAACACTCAGATTGTCAGGCATGCTTGGCAAGTAGTTTGTCCACTGAGCCATCCGCAGCCTGAGTCACCCTGTTTTTAAATATAAGGAGTCGTATGCCTATGGAATAGGTTCTGAGGTAGTAGGACGAACTTGCTTAACTCCTGAGATCTTTTTAATGATCCTACACTCTGTATGTGATAATTTTTATATTTAGAAGACTGAATATCTTCTTTATTCTTAGAGAATGATTACATTTAGTAAGCTGTCAGGCAATTAACAATAACAGCAAAACTGAACAATCAAACACCTTTTATTTTTAACATTGCATTCTAAAGTATTGTTGCTTTTAACAGTAACAAAAGACCATTTGTATCCAAATTTAGTAACCCGTTTTTTTTTAACCCACGTTTATGAAACAAAAAATTGAAAACATTTTTATTAACCTTTCCTTCCATTACTGGCTGCTCCTCTAATAGTAATCAACTGGTCTACTGAGATGCTAGACTAAGTCATGACGTGGAGACTGCTCTTCTTGGGCTATGCTGCGGTCCCACCTGTCCAGCAGGTGACTGGTTACTGCCCAACTAATCCCACCACTGATTATGACCAGTGTGTAGTTAGGACTTAAATCCAGGAAACTCCTCAGTGGACTTGTTCTGGTTCTTGAATTTTGAGCTTATTATTTGCAAAGTATTTTCTGAGGAGTGAAAATTGAATATGAAATATTCATTGTCCAGAAAAATGCTATTGAATTTATTTACTAGTTTGGATGAACCTAATTTTTTATAAACAATGTAAACTAGGGAGTTGCTTCTATTCATCCTTTCTTCTACTTTGTGTGTAGTTGTGGTCTTTTTTCTGCATCACTCACTGAAGCAGTAAAAAACTAATACCCAGAAGAGACACCACCTCCAGCAGATGTATGTGTAAAAATGTTTTTATATGCCAATTTTCCTTATCTTCTTTCTTATAATTAGCAGGCTATTATATTTGACCAGAGCAAAATGTTTTAATTAGGCTGTCCATGCATATTTCAATAAACTTGATTTTTTTGACACTTCAAACATAACCTTGTGTCATTTATGCCTGCCTCCTCCTATTTTAAATTTATAGCGTGTTCCAGCTGTAGAATTACCATGGTTACTTCTATGCATCATAGTAAACTAGAGTTGGCACTTAAAAGTCCTGTGCTACATTATGTATTTGCACTGAAAAAGAAATGGGCATATCAATAATTCCAATATTATAAATTTCTTTGCGAATATGAAGACACATGACACTGGTCAGTGTTGAAGATATTTGTAAAAGCTAAAGTATGGTTGAGGAGTTTTGTGGTAGCATAGTCTTTTGATATTCTCTGAAACCTCATGTTAAGGCCAAATGTGATTTTATTACTAGTATTGTTGAATGATTGCAATCTTGCTTCCTTATGTACTCTTCTTTAGAAATATTTAGAATATCAGTTTGTTGTGTGGACATAAAATTGATTCAATTAGGGACTGATTAACAAAGAACATGAGAACTATGGCCTCCATATATACTGTTGTCTACGAGTGGTAACAGGGATTGAGGCGATCTGATCAGGGCCTACCCTTCTCTGCAGACCAGCTGCAGCTATTTTATTTTTAGACTTCTTTAAAATATTCTTTTACTGCATAAGTAACACAAGTAAATTCTCTTCATTAACAAATTGGACATAACCGTTCTGGTTCATGCTGGCTTTGCCTCCATTGAAGTTTTATTAAGGAAGACTCTAGTTAGTAACTAGTTCTTTTGTAAGTTACTGTTTGGCCATTCTCCCTTCAGAAAGAACTGTAGAATTTCTTGGAAATAAACCAACGGACTGGTCCATAACCCATGCTGCAGCATGGAGGTCTGCGCTTACCTGCACTGGTGCCTGCACCGGATGTGAGGTCTCCACCCATCAGACCACCTATGGAGAAGAGAGGAAGATCAAAGGGAGAAAGGCTAGGGGCCCCAGAACAGAGCAGGAACTTCAGCACTCAGCCTTTGTCCTCGTCTGAGACACAAAGGTAAAACGTGCTACCTTAGTCACAGGGCTGACATTTGTTTTATTGTGACATGCTGTGTTCAAATGTTAAAAATGCATTCACTTACTGACATTTTGCAGAGTTTTTTTTTCTCCACCCCTCCCAGGAAAGATTACATTAGAAAAATGCTGTCTTATAATAGTCTCTGCATTTTTATTATTTCCAAGTCTAAAGTGGTACTTCACAGAAAATAAAAAAAATCTTACTTCATTTCTACGACATGCCTTGATATCCACATATCTGTCTATTTTTCTGAATATATTTTGTAACATTTTTATGAAATATTAACTGACTAGAATTTTTATTTTCTCATAATTGACTACTATATCTAGCTGAATTTCACTTAATGACACAATGAGCAAGTTTTCATTGCCACAGGTTTACAATATATGAATTAATTGCTAATTTAAGAACAACACAAAAACTTGCACTGGCAAGATGGCTCAGCAGGTCATGGTGGTTACCGTCAGGCCTGATGGCCAGGGTCCATCCTGGCCCTACCTGGGGGAAGAGAACTGACTTCTTCTCATTGTCTTCTGATTACCACACAAGGACTCGCATGTCACAGTGACAGACAAACAAATGGATAAACACAACAATGACTATGTTTCTTTGTAAGAATTGTGAACTTTCAGCAAGATTGAAGACAATTATTTAAAAAAAATTATAGAGAACAAGATCCAGGAAAAGGAGTTGAGAATACCATCGAACTGCGATTTTCTAGTTGTTGGTAAGCAATGCTTCATTGCCAATTGTTTCTAGCTATTGAAATCAGAAAAGATGTTTATGATATTTTAAGGAAATGTTACTTATTTCCCAGCAAATATAGTTTGAAGACAAAATATCAAATAAAAAAATGAGTGAACACAAGTTAGCAAATAGGATATTCAAAATTTAAAATATGAACCGAAAGGAATCTATATAACTATTAAAATGCATATAAAAATTCAATCATATTATAGAGGAGAGAATGGCACAGCAAAGTCCTTTGTACATATTTCCCTGGTTCAAGATTTATAAAATCTTCTAGAGGAAAACGTCCTTCTGTCAATAAGCCATCGCTTAGTACAGTTAAATGTGCCTGAGCTATTGAAGCTACCCCATGGAGTACTTTCTTAAAACCAGAATGTAAATACACAATAGACTGCTGAATGAGATTTAGAAATACCATTATTTTTGATGCTGCATCTGGAACTATGAAGGAACGGCTTAGTTATATTCAGTACACACTGAATTAGCTCCCACTGTGAGGTTGGCAAATCAAATGGGCATTCTTCCTTTCAAGATTCAAGCCCAGTGGAGAAAAGACATGTATTCAATACAGTACATCATAACATATTTAGCTGGATTCACATACTAAGAATGTCTGGGTTTTTTTTTTTTTGAGCAATAATTTCTTGTCTCTAGGTCATTGTAAATTGAACAGCAACAAGGATATTTTATAACCTGAGACAAATCTGTGGCAAGTGGGTGAGTGCAATGTCCCATCAGCTGCACTTGTCATTTAGCTGTGTTTTATTTCATACAACATATAAATCATGCTAGTGTACCGGTAGAAAAAGTCTTTTCTACCATATATCCTTTCTGGGATAAGTTGTCTCAAACAAACAAACAAACAAAAAACAAACAAACAAACCCAAACAATTATAGATAGGGACAAACACTGCTAGAGAACACAGAGGTCACTCTCACAGTGACAGTTTAGTAGGAAGGAAAAAAGATTCTTTATGAAAAGGAGACTACAACAAATATGTGTGGACCAGATATTTGACACACCATTGGAGAAAGTATGTGTTTAAATATCAACTTGAGGAGAAAATTGACAGCCAGAAAAAACAGAGTGTGGGTTATGAAATACACTGAAAGATAATATGAAGAACTCAGGCACTGTCACAAAGAATATTTAGTAAAGGGTGGATGTTGAGCAAGAAAAGACAAACAGGAACTAAGCAGGATCTTCCTAAGTAAGGAAGCTTTCACTAGATGTGGTTCCTCCCAACACCGTGTGAACATTATGTCCTTAAGGACCTACCTGTGTTACCTGCACTCGGAGGTCTATGTGTTACACCAGGAGACATACTATTCCTCTGCAGAGAAGGGTGGGCCAGTGGCAGAAGATTGGGGTTTCCCAGTGAGCTGACAGGGTTGCTGTACACCAAGCTGTTGTGGCTGGACACTGGGATGGTGACTGGCATCTCAAAGTTGGGAGGTGGGACAGCCTGTGGGGAAGAAACACAGGGAGGTCCCTGGAAGTGAGACAGAAGGCTTCAAGTACAGAAAGCATTGGCTTCGCCAAGGAAAATTCCAAATTCCGAGTCGTGCAGTGTGTAGATTACTCCCAGAAGGAGGCCACAAGATGTGTGATCATAAACTGATTTCTTCCCTGTCTTAGAACGCTTTCTCTGCCACCGATAGGAAACACTTCACTTTTCTGTGAAACAAAGCTCTTTTTCATTAGACTCCATTGTCTTTGAATTCCATTCTATGAAGTAATAATTATTCATTTGTGATATCTGAATCAGTTGCCAGAAATGACGGTAAGATCAAAGGTATGTGACTGTGATGACTTCACAGAGAAAAGGGGAATTAAAATGCAGAGCTGATCCTTTGGTTTAATTGCTTATTGAAGCATATTTATGCAGAAGTTTAATGATATAAAATCATCTTCAGGCCTGTGAATAGCACATATAGTTTAATTATTATTTTTAAAAATCTGTCTTTTAATCGCAAGTCAGGAGACAATAGGCGTTTTAAGGTACAGGTTTCAGCGGAGTTTGTATCATTTAGTAAGTCACATTTTAAAGTGATATCTCAGAAAATACGCACTGCTTCACATTTTGCTATATAGGTACTGCCCCTGCCGCATGGCAAGATCTATATTTCAAATGAGAGAGTTGGCAAATATTTAGTGAGCTGAAGCTGGGTGGATGTCTAATTAGAGGGAGCCAGGTTCCAATTATTGATTTTTTGCTATTATTTTGGCAACTTAAGCAAAACTATGTTTCTGTTTCTGCTTTCAGTAACTCGTCATAGTTGTAAACACTCTTGTCTTTCTCCTTTTGTCAGCATCACAAGTGAAAATACTGTTCAAAGAAGCCAGGGGACTCCTGGCTTCACGGCATACAGGCTCAGTGAGGAAAAGTTGTGCATGTGTGTGCATACACACAAAGACCTGTATAAGCCCTCCGAGGCGTCCAGGAAAAAGTTGTACAAGTTTAAATGCATGTTCATTTGTGGCTCACATGTGGTTTGTTCTTACTGTTTTCATTATTAATTACTAGTTGTTTTCTGTGACTGGTTGCCTGGCTGCCTGCATCATACATGTATCTGCAGTAATTGTGTGTTTACCCTGTTGTAGACTGTAATATATTCTCTGTCTATGCTCTCATAGTCTTCACTTCCATTTCTATTTTCTTCCGTGTTGTGGAAATTCTAATACTGGTAAAAGCAAATGTTTTGCAACTTTCTTTCAAATGACTTTATTGTTTTTAAGGGAAATACAAATGTTCACGTGATATGATAATATGTCTGTCTTTTAGGTCATTTGTGGATTGCATACAAGATAACAGAAAATGATATTTGGATAAACCCTATAACCATGGAATATAAATGCATGGTAATATATCAAAGTGTGAATATATACCCATATATCCAAAGCCCTGATAAACAAGAAGAAATATTAATGTGTGCTCCAAGCATCTGTAGAGTGATAAATATATCCTTTCACTCACTGACATGCCACGTGAGAGTCAAAGTCACCTATGAAAAACTGTACAGTGACAGTGCACAGCAGCCTCCGCCATCAGCAGCCTCCGCCATCAGCAGCCTCCGCCATCAGCAGCCTCCGCCATCAGCAGCCTCCCCCATCAGCAGCCTCCGCCATCAGCAACCTCCGCCATCAGCAGCCTCCGCCATCAGCAGCCTCCGCCATCAGTTAAATCTCTTCCTTTCTGCCCTGAGCTCCAGATATCTCAACCAGGCCTTCCAGCCACTGGTACAGGCATAGCAGCAACCCAGGTGGAGCCGAGAGGCCGCGGCCCCGTTTGCAGCAGCATCCTTCTTTCTGGATTCCTGCAGGCGCTGCGTTCGCCTACTGAACGACACCCTTTGAGTGGCTTTCTCTTGCTGAAACAGGGCTTTCCCTACTCTAGTGATTTCTTCTTCTCGTGTCCTTAGGTGTGCAGGTAATAGCAACTTCTTGGCTCCCAGGCCCAACATATTTTAACTACCCCCTCAAGTTTCATTTATCTACATGTGTAGTCCTTTTAATGAGCTCTCTTTATCTATATTTTGATTGGCACCTGTTTCTGGCTATGACCTTGGGCCATAACATTAGCTCTGCAGATTTTGGATGGGGACATCTTGGAATTCTGGGTGGGCATGTGAACAGCCTACCCGGCAACATCATGGTCATTCCTGCAGTTGCTTCCTGATCGTTCACCCCACTCTGGGCTTTGGCTTCCTGCTTCTTACTTTCAACAGACAGACACCGGTCAGGATCTTGATCTTTTAAAATCACACGTTATTAGATGACAGCAAACCCTCTCTCAAGTCCCCACAAGTGTACCCATTTTACCTAGAGGGAAAAACCCCACTACCTCCGATGGCTTAGAGCGCCTTTACCAACCTCCACTCCTCGCACCTGCCAGCCAGTCCTTGCCCGCCTTTCTTCCTCTTGACCAAATAGCATGACTAATCCCAGCACTACATCCAAACCTCTGCTCAAAGTCTGGCCGTCTGGAGGATGTCCTACTTGACTATGCTATTTTACCTGACATCTTGCTTGTTCCTTACGCCCACCTTTTTAGATCTCTTTCTCTTTTATTAAAATCAAAAACAGTTTTGGTGTTAGTTGGTAATAGTACTTCCTCAAAGTACTCAATGTCTGTTGTTACGAACAATTCAAAATGATTCTCCTTATTATATCTTTATTATTTTTATATTTTATCATACTATGAATATTTTTCTTTAAAGGAGAATTTTTAAAGTATACTGCATTAATATAAAGGTTTAAGATTATCATTTCCTATATATTTTCTATTGAACAGGCACTAGGGGTGTAATTTACTTATTTGATATAATTTAATACTGTCAGTATCCCTTCATTGTACATAATTTTTCCCTTTTCAAAACAGTAAGATTGAAAAATGGTGAAACATCAAACTAGTGATGGTATCTGGTTTTTCTCCTAGTTCACTGTGCAGTACAATTATTTTGCAGCAAATGAAATCTTGTAGTTGGTGATCATATAATTTACACATATTAGGTATTGGTAAACGACTATCTGTGGACCACATGACTAATGGTTAACTACTACATCTCAGGCCGTAGGGAAAGTCAACTTTAAAAAAGTCATTTCTTCCATTTTTATCTAAAAGCCCATACTTTAAAACTACCTTTTGGTTGTAAACGTTTTAATCTGCCCTCCTCATTTTTCCTCAGGCATTTCCTATTCTCACTGGGCCCCTAAGACTAGCTACAGAGTCCAGTGTCTCCATACTGAACAGAATGTTGACCTGGCCTCACTGGAGGGCCAAGCCCATGTTTCCTCCACTAAGAGGTTAGAGGCACTTTCACAATATAGAAGATGTTAATAATTTAAATGAACAACCAGTTCAGTGCAAGTCAGTAGATTCCTTTTTCCTCCTGAGCCTGAAGAGTTAATGAGTTTCTAGAACGTTGGACCATAACAACTTGAGGAGGATTGCTATAAAATTCATTTGTGGTTGGCTGAATGGGAGCCAGATATATTCTGATAGAAGAGTGGTAATCTAGCAATTCAAGATTAGCCTGTCCCAGAGAAATCTCAGCCACAGCCCCAGTAATGGAATACCTTGTTACTTAATCAGGAAGTCATTTAATGTCCCCTGACCCTGATCTCCTTATCCATGGAAAATGATGGTTGCATAGATAAAGGCACTAAATGTCCTTATGTACTTAGGAAGCAATATAGAAGATAAAGTAACATATATTTAGAAGAAATTTGCATTTTCTTTTCCTTCTTGACTTTTTAAAATTAGGAAGCTTTAAAAGATTTATATTAAAAACATTTTTTTGGGCTCAAAACCAGAAGCCACCCCTAAAGTTAATTATAGTATGCCAGTCTCTAAATGTTTAGAACACTCAATTCTGGAAAGTAGAATTTGGAGTGATCACATAAAGTGCTGTAAGTAGGCCTGGCTATCAGGAAGACAAGGGAGATGAGCTCTTTTTTTCCGGAGTGAAAGACATGGTGATAGCAGGACATAATCCCAAGCTCATCTCTGGGAGAGGATCCAGGTTTCTCCTTGTCCCTCGTGATACAGGAATGATGGCTGAGATGCGCATAGCTGCTGCCTCTGACCAGGGATCCTGGCTCTTGAGGCATGATGACCAGGTCAAGAGGACATGTAAACCCTTTTTTTCCCCAAACGTCCCACGAAGAAAAGTCCAATAAAAATAAAATAGTATATTTTTGATAAAAATATTAATTTTACTTCTTTTGTTTACATGAACTGAACGGCTTTGCCTCTAACTGAACTACTATTACTAAGCAGCAAAGTTCCTAGTAGAGGATAAACTATCACACAGGTGTAATGACAAGTGACTACAGCTGCCGTCATCTCAGTCTGCTCTTGGCTTGAGTGGCTATAGCACACATGACATCTGTCTGTCCCTCTCCGTCCTCAGTGTCCAGACTTTCAGCCCTGTCTGAGCACCTGCTCTCCTGTTCGTTCCCTGTATTCAGTACCTTCACAACTATGTACAAGTGACAGCGTGGCCATCCCAACCTAGCTGGAACTGCCCCCCCTCACCTTAGGCTCCTGGGTACTCGTGCAGACTGACAGTCTCCACCCACCTCCTCTTTCCTCAGCTTGACTATCCGGTCCTCCACCAGACCTATACAGTCATTCTTTTCCTTTTCTCCAATCATTCTTCCTTTGCATAGAAACCGAGTCATGTCCAGATTCATTCTACTGCTAATTCTAAGCACATCCATGCCACTGTCTTCACAGTCTGCCCTTCTGAAGAAGCTACAGACATTTCTGTCCATTTGCTCCTCATTTCCTCTCACGCAGTTTTGCCTCTGCTTCTCCTCCACTCAGGCCTCTTGCTCCTCCCTGGCTCCTCCAATGGCCTGTCTCTGCTGGCCACGATACCCAGCATGAACTGTAGCAGAGCCAGCAGGAGGAAATGCTGGTCGACAAGATTCCAAATCACCCGTGAATTATTTCATGTAAGTGAGGAATGTGGGCATGAATTGTATCACTCCAACAGGTGACTTCAGTATCTAAATTTCGGTTTTAAAAGGGAAATGCTTCACACTGGTTCTTTGAAAGAGAGCAACAGTCTTGTCATGTTTAGAAAGAGTTGGAGACAGTCTCTGCACACAAAGGGCAGAGCGTCCTTGCGCTGCTGCAAATGTTTTAGCAGCTGTGGAAATGTTCAACAAAATGAACTTCCAGCAAGCGAGAGCAATGTGCAAAAACTGGACATTTTTTTTTTCACTGTGGACACTGAGACACTCTGGAAGACTTGACGACTCCACGGCACTGCGAGAGGTCACGTGATGAGGCTCCTCCTCCATGCTCTTGCCCATGGACTCTCAAATGCGTTTCACCTCCAGCCACATATCCTTGTACCTTTTAACAAACCATGTATCTTGATTTTGGACCTTTTTACATGACAGAGTGAAATATCTCAGGGAATCTAGCTCTTCTTCCCCTTCAAACACAGGGGACAGATGCATGGATCCACGACCCATGAGTCCTGACACTTTGGGGTTCAACTTTTCTCCATATTTAGGCTCGCCTGTGCTGCCAGTTTTCAGCAATACGGCAGGTGTTTGCTTCTTTTCGATATGTGAAGCGGATTCCTCTGGTCCACAGGCACTGAAGGCCTTACAGTTCTACCTTTAAACCTTTGCACACACAGCTTTCGAACAGTCTTTTTTTTTTTTTATGTATAGCAAGAAAACTCAGGGTATACAAACTAGAAGTTGAACCAAAGAAGGAGTTTGTTTCTCTTTTCAGAGTAAAATAACGTCTGATGGATATTTTATCATTTAGGAATTTTTATATACAGTTAGTGCGCATAAACAGAGTTCTTTGAGGAACAAAACACTGTGAACATGCTGTGTGAAGCACTGCAGGGTAATGACCTTTAAGACTAGGAGGGGCACATGGGAGTGTTTTGAGGAAGGAAAAGGAAGGGAGAAATGATGTAATTGTATTATAATCTCAGAAAAGTATTTAAAGCATGAAACTTTGAAGAAAGTTTTCTCACTGACAGAGTTTTCATTTAGCGAAAGAAAAAATGAAGCATTCCTAAGGACAGAGCTAATTAGCACAATATTTTGCAAATATATTTTAAAGGGTTAATTTCAACCAGCGAAGGCTGAGTGTGTGCTGACTGTGGCACCTGCTACTTTACTTTGTGAGAGCAGTGTGGGTACTGTTTCCAGCTTTTGACTTTAAACATCGACACGTATAATCGGCAAAGCCCGGTTTCACGGCAGATCTGCTCGGAGTACTCAGGATTTGCTAACTTACCAGAAACGAACTTTTTCTGAAAAGGAATTAATTATGTACTGAGAAGGCTTGTGTACATATTATGATTCAGGTATTAACATTATTCCTAGCATGTGAGCCTTGAATGTAGTCTTTTATGATATAGAATTAAGAATGATTGTTAACTGAATGTAATACTAAGTTGGACATCTTTTCTTTATACATCTGGACCAAAAAAAAAAAATAATGCATGCACAGTTATTCTTCTTAACTGTCTGGCAAGGCGTATGATTGATTGTTAGGAGATTTCTTAATCGGTTAAGACAAACTTGAGCCGCATGTTAAGGCATGGGAACTGTTGGTGTAGGCAAAGCACATGATGCTCTGATAAGAGCTTTAAAATCACACAAACGTTGAAGTCTTACCGTTAGGTTTCATGCAGTCTGTTCCCTGCAGCGCATTAGCTTTAGCCCTTCAGTGCTGTAGTCGAATTTCATGTGTGTGGGGGAGGGGCTGCAGTGCCATTCAGAAACTAACCTTTACTTAGGTGATGTCTGCCACTGTACACGACGGAACAAAGGTTCCACTTGTGTATTTGGACTCTGCATACAAAACTTATGCAGAAAGAGATTCTCGTGTTGTTTCAGTGTACTCTGATGACCTGCCTGAGAACTTCATTTTGCAAAGGTTGTGTAAATTCAGGGCATAGCACACAGATCTTTCTCTTCCTCCAGTGAACTCTTCTACCTCTGAATGAACTTCTCCATGGCAACTCTTTGAGTTGATGCCATTTCAGTATCCCACAGGGGTTGCTTTCTAAATGCACTGCCTGTGGGATGAGATGGCTACTTCATCTGTCTGACTTTGCAATGCTTCTTAAAGCAAGCCACCATCGAGAGGGTTAAGGGGTGTTACTGCAGCAGTTATTGCAGACCAGCCATCTACCTTCGGTACTTACAGGAATTTTATGACTCTTGATCATATTATCAAATTCTTCATTAATTTTTTTGTATTTTTCTTCGGTGCGTGGGGTAAGTACAAAAGAGGAGTCAGGGTCGGGGCTTTCAGAGCCTTTGTTTTCTTTCTTGTTCAATGCCTGCCAGGTTCAGAGAGATATCAAGAGTAAAAAACAGTGAAGGGTGTTTCCAGTACTTACACACAATCTTTGCCTGCTGATCATTAGATCAATATCTTCGTTAATTTTCCTGTACTTGTCCTCAGACTCAGGGCTGTGACCTACTGAATCGTCTGCATCAGGATCTGGGCTGTCACAGCCATTAAGGCCCTTCTTTCTCAATGTCTGAAATACATAATGTGCAAAGTTCAAACCTAGACAAAGGCTGTAAGAGACATTTAGTGATGTTACAGAAATTAAAGCTGTCCAGCATTTCAGGCTACTGTATACGCTAGACGACATTTGAGGAAAGAAATCACAAAAAGAGAACGAGCCATTTCAACATAGTTTTCATGACTAGTTTAACAGAAGGAACAAGCAGCTATTTCGTTTGCAGCCAACTTCAGTCAAGGAACAAAGAAGGGTAAAATATCTTGATACAGAACTCAGATAGAAATATATAAGGAAAATTAATTACAAGATGCAAAGTGTAATGCGATACAGAACTCTTTTCCCACAGAAACGCAAGCAGTCAGGATGTTGCAAAATCATTTCAGAATCTATGACAAAAAAGCAGAAATGTCACAAATGTTATCTCTGGATTTAACATAGTGGTTGGAGTTACTCTCCCGTCTTACCCCTGGTGCTTGATGGCACAAGGCACAGGGCATTAAAAAGCCAGCTCATCACCAAGCACTGGCGAGGAAGAAGAAGCTCATTTGGGATAATTATTTTTGCTTGTTAGAATTCTGGGGATCTGTAAGATTCTGTATTGAAATTTCCAATATTGAGAAATTATCTTGCTAAACAAGGGCGGGAAGCAGCTCTGGGGCGGCTGAGCTTAGGGCTTCATTATCCTGAGCTGGGTACGGACGACAGCACTGCATATAGACAACCAAGTCAGGAGTTATCAAACGGCACAAACTCCTCCTGGTTTCAGGCGAGTACGAATCAGCCTGAGACTCTCCTGACACATGAAAGTGAAGTCAGTGGCTTCTCGCCAGCCTCCTGTCTCCTGGTGTAGGTCTGCTCTAGTTTCAGCTGTCACTAAGGAATAAATACCAATAAAACAGTGTAACAGTTTGGAAAAGTATGAATCAGGAGTCCCAAATTTTATTCATTTTAAAAAGCATGTTTTTCAGCTAAACTATGTACAATCCAATGGACAGAAATAATGTGGTTTTGGAGATCATAAAATCTCTGGTTAATTATACAACTTGACATGCTAATAATTAAGAGATTCACACACCATTTCTTATTTTTCTTGGTACTACCAGGTTTGCTTACAAAGAGTTGTAGAGCTATCTGCCTCTTACTAACAGAAAGTCTTCAGATCCATGTTGGAGAGAGAACTCAGATACAAATAAAGCAAAAGCTGAGACACCCAGCCCAGGGTCTGAAAGCTGAGATAACACTGCGTCCTTGAGTTTTGCATTTGAGGACACCAAAATGATGTCATTTTCAAGTGAATGTCCACCTTATAAATTCAAATCAATTGATTTTTATTAGTGTGTAACAAATATAATGCTTCTTAAAATTACTTTCTGAGGCATTGAAGGCTTGTACTTAAGACCAAACTGGGAACTATCATTTCTCAACATCTAGGATGCAGTGCAGCCTGTAAATATTTATTAATGTTATAGTGGTATAATATAACAAACATATGGTTACAGCTTATTATGTGGTAAGATGTTTGAATATTAAAATGAATATTTTGACACAAGATGATGAAATATACATTTATAATCTTGAGAAATTTTTAATTGGTGGAGCCACCTGTCCCCCTCTCATGAAACTGCAACCATGTATTTTGGTCTAGAGCAAGTACTTATTGAGATTTCCTACAATAACACAAGAATGCACATCACAAAACACTTGGATGCTGATTCTAGTTCCTAGCTTCTTACGTTTTCAACTCTTTTGTTAGAATTATCTCAGCCACAAGAACACCCTACTTGGAGTATTATGGTGTGCTTTTGCTTTGGCCTCTATATATTCTTGACCTCTAATGGAAATGAGTATTTTGCATTACAATCAACAATCTATATCTAATTTATAGCTAATCTATAGAATTAAGAATTCACTCACAGGGCTGGTGAAATGTCTCACTGCCACACAAGCATGGGGATGCTTTAGTTCTTCTATTCCAGACTAACGCAAAAAGCTGGGCTCAGTGTGTGTGCCTACAACTTCCAGCCTTGGGGCAGAGGGTGGTGGAGACTGGTAGATCCCTGGAGTTAATTGGCTAGCTAGTCTAGCTGAACAAGTTAGCTTCAACTTCAGGGGTAGACACTACCTCAAGAATCAAAGGAAGGGAGTATACTAGAAAGGATATATGATATCAACCTGTGGCCTCTACATGCTCTCTCTTACACACACACACACACACACACACACACACACACACACGCACACACACACACACATATGCCATATAGACACACATATAGTACCTCACATACACAAAAATAATAAAGAATTCATGTTCATAGAGAAAAGAAGGTAAGATCAAGAAAATATTTAGTAGTCTTCAAAAGTAACTTACTTGTATTTACATAAGGCACATTAAGACAGTCTTACAAAAAATCTTTAACTTAAAAACCTCTTATGATGTTAAATTAGAGTCTTAATAGACAGTAGATTTTTTTCAATGTGTATTTTACCCAACAAATCTTATTGTAAAAAGTATCGTTGTTTTGCTATGCAGATTTCTGACAACAGAACGCAAGGGTTAGAAGAGGCCTATCAACTGTCATTACAATCCATCTGGCACATGCATGTGTGCTAAATATTCTCACAAAGCTTTTGGGTAGATAGATACTGTGGCTTATAAAAATTCAAACACTGCTTATATTTCTCTGAAATACCTCTACAAATGTTAACTCATTCTCTCTCACAAGTATTTCACTACAAGTTTAGGAAACCTTATGACAAATCTCAAACCAGTACTGCCAAGCATTATAGCTGAGCTTTGGTCACTGCTTGGGAAAAAGCCGTGGCTATTGTTTGTCTGCTGAAATCTTTTGATTTTAAGAAACAAGAAACACAGACTTCAACTCTTGCATTCACGTTCACTGGCAGCAGTCCATTTAATAATAGTATAAATTAAATTGAAATGTTAAGGAATTAAGTTTTGGAGAAAATTCTAAGGATAGAAATATAAATAAAATATATTTATATATTTTTTTGAGATAGGATCTCATGTAGTCAAGGCTGACATTGAACTGATCTATAGCAGTAATGATCTTGAATTTCTTATCCTTACGCCTCTACCTCCCAAACGCTAGGCTTTCAGGCATGCATTATTGCTTTTGGTTGATACTATGCTATGGATCAAATAAGGACTTTGAGCATGTGGGGCAGGGGCTCTACCAACGAAGCCGTGCTTGCATCCCTTGACATCAGATTTGAGTCAAGAGTAGAGAACTCTGCTGGATAGCAATCACTGAGTTCACAGAGTATGAAACCAAAAGAGTCAGTAGTCACTCTGTGTCTGAAGCAGGATGGGAATTACTGAATGCAGACAGAGCTGCTGGCATGGTGCAGTAATGAGCAGGGAAAGCAGTGGCTAGTTCTCTCCCAAGACGGTCTTCTTGTGTTGGGTGACATTATTGTAACAAACATGACTGGTATGGAAGTAATGATTTAAGCTAAATTGCGTTATTTAAAAAAAATAGCTTTTTTTTGAGACCCAGAAACACAAAATCTGAGAGTGAATTAATACCGAGTTCTAAATTCCCATAATCACATAACCAGAACACTGGAAAAATTGTTCAAAAATATTATCCTCAGCTGAGTGCTTGCATAACATATTTCTGCCAAGAACAAATGATTATGGTGGAATTATAAAGCTCGGAAAATGAAAGTGGTGGCACCGACTCGAATGCCACAGTGTGAATGCAGAAGCAGAGGAACAGTTTTATCTTTATTATATTAAAATCTACAGCTGTTTAATGATGACAAAGGAACTACTGTTAGCTCCAGCCAAGTCTGTCTATTCACAGTAATGAATAGTCAATATGAACTAAATGGATTCTAAGCATATTCCTTTAGGACTTTTCTAGCAAAATCATACTCTCTGCTGTTGGCCTTGAAAATGTCTTTGATATTTTTATCTCTGGTATCTCTGTTTAGGTTATGTAGGTACCCAGACAGCCATCTATACACGGGTCATATGTATGGTGTCCCTCAGATGAGGACATTTTGAGGCAATCTTTTCCTGTGTGTGAAGAGACTGTAAGGAAGGTATCTACTAAAACTGCCAACTTCTCTCACAACATATCTAAAGAGACCTTACCCCCAGAGAACTCTGCAAATCTTGAGTGAGACTGTATACTGAGGCCAACTTGCCACAGAGGAGTGACACTTTTGGGCTAGATCAATTGACTAGAGAGGCCTCTGAGGGCATATTCACATAGTAACTATTGTCACACTGTGAGCATAGCACAGGCGCTCTTAGAGAAGCAATTAGATTGACAGAAGGTGTTATATGCCACACAATAGATGTGGGAAGTCCAGGCAGGTAATCCAAGCGTCATTTAGAATCTCTTCTCCCAGACATGTGGACATATGGACCTGCATTACTGCATTTGTTCACCAGAAAAGCCTGAAATATGTATAAACTGATGATGGTAGATGACAGGTGCTTCAAAAATTCTAACGAAATCGATGTAGGGTAACAGATTCTTTTTCATTACCGAAAGGAATATAAATGAAAAAGAATGCCACATGGAGTATTATGTCTTGTCTTATGCATTGTTATCAACTAGGTAATCTCTTTCCTATGTAATGATTTAAACCGACTTTTCCTTTTTTGCTATGTATTTTTTAAGTCTTAGTTTCCTTTAAAAAAATCTCTTCTCAGTACAAAAGAGGCAACTAAATTATTAGTCCTTTTTGATTCTATGAGACCATATATCTCATCTTAAGGCTATTTAATTTAAATTCAACATTTTTCCCCAAAGAATTAGTATCTCATATTAAAAGCTTCAAACCAGCCAATTTCTCCCTGCGTATGTAGTTTCATTCCTGAATAACGTATGTTTTCATTGTCTTCTTACTTTTATCTGTGACTAACTACACAGCTGAAATTTAAAACCCCTTTTGTTAAAACCCCCAAATTACTCCCATTAACCTTTGTTAAAATCCAAATAATCATGCTTTCTTGCATAACAGTACTCCCTGACTTTGGAGGGTTCATGTGTCAAGAACACATGCAGGAATTATTACTGTTGTCTGCATGGATGTTGCATTCACACAAAAAGCAAGAAAGAAAATTCATCCACTTAGGAACGACAGCTTTTTTTCTTCTGGCTTAAATCCTCTGCTCTTGACTTTAGCAGCCGAGGGGACAAGCACTTGTGGGCACACTCCGTGGGCTCTGGAATGGGAAGTCATGTCAGTAGGGGGGGGCAGTGAGGATGTAATGACCACTGTGTGAGGGAACTCCTAACACTGGCTCAGGACATGTTGTCATGTGGGACTGACCACCTTAGGATGCTCCTTTAAATATGGAATTAGGAATATAAATTCTGAGCAAAAATATACTGTGTATTTCATTTTATGATTTCTAACAGAGCTCTTGGACAGGGCAAGAGTAGGTGCCGAGGAATTTCTCGACAGATTTTAATAATCAAATCTGTAAAAAGTCTCTTTACTGCATTTATGTATACCACAATTCTCTTCTGTTCTTATTCCAGAAGTGAAAAAGAAACAATAATATACTCTGAGTTTAGTAAATCAAGATTTTTGTCTTTATTAGGCAAGCAAATCATGTATAAGAAAAACTAACTCATAAAGTACCTATTTGTGTTAAAAATCTAAAAAAGTTGAAAATATAAAACTATTATATGGTGTATGTCTAGATCAATATTCATTCTAAGAATATCTTTCTTTGTACTGATTAAAGGTGTGTGTGTGTTTGTGTGTGAGTGTGTGTGTGTGTGTGTGTGAGTGTATGCATGCACAAAGACATAAATACAATCTGCTGCCAGTGTATTTGTCGTTGGGTCTATATTGGTTTCTGGCCTGACCAGTTTGTACTGGATGACCAGTAAGCGGCTTGTCCCCAGAAGAGGCTAATTCTCCCACTTACACAAGTTACTTGCTGCCTGCAGTTCTCTGTCTAGGGGTGGGACGCATGCGATCTTCTCTCTCCTACATTAGCATGCAATTCTAGCCATTATTCTCCATAGTTCATACTGCCATTTCTAGGAGAGGCTGTAACAGCAAACTTCCTGGTACCCTCACGTTCACGCTCACAGTGTTTCAGCTCTCAATTCTATGATGTTCCCTGAGTCGTAAATGCAGGAGCTGTGATGCAGACATATCCGATGGGGCCGGGCTGACTCCTAGCCGTTCATCTCCGCATTGTTCTCGTTCTCAGCGGAGGAACACGTAAGGCTGAGATTATTTGATACTGCCTCAAAGAATCATGTTATCATATATTTACCCAAATTGTACAAAAGGCAAATGTATATGTGTGTACACATATTTACATATGATATATCATATACTATATACGGAATTTATGCCACTTGGGCTGACATGCTCCTCATAAGAACCATGAACCCCAGTGCCATGTGTGAGATATCTCCTTTTATATTACCATCATTTTGCTAGACCAACATAATTTCTTTTTTTTATTGATATATTTTTTATTTACATTTCAAATGATTTCCCCTTTTCTGGGTCCCCACTCCCCGCAAGTCCCATAAGCCCTCTTCCCTCCCCCTGTTCCTCCATCCACCCCTTCCCGCTTTCCTGTTCTAGAATTCCCCTATACTGTTGCATTGAGTCTTTCCAGAACCATGGGCCACTCCTCCATTCTTTTTGGACATCATTTAATTTGTGGATTATGTCTTGGGTATTCAAAGTTTCTAGGCTAATATCCACTTATCAGTGAGTGCATACCATGACTGATCTTTTGAGTCTGGGTTACCTCACTTAATATGATGTTCTCCAGCTCTATCCATTTGTCTAAGAATTTCATGAATTCATTGTTTCTAATGGCTGAATAGTACTCCATTGTGTAAATATACCACATTTTTTTGTATCCATTCCTCCATTGAAGGACACCTGGGTTCTTTCCAGCTTCTGGCTACTAAAAATAGGGCTGTTATGAACATAGTGGAGCATGTGTCCTTACTGCATACTGAAGAATCCTCTGGATATATGCCGAGGAGTGGTATAACAGGGTCCTCAGGAAGTGTCATGCCCAGTTTTCTGAGGAACCACCATAATTTCTTAATAAAGTCTAAACCTTATCTTTATGTCTACAGATAAATGTAACTACTGTGCCTCATCAAAGAATCCTCTATTAATCAAAACGCTGAGTTGTGGTGCTCAGCCCCCCTAGATGATTTGTAAAAGCATTTCTCCATATAAGCCTCAGGGGGCATTTGAGAAGACAGACAGACAGACAGATGATAGAAGCCAGAAGATCAAGAAGTTTGCTGTGACACTGTAGCTCCTAGAGATTTGAGAAGCTCCTCATATAAAGTGTCACCATCATGGCTGCTTTAACATGAGCTGAACAAGGAGAACAATAGTCATTCCCAAGTGGACAGGGATGCACCGCAAGGCTCAATCTTACTACCTGCAACTCAAGAATTCTGAGAGCGGGAGGAATAGCCGTTCCCAGAGAAGAGCGCACCCATTGGTTATCCAATACGAAATGGTCAGTCCTGAGAACATATATACAGGTAGCATTATAGAGACTGAGCAGGCTATACTCAGACATATATGTGTGCATATATATATATATATATATATGCAATGACTTTAAAAGAGAGCAAGAAAGAATTTAGAGTGATGAAAGGAGGAGGAGACATGATGCATTATAAAGAGAAAAGCAATTTCTCTATAGAACAAATGGAGTCTATTGATTTTATTTTTGGTTTATGTATATTTCTCTGTATGGGTTTGAGCATGTGAATCTAAGTGCTCACGGAACAGGAAGAGGGTGTTGGCTCTCCTGGAGCTGAACTTAGAGCTATTAAAAAAGAAGAAGATGCACCTAGTTCTGCAGTGGCTTGATGTGCAGGGGTGGGGGAATGATACCTGCGGGGCGGGCGGGCGGGCGATTCTCCCTTTCAGAGGAGAAGAGGAGAAGGGAATCTGGGAAGAATCTATGTGTGGAGTGACTCAGTGAAGGAGAGGCTGATATTGGGATGAAAACTGAATAAATAAATAAATAAATTAATGAAAAAAACCCAAACATTTCTTAATAGATAGTATCAGAGGGAATAAACAGATAGGTCAGCAGGCAAGGGTATACACTGCTCTTCCAGAGGAGCTGACTTTGGTTTTCAGCATCTGTGTTAGGCCTGTACCTTGAGGTCCATGGAATCTGATATCCCTGGCCACTGCTGGACCCCACATTCGAATGCACTTATCTCCTAGCTCCAAGTACATGTAACTAAAAAATAAAGCCTAGAAAAGATATTGGCACTGAAGGGTTTTTTTCCCAGTAAGTTATTTTTCAGTAATGCAGAAAACATCAATTAAAGATTTGAATGGCTCCAGTGTATCAGAGTATCACCACTTGTTTTCTATTGATCACAGATTATTTCACATAAGCATTCAAATATAACAGTTCATAGAGTTATTTGGACTGCAGTGTGGGTGAGCCCAGGAGTCATCTGGGTCTGTTCCTGCTCCCAGAAGGTTGGAGATCGGTGCAGAAGCAGTGGCAGAGCCACCCCCCCCCCCCCAGTGGGGCTGGGGGAGTCTGCAGTCCGTCCCTCTTCCGAACGAAGCACAGCTGCAGGTCACCATGCCTGGACTTTGGACTCCTCCGTCACACCACCGAAGCACTTTCCTTATACCACCCATGCACAGCATTATGATGCACGTTTACTGCTGTGTCCTTAACCACTCTTTATCCATCATTCATGAGTTTGTCTCCTTGGGTGCATTAAGGGGCTTAAAAGGCCCTTAACAAAAGCTTTTCCTCCTTTTGTTTTGTTTTATTTTGTTTTTTGTTTTTAAATTCAGCACACAGCAGTCTGACATATTTTAGTTTTCAACAAGTGCTACAGAACTGAACTAAAGACACCTTTCTTCTTTGGTGTTAATGCTTCCTGGGGTCTCCCAACTGAATTGAAGTTGTCTGACTTCGAGGCAGAGACAGCAGTGGGATCCAGACCACTTAATGTCTGCTTGCTAACAGCTACTCTGTCTTGGGTGTTGCCTCTGGTCCTCCAGATGTAAACTGGTCTTTTGATTATAGTGTTCAAATTGTTGCATGCTTTCTTGCTATTCCTGGGAGCGTCTTATAGCACAGGCCTGATAACTTGCTATCCTGTATTGCCAGGATGCAGCATGGGACCTGGGACATGGCAGGAACCATAAGTGGGTGGGACAAAGCCGAGAGACTGAGATGGAGATACCAAGCAGGAAAGAACACCGCCACGTGCCTGCCAGGAGGTGGGAGGTCAGGTTCAGTCCAGGGCTTCTGTTAAGGGAATTTCTCTCTTCTTACTATTTTATTTACTACTTCATGTAATTTTTAAAACTTTCCATCTTAGTACTTTTTTAAGTAACTGGTACAAATTTGTTATTTTTTTTTTAATGTATAGTTTTAAAGTCAGAAAACAACACAGGGACTACTCATAATTCAGAATTTGAATTCAGGAATTTAATCTCATAGCTTAAAAATGAGTAGGTTGATATAAATTTAAACCTCAGATAGGCGATCATGGTACAATGATGAGTGTAGAAAGTTATGAGTGTATAATTTCTATAAGGCAAAAGGACAGTGAGAATGAATTAATCATAGCAAAGGGAGAAAAGAGAGGTATTTTGAACAGAATGTGAATTTTAGAAGAAAGCAAAAGGAATATGGAAGGGAAGAGCAGGGGAGAGGTCTGTGAATGTGTAGAGCACACCAGGTCAAGGAGAATGCTGTCCTCCTGCCTCCCAGTACAGCTCATCTGTATCCAGATGGGACAAAACCTGCTCTGGAGTCCCCCATTCTTCTAGACTCTGGGTTTATCCTTATTTTGAAAACACCTTAACCTGGGGGAGAATGCAAATATGAGTGATTCTAGAGCAAATCAGACGGTGCAGACTTCTTCAGGACTGACTGGCCAGTAGTTTAGAGTCCTCTAGGGCCTTTCTACCACAACTGTTCTGGGACCCAGACATCAGGTACAGGCTGGGATAGAACAGTGCTGAGCTGGGGAAGTCTGGCACATTTCAGCCATGAAACGCTCTGACATCCTGAATCCAGCATCAATTTGAAGCTAAATACAGGAAACATGTTATGTGTCTAATAATGTTCATAAAGTAAGTCAAATTCAAGAAGAACCTGAAGAATAGCTGATGTTGATGGTTTCTCAAAAAAAGGAAGAAGGGGGAAGAGAGGGAGGAGGGGGAGGAGGATGAAGAGGAAGAGGACTAGGAGGGAGAGATCTAAGAGGAAGGGAGGAGAAGGAAGAGGAGGAGAAGGGGGAAGAAGAGGAAGAAGAGGGGGAGGAGGGGGAGAAGGAGGAGGAGGGGGAGGAGGAGGACCGAGGAGGAGGAAAGCAAGCCAAAATGAATTCAACAATTGAGAAAGAGAGGAAGGGAATAAATTAACAAAGATCAGGAAGCAGGTTTTGTGAGAGTGTGAAACGTGATTGTAGCTTCACGTATGAATCTTTTTAGACTGTGGCACTTCCGCTGCAAATCTGTTACAGGGGGAAAAGGCTGAATCCAAAGTCAACTGGAGCTTTAAAAATAATTCTTCAGAGCATCTTCTCTTATAAACTATTCATATTTCATACTAACAAAAGCAGATGCGTATGCTATCTTCAGTAACTGCACTAATTTCCAACATTTACTTTTGTTTCCTTGTAGTTTCTTGTCTATTGTGATTCTTCCATTCATATGTAGGGTCGCTGCATGGCATCACTGGAGACGACAGTGGCCTCTATCTTACTCTCTTTCACAACACTGTTGTCAGTCATTATTGTTCTCACTTTCTCCTGGACTTAGGAGATCTTGGTTTATTTCTCTTCCCATTTTATTCCTTGATTCCAGCTCCTCTCTTATTCGAGTCCCCTCTCGGAAAACGTTACAACTCAGTTCTCTGAGAGAGAAGCCCAGAAACCATCTCCATTTCATCACCTCCTCTCATCTGTTGTTCATCTTGCCTTTTTGCCTCCTGTCCTCTGTCTGTTTGGTTTCTGACCGCACTTTCCTTTATACATTAGGCAGGGTCTAATTAAAATATCCTTTATACATCAGGCAGGATCTAATTAAAATGAAAACCTAATTGCCTCATAGCTGTTGTTATAAACCATGGCGGCCACCAACAGCCGCGTCACAGGCAAGCTTGTACAGTACCCTCCCCCGCTACTTCTCCCCTGTAGTTCTTCCCTCGTTTTCCAGAACACTGTGTTCTCACCTAAGGACGTCTGTAGGAGGTTTCCAAGCACTCCTGATCTATGCCATTCTTTCCTGTCTGTGATGTCTTTGCTTTCTTTTCCTCTCTGCTTTGTAGACCTTCGTCAACTTAGAAGAGCTAATCCCTAGAGTTTGGATATTGCTTTCCTCCTGAGATGTATTTTTGTGGCTGTGTCTCCCAGAAGTTACCACAAGGAGAACAAAAACCAAAGTATTGCAACAGGTATTTTTGTACCCTTACTTCAGGTTTCCCTGGGAACAAAGCATTTCCTTTGATATACACTGAAAACTCTGTTGGTTTGATTTCTGGTCTATGTCTAGCATGTCAGAAAGGCAGAGGATACCTAGATTTTTCTGTGAAGCAACAAAAATAAAGATGTGAGGCTAGCCATGGATTCACTGGTATCTTAGAACATTTGTTAATACCTCAGAAGGAGACATAAACCTTTATTTCTAAGGCATTGAGAGACTCCTAAGATGTAGAGGCTATAGTGTTTCCTTGCCAAAAATGCTTCTACTGCCAGTCTCTCCGAAGGCTGAAGAGAATTAAAAACTCTAATGGGCTTGACTCTGGCCCATTTTCCCTTGCCCAATGGGAAATCCCCGTCTGCCCTTCATCTATAACACAGCTTTCAGGTTTCTAGTTACAGGCTCAACACGAGCGCTAATAGACCCCAATCTGGGACAGAAATGAATTATTCCCCAATTTCTTGAGTTCTTCACTGGTAGGCATGGAAGAGTCAAGGCCAGTTCTAGAACCTGAAGAGAAGTAGGCTTCACCTCTGCACCCGCCTCCTCCTCCTCCTCCCACAGGCACCCTCACTCTCCGCCCCTTCCACTTGTCCTTTTACCACATCAGAAAGTTGCCTATTTCCTTCAAGTAGTCACAATCTATTGTGGATGACCCAGGTGCTGTTTGTATTTTGATGTTAATTTTGCTCACCCAGGAGGGGTTGTCTGGAATGAGAAATGAATGAGTCAAGACTTCTTGTGAACTTTCCCCTAACGAATAAAGAAACCAATTACTGGGTGAATGGGCTGGACTTCCAGGTTGGAGGGAGGAAGAGAGAGACAGGAGAAAGATAGGCGAATTTGGGCGGGATGGAGAGAGGACAAGATATAGCTACTAGACTCTCCTAGTTTAGACGGTGGATCTGCCAGGATTCACCCCTGGAGGATTTAGATTTAATATGGCTGACAAGATTAGGTTTTACTTGTTGCACCCAGCGATTGAGTTAATGTTGTTTCTGAACTAAGTTTGTGTGGCGTTTTCCTTCATGCGACTGCTCGACTGGGTTCCAGAGAGGAAGGTACGGTGGCAAAACATGGGTTTGCCAGATGTGCACCACAAAAGGTTGTGGGTGTTTTGATGCATGGGATTGGTGTGGTAACGTCCAGCCAGTAGGAGCTTAGTGAGCTGAGTGGAGAGATTTCGGAGCTCTGAGTCAGAGTCTCCACAAGAAGAGAACAGGCCAGTCACTGCCCGCCAGAGCCTGGCCGGCCGGACTGTCAGTGACTTGCCGGAATAGAGTGGATTCTGTTTTATTATTTCCCACAACAAAAATCCATTCCCTATATAATTTATTTTGGTTATTCTACAGTATTTTGATGGCAACAAAATAGGAAAGGGCCTTTTATGTAACATCATTCCATTGAGCACAGCCTGAAGACTTTGCAGGTCCTAATTCTGAGTCTGAAAGGTAACATTCCAGAGACTTGCATTAACCATGGCAAGCACGAACTAGCAATGGCATCCCCTTTTCCTGGCATATTGGAAAGTAACAAAGGTCTGAGGAATATGCAGTGCCACTGGGGTACTGTAAGGACAGCCTGTCAGTCATCCACTCTGAATATCCAAGTAAGGAGATCTGCATGGTGAGAATGCACTTCCATGACAGAGAAAACTCTTTACCTCTGCAGCCTGGCTTTGTCCAGCACACAGATGCCATTCAACCAACATGGGCTTTAATAAATGAATAACGGTACCTAAGGCTTCAGTGGCAGTGTCTCGTTTTAAAAGTGGAATTACAAGATCTGAAAACCCATAGAGAACAGCTATTCGATGCAGGATACCTATTGCTTTTTCCTCTAGCAATGGCCACTGTAGAACTCTAGGGTCCCCACTGTCAGACAAAAGTTAAACTAGGAAGAAGATGAACAGAGGATGATGGAGAACACAGAATGTAGATCAGTGGTGGAGCAGCTGGCCAGGCCTTTACAGGCCCCTGGAAAAAGTTACTGTATCTCTTTTATCTTTCTCTAGAAGATATCTGTATTCTATCTCTATTATTGTTTGTATCTGTTTTTATTTTTTAGATTGTAAGATGAATGCAGACAAGACAAGGTCTCTTGAGAGTTTTCTGGTCCTGGTAATTAGCAGTGTATCTGACAGTAGGATTTTTACTACAAATCAGTTAACTACAAAGCAGTTGTATAGAAGAAAAGTGCGAAAGACAGCCTGGTGACACATAGCAGGTAGCCTCAGACAGGCTAAGAAGCGGCTAGTGGCTAGAAGCCCCACTTCCTTCCCATACATGTGGAGTGTTCCTTACAAAGGTCAGCAGCCTTGGTCTCTGGCTGCATCATGACCACCACCACCACCATTCCCAATATAAAATTTCTTCTAGGACTTTGTTCAACAGTGTTCAACCTGTAGTGAGTTGCTAGTGGTTGGTTAGGCAGGACAGTTAGCTAGGTAGACTGAATATACTGGACTTCAGCAGACCTATCTATGAGCAGAAAACCAGAGAATCCAGGTAGACATCAGATGTGAGGAAAAGATTATGCACAAGTTCAGATTCAGAGGGTAGGCTTGGAATTAGAGATTTAGGTTTACAGGGTGTTGCCAATGGTCAATGAATAGAACTCAATTCCATTTATCTGCACTGATATCAGTCAGTAAGGAATTCCTAAGGGCAGTGACTCTGAAAAGCAAAGGTGCCCTTTTCTTTCCTATAGTAGTTTATATTGGCGTCTATATCTTATTTTCCCAATCAAACTGTAAAGCACAGTGTCTGGACTCATAAGAACTTCAGAGTCTTCACCGTGCAACTTACTCTCATCAACACCTGTGGATCAAGAATAGCTGCTGGATTTTCTTCAATGGTCTTGAGTAGGTCTCTAGTAGAAAGTGCTACATGCTTCTACTATTTAATGTAAATATGCCACAAACCCTCCCGAGACCTGCTTAGTGTTAGCCTTCCTTGTGGAGCTCAGGCTGCACTTGCCCAGCACATTGGTGCTCTTCCAATCTCTCTCTGCATGTTCTCCATGCAGTCCTATCCTGACTCTTCCCACTGTACGGCCGCCAGCTTCCCACCCAGGCCTTACTCCAAACTCAGCGTCCAGAGATCACAGCTGTGCCTTTTTAACTGAGAGTCCTCATACCTGGGAAAGAACACATTCCTTAGAATTTCATGAGCTAATGTAAATTTTGAGTCCATTAATCAAAGGGTCACTATTTGCTTTCTTAACAATATAATTATTTCCATCTGGAACTAGCTAAATAACTGAATGGTGCTTCTAGAACGAACATCAAAAGTGCCAGTAGCATTTCTGAATTAGTACTCTCAGCTCAGCCTTCCACTGGGACATGCCCTGAGGTTGGCTGGATCATTTGTTATTTGGAGGCTCTGTCTCTTAGATTCATACTCCAGTTCCTGTTATTTTTATAGTATTAATGTGGAGAGCCAGTTTTTATTAGCATAGGCAATTACAAATTGAGTATAAGGATTAGAATAAATAGGGTGCAGTAATAGAACAAAAGAGTCTGAAAACATCTAATGTATTCATTGTAGAAACTTGGAACTTTCCTTGTAGATTAAATACTTATAAATGGAACACATTTCATAGAAAAGTGATTTGGAAAGCCTGGTTGTAACACTAATATATTCTGAGTAAGACCTAAACAGTCTACATCACTATTATTAATTTATGAACAAGTTTAAAAATTTCTAACTTGATACTTTGAAGAATCAAGATAGATATATAGCTATACCTGCAAAGGTTCCAAGACTTGTGACAAGTCACAGTTGATAAAATTACATTTCCGTGATTTCATATTTTATACAAACAGTAAGGCTAAGGTTTCATTCAGTTCCTCTCATCTTGAATGGACGCTTTAAAAGTCAGAATGATCACTGAAGACTTTCATAGGAGAAAGGTATAGAGAGAGAACGTTGAAGGAAAGGAGTAAGGACAGTGCAGATTACACAGAACATGACTAGACACCGTGGTAGACAGACAGACTTGGGGTGGGAGGAAAGGAAAGAATGAATGGCAGTGCTGGAGTGTTTCAAAGACGGGCAAGGACAAGATAATAAGGAGAGGCCACAAAGCACTGGTCAGTGTGTCAGCCGGCTTTTTGTCCTGTTAGCTTTGCACTTTATGATCTAATGCACAGCTTTATCACAAGCCGGACACCGTGACCTTCAATTCACTATGGGCAGTGACTCAATCTGTTCCCTAACTCACAGAAACCAAGTGGAGGCTGTCAGCCACAGCCTACTCTGTCCTCTGGCCCTAGAAGGCCTTCTCTGAGGGGTTTCCAGGAATTAGGTGTCTCTTCCTTGTTGGCTTCAGTTGTCCATGGAAATGTTCTGCAACCTGATTTTTAGGCTTGACATTTCAATTTTTATAGCTTATGAAATCTTAGTGATTTTTTATTAGTCTACTGGTGAATCTAGAAATGTTCATTTGTACAATCATTTCTTCCTCATAGTTTACCAGGTAATCATGAAAATATTTCTCCTTCTATGTACAAAGAAGAAACTAAACAAGTCTTCCTTCACTATAAAAAAATTAATATTCTTAATATTTTAATTGAATGTATTTCTCAGCAATGAAAGCTACCATTTGTGGAGTTGTGGAGCACTTATCTTTGTCAAGAGTTGAGCCTACATCCCTGTGTGGATCTATCTATCTATCATCTATCTATCTATCTATCTATCTATCTATCTATCTCCACATATGCCAATGAGTAGGAACAATGTTGTTTTGAAAACCAATTCCAAGACAGTTATTACAGAAGCAAGCTTATGTGCTATGTGTGAACTGCACTGCCTACTTCCAAGGGTACTGTTTCTGCCAGCTTGTCTCATAATAAAGATTTCCTAGGGGCAGAGTGGTAGAGTGTATTCCTAATATGTACAAGGTTGAATCTTTTAACCAAGCACACAAAAATACGAAACTGACATCTATGTAACTTTAGAGCAGTTTGCCTGATAATTTTTCCCACCAAGGGAAATATCTATAATAAAATGTGCTATCTGACATGTATAGTATTTTATGTATGTGCATATACATTTTATGTATAATATTTCCCCATTGATACTACAATGGCCACTGGATAGAGAGGACAGCCTCTTCTATGGCTTTTAGGTAGTATCTATCTGGTTAAAAACAAGGGAGAGAAAGACGTATTTCTTTCAGCTCCTAAGGCCAGGGAGTCTGGTCTAAGACAAGTAGTCTGACCTTCTGGGGGCATCTAAGTGCAGGGCTACTGCGATTGTAAGATGCTCCTCATCAGAGTCCCAATTCTCAGGTACTGAGAAAAACACCTTCAGTGATTTATTTTGGGAGAATCTACACCTTTGAGATTAAGCCCGCTGCTCAGTTCTTGGTTTCCGTTTGCCTGGGCAGGTGAAGGAGGGGAGGCAAGGGTGCAGAAGACAGAAGCAAGTGCTCAGATGAACAAATGATGATGGTCTCTGTGCAGTGCTCTGGGTCTCATGGAAATCTTGCATGCGTCTTAAGGGTTCCTTTCCTAACCACAGCTACAGAAGCCGTTTCTTTCTCCCATTTTAACCCACACACAGATAATGCTGTTTTAATTTATAGGTCGGATGATAGGAAATGCAAAGGAATCCAGTGTAAAACTTCTCAATTTTCTTTAACAGCTCTGAGGAAGACAGGGGAAAAATACAATCTTAACTGAAAATTTCCCAAAGTTGCAAGGAAAAGGGGAAAATTACAGAAAAGCTTCAAGAACCACAGACTTGGGCTTTCACATCTTGTCAGAAAATCTGCACTGTTGGTAAAGCCTGGGGACCTGACTCAGCAGAGAAATGCCACCCACAGTCACCGACTGTCTCTGCAGTTGTGAACTCCCTGTTTTCTCTGGAGGCTTCCCACAGTACACTCGATGCCCTTGTCTCTCAGATGGAAGACCGGATTTTGTAAAAACGGAAATAAAATCATGTTTTATAATATTTAAAGGTGTTTCTGGGAGCCATGCTTGGAGTTCTGCATGGGTTTAACATCAGTTTTCTGTTGGACAGATAATACTAACTAACCACTTAACAGTTTCAAAATGCTCAAACTTGCTGTCACCATTGCTTTGAATAACATCTTGCTTCTTTTTAAAGATCACAGTTGAAAGATGAGAGGAAACAGCACCATTAAAAGAGGAAGTAAAAATGCAGTTCAAAGCCTGTTTCCATGAGGTAATGTGCGTTATTGACCAATCATCAAAGAGGCCCTGTCCATACAGAAACGAAGCATGAGGCGGAAGCAGTGGGTGAAGGGCAGTCAGGACCCTTCCCGCCCTTCTTGTATTACTTATTGCTGAAGCCAAAGGGTTAGATAAAGATCAATGAAGGTTTGTTGATCTAACACAGGAACTTGTGCTTAGGGAAATGGAAGCTGTCTGAGTTCATCTGCTGGGACTGCAGGTTTTATCTCTTTATTACAGCAGTGGAAGCAGCTCTCTCTCTCTCTCTCTCTCTCTCTCTCTCTCTCTCTCTCTCTCTCTCTTCCCTCATTCCCTCTCCCACCTCTCCCCTTCTGTCTCTGTCTCTATGTGCATATGTGGATCTATCAGGAAGATAAAACTTGTGAAATAATTTTCTGAATTATTTCTGTGTAGATGTATTTCCATACAGCTATTATTGCCTTTTTTTCCTCTAAAAGGAAATAGTTCAATTTAGTAATTAGAACCCCAGGAAAGTCAGGTTTTTTTCCACATTAGTTTGCTTGCAAACTGAATGGTAGATTCTAATGACACACAGATTTCTTCCCCCTCATCAGAACCTATCAATTTATTATCATACAATTTACTACTTTTTTTCTACTATAAGTAGAATTTCTCCTAGTCACGGTCCAATTCGAACTGGTTTATGAAAAGTGTTGAACTCTTTGCCTGGATTTTGATCACTTGTTTTCTGGTTACTAACAACCAGCACCTTGGTCTGGGAGTCAGTGTTCAAGTGCAGACTTCAGAATGACTTGTTTGCTGCACCTCCAGTCAGAGAAAGCGTCCTTCCCTACCACGGTTCATACACACTGCCCTTACAGAGCAAAATAGGTGTGGTTCCAAGCAAGCATCAGCGGTTTAGAAATGCTATTTTCCCCCAGTGGCAATATACATTGTGGGTGTGTGACTAGAATATTTAAAACACCTGCTGTCCTGGAACTGAGCCAAATGTATAATACATTAGCAAATGCTTGGCTCACGTCCAGTATCATGTATCATACTGCCATCAAAATACGGAGGGAGCTGGCACAGAGACACTTAAAAGTTTCACTAGAAGCAATTTGGGACATGGTTGTATTTTTATCATCAACAGGATCACCACACTAAACACCTATGACTAGCTAGTATTATAATGAAATTAATTATTTTTGGGTCAGAAAGGAACCAACAGCAAAGGAGAGGCACCCTTTGTGTTAGCCTTGCCAGTTAGCTTCACAGTCTTTTAAAGCTGGGTGTTTTTGCACACCACCCCTCTCGCACACAACACTCCAGTCTGACTGTGCTCTGTCTTGGAGGCACACAGTTAAGAAGGCAAACCACACATTGAATTATAACCCTAACAAAGTTTGCTAACAGAAATTGGGATAGGTATCCTGTTTGATGTCGTTCTTCCTATTTCTTTTTCAACATTATTTTGATGTTTCTTAACAGAATTAGTTTTTCTTTTGTGCAATATTTTCTCATTTTAAAAATCAGTAGACTGTCCAAAGAACCTCATTGAATACCATTTATTCCTCTATTATGTAAAGTGCTTCACAAAATGACTTCACTCCCTATGCTGAGAATTCATTTCGTACAGGTCCTTTAACACAGTAGGGCAGGTGCACTATGACCCTCAGCTTATAAAATGATTTTAAAGATATAAAAACAAATTATACTGCAGATTTCAGTACTTAGAAGGTGTGTATGTGTATGTTGGGTGTTTTAAAACTTGCCTAATGAGGATCAGCAAGAAAAGAAATGGTGCAGCATGCTTGAAGATCACACACCCTGCTTGTGCCAGTGGCCATGTCCATTACTTGTTAATGTTCACAGTGAGACCAAACATGAGGTTACAATTTAAAAAGCTGAATTTCAGTGGAGGTTTTGAAGCATGCCCAAGGTCACAGTTTACACAAGGATAGAAACGTGGTTTGTGTGACTCTCCAGTGTGTGTCTGCCTCTTGTACCACACTAGCCAGTGTAGTCGTGAGAAAGCTGGGCTTTTAGGCTTCCGACTTTCTGTAGCACACAGAAAGCTTAAGGGTTTTCATTTTTGATACTTTATGTGTACAGAATTCTAATCTGTTTGTTTAGTCATTAAAATGGCATGTTTTTAGGAAACTCCAAGTTCTTCAATTTTATGTATAGATTCTTATATTGCTTTAAATATGTGACCTGCAGTTTCTATAATTATTTAGTATTCTCTATATAATAAATATTTCTCAGAGAAATGCATGTGTACATTATCAGTGTAAACTGAAACCATATGCATTAAAAAATATCTCATGTACAATCATAGATATTTACAGGGTCACTGAAACAGCTTGCAACGCACACACACACACACACACACACACTGACACACACACAAGAAAAGCTTTTGGGGTTTCTACATGCATGCACATACACTATTTATACAAATTAAAATAGTTTAGCATTTTTTGAAAATTCTATTGTTTTCATTTTGAGGTAGCTAATATTACTCAAAAATGTCTCAAGTTTTCTTTCCTGCTGTTCTCCTGCTTGAGTTCATCACGTCTTTTTTTCAGACATTTTTGTTTTGTTTTTATCATATATAATTCTACATTAAGCAGTTAGTGTTTCTTGGGTCTGGCCCTTCTCTCTTAACTACCTCACAACCGTTTTCCTACCCCTTGCTGTATGTGCACAGTGTATTATTATTGACACCCTAATATCCTTCAGCTTCCCCTTTTCACGATACTCTGAAAGATTTTCATTTTCACTCATCTTTTGAAAGATCTCCCTTATAGCCGTTCTAGCTCCTTTAGAACCTATAATGATAATACATAGTATTTTTAGGTTTAATTATTCTGCTTCCTACTAGGCATTAGTCCATCCCATATATCACCATCATTATCATTGTCTTCATTATAAATTTTCCTATGGGCCAGACACCTGTTCCAAGTATTCAAAATGTTCTTACTTGTCACAGCAGTTATGCACTAGTTATTATTACTAATCTCATTTGCAAACAATGACCTTGAGACACAGAACATAAACAGTCTTAGGGACAAAGTGTTAGTCATACAGCAAGCGAGAAGCAGACATCTCAGGTAGCTTCAGAGCTGCTGCTCTTTGACTTATGCTATACTGTCTTCGTAAGATATCTCACACACTTCCTCTCTAGATTGTCTTGTCCAGTTGTGTATTTTCCCACGTGTATTTTCTATTTTAGCTAGATAGTGGGAGAGTCACAGATTATGTTATGCAAACTTTTTTTTCTCTCTCTCCTAGTATTGCTGAGTTCTGCACATAGTTGGAATTTCATAATTATTGCTTGAATAAAAAACCAACAGTGAAAAATAAAAACTTAACATAAAGATCAAAAGGTCATTTTTAGATTTGATAGTAAAATGTAATTAACATCCTGACTTCATTAGTAATCCACAAAATATATCCAATTTAATCTATTAACCTCAATCAAAAAGTCATATTGCTTTCTTTACTACTGTAGTTAACAATACTTTATTGTCATTATAAGCATGTGACACACACACAAAAGTAGAATTTATCTTGTTGAGATCAATCTGCTTGTTTTATTTTGACTTCTATTATAGATAAATAGTCCTGAAGTTGTTTCAATTCCCTACAGATTAGGAGGTAGTCAAATCGATAACAACTACATAATACATAAAGGATGGATGCAAATTTTATAGCAAACAAATTAATAATTAACTTGTATCTGTTTACTGTAACAAAAATTTGTTGTCAGCTCTTTCTGGTTTAACAATGCTTGAGTCAAGATTGATAAATTATATATGAAAATGTGACTGTTTAAGGGCAAAATAACTCTAACACAATTGTACTTTGAGATATTTATGAATGTCATATAACCTATTGTATGTAGAAACTTGGGCTCTTACTATATGCTAGCATAGTGAATATAGTTTATATCACTATGCTATCTAGCAATATTCAATTTTTATGTCAACAATTAAAAAGACAGTATTTTGCAATGTGAAGACTTTTTTTATAGTGAAAAAAGATACTATAATGTCAAAGAAAAGCATTGCCAAAGTTGAGTGAATAATGACAATTTTGTTTTAAAGTATACATGCCAAAGGCTTTGTCCCTAGAGCACAGCTCTGAGTGACTCACTATCTAGGTTGAAAATGGTTATGCAGGATGGTGTGTCCTATTTTTCCATGCCTGCAGTAAAGATACAATATGGGAATTCAGCTTGGTAATTACTAATACACCACACAGACACAATTACACCCTGTGTGCTGCATAAAGGAATCACTTGTGGTCTGCATCCATTACAAAGAGCGGTAGGGGGCCAACATGCAAAACGACAGACAAAACGCTTTACAAGACGGAAGGAGACCAGATGAGTCGATGCACACAGATACAAGGACCTTGATTCTTCTAGCAATGATTTAAGTCTCTTTCCATCCATTAGTTTTCCTTTGTCTCAGGAGTCCTTAGCTGCATTACAGGAACTGAAAATAACGATGCTCAGACCCATGCAACCCCTGACCTGGGCTGGCATTTCCACACCCTGCTGCTGTGTTTGACCTGGTTATTCAGATTACTTAAGCAAAGGAAAATTGTGTGTGTGTGTGTGTGTGTGTGTGTTAACACAGCAAAAACTGTCTATGTATTTGTTTTAAAAATGGCTTAGTCAGAATGCCATTTTTAAACCAGAAAGCCATCTTCTAAAGAATTTTTTTGAGATAGTTTTTATTCCATTTTAAGAATTAAAATGAAAAAAAAAATCCTGCTTGCATGAAGACAGCTTTAAGACAGTGGTTAAATAGGGTGGTTAGGGGATCTGTTCCACCAAGAATGTCCTTCCACTGAGGCCTGAAGCCAACGAGTCAGCTGCAGCTCTCCAGCTACGGTGAGTCACACAAGTGAGCTCTTTCTGTGGGACTTTAAAGTTTTGAGTTTAATTGCAAGCAGTAAGTAGGGTTTTTGTTATAACAGAGTTTCCTGTTAATTATTACATGATGTACATTATTTTCCAACATTTTCATTTAAGAATCCTATTTCTTAAAAAGAAAGCCTTACAATTATGAAATTTTTAAGACCTTACAAAAGTTACTTCTGGCAGTTGGTCAGGTTCTGTGAAACAAAGCTTCGTCTTTCAGAAAGTGTTTACAATCTATGAAGGGGAAAAAAAGTGTCCTGGGGCTAAAATGTTTACTGGCACCTCGAAGTCTGAAGAGAGAGTCCGGCCTGTGGTTTCTGGAGGGCACTTTATCACGGCCTGTGTTCTCAAAGGTTTCTCTGAATGAATAGGACCGGCGTACTCAGTCCACGCCTGTTCCTCTCCATTTTCTTTGGCACGACTGAGAGCCAGGCTATTTTTAGTTAAGCAGCTTTCTATTTTTAGACAACTGCCAGTTAGAAGACATTTGTTAGGAAAAAATTAAACACACACACACACACACACACACACACACACACGCACACACACGCACGCACATGCACACGCGCGCGCGTACACACACACACACACACACACACACACACACAAAGGGAGGAGGGAAGAAAGCCTCTCCCAACATGTTGGGAAGCAGCCTTCAACCTGTAACTCCAGGCATTTCAGCTGCTTTCAATCTTGGAAAAATAAAGAAAAATTCAGAGTTCAGGGTTTTAAAAATAAACCTCCCCTCTGGCTAACACACCAGAATACAACAAGCTGTTACTATGTGAAACAGTGACTATAGAAATAAAGAACATTCTCCAATGATTAAACTGAGAGAAAAAGTTGAAGAGCATTAGGTTATAGGAATGTCACACAAGTACGTAACAATTTTCCAGCCCCTCGGCCAAAGTATCCTGTTTTAGAATTAGGAAGTAGGGACTCCTCTGTCAAGTGTATGGGATAGAACTTTAAAGTGGAACTTTCAAATCAAACTTTAGGAAGATATCTGCCACATTTTGCTAATGTATTCTATGTTTTTCCCCTAAAATTATAACCACCTGTTAACAGAGAAACTCTACATTTGAAAAATCAAAAGCTATGGGAAATCAGACCCCATCATATCCATACCATAGATAAGCCTGGTCTGTTCATACATTTATGATTTGCTATCATTGTACTTATATATTCCTTAATATTTAAATATATATTGAAAATCTATAGATCACTAATCTTTTTACTTTAAATGGAAATAAATACTTATACATTAATGTATTCCACTCATCACTGGAGGTCACTCTTTCATCTACAACTCTACCATGAGGAAAGATGGGTCAATCAACAACTAAGGGCACATACTGCTTTTGAAGAGAATCATGTTTGGTTTCCAGCTGCCATATCCCATGGCTCAGAACTTCCTGTGACTCCTACTCTGGGAGATCCATTGTATGCACCCCATACCACACCATAAACAAGAGATGAAGAAAATAAAAACCTTTCAGATTCACTATGGCATTCCTTTGGGTGCTTGCAGTTGTAATTTCTTTTTTCTTGGACAACCCACACTATATGTAGTGTTACTTCCCCAGAGTGTGGCTCGCTGGGCTTTAGGATAGTTACAGCTGCATCTCTACCAGCCAGCAAGATGCTTCGTATACACACTCAGCATCACCATTAATCGCTGCATGAAATAGCCAAGCTGTATATGTTTTGCACATGCTAGACTATCTGTTCTGGGGCAGGAAACACTGAACATGGCACAATCATTTCGTTTCCCGGGGTGCTTAGCACCAAGCCTTGCACATTTATTTTCTAAATATTTGTGGAAAATAAACACTATATTGATCTCATTTAAATTTCTTAATTTTTGTGACATGCTAGCTATTAATGGTAAATGTGTTATTTATAAAATTACACATTTATTAGCACGAAATATACATCTTGAAGTTAAGAACTTGCTCCCTTTGCTATCTTATTTTATTTATTTTCTGAACTTCCTCCTTGGCTTTCAAAATATAAAAATGAACTAAACAGTTTACAATAGGCTCTGACATCTTTTGTAGCCCTTGATCCTAATTAGAGACCCAGGAGAGACTTCAATGGAAACAATACTAACTCAAGGGAGAAGCCTGCAGCCTAGAAGGTACATAATTGTTCTGCAGTCAGACAATGGGTATGTTATGTTACTGTAACAGTGTTTTGAGGTGCTGGAAATGAAACCCACCACTTCCCATGGTAGGCCTGTGTTCTAACACTGAACTACATACCCTTGAAATTAAATTAAACTTTTATCTCTAATCCCAATTTGTGGGGCTTTAAAAATTTTATTTCTGAAAGTTCAAATTAAATGATCAAGTTTCATTAAAATGTTCACAATATAACAATGACCATCTAACTTCTGATTTTTTAAATATGAAATGAACTCAGCACAGTTACAGCTAAGGAGAACCAGTCACTGGAGTCTGGCTATATGTCCTCCATTAGGTAGTGGCTAATCACTGTGATGCCAGCTATCTCAATGGACAAGAGTGTTAGGCTCACCAGTACATTTCTTACTGTCTGTAGAAAGCCTTGATGATGCATGGCTAAGTATGAAGTTACAGCTTCATTTAGTTCTTGAGCACTTTGAAATACATCCAGATAGAGAGAAGATCTGAACCTTCACTTAATGTCAATGTATATGCATTTGTAAGGTTATGGCCCCATTTACTGACCAATGCTGACTTATTTCAGGTTCTGTAAAATGTGGTTCTATTATCCAGGACAATTCATGTGATATATATACATATACATATACACACATATATATATATACACACATATATATCTCACTATATAATATATACAATATGTATATATAATATATGTATGTTTTGTATATATAATATATGTATATATATATATATACATATATTAGAACAGAAGGTATAACTCAGGAGGAAGTACTTTTCTAGAAAAATCAAAACTTGGGGTTGAACCTTCATCACTACACACATACACACACATACACACACACTATTTTTTTCAAAAATATTGTGTTTCAGAAACTGAAAGCTTAACAAGAGATTTCTTTTCAGTTACTAGCTATTCCTAGGGTCACTGTAACCTCAGTTTTCCTGTCTATAAAATGGTCCTCTTGCTAGTATAGCGATATGGCATTTGTTTATAAATAAGGCAGCATTTGCAGTTATCTTGAAAACTACACCACACAATTAAGAAACTGAGGAGGTGCCATAACTAATTCATATATCTAGTTTTTTTGGTAGTATTTTTGTGAGAATAAACAAACACTCATTTACAGATGCTGTTTATAATGCTTCCTTCATCAGAACAGCAGCCCTGAGAAGTTACTGAGTTTATTTACTGAAACATAGAAATAAGAGATTTAATTGATATGAAGAGGCTTTCAGAATCTAATTAACCTCCCAGTTAGTCATTAACTCTATGACCTTTACAGATAATTGACAGAAAGTTTCTTTTCTTTGCTCAGGCCGTGTAAGAAGTGGCTGAATTTCAGGGTAACAGGAAGCATGCTGTGAACAGCAATGAGATGTAACTGGATAATGTGTCAAGTAGTAGCTACTGTATCAGAAATACATTGTGCTCTGTAGCATAATTTACCCATGTACTCTGTTCTGTGGACACGCAACACTCATGTAATTATAGTTCTTTCAGTGACTGGGCTTCATGGTCCTTTTAAGACTGTTTTAAGGATTCTCATGACCATGAGGATAGTAAAATCAGTGGCAGAAGTCCGACTATCCTTCTGACTCACCCTGGCCAAGAACATTACACTTACCCAGCAGCTTCCGACTTGGGCTCAGAAACTTCCTCCTCACCTGCTTTAGAAAGCCATGCCCCAATGACTGGTCACAAGGGAAGGGAGCCTAGTGTGAAGACCAAACCGCCCTGTGTGCCCTAAGTGCAGCTTGATTGCAGAGTCATAATGGTTGTTAACAATGGCGCTTCCTAAAAAGTCAACTCTTGCTCAAAGAATTAGTTTTGTTGACTACCAGTTTAAGGAAATATTACTGGTATTATTCTAAGAATCTATCTTATGATGTGACCCTGAACAGTAAAACTACAAAGAAGAAATAGTATACAGTTAAAGTTTCAAATTCCATTTGGAAGACAGTGAGTGGTCACAAAGACCAGCATCAATGAGAAGCATGCCAGGAATACACAGTCCTATGTCACACGTAGAGCCGCCACACTGGAATCAACATTTTAGGAAGACACTACCAGGAATGCAAGAGGACCAGAGGGACTTTGACCCATTCTTTGACCTTCTTCCTAAATCAAGGTGAGGGCCCTGAAATGCATTCTTCCCTAGGAATCAATAGACCTTGGCATAGAAGGAGTACTTTTAGCCAGGACTAGAAACAAGTTTCCTGTGCCTTTTACATCTTAGTCTATATCTACATCTACCTATTTGTATAAACACACACATTTGGGTGTCAGTGACTGCATGTCTGTGTGTAGGGTGCACATGTGCGATGTATATGTGAAGGATAGAATTAAGTTTTGCCTGTTTTTTGAAACAGGGTTTTACACTGGGCTTCGGGTCTTGCTGATTAAAGTAGTTTTGTTAGGCGGAAGCTCGAGGGATCCTCGGCTGTTTTTGCATCTCCAATGTGGGGATGTGCTAAGGAATTGATCACAGATACTCATTCCTGCACAGCAGAGAGGCCCACCCTCTCAGCCCAAAGTTTGTTTTCTGACGGAACAATGACATTTCTTCAAGTTCACTTTAAAAGCCACTTTTACTATTAGAGCAGAGGAAATAAAAAGGAAGTCTTCATAGACTTTATTTATACTACAATGAGCATCAACAAGTTGATGTATATTGAGTGTTGATGGTGTTCTATTGTTGTATCCTCCAGTCAAATAAAAACTAGTTGTAATTAAAAAAAAAAAACAAAACAAAAAAACAAACAAAAAACCCACAACTTGTCCAGCAGCACAATGCATGTTCTAAAATAATGAATTCAGTTTTGAGAAGCACCATTATCTTTTATCCTAATTTTAGACAGGACTGAGAACTGTCCCAAAAACTTCACTTATGAATTTCAGTAAAGATTGAGCAACACATTTGAAAGAAATGGTCTATCCTTTAATATTTTATAGGACAGTTTTAAAATTCCAAGCCATGAAGCATTTATGTGCCTGGTAGTAACAGCTAGCCTGTCCTCTTTGGTTGAAACAGGTTGCAATCATCAAATCCTTCCTGCTACGAAATGTGCAAATATCACCAAAATGGATGATTCTGATCTAGTCTAAGTGTTTTTTCCTTTTTCTTTCTAGTTGTTAAGAGAAAGGAAAGATATGAAGATTTTGGTTCACAGTAGTTCAATAAGGTTTTTTTGAAAAGGTAATAACGAGAAGTGGTAATGACTAATCTGATGAAGTTAGTCCTGGCAAAAGGCTGTGCTGTCAAATGGATGGCCCTTTCTGCTCTCACTGCTAATGACGCTCTGTTGACCCTGTGAAGTACTGATACTGTTAAAGCCAATAGATCTGGGAAGTAAGGGAGAGCCCAAGAAACCCATTATAGTATAGATATGAGAAAAAGGAATATATCAAAAATTGTAGTCTGACATATTAGGACAAATGCAAATACAATTTACAGGTTTAGTGAAATTTTTAAAGATATATAAAACACAAAAGTGAAAATCTGAAAAAGTTTTTATAAAATTCAGTTTCTTTCTTATTCCTTCGAAAGCTCAACATAAAATATTTAAATATTTATGGGATATGCTAATATTTTGTTAAGTTAATAAGTCAAGTATTCTATTGAAAACAAGTCTATACTTGATTTAGCATAGGGCAGCAGAGGCCTCCTAAGTCATTAACCATATGAGCTATTTCAATTATGTTTTATGGTAAATCTATGGAATATTCTAATGTAAATCATGGATATTATTTCTTTAAATCTCTTCCAAAAGAGGACTTTTTTTTTTTAAGAGAAATTACTAATCATAAAGTTAGGCAGTGGTCCAATGTCGCATCAAAAATGTTTAAAATGGTATCATGGAAGATGTACCAGCTCTCTCTTAGACAAAGATTTACCTAGGACCACAGCCCCACCCACATGGTTAGTGCCCTCTATGGTCTAGACCACTTGCAGGTGTGTTTTAACCAGACAATGAGGTTACTGATTGACTGTGGTTACTGGCCTGGGGTAAGATGTGTGTTTAGTTTTTACTAAGTATTGAGTTCCAAACTGGTGTCTTTTAAAAAGAAGTTTCATACTCTGTATTCTAAAGTTACACTGCTGGAGAGTACGCCACTTCTGAAATGCACCCTTCATATATCAATTTGAAGAATGATTTATGATAAATTATAGGATTTCTCTTGGAGTTACTCTGAGGGTATGATTAGTTAAAATCCGCCCTCTTTACATCTCAGTTAGGCCGGTGTGGTCTCACTGACCTTTTGTGAGACGCAGTAGGTGAGGGTCTTTCCTGTTCAGTGAGTGGCCATGAGCCCACATATGGCCACAGAACACTTGAAATGTGGCTAGTGCTACCGAGGAAATGAACCATAAATGTCACCGAGTGCTATTTCATTTAATTATGAAGAACCCCATGCGGCTAGTGGTTGACAGAGAAGAGGTGACAGCTCTAGATAGAGTTTTTTTTTTTAAATAAATTAATCAATTTTGAGACTTTTATATAGGAGACTGTATTCATATTATCCCTGTCCTCCTCTCTCTAACTCATCCTATGTCACCCTCTCCCTTGTAAAGTTTATGGCAAATTGTGTGTGTGAGGGGAGTATATGTTGTATGTCGGAGCACAGGATAGGGAGGGACAGGGTCAACTGAGGAACAAGCAAAGGCAGAAGGGAGCCAATGTCAGGGTCACCTGGCCCGGCGAGCCTCTTTCAGAACTAAGACTTCTTGAGGTACTTTGGTCATATTTGCAGTTCACAGATTCCATTGCACATAGCACACACCAGGAATTCAACAAATCTTTGTTAGGTGAATGACTGAAGAAGAGAAAGTCTAGAAAGTACTAAACAAGTCAGTAAACAGGCTTTTTCTGCTAAGTACTTGTACATAATATAAGCACATGCAAAGTATTTTATAAATCTATATTTTATAATTACAAGTTATATTGGTTTGGCTGTAATAAAAGGTCAAGTGAAGTAGTTTTTGCATTTTATACCAAATCTCAAATTCTGTAATACTTCTCTGTAAAGAGGTCTAATTCTACTTCTTTTGCGTTTCTTCAACAAAAATTGTACTTGCTGATTTTCCTCCTCTCCAAGAGCACTTACACTGTATGTAACCTTCCCGTAGTACTATGAGGCAGCAAAGGTTGAAAGCTATTTTAAGGCCTTGTAAGTTCTAATTTAGGCCTTAACACTTACTGCACTTAATGGGCAAGGAAACATTTTTTTATGCAACAATGGCTTCTAGGTTATCTTTAAATGCAACAGGAATAGGGTGACAGAAAATACAATTTCAGTTAAATTCTCCCTCTCTTTCGCTCTCTTACATTCAGACACACACACACACACACACACACACACACACACACATACACACAAAGAAAGGGAGGGAGGGAGGGAGAAAGAGAGGGAGGGAGGGAGAAAGGGAGGGGGAGGGAGAGAGATATCTTCTACTGATACATTTGTGATTCCAGGATTTCTTTTACATTTTGTCTCTATTTACATGTAATAGTTTGACTTCTGGTCCAGACTAGATGACCATTCCATAGACCCTCTGACTGGTGAGAGACTCTGTGTTGGCCAGCTGCTAGCAACACCCACCCCTGGGCTTCATAGTTAGTAGACATAGAGTGGATATGGGGTAACAGTTAGTCTCGGTCTCTGTTACCCCACAGATCACTTGCAGTATACTTCAGGACCCACGTCCTGTCATGTAGTGAGGTTGAACTGTTAGTGTCTGCCACCTTCGGTAGCTTATGTGGTATTTATGGGCTATTGCTCCTTTGCCTTCCAATTTTTCCCAAGCTGTTTTTTGTAACCCTTTGTTTTACATCTTTAACAGGAGTGCCTGGCCGATTCTTCTCAGAATGAAGGCATCATTGTCCTAGATACTAGCCCTGTAGGATCTACATCCTTTGGACCATTCTCAAATATTTAACAAACTATTCTTCAGGAATACAGCCAGAGAGAAACGTCCACAAGTTCTTCTGTTAATGGACAAGTGGTGACCAGGCAGTTCCTTTATACTACCTGAATTTCAGAGTCCTGTAAGCTAGCACTTGGATAAATATCTAGTTATGTGCTATGGAGCCAAACAAAATGGACTTTCTTCAAAGTAAGTATTTTAAAGACAATAGCTGATTTTGTTTCTTTTTTTAAACAATGGATTACAATTTTAACACATTTACTAAATCTGGCATATTTATATAGTGTATCTAAACAGATATTCAAGCTGCATTATGATACAATGGAGGGAAAAAAAAACCTATTTCAGCCTATCTGTTAAGCCTTTGTGTGTCTCTGTGCCATTGTAACAGTAGTGCTAATTATCAAGCAAAGACATGGTAATTACACAGAGCTTTCTGCTAAAAGGAGAAATCTCTTTTCAACACCCACTCACTGCAGACTTTCCTGTGACCCTACAACTCTACTCTAGCATGGGCCAGGAATCTGCACTCCAGTCTCTGTGTTAGCAATCATAACATTCTCTCTCTCCCCAACCTTTTCTTCCTGTGAGTAAACTGTTTGTAGAGGGTTAAGGGAAAGAGGCAATGGTCCAAATGGGAAATGTAAAACTAATGACCCTTTATGGAATATATTATGCTACTCATTAAACTTACTCAGTTAAATGTATTCCATTAAATTAAAATAAATAAGATTCAAAATTTTACCCAAGAGTAGCAGACTATCTCCACTTTACGTTTTCTGTTAGATTTATTCTAAAGGAGAATTCTTCCAACTGCAGATTCTTAGTCTCTCTACTGTAATTGATGCCCCACTATGATTTGAAACCTAGTATGTTTGACCACTTGAGGGAAGATGTCTTCTCTGTACACTCTCCACTCAAATTTACCTCAAGAATTCTTATTTAAATGTTCCATATCTTTAAAAGTGGTATATATGCTAGTGATATAAAACTTTTCTGTTAGAGACTTTGCCTTTCAATTTTCTCCATCAACTGTTATTTCTAAAACGGAGGAGGGCTGAATCATGAGGAATGTTACAGAGAAGATCTACCTCGATACACTTACAATGTGTTAAGAGTTACATATTGTATCCATTCAGAATACTGAGTCAAAAACTCTAGAGTTTTCCAGAGAGTTAGAAGCATAGAGCAATTCAGGGATTTAATATATTTATATCAAATATAAGATAATGGAGTTAGAGCTTTACTGTGGTGTTCCAATGTTTCTTTCTATAAATTATATTGACAGAGAAGATTTTGGAAGTTTTTGTGCAGTTCTAGGATTGGGACTCGGAGTCTCCGTTGCGCACCGGGTTGTACCACCACTTTTGATCCTCACGCCTATTCTTTTTCAGATGAGAAACCTTCAGCTGGAGAGAGAGACATCTTCCCACGTACCATGATACTGCAAATCTCTGTCTCTTGACCCACTGTTCATATCACAGCCTTTAAAGAAATCTAACTCTCACATGTGCATCCATACAAGACTATGAAAATATCATACGGGAGGCCAAATTTGAAGTCACCTTTAAGACATAGAGCACCCTTCTCTGCAGAACTCTACATATGAACCTTTGGGATTATAAACCCTGAAAGCAAAACTTAAAAGCCAACATGTTTTTCTAATCCATCTAATACAGTTCTACTGTTTCAGAGCACATGAAGTCCAAGGACATCAAATGCAATGTCAGATTTTAACTCCGTTTTTTTTTTTTTTTTTTTTTTTTTTTTTTTTTTTTTTTTGGTCTGGCGTATTTGTTGTTTTAGCTGTAGTATAAGGTTGGAAGCATCAGTACACATACATAACAGCCCTTGAAGCATTATAACCAACCAGTTCCTTCATCCTTGGCTTTGCATTTTCAAGTTTATGCGTGGTAGTCGAAAGAACTTTCCTAAAGGCAGGTACATTTTATTGTCAGTTAGGGTTTGAGGACCCTAACAAGTGCGTGGCACAGATTACTAGCCAACATAAGCAAAAAATGACATGTTGTGACTTTTAACTGAAATTGTTTGTTTGTCTTATTAGGCAAAGTGACAGAATGAAAATGTAAAACCAGTCAACGCAATGCCTTCAAAAACTTCAAATAAAAGGAACGAAATCAGGATTTGTCTTAAATAATTAATCATTAGAGGGGGTATAATAAAAAGATGGGTATGTAGGAGGTCTGTGCCTTTGCTTAGCACTGGGGCTGGGCCTTTTGGACAGAGGGCTGTCTGTGACAAGGAGCTGTACTCTGACAGTCCAACTGTGGCCTTCCTGCTTCCAAAGCATTTACTTTCTTCCAGTTCCGGGAAAGTCTGTATAAACCTACTTGTCCCAAGGATGGACAGGAGAGGCAAAAATTAGGCAGACAGAAAAATTCTCTTTCCCTTTTTAGTTGTGGAGCCATTGCTAGTAAGAAAGCAACATCTAAATAGGACACGTGTTGAAAATACTTTAAAAGGCTCACTGAAATCGTGTGCCCTTTACCCATCTAAAACCTCTTAGAGTTCTCCACCGCAGCTAACTTATTTCTGCTGGAACCTAAATCTGATTGAGATGCAGTACTAACCCATTCCTTATAAATCTACTGTCAATTGACTTTTGGCTTCGTGTATATTAACAGTTTTCAATGATATAATGATATCATTTTGAGGAAAAGCATTATTTTTATAACTAGCTGTTTTTACTTTTTCAGATAGATAGATAGATAGATAGATAGAGAGAGAGAGAGAGAGAGAGAGAATGAGTTAGAAAGAGGTGACATATATGGCAGATAATAAAGTTCAAGTGAAGTCACCTGAAGAAATGTTTTGATTCTATTGGAGAAGCTGTTATACACTTCAGATGAATTTGTGAGTGTGGATGACATAGCCCCTGGTCACAGTTCCTGACTCACAGGTCCTGATAGCAGTGGAGGACACCGCGCACTCGTAAAAGAGGCAGCCATTGATCTGACCCTGGATCTTGATTTCTAGATCCCATATGGCCATCGCTTTGCCACTTTTGATTCTCATTTTGGGAGGCGTAACCAGCATGTAGCAGTCATAGGTGGGATAAACAGCCCAAGAACCGGTACAGGACTAGGAACACAGGGACAGAAGCCTGTGGGCCCGCGGCAGGAAGCCGGGCTCACAGCAGAAAGCCCGTGGGCCCGCGGCAGGAAGCCGGGCTCACAGCTTGCTCACCTCCACAATGTCTGAGTTTGTCCGGCTCTCGTGCGGCTCGTTGTATTCTGTGTACTTGAGCAGCACCTTGTCCATGTCCGTGCTGGCGTACTGGAACAGCTTGTTGGTGCTGTTGAAGATGATCAGCGCAATCTCACAGTCGCATAGCACGCTCAGCTCATAAGCCTTCTTCATCAATCCAAATTTCCTCTTCGTAAAAGTCACCTGGAAGAAGAACGCATTTTTAAAGACCAAAACTTTACTCGTGTGTGGTGTATGTATTCATGCTATTATTTTTTTTTTCCTTTGCAAAACAATGGTGTAGAGCTGCCAGCGTCTTGGGTACTAAAACATTCAAAGATAACGCAAATAATCTAAACTGATTTCTGCCTACAATTCAAAAATGTGTGAGTTCTAGCTAGTGTTAAACTGGGAAACTGGAGACATAAGATTTAATTCAGGGCATTCGAATGAAGGGGATGGAAGAAACGATTTTGTTTCTTTGAAACTTTCAGCTTCTTCAACTTCAGCATGTTTAGCAGTTTTCCCAATTACAAATCTCGAGGTTGATTTGTTTTTTTAATCACTTGAACTCTAGCCATGACATTATAAGCCTAATATTTTAGATCACGTTAAAACAACACACACATAAAACTGGTTACACTTGTGCCACTTAATTGACAACCCTTGTAGGCTTGTGGGTACAACTCTTGGGCAGTTTACTGTCTCTTTAGAAGCTTAGCTGGGCATTGGGACGTATTTTGGTTTCATTCTTCAGTTTTTGATTTTCCTCTCTGAGGTCAGTAACTGTTATCTTCGACCTTTTTTCTTCTGGTCTAATCTATGACCAAGTCCCATAATCCCTTTCCTGCAAATATTTGTCAAGTTCACACTTGTCTGTTTCCCAGGCAGCCCAACCTTATCATGTCACCACGGACAGCCTAGCAGCTTCCTGGCCTGGATCCTCTCCTCTCCTCTGCCTGGAATCATTGTCTCTTCTATTCATCTTATTCTGCAAAACCTCACTCCACACTCTTTTCCCAGGAACTGCCCCCTTAGGCTCCTGTCTGCAGTTCTGCATTCCCTTCCCTTGTCAGTAAAAGAACATATCTCACACTTGCGGCTCAGTGTTCTTCAAGCATTAGCTGGTCCTCCTGGTCAGTCCACCCAACAGCATGAACATCATCAGCTACAAACCCATCTATGGTCTAATGTTTCCAAACAAGCATCGCGTAGTGTATCATTCTCAGAAACGACTTCCAGAACATATCCTATTGTCTCACAGATTCAGTAGTAAGGCAGACTGGTATATCAAAGGCTCAGAAACCTTTTAAATTACAACAGGCTTCCTCAACTAATGGCTGACAGTGTCAGGTGCTTATTTGTTTATTATTTATTTATTTAAGAAACACAAATTTTTTTTTAAGGCTCATATAAATTTTTGAAGTCTGATTGGTTTATTTAGCATTTTCTTTAAACACAACGGGTCTTACACAGGTCAGCTCACTTTTTACTGCCACTCAATTCTAAGTCCTAATCTAGATCCTAAATCTAGGTCCCCATTCTTCTCTTTTTCCCCCCTTTGATTCCAGAAAACCATTGAATGATCTCCATGGACTATCAAAAGCTCCAAAGCCTAGCTCCAGCATTCACTCTAAGATCCCCTTCCTCCATACTGCCCATCTCAATCATAAGCTCAGTGTCTCTACAACTGAGAACTAATAAAGTGCATGTCTCGGTATCATAAAGAGTGTCCTAATGTTTGAGAGTGCTGCTTTTCCCGGTGAGAGGGCAGGATGAGCTATCCACACTGACAGTCTATCCTTCAGTGCACAAAGCACTGCTACTGCAGCCCACACTAAACCAGATAATCTCTATTCAGATGTTATCTTCATTTTAGCTTGCCCAACTTTGCTTCAAAGCAGTTACCGCTGCCTTAGCATCTATTACTGTTGTTGCTGCTACTGTTGTTGTGGTGGTGGTTTTACTGTTTTTTTAAAATTCTAATGTGCTTTTGATAAAATAAACTAGCATTTTATGTCCATATCTGGTTATCACTTTACTTCAGGAACTGAAGTAATTCTGGTTCCTCTGGATGAGTTATGACTGACTATAAGGATGGGCTGAAGACTTTCTTATTCGAATGGATAAATAACTATTATTATTAATTATAAGTGAACTATTCAAAACATATTTTAACATTTCTTCAAGATACAATTTAAACATAAATCTAACTGCATACTTGTCTTATTTAGTGAAATATGCTAAAATGTATTAAATACAGAAGCTCTGATATAAAATAGTATCACATATATGGAACCATTTTTAATCAGATTTCATGACCACAAACTGTAGGTGAAATGTCTCAATACAATATGGTTTCTGCTGTACTCGAACCTCAGAATTTAGCACATTATAACACTCATCATCAAAGTATTTGTAGGACAGAAATATCATTAAAACCACTATTTGTGTTTACTCTTAGGTATTCCTCAACTTTTGTGTAACCAAATTGGTTGCTGGATAATGCATACTTATTTAATAATACCTGTCAAACGAGTCAGTGCATATAGCTTCTTTTCATTAAAACTGCAATCTGAAATGATGACTGTATTAATGCAGTTAAGAAAATACCTTCAAACCCTACTCTTAATTGCTCTAAATTTAATTCTGTATTATGTTCATATCCTTCATGCATACTCAAAATGTATTTTATAATGCTTTTTATCATTGTTCATAGTTAGATAAAATTGTTTTTAAGCATTAAGCTTTCCAAAGAGATCTGAGATGTTACTCTTCATTTAAAATATGCCACTCAATGACAAAGATTGCAATTCAGAGCGCTTAGGCTTAAATATAATAATGTATTACATTTTTCACAACCTGACAATAGTTTGTAATGGGGACAAGTCCATATTTCTATTTCAATAGCATTCTTTGAACCTTCGGTGATACCGAACACCGCTTTTACAGCAGCTAAGTAAAGGGTGTTCTTTCCAATGTTTACTTCAATTGGGATGCATTGAGAGAAGAATAAAGCCAGTATTAATTGAGTGGGCATTGTAATTCAGCATCTAGCTTTCAAAATTAAAGAGGTATGATAAATACATTTGCATTAAAGGAAGAAATGCACTGTAAGTACTGAACATTTTATCTTCCCATTGAAGCTTCCCATAGCCCTACATGAAGTGATGATGATGTATGAAGGTATTTCAATATTAGGTTTCATAATAACCCTAAACCTTAAGTCCTAGCAAATGTGCATATATCACATATTTAATGACAACTCTATTAAGGAGAGATGAGAAATTGAAGTTAGAATATGAAATTGAAAAGAGTCATATTTGTTGAATACAACTTTATATAATCCAATTATAAAGAAATTAATGAAAATCTTGCGAGAGACAGTTTTTCCTGAAGACTTTCTACACATCCAATATCTACTGAGTATTCTGGAGTCTTCCATGTTACTCATTTTGTGCTGGATGCTATAGCTTCTATTACGTAAAATGATATTTCTTGAGTTCATGTCATTTCACTGTGGCTGAAGAAGAAAATCATCAAATGCCTTAATGCTTAACAGAACCTTCTTTCTTAAGAACATCCCTTATTTGACCAACAGACTCCTTTCTCCCATCATGCCTAGTGATTTGGCGTGGCATTATTATCTAATTGTTGCACTTTAGCTTTTGTTTTCAGATCAAAACTGAAAAAGACTGAGAAGGAAAAATGATAGATTTTAACTCAATTGAAATGATTATGAACTACAGTTTCCCTTCCTGGAATTACTTCTTACCTTGGAGTTGATCAGAACTGCTTGTGATGCTATGACTTTTCCCTTTCTTGGCCATCAGTAGCCTCTCACCAGATGAGGCTTAGTTTAAAACATAATTTTCAAGATGTTTTCATAGTGATGCTCAGATATCAGTCCCTCTTCATCTTAGCTTTCAGTACTGTTTTATTGACTGATGGATGAGACATGGTCTCTATGTAGTCCATGTTGGCACTGGGCCTTCTTTTTGAGTCTCTCAATTGTTGGAGTTATAGGTGTGCATCATCACAAACTGGTTCCCCAATAACTTGTATAAGCCATTATTTCCTAAAGTATTCCTATATTACGGAGTTGATTGGTTGATTGCTTATTGGTTTTTCTTGATGCTGTTTAATTCCATAAGATCCCAGATCAGTCTTCACACAACTAACTTATGGGTACATAATGACTAGTACTTGAATATAGATTACAGAATAGAAATATTCTACTTAAAAACTTTGACTTCCTCACTATAATTTTCTGTTAAAAGTAGAAGTTTTCTTTACTTGCCATTTGATAATTCAACCTCTTAAAGCTAAGATATATCTAGAATCTCTTATCTTTAAGAGGCTACATTACCAAAAGGTGTCTTATCTTTAAAAGGTTACATTAGCAAAAGTTAGAAATATATATATTTCTAACTAGCTACTGACATGAATCTTGAGAGAAACAAAGCAATTATAATATTTTGAAATTTATACTATGGAAATCAGAGAATGTCCAGAACAGTGCACATATGTGTAGAAGCTGCAGACTTCAGGAAAAGTTCAATGAAAAGTATTTTTGAATCTGTGCTTGGATGATGCATCATGAAGGGTGGAGAAGTGTGAAGATAGAAGTTTATTTTTATAGTTGTAGGCACGGAAAGAAAAAGGAGGATTGAAAGATGAGGTGGAGGGAGATGACTCAGTCCATAAATTGTCCACTGTGCAGACATAAGAACCTAAGTTTGGGTCCCCAGCACCCACTTAAAGGTTCATTTATGACCAGGGCTAGGGATTGACCGTACAGTCAAGTGGATCTCTGGAGCTTTCTGGCCAGACATCCTGAGCTACATACAGGGTCAGTGAGAGACCCTGTCTTAAGACAATGAGGTGGAGAGGCACAGAGGAAGACAAAAATACAAAACCAAAAACAAACAAACAAAAGAACTAGAGCCTCCACACGCATACACACACACACACACACACACACACACACAAACCCACATTTTTGCTGTCTCCCCATCCATAGAGGAGGCTCAGCGTTTGGGATGATTGCATTTATCAACCAAATGTTCTTTGCGCCTTCTGATGAGTTCTCACTTTTTCTCAACAGAAGAATGGATGCAAAAAATGTGGTATATATACACAATGGAGTATCATTCAGCCATTAGAAACAATGAATTCATGAAATTCTTAGGCAAATGGATGGAGCTGGAGAACATCATACTAAGTGAGGTAACCCAGTCTCAAAAGATCAATCATGGTATGCACTCACTAATAAGTGGATATTAGCCTGGAAAACTGGAATACCCAAAACATAATCCACACATCAAATGAGATACAAGAAGAACGGAGGAGTGGCCCCTGGTTCTGGAAAGACTCAGTGTAGCAGTATAGGGCAAAACCAGAACAGGGAAGTGGGAAGGGGTGGGTGGGAGAACAGGGGTAGGGAAGGGGGCTTATGTGACTTTCGGGGAGTGGGGGACCAGAAAAGGGGAAATCATTTGAAATGTAAATAAAAGAAATATATCAAATAAAATAAAAAAATAGAAAAAAAGTCAATGAGAAATACATAAGGAAAAAAAAAAGATTACTCCCTTAAAAAAGATTTATTTATTTATTTATTTATTTATTTATTTATTTAATGTACATGGATACACTGTCGCTGTCTTCAGACACACTGGAAGAAGGTGTTGGATCTCATTACAGATCATTGTTAGCCACCATGTGGTTGCTGGGAATTGAACTCAGAACCTCTGAAAGAGCAGTTAGTGCTCTTAACTGCTGAGCCATTTCTCCAGCCCCAAGTTCTGACTTTTAATTCATATGTATTTGTGCATTTGAGGATGGTTGACAGTAACTGGCTGAAGAAACACACTGAAAAGATGAACTAATTAATGGCAACTAGGTGTGAAGGAGTCTCTAGAAGGCACTGTGATGTTCAGTCACTTTCTGCTCCCAGGAAACACTTTTTACACCGGTTTAGGTGAAAACACAAGACATGCTAGTTAGGTCTGCATATAAGAAGAATGGGGAGAGCAGGGCTAAGAAGGGGTGTCAGAGTCTGTAGCTTCTGTGGACATTAAGAAGTTGAGTCATAAATAAGCTAAATCAAACAGGTGATTTTGGAATTTGCACTCATTCATTTTTTTTTAAAACAAACTTTCCAGGCCTTCGAAAAATATGGTAGATGGTTTGGTGGAAAGGATCTAAGTTTAAGATGTCCTACAGTGGGAAGAAATTATCTTTACAGATCCTTCTGTTAGTCAGAGTAATCTTTGGTGACTATGTTAGGTGCCATAAGTTATACTGTAGGAAGATGGAGACAAAATCAGACCATTGATAGGATGACAGAGAAGCTGATGTGGGTGTGAGAATAACTTTAGGGGAAGAGCCGTTGAAGGAATTTGCTGCTTTTAACCCTTCTATACTCAGGACGTTAAAAGTCAGATGATAAGCGTTTTCCAAGCTCTGAAGCTTCATGCACGCGATGAGGTATGCACATTTTGTCTTTTTCTAGAATGCATTCTGATATATAATGAATATCATTCACTCAAGAAAAAGAAAACATGATAATGAGAGAGACTAGTAGAGCTCATCTTAACTCCCCTTGTTCTGAAATTCGTTCTACAGCTGGATGTTGAGGTCAAGAGAATGTGTTTCTAAGGTAACAATGAACTTGCCCTAAAACTCTTTCTACAGTTTTTACACCTTCAACCTCTATGGCTAGATGGTATTGATGTTTAGGTAGCAAAGAATATATCATTAATTAGTAATAAAGTTCATAGCAAGTACCCTCTCCTACAATTGTACACTATATATAATATCTTACGGTTTAGTAAATCAACTTCATCAATTCATCACAATTGTCACCTATAAATTTCATATGCCGAGAAGTAAACCATCATTGTGATTTTTGTGGTTACGCCCATGTGTTAACACTACCGACATACAGGTTTTAAAGTGTTTCATCTGCATCATTGCTTTCCTTGAAAGCTGAACCCCTCTTCTGTTCATCATTTCAATTAAAGTCCAAAAATAATAACTGACTAAATACTTATTGCATGAATGGACAGATGAATGGAGAAATTGTACATGCTCTCTTTATAAAGTGGAACTTTCAAAATAAACTCTTGTATGTTCAGACTAAGTTAAAAGAAAGCTACCATCCACAGGAGACATGTTCACATAGTTGTTGTAGGCTTTCAGTCATTTTGACTGAGAGTAAAAATATACATTCCATGGAGTTGAGTTGGAGAGAAAAACTGAATGGTGTCATAACTTGTTTGAGTTTGTGGATAAAATCAGAGCATATTGATTATCATGATTATTGTCTTAGGCAGGAACAGTGACTTTGGTATATTTTCTAGGTCAAAGACTTTCTACTAAGCTCTTTTATACTTAATAGTATCTCTGCAGGCTGTAGTTGGTAGTCTGCCCTCCCCCTTTCTCAGATGGATACTATACATGCAGAAGTAAGGGGGTCTTGTGTAAAGCTATACAACCAGTCCCTAGATGAACCAGAAACAATACCTTTCCCATACACAATGCATGTTCCTCCAGTCAGCATGCTTGCCCTCTTGTAAGTAACTCTCCCCTGAGCAGATGCTCCCATGGCTCAGGCACAGGCCAGTGCTAGCTGAGGTGTACAGGTACTGCTATTTATTTGCTTTTGTAGTTGCCTGACACTCTTCCTGAGAACAACACCCTGAGGGAGAGCATTAATTTATGTAAAGATAGCTTCTTGGGTTAAGGTAAATAAAATAATGCTACCGAGATTCAATCGAGAGCCAGTGGTTTCTACTTCCAGCAACAAACCAGAGTCGCTTTTGTGTGGTTCTGTCTCCCCTGCTGCCCCAGACACTCCAGCCATTCCCACGAAAGCCAGTGAGAACCACACACGGCATGAGAGGGTACATACTCTTTCTATATTTATAGATGTTTCAGTTTCCCAAAATGGGAAGTCCTTTGGCTGGCAGCAGATACAGGCCTGCTCAAAGCTAGAATAAAAAGAATGGAACTCCAATTTTCACACAGACATTGCTACATAGGCAGTTTTAAAATCCCAGGACAGGATTTCTGTGTAGTTGTTTCCGAGGCAGGGAAATTAGTTTGTCTTACTGGGTCACAGAAAAGGGTATTTTGGGATCCAGTTCCCTCCATACCCTTGCTTCACATTCTTTACATTCCTAGCCACCCCTGAAGAACCTACCACTGTATTAACAACGGGAATCCTTGCATCCTACTGGAAAAAGTTCTAAAGAAATGAAGGTGATGAACCTTTCAAACAGTAGCTACTACACCACTAAGAACACCCAAGGCTGAAACCTTGAAGATTTCAGACTGCCTCTAAGAGAAGACACATTAATTTTGTTTAGAATCTGAAATCACAGTATTTGAGTCCTAATGGTAATGAAATGTTTTTGTATTCAATGAATGGAGCAGAGTGATTCTTAACTGCCCCACCCTCCCCATTCTATTTCCGCTTCTCCTGCCCTCTCCCCCTTTTCTCTCTTCCTCTCTTTTGCTCTTTTCCTCCCTTCCCTCTCTCTTCCTCCCTTTTCTCTCCCTTCCCCTCCCTCTTTCCCCCTTTCTCTCTCCCTACCACTCTTTCTCTCCCTCTCTTTCCTTCTCTCCTTTTTTCTCTTCCTTCCTCTGCCCTCTTCCCCTCTCTCTCCTTCTCCCCCCTCTCTCCCTTTCCTTCTCTCTTTCCCTCCTTTCCCCTCTGTGTCTTTATTTCTCTCTTCCATTTTCTCAGAGCTGGCATAAAAACAGAGGTTTCTGTAGCAATCTACCCCTGAGGAACTTGATCCTAAAGCCATACTTTTAACACATAAAGTAATTGTCCTTTCTTTTAAAATATGTTGGAACTAATACACCCAACTAACTCTATTTTCAATGTTCTTCCATTCTGTCACACCTAGAATTACTAACATAACTTCTTTATTTGAACATATTTTAAACCTAACTCTCCTTATCTCTGCTTGGTCACCAAGATGATCTCCAGTTTCCTAAGTTGAGGCAGATGATGGAGTAAAGAGTGACAGAAGGAGCAGCTCCTGGACACAGTGTGCTCTGTAATAATCCATGAGCCACTGGGTCTTTCCTTCCATGTGTTTAAAGGGTTAAGGATGGGGTCAAGAGTCTATAAGGACAATCTCTAATTGTCAAAAGGGATGTGGCTTCTAAATTCTCTGGGATGCCTCCCTTGTTCCTGCCAGTAAGTAATGGCACAACTGTTCTGAGTATTCCTCCTCAGTTTTATTTTGTTTAACTCAGCCTGTCATTAGAAAGGCTTCGAGCTCTAGGCCTGATGATTACTCTCAGTGGGAGGAGGCCGTGCCACTGCAGACTTGTGTTCTAGACAAGCGCTCCTTTATACAATGAGGGGCCTGCTGTCCTAAATGAAAGGCTCTTTAAAGAGCAGTGAGGGGCTCTTCTAAGCAGACTGCTACCATGTGCTTGTAACCCTCCAGCACAAGCTCCGACCAAGAGACAGCAGTGTGCTCTGTGGCAAAGGAAGCCATTGTCCTGCTTAGCCTGGAGCAAACTGAGCCGTGATTCAGTGAGATACAGGAGCGCTTCCACAGGATGTGCTAGCAGTGGTCCCTAACTTTCTCAACATGAGAAACTTGTTAGAATGAGGGCCTCTGAGAATAGAACTCTATCAGCCCCTTACCCTAAGTCAACATACACAATTCCTAAACAAAAATTTAAATCTTGTGCATTGCATGGTATTTTGAGGGTGGATAATAAATCGGAGATTCGATCACAAACAAGGGAGTGTCCATCGAAGAGTCTAGGCTTTAAAAGCTGTGTCTGTGGATTTCTGATGCTTTTGATTATGTAAGAACAGAGGAGGCTAATGTCAGTCATTAAGTTTGTCAGAATTTAAGAGTGACCCTTGCAAAATCTAGTAAAAGAGAATTCTATCCTGCAACATTTAAACACACTTGTACAGGCTGTTTAGGTCTGATTCGTTTCCTTTCTTTTCTTCCCCCCCCCCCTTTTTATTAAATTAAACTAACACATTTTATTGTAAAATATACAATTTAGTATTGACATTTTTTAAGTCATCAAAATAATTTATAAGAGTTAAATGCTTTTTAAATATACATGATATCTTCTCAAGCTAAAAATAATATGCACTCAAACCGTTTTAAAGATCTCTTTGTGATATGAAATGTGATAGATTAAATGCGATAGATAAAATAGCTCACTTCTCTTGTAAGTACAGTCTCAACAGTGGTTACAGGCTGCAACTCCACACCGTCATCTATTAAATATACCAATTTCACATGGAGAAGAATCAGATAGGACAAATTAGTATCTGGAGGACCAAAGCATGTTTACTACTTCAACACAGTCAAAATACACCCAAGTTAAAGGTCAAAGAACCTTACACTCCCTGCTGAGCTAACTCAGGAAGCACATTTGTCTACGCTTTCCTGTCATAACAGGAAGAGAGTAACTTCTTCCTTCCCACAGTGGCTGCAGTTTTACCTCCCAACTCCAATATTTTCTCCCTCAGGGCCTTCCAAATCAATCCTTGCAAGACAGAAGGCAGGAGGCTGCCTCAGCTGTAGTTTCCAAACAGTTACATTTGTTGAAATGTTATTTAAATGTTAGTGATTTCTTAAGCTAAACGGTTCCAATTTAAAATTAAAAGTCGAATTTCCAAACATCTAAATTGGTTTCTCTTATTCCCATTAATGGTCTAACATATTTTAAGAAAAACACAAATACACAATGCAAATGGGGAATTTTTAATCCTCCGTTTATGTTATTTACTTTATTTTTTATTTTTGCTATTATTTTTCGAAAAAATATAGCTTCCAAATGTTTTTCAAAAAGTATGATGCGTTATAAACTTTAGAATAATGCTTTCACCATAAATTTGAAAGTATTCCATTTTAAATGAATACACTTAGAGTGCTAAAGGGAGTTTTGACGGCAAAGGGCAAGGCTTTGCAAACATTTACTAGTGTTTCTTTTAATCCAGCATATGGGAGACATTGTTCCTTTGTGGCCCCACTTCTGTCCTCAGTCTCTTCCTCACATCTGACATGTGTCCCTGCACTCAAAGAGAAAAATGCTGTGAGCACGTGTTCAGAGACAACAGGGCATTTTCGGTCTGCTTTCTACAAAAATTGCTCAAAGTTTTCAGGTACAGGAAAATATTCTTACAAATTTTAGGTTATCTCTGAATAGAAATTATGTCAGAATCATAAATTAGAACAAAGCCAACACCACAACCTGAGCATGCAGAGAAAGCACTTATTTCTTACATGAAGAGCACTTAGCTCTTTCCATGAGAGAATTTTAACTTCTCTTGGATTTCCTATCAGAGGAAACCTAATGAATGTGCTTAACAGTTGGGACAGTCCTTTGCTGACCACAGGGAGCAGATCTAGCTGACATAGACATAAAAAAACACAGCCACACTGGATGGGTATGTGTGTGCTGTGTGTTAATTCTGTGATTCAGAGACCATTTGTCAACAATTTTTCTAATTGCTAAAACAAAAAGAACTAGGGTGGCATCCCTTTAACCACACAGGAGACCCTGACCACTCCTTGTTCCTTTTTTCACTTTATTAAAATAAAAGTATAATAAACACCATTTTCCCTGCTTCTGGCTTTCCTTGTTCATTTCTTCAATGACAAATAATTTCAAATCTAACCAAAGACTGTTTCCATCATGATTTTAAGAATAGTTAGTAAAAGAATGAGGATGTGTAGTTTAACTCTCCATTAGATATTCCCAGTATGCATCAGTGTAACCTAGAATCAACTCTGAGCAATACCTGTCTTAAAAACACCAGGATGCACCAATATTTCATTTATATAGAATGACCTGAACATAATTTTTACATGAGCTTGGGGAAAATTATATCTGTTAAAATATGTTATTAAGGAAAAAGGTAAAATGACCAACATTATGAAGTTACACACACACTTACTTTGACTAAGACAGAAAACTCAGCATTTTTTTTTTTTTATTGAATCTCCTATTCACAAGATCTGCAGCAGGGTCAAGATTCCTCCATTAAAGGACCTTAGCGGCTCAGTGGTACTGCCTCAGCTAAAGCTGGCAAGTACGAACATTCTGCTTCTGGTGATGTGGAAGGAAGTGCCTCTGTCAACGGGCCTACAGAACTCTGTTCTCCATGGCAGATGACAGAATTCACCAAGAGCTTAAGTTGTCAAAACAAGTAATTTGCATTTCTCAAATATCTAGTTTTCTACATTTGAAGACTGAATTGGTCACAGCTTCATCAAACTTTATTTAAGTAATTAGATATAATCTCCAAATTTAGAATTGTAACCAGCCCTTTTTCACTTGTTCAACTTCTGGATACCATCTTGAAGGGAAGTTACACTAAAAATACCTGTGAAACTTGAGCTAAAATGTAAAGAACTGAATATCGGTAAAAGGAAGCTTTTTTGAGTCATCTGAGGGAATTGCACTATTTTTTTCATTCTTTAGTTCAGCACAAAATAAACTAGATTTAGCTGATTGAAAACTCAGGGTGTACAAACTATTAGATATGAGCATACTTCAGCAGACCTTCCCTTAATTGTTGATGCAAAGAAACGTCTAGAAGCCCAAGAGGATGGAATGTTAAAAAATGTAATTGCTATGAACTCTGAATTATTTTAATTTGTAAGAAGATTCTCTTGACTTACTAAAAGGGGAATGTTACTGATTGTATTTAATTTATGTTCAAGTTATCGTACTGATAATTATGTAGAATTTTCTTTGTGGCAAAAAATATAGTCAGATATGAAGGAAAACTACAGGCATATATATGTATATGTGTAGGTGTAGGTGCAGGTGTAGGTGTAGGTATAGGTACAGGTGTAGGTGTAGGTGAAGATGTAGGTGTAGGTGCAGAGGTGTAGGTGTATGTGTAAGTGCAGGTGTAGGTATAGGTGCAGGTGTAGGTGTAGGTGCAGGTGTAGGTGCAGGTGCAGGTGTACGTGCAGGTGCAGGTGTAGGTGTAGGTGTAGGTGCAGGTGTAGGTGCAGGTACAGGTGCAGGTGTAGGTGTAGGTGTAGGTACAGGTGCAGGTGCAAGTGTAAGTATAGGTGCCGGTGCAAGTGCAGGTGTAAGTGCAGGTGCAGGTGCAGGTGCAGGTGCAGGTGCAGGTGTAGGTATATGAATAAGTATATGTGCTGTTTTAGGTCCTAGATTCTAAATGAACTATCGGCAAATATTTGCCTCTTATAGTTATTAGTTATTCATTTATTTAGATGCCTTTTTGTATCAAGTTTGATATATATATGTATATATACATATATATATATAAAATCTTCCTGATAGAACAGGCTTCTAATTATATTTTGTTTATAAAACTGAAACATATAATAAACTAATGAAAAGTCCAGTTGTTTCAAGGACTAACTGAAGAATGTGTAACACATGAAAAAGGCTAAGACTCGATGATTGCCTAATCATTAAGGGTCAAGGGTGAACAAGGAAACAACAAGATGGAGAGATTGGAGATTGGAATGATAGTTACCATAAGCTTGGAGGTAGATGTGATGAAATGACGAAAAACACTTTAAAAAGAATTTGATCAGTAACACACATTTGAAAACAGTCCCACCTACACAGGGTCTAGGACACGCTTCCAACCTCCCTGTCAGAAGGTGTGCTTTGCGCGTCTTGTGTGCTCTTCCTTCCTGTCCACGGGCTATCCCCTGCAGCAGAGCAGCCCAGGATGAGAATCATCCTAGGAGCCTGTTTGTGTTCTTGCTCTACTCTGCGCCACCCCCTCCTGACATTCTGTAATGGCAGAACTCCTCGGAGCAAAAGCCCAGCAACTCTTGATAGAAATCACAGCGACTGTAAGACACAATGGCCCAGAGTGTGCCTTGGTTTGCAATGGGAGAAGTCGGTCTGTGCATTCACTGCGCACTTACATCCTGGGCACTTCATAAACATGGCTTCATATTTTAGCACTGTAATGAGGGGGCGACTATTTTTAATCTTCACTTTACCAATGAGGTTCAGAGAGGTTAAATAATTTACTGAAGAGTTATCCTGTTTTACTATAGTAAACATGTATTACAGTATCTATTAAACCAAGGTAACTGGAGAGTAATATTACTACATGTAGAGCTGGAACTAGAAACAGGTTTGTATATCTCTAAAGAGTGAACACTTATTTGTTGTCTCTTTAGGATCCAATATAAAATGACTGGAAAAGGATGAAGTAAATTCTTGGCCCTTTAGCCATCAAATTATGCTAGATGCAGCATGGCATCATTGAAAGAAGCACATTTTTGTTTAGAAAATGAGGAATTTGAGACTAGATCTTTGGCATTTTCTACCCTTTGCTGTAAGTCTTGACTGATTCTGAACTGAAGCAGACTCTCTAAGTGGTTTAGGATGTTGTTCAGCACAATGTGGAGTCCTTTATAACTCTAAAGCCACACACATAGACTCAGGGCTTATTAAGTGTGCTCTCAACCCTCAGCCAAGCTTTTTTTTTTCTATCTCAAGCCTTAGAAATTCTGTTTCCTCTAGAATGCTGTAGTTCCCATATTTTCACCTGCTTGGAAAGGTCATTCTCCAAGTTTGAGTGGTAAATCCAGCAGCCCCTGGCCGCTCTTTCCTAGTGCTTTGATAGTTTCATTCTCAGACTGTAAATGACGTTCTGTATTTCCATAGTTCACGGCTATTTCAGTCCTTTCAGTCCACCAGAGGTCTATAAACTGAGATCCACTAGACAATTGTAACTCCCACTAAGTTTGTCAGTACTGCTTTCTGATTAAATATAGACATATCTATTGCCTCTGGCTGCATTCAGAGCACCTAGGAATTGCCCCACAGCTGAGTCAGAGACACTATTATATTATATTGCTCATAATGCAAACTGTATTTGCTACCTGGTTGTTTACAGAAGAGTTTGCTCATCCCTGAATGAGACTTATTCACTAGTAAGTGTTTTCCCTTAGGCAGGGTAAAGTCAAATAATGCTTGTTGATTTAATAAATAAATAACCTCTAGCTATAAAACAGAATTCTATTTTAAGGATTAAATGGAATAATTTACATGTCATCATTGGATGATGACTTTCATCAAGATGTCTGAGTGTATAAGATAAATTGACAATTCATGAGTTTGTTGTATATGTTAACTTAAACTTAATGAAGGCTAAGAAATTGGCTTTATAGGATTAGAAACTGAAAAGAATGTAAAGTAAAAAATGATGTGAACTTTTATCCATATTACACTATTTTATGTTTCTAACTTGGAGCTTTAGTCATTGTTTCTTTGTTATAAAGGAGACAATGAAGGTAAAACTGCATATAAGCCACTATTCTGTCTTCAGATGAGTTACCTTTCTGAAACACAATGTATTAATAAGTTTTGTGGTATTTCAGGGCTCACTTTGGGTTAGCGTTCCTTTTTTCTGCACAAGCCCACATTATTCTGTATGTGGCTAAATACACAAATGCAAAGGCAGAAAAAAAAAACTGTGTTCACTGCTTTCAAGAAGAAACAGCAGTGAGTCTGTGTGAGGTCCTACTAGGCCACCCTGGTGCGGCAGCTTCAGAAAGAGCTAAGCTGCTGACACTCTGCTTTTCAACATGTGAACGCATGATTTAAAGGATGCCCAGGTTAGGAGCTCCTCCACATTCTCGCTGGTTTTGATTATCAGAAGTGACCTATATACTTCATGCTCTCATCCAAGTGGCTCTTTGGACCATTCACACAGAAAATGAGAGATAGGCAAGACAAACACCATCATAAATGACAGCTCTTTAAAACTGTCAACAGTCATCTTAGACAACCACATAGCTTCAACCACAGTTATATTATTGTTACTAATTTTCTTCAATGGTATTGAATTAAAAGGCCTATTGTACACACAGACTGAGGAAAATAACAAATCTACTCTAAATCCTATATAATAAAATGAAGGAAATAGTCCTTAGTACTTAAAATTGTTGTGACTTTTACTATGAGTAAGAGTATCTACAAGCATGGATCAAGACAACTACATGTAAACATTTAAACTTGCTCTCTCAAGAGTGTAATGTGACAACTTTTATATTTCTATAGATTCATTATTTCCTTAAAAAGCACAGCAAAAGTCCACACAAGTCAGCCCCCACAATTTTTCTTCTGTCTTTATAAGTAAAAAAGATATAATGAATCTCAAGAAGCTAAAAAAGAGATCATATTATTAATTAGTTACAAATGGTAATTCATGTATTTTTTTACCCTAATCCAAGCAGATTGTGTTTCAAATAACAAGGCCCCCATAATCAATGTATGTGATGATCAATATTTCACTATTAATTTCAGATTTCAGCTATAAATGAATGAAAATAGTAGAATCCTTTATGAAGCTTGTGTTTTTCATCATTTAACTCAAAATTAAGCTCAAAGCAATTCAAGTCCTATGGCCCTTAGAAGATGCACTCATTTCTGAAAGCGTATAATCTTTAAAAAAAAAAAAAGGGCAAATCTTCTTTGTTCTTAAAAATCCACTGACTTTTTGTAAAGAGCTATCAGTAAACATAATGAAATAAAACATGAATCCTGTACATTCTACTTTATGAGTGTAAAGCATTTATGTTTTAAAGGGAATGTATTCTCATGCTACAGAGGGTAAACAGGGACCAAATGGAAGGGGAGTGTCTGTAGTTTGGAGACATAGAGTGTGGGGAGCCATTTCCAAGGCTAGATTCAATATTCTGGACCATAAATGGGTTGGGGTGGGGCTCTGTCCTCTCTTAGGGCCAAGGAGCAGGTTCCATTGTCTGCAGGCCAGTGTGTGTATCCAGGTAGACAAATTCCTCTTAAGGAAGGACACCTGGTATTCAACAGAAGGATGTGTCTAAACCTCCTAGTCACTTTCACATAGCCTAGCTACTCTTCCCAGAATAAAGACAGTGACTTAAACTAAAGGCACTCATGATGCACAGGTCCATAATGCAGGACTGAACATCTGATATTTGAAGTCTTCGAAACTGCTTGTGTCTTACAGAGGTTATCACTGGAGTTGTAGAAAAGAAATTATGGTACTATGTTTATAAAATTCAAGAATAAGAGAAAACACGTGTTGACAGGAAGTTCTTGTCTCTGTGTTTTACACAACTGCTATCTCATGTGAAAGTTCTGCTGTTGTTGTCAGGAGAGGCTGGAAATGTTTGGCTTTATTTCAAACTCTTCTTTGTGATGAGAAGTTGGCCACTTCTCAGAGAGAGGATATTTAAGCTATATTATAAACTTTTAAATGGATGACCACAAAAGGCCCAGTTCCCCTGCATGTAAGCCTATCTTTGTTTGGTGATGCGTGCAGTGTAGCAATTCTACGCTTATTAACTCCTAATTATTAAGCTATTCATGCCATACAAATACAGCTTCCATTTAAAAGTCTTGAGGCAGTGAATAGTGAACAATCATGAATCTTTACAACATGTTTCTAACAGTTAAAGTTCTCTTCCGTGCTTTGTTCCAAAGAGACAAAAATCAACAAATTGGATACATTGTGCTCACAGACTCCAATATGTTTTCAGTACCTTGAATATGTGTGTGGAGCAGATGTAAAGGGTTATCCCCACACTCACCTGTCTGTTACGCTCATCCATAATCCTCGTGATCTGAATCTTTTTTCTCCCCATAGTCCCCGTGTTTCTTCTCTCTCTCGTCCCTGAAATTATGTATTTTTTCCTTCCTTTTCTTTCTCTTTCCTGTTTCCTTCAAACAAGTTTCCTTCTTCAGCACATGCACAGCTCAGTTCCCAAATCCCTGCATTCGTTCCTGCTGAACAAAAATGAAAAGTTAAACAATCCTTCCACAGCAAGCCAGTTTCCTACATTCATCAGGAAAATAAACTTCACAAAACAATAAAATGAATAAGAATAACTCTTTAAAAGCACATGGCCCATTACACTCTGGAGTATACTGCCCAGGGTAGTTTGCTTTTATAATGAAAATAGCCTTAGAGGTAATTTAAGAAGTCATTTAAGGGATGAAAACTGTGTTTTAAAACCCCACACTTGAAATGAACTGTATTTTTGTAAAGAGCTTCTTAATATGTTTTAATGAAATTAGGTGACAATTTTCACCCTTCTGTTATGAAAAATTACCCAAATCAGAGAGTTAATGAACCTTTATATACCTGTGTATGCTAAGTAGGGCATCTAATTCATTTCTGAATGGAAAACAATCTCGTGTTTTGACAGTAGAGGTGATAACGTCCCTAGTTATGCAAATAAGATGGACGATTATGGAAGTGCTCTTTGATATATGTAAATGTCAACTAATTTAAAACTAAATCCTTTAATCTTATTTTGAGAAGATCACTGCCAGGAGAACACAGGAAAAGTAATATGGGGTGTTTCCTCTCATGTTCAAGCACATGGGCAGTGTAGCAGTGAGAGCACTCCCCCCTGAAGCTCGTAAGCTGTCCATTCAAACAACCCTTGCACATGATGGTCCCTGATAAGAAATAAGTGGTGCAAAAAACTAAGGTTATTATCTCATTTGTAACTATATACTTTTTTAATAATAGACCACAGTCCTCTAAATTTAAATGTTTGAAAGAGACATATCATCTCTCCTTAGGGAGTCAGACACAAAATTACAGAACCTTGATATTATATACCAGAGAGCTCTAGGTCATGAATTAAAATTAAAATAATGATTATCAATTACATGGCAAACCCATAGAGCACAGAATATTAAAAGTCTATATTTTATTCTGTTTAAAATTATATCTAAAAATATTTGCACATAATGCAAGTGAATTGCTATGAACTGGAAGTTAACTAGGTAGGAAGCTTTCCACGTGTTTGTTTCATTCGCAAGCAGTGGCTTCCATTACTTGGTCTCCTCTCATGTCAGAGGATATAACTACTTTACACACTGCTCAGAATTTCCATGTTGACTCTAGTTAGTCTCTGACAGTGGACCTGAAAAATTCCCACATGTATTATGTAACGCTAAGCCACTGTCCTGACTACTTAATAGATTATTTGGCTCTAGTTCAAGGTTCTTAGAACAGAAAAGGCTGTTAGATACCTGGTCTGATCCTCAGTTGCCTTTCAATTTCTTTATCCTTTGTCACCTTGAGTAAATTTTTAAAAATATAAGTTTGGGTAATTATCTAATTGAAGAGGCTATTATGATATAATTAGTTCTGGTGGATTAAGCACTGCTTAATCACTAAGACTATCCAATCTCCTTTACCCAACGCCCTTCTCCTAAACTGCAGTTCAGTTTGGCACATACACCATGATTATGGTGTGCTTGTCAAAGAGTATGACTCCAGCCACAGTTTTCAATGTTAGCAGCAGTCTCAAAGGTTTTAAGTTATATGAACAACACACATTGATTAATCACTCACAACCCAAAGACACTACTATAAGACACCAAGATCACACAGATAAAGAATTTGCAAAGCACAACACATAATGTATTCAAAATTGTTAAGCAGTCTACCCATTTAGTCTTAGAAATGATCTTAAACAGCATACAAGTGGAAATCTTTTCTGTATTTCCTATAGTCTTACCCAAGAAACAAACAGTAGCCCAGAGTGGTATTTCCCATGCATGTGCGAGACCCCAGTGAGACAAGAAGGCTTTCTCCACCACGAAAAAAGAACGACAACAAACAAAACAAACAAAAAACAATCCATGGATCTCAAGTCAAAGCGTCTGGGAGTGCCTCCGGTCCATTCTCTCAGCGGAGGCCAGACGCACTATCTATCTATCTATCGGCTTACTGGACTATGCCTGCCTAAGCCCTTCCTCACTTCAGGTGGAAGGTCAGGGTGAACAGATTAGAGCACAGTGGCTCAGCAGGGAGGAGGGCACCGGCTCCAGACCTTGATTCAAAATACATGTAAAAGAGTAAGCAGGGAGACACTCCTGGGGAAAAGTGCCCTTACAGACGAAGAGTTCCTGACCACCGAAAGCAAAGGAGCCCCTCAAATCGCCATCTGGCCTTTCTGAACTTTGAAGTCAGGCACTGTGTTTAGAAGAAGCCAAAGAAAGTGTTTGCTTTTTAATTCTTAAAACACAATGAGGAATTTTTTTTTTAGAACTACATATGCAAATGTATTAGCATGCGTGTATGTGCAAATATGCACACGTACATGAAATGATTGGTGAAAACGGAATTGAAAATAGTCTCCGTTTTGAAATATGGCCAGGTAGTGGAAAGAGAAGGAAACTTAAACCTAATTCGACTTTTATTTTGTTTTCCTCATAGGGACAATGCTCAATTCAGTAACTGAAATGTTGCTTTTTGAATATTCATAAAATATAGAATTGTATAAAGTCCACACAAGTAGAATAGCAACAGATCAATGATGTTCTCACATTTCGGGCCCATCAAGAAAAATTCAAAGAATTAGGAAGGTCAGCACCAGTGCATAACTTTTGCTTAATTTCTACTTTTTAGTATAAATATTTATTAACCTAATTTTTATACATAAACTATACTGTAAGGTTTGTTTCAAGTATTTATTTTCAGGAGGGCTAGAGAAAGAGATTATTATTACTGTAGTAACCTATTCGGTGGTTTCGCAGGTATATGAAAAAAAGATTATTAGTAATTAAACTACATAGAGTAGAGTTCAGTCACACTGAGAACTTTCATTATGTATAATCCACCACCGGCTTCGCCTGGACACCACAGTTCTCACATGAAGGAACCATTCTTGGAAAATGACAGCTACGTGTAAACAATCAAAACGTTGAACAAGAAGGAAAGAAAAAGAACACTGTGTGGAGTTACAGTTGTTTGCACTTTTTCTTCCTTTGCCAACTTAAATAAAAAAGTAAAGTCAGTCTGCTTACTAAAAGGGGAACTTCAGCACGGCAGCTTCTGCTCACTTAGAGTTTGGCATAAACGGACAGAGGAAGGCAAAGCCTTCTGAGATCTGCTCCAGGAAGAGTGAATGCCTTCTGGCTGGCTGGAGCCCATTCCCCCGCTGGCCCCTCATTTACAAACAAGCTAGCTTGATTGACACCCCCCTCCCCCTCCCTTCCTCCTCCTACTCCTTCTGGCCCTCTTCCTCCCTCCTTCCCTTCAGCAAATCCCTCCCAGTAACAGAGAAGAATCTTCACAGAATGACAGGAAACACGCACAGACTGGCCAGGGAAGGACGTGATGTCAGCAACCGCGAACAATAAAAGGTGTAAAGGTGCTTCCTTCCCTAAACTGCCCCACAAGTGTAAAATGGGAACCAAAACTCTCCACTTCCTTCTCGGAGCAGAGCAGGCCCAGTGTGCTCTGCAGTGCACCCCACACACAGGCCTTGGCGTGCTGGTTCATGTAAAGGACAGTGCGGGGAAAGGCAGATGGCAGGGAGGCACACAATTCCTAATTTCTATCTCCAAACACTTCAGAAAAAGCCATTCTGCTTCTTGGTTAATTTAGGATCACCTTAAGATATAAATATGAGAAGTTAAGCAGACCGAAATGGCCCTGTGTGAGGCAGCAGATACCTCTCCCTTATCATCTACCGTGCCTTACCAAAAATTACATTATCCAGAAAATAGCACCACATATTTTGAATTTACTTTTTGAAGCAAATGAAGATTTCTGTACAAAGAATACAAGTGAATTAAAACTTCTGGCAAAGAACTTAACCATGACAGCAGTAAACAAATGTTGGTTAGTAATATGCATTGATTACTTATTTCATCTCACTTTGCAAAGGAAAGAACAAGCGGTGAGGAAATAACTTGTTATTGGGGCTCTCCGTGTTCCTTAAAAACTCAATTATAAATCAAAGTAACTAACACAAACTTTTAGTCAATGGTGAAACTATTTTCATCTCCTTCCCGATGCTTGGCTCCTCTCACATGGTAATGGAAGTCCACCCTAAAGTTTCTGTAGGAAGAAAACCACATAGCAACTGGGTCTGAGTCATCCACAAATTTCAATCGTCTTCCCACAACACTTTGATTTAGAAATTAAACATAACCTTCAGTTACATGTTTTGATCGTAGATTGAGACTCCCATGCCACATTAAAAGATGTGGGAAGAAATTAATTCTCTGCTTCTAAAATTACCTTTGCAAGGCATGTATTTTGTTTCAATGAGTCTAGTGCAGTCACTTAAATAAAAACAGACCAAAGAGGCTAAAGCATTAGACTATGTAATGCCAATCTGCAAGGAGAGAATTACTTCTTTCATCCAGATTGGCAAATAATGTTTCCTCTGGCTCCCATCTACATCACTATGAGCATCCTCAGAAATCCTTGTTTTGTAGAACTCAAGGCTGCAAATTAGGCACACTGTATTACCCAAGAAATAATATTATTGAATAAATGAAAGCCCCTTGTACAGCAAGAGGCCAAAGTGATATACACTGTTTCTGAAAGCCTGCGTTCGTCACTGATTCAAGCGATTCAGCGCTTCACTACCATTTCAGGGGAAACTTTTGCTCATTACTTGCATTTAGATACATTAAACTTCCTACTTCATGGTTTATTTGAAAGACATATGAGGCATGCAATTATGCTTTGGTTAAAAAGAACTAGCAGAACATACCTATTTTCCCTTAAGAGCTTCAAATGAAATAACCCAATTATTATTCTTAGCAGTGCTTGCCTGTGTGATGAGAAATAGTTTTCTGGTCTTGAAAATCACTCCATTTTTCTCTAAGTTTATCATGTATTTTATAGAATAGAGTGCAGCTGGCTTTAGAGCCACATAGCTGAGGCTCATCTTGAGAGTATAAAAGGATTATTCCCTTTCCCTAGATAAGTAGCACTGGGGCAAACATTTCTCAATTGATTGAATTTAGTATCAATATGATAGATCCTGAATCACCTTCAAGTCTAACCAAACCAAACCAAACCAAAACAAAACAAAACAAAACAAAACCAACAACAACAACAAAAAACCCAAATAGAATTGTTTAAAAAATTCTCTCTCCATTGTCCTTCTTCCTACCACAGGGCATTTGCATATGCAATCCCTTCTGTCTGCAATATTCTCTCCCTTCTGTGGCTGAGCTTCTTCCTACTGTCTCGGTTTCCTAAGGAAGCACTTCCCCTAGACAACTCTCAAAGCTCCAAGTCCCTCTCACCATGGTGGGGGGTCAAATGTCTGTAGTGCCAGGATCTATCCTGGTATCAGGTAATGAGTGGGACTAATAATTACCAGTTGATTCACTGAACTCTTTTTGTCAAGGTTTGTATCTATCCTCTGAGGGATTTACTAGGGATTTTTAATAATTAGTACTAAGGACTTTCCCCCCATTGTTTGCTTATATGGAAACAAGCTTGTAACTTTGGTTAATCCCTTATAGTGGACAGTATTCTATAGGTAGGATAAAAATAATTCTTGCAGAAGTGAGAACTGAGTGAGCCAGTGCCTTAGGAAACGGGTACTTCAGGTAACTGCTGCTTATGATCAAACCTCTCCCTGAAGAGTTTTCATCTCCTGCCTGAAACTGGAAATATATTTGCATTTCCAAGACGGTTGGTTACAGCCTCATTACATATGATACTACAGGAAGGGTACAGTGTCTGGTGGTGGCAGGAATGTGGATTACCTACATTTGTATGTTGGTTTTCATGTATACAGTGTGGAGTAAAGTTAGTAACAATGTCATCCCTATATAGATAACATGGAGACCTCACTTACATTGCTAACAACAAGCATTAGATGAAGGAACATGTCATACAAATTAAGGACTTTCTCTTAAGTATCAGCCAGAGAAGAGCTTCAGGCTACAAGAGAAGAAATAACTAGGGAAATACATCAATTTCCCAGTGACCACAGCTGCTGGAAACTCTAGGTAAGTGTTTCTAGTCCTACTTTAGTATCTTTCCCCAAGGACAAAAGGAGATGAAATGTATGTCAGAAATATAATAAGGCTAAAACGGAGCTCATTTTGAAAACTCTTGCAATTAATTTAATAAGTGGGCCTAACCTGTCGATATCATTTAAATAAATCACTGTATTTACACAGCTCCAGAATTTAGGAGCAACATACCTCCAGACAACTGCACAGCATTACAAACAATTTGACAAACATAAGGAATCACAGATTTCCTGTCACAGTTACCCATGCCATAGAATGCTTTGGACATTTTCCCCCTACTGTAGTTAAAGTGGCATCCTGCATTCTCCAAGCCAAAATAAACTCCAAATGGTCTAAATATGCCAAAGCTTCATATTCCTCAGTGGCATGACAGATTTCAGTATTTCCATATCAGGTTATATAGGTGATGCAGGCTTCTGTCACACCTTTGTTCTCGCAGACGTACCCAGTCCTTGTCGCCACATGTTCGCTCAGACCAGTTAGGGTTGGGGTAAGGTTTCCCATGCAGGGAGCGCTGGTCTGTATTTAGCACAAAGCTAGAGCTACTATGCAGCATCACATACTTGCCCGGCCCTGCGTTCCAGCTGTGACCAGCACATACAGTCTGAGTAACTGGACAATGCACTGTTACTGGAGTTAAGCACTGTACTTCACCAGCAGTGAGGCTAGACTGTCAGCCTTCTAAGTAAGGTTGGCCCAAAGTGAGACACGCTGCCTTCACATATGGCCATCTACTAGGGTAAAAATCACATTCTAAAGCATATTATATTCTTTTCAAATTTTCTCAATCTTTAGTATAGTATGTATTTAATGCTTAAAATGGAAATACTCTATAAATGTTTTCTCCTTGTGAGCTTGTATGTGTTAGGCACATTTTTCACATTTATGGTGTGTGTGTGTGTGTGTGTGTGTGTGTGTGTGTGTGTGGCATGTGGAGGAACAGAGGTGTATCTTTTAGAAGATGTAGATAAAAACAGTGAGTGCATTTTAAGACACATGAGTGACCTCACCAGGAAAGAACAAGTAAATAATCAGATATGAATGGTTAACAAGATATTCTAAGTGAAGATAATATTTCCTTACACTAAATAATCAAAATTATGTCCTTAAAATAATTTGCTATTCCTGTTACTTACTTTTTCAAATTGTGCAACACTTAAAAATGACCTTACAAAGGGAAGTCACACTGTTTTCCAGTGGATGATCTTATTGTTTATTAAGTAAGAGATACTTGGTAAATCATCTGGTATTTAAACTGAATGCCACCTGTTTTTAATTTGTAATTAAACCTTAGACAATTGTTAAAGTTTACAGGCTAATATGTATGGTTTTCAAACTTCCAAAAAAGGTCCTGTAAAATATAGATGATATTTGTAGTAATATTATATTCAATGTGGAATTTAGTGATTCATCAATTTTTCTCTGTCTCTTCATCTCTTTTACAGCGTTCTAATCCACCTAATTAAGGTCTGGCTCATCTGAAATGCCTGATGACAATTTGTTTAACTGTACCCCACTGTGGTCTTCTATTAAATCTGATCTTCTGACAGTAATCATTAAATGATCCCAACTGGCCCCAATTAAGCCGCATGGCTCACACGCTTCCTAACAGCCAAGCTCTGTTTCATTTACACATTGTTCTTTACCTTGGTTTATTTTCTTAAAGCCAATTAAGTATGTGTCTTATCAAGTGGAACTAAATTTCCTTGTGTAAGCTGGCTCAAGATGGAGTGTGCGGGTTGACTTTGCAGGCCCACTGTCGCAGGACCACACAGGGCTCACAAAGCCAAGCTCCCTTGGTGTGAGCGCTAATGTCAGTAGCACTTTGAAATTATTTACTTGTGCTGAAAATGACTCTCCATCCGCATTCTCAAAATAATATCCACCTTTACACAAGTCTAACTAATATTAACCAATTATAGCTTTTCAGTTGTATCTGTATTTGGAAGTTGGGGTTGACTCTTTTGAATTATTTAAAAGTGTCAGAAACGTATTTTTTTACTTCTGTCTTTTTTTTTTAAGCAATCGCAATCACTTCTGAAGTTAACCTCTCCTACCCTTAATTTCTGCTCTAATTTTTTCACATATGCTCAGTGTAAGCCTTGTAATGATGTTCCCAGGCCTTCCTTTGAGTGCAGGTAGCCTCAGGATTTAGAGCTCATTGGCTGTGTATTACCCTAGGGAAATAGCTGATTAAAAACAGCCTCCCAAGGAGAGCAGTGCCTAGTCACATCTGGCTCTGTTAACATCTGGCTCATCTTATCCAAACTCCTGATGCCTATATGGAAATCGACCTCTCGCTTTGGTTTGGAGAACTGCAGTTTATCTAGAGTCCTTTACATGACAGGTTGAGGCAGAAAACACTTAAATGAATCCCAATACTACTGATGTTTGACGCAGGCACTGAAGACCTTAATCAATTACCTTGACTAATTTCCCACAATTATAGACAAACACACTGCGTTTTTGTATCTGTTCTAATTATAGTTCTCACTGATCATCTGTTGGTATTTGATACAAGCTATCTGTCACAGCTCTCAGAGCAGATGGATTAGAACATTTCTGTTCATGTGAATCATACATTAAAAGTTGACACTAGGACAGAGAGCTGGAAAGTCTGTTATACATCTTCTAGGATGTTAACCTCGATGAACACATCTTTTCTCATTACCTGACTGATAATGTAATATTGAAGAAGAAGAAAAAGAGTATAATGAACAACAGAATTTTTAACATTCCAACATATTTGTCAACACCTAGAAAAGCATGCACGTCTAATGTCTTTATAACGGCTGACTCTCTACCTCATCATCCTCTCGATAACTTGCTTCCCTCAAAGAGGAACATTCAAAATGTCTGCTGCAGCGTGCTGATGGTGTAGGAAGTCCTAGTCAGAGTTACAACTGACTGACTTAAGATGTGGAAAAAATGTCCTGAAATCTCAGTAAAGCAGAGCAGACGCTGAGACGTTGTATTATGAAATATTTTTCACGGTATTATAGTAATCTCCAATAAGATTTGATGTTAATTTTAGAGCATGTGTCTGCTAAAAAGGGCAAACCCTGCAACAGATTTAGTACAAAGAAGCTGAAAATATCCTGTGGAAAAAAAAATCTGTAGCCAAATCAGCCAGCTCCAATCGTGCCATTACTCAGCACTGCAGTGACGCGCGGATGTTTGTAGTGGTTTGAGGAACCAGCAGGGGTGGAAACTTGACGTACTCGACTCCAACATGATTGCAATTGAACCTCATCAAAGTAAGAGCTCATAATTTGTCACAGAAAACAGCCAATTAACATATGTTAGAAAAAGGCTTCATAAAGATAATATATGATTAAAGACCCAGCACAGCTGTTGAAACTCAAAACTATGCATTTAAAGAAGAAATCTCAGCCCAAGCTTCCGTATGGTTAAACTGATAATGGCTACTATGATTTTTTTTTTTTGCCAAGTAGAAAAATATAATTACAGTGCTTCTTATAAGTTTGGGGTTGTGGCATGGGAGAACTGGGTACCGGCGGTATTTACCACGCCTTACTCAGTTCTATAAATAGTTGGAGCCCTTGCCAACACTCTGTAGTTACTTTGTTATAGAGCTATTTTAAAACACAGACCTTCATTGTGAGCTAAATGGCCTTCAGGATGCACTTTGTAGTCAGTGCATTCCTCTCGGAACTGTATCCTTCCTTTATCTGTGCAAAACTCCAGGACAACCAGACTCTCTGCACTGCAAAACATGCCAGGACTGTGTAACACACGGATTTAGCACTACAGAACGCATGTCAGGGGTGGGAGTGGGGTTAGCACAAGCGGCAGTAAACTTCATAAACAAGATTAAGGTGCAGCAGGGAGGATGGTGTTCCATCTCCCAGGCATCAATTTGGAGAAGGTTCATCACTGTCACAGATTTGGTACACTCTGATAGCAAGCACATTTTAAATGAGGCTTGAGCTTGGATTACATTTTTAAAAAAATCAAATTCTAGCTTAATTGTCATCATGCATGGTATACCATGGGCCAAACTTACGGCTCTTAAAATACAGGAAAATGTCTGTTTGTTAGTCAGAGAGAGACAGGCATGAATCATGATAGCTCAACGCCAGAGACATCACTGGGAATGCAATAGGGAGGGTCTGGGCTCTGGGAAGCTCAAACCCTCTGATGATTTGAGAGTGAACCTCCCTGAGGAGAAGGCTATTGAACAGCAGGCCAGGGGCGAGTTGTTGCAGAAACATGGAAGTGGGCATTTACTCAATGCCTAATAGGGCGTTTTTTCTTTAGAAGACACCAGGAAGATGTAAAGCACTGTAGAGAGGTCTTAGGACAGAACACTGCTGTCCTCTCCTATCACAGTCCTGAGTTTGGCAAACACAGTTAAATTACAGTACCTTAACCTTTGGTATTCTCATCTGAAAAGTAGAAATAATAATGCAGTTATTCTTTTATATAGCATTTAGCCACTCTCACTTGTAAAATTTCATTTGAATAAATTCAGTTTAATAAATTTGTTGTTCAAACTTCTTTATTTTTTATCATGGTGGTATATAATTAAAAAATACTTTTAAAGCCTCTAAATTGACACCAATTCAATGACACATCTTTCTTTAATATACAGCTATTTTGTGAAAACACTGTAAACTGGTTGACATTGTTCCTAGGAGCATCATTTGATTTTTCAGTCATAGATGTGGATAGCGCCATGACTGTCTGACAATGCACTCAAGATTACTGCAAGTTCAAATCCCAGTGTTGTATAAAGACCTGCTTCTCTTTGTGCATAAACACTATTTTTTCCCATACGTTATGTTTATTTCTTTTTTTAAACAAAAATTGAAAAACTTTTATTAATATTTGAAAATGATTCTTTTCCTCTCAGAAACATGGAAATCATAAACACATTTTACATAGAAATAAGATGAAGTGTTTGAAAATAAAGTAGGTAGAGAAATAATACTTTTACTTTGTAGTTAAAGAAAAAACTTTTAGCCATTTCCTGTAGCTTATTTATATATTTTAACCATGTACTTATTACTTAAGGGCAAAATTGCAATGGAAGTACCATTTAAATATAACAAAACAACCAAATCATTCGTTATATCTTATTATGTGTTCCAAATGCTCAACGCATTATTTACTTGGTACATAAGAATTTAACCCTCAGATTTCTAATAAAAAGTTAAACCCTTAGCTTTTTCTGATTTATCTTATAAGATATTATGTAAATCAAATCCATTAACTTTTTACTCTTGAACAACAGGATGTATTTGAGAAATATTGTTACTATAAATAATGCTTTGTGCACACGTACTTTTACAAATCACTGGCGTGATTCAGGCATTTGCTCAGTCAGTGCATTCTCTCTCTCTCTCTCTCTCTCTCTCTCTCTCTCTCTCTCTCTCTCTCAAAAGAGCTAACATGGATGCAATCAGCAGTTTTGATTGTGATCTCAGTAATATCTGAAAATCTCAGTGTTTCCTGTATTTGAAATACTAGTATATCTATGGGTAGCCAATCTAATGAGAGGTGTTACATAGCCTAAAGCCAAGCAGATTAATTTCCAAATGAAAATGAAAAGACAAATTGAATTATCCACTACTTTTAAAATTGAAGCATTTTAATAGGAAAAAAAACAAATTGAAGACTTATGTCTTGATAAGTTTGAAGTTAGAGTAAAAGAAGCATGATTCACTTTAATTTTTAAAAATTGGGACACAGAGATTCACCAAAAAGAACTATATAATTTTAAGGGATGAAGATAAAATTTCCCTTTGTAGTATAATGTCAGAGTAAAGTACACATTTTTACTGTTCTCTCTTGCTCGATTTTTAGAAGTAGTTGTGCACACTTGATCCTTTATAATAAGCCATGTTCTTTTTTTTTTTATCTTATGAACACAATGAGTTTCAAAGTAAGTTATAGGATTTGCCATGTAGACTAAATTAATGCTTCTTTATAAGGCTAAGGGTTCTAAAGAAGAAACACAAACGTAGAAGTATTTAAGAGACAGAACTGTGCTCCCCCCATCATGAAATACCTGTTTTTTAAATCCTAAAACATTTAACTTTATCCTTAATGCTAACTAGTGGTTTACACTGAGTTTTCTCCTCTCTTCCCTATGTACTAAGATGCCCTTTATGCTGCAACTTTATCATCCTCCAAAACCCAGTCACGACTGCAAACTAAACAGGCGTTTCTGCAAAAGGAGTATCTTCTCCAGTGTAGCAACCCACTCCCGGTTTGTTTGTTTTTTTTTCCGTTTTCATTTCATCACCTTTCTTTATCTCCATTTGCACATAGAACTGAGGGGATATGGTGAGTGAAACTGTCAAAGAGCTAGGAATAGAGGTGTCCTCAGACAAGCGAAATGCTTCCGCTATAATATCCAAGCGTGGTAAGGCAAGCACACTGCAGGGAAAGGCGCCTGGGCCAGAGCTGAGCTGAGACAGCTCCTGGAGCCCAAGGCCTGCAGGAGGCTCCTTATCTCTGCATGTCTACACATTCTGTCCTGGGCTGTTTTCAAGGATAGATCAAGTCATCCTTGGCAGATAATATTAATGGAAAGTATTATAGTACTTCCTCCTGTAGAGAAAGGTCTGTTAGTAGAGGTCAGAAATTACTAAATGGAGCTCTTACTTCAGCGTGATTCTTTCTAATCTGGAATTTAAAAGAAAATTCTCAGAGGTATAGGCAAAATCATGACTGTCCTGGAGATCTCTTTACATACACTTCCAGAAGTGGATTCCAAAAAAATTACTGTCCCCCAGTAGCTGCATGCCCTGCTAATTTCCCTGTCCTGAATCTTAGAGTATGGAACATTTTCCAGTGTATTTGGGTGATCCTCTGATAACACTATCCCTATAGAAAGAGGCAAGATTCTTGCCTCTGAGAGGTGAGGAGCTTACAAATTGATACTCAGCCCAAGGATAGCATAGTAGTCTATGAAGTGAATGAAGGAATGCAGAAAGAATGGGGGAGTCTTTCTTCTAGTTACACCAAAAATCACACGTTTCAGGTAAGTATAGGAAATAGGTGCTTATTTAAGCCAAAAGTATAAATAGATACTTAGCAATCAAAGAATGTAATTTGTCCCTGAAGCCCAAAGAACTGCAGACCAAGCAGTAGAAGTGCAGGAGACAATCTAGAGCTCCTGTGGCTTCTTCTTCCCACAGCTGTAGGCCTGTCAGCCAGGCGGCAAATCCAAGTATTATTTACAGGTACACAAGCCACTAAATTCAGTTTCTAAGGTGCCTTTTTACATTCCTAAGTGATACAAAGTCAAAAGTAGTGCAACCTTAGAGGTTGGTACGTCCCCTAAAAGGGTTGAAGAAGCCTGACAGTAAGGTTTACTCTGTTTTCTTACCTTCATCTCTTGCAATCACTGTTGGCTACAGGCTATAACACTCTCCTATTTGAAAATTGTTACCTCAGAGTTCATACATTCATAATTTCTTTGGGATTCTATGTGTTATGTTTTTCTAGCACTTTTACACTAACATTATTTTAGAAGAAATTTTATGGCTATCAGCTTTATAACATATATACCTAATATAAATATTAATTGAAAGCAGTTGGCATATGGAATATATATGGCATGCATATATTTCATGTATGGGTTTCTCTGTATGTCCCTGGTACTCTGGTGTCCTGGAACTCACTATGTAGACCAAGACTGCCTCTACCTTTTCAGTGCTGAGGTTAAATCTGTATAATAAAATAAACCATACTCCTGGCAGCAATGCAGTGAGGTTATTGAAATTTCACATACTTTAGTGCTATATACAAGTTCATTGCAGATGGTATATTATGTAGTCTTGTGTTATCAGGGCCTGTGGAGAAGGAGGCAGCAAGATTTTGTATATTTTCAGCATGTATCAGACTATTTTCACAGGCAGACCACTATACATGGTAATAGGATAAACATATATATATTCATTCATATATTTACACATGATATTATTGACAACAGTGGGTCAGGGCCATTTAAAAACTCCACAGGTGATACTAGTATATTATATCCAAGACTGAATTTAATGTAAAATATCACTCAAAATATCAAATGCCCTTCTGTTTATTCCATGCAGTCTAAGAGAACGTTCGCTAAACAAGAAATCTATTTTTAGGTCAGAAAGAATGGCCCAGGTGTCAGATACTGTCTTCAAAGTAAAAGAAACCTTGCAATAATATATATATATGTGTTATGTTTTTCTAGCACTTTTACACTAACATTATTTTAGAAGAAATTTTGTAGCTATCAGCTTTATAATATATATACCTAATATAAATATTAATTGAAAGCAGTTGGCATATGGAATATATATGGCATGCATATATTTCATGTATGGGTTTCTCTGTATGTCCCTGGTGTCATACTGATATATATATCAGTGTCCCTGGCCTATGGGTGTATTTAGAAAAAAGGTGTTTCAAAAGAGGAAATATTGACAAATTAATTACCCTTGGACACTAGGAAAATGGACGTTGTCATTAAATAACTAGTTGACATAGTAGTTAATTGGTCATATCCCTGAGGACTCTAAAATTTAAGATGATATAAGGGGTTTATCTTTTTTATGCTATAGAGATACAATAAATATGGTAACACTTAGGAATTCCTTTGTAAAAATTAGTTGATATCAGGATTTCCTAAATCACTAGGGAGAATTCCAAGACAGGCCTTAGCATTTCTCTTCTCTTAAAATTCATCTTTACATAAAACAATAATTTACCAAGCAAGATATTTTTTAAAGGAGGTGGGTGTTCTTTCTTCATAGTGGGAAGGCATAGATCCGTAGTTCTATTCAGCTCAATTGAACATTGGCATTCTGGGTCAATATTGGCAATGGCTGAACTCAGTCATAGCATCCTTCCCACCTTCAGATAATACCATAGAGAAATTATTTCACAAGGATTCCGCCTCTCCTATTTTAAGGGCTTCCGGAAAAGGAGCACCACAAGCTTCCTCAGTAAACTATTTTGATATTTCACAGCTTGGACCCAGGAAATTCTTCCCCTCAGTTAATCTCTCACAGAATACCTGGCTTTTGCTCCCTCTTCCTTCCTGCCCCCTGCACTGAGAGTAACACCTGTCAGACAGGTCCTCCCTCCCTAACCTCGAAGTCTGGATTGAATTTCATGGATTCCTTTAATTGTTCCTTACTTCAGTTTTTGTCAAAGCTCTTTGTTTCAAATTATATTCTTGCTTTTAGCTCTAGAATCCAAAAATATACATAGTTATAAAGAATGAAAGTCTAACCTGGGTGTGGTGGTGCATGCTTGTAATTCCAGTGTTTCAGGGGGTGGAGGCGTGAAGTCTGAGGCCAGCTGAGGCCTCACAGCAACAGTCTCAACACTCCCCAAACTCAGACAAACTCAAAGCACCGATTTATTGTCTCACCTCTTTTAAGTTTGCATCTTTTCTCCTGCCACCCAGCTTCTCCCAACCTATCTTTCCAAACACTCTAATTGATCAGGATTCTTTAGCCATTTAATGTTATCCCCAAAATTACCGATTTCACTATTTCTGTAGTTCCCATAAAAATTTGTGTGTTTGGGAGAGTATTTTGCACACCGATGAATGAGTTTGCCATCCTGGAAAAATTTAGAATCTTGGAGAAGTGAGATTATATCTATTATCTTTTCCATATAATTTACTATTAATAAGGAGAAATTTTTCCTACTGGCCAGTTATTATTCCTAAATGATGCTGAATTTATTTGTGCTTATGCACCATAGGATGGAAATCACACAGACTGGATTTGGAATTGAAAAGAAGAGAGCTACTGACTGCAGCTTCCAGAGTCAACTCTCAATCTCTTGACAAAAAATAAGATATACCATGCTATGTTAGTTACCTACTAGATTTTATTTAAAATTTTTCTTAAGCCAGTAGCTTGTGGACTTGCAATAGGCCTAAGAGCCAAAATTCCGGCAATACGATAACCTTAAGGAAATGTGTCCGGGAGGGAGGGATTCTGTGAGATCTTCATTTGTTAATGTCACTTGCTTCTGAACTTCTCACACTTATGTGAGCACAGACACAAGTTCATATTACTGATCAATAAAGGTAAAAAAATCAAACCAAAGCAACACTTTATTCATTTCTTAATTCAGTGATAATTTTAAAAAACATAGCTGTTCCAGGGATTGTTCTGTGTGATATGTGAATGACTAACATGGCAAAGGTTTCTGCTCTCACATAATTAATTCATACTCTCTGCTACTTGTGCTTATCCTCCCCTCTGTGTTCAAGGAGGTAACACTTTGTATTGTTGGTACTTGGGATGAAAGTAAGTACACACACACACCACACACGTACATACACATACACACACACACACATGCATGCACACACAAACACACGCACGCACACATGCATATATCTATATGTATGTGTATATGTATATATCTCCATTTCCCTTCTCTTTACCTGAGTTCAATCCTTTACCACTTCCTCTATTTTAATTCTTGCCTATCTTGCAATTCTTTTTACTTCCACTCTCCATGCAGATTCATCTCAATTATCCCAACAGCTTGCTGCTTCTGATATAAACAGTAGTGTCCTGTGCTCTTTGTGCCATCCTTTATGTCCCACACTAACTTTTCTAAGGGTGTCTTCTAATATTTCTGAATTGTGTGAAGTCTCTTCTGGTAAAATACATCTTTTCTGTAGCTTAATTCTCAGATCTTTAATTTGTGCTTGTATTTGGAGCCCAAAATATTATGAATCCTTGGCCAATCACTAGGTTTGATAAAAACACAAAACAAAACAAAACAAAACTTTACTAATGTCAAAACAACAACAAAAAAATCCTAACTCACCAAAACAAAAACAATTACTAACTTTTGTCTCAGATTCATTGACAGAGAGAAAAACGAATTCATGAAGAAAGGTGATGTGATGTGATTCCTGGTGCTGAGTAGCTGAGCGTTCTGTGGCAGTACGACTTAGATATTTCTCTTACATGCAGATGAGAGCTGGTGATCAGTGACTATCAGAGAATAAAAGACAGAGGATCGCAAAGGAGTGCAATTTCAGACATCAGTCATATAAAAAAATAAAGTAAAAGACACACAATGAGATTAATCCTTTCTTTAGAATTTATGAATACAGAATAAGCAGTGAAACCACAGTAAATAAAGAAGTGGGAAACCGTGATGATTTCTTTGTCACAATTTCAGTTTTCATTAAATATGTTGGAGAAATTCTCAGGAGGATAAAACAGTGAGATAAAACAGAAAACATCTGTGTAGCTAGGTGTTTGTCAGAATGTCAGGCGTCTAGTAAAATTTCCATGTTACGTATGGAAGTCTAAATAACAGCAATCATTTCAGAAATGGTGACATTTCAAGTTAGGATCTCAACTGAATCCAGTAAATAAGGTTTATTTGACTTATTTTTCAACCCTTTAAATCAGTGAAATGCCCTCATTTCTTGTGGTTACATACATGGCAGAGTGTAAGTTATGAACTCTATGGAATCAAAGTGACAACATTTCCTGTCTCCATAAGGGAATGCTATGGAGTTAAGTCAAAAACAATTCTTGGCATTATTAAATGTTCTTTTCCTTTTCCAGAAAAATTCTTGCAATTATTAGTGTGTACAGTTCTTCCAGTGAAGTATCTGGAGCGGAGTGCACACTGATGATGCTTCTGTATAGCAGTGTCCTTCGCTTGTCCTGCCTCGGAAAAGGGCAATGGAGACAGAGCATGTCCGTATTTCATGAGGTCCCAGCCTGCGTGGGGTTGAGATACTGTCCACCTCTTGTAGCTCTAACTTCAACTCATTGAAATTTGTATGCAATATTTTGCAAAATGTCTCCAATTTCCTCCCTCTCCCTCTCTCTCCTGTCCCCACCCGTCTCTGTATACAACAGGAACAAGATTCCCATTTGGGTTTCTTGTTCTATTGGCCATTTTCAGTTTTCTAAGTTTTACGTTTATTCTTTGCTGACACAGCCAAACACAAGCAGGTTCACTACCTTTTCAAATACTGCATATGTATATACAATCTAACTTTTCTAACAGCTCTCTCTTGTCCAAGAAAAAACCTTATATTTTAGAATTAAGCAAATCAAGAAAGTAAAGTCTATTTTATGAATTCTATTGATACGCTGCAAGAAAATCAATTATCAGGCAGAAATTTATGTTATACAATTAAAATAAAGCTGTGATTTTCATAATTCTGAAATTCAGTTTGGAAATCTAATGTTTTTCCAAGACTCCATTTCTCTATTACCAGTTATGAGATATCAACTATGTAATATATGTTTCTAAGTAAAGATGTCATGATTTATGACCTTTGACCAAATAGCCACCTCTTTCAGTATCAGACTATTACGTTAAGAAATCCAAGTTCAGATGAAATACTGGGTGAAGAAAGAATAATACGATTTGGCATCCCCCTGCCCCAAATATGTGCTTGACAGTTTATTTCTGTGAAACAGTTGTTCCTCACCATGGTTCACACTGCATGAGCATGTCCTTGGGAAACTATTTTTATGATTTCTATTAAATATGATATCTGCATAAATTCATACTGTCATCGCATATTATTAGCGCATTTCTGTGGAGGAAATAGAAGCACAGGAAAACATATACAACTTGTCCAGCTTTTCACAGAAAACACTAAAAGCTGCCTCTTGTGGTGACAGAGGCTGACTCCAGATCCTCAGTTCTTGCCTCTGCTGTGCTGCCACAAGTTATAAAGATATGTCTTGTTCTGAAGACAAATTTACATGATATTGTAGTTAAAAGCTATGTGTCAAAGGTCCTTGTCAGGCAAAAGTGAAGAGTATAAAATTCAAGCAAACCTACAATATGTGCTTCTATCTGAAAGGAAATCTGGAAGCTTGAGTCGCAGTCGATGAGGAATTTCCATTTAGTTTTTTTTTTTTTTGACATATTTTTGAAAGTGGATTCAACCCCTGTCTTATTTGTATTTTAAATAGAAAATACAAAAAAAAATACAAGATAACTCAGCTTTTTCTACCGTTTAGATGGAATACCGTAGCACAGCAGAGCCTTTCAGGGACTTTTCTTCTTCCTGGTTATGATTCTAAAGTGTTCTAGGGCGTGGTGTCTTCTCCCAGGCTTTTGTTTTTAAGGCAGGGCCATGCTTTGTAGTTCAGGCTGGCTTTAAAATCATTGTACAAGCCAGGCTGGCATCCTTCTGCTTTTGCCTTCTGGGCGCTGGGAATACAGCCAGGTGCCCTCCCTCCACCTGGTGCTATAGGGTCTGAATAAATACTGACTTACAATTAATATACAAGCATCAAATACCTCCAACTTTCAGTGTATTTCATAACAATTTAAGCATAACAAGAAACTGTATATACAGGCCAGCTTCACGGAGTATGATAACCAAGAGCTACATCCATTCACATACTTCTTCTGTCTTAACAGATAAGGCTTGAGGGAACTCTGCATGAAAATAATTGAGATGACCCACTAATTGGAAGCATCACTCTGATACATGAAATACTAAAATACGTTCATGCCTAGCAACTCTGCTTTAAGTTTGCCAATCGATTAATTTGGAAAGCCTGCCGAAGTTTGAAATTGACAATTATCTTATCCTTCAGTACAGTGACCCCTGTAAGTGTTATTGTCAACAGCTGGTTCAAAGTACCAGAGGACCACCATAACTCAGAAAGAAGTTATTTTTAAATGGAACCGCACAAGTGGGAAATATTGTCCCTTCATAGACACTGATTATTTTCTGACAGGAATATGATTCACAAACAATTATATGCAAGAAAGCATAACCTGCTCAAAGTCTGTTTACTTAAATCAACCCTAAAATGTAGATCTTTCAGTAGTGACCTATTCTTAAGCTGTATATTACAGATGATTTGAAATGATGACAATGTTATTATTTGAATATTTTCTGCACCACAGTTCTCTGCCTATGTGATAAATTTGTCTGAAACAGAAACTATGCAATGATGAATTTAAATATTTTCTTTCAATTATCTCAGAAGTTGTGAAAAAATACATTTTATATCATTTAAATCCTGAAGTGATAATGTATGCTGTCACAATGTGTGTGCATGTGTACCTGTCTGTACATAGGTTAATGTGCACGCATGTGTTATCCTCAGAAAATTTTCTGCCAGTTTTGAAGGAGGGACTCCCACTTTGCCTGGAGCCCACCCTGATTCTCCAGCAGACCCAAGATCTGCCTGTCTGCATTTGTGTCCCGGGACTGGGTGTTGCAGAGCGAGTTTACATGTGTGCTGTGGCTTAAACTCAGGCCCAAGGTTGTGAAGCCAGTGCTTTATTGGGGGAGCCATCTTCCCGGTCCTTAGTGCTGAGAATTTTTATCATGTAAAAGCTAAATTTTTAATAATAATTGCTTTATTATATCAAATTATGAGTCTATGTCTTCTGCAGGTGTGCTTCCTGAGCCTTAGAACTTTGGTTCTGATGGGCATAACAATATTTGGCTGCAAACACGTAACTATAATAAAAATAAAATTAACCTTGACTCTGAAAGTGCTATCGAATACAAATGGCAGTTCCCCACCAGACAGAGAAGCTGTTATTTGAGACAGCAATAATAAATAGGAAATAAGTATAAGGATAACTATAAATATTTGTGTTAGAACTGAAGGAGACAATTAAACAGTAAAGTTACTAAGAGCACCCACTTTGCCCTCAGCACAGGAGAAGTATCGTGCAAATATAACTCATCCTCCCAAGGAGACTGCTTGTGATGCTGCCAAGGTCACTGCCAACTTGTATTAACAGCCATGTTAGGTGTGTGTCAGTCACACGAGCTAAAGCTGCTGTCCTCCTCTTTCTCTCCTGCGTGACGACCAGCACCATAATGCACCCTGACAGACTGAGGTGGATGAGGGTGTCTTTTAAAACTATCCACAACTTTTCTATTTTAATTGTAACAAACACGTGCAATGTATGTAGTCTGGCAGGAACGAAGATTTTTAAATACTATATTTTGATGATATGAACCATTTTTGAAAAGGGCACTTTATGATTCCAAAAGGGAATTATATGTGAAGGAAAGTGAACTTTCCTTCAAATGCACATTTGCTTATATTGCTGCAAAGGCACAAAATATTGTTAAATATGGGAATGACTTTTTTATCTAGAAAATGTCATTGGAACACAGAGTTAGTAACAGAATGATTTACTATTCAGTACTTAAGCTCTATTGCAGATTTGTAATTTTCATTTATCAATATTATTCATCATTTACAGAAGAAATTTGAGCATGTAGGCATATTGGCTTCTGAATTCATTTACTGACAACTGTAACAGACATGTTTATATTCTTAGAGTAAAAATAGATGAACACAGGCTTGATAGATACCCCAGCATGGGGAAACCGAAGCGGGTAGGTGGGAGTGGGGTGGGCGGAGGGGCATCTTCTTAGAAGCAGGGTGTGGGAGGATGGGTTGGGGGTTTTCTGGGAGGGGGGAAACTGGGAAAGGGTATAACATTAGAAATGTAAATGAAGAATATATTCAATAAAAAATGAACACATCTCTTTTTCAGGGCTTATACATGAGCATAATAAATCACTCCATCAAAGAATAAGTGGTATTCTAGTATGTTATAATATGACACCTTAGTAACTTTTAAAAAAGTTAGTTTCAGTCCTGAAACACCAACTTAGGCCTGGTATTGAGATTATTAATTTATTAAAAATATTTAGAGGAATGGCAACTTTGATTCTGGATTTGATATTGGGACTCAGCTGTTTTGTTCCACGTACATTCACTAAAACCATGATGGAGATGACTGGGAAGGGACACAGCCGTGAGAGGGCCCTGAGTCCATCAATGCGGGCCGGGGCGGAATGTTAGAACTGTACTCAGAAGAAGGATCAAGCAAGCTGAGGGCAGCGAAAGTTCTCCATACCAACTTCCCCTGTTACCACTTTTCTCTTTCTCGTTTAGCACCTCACTTCTAAAACAAATGTGCTTAAAAATAATCTCAGGACCTCTAGCTAGAACTTTAGCAGGCTTCTGAGAGATCCAGTTAGTTAGAAGACATGCTCAGCTGGCGTGCGCAGCTTATATATGATCACCATTTTCACTCTGCGTATCATCTACATTCATAGTCGCCAACACCTTTTTGGTAAAGATTTGGATCACATATGCATTAGGAAAGAGTTCTTCAAATTTGATTTGGATGCAAATAATTATTATCTAAGTTACAAAGTAACTTACATGGGTAAGAACTTGTTCAATAGATAACCCCATTTTACGAACTTGAAATCATTGACTAGAATGAGCCACAGAGTGGTGCCACTTAGGTCCACATAGGAAACCTCATGAAAGGTTTGCATTCCTTTAGCATCAAACTTTTACAAAGATAGAAATAGAATTACTTGCCTTTAATATGGAATTTCCAAAGACGTGGTTGACATGATCTGACTGATTTAAAGTCAATGATAGGTGTTGGTGGCCAAACTGCTGTTTTTAAAGGCAGGGTAGAGAAGGATAGCTCAGGTGGGTCACAGCTCACATTCTCCCCTTTCCACCCTCCAGAGTGAACCGAATCTGCCTCAGTATAAAACAAAGTGATCTCTACAAATCAGCAGCTCTTGCCATGTGGAACGCAGGGTGACTTCAAGTGAACGAAAAGTTTTGTTTAATGTGAAAGAGTTGTCCACCTCTCCACACAGTAAGGATAGTTGCTACCATTGGATGGCCATCTAGACCTAAGGCACGCATGCTTTTAGACATGAAAGATGCATCCATCATACACTGATTAAGGGCACAAGCTGATGACAAACACAAGATTAGATTCTGACTAAAAAATGACGTTACTGGTAATACAAGTCCTGCTCACTGTGTCAATAGCTGTGAGAAAGATGTGCCAAAGAGACTCTCGGTGTCATTGTAGGATTTTATGTGGGCCATCGGGGGTGTTATACTTTCTTGACTGACAAAAAATTATTTACTGTCAGAAAATGATACTTTTTGTAATGATAAACATAAAGGATTTTCAATATGCTTATTTCAAAATCAAGTAATTTGACTTTAAATGATATTCATAAACCCACATGTTCTGACTAAAGCTTAAGATTCACCCTCACAAAGCCATCACACCGGATGCTGCTCACTCCTGGGCATCATAATGAAAATACCTACTGTGTGTCCAGCAAAGACTGCGAGACTTATTTAATAAAAATACATACATAATGGCATCACGTGCACGTGGTAAATATTCTAAAATGGTTATTGGATAGGCTAATACAAAAATGTTTCCAAGTGCAAATCTATAACAATAAATGCATTAATATTACTTAATACATATCTAATGTTTAAATTTATGTCAGTAAACTTCAAGGCTGACCCCTCTCATTCAAGTTTTGTTTGATATTCCAGAAAGATGACTTTCCTTCCAGAAATTGCTTATCACGGGGGCTAGAAATGATTAAGAGCTCAGTGGTTGTGGTCACTTGCTGTTCTTCTAGAGGGTCAAGGTTCACATGGTAGATGACAACCAACCATGACATCAGTTCCAGAGTATCCAGTGTCCTCTTTTGGCCTCCACAGATAACAGATATGCATGTGGTACAAGACATACATGCAAACAAAACATCCAAACATAGGAAATAAAAATCAATATCAAAAAAGAGAAAGAAATTGCTTACTCTTAATCAACATTTCAAAACTGGAAAAATCCAGAAATACGTAAATCTTTCTTCGATTCTATGGTACCATCTTTAAAGATTTTAATTGAAACCACTAAAAATCCACTATAAACACTTTTTAAATCTTTGAAAATATAAAATAAAAATGTAAATTTGTTTTTAATGTCTTTAGTTGATTATTCTGGTAATTGTAGATGTATTTATTAGAACTTCCTTACAAAAGACAAATCGGGAGAGTTCTGATTGTTAAGGATACCTAGTTTAAGCCTTGTTGTATATGGTGAGTTGTTCTATGCCCGCAAACTCCCTGAATCCCTGTAAGACCCTGGTGTACATCATCATGCCCACTTTACAGATCAGGAAGCTTCAGCAAAGACAAGTTCCCTTTACTTTTGGCTATGAGAAGTATGAATCTCTAAAGCTGGAAACTAATTCTCCATTCCAGTGTTTGTTGTTTGTCATGATAAAAAGAATCTAACATCAACTATTGACTGATTCATGAACACACCTGCAGAAGAATGTAAGAATGTGGAAGAGAGGCTGGAGAGATAGCTCAATGGTTAAGAGCACTGGTTGTTATTCTAGAGGACCCTGGCGAGTCCCACGTAGCCACATAGGAGCTCCCAACTGCACCTGCAGTTTCAGAGTATCTAATATCTTCTTCTGGCCTCAGAGTGCTCTGCATGCATGTGGTCCATAGATATGCATGCAGCCAAAACATCACATCTCTCTCTCTCTCTCTCTCTCTCTCTCTCTCTCTCTCTCTCTCTCTCTCTCTCTCTGTCTCTCTCTCTGTCTCTCTCTGTCTCTCTCTCTTTCTCCATATATATATATATATATATATGTGTGTGTGTGTGTGTGTGTGTGTGTGTGTGTGTGTGTGTGTAATCTCATAGCCAAAAAGAACTAGGAAAGGCTTAGTACCAGAGCAGCCTGTGGGCCCTTCAGGCCTCATGGATAAACTATGGCAATATGTGGCTCTACAGGCACATACATTTTGTTCAACATGGAGACTCTAGGCCTCATGTAAAACCCTACGACATTAGTGATGTCACTTTTTCAAAACAAAGATATGTATGTACAAGGAATAACTCATCTAAAGCATTCACCCACTAAGAAGCCATTTCTTCATTTCGTTGCTGGGAGGCACCACTGCTTTATTTTGTCTCCGACTGATGCCCATTGGTTGGTACCCAAGACAAGCTCCATAACCTCGCTCTGTACAAACAACTTATGCTGGACTTTTACAGAGTTTATGAATTTTCTTGTTGTAAACAACTATTGCTAGGATTGCTTAAATTTCTCTATTGTAAATTCAACCTGCTAATCAATTATTGTTTAAAAATGTGATGCATTTCTATGAACCATTATTTTAAAAAATGATTCCCATTCTGGATGACCACCTGGAAAGTTTAAAGTATAAAACCTAAATATTTAGCAATGTAAACAGCTATATTTCATACTTTTAAATAACCTAAGACATTTACATTTATGTGAATAGAATATTTGCCACAAGTACTTGAAATTATGAAATCTATTTTAGGCACTTCAAGAAACTAAAGCATTAATTACACTAAAATGTACTGATGATTATTTCTTGAAGCTTTGTAATGCAATCAATACAATCAGTCTCAGACCATAAATGCTTTAAGTAACATTAATAAAAGCAAGTTATCAAAATACATTTATAGTTCAGGTTGTAACATTCCATAATAACAAGTGGGGATTAAATCACTGGAAGTGAAGTATGGGTACTAATATATACGGAATGTTCTACATTTCTGAGCATTATAAAGATAAAAATAGCTTAAATTGCTATAATATTTGATATAAAATTATGACTAAAACAATCTTAGATCAGTATACTAAAGTGTATGTTTGACACTGCTTAACACTTAAGAATTCACATGCTTTTTCCTTATCCTTTAAATTATTTCTGCATAAAATGGTAATTTTAAAGCTATTTTTTATTAACTGATACAAGAAAACACAGGTCTAAATGCATCAGTAGCTGAGTTGGAAGTTGAAATATAGAACATGAATGGACTAGTTAATGAAAGTAAAATCATACTTTAAACTCAATTCTGTACATGATAGTTCAAGGCAATGCTCTCTTCATCTGATTTCTGGATTAAAGTATTTAACAAAGAATTTAATGTAATCATTTAATTTCTCAAATGATAATAAGGATATATGGTGTTCTTAAGCAGTAGGCAGCAATATCTACTGGGTGACAGCTTTTCTAGGCGGGAGTTGTTGCTAGTGAACAAGAGATGATTACTGAGCAGTTACTTTTGTACATGTGGTAACAAACTAATCTCCCACTAGGAGTACTAAGAAGAAATGTGCTGTTAATTACATAATGCCTAGATATGCAAGCCAATGCGTTCAAAACAGTAGTAAGTATAAAGGAAAGCAGGTGACTGGAGACTGCCTGAATAAATGAAATTTATGAAATAATTCAAGTGATGATAATTTTAGGGAACAATATCATTGAAACAAATATGTCATGAAAATATGAAGATTTCTAGTGAAGTAAGTCTTCATGATTTAATTATCGTTTTGAGTTTTCTTCTCACCATCTGCTGATGCTAACAGTGGAATAAGTAAATGGCATTTTACAAAGGGTTTAAGGGAGATATAAGTTCTTTTTCTATGTATTGGAATTTCTTATGTTTTTATGAAATAATTTAGATGATTATCACATGCAAAGGTTTGATGAAGTTTAAACTCCCAGTGGAGCAGTGAACATGCCTTCAAATGAATCCATGTGTGTACCTATCTGTGTCTATATATCTATGTGCTTATGTATGTGTATATTATGTATATATATGCATGCATGCATGTATGTGTGTATGTATGTATATATATCTATCCATCTATGTATCTATCTATCTATCTATCTATCTATCTATCTATCTATATTGAATGACTTATCATTCGATTATCTCATGACTTTTACTAGTGATATAAACAAGATTCATGGTAATTTACACTTTTTAAGCAAAGAAAATCTTGAGAAAAATAAGTCAAGAAATGTGTAGAAGCATTATCAACCCACCATGTGATATGTGAATTAGCAGCATTTCATAGGCAGAAGAGAACCACATTTTGTTATAGTCATTGAATGTTTTTTAAAGCTCAACTCTCTGTTGTGTCACATGGTATGACATAGATTTTATTACCTCGAGTTCATAGAACAATTAGGATAGAAATCCTTTAGCCTGTCAGGTGTTTATAGATGGTGCAAAAAGTAACTTTATTAGTTGAGAGAATACTTTTTCACCAGTCTGTATAACCCAAATATGAAAACGAATAAAACTCTGAACTCCAAAGAGCTGACATCTTGTCATGTTGAAAAAGACACTTTAAATACTAGTTTTCATTCTAGTTAAAAACCTGTAAACACCATATACACACAAAATCTTGCAGAAGTTAGATGTCAGAAAGTCAACTCCACAGGGAAAAGGCCCACGGAGGGATGACTTGAACTGCTCCTCCAAGCTTCTCTATTTTGAAATAGAACAATTATTATCCTTCATTCATTTGCCTCAGCAATTATAGAAAAACTACTATGCATAACAGACTCAAAGATGAGTAAGGTATACTCCCCAAGCTCACAAAGCCAGCAATGCAGTATGGGTTAAGAACAATGTTCACTATACTGTGTTTTCATCTTATAGTGCTACTGTACATGAACCATTTCACTAAATGCTTAGGGATCATGGTTACTGAAGTTACAAATTTTGACACTATTTCTATTGTGATATGAAAAGTGGTTTGCAATGAATCACACCTCTCTTTAGGACTTTACTTTTATGTTGTAGAGAACTGAGTTTCGTTCTACTTTTAGTATCTATGTGAATACACTGAAGCATTCCAGAAGAGTTATGAACCACTCCCCCAAGTGGCTCAAGGAGCAGGAAGGAACTGAGCTGGGAGGCCCCTGCAAAGAATTGTGGTCCAGTGCTGTCCTTGTTGAGGAATTCCAAAGACCACACAGATTAAAATGAACCCTTTGAACACTTCTTTAGACTTCTGACCCATTTTTAAATTATGATTAAAAATGCAATATAGAAGACTTTATAGGATTTAAAAAATATTTCCAGTGGTCAAGTTTTTTTTCTTAATAATCCAAAAGTATTTTATTTCTGATGCAAATTACTTCATATTTCAGAAGAAAAACACCATCACCGTTCTTAGGATAAAGGTACACACAGTTATAAAATTATACATTTCAGTTTTTATAATTATGGGTTTTTATAGTAGCTTTTCGTGGTTTGGTTTTCAGTACAAAAGGATAAAATATGTTGGTGTGATAAGTATCCCACAGTCCAGTTAATAATAATGTGCTGTACCTCACACGCATCTCCATCCGTTTCATTCAGATTCCCTGTGATGTAGCGGAGCCCATGGTTCAAGCAATAGCGTGCCGAGAAAGGAGTCTCAAAGATTCATTAAACAGAAGTTAATTAAACACTAATAAGAATGTTTTGGTTAAATATATGGAGTGCTGATTTTAGACTCATAACCTATCCAACAAAATACTCCTTTCCTATTAACTTCAGAAAATGGAGAGATTTTTTTGATAATAAAATCCAACATGTGAATAACTAATTCACCTCAACTCAGTGTATACATATCTACCCCTGGTAAGTCAGGATCATCTCAGTCTTCCAGCTATTGTTTATATATGCAAATCACTCCTTACATATGCAAATCACTCCATACACACGCCAATCACTTCACACTAACTTCTCACAAGAGTTTCTAAATCAAATCTCCCCATAACCCTGCTTTTCTCTCATTCAGTTCAATTCATTGGTAGTAATATCTATGGGGCCACATCACCTTCCTAAGTATTTCTGGGAACCAAGATGAATAAGAACCCATAGAACTTAGAAAGAGGGGACCATAATTGATTTGCTCACTCATTTATTAAGTGTTTATTAACCACGTGCATGGAAGAGTTTAAATTTAGGAACTACAGGCAATGGGTCTTAAAATGTGGCTGGGTCAATATGAAGAAGTACTCCAGGAAATGTGACTTGGGGTGTAACCGAGGCAGGAGATTTCAGCAGTGAAGGGAGCCCATCTGAAGTTGCCTGATAACGAATACATTCCATGCTGGCTACCACATGCTCACACCATTACTGGTCTTCTCCTCATCTCCTCTTTAGTGTCTACTCAGTTAGCTCTCCAGAAAGGGCTCCTCATCATGGGTCTGTGAGGTCAACTAAAGATAAGTAGTAAACATTTAGAGTGACAAGCACTGCACATTCACACCGAGAAACAGGAACAGCTTAGTGTAACTACATTGTCAGCCACAAAACTGAGTCATTCCCTCAGTAGCCATGCTCAAGTTCTGGCAGGCATCCTTATTACCTGAACAAGAGAGAGGATTCTCCTGTGAGAGTGTGATATTAGGAAATATGTTCTCTGAAGGAAGAGTTTGGGTGCCATGGGGTACACTTTCGAAATCTGGAAACTGATCTCTTTCTAGCCATTCAGGTTTCTGTCAGAGATCTCTGGCTAACAGCACCAAGGAAAGAAAACTCAAACAATATGTTCAGCTATTTGTATTACTGAACTAGTATGGCCTTTTACTAATCTTTGAACTTTCATCTGAGGTTCACCATAGGTTTCTATGGGCACATGTAAGTTCATATCATCCATTTAAAAATTGTCCCCAAAGGGTTGTCTTAGTATCTGTTCCCCACCATTAGCTACTCTCCCCTCTGCCTGGACTGCCTGGTTGGACCTCAGTGAGAGAAGATGTGTCTAGTCCTGCTGGGACTAGATGTCCCAGGTTGGTACACAAGGTGGCTTCCCTTCTGTGAGGGGAAGGGAAGGGTCCCTGATTGGGGTTTTATAAGGGTGAGACTGGGAGGAGGAGGCTGTGATTGGGAGGTAAAGTGAGTAATAACAACAACAACAATAATAATAAATTAAAAAAATTATCTCCAAGGAAAACAAATTCTGTATTTTCTACATTAATTATATTACACTTTTAGACACAATGCATTTGTCTTTTGAGCTGTGCTAGTATTACTGGGCACAAAGTGACACAATATAGTGACACAATTCACACTATGAATACTACTAGGGACACCAAAAATGATAGCACAAGACACAGAAATAATCTTTAGACCTGCTTTGAAGGTGTACTGCTGGGTGGAGCATTTCCAGAATCTTTATGCAGTACAGACCAGGCTTTTAATTCTTTATTTTCAAGAATATAGAACTGGCATATAAGGAGACCAGAGGATAATGCTGCTTACACATTTAGCTCCTGATCTAAACAACTGTGAATTCAGTGTTCTCTACCGCCAAGCTGGAGCTAACTTCTTCAGTCTCCTGCCCGATCCCTCAGCTCAGCAAACAGCAGGTGGAAGGTTCTGTAACTAGGGATACACTATTACATGAAAATAGAATTTCCAGCAATGGAAATTTCACTGATAATCAATCAGATACATTGGAAATTTGTCCTCAGAGAGGAAAACTCTTTGTCAATACACCACCAGATTTAAGTTAGCTGTGGATATCTATAAACAAGGCTTTCAGCTGCAAAGGTATCTGCTCCTTTAGTAATAAGTCCAAACAGGAAAAAAAAAAAACAAATCAAAAATCAACAACAACAAAAAGCATTCTGTGTGGCAATGCTGTGATGTAGTTTTGTAAACCATATAGGTTTTAGACTTTTGTTAAAAATTGTCTGCAAATAGGAAAAAATGTGAATTCTCTGAATATAATGGGAATATAGTTTTCAATTATGGCCAAAGCAACACTATAATGATGACTAAAATTACCAGTGAAATGTTGGGATCTGTAGCTAGGAAATGAGGGTTCCTTTTACACAAATGGAGAAACCTTGCATTTTACAGTAGATCCAACATTCCCATGCTGTGAAGTACTTGTTGGGTGAATGGAGACCCCCCTGACTGTCTTCTCTCTTCTCACAGCCAGAGAGAGAATCATCCCATTGCCTCAGATAGGCAGGGGCATAAGGGGCAGAACTATGTAGGTGTTTCTACATTCTTATCCTTTCGGGATAAGAGGGGGCTTTGCCAAAGCAACATTGCCTGTCATTTGATGTTCTATACTATCTGTCTCTTAGTTCTTTCGTCACTTTGTTACTCTAGCAACATAAAGCAGAATGAAATGTGTTTTGTGGTTTTGTTTGTAGAAACTGCTAAAATACAGGATGTATGTTTGTATTTTTCAAATGCCATGGTCTACTTCATACCTTCCAGACACAGCCTTGGGTCACTGTGTAGCAAGGCTGGACAGTCAGATTCAGAGAGCAGAACAGGCCTGCTCAGCAGAGCCAGCAGCCCACGATCTGGAGACATAGTCTCTCCATGTGCGTGACAACAAGAAGACAAACAACAACCCCACAAGGCTACAGTTTAAGTAGAGCTTCCAATTTGCTATGGTTGGCATGATCTAATTTTGGCTAAAAAGATACAGTATTTTTTAATCAACCTCCCCCTTTCTGGGTTTCACTTACTATCCAATGAAGAGAAAAAAATGTTCTTAAAGAGACTCTTAGTCACTTTCTTAAGGAAGTTTGGGAATTTAACAACTGTTGGCCTCTGGCTAATCCCCAAGCTAAAGTCTTTTTCCAGCTTCGCCTACATCTTGACCCCTCATGGCAAATATTTTAGGCAGTCTATTTATAAAGTTCATCACTTCCCCTGTTACTTCATCTTTAGAAATGTCAATAATTTAGAATCTAGAATGGTCTCATAAACTTGGGAAAGGAAGATTCTATGGAAGAGATAATTGTGTTATAAATTAAGAAGACATGTTATTTTCTTCCAAATTTTTCAGTTATAGGCAAGTAATATTGTTGTCCCAACTTACCACTTTACTGTTCAAAGATGCCTCAACATTTTAGCGATTTGAAAGATACATTAACAATAGCTCTTAACTCTGGCTTTGAATTTTAATTTTTTTGGTCACTTTGAAAAATAATGATCTATCATGAGTGATTTATCAATCACTGACTTATCAATCAGAATTGTAGTTGCTGGCTTCTAGGTACTGATAGTTCTTAAGAACTCCGAGATATTCAAACATGAAGCTAGATCTGAAATCTTTTGTATTAAACTTACTCAGAAAGGTAACACCTCATGACACATGTGATTGTTCAGTATCACACTTAGACTGAGAAAGTTATTAGCTTATTCATTTGTGAGCTGATTCATCTGGAAAAGTTATTCATCTTTTGCATGACCTGAGAGAAAATGTCCATCTGAAGAGTTCAGTGGACTTTAAGTTACAATCATGGAAAGCCCTGACTTTCTTAACTCTAAGCATGTCTTTTATGGTAATGGTTTTTGTAACAGAATAAAACATTTTTCTATGTAAAATTATATCTGTACTTTTACTGTCATGTCTTTTCATTCTATATATGCAGTACTATTGTGTTTGTGTTTGTATGTGTGTGTGCACTTTGTATTTGTATTTGCCAATGTGTACTAAGCAAGTCCAGTTCCCACTATTCTTTGCATCTTTTAAAACCGTAATTTGCTCTTAAAGATTTATTCCCACCTAAGAAGTGCATCATCGCTGCCTACACAGTGCATACAAGAATGACACCAATAGACAAGCTAACAGGGAGGGAAAGCTCATGAGGTCTTAACCCAGGCCAAGGACTGAAGGTAACTAAGGAACGCTGAGAGCAAGAGATAGGGTGTTCCACAAGGAAGAACAACAAGTCATTAATCCACACCATATGGACAGCCCTGAGAACGCACAAACAAAGTACAATGCACAGAGTGAATACAGTGTATTTATATATTTGGGAATGTGTAACATAATAATAATAATATATCATATGTATTAATAAGGAAAGACAAAAGAAGCCATGAATTTGAAAGATAGCAAGAGCATGTATATAGGAGATTTTAGAGGGAAAAAGGGGGAAAGGGTATTATATAATTATATTATAATCTCCAAACAAATTAAAAAAGAATATATAAAAGTAAAAAATTGAATCAGCTTTCAAAAAGACATAGCCCCTTCTACTAGCATAACTTTAAGGGTTCCTTTAATATATACAAGATTCTTTTCTGGAAGATTAGATATCCTTTTAGAACTTTATTTATTTTTATTTTATTTTATTTTTAGAACAAGAAGGAAAAAGGAAAATGTTGGCAGATTTTTTTTTTTAAATTACTTTTTGTATGAGATAAAAGTTGAGTTCCTTTGTATAAAGGATTCTTGGGGCATTTCTCTGTTGGTGCTTTTCTCTCTTGTTCATAACCTGCTCTATATCCTTTGACAAAGCAGGGATTGCAGAGGAGGACCAGAACCAGGCACCTTCCTTTCAGCCGTGTCTAGGAACTAGGGCAGGAGTGGGAGGACGAGAGCCAGTCCTCCAAGTTATCTCGAGATCCCCAACAGGGAGGGTTTTGTGGCATCCTAGAGAACAGAAAGGGATTCCGCATGGTTGTCCTACTTCTGGCCCATCTTCACACCTTCATTAGTTCCCTGAAACTCAATAGAAATTAGCGTTGTAGGCCAGGCCCGAGAAGCTTTTTAAGATGGAAAGGCATAATTGAGAATATGGCCTGTCGTAAAAACCACATGAGACCCTTTGCTTTTTCAGGTGCATTGGCTGCCCAAACTCTGTTTTCCAGGCTGACAGCAGGGCTTGGCTTTGTCATTTAATGGTCACAGTAGTTGACGCCCTCTACCAAAGAGGAATTATATACAGAAAGAGTAGAGCCCCTCATCGCACAGCTCTGACTCCACTTTTGAAATATCTTGTGTCGAGGACATGGGATTTCTAACTTCACTTGGCATTTTCATTTGCTCATGAGACTGATTTCCTCATGGCCAGAGTTGTCACCTTGCACCTCTGTGCCTCTAATGCCCGGAAGTCACCCTCTGCCCTCTTCTGATTGTACTGACGCATTAAATGTTCAGAGGTGGTGTTCATGATCAAGTGCTGGAGAACACAATGAAGGGGCAGAGCCTGAACTATTATGTTTATTTGTTTCTGTAACGTTCAGAATGTCTCCATTCTGAGTTGCATGCCCAAGTTTAAAAATCCATATTTATAATTTAACTAGGAATTCTTAAGCCAGTCTTTACATAAAAACCACCCAAGCAGCTTAAAAAACCACAATGCCCAGATGGCAGTTCAACTTAATCCAAATCTGGAGGTGGGATCTGGGTATCATGTTTTTGAAAAGCTTCTCATCTAGTCAGGATTGAGACCTTATTATCTAAACTAATTATACAAAGACAACTTCATGTTCTTTCTTAACATACACCCAAGATCAACTCTGTCACACAAATTTTGAATGACTGTTTATAAGAAATTGTTTGTTGATTTTAGTCCTTGGATGATTATTTTTTTAAAGAAATAACTATTTTAAGAGGTGATGAACTATATCAGCCTTGCTCTGGGACTATTACTAACAACTTTAATGTAACTATCTTTTTTTTAGACTTATCCAATAATTATGACTGCCTCTTCAAGCTGCAGTAATTTAAAGCCTTTATGATAAATTACTCTTTCCCATATATTTAGAAAGAAAATAAATTCTAAAAATAAATTTAATGGTCCATGGCACTTCAAGAGTGCGTATTATAATTGGAAGGTTCTAGAAGAGGATGTCAGAGCATTTATTCCGAATTGTGTTAGGAAACAGAGGCAGCTGCTTGCCTTAGTGGTTTGGTAATGAGTGAGCGCTGACCATTACCAGTGACTAACACCGAGCAAAGCCCCCTGCCCGTAGGCACCAGAGTGATGGAGGGAACTCCTTAGTTCTGCAGCACATTAATCCCAAGGAACATGCGACACCCAAAGCTTCAAACAACAGCTATAGCAACAGCATTTTTAAATATAGAGAACATAGGGGCTTTTTCCTGTTTTCTTGGCAAGACAGTCAGGTCTTTCTTCAAAACAGAAAGAGAGCAGAAGCAAATGTAGATATTAACGTGAGCTGGGAACACCGGACAGAGACCCACGACAGTAGAAACATTGTAGCTATTGACTCCAAAGTCCTCAGCTTATGGGGAGCTCGGAAATATCTGAGTCCCACTCGCCCGCCACCAGACTCGGTCCTCACTTCCATTCTACACCACGGCAAGACTTTTGTGAAAACCTGTTTCTTAGAGAAAAGAAAGCTCATACTGTTTACTAATAGTAAAAAAAATTATCGAAAAATGTCTCTCTTTTGCACTTCCAATGCTCCCTTACTCAATCCAGCAATACTTCGTTTAAAACTTAAAGTCCACACTTGGTGAATAAACAATGTATATTAATTTTTAAATATAAGAAATCCTAAGCCGTCACTATTTGTTTCAAATCTACCACTGGTTTCAGGATTTTTTTATTTTCTTTTTAAACTACAAAGAAACACTTATAATATGTATTTGAATTTGAATTTCCCAGAATATACACCACGCTAATTCAATGAACTAAATAATTCCTGAAATTCATATAATATCCAGCAAAGACTTTGTTTAATAACTCAAATTCTTAAATAAAGAAAGTATATTAAATTATAATAATTGTTTCAAGTGAAGTTTGGAAAGGGAACAGCTCAAGAGGTGAAAAGCAAGGCGGACATCAGTAGACAGTGATGAACAGTGTCAGTCAGGCTCACACTGTGACCGGGAAGGACATTTCACAAACAGGAATAAGACACTGCTTGTAAAAGAGGTCTGTCAGTAAAATTGCTCCCATTCAGTTTATCAATATAAAACTATATGTCAGACTAATATTTGTTTCTCTTCTGTTTAGAAAGCTCACAGACATATGTCTTCTGTTTTTGTGGAGCTACTAAATAGTTTCCCCTAACCAGCCATAAAAAATTCAGATGTAATAGGCGAGACCTTTCTTACCCAGCAGTTACGATGTATGTAGCATCTTGCTTAACAGTATGTAAGATAATGGGCTCTGGAGACTCCATGGTTTGAGGTTCATGTGCTGCCCTTACTAGATAACCTTAGGTAAATTACTTTAAAAGGTTATGGATCAGTTTCTTCACCTATAATAAGATAAAGGCAGTAATATGGAAAAAAAAGTATTAAGCTTTGAAGAATAAATAAAGCAATGGACTTAATAGAGTTTTAAGATCGTACTACAGTACTTAAAAGTTCTCCAAAACTCTTGGCCACTATATTTACTACCAACAGCAACCACAATACATGGTTCCTGTAAATTAACAATGCTAACCATTGACACAGTCTGAACGTTACATGAGTTATTAGACATATGTTGGCTAGGGACAGTGGAGAAAAGTAGAGTTAGAATTCCTAAGTCACAGTTGAGAGCATCAATTACATTTATAGATCAGTCCTCCTTCATACCAGCCAACAAATACTGAAAACCAACTGGGCAGCATATGTCAATGCAGATGGAAAAAAGAATTTCAACTGTCTTGAAATTCTCTAAAGAAAGCTTAGTGGAAAGATTTCTGGTCACTGCGGTCCAGCCTTTTACCTGTGCAGCAAGAGTCTTTGATGTGTTTGTGCAGTGAGAGACACTGGAGGCTTTCTTATTCTATGAATAATACATATTATGGGGACAGTTTTACAAAATGATCTATCTTTGCTCTAAAAGACCCATGACTAAGCAAATGCAAATGAACTATCACATCTTAACCACAAAGAAAGGTGTCCCTCTATCTGTTGGCAGGATTATCTTCCCACTCTTGTTAAACAGCTGAGTACCCATCATTGTTGGAATTTGAAGCAACTAACAAAACTCTAAGTGTTTTTAAGATGAAATGTTTCCAAAGTTCATCTCAGTAATCAAAAAGTAATTTACATTGGAAAGTATATTTGCTTTAGTTTTAAAAAGATCAAGTTAAGATTGGAAATCGGATTACTTCTTTAGAAGGAAGGCATTAATTTTTAAAAGAAAGGCTTATCTTTTTTTGGTGAATGTAGTATTTCACCAGGCAAAATCTATTTGTGAATATTCAACTTTTGTGAATCGTGCTAAAAGGAGTAAACTTTTTTCTCCCTAATGACTTTTAAGATTGTTTCTATGCTGTGAGTGATATAGGAGATTTTAGGATTAACAATCCAGGATGCCTAAATTCACACATGGAGTGTTGTCTTGAAATCTTGTTTTTCATATGAGATTAAAGACTGCAATTACCCTGTGTCCACATGACCCTTGCCTCAATAGCAGCAGTGGTTAGATGAAAAGTCAATCCCCAAACTGACAACACTTCCCCACCTGACTTCCAACAGGTAAAGAGAAAGGAATGGAGGGTGGGGCCAGGCCATTCCATGGGACTCAGCCAAACACCTCTTATTAGTTCACCCAAGATTCTCAGCTCTTTGTGCCAACACACATATCAGAGCACCAAACCACAAGAAATACAAGTACCCACAAATCAGAATGTGATATCATATGACATGTAAAAGTATGAATAAATTAAAATGTTGGAAATAAAACAAAGCCTAGAATTAATTGCTCTTTATCTCCCTCTCCCTCCTGTTGCCTGCCCTCCCCTCCCCCTCCCCTCAGCTGTCTTACTATGAAGCCCACGCTGACCTTGAATTTTATCCTTTTCCCTCACCTCTGAATAGCACACATGTATTACTGTGTCCAGCTTTTAGGATTCGCCTTAAATATGTGTGCAACGCTCATCAAAAACATTATAAAATCTGTTTATGAAAGGCATGCATAAATCAACATTTAAGTACAGAATAGTAGGATTCCTTTTACTTTAAGAATTAAAACATAACAGTTGTCTGCTTTAATTCTATAGAGATAATTTAGCAATTAATTTATATGCTGTAATAGCAGTGCCAATGATTTCCAACTGTAAGTTATTTTCTTCTTAAAATGTGCAGAACTGTTTTAAAACATAATTTATACTGCAAGAGTTTTCTATGGAATGGTATCAACTTTTTGCTATAAGGACTTCCGACACCTGAAGTGTACTTTATAAAATTTCTTGTTGAAGAAATCCAAAGTGAGCTTTTCTAAATATATACTTTATCAATGACCATTTATATTATCATGTCTGTATTCAGTTCTGAATCTGTATTTTTGGGTCATCTGACTTTTAAACTTTGATTAAGAAAGTTTGAGTTCCCTGAGATTTAAATTTTTACCGAAGTCAGAAAATTGTTTTAATAACTTAAAATCAGCATTCAAGTAATGTTTGAGACTTTAATTCCGACAGATATTTAATACTACAACATCTCAACAAGATATAAATATTGTTCAGTAACTATTTGCATATTAATATGCATGAAGTATAGATACATAAAACTTAAAATACTGATGTATAATTAAGTTTATTAACTTAGGGATGTATGCACTGTCCATCAAGAATTCATATAAAAACAGAAAAATTATTTTCAGTGGAAACAACATAAACCTAAAATCTTTGTTGAGAATAGTTAATAAGGATAAAGAAAGCTTATTGAACAAGATTTCACTCAAAAAGTTACTTATTGTATTTAAAATATGAATATATGTAAAACAGAATATCCCAATGTTCCTTGGAATGTGATTGTCTTTATAAAGGATGGGATTGTATTTAATAGTTTAATTGCTTTGGGATTAACATAATAATGTTGTCTATTAGACTAAATAGTTGCTATTTATGACCATCTCTTTAATATTCTATCAGAGAATAATTTAAGCAAAGCAATGACTTAGTAGAATAGTAGGCTCAAGTCTAGTATGAGAGTAGATTTGTATTTAATTATGCAGGAAATAACCATAATTGGAAATTTGATAATTTTATCAAAACCATCTTTGGTTTATTTGAAACACGCTCATAAGAATCTGCTCTTAAATTTAATCACTAAAGACGTTTTTGAACTTCTGAGATTTTATTTTTAATAAAAAGTAACTATTTGGTCAAGAATGTCTGAAAGCAAGCTTCTGGTCTGCTATAAAAGTTTCTTGGAGATCTTAGGGATGGGGATGAAGAAAGTAGGGCAACGCATATATTCTCAGTTACTCTTTAAAACCTGTAAAAGTGACTGCAGTGGCATGTTCTGACACATTCTTTTCATAAACCAAACCCTGTTAGTGACAGCGGAACAGATTGTGTGCATCTGCTGGGAACGAGCCAGATGACAGTGGAAAAACGCACATGGGTACCTTGGCACAGCAAATAAAAAATGGAGAAAAAAAAGAGCTGGAAGAGAAAATGCTCAACTTTAATTGAAACATTCTTTCCAGCATGATGAACATCGTCCAACCACTTCTTGTAGCCTGTCAATTTTACATGTAAGAATGCGTTTTAAAAGAATCCTTTGTAAGTCAGTGCTGTTGTATCCTCTCTTAGCACTGAATGTTGACTCTGGCATTGGATTATTTATTAAAATTATGTCAAATGTAATAAGCACAAGTGTTGACAAAAATACCTAGTGGTTTGGTACAAGCTCACTAAACTTCAAAAAAAATTCTTTCAGGTTCAAGTGAAAATTTAAATATCTGAGTTAAGTTTTCAAATTTTGTATTATTGTGCCAAGTGCCAAGGATGCCTCAATTCAAACTCTGTTAATGTGACTATTGTAAGTGGCACTTGCGTTCAATAATGCTGTAATATTTCATTTTATGCTGATCACCCACAGTATTGTTCAAACAGTTGGCTCAATAGCAGAAGAGAGGTCTATATATACAAACAAATGTGTTGCTATAAATCATATCTGGAAGTTCTCTTGGATACTCTGATTACAATGAAAATTTATTCTATACAGTATACAATGCAAATTTTAAACTGGAGACAAAGTTGTTTAATAGATTAGGAGTCTGACTGAAGCAGCTGCAGTCAAAAAAAAAATCCTGGTGATTAACAGCCATTTTCCAGTAATCATAACCCTGGAAAGGGCTACTAAGCAGGGGGAGGGGCTGCAGATGGGAATAATTCTCTAAGCCCATATGCCTTAGAGGGCGCCATCATCTTCATGCAGACTTATTATTATTATTATTATTTTTAAATTAAAGCTTTTAGAAGCGTCCTTGATTGCAGTGTTGGGAGCTGTCCATGCTGTCTTACCACAGGGAAGTCCACTCGGCAAGTATTCCTTGCGCTGAGCACTCTTTTATCCAGGCATTAAAACAAGGTTAGAAAAGAAAGCTGAAATGCAAGGTGCACACCAGAGGCTCATTATTCAAAAGCAGGAGAACTATTTCAAGCAGACATAACTCCCCAGGCTGTATACCCTGGAAAGCTTTGTCAACATTACCTACTATCAAAATATGATTTTTTGAGAAATTAAGTGGATACAAAAACAACCAAAAGAAGGAAATTCTTTTCTTGCACCAGAAATAGTGCAAGTTTTATCAAATTCTCCCGAATGTGTCTTTTATAGGTTGAATGCTAAAGTCATGAGTAAAATTCTGCATTTTCTATGATTTTTTTTCTTCTGACATGAATGAAAATACCTAAATTGTGTCTATCTTTTAACTGCCCAAGGTAGGCAAACTATAACTAGAGTTAAAAATTACTCACGCAACTAAGGATAGTAAAATGTATTTACTTATTTTTTAACTCTTCAAAGAATAATACATTTTATCCTTATGATTAAACACCTCAAGCTCTTATTCAGCAAGACCCATACGATGATTGTTATAGGTAAGCATGTTCCTGCACCAACATAAGATGACTACAACATCACTCCTTCTTCACAAGTAATTCGATTACCACACACAAGCAAAATGTGAAATAAACAAGACAAGCTGATAGGCCATTCAAAGCACTGATTTCAACAAATGAAAGACTTCAAAAATTCTTAGAGCCTGTTGTCACAAAGTACTTCCAGTTCTGTGCATCCAACTCTTTCCCTGAACCGAAATCCCAACGCAACTGTTATTGTTAAACAATAATCCATCTAAAGTCAAAACTTACAATAAATTACTTCTGAAAGTCAAGGATGCAATTATATTTTATTTCTGTGGTCACATTTCTAAGTCTGAAAGTAACATCTGATCTATGAAGGTTTTGCTTTTCTTGGAGAAATATATAGTGGATTTAGTAATCATTAAAATTGACCTAACAGCATCAAGATATGTGACCTGATGGTGACCCATTTTAATGGTCTAAATATATTGAAGGAAAAATTATTTATCCAAGAATTTGTTAAGTGATCATTAGTCAGAAATAAAATTGTTAAAATTGAGTGATATTGCAGCAATTTAATAATTACTAGACATTCATTAGATGCTGGAATACTGCTTTTCTGTGCACTTAGCCTTAAGGAAAACTTGAAGAGGTGACTAGTATGACCCCCCCATTTTAGAGATGCTGGTCTGAGGCTTTCTGGAGGTTAGGTAACCTGTCTTTGACCACAGGCCAATAAACTGCTGGTTAGATTTTGAACCAAGCTGGACCTGTATCCCCCCATGATCATGCTCCACACTTTATAGGCCCACAATGTATATAATAACGTGAGCATGAGTGATCAAGACGCAGCAACTGAATGTGGTAATTGGTTCTTTAAACTTTGTGTTTGCTGAAACGATTTTCTCTTTCTTTCAGATTCCATTCTCACCCTCTCATGCTTTGTGTCTCTCATATTTTCTGCTATTTTCATCTCTACTCACCACTCCATAAACACATGTATGCTCACGTGTAAACACACACACACACACACACACACACACACACACACTTCAGAGAGTCAGACAGAAGCTGTAATATCATTCAGCTTATTCCATAAATGCACCGTCTTCTGAGAGCTCATGAGTTGATGTAGCTGTGCTCTCCACTGAGTTTAAAGTCACCGCAGCTCCTTATAAAGACAGCATCTATAATCCTTATACTGTCAAGATCAGTGCTAGGAGCTTTTTGTGACATGATAGTATCTTATGTTGAACCACACATATCTCTCAAGTATAAGTAAATAACCCTTGAAACACTTCTACAGTCACCCAAGTGTAGACAAAGAAAATTAGAAGTACATGCTTTCACAATACCAAATCATTTATATGTATGTGTATATCAATATATCAACCAATCTATATCTGTATATCTATCTGTCTATCTATCTATCTATCTATCTATCTATCTATCTATCTATCTATAAGAAGGAAGGTTAGATGGGAGTCCAAAATAAATAGATTTAAAAGGGAGAAAGATGAAGTCAAGAATCCTTAGGAATGTTTCTTTTGAGTTATTAAATGAAGGAACAGAGGGACACGGCTCACATTGTGCACACTTTCACTCCATCCAGACTCAGCAACATCACCAATCTGGGCCAATAAAGCCATGAGGAGCTAGGGCTTGGGGGTGGGCAATGTAAGTGAGCCCTTGGAAGTCTGTCCAAGTCACTGTGGACATTTAGTTCGTGTAAAGGGAGAAAAGTGCAAATGTTCAAGGAAAGTGTCAGTAACAGTATTTCCCTAACCATTACCCTACCCCAACTTTAAGTGGCCTTAAAGTGTATCAATACATGTAATAATCGAAGTCATGCACACTCACTTTTGTAAACTGCTAATTTTGCTGCTTTCACTTGGGAGGAGGTAATTCAGATGGACTGGTTTTTATATATTTTGACTTATTAACAGTTAACAAAGAGGGAGAAAAGACATCCTTGACCACAGAAACCTTTACTAAAAGACTAACAGCCTAGTAAGTCCCCTCTCAGGTGGATGGAAGCCATACACCTTGAAGAAGTTATTAGTTAATAAAGTTTAAAATGTCTAAAGTGCTTGACGGGACAAACTACCGACTAGGTGCAACTCCACGAGATTCAGGCTTTAAAATGAAGAATACTTTCTATAATATTTAAATATCAAGATAGTGTATTTTCTATTTAAGATTCCCACACTTGAAACTTGACAGTGGGTGGAGCAATGTTTATTGGAGGTGTGATTTAGACTCTCTTGCCATTTTGGACTATCCAAAAAGCAAAAAAATTTCATTCTAGATTTTAAATTAAAGCAAAATCAAAGGTTCACACAATATTTAATGGGATGTCTAAATTTTACTCCTGTCTATATTTACAACATGTACATCAAAGTTCAATATTTTTCCTCTCTTGCTAGACCGCTCTTGCCCACAGATATTCTCATGACAGTCCTTTTACATTTTCTAAAGAGATATGCTACATTACTGTTTACTACTTTGTTACAAAGATGTATGTATTGGTATTGACAGATAAATAGTTGCCCTTGACATTTAAATAAAATTAAAAAAATAAATTTTATCTATTTTAAAGGAACATAAAGTTATATTTACTTGTTGGGGTGTTTAGTAAATGTTATTTAGGTAATTAATAATTGGTTTAGTTTGTTACTAAGACTTACGCTCTGTTAGAACATCGTGAAAGCAATAATTTAGTTTAAAAATAAATGTGGAACAAATATTTATTATGTAGTAACACTTTCTCCTGAAGGGTCCCATTTAATATATTTCCAAAGGTGAAGGCTCGTTTTAGAAAGGTGTGCTGGCAATAATCAGACCCCACCTCTCACAAAGGAGCGCTCACTGCCCTGGCAGCCAGAAATTATTTTTAATAGGATTTAAAGGAAAAAAAGCTCATTGGTAAAGGTTCAAAGTGTAACTAGCAATTACATGCTACTTTTAAACATTTGTTACTTTACATGCTGAAGAGAAGTAGATGTCTCAGACCACAATTCCACGTGCAAGGATAAAAACGCAGATGCTTAGAAATCAACTTACTTAACGTGGCATTATTAATCAAGTCACTTACACATGCTCTTTGTAACCTATAATTTGGCCTAATAATTATTAAAAATGTGAATGTTTATCAATAAAAAAAATCACGGTACAATCATATGTTCTGATGGAGGAGCTATTTCCTGTGATAGGCAGAAAAAACCCCACCTTTGATGTTAATTTGCATCACAAAATGATCTGGCCTATCTGCAATATAATGCATAAGTTTCAGTGAAAAGAAACCATTGTATCTTTTCTTTGTGCAACAACAAAAAGTGCCATAGATATCTGATCAGGCCTTCTTGTACTATGTAGGTAGGGGGCGGGGAGGTAGTCAGTCCCATTTAATAACTCACACCTATTGTTTGATTCATTTTAAACCGCTATATAGGAAGAAAAAGGAAACATACTGAATCCAGTTTGCAGTTCGTGCCTTAGTGATTTAAGAGGCAGACTTTCAAGTTGAAAAAGGGAAACACTGTGCCTTTCCTTTCCCAAAGCCTCTGCTCAGGAAGGAGGCCCTCTGCTGCTCAGCCTACGAAGGAGAAGGGCACTGCTTAGGAATGGAAGCACTTGGAGACAGGGGAGGGAAGTTTATGATGTGATGCTCTGCACTGTGAGTCTGGTTGGCAGCCAGCACGGATTCATTTGTAGCCCGCTGCCAGTACCTGCCCTGCATACACAAGAATAAAAATCTGCTCTGCCCCAGGAACTAAGTGCATACTAAACAGAAGTAGAAGAGTTTATTTCGCTTTCTTTATCCTGAGTGTAACTACCATCATTTTTTGCTTTGCTTTGTTTTGCTTTACAAAAAGAGTTGAAACTACAGTAACTGAAATCTTCCTTTTTAAATTCCCCAAACTACCTTCTTACAAAGCCATTTAAGTCAAATTGTACATTTACAGACTTACCTACATGAAAGATATAACTTAAAACATCTGCTCAGACACATATGTTTTGTTCTGATATAAAAAGTGTGTCAATTTGAAAAAATACAGGTCCATTATATTCTTAAAATATATGTTCTTCTGTGTGTGTTCATTCATTAAAGACATCATTGTCTGCAATTAGGTGGTTGGCCCTATAAAGTATTCCTTGTGTGACCATGATTTCCAAAAATAAAATGGTCCGGTGAATATTTCAACTAAATAACCACATCTTCAAAATTACTATAAAGAGATCCCAAGCCTTCAAGTCCCATTAAAACATGTCAGCTTTCCAGAATGGCTTGTTATACACCTTATGCAGAATCAACAATTAACTAGGATCTAAGAAATGAAAGTCAACTTTATTACCCTACTAGGCAAATTTCCTTATATCTATATTGACAAATCTCCCTCCTAATTTCATAAAAACTGAGCACATTTAAGTCACAGATGCCGGTATGTGGGATTTGGGATGTGGTTGTGTTTTCTTGCTATTATTTTAAATTATTGAAGAGATTCATATACATTTTTGAAAAAAACATGCGGTTTTTGGCTGTTTTTCTTTTAAGCAGTTTACATCGTCTAACAAAGAACCATATCCAACACTTTTAAAACTCAACAGGCTAGAAACGAACAGTATCTGTAAACAATGTATTACGCATCTTCATATGTATCTGTTACAAGGTTCAGGAAGAAAACCAAGAACTATCAGGATGCAGTTTGGAAAAATCAGGTTCCCATTAGGAACTGCTTCAAAGCTTGCTTCCTCCAGTCACTCAGACAAGTTGGAGGGACTTTATTTACATCATCGCTTGAAGCCTTGCACGGCCATTCAATAAGCAGGCTGGACATCACTGCTTCATTCACTTCACATTTTCTGCATTAAGAATTAATAAGGTCTCTCAAAGGTGTCTGTTACTAAAAAGTACTGGTCCTACAGATTTTCTTCATAACAGATTTACTGCCTTGATCTTTTGTCATGACACTGATTTACTGTACAATGCCCTCAGAAAATTGTTTTCATGTGCACTCTGAATTTTGTTTATACTGATTATATTTTAAAAATTAAACAAGTAACAGAGATTAGAGTTACGCAATAGAAATGTATAGCAGATACACTGTTGTGAAAGCAAATGCCATTTGTTTTGCCAATGAGGCTAAGCCATGGGTTTATATAACAGGTAACGTAAACTCCTTTCTTAGCAGGACCATGTTTTCTCTTTGTGCAATGAGAGCAAGAAAGTACAAAATAACACTGAGACAGGCTGTCCCTTCCATATTCTTATATTTACCATAGTATTCATTCTCATAGACACTATTATTTTTTAACAGACAAGGAAATAGGATACTAGTGCTACCTGCATAGCCTCACAATGGTGCTGAAAAATGTATAGCACCTTTGATTTCTACATCTTAGTACAATCCACACTGTGAGGTTGTCAAAATTATCTCAGTGTACTTTATAGTTGTGAGCACAAACACTAAAAAATGTTGATTTCTTTCTGGGTTTGCTCTGTTTTGCTTTAGGGTCCGTTTTTAGCACTGAGTCTTAAGCGGTAGACAGGAGCTGCTTTTCAGGGGTAAAATCTTTCTGGTTGTCTCTGCTCACTAACTACAACAGATCACTACAAATCATTCTTCTTCTCATGGGCCAGTCTCTCACAGACTACAGATTTGTCTCAATTCTCCAGGGGAAGAAATGCGGCTCCTGTGGGAAAGGCCCACCCCTTCCTAGATGTTTGCTTCCTTAGCCGAAAGGAACACACCCCTTACATTCTTTGAAATTTGTCCAACAGTCAAAGAATTATAATGGCACTGTATCACTGACTAACTTAGTACAAAATAATCAATAGGCATTTTTTGTTAATATTCTGTGTTCTTTTTAATCTGGGCTCTCTGTTTCCCTCTGTCTCTCTGTCTCTCTCTGGGTCTGTCTGTCTCCCTCTGTCTCTCTCTTTGTGTCTCTCCCCGTGTCTCTATTTCTTTCTGCTTCTCTCTGTCTCTGTCTCTGCCTCTCTTTCCCTCCCTCCTCCCATCCTCTTCTGCCCCTCCTGTGTAAGTGTAACAACTAATTAAGCTCAGGCCTAGCATTTGCACGTGTATCCTGAGAACACGGTATTACTAAAAGTCAGGAATGTGATATGCACATGTGCTCTGGGACAACCCAGGAGGCCCAGAGATTTTGAACTTGAATTTAGAACTATAAGGGAATGTCCCCTTTCATAACTGTACTAAAGAAAAAAATCATAAATTCAAATTGCAATTGTCTTGGATAGAATCAGAGGTACAAGAAGTCACAGATATGCAAGCATGTCACTCGCTGCTGTGAGACTAAGGACATAAAACTTGCAGTAACATCGATGCCCACTAGTGTCTACCTCATGATGGCTTCCTGTGAGTCCTGAGAAATTATGTCCTAGTAAACCTCTTTTCACTGCATAGAGACATTTTCTCCCTAATCAAGTTTTTCTTTTGCTATTTTATGGGAAACATGTGCACTTATCTTTCTTCTTATTTTTTAACCTTTGAAATGCAATATTCACATGGAAATTTGCATGTGTGAAGACATGGAGTTAACAAAAGTAGTTATCTCTTGAGGGGGTTTTCTTAAATAAAATGATGGGTTCTTCTAACCATCTTTTTATCGGCCATTCAATGATGAACTCTATCTAATTTCCAGGTCTACAAAATGGAAGATCTGCTAATTTTCAACTGCAATAAAAGTGAATGCAAGGAAGGATTACATGAATTTCAACCAAAGATATCAACTTATTACACTTAGCAGAATACTGCTAAAGCCAAAGTCAACCTACACATCAGAAATCCACAGATGAGGCATCTCATTCACTAAAGTATTCTTAGTATAGTAACGCACAGAAAATTAAACACATAAATATTAATTTTATGTATCACAGAAGATGTAGGCAATGAAAGTGCAATGTTTACATTTATAGATGACTCATTAGTGCTTTATTGTGGGAGACACTAGGAGGCATCAGCAGGGTAAAATAGGACTGCAATTTTAAAAGACTCAAGAAATTACTGTGGTGTTGGATGTTTAGGAAGTTTGAGTTTTAAATATGCTACAGGTAAAACAAAACTATTCTTTAACAAAGTCTCCATGTATTATAGTTTTCATAAAGAATGTTTATATAACATTCATAAAATAAATGTATATATTATTTATCAATAATACCTATCATGATATGTTTTGATTGTATTGAATCATAACTATGTAGCTACTCATCTTGAAGAATATACAGGTAACAAAACAACATACAGTTATTGTTAATATTGTATTACATATTGTTAATTATGTATTTTCTGCTCAATTTTTCAATATCATGAGGATATATTAATTTTGGCAAATTCTATTCTGCATTCTACACAACACTTCTGAAAATGCTTACTGCCTTTAAGCCTTATTGTAACCACTGCACACAGACAAGTTGATATTTGTTTCAAGAGAGTTGATAGAACTTAAAATTTAAGCAATGAAAAAGCACTACTGAGAGCCTATTATTTGCAAACTGCGTTTTCCACTATTTGAATGTCTCTTTATAATGACAAAGCAACAGGGTCATGGCATACCTATCTAGCAATCATTTCGATCAGAGTGTCTTGCTGTTCCTCAGCAATCAGCTTTTCTCTTTGCCCTATCAGAATAACATGTGAACTGTGCGATCTGCCTTTTGTAAGGTGTAGAGCGCTGTTGCTTCAATTTTGTGACTTGCCTCTGTAATCTGGTTTGATTTCTTAAAGGTGACAAATCCCAGTGAAGAGTCAAGCTTTCCTGAATGCAGGAACCACCACGAGTCCGTGAATTAAGGCACCATGCTAGGATGGTATCTCAGTCAGCTCTCCCGAGTGTTACACTCTCTAAGCAGCATCGAAGAGAAAGCCTTTCATTTGGTCCAAACCATCACTATATAAATGTAAAGGAATAAACATGCTTCCTAAGTTTAGATAGTCATTTGGGAGGCATTATTCTAAAAGCTTTTATGTAAAAAAGTCAAAAATTAATCAGTGATCCTTCAGTCCATGCTGCGAGGTTGTGACCTTTAGCTACACACAAAATTTCTCCATGTTGTTTTGAATCATGTCATGAAAACCTTCGCTCTGTGTTTAATAACTATTTTTGTTATATAATACAGTTATTACTGTAGAGATATTTCCCCATTTTGTCCCTTTCTGAGATTTCAAAGACTCAAATATATTGCACAAAGAGTTGGGAAATAAAACCCACAGCATATACTACAATAATTAGAAGAAAGTTTTAAAAGATAATGCTTTACCAAAGTGTGATTTAGAATAGTTCCCTATTAAAGACATTTAAATACAATGAATAATTTATTAGAAAGACATAATTATATGCCGTTCAACTTAGTCACTGAAAAAGGTGAAGGCCAGAGAAAAGCTAAAAATATTTGAAAACTATAGAATATATTGTTTTTTTTTCAGGCTTCATTTAACTTTCAGGAATCATTAGATAGTTACTTTTTTATTAGGATGAGTAAATTTCCTAAAATTCTACAAAATTAACCTGTTTATAAAGCAAAAAAAATAAGGATGTCATAGCAACTCTTTGTTACTCAAGTTTCCTGTGGCTATTTAGTATCTCTGCTTGGGAAAGTTAATGCCCAAGATTACATATGACTCACTTGGAAAGTGTTTAAAGTTGGTTATTATGCTATGGTCATTTGTGATTTCCACTGATATCAAAAGCATTAATATGAAATGAATAGCACACCTTAGTGTTACCCTTCTATGTAGTCACATGCACAGCAACTAAGATGTAAATAGCTTGATGAATGAATGAAGTAAAATACTGCTTCTAATACGGACTGTGAGAAGTATACAGCACATCCCAAGCTGTGGGAACCACAGCAAAATAAAATTAAATTAAAAAATATAAAGTTCAGTACAAGTTGAAGTAAAGATAACTGCCAACTATTGGCCCTTTAACTTGCTTAGGGTACCAATTTTTTAAAATTATATGTTAAGTATGCTTCAATGAATACTCTTAGAATAAATACCAGAATCTGATACAGGATTAAATGTATTATTCTTCAAATAGTACAAAACCTCATTGATTTAAGGAATTTTTTCTCCACTTGAGATGGTACGCAGGGACAACTCATTTTACCCAACATGCACTTGCTTTAGGACTACTTTTAAACTCAATAATTAATATCATGCTTATACTAGATGATACTAATGTGGTTTATTGCCTATATTTTTATAATTGAATCAATAGCGGCACAAACACCCCATTTGTGCAGTACTTATACATATTGAACTACATTTAAGACTAGCCAGACTGACATTATTTTTTAAATTAAATGAGATATTTTATCTATAAATTGAAAATTGCTGATCCACTTAAAGCTAAAATGAGTATGGCTGCAAGGTTAAGTGTGGCTCACAGGTGGTCCCATTTCATGTCCTAGGGGAAGGGGATTGCTATGCCCCACACAAACATTTTTACTCTGCAACACAATTCCTTTGCAAGGTGCCTGTGGAAGGGAGCTGGGCTACTCTTCTGGAAAGGCATGGAAAGGTGACTGGAGTTTTCTTTACAGCACTTAGAGAACACATGTAGACACTAAGCATTTCATAAGGCAGTTACCATTAGAATTACTATCACAGTAACAATAGTAAAATGCACTTTGTGTCAAAGCAGTTCTCCACCGAGGACTAGTTGAAGAATTGGCAAAGAGCCTGATTCTACATACACTGTCAGCCTTTACATACCAAGTATTTTATACAGAAGACATCCATTTCAAAAGTGTGAGGGAAAAGGTTTATAACTACAGCATCTAGAACAGTACAAAATGGCTCAGACATTACATTTTCCTTAAGAATTGGTAGCCTTGCTCTGGAAAGGAAGTCAGATTAATATTGCACCCAAACACTTGCATAATACACAATAATACAATAAGCAATGTGTCCCGGCTCTATAGACTTCCTTTATGGCCAACTTTGTCACTTAGTTTGTTAACTTTCATCCAAAGTCCAAACAGAAGGAGGGCTAAGTGACTTAGTCTTGTTTGTTTTTAAATAACTTACTATTTCCCTTGATCGAAGCAGCAGTGCACATGCTGAAATACAAACATGAACTGTGCCATGCACAGACTCTCATGGCCAGGGCAACTGCTTCTGGTCCCCACCAATTAAACTCTCTCAAGCCTGCACTTCGGTAAGGGAGGAAGATGCACAAAAGGTGGCCTCTGGCACACAGCCCTGCTCTAGCTTAAAGTCATCCCAAGGACTAGTGGCTCAGAATCCAAACCCGGGGCAAATCAGTCTTTGGGGGCAACTCATAGGAACAGCTTTCCACGGTGAGCTAACAGCTAAATTTTAAGACAGCCACTTCAAGGTCACAGAACAGTCTGTGAAATACTAAAATCCACTAGTATCCACGTTCTCCACCCTAACAAACATGCTAATGACGCTAACTAACTTCTTGAAACTTTAAACAAACTGATGTGTCGGGAACACTCAGATGTGATTTCAATAGCAGATGGCAAACGGATACTACTATCTCAAAAGTTACTTTCAGACACACACAAGGAAATCGTAAAATCTAAAGAAAAGAATGCACAACAAGCCTTAACTTAAGCCTTCTAGAAAGGAGTTGTAGAAACCCAGTGCCTGGAAGAGATTGGTGCAGATTTCAGAGACAATACGCAAGCTATTTCTATTCTTTTGGAGAAATGTCAGAGGTACTTACATGAAGGAAGACCCGACCAGATTAGTCCTTGGAATATTTTCCTTTCTTAAAAGAGAGGAAGAGAAAAAAAATAACAATAATCTTTACTTCGTCCAGCCTTGAAGTGCTTCTCCACCTGATTCAAAGCTGCAGGCACGGCGACCCACACAGAACCTTCAAAGTCAATCCAATAGCAGCCCGAAGATGTCTGGGTGTACGCGTGTGCTCAAGTGTCTGTGACTGCGAGGCGAGCGAGCAGAGAGCTGGAGACGAAGTGTGCGTGTGTGCGCGCGCGAGAGGGGGGCAAGGGGGAGGCGCGCGCGGGGTTGCGCATTCGCGCGCACACCGAAGCCGCTGGAAGAGGAGGAGGAGAAAGAGGAGGAGGAAAGAGAGGAGGAGGAAGGTGGAGGAAGCGAAGGAGGAGGTGGAAGAGGAGGAGAAAGTGGCTCTCAGTGGCCGGTGGGATTAAAAGTAACCAGACTCGTCCAGAAAACTGCGTCCAGGAAGGAAGTGACAGGAGACGAATGGGAAAAGGAGAGCAGCTCACAGCCTTAGATAGGTCGTGTAAAAGAGCGGGGGGTGGGGGCAATGTAAGGATACTGGGAGGGGACGCGGGGGCGACAAGCAAGACGGAGCACAGGGAGCTGGGGTTCTAAGCAGCACGTACGCGCCGGTGCTCCCCCCGTCCCCCAATTCATTTTATTCTTGCCTCTGCCTGGCGCTGCCTTTTCCTTTCCGTTTCTCTATCCCAACCAGCCCAAACCGTTGCCTCTCCTCGCGAGCTGGGGAAATCATCAGTTTCACTCTTGCAAAAGGGGGGCGGGACTAGAACCTCGCAGCATTTTAATAAAACAAACATACTGCAGCTCCCTCCTCACCCCTCCAGTCTCAACTAGATTGATAAATTACTCCACTACACTACTTTAATTATGTATATGGTATGCAGAATAAATCACTGAACATCAGTACCTCAATCAAGCACTTTTAAATGATAATTGCATCTTGGTGAATCAATCTTTCCATTCCTGACATTTTGCTAATTTTAGTTTTACGGTGGGGTAATGGCACATGCCATACGCAAACCTAATGACAATTCTTTATTACATGAAAGGGAAGACAACACGGGGAGCGGCGGCTCCCTGCTTCTCTCCCCGCCGCTACAGAGGACGCTCGGCTGCTGCGCGCTCGCTCCCCCGGGAGGCTGCGAGCCAGTTAGCAGGAAAGTCCTTCTGAAGTCGAGCTCTTCCCTTTGACCAATAGGAGCGCGACCCTAAGAGCAGCTCTAGTGACTCCCCCACCCCCTTGGATTCGCAGTAGCCACTTCATCCTTGCTCTGGTCCGCGCGCGCCTCAGTTACTCACGCGTAAAAGCCACGATTCAGGATGTCTGCAAGCCTCTATCCCAGCTTGCGCTTCCTGCCTGCTCAGAATGTTATTATAAAGCGTTTGGCCTTGAGAGTCAGGAGGGCTAGGTTAGAGAGTGAGCCGAAAGGATCCTCCAATGTTAGTAATAAAATAATTATAAGTTTTTGAAATCTCGACTTTATCTCGGGGCCATTAACTTTCGAATCAATCTGGACACATTTACCGAGGGGACAGCTACCTCGGAGAGTCCCCCTCCTTCCCTCCAGTGTCTCCTCTACACCTTACTGGACTTTATCCAGATCATTAGCAAGTAAACTAAAAACCAACTTCCCAAATGCATTAGGCTCTCCTGACCGATAGCGGGTGACTTCACTTATCCTGAAGAGTTTCAGCCGCACAGGAAGCAGGAGCAGAGGCTGATAAGAATACTTAGGTTAAGGTTTAAGCCTGTCGAACACTTTTCCATAGTAAAAATATAGCTTAACAAAGACTTGATACTTAGAAAAAAAGGTAATAGATATTGGGACCACACCTAAAAAGCTAAAGATTAAATATATCAACTAGTATACAAGTCAACCCTATGCCTCTGCAAACTAGGGAAAGACTGCATGCCAGATGTACTGTAGACTGTATAAAACATGAAAAGTTAATTTTTAATATTATGACTAGAGGAAGAGAAAACTCACAGAGTCCCATAATATAAGACACAAGAGTAGACAATAGTAGCCCAATGAAATATCTAGCTAATTAAAAATATTTCCTCACACACAAAAATCAACTCCTTTCAAAAGTATATGTTTAACCCAATAACTGGCTGCATTTCCTGGTAAGTTCTCCAGTAGGCCTGCAGAGGACTACTTTAATGCAGATGTAGTTCAAAAAAGCCTCCTGTCTCATTGTGTTGTTTGAAGTCAGTAGCTTCTCTCAGAGCAGTGGACTCAACATTTAAACACCCTCCAAAGGCTTCACTTGAAAGCAGAAAGGTGATTTTACAGGCAAGTTAAACTACACGGAGCAGTCTTCAAGCCCCTGGCTCCTTACCACGGAGACTATTAATTAGTACTGCGATTTTATTACACGGAAGCATGACGAGCTGTCACCGAGCACGAGCTCTGTGGCAAAGTGGGCTTTTTGTTTGTTCTGCTTTTGAAAATCAGTATCTACGCTGTATTGTGTTTGCCTCTCTTTCCCATAGCGAGTGCGACTACCATGAGTTTATATAAACAGAATGGTATCTTTCAAGGTGCAAGCTGTGAGCTTAGACATGCTGCATGCTAAGGCGTAACTAGATATGGTGATATAGATAAACATTTAGATCATTTTTGAGGTTTCCCAAGATCCTCACAGAGCAAATTATAAGAAGGACGAAGGGAACTTATTGTCATTGTGATTTAAATTAATGTAATGAACTGTGAGGGCCTATGTTACATGACAGAGTAGATATAGCCAATACATGAATTCAATCATGCTCTTCTCCTTAATTATAGAGGGTATTTCTACTTACCACAGTACACTTTAGCTTTTATTTATTTTCCTTCAAAAGGAAACTTTTGTTTTACCCAGTCAGGTATTAAAGAATTATTTAGTCATAAACACTGTAACAAATCCTTATTTATCAACAGTAGTGTAAACATTTAAAAGTATGTTTAGTTGATGTCAGGATGATTTGAAACTTCAGGTCTGGAATGTATTACAGTTGGCCTTGGAAAAGATTAGATTTTTCCCCTTTGTATATTTAGCTTCTTAGTGATGTGTGAGCTAAGTTAATATTATCATTAGTTCCCCTCACATAAACCTTGTAGCTGAAGTGGAAGAAAAATAAACAAACAAGTAAATAAATAAATAAATAAATTTGTAATAATCTATGAGGTTGTTAATCCAGAGTGTGTTTTGTATTTCCCTTTAAATAATGCTAGACTCACATTATCTGTTTACTCCAATTTACCCAAACTGGTAATTCTTGCTACCTAATGGTACTTATTTTCTTGTGTAGGAAGTATTTTGGTCTAGATGTTGAGAGACTTAGAATTCTCTATCCAGGTTGGGATTTGTAGTTGTAGATGTGACTCTGTGGCACAGCAATAACTTCCTTTGCTTATGAGTGATAGCTAACACTGAGATCACCAAGCGTCTTACTAATAGATAAATCCTTTGCAGGCCTCAGTTTCTTAGTTTGCATGAGCTCTCCAGTTTAGCTCTATGCTTGAAAATAAACATAATTATTACATCCTTTCTATCAGTGGGGAGAGAAGCTAAGGATTCAATAAAAGGAAACACTCCTTAGGGAAAGAGGATGAAGCGATCTGCCTTTAAACCACCTCTCTCCTTCCCTCCTTCCCTCTCTCTCTACCCCTCTCTCTGTGTATGTCTGTATAATCACAAATAATGCTTTCATTATAAGTGCTTAATTTTAAATATAAATAAACATTAGCTATCCCCTCCAAGGATTTATTTCACAATGCATTTAAACACCTGAAGTTACGGAGAGTGTGGTGATTGACTGTTTCAGCTCAAAGCTAACATTCCAATTTCTGTTTTGAGCCATCTTACTTCAGGTTCCTTTCTTCTACCTCCCTACATTAAAGCAGCAGTCTACGAAAGCCCTATGCACTGGGTCTGCCTGCTTTTAAGCCTGGCCCACGCTGGGTGTAGCTCTTGAAGTGAGCTTTAAAAATTATTTTAAAGTGAGCTGGGGCGGTTGCCACAGCAACCTACCCTGAGATGAAGAAAGGATATAGATTAATCTACCCCTCAAGATTATTCAAGTGTATAGTATTTATTCTTCAGACAGAATGCTTTCAACGTAAATATAATTGAACATGAAAATTTAGAAAAAAAAATATCTGCAAAACATGGTAAGATTCAAATTCCACATCGTAAAAGATATTTTAACCTCTTTGTAGTTTGTCCTATTATGATGTACATGGCGGCCTAGGGAACAGCTTAATTGTAGTAGACACTTGCTAAGGTGGGGTCTGGAAGGTGCTAGGAGCTTTAAGCAACATGTCACAGCTCAGGTCATAAAGAAGAGAATGGCCACTGTCACACATGCCAACATTTTAAATACTTCAAGACAAAGGAATTGGTGGCTTTCCTTCCATGGCAAGTTTGTGGTGGATGCTGGATGTGAACACTCACCCTCTACACGTCTTCACTGCCACAGCCATTGGCCGTCCATGCTCCACTTCATCTCTCCAGAGGTTACTTCACAGTTTTCAATGCTTCTTTTGGCACCTTAAAAGTGTGTAAGTATAAAAAAAAAAGTAGTTATTGTCTTTAAAGCTGACATTAGATTCCGGTAGATGTGGTTGAAAACTTCTAAAGTAGCAACAGTTATTATTTTAAGGACCAAATAATGATCAGATTTATCAGTGTCTATGATTTTAAAATTAATAGCACACATTTTTATATTACACAGATTCACTGGGCACAGCGTTATCCCAAGCTGACCATACTGCAGGCAAACTGAAAGAATCTGTGCTCTACAAAAGATTTGTTTTATCAAGGAAAGATTTTACCGTAGGATTCATTTCCTACACAGGGAACCTAGCCTTATCTTTACTTTTTACCTTTAACTTTTTTATATCTGAATAAGAATTACAAGAAAAAAGTAAAGTAAAATTTATCATTTCTCTTGCTAGTGAAATTTGTCAAACAGGGAGAATATTTGCAATAATATCTAAGTAATGGTTTGTAATAATGTCTAAACTTTTTCAGTAAAAGACTCATTTTATGCATTGCTTAAAGGCCCACTTAAAATACTTTGGGATTAATGATGTGTCTTCACTAATGTATGTGAATTCTGTTAGTAACAATACCTTACCTTTCCCAGCAGTGGTTAGTTGTGTGGAGCATGGACAAGTGTTTCTGTATTCTAATCTCTATCTCAGACTAGGTTTCAGTGACCTTGATACACAAACGAATCTTTTCTTGGCTTTAAAATGGGACTAGTCCTCACCCCACCCCTCAAGGACCAGCCAGGGTGCAGCAGAACGAGGGTCAATTATCAGGTTTCCCAGTTGTCTTAGCAGGACTTTTCATAGTGAGGAGTAATTTAGAAAATCTCTTCATCTGGGTGGCCATCGGTGTCATTTATTTTTAGTAATATTGTGCAAGTCTCAAAGAAATGAAGAGTCTGGGCAGTATTTGTTTTAGGGATAGATATGGGGATTGAACTTACCCCATCCTTCAAGCTCAGGCCCACCATGCCTAAGTCTTAACTTGGTCTGGTACTCAGACCCAAGTTTTCTGACACATCCTTTTCTTTCAGTTCTTGTTTGGCTTTGATGTATATTATTAAGTTGGAATCATGATATATCTCTCAGGACCTCTTAACCTTAGTCTTCATAAAAGAAAGTCTGAAATATATGCTCTAAACCCCCAAAATTCTCCTCTACGAAGTATGATACATTTCTCCTTTCCTTCTATCAGCAAATCCAAATAAGACTTGATTGGTAATTTGCTTTTAAGTGTGCGGCTGACTCGAAAGCATCTGTGGGGACAGCTAAATTTAATGGGACTTTACATCTCCTCTCCCCATTGTTAAATGCTTATTGAAACACTGGTTCTACTCCATTTCTTGAAATATCGCAGGAGACCTGAAATTTAAGGCGTAAATTTCCCCCTTTAACCCTTTCTTCTAGAGACCTTCCTAGTTCTGTGCTCTTTTCATTTTAAAAGATCTTAACCAGGGGATGCCATCGAAGTTTGGGGTTAAAATTTTGCTCAGGCATTTTGGTACCCACTTCTTTGTTTGGGAAGCAGAAGGGCTGGGATTCAGTCCGCAGGGCCCCTTAAAGAGCAGACAAGGGACGCCTCTGGTTTCAGCAGCTCACTCGGCTGAGTTATTGATTGCAGGCAGAAGCAATCCCTCTGGCTGATTCGTGTTGAAAGCTGACCCGCTGGCTGGGCGGACTGGAGAGGCGCAACGGCCACAACGCCACCCAATTACTGCTGGTCCTCCCCTCCGACATGTTCTCCCCTCCTATCGGCTCTCTCGGCGGGTCGCAACTTCCTCCCACCCACTTTTCTTGGGGCTGAGGGGGTGGGGACTCTTTCCCTGGCTAGTTTTGGAGCTCCCAGGATGCTAGTGTGTGTGTGTGTGTGTGTGTGTGTGTGTGTGTGTGTGTGTGTGTGTGTGTGTGTGTGTTGTGGGGGGGGGGACGCTGCGTGTGCCACGTGAGTGAGCCTCGGGAAGGGTGGAGGAGGCTGGGCCCCCGACAGACCTGCCGGGCCTGGGTACTCAGAGGGTTGGGCATGTTGTCTGCAGCAGGACAGGAAAGGGTGTGCCGGCCTGCTTTCGGCAGGAGAGGGGGAGCTGTCTTGGGAGAAAGAGACCCGTGGTGTGCTGATAAAGATGGAGCGTAATGGGCTCCAGGGAATGGAGGGGGGCGCAAAGGCAGTGGGTGTGCTTTGGAAACGCGCGGTGGCGGTGCTGGTGGAGTTTCTAGGCGGGTCTGGTTTTTAGGATCCCAAGAACATTTCTTCCCAGGAACTGGAGATGAGCTTTGAGAAATCTCCATAAACACCGGGGGTCCGGGAAAGGAACCCACCACCCACCCACAGTTCACAAAGTGCTGCCAGTACCTCTGCCTTTCTGGCTACCTGGTGCTGTCAGGGAGAAAAAGAGGGCCTGTGGGCAGGTCCAGACTCCCTGCCCTATAGCATCCTGGATTTATAACAAATCTAATAGACTAATAGGAAAGGATCACCGCCCCAAATTTGCTTTAAACCCTAAGCACTTAGGTTCTCAGAAGTATTTTTAAAAACTAAAAGCCATCCACTAAGCTACCTCTGTGAATATATGCAGGCCTTGGTAAAGGTCACAGAGTAGAAAGAACTGGGGTGCTAAGGAAAATTCACAGCAAACCCAAATGAGAAAACTTCTTTTTCCTCTTGCACAACTTTCTTTTGTTACCACTTTGAAACAGTGTTGGGATATTGTGCAAAAAATAACCATCAAGAGATGCAGAATCTTGTGAGGTTCTGTTCTTTACTTGTCTAGGGTGCTGTGCCAGAGGGCAAGTGTAATAGAGAGGCTATACCAATGGCTCAGAGAACAGAGGCTCTACACCTCTAACTTGAAGGCGTGTGTCCCCTGCAAATAGGGTAGATGCTAGAGTAATACGCAGCATTTCAAGGTAATTAAAACTAAACAGAAAATTTATTCCTTCAATCGCATTGTCCATATTTTAACTACTCAATAGGCCTGTGTGAGTAGTGGGACCTCTGAGGTAGGGAGATATTAAATATGCCTTTTATTTCATGGAGTCAGACTGGAGAGTACTGGGGCAAAGTTTTAAGGGAAAAAAATCTTCGCTTTAAATGCGTTATGTTATGTTATGTTATGTTATGAAGGCCTAAGTGATCCTCATCTCTAATTTGGAAAGCTTAAGTCCTCTGATGAGTCCAGCATCTTTTCTGTTGGCCAGGATGTCTAGTTAGTTGGCTAGGCAAACTGACTGTAAAAGAAGGTGCCTTGACAGATTTTAGGTAGATTTTTTTTTTAACAAGAGAGAATGCCCCTAAGCATTCACCCTAGAGAAAATTCCATTTAATAAAGAATAAGCTACATGAGGAATAATACTGTCTCCCAAACTTAACCTGCGTGATCGATAGCATCAGACAACCACATAATGCTTTTGCAAAGAGAACAATTGAGATTTAATACTGTGTTTATTTGTACTTAAAACGCATGCAGAACTAGCAGTATGCTTTTAGAATAAACGATAAGAAGCAATATTAAAGTAAAGAAAAAAGGTGTTATCTGAAGTGAGTGAGACTTACTAGCCAACTATAATCTTCCTCATATTTGATAAAATATCTAATTAACTGACGTCACAAGGGAGGGATTTGCTCCAAAATGTTAATAATGTAAACAATGAAATGACAACTAATACTATGTAAGATGAGTAATAAGCAGGCCAGTGCTATCAGCTTTAGATTGAGCGTAAACTTTGGGACTTCAATAGGTTGCTGTCTTTGTTCTTTACAGATATGAATGTTGATGCTAATTCTGCCCATTTGTGGTAATTAACCCTTAACGAAGATGATCTCTGTTCACATCAGCATATTCGCAGATGGAAAACAGTGCTAAAATGATAATTCTTTTGCACATTGGACAGATCCATATTTGAGTTAATATCTGTTTCTCATGTCAATTTACCATTTGCTCGTGTTTGAAAGGATTCTTGTCATACTACCTGAAATCTAAGACGTTAAATGAAAGTGGGTCAGTGCCCAGCAGACAGAGAAGGCCTCAGCTTCCCCATGGCTGGAAAATGAATGCCTAATGGTCCTCTGAGGGAACACAGGGCAACTGATGGTTCCCATGCCTAGCTTCTCAGGGACTCGGGTTCCTGGGGGCGGTGCTCCCCATGTGGACGCTGGTGTGACGTCATCCAAGCTTTGCTCTGAGGAAGGAATGAGCTGCTGGGCCAGAAACAGGGCTGAGAAAACAAACTGCAGTGATCCTGTGAGAACACTCCTACTTCCTCACTTCTAAGTTCCTACTCACTCCCACAGAGGCTGTCATGGAAAAAGAAATGGCTCATCCGAGACTTGATTAGGATGCGAACAGGTCTGGAATTTTACCTTTGAAGAAGTGGAAATCTCTTTAGACTTAAAATTCTATGTTTCGCTGGGTCAGGTTGACTCGTTCCCAGGTGTGGAGTCTCCAGGCTGCTTTCAGCCTCTATGGCGCTGTGCGCTGCTTGTCAGCTGCCTGGTTGCTGAAAAGGCAGCGGACACTCCAAGCCTGTCCGCTCCTCACCCCAGTTGACCTTTGGAATGCAGTTGTCGGCCAAGAAGACATTGATATCCCCAGTCTCTTGCAAGCAGATTCTTTAGGGCAGTGGCTGCTCAGATAGTCTCCTGATGTCATTGCAAATGTCTGATGGCCATCTATGGCAACTAGACTGGGCACAGGGAAGGGGGAACTCATGGAATGCCTAATGGAGCATTCTAGAGGATCTAGGGGGATCTAGGGGCAGTATTCTGTTCTGTTGCTTGTGTGGTAGATATCGCTTCTGCATTAACGCTATACAAAATGAAAAACATGGCCATTTTGGACTGTTAGTAATGTTTGGAATGGGACAATCATTTATTTGTCTATTGGTATAAGTATATATTATTAGAAAAAAACAGAACTTGGACATTAAAGACTTTTTATTTTCTTTTTTGGTTTTTTGGATTTGGGTTTTTCGAGACAGGGTTTCTCTGTGTAGCCCTGGCTGTTCTGAAACTCACTCTGTAGACCAGGCTGGCCTTGAATTTAGAAATCCGCCTGCCTCTGCCTCCCAGAGTGCTGGGATTACAGGTGTGTACTACCACCGCCCGGCCATTAAAGACTTTTTATATCGTGTTCATGGTAACATTTTTATTAATACAAAAGGAATCTAGAGAGAGGAAAATAGCATGATAAAGTAAACTGTGTTCCCTCCTCCTTCTTATGTGATTTTGAATGATTGTCTATTTATAAATAAGAGTATATATTATTTTAAAATATCTTATTTATAATCTAAAAATTTAAGTTAAGCAGAGTAATTTAAACAACATAATTTTTTTGCTAAGATGGAAAGAAATATGCAAAATATATGCACCGAATATGTGCTAATTCTATGTAGACTTTAAATAAGTGTATAAGTAATTATGCTAATATTCTCACTTCCTAGGTACAAGAAAATTTTTCATTGTTCTGGATGAAAGTTTCCTAAATATTTTGGAATAGGGTGATAATGAAACTAAAATGTCAACAACAGAAAGAAAATAAATGTAAATCCGTGGCTGAAAGCAATCTTCTTGCTGGCTTCTTTGAGCCAAAGACCCAAACCAATGGGCTTGATTGCCTTTGCTATATTTATATCTGAGTCTTTCAAATCAATTGTATTTATAATCTAAGTGTAATACTTGAGATTCATATGCAAAAATTCAATATTTTTAGTATGCATATAAAAATAAGTATGTTCAAAATACTTGTCATTTTGTGACCACTTGCTACATTAAGACTGCATCAATTACTCTCCAAATGTTATTACTTTTATCCAGGCTCCAGCCTTCTAGAGGGCTTTTATTATTATCTCTGATAGATTTTAAGAATGAAAATGTAAAGTGAAGCCTTACTTTGTCTACTCAGCCCATAAATGTCAAAGGACATGAAACCAGATGTATTCATTTCCAACACTCTGTTCTTAGCTAGGATACTTTTGGACAATCAGACTCAGCAGGGATTGATACAGGCACACAACCGGAATAAACTTCTGAAAATACATCTGCTTTCAGGTTATCAGCTTCTCAGTGGCTACTCCTGCGGACTAGCCACTCACAGATGCTTTTGCTTGAATCCCTTAGAAGTCTCCTTAGAAACTGCTTTGTATTCTTAAGAAGCATTTAAATTGTTCTAAAGATTCAGTATTGTTACTGTTGATTTTTTTTTTGTTAAAAGTAAATCTAAAGGACATATATTAGAAAGGTGAAAACTAAGATTTGATTATAGAGTCTCAAGTGTTTGATATTTGAACAATAAGCCGCCGTTGAACTAGAGATAGAAAAGTACACTTGCGAGCTTCTTCCTGGTAGGAATACATAGCCTTTGAAGGCAAAGGTTTGGTGTGCAGCTTTGGCAAAGTCTGGAAGTCTGCTAATCGATAGGTATATATTATGGGAGAGAGCCAAAGACAGAGAAAGGTGAATATGACAGGAGATTAGAACCCAGGTTTCCAGAGAAGATGGACCTACCCCTAACCATTTGCTGGGAAAAGGATGTACAATTTTATTTTTCCTGGCCTATAGAAAATCTCCAGTAAAGTATTCCACTTTTTCATTGCACCGTCAACTATCTTTCATGGCCTTGAGAAACACATTACTACCAGATAGGTACTTAATGACATTTCAAAACATGTATTCTTTTCTCTCAGGATTTGTACTTCAACTGTGTAATTTCATGATCATTTGATATTTAAAATAAAATATATTTATGCTTGTATGTTGATTAAATCAGCATATATTATACTAAGATAATTCACATTTTATGGGTGGTAATTTATATTAGCCTTGTCAGTGCTCTGCAGAATATAATTTTCAGAGAAATTTTTCTTTTATATTCATACTGGATTGTATCAGATACATGAAAATGAGGATATACTTGCCTAGAGTAAGGATCTATGATTGTATATTTTGGTTATTTCAGAAATCTTAAGTTGTGGAGTGAGTGAATAACATTGCACTTAAACTTACGAATTTGAACAAGAGTCACTTTCTACGAATCTAAAGTTTTTGGCTCCTATGGAGTCAGAGTCTCACCTGTGCCCCTTGTAGCCATGTGACGTCACTGAGATTTGTCCGGCAGCCGAGTGACATCACCAAGGCCTGACTACTTACGCCCTTGCTTCACCCACGTTGTTCAAATCGTCCCTATTTCACCTTGGTACACTCAACTCACCCAGCAGCAATTTTAAAATCAATGACAGCTCCATTGTGAGTGCCTCTACTTCCTCTTGCCGTCTACTGATGGGACATACAACGTCCTCTCATCTCTCGGCTGCCCAGTAAGCCCCAGAAGTCCCGTGGATTATATTTGATCAGAATCTGCTGTTTCTACTGCCTTATCCACAATACACTATCAACGAGTTACCTCTTTAAGTGAATATTTTTAAACTTTATTTTTAAACTTTTAAAAGAAGAAAAAAACGTTTATAACGTAAAGGGTCTTGAGCAGTCCATAAATCTCCTGCTGTGTCTCTAAAGGGGCTTTTACGGTCTCAACTCCATTCCATCGCCAACCACTTAATAGTACACGCGGAAGGAAGGGCAAATGGGCAGGAAGGCTGCCTCTGACTTGAGGAAAAATTTTTATTGCTTCTGAAAATGTTAGGTTGGAAGATGAGCTCTCTGCCAGCTCCTTGAAAACCCATATACTTGCCCTCCAGATTCTGTAAATTCCCATCCCGGGTGCTTTTTTTTCTCATTTTTTCTTTGCACTCAAGTGACACCCCAACTACATGAAAGCATGCGCGCCCTTTGTGCGTTGGCGTCATCATTTAGTTCACTGCATGTGACTTCATTCCCTTGTATTAAAAGTCATCCGATGTAATGTGAAGGGAGTTAAAGAACCGTCTATAATAAGCACTTTTTCTTAAACAGAGGGCGTACTATTTAGGAGTGTTGTAGGGTCAAAGGGCAATGTTTGCTATGCCTTATCCCTATCACTTCTATGAAAATCACAAAAAGATAACTTTTTGTAAAAATGAGATAAAATGAAATAAAATAAAATTTAAAACAAAATATTCTCCAACTGAAGTGATTTTTACCAGACAAGTGGGTTTTGCAGTAATAATCATCTTTCTGAAAGGAATTGAAAGAGGAGGGCTTGTCTTATGTAAAAGATTCTGAATACTGCATGAGAAACATTTTGCAACAGTTTTTGTTTCTCTTGACATCTTTAGCAATAGTTAGTCAACTGATGGTTTCCATCTTTTCTACTGTCTCTCCTCTTTCCTTTCCTCCTCCATTCCATCCCTCTATTCCTTTGATGTTGTCCTTCATTTTCAGTTATAAATTTCTTCTCAGTTGTCAGTACAAGGGTCCTTTCATATTAATGACCAATTATCCTTTCTGTATAAAATTATTTTTATTTTAGAACTGAGGCATACTTCTATTATTTTTTCCAATTTTTTTAAACCACCAAAGATTAAATTACCCAACCAAGATCTTATACTGAAAATATGGTTATATAATTTATATATTTTTCTTATTCATAGCTATAATGGTGATTCATAATGAACAAAAATGGTTTGTTTCATATATTGTCTATGAAAGATTTATATTTACCATCCATATGTCCCTAACTAAGCCTCACATAGCTGTGAAAGTCTAGACTATGGAGTCTATAAAACAACTCACCCAGAGGAGAATTAAGCCTACTGCTTGTTCACATCAGCACTGGCTGAGTTTCCTGTTGTTTGTGAATGCACACATGCACTTAGAGTATTCACTGTTTGTTATATTTTGATAAAATAACTTTCCTGAAGAGTTAGTTGAAGCCATTTTGCTTACTCAAAACTATATTATTTATTGCCTTAAACTAGTATAAGACTTGAATAAGATCAAGACTTTGCTCATTTTGGGGGATATTTATCATTTGACAATTCATATAAAAAGGTGATTGAATTATGTAAGCATTGTAGTATTCAATGTGTTAGACAATGACTAAAACCAAAAGGAACATTTCTAGCTGGAGCCATTTGATACTGTTGGCCTCTCAAGATGTGGTCTCATACTATATGCATTTTCTAGCTCTTTGGACAGTGAGAACTGATGTTGCACTGTGAAGGTTCGAGAGGATAGTGGAAAGCACTGGTGACAGTCCTCAGAAATAGCAGGGTTTAAAACCTGACAGTCTGAACTACTCCTTGTCCATGAAACCTGCCATCCCAGAAAGCTGCATCTTAAAATTAATATCCACAACAACAACAACAACAATAAAACAAACAACATAAAACAAAAACAAACTCTCTCCATACATCACGCACGCTTTTCATTTTCAAAGGCTCCTCAGAGATCAGTAAGATGGCATTGGCCTGTAACCCAAGTATTTGGAAGGCTGAGGCATGAGTATTGCCTACTATTTGAAACCAGCCTGGACTGCATAGAAAGATCCTCTCTCAAAAAGAAAGGAAAAATGGATGAAAGGAAGGGAGGGCGGGCGAGAGGGAAGAAGGAGGGAGAGGACTCAGTAGGTATCACTTACACTTTGCTATGTGGTCTTGACTTCTGGTAAGAGTAACATAGACCTGTGAAGTCCTTCTAATGCTATAACCCCACCTCCTCTCTCTTACTTTTTTTATTCTTTCAAGCAATCCCAACAAGTGTGTGATCTCCTTTTAATATAATAAGCATGAGGGTTCAAAATAAAATGAATTGTTCCAAGACCCAGTTTTGTTCAGACTGTACACAAACAACAAGACACACTACACATAATAACCTCACTGAAGACTGCTCTATAAAAGCTGATTAAGAAACATAGGGAACTTAGGTTCTGATTTTTATATGAATAATTTTTATTTTCTGAAATGTAATTCTTTCCTTTTTCCTCTTCCTTTTCCCCCCTTAACTCTCTCATGAACCCCTTGCTCTCTCTCAATTTCATGGCCTCTTTTTCTTTAATTATCATTGTGTGAATATATATAATTGTACACACACACACACACACACACACACACACACACTCACACACACTCACACACACACACACACACACACACACACACACACACACCACTGCCTTCCTAAACCTCAGTCTGTATGATGTGACTTATGTGTATGTCTTGAAGATGACCTGCTGGTACCATCTGGGAACCTAAATTAATTAATTTGTGGTTCATTTTTTTTAAATTGTCTGAGTAAAAACCTTATTCTGGATGGAGTCCTGAACCCTTAGAAAAGCCTGTAAAGTGGGCATCAAATAGAGGGATCTTTAACATTAGTTACAGAGCACATGTGTGATTGCTGTGATGACTGCCTGCTTTTAGTGAGCCTAAACTCCTTCCAGATAAGACTAGCACTTGTCTCAGTGACTTGAGTAGAGGGACCCAGCAGGAAGGAGACTTTCAGATGTTCTTAAGAATTTGGTAATTGTATTTGCCTGCCCAGAAATCAGAAAAGACCTTCCCAGCATTACCATCTCCTGGAATAGTTGCTCAAGCCTTCAAACTCTCTCCATACATAACTGCTGTCCATCCAGACCCTCGTCATAGCTAACTGCTGCTGTTGGCACAGGTATCTTCAATGTCTAGAGTAGGACTTCTTTGGCATAATATCGTTTGTTTGTTCATTTGTTTGTCTTGTCTGACAAAACAAGCATTATCATGTTGGCTTATGGCAACTATCTGTCATAACTATTTTTACTTAAATTGTTCCATCCATTTCACAAAACTGAAAATATTAAATATTCATTGGACTTTCATCCAGTTTAGCTATGAGATTACACACTGAGCCTCAGAATTGCATGTAGTGATGTAATGTTGAGGTGTGACCTTTCCTGTAATGAAACCAAAGTACTCTCCTATGTGCTTACTCAGTAATGTTCTGCAGAATGATTTTGTTTCACTGTTTACGCTCCCAGCTCCACATTGGTCTGAGATTTTCCTCATTTGGAGTACTCATGGCAACTTGGAGAAGACATGCCATTACAGCTAGAAATTCAACAATAATCCAGAGCCCTTTTGGGACACCTCCCATGAAGCAGAGAGAATACTTTCTTGGTTAGCTGAAATGCCTTTTCTTGTGGTTTGTATATTACTAACCCCAAAGCCCCAATCCATTTAGCTGTGTCACAGAGATTAAGTGATTTGCTTTGGTCACAATAGTACATAGCAGAAACAGAAGCTAGGACTCTGGTCCTTGCACTCCTGCCATGGTCCTTTGAACCATAGTCATCAGCACAGGAGAAATACTTGTTATCCTTTAAAAGCAGACAGGGGACGGCCCACTCTCTTTAAAACTCTTTGAGATGCAAGAGAATGGTTAAGTTTCTTAGTCCATCTTGCAAGTTTGTGTATTTTGTTTTGATGCCCCTATTTTCCAGAAAAGCTGGAAGTGGGTATTATTAACTTCTCTGCTGATTAATTGCTTTGCAATTGATTTGCATGCTGCTATTGTATATTATCAAATGATTTGCTGGGCAATGTTTGATTTCGCTTTGGACTAAATGTAATATAATAGGCAAATAACATTAATAAATTTAAGTATGAAATTTAGTTGTTAAATGGCAATGTTAGTCATAGAACTATTGATTACTTTAAAACAAACTTTTGGACAGAACAATAGCCACTGTTTTAATCAATATCTTATATCAGTATTTTAAGTTTCTCCCCATTTTGCTTTGTTAATTTGTCTGTGTATTAAAGCTTTACCTCTTACCTGCAGGATCTGCTTAAAGTCCAAAGATAAGATATATTTCTTGAAAATCAGAAAGCTGTGTTTTAATCTGAACAATTTCCTTTCTAGAGGGCAGAAAATGAGAATTTATTTGAATATTGATATTCTTACTGTTGATTGAACCCATTTATTGCACAGGATCATCAACAAATATATCAATAGTAGTTGATATAATCAATAACATTTGACTTGATATCAAATACATATATTAATAAAATGCTCCTGAATAGTATGGGTTCTGAGCTTGCTAGGACACACAGAAGAAGCCTTTAGTTTGTTTATTAGCATACGCACACACACATCAAGTTAGTTAATTGTTAAATCAGCTTTTTAGTATAGTCTGCATTATGTACTATATACATGGTTATGTTCTGGTATATTTAGTACTTTTAATTGTTCTCTAATCTTTCTGAAAGATAATGTTTGATTTTACATTAATTTTCTACATTAATGTAATAATAATTTTTTCATTTTTAAAAATTATGTTATTTAAAATACATTTGTATTTTCATTTTATGAATCTATTTAAATGACAAAGAGGTTCCTAAACAGTTCAAATTGGGCACATTTCAATTATTTTTGGTGCTTTACCATCATTTAATATGCTGTGGTAAGCAAATATATATTCCTGTATAGATATTGTTTAGTGACTGAAAAATGCTGTGAAAGCACCCTCTACACATGTGACTTTTCATGTGATTCCTTTCCTTTTTCAGTCTGATTGTCCTTATTATTGAAGTCAAAGAAAACTGAATATGGACTTGAGAGACATGCCCAAACCTGTGTCTACCTACTCACAGCAGAGACTTTGAGTTAGCTCATGTGGTTTTCAAGGATTCCATGAACTCAAAATTAATCTGACTCAAGAATAGCTACCTATCTTTGATAGACATCATTACCTGGGTGCTTCATATTTTGATCAGTGTGCATACATCTCTGACAATTCCTTTAAGGAAATTAACTCTCTCTACATGTATATGAAACATGTATAGACACAAAAAGAAATTAAACAAGTAAGAAGGAATGGAAAATGAGTCTATGATGGAGGCTGGATGCTAGGCAGAAGCCACAGTTCCCCTTTAATTTGTCTTGTCCATGGTCTAGGTATTCTGATTTGTAAACTTACTGGCACCAGGCGTGATCAACAGGGATGAGTAATAAGCAATTTTTATCTTTATTAAGTTACATCTGGCCCATGGACAGATGACAGCTGTCAGTCAGGTGTCCGGTCAAGGAGGAGCTCCACATAAAGCTGCCAAAATAATTTTTGTTTCCTTAAATACTTACAAATAAACCATTTTACATGGAAACTCTGTTGCTTTAGATTGAATAGATGGTTAATTATTGCATGGCTCATTAATAATTGTTAATTACTAGAAGAATCAACAGCTTGCTTATGGATACAGGATATGAACAAAAAAAATCTTTTGGCTCTCTGAAGCAGGAGAATGATTAAATTTCCACCACTGATATAATTATGTTATGAAGATATATGTCAAATAGTCTTTTAAATGTGTAGGGCAGGTCAGACTCATGGTCATTTTAAGCTGAGATTTCTCACTAGGACTTATTAAAAGAACCAGTTTGTATACATTGAAAGAGTTAGAGTGGGTATTTTGTGACCTAGTGTTCAAGATCCAGTAGGAAGGACAAATATATCATTGTGTGGCAGCAGGGAATTAGGGCTTCTGATAGTTTAAAGGAAATGTGGAATTATCAGACCAAGTCTGAATTCCTGACACAATGAAAATGATAAATTTTTAGATATTTTGTATAGTTAGACTCTACTTAACATTTTAAAATAGGTCCACTACCCATAAAAAGTTGACAGTCATAACCAATAGAGTTCAGCAAGAGTTTTTATGTTCCTTTATTGCTGCTGCTGTGTTTATTAATGAGGGTACGATAAATTTAGCCAACACTAATACACTTGAAAACTTAATAAGTGTAATTCCAAAGTAGACCCAAGAGCTTATGATTTGTAATAAACAATTTTAATCTCCAAAAGCAAGTGTGCTGCCTCTTAAAGAACATAGGATTTAACAAAGCAGAAAAAGAATCTTGCTTCACATGTCTCATTCTTTAAGAGACTGATGCATGTTTTTAAAAATTTGGTAGATCTCTGTCTCAGAATCCACAATAAATCTGACAATGCATCTGTGAAGAGAACAGTGGAATCTCCTATACACTTAAGTAAATATGTCTGATGATCTGGAGAACATTATACAGGCCATCCTTTGCAATAAAGAGTAAATTGGAGTTTCAGTGTTTTAAAACACATATTTCAGAAATGCTTGTACAGGGGACTATTATTTTGAGTCTTAGATTTTGAGCTAGAGAGACTACTTTTGGTCATTTAAAAACATTTTTTTTTCATATTCTCAAAGGGAAATTAAGTCTGTTTAAGAAAATATTCATAAGTTTATATTATGTCCAAACCTCACTTAATTTAAAAATATTTTAGATAAGATGATCATTAACAAAAGTCAGATTTTATATTTTTCCCACTTTACAAATATGTATTAAACATGTAGATTGGAAATTATTTATGGCGCCATCAGAGTAAAACATTTGCTTCATAGTCGTAGTCATTTATTTTTGTAGAAGCTTTTCTCTTCTTAAGTACCCATCCTACCCCCCACAGCCCAGAAAATTGATTTTAATGCATAATAATTTATAGCGTTCTTGATCAGTGTGTGCTGTTGTGTCTTTTACATTCATTAGCCCATGTTGCTTGTGCATATGGAATTTACTTATTAAAATGGTTTCATATGTTTGCTATGTATAGGATCTAGCTTTGAGCTGCTTCCTTGCGTAAATCAATGTTTTCAATTTGCTATAATACAACAATTTGTAGAGAAATGCTGTGAAGCCTAGTTAAAAGAATGAGTCCTTGAAATAGAATCACTTTTTAAAAATATGCCCTAACATGTGGTCTCATTTTTCCTTCTTTTGCATTAATTAAAATCCTGTTCTGAAAAAATATTTTTACCCAACTTTTGAATTCACAAAATAAAAAATACCAAAATATGTAAATGTACTAATTTTGGAAATAAATGATGCAAAAACATGCTTTATTATTTCCTTGATCATCCATTCTAAAGATTTTATTCTTTAAAAAAATCCCTGTAAATTAATGAGAAAATGTTGTTCCTTTTAATTATTAATTATTCTGTTCACTTAGATGTTTTAAAAGCACATTAAATAAAATTAACTTTGTATTTTAATCATCTTACAGTGTTCACACTCTTAATAGCACATGAGATTTTTGAGAAAAGCATGTGCCATTTCACAATTTAATTTTGTAAATTCAATGGAAAATCACATTTTATTCAAAGAAGATTAGAACTAGATTAAAATGAAACTAAAATGCTATTGTGTAGTCTCATGTAATATGTGTGATGAGCTCATTATCCTCACACATTTAAAATAGTAGTCAGAAAGTAATACTAAATCTATAAATAATTTTTTACAAAATGCTCATTTTATAATCTCAAAAACCGTCAAATGTTGTTGGTTCTATCTTGTGCACCTAGCAACCCCAGTGCTGGGTAAGTTGGCTCCGTTTCCAGCACTCTCATCAGCGGTGTGAACAGAGGTACCCCAGCACTGTCTCCTCTACGACAACGAAATCAACTTTTCGAGATTAAAAAAAAGTACATATTTTTTTTTTTTTTTGGCAATTGTAACTCACCAGTGCCTTTCTGCTTCTCCAGGAAGTTGTTCCCGTCAGCACCTGCTGAGGGCTTTGTTGTCCAAACTCTGACAGGTAAAAAAATTCCTGTAGAATAAAGCCAGACCAGCTGGCTTTGAAGAGAAACCCCCCAGTTTGGGCTGCACTCGCCTCCTCTCCTTTTCTATGAAGTCCGAGGCTTTGCCCCCTTGATCGGCAAGCGGTGAGATGCGTGATCGCTCTGCACAAGTGTCTGGCAGGCCGAGGTGCACCTGTTCATGTCACTCTGGAGTAAATTTAGCTGTAAAGGTATCATTGACAACCAGACCTTTGTCAGTGTTGGCAAGAGAACACAGAACTGCTCTCCCCACCCCAAGCCTCTACACTGTTAGTTCCAATGGAAAATATCCAATCGGAAGTCTATCCAAAATCATTCCTAAAAAATGAAATTGCTTTCATATGGTATAAAAAATTAAGTTTCCTCATTTCACACAGGCTTTAAAATTACATTTCCAAGAATAATCTTGGAACAAGACAAGTTTTTGTTCAATTAATTGTGGCTGGAAACTTTTTAATGGAAACAAAGCACACACTTACTTCACCTCGGGTTATTAAACTGTGTAAAGCACTGTAGTTATTTGCCATTTTTGCCACAGCTCATTTGCTTTTTTTTCAATCCAAAGAAATATTAGAAGGTTAAAACTTATTGCATAGGAGGGATTAATCATGCTCCCAAATTAGAAAGCTTGTAACTCTAAGAGACTCGGTGTCAAAACTGGATGGTCATGGCACTTAAGCTGTTGGGAATCCACGATTCCACTGTACCATTTAAAATGGAAACTCACGTCTGTGGAGACCCTTGATGTGTGACCCCGACTAGAGCTGGTGTTCTTTAATGACTGGTTAAGGTAAGGACATTTATATTTAATAACAGATGAATTTTTAGACTGATTTCTTTTTAGTTAATTCAGTTGGAAGAGAGAGATAGGCAGGCGGTGTTCATTGATGTATCTGGCACAAATTTAACAGTCCACCTCTAGAAAGTGTGCTAAGGAGGAATAAGTTAGGACAAAACCTTGTGAGATTCCACGTTGGCAATCATGATTTCTTAAGTGGAGTTAACGGGAGTTGGGAAAAGTACCTGTTCGACCATACTATTGCTGTTTGCAGTGCTTGGGTGTGATGAGAGAAAGAAACTGGGGCAAAATGAAAATGCTTTGTAGAATAAACAAGGTTCCTATTTACTTACGATGTCTAAACAGCCACTCAACAAGCCTCGTTTCTCTGCAGGGCTCCACTTTCAGATAAAACATAGACCTGAATGGCATCACCCAGTATCCAGGGAAACCACGGAAGCACCTCTCACTGTGCACTTCTCTTATTCAGAGCTTGAAAGCTAGCTGCGTACTGAATAAGTAAGTGTTTTTATTTAATAATTATACGGGTGGGACTTTTTAGGAGCTTGCTAAAAAGAAACAGGTCTTTGATTGTTATGTGCGTCATAACAAAACCGTTAGGTTTCCTCATATTTCATAAAATTATGTGTTTAGTGCCGACCTCTCCATCAGTCCTCATTCTTCTGTTCAAAACAGCTACTCAAAATCTTAATGAACCTAGTTTCAAACTTTTGCATGACACACCAGTATTTGTTAGGCCACCTTTCAAAGGCCTTGTGTCAGAAACAATTACCTAAGTGTAGTGAAACATTCTTAAATTTTAAAAATGAGAAAAGTTTATGGTAATACTTCATTGGTGAATGCTACTGGCTATTTAGTTGGCTTCAGTCTTGGTTGAGGACAGAGAGAGAGAGAATGAAATGAGCTTATGTTTTAATGGCAGGCAGCAAAGACTCTTGAAAATAAGTGCCATTACCAGGACGCAATTGTATTTGGGGAACTAGCAGGGAGTTAGCATACCTCTACTTCTCTCCCTCAGTCCCTCCCTCCCTCCTTTTTACTTTCTCCCTCCTTCACTCTTTCCTTCCCTTTCTTCCTCTCTCCCTTCTTCCCTTCATCCCCTTTTCTGCCTTTCCCTCCCTCCTCCCTCCGTTCCCTGCCTCCTCCCTCCCTTTCCTCCCTCCTCCCTCCCTTTCCTCCCTCCTCTCTCTCTCTGTCCTTCCTCTGCCTCCTTTATCCCCAACCTCCTCACCCTTCTTCCTTCCTTCCTTCCTTCCTTCCTTCCTTCCTTCCTTCCTTCCTTCCTTCCTTCCTTTCTTTCTTTCTTTCTTTCTTTCTTTCTTTCTTTCTTTCTTTCTTTCTTTCTTTCTTTCTTTCATTCTTTCTTCACAAACACTTTTGTATGTAGCATACTGTACGAATTCATTCTTAGGAACTGTGAAATCTAATGGTGAAATTTAATTCCCAAGCAATAAGTACATTGTTACTCTGGAGAAAGAGACATTCCTAAAATACCTGTAAAGAAAATGAAAGTTTTACTAAACATTCCCTTATATGCGTTTCACTTTGAGAAAAATTATATTTATATTTAATATAATAACCAAAAAAATAAAATAAGCAGTTTGTTTTAAAAATCAAATCACTTTCAGTAGGACATACTATACATTATATTCATATAATCTTCATGAAAGTACTTGAAACCTAAAATGATTTGTAATTATAGAATCATTTGTTGTCTCTTAGATCAGCTATGCAGTTTGTACATACAATATACTGCTTTTTTGATACAGATATACTACTTTTAAATCAAGGCTGATGGGAGATACTTTAAATGCACCTGGTTCAGCATTTGGTTGAGTTTTTCAAACTATTTCCATTTAGTTTTGAGAGGGGTGTTTAGTTCATCTTATAATTATATCATTATACTATTTATGCATTTTTATCTTTTTATATGTAACAAAATTTACCTTTCTGAATTAAGAAACATCTGTGGTAGCAAAAGGAAGCTGGAAATTTGCTGAGACCTGAAAAACCTGAACCTGTAAAAACAGATGTTAGTTAACTTGTGCTCATGACGAATTTTCAAGTCCATAGCCTGAGGACTGAGGTTGATGTCTACAAAAGAAACTGCTGCTGTAAAATAAGCTCAGGCTACTGTCAAGTGAAGGGAGGGGAAGACACAGGGCCCAGACTATGACACTGAACAAAGCAAAGTCTTCTAGAGGGGAAGGACTGTTCAATATTAATTCCCAGGCAAAGAAGAGAAAGCACAGCAGACAGAGGTGCTGTGCATGGAACGTTAACTCGTGTCCTAAACTCATATCTCAATAGTCAAGGAGACTCAGAGAGAAATAACACACATCTGGAATTTCCTATCCCTCAGCAGTGATCTCGCTAATGCTAGCCAACATTGTTCAACCAATCAATAGAAAGTTCTGTGATACTGTAAATACCTTGTATCTTCATGTTGTAATATGGTAACCACCAGCCACATGTGGTTATGGAACACAGAAAATGAAGTTTGAATTTATTTTATTGCAAGGAGGAAGTCCCCATGACTAGTAGCCACAAAATTGGAAAGCACAGTTCTGGTTCAGATAATGTAAAATGCATGCCCATCACCAGTGGCCATGACTAAAATAATTAAGGACTAAGAGGAAAATGTACCCTGATAAAAGAGTTGAATTTTAAGAAAAATTATCAGCTGACTGGTCAAATTTCAAGGATTAGTATTTTTTTCATCGGAACTTTAAATACCCATTTGTAAAGATTTTTAAAATCTATTCATGATCTGCCATACAACAGATTGTGACTTAAATATTTAGATCAGCATTCTAGTGCAACGTCTTTATAACACTTCCTAGAGATGAATGTTTTTAATATTGTTGATGGAAAGACATGGTAATATTGCTTTATTAGCCTGGGGTAGCAGATTTTAAAATGACCATAATAAACACTATTATATCAGAAAGATACTCTAATGAAAGTTCAAACAGCGATATATAGAGCTAAATGAAGAATTTTCTTATTTTATTTTATTTTATTTTTTATTCGATATAATTTATTTACATTTCAAATGATTTCCCCTTTTCTAGCCCCTGACTCCCCTGTAAGTCCCCTTCTCTTCCCCTGTCCTCCCACCCACCCCTTCCCACATCCCCGTTCTGGTTTTGCCGAATACTGCTTCACTGAGTCTTTCCAGAACCAGAGGCCACTCCTCCTTTCTTCTTGTACCTCATTTGATGTGTGGATTATGTTTTGGGTATTCCAGTTTTCTAGGTTAATAACCACTTATTAGTGAGTGCATACCATGATTCACCTTTTGAGTCTGGGTTACCTCACTTAGTATGATGTTCTCTAGCTCCATCCATTTGCCTAAGAATTTCATGAATTCATTGTTTCTAATGGCTGAATAGTACTCCATTGTGTAGATATACCACATTTTTTGCATCCACTCTTCTGTTGAGGGATACCTGGGTTCTTTCCAGCGTCTGGCAATTATAAATAGGGCTGCTATGAACATAGTAGGGCATGTATCCTTATTACATGGTGGGGAATCCTCTGGGTATATGCCCAGGAGTGGTATAGCAGGATCATCTGGAAGTGAGGTGCCCAGTTTTCGGAGGAACAGCAAGACTGATTTCCAGAGTGGTTGTACCAATTTGCAACCCCACCAGCAGTGGAGGAGTGTTCCTCTTTCTCCACACCCTCTCCAACACCTGCTGTCTCCTGAATTTTTAATCTTAGCCATTCTGACTGGTCTAAGATGAAATCTTAGGGTTGATTTGATTTGCATTTCCCTAATGACTAATGAAGTTGAACATTTTTAAGATGCTTCTCCGCCATCCGAAGTTCTTCAGATGAGAATTCTTTGTTTAACTCTGTACCCCATTTCCACTATGATCAAGTAGGCTTTATCCCGGGAATGCAGAGTTGGTTCAATATACGGAAATCCATCAATACAATCCACTACATAAACAAACTCAAAGAACAAAACCACATGGTCATTTCATTGGATGCTGAAAAAGCATTTGACAAAATTCAGCATCCTTTCATGCTTAAAGTCTTGGAGAGAACAGGAATTCAAGGCCCATACCTAAACATAGTAAAAGCAATATACAGCAAACCAGTAGCCAGCATCAAACTAAATGGAGAGAAACTTGAAGCAATCCCACTGAAATCAGGGACCAGACAAGGCTGCCCCCTTTCTCCTTATCTTTTCAATATTGTACTTGTGGTACTAGCTCGGGCAATTTGACAACATAAGGAGGTCAAAGGGATACAAATTGGAAAGGAAGAAGTCAAACTATCATTATTTGCAGACGACATGATCGTCTACCTAAGTGACCCAAAAAACTCCATGAGAGAGCTCCTACAGCTGATAAACAACTTCAGCAAAGTGGCAGTTTATAAAATCAACTCAAGCAAATCAGTGGCCTTCCTATACTCAAAGGATAAGCAGGCTGAGAAAGAAATTAGGGAAATGACCCCCTTCACAATAGCCACAAACAGTATAAAGTATCTTGGGGTGACTCTTACCAAACATGTGAAAGATCTTTATGACAAGAACTTCAAGACTCTGAAGAAGGAAATGGAAGAAGACCTCAAAAAAGGGGAAACCTCCCATGCTCATGGATCGGTAGAATCAATATAGTTAAAATGGCCATTTTGCCAAAAGCAATATACAGATTCAATACAATACCCATTAAATGAAGAATTTTCAACTGAGGAATAACAGATGGCTGAGAAATACCTAAAGAAATGGTCAACATCCTTAATCAACAGGGAAATGCAAATCAAAACAACCCTGAGATTCTACAACATACCAGTCAGAATGGCCAAGATTAAAAAACTCAGGGTACATCAAATGCTGGGGAGGATGTGGAGAAAGAGGAACACTCCTCCATTGTTGGTGGGATTGCAAGCTAGTAAAACCACTCTGGAAATTAATTTGACAGTTCCTCAGGAAACTGGACATACCACTACCTGAGGACCCAGCAATACCACTCCTGGGCATATACCCAGAAGATGCTTCAACATGTAATAAGGACACATGCTCCACTATGTTCATAGCAGCCCTATTTATAATAGATAGAATTCAGATGTCCCTCAACAAAGGAATGGATACAGAAAATGTGGTACATTTACACAATGGAGTACTACTCAGCTATGAAAACAATGAATTCATGAAATTCTTAAGCAAAAGGATGGAGCTAGAAAATATCCTGAGTGAGGTAACTCAGTCACAAAGGAACACACACGGTATTCACTCGCTGATAAGTGGATATTAGCCCAAAAGCTCAAAATACCCAAGATACAACTCACAGACTACATAAGGGTCAAGAAGAAGGAAGATCATCCTTTTTGGAAAGTGGATCAAAATACCCAGGGCTCACAGCTAACCAATAGACTGAGCATAGGGTCCCCAAAGGAGCAACTAGAGAAAGGACCCAAGAAGCTGAAGAGGTTTGCATCCCTGCAGGAGGAGCAATAATATGTACCAACCAGTACCCCCAGAGCTTCCAAAGACGAAACCATCAAAGAGTATACATGGAGGGACCCATGGCTTCAGCTACATAGTAGCAGAAGATGACTATTTCAGACATCAATGAGAGGAGAGACCATTGGTCATGTGAGTGCTCAATTCCCAAGAATAGAGGAATGCAAGTCAGAAAATTGGGGGGAGGTTGAGCATGGGCAGGGGAAATGGGATAGGGGGGTTTTCGGAGGGGTAACGCAGAAAGGGGATACCACTTGAAATGTAAATAAAGCAAATATCTAATAAAAAAGAAAAGTTCAATTAAAATTTCTGCAATATATCCTTGCAAAGAATTTCAAATGCGTAACCAGTATACAAGGGTTCCTAGTATATACCTAGTATATACCTATATATACCTAGTTCCATGGGTGATTCTGCTCTCAAAGCATACAGCAAGGTTTAAGTCTCCATGGTCTTTTAGGAATTCTGTGAAAATGATATATACAACTGTTTATTAATAATTCTAATATGCTAATATTATAGGCAAAGTAATTTCAAGCTTGTATTACGTATCTGAAAAATTTGTATAGATTTAAAACAGTCTGTCAACTTGCTGCATAATTGCTTGTTATTTGTAGGATCATAAAACATGTTTTAAAATCTTAGACTTAAAAGTCATCCTCTCAGAGATCACATGGTTTGACTTGGTCATGTGCTTTGGGGTAGATGAGATCAGAAGAGAAACTTTTCAAGCAAAAGCCCAGAGGACCTTCCCACCGCAAGACAAATAGATTCTGTAGAATCCAAACCTCTAATAAAGTCTTTGATTTTGAAAACATTTTCTCCCTTCACTGTCGACTTCTCTGTTTTGTGCAGCATGTGCACATGCATATAGAGGCTCAAAGCCATCGTCTTCCTTGAGTTTTCATTTTACTTATGGAAGCTGGATCATTCACAAAAAGAGATCGTAAGTTCTGGCAAGTCTGCACAGTGGCTGGGGAGCCCATCTCTGCCTCCAGAGTTGTTCTATGACAAGAGGCTGCCACACCTCCTGGCATTTATGTAGGTTCTGGGGATCTGAACTTTGAACCCAGATAAAGAAATACGAAGGACCTTTGGACATTTCCACCTAGACAAGTGTTTTATCAATTAAACCACCTCCCCAGTCCTCAAAGCATTTGTGACTATTTCCAAAGATCCTTCATCCTATTGTCAAAATCCAAGGCTAAAATATGTGAGTTGAAAGTGAGGGGGAGACCAGGAAACTGTCAAAAAAGTCAAGAATGGAAAATTGGTTTCTGCAAGTAATATTTACAAGGAAACTGTTGAATAAGATGCATATTTTCTATTAGACTAATAAACCAGGCCTTATTTTTTTAAAAGACCAATAATGACCATATTTACAGGAAAAGTTTTTTTATAATTGTGTCCTTGCGTATCCTTCAGTGCCATCAGTGATGTAGCCATGTGCCTTATTGATTAATCTATTTCCCTACCAAGGGCCTATTCTTATTTGTAGTCATTGTTCAGTGTGGACAATGACTCTTTGAAGGGAATCAGCCTTCAATGTTCTAGTAAAATTTCTTATCTAATTTTCAAATGTCTGAAAGAATTGTTTTCATTAAGAAAAATGTGTACTAGTGGCTTCTGATTCCTTTATGGCCTCCCCAGTTTGTCATATACTGATTTACACAAGAATAATGTTTTCCCTTTTTTTTATGACAAGTCCAAGAATACTAACAATTAGAGATGTTGTGTTATGAGCTTGAGTAAACTGTTTCATCTGCCTTCATCAATTATCAGCTCATATTTTGTTTCATTATTCTCAGTTCAACATTCTATATCCACCATAAATTGTTTTGAAGCTAATCTTAAAAATAATATAATATATTTTCATTTGTTAATTTGGTAAGCAGCCTTTTAATGATTAACACCTTTTCAACTATAAAAATTAACCATATCTAAAAAGCTGGTTCCTCCTGAGAAGTCGCTATATCTTTATTATTCTCAAATATGTTAATGCCTTCATCTCATGAGTTTTTGTCTTTTCCACTACTTAAAACGGAGATCAAATAAGGCCCACACTTTATTCCTGGTTGGTATGTCTCTCTTAGTCTACAAGTGTATACTTATTTTTACTTATAGGCTAGGAAAGCCTGATTGTTTGCTGCTGTTGAGTACTTCTTTCCCTAAGTTTGCTGATTTGATAGTGAAGCCAGTCAATGAGTTTGTTTGTCCTCTGATTTACCTTTCAAGTTCTGAAAACTTTATCAGTTTTGGAGCAGATTTGGGAAAAGATGTTGATGTTCATGGCTTTTGGACATTTATTCTTTAGGGTTTGCAAAATACTGATATAATTCTTTCTGCTTCTGTTTAGTTTATTAGGAGTAATTCTCCCAGGAAGATAAAAAGGTTTTATTGGAGGTTTAGTTTTTAGAAAAGGAGATCAGTGTGTTTATTTTGTTCCCATTTTTCATCCATTCTTCGTGTAGTGGCCTGTGCTCCATGTCCTTTGACAGTCACTAGTGTCCTAAAATGTCATTCTGGCCATTCTGTCTATAGGCACTCCTCGTCCCAGTCATGACAGTTCTAGTTCTGTCTTGTTCATGTGTGTGTCTTTGACAGAAACAGGTTTTTGGGAGTTTTATAATACTCCAAGATAAAAGTCTACATGGTTATCATGAACATCCACTTTCTGAACCTGAAATTAGTCAACAATCCAAGAAGTTCTAATTATATGTCTTGGAAATGGCCCCTGTAAATGCTATTCTTGAAGAACAGAGTGCCGTTTGCAGTTGGTGTGACACTTAATCTGGGTACACTTAAAGTAAATAACTGGAATTCGTGTTCTTTTAAAGTTTTATGTTATCTTTGCAGTGTTGGGAATAGAAACTGGTTCTTCACAAATGCTTGGCAAACATAGTAATCCTGACCCACAGGGGTTCTTAATTTCTTAATAATTAATTAATTTATTAATAAGAATCTAAAACTTCTTATTAATCTTTAAGATAAATACATTAGCAATTCACCGTATTTCTTCAGGTTAATAAATATTAAGCCAACATGTTTTACTTTAGTACAGTGCATATTTGTGCGTATCTGGGCAAGGGAGAAAGAAGAGAATGGGATGAAATTAGAAGTAGATGCAGGTTGGAAATTCGAAGCAATGACACAGCTAAATGTTTTGCTTAGGCCAGCTATTAGAGTTATGCATGTGATCAAATTATACAGACACACATCCATGCACCAATACAAATAGGAGCATGTATAGTTGTAGAAGGCTGAGTTTGTTTAGTGGATTATACCAGTTTTAAACTCTCATTTAAATATTTGCAAGATACTAACTTTACAAACAGAACCTAGAGTATACATTTCCTTTGTATTTTAAAATTATGTCAAAGTGAACTTTAAATGGCAATTTTGTAACAGAACTACATTGACAGTTACAATGCATCCTAATAACAATTAAGAAGTAACATATAGAATACATGTGATGACTAATATCTATGTTCTGTGTTGCTATAACAAAATACCTACGACTATGTACCTTACGATGGTGCTTGTATGGTTTATGATTTCCGTGCATGAAGGTTATGGCAGACACCCTCTGGCATCATGCATGTGAAGGAGGAAGCCAGAGAGCAGAGAGGAAGTGGCTCACTTTGATAACAACCAACTCTTGAGTAGTAACTAACTCTTGAGTAGTAACTAACTCTTGACCTAGTTGCTTTCTACAAAACCACATTTATACACACAGAATGTTGTCTCCCTATGAGATTATAGTGCATGATAGCAGGTCCAACATTTTTTTTAATTATTATATTTATTTAAATTCTAGCCATTGACATCCCCCTGTGCTGGTCTCCCGTCCCTCCCCCTTGCCTCTGAAGGGTGCTCCCCACCACACGAGGCTTCCCCTTTCCTTGGGTCCTTAAGTCTCTCTAGGATTAAGTGCATCTTCTCCCACTGAGGCCAGACCAGGCAGACCTCTGCTAAATACATGCAGGGGGCCTTGGAAGAACCTGTATATGCTGCCTGGAGTTTTTGACCCTGGTCATTCTGATTGGTGTAAGGTGGGAGGGATCTCATTCATTTCCCCGATGACTGAGGATGTTGAACATTTTTTTTTAAGTGCTTCTCAGCTATTCGAGATTTTTCTGTTGTCAGTTCTCTGTTTAGCTTTGTGCCCCATTTTAAAATTGGGCTATTTGCTTTTTGGAGGTTAACTTCCTGAGTTCTTAAATATTTTCTATATTAGGCCTCTGTCGGGAGGTAGGGTTAGTGAAGATTTTTTCCAATCTGTAGGTTGTCAATTTGTCGCATTGATGGTGTCTTTTGCCTTACAGAACCTTTTCAGTTTCATGAAGTTCCATTTATCAATTGTTGGTAGTCTGGTCTATTAGAGTTCTGCTTAGGAATTTTCCCCTGTGCCCATGTGTTTGGGGCTTTTTCCAACTTTCTCTTCTATTAGATACAGTGCATCTGGTTTTATGTGGAGGTTCTTGATCCACTTGGACTTGAGCTTTATACAAAGTGATAAATATGGTCTATTTTCATTCTTCTACATACAGACTGCCAGTTAGACCAGCACATTTATTGAAGATTCTTTCTTTTCCACTGTATGTTTTTGGCTTCTTTGTCAAAGATAAAGTATCCATAGGTGTTTACTTTTGGTTGTTCAATTCTTTTCCGTTTATGCACTGTCTCTGTGCCAATACCATGCTGTCTTTATCACTATTGCTTTGTGGTCCAGGTTGAGGTCAGGTATGGTGATCCCCCCAGAAGATCTTTTATTGTTGTAAATTGTTTTGGCTATTTTGTTTTTCATATGAAGTGGAGAATTTCTCTTTCTACATCTTTGAAGAATTGTGTTCTTTGATTTCTTTCTTCAGGGATTTGAAATTCTTGTCATAGAGATCTTTCACTTGCTTAATAAGAGCTACACCAAGATATTTTATACTATTTGCGTCTACTGGGAAGGGTGTTGTATCGTTTGTACAAAGGAAGGCACAAGTTCAGAGGTGTGCTCATTTGTGGTCAGCAATATGATCAGACGTACTAGCAATGGCTTTTGTGTGTGGAGATGAACACATACATGACATGAATTTGTACTTATGTTACCATTTGTACTGTTGCTGATTTAATTGACAGAATGTCACATATTTTAAGTTTTCTTTAGTTATGAGTTTTTCTTTTCTTTCCAGAAACTTAATAGAAAATATATTATTTCTGAATGCTGTAGGAGATATTTATTTTGGTTTTGTTGGTATTAGTAGTAAGCAATGGAAAAGACACTCAATATAAATTATGTTCTCATCAAACTGTAATAACTCAGTTGTTTTCCAGAATTTATTAAGATTTCTACCTTTCAAAAATCCACTAATACATGGGCTTATAACATGCAGGCTAAGAATTGGAACCTTAATTTTTCTTCCCCAAGTTATAGGTACTATGGGGCTGAGAATGGTATGTGAGTCTTTGCCTTTGAGAGGCTGGTTAATTAATTGATTGTTTTGTATATAGTTTGGATATGTTGGGGAGACTCGAGTCAGGCTAAAAGCTCACAAATCTATCTTCAAACATACCTAAACTGAGCAGCAGATGATATTCCAAGCACAGTGTTTTTACTCTCATGCTGCTGTTCATTCACAGCTGGAATCTTGGAGTCTGTGTGTATGTCTTCTTTCTCCTTTGTGCCATATTAGATCATGAGATTGAGTCTAATAAATACCATCCCTTGCCTATTCCCCGGGTATCACTGATCGTGGCTTCAACATTTCTTGGATTTGATGCCTTATGACTTATCTTTGCTTGGTTGGAACCAGTTCCTTCATACCCCTTGCATATTCCTGTGCTTGCCAACTCTAGCTTTGGATTACAGCTATGGGCAGTGTCAGATTTACGTTTGTGATACCAAATGTACATGTTGGAATTGCCCAATATCCATCTATGCCCTCACTTGTAACAAGGAGAAGGGCTTCAGACAAAATAAGTCTTTAAACTCTGAAGAATGGTATCTCAATAATTTATAGGTCACCAATCTTTTCATTTTTGTATTTATAGAATAATGTCATCAAAGCAAAGAGTCAAATCAAGAGATAGGAAATGATACAAAATGAGCTAGGAGGCTGAGACCCTTTGAAAATGAAGCAGTTGAACTGACTTTCTTGAATTTTGAGCTCCCATGTGATGTCATTGGGGGGGGGGTAAATGGTGGCATGTGCAATGGTGTCCCTTGTAGAGACAGGTGTGTGATAACAGATCCCAACTTACCTTGAACTTTCCTTTTGCTGTTCTTAACTTTGTAGTATCATGCACGGAGTGGCTTAACAGAAACTGGAATATCAGAGTCACATTAAAACATCATCATATGCTCTGAATATTTACTTTGTACAAGGGTATACTTAAAAAATATTGTCTTTAGCAGTGCCTTCTGGCTATGATTGTCCAATAGAAATACAACATGAGCCACAAAAATTTTTTTACAAAGTCTAGTATTCACAGTGAGATGCAAAAGACATGGATAAAGTAATACAATGTTTTCCATTCAATATATCAAAATACTATTAGATTAATAGGTAAAATGAATTTTTGTAAATTTTTTTTTACAAGGATTTCATTGACTATCTGGATACACATACATTTTGCACTTATAGCAGAGTTCAATTTGGACTAGTCATATTTTCAATGGTCAATAGCCACAGGTGGTCTTGGCTGGCTGACTGACAGTGCACAGCAGTCTTGAATAGTGTGGTAGTGGAGGTGAGAAGGAAAACTCCTGTTTATTATAATATCTCCTGGATAATGTTAGCAATGATAATCTTTAACTATAATTACTATCAAGAACCATGAAAGGAACAATTTCTTTGTTCCTTCTACTGGGTGGCCATTAATTCACAAATTATCATTTTGTATCACCTCAGCTAATTTGATGAAAACAAATGGACTAAGCTGTCCTCCAGAGAGCAAGGACCTTACTGTGTAGATGTTAGTAAATGCACTAGTACATGCTATCTGCACAGATCATGAGGTGTCTTAATAACACCTACTTACTCCATGACCTTGCAGACTTTTCCCCTTGAGGTTCTGATGGGAAGTGGTTTGAGTGTTTTCATGGTTGTTGTGACTGTTTGTTTGACATACATGCACTTGATATTCTCATATCTTTGCTGAGGGTCAAGACTGTCCTTGCCTGTAGCTCTTCCGTGGGGGTGAAGCCAAGTGTAGCTAGCAATGCTCATTAAAGCAAGATGGTTGTGCCTGTGCCTCTGGGTCAGATCTGGCAATCAAGAACATGTCTTTTTAATCTTTTGGTAGTTTTCAAAGTTGCCAACAAAGTGTGTGCTCTTCAGTTGGTGCTTAATGAGTTCTTGTTGACTAGATCTGAGAATTATTATCAACCTCTTGGATCTTAATCTCAAACTATCTTTAACAAACTATTAAATTGCAAACATGAAAAGTAATAATTTTCTGCAGTAATACATGAAAATATATCTACCAGTGTACTTTCTTATTATCAAGTGGCTCTAGAATTGATGAATGCCACCACTTTTTGTCTAATACCAAGAAAGTGTGTTTGATTATTTTACTAAGAAAATTCAGAGTGGTGTCATAGGTGGTAGACTCCAACATCAAGAGGTTCTGGTTACATGTAGATATTTGAATTATTTGATTTTTTTCTTTCAGCACACTGAGCACATTGACTGAGAATTCAATGTATCAAGCATGAGCTATAAAAAAAGTGTGACTTCCAGGTTGTTTACATTTTAGCTGGAAAGGTCCAGCCAGGCAGGTAAAGATTTAATAACATCCGACTTTTAACTTGTTTCCTTTTGAATGACCAGTAAATCAATTTAGAGTAAACGTGTAGATAGTAGTTTGTTATTTTTTTTTAAGTTACGCTATTTGGCATTTAAAACATTTTATTTATTTCCTTGATTGATTAATTGCAGTTAAAATACCTTAGTATGCTAGAACAGATTTTGACATAAGATTAAACGGCATAAAGCATAACTAATTTGCTCTAGTGGCATGCTCTGTATTAAAGCATACAATTTAAACACACGATTCATCAGGAAATTTTGCAGCTACAGTGATTTAAAGATTTAAATATTGAAACTACCCTCATCGCCTCTGTTAGGGAGGAGCAGGAGTTTTATAATTGAGATTATTACTGCAGAATGTGCTGACATAACTGATTGACTTTAGTGATGTGCCTTGAAAGTTCAAATTCAAGGTGTGCACTTATTTCAGTCAGCTTATTCTGAATGTTTAAATAAGAAATACTATTTCTGGGTATTCTGAATAACTCGTTGTACATTTATTCCTAATAGTGAGCATTTGGACTAATGATGGATTACTAATGAGCATGTAAATGTACCACCTGATTACATTAATATATGATCTTCCATGACTAGGTCTGAAATGAACATTCCTAATACGTATTTCTTTTCCCCAAATGGCAGTGTGGTGTATACTGAGCAGGACTGACACAAGGGTGTTTCTGAGAGCCACTGATTTAGTCAATTATCAAAAATCACATTATAATAACTGCTATTCTAAGAATTTTGATTAACCTTTACATAAATGTTACTTTGCAAAAAAAAAAAAATAAGTCTGCCAAATGTGTTAATGATAAATTGCAAAGTGGTAGTAATTGCAAGTGTGGTTTTATAGATAATATAGTTAATTGATACCACCCTCTCAAATATAGATAGCACGTCAGCTGCTGTGTGATAGCAGTGGTGTCTGTGGCAGTTTTGATGCATAGAGGATGACATGAGTTAAATGGGAACTTTGAGTGCCCTGCGAGGGTTGTGCTCTTATGGAATTTGATACCCCTGGTCAAGTAAATTTTTAATGACACATAGTCACTACACACCTTTCAGCCTTCAGGAGAGGTAAGTGTACATTGATCTGGCCTAATCAGCCCGGCAGAGCACTTCAGACATCCCTTCAGGAACACAATTATTTAGTAAAATGGAGCCTCTTTTTTTCTTCTTCACAAGCTCAGCACTTGATCCTTGGATGACTCCAGTGTTTTCTTCTGCCGTATTTTTCTTTAGTCAGATCTCATGTCTTATGTTCATCCTTGTCTTTGTCTGACAATGTAGTGTCAGTGAAGCTGAATTAAAAGTAAGCAAAGTTAAGGGATGGCCCGACTATGAAGCGCCTTGCTATTCTAAGAAGCCCACAGCACTCATACCCATGCTTCCCTAATGTATGGGGTGCTGACTCTATACAACTGCTTGGAAAGGCATTAAGAATACACAAGAAATTCTGTTGAGGTGTGCAATGGAATGCTTTTATGTTTGATAATAAAGGTGACTCTGGAAAACCTGAATTGCAAAGCCAGTTAGTCAAAATGGCTTGAGATGGGAACATTTATGAGTTGACACTTTTTGTTTGTTTGTTTTGGTTTTAGTTCTGTTTTCAGAATTTAGTTTTAATCTGTATTTAGGCTATAGAATAAAGAGGTGGAATTTTGTTCATCTTTGTAATAAACCAAGTGGGTTTTTTTTTGTAATATTGATATAATTTGGAGGTAGAGGCATTTTTAAAATATGGATGCTTATTATAATATGGAGTTACTCGGTTTACAAGTAGGAAGCAGAACATATGGTCTTAAATCAGCCAGAGCTGCTCAGAGTTACAAACGTCCCTTGATAGAAGTGGACCACAAGTTATTGAGTGCAATTACTGCTAAGAAAAAGAAACAAACATGGCACGCTGTTGGTCTGGACATGGTTGAAAATATCTGGAGTTGCCCTGTTGTACAGAGCAATCAGGGTGCTGGAGCCACAAATGTCCACTGTATCTGCATTTGATCCTCAACTTTGGGAAAACAGATTAATGTCTTTGGATATTGATATAGATGTGAAATACCTCAGGAAATCAAAATGGAGAACTTGGCCCAAATATATTGTTAGGGCTTTGTGTGAATAGGTGTTAGTAACTCTATCTGGACAGCAGGTTTTGAATGTGGTTGTAAACTGAGGAAGAGTAGAGAGAAGCCTGCATCACAGGAGGCTGAGGTAGCGATTGGGCAAGGAGGAAGACATTGAAGGATTAGAAGACCACAAGGTAAGATTTAGGTCTCTTTTAAGACAGATGATTACCCTGATTGTGGAGTGAGTCAGTGTCAAGTAGGATATAGAATGTGTGGTCTTAAAGCCCACCCTGCTGATTAGAGCTGTAACCAGAGCTATACTGGAAAATGTTTAAAAAGTCACACTTTCTACATATTGTTTTAAAATATCTTTCCAAAGTCTTTATTGAAAACTGAACACACTTTCAGTGCACAGAGCAGGAGATGAGTTGGGGCAGCAGTGTGGCTTAGGGTTCCTGTTCCTTCAGGTTCATTCTTGCGCACCCAGCTTCACGGATGGTTGTAAACTGAGGAAGAGCAGAGAGAAGCCTGCATCACAGGAGACTGAGGTTGCTATTGGGCAAGGAGGAAGACATTGAAGGAGAGTAGCATCAAGTGAGGCATTCCAAAGCTTTCCTTGAAGGGGCAGAAGACGTTCAGAAGTATCTTAAACATTTTGAGGGCTTTAGTACAGGAGATACAAGATGGGTCATGCATCCATTTCTGAGTCTGGTAGCAGTGCTGGGAGAGAAAGAAGGTCATTGTAGGCAGTGAATGTCTGGTTTACAAACATGGAACTAAGCTTACACTTGCAAGGGCCAGCTGCTTTCCCCATTGCTAGGGCACAGCCCCGTTCCCCATTGGCAGGGCCCAGCTATGCCCATCTCTCTCCCTGCTCAGCCCACCTCCCTTCCCTGCCCATCTCTCCTCAGCGAGGTAACAAGCCTCTCTGGTGTTACTGTCCTCTGCACACACCACAGCGCCACTCTTATCTAAAGTCACGGTGGCTTATTCTCGCCCACAATGCTGTCCAGGAGATCCTGTGGTGGGCTGTGTCTGTTTATTTCTTTACTTATAGCATAATTAGATGGTAGACACAAGCTAATTAAATTTATAAATGTATGAGCAATTCATTATTTTAATAGTTGCCATTGTTTGGCTATGATAATACAAGAATGAAGATAAATCTGTGTCTCTGATTTTACTTCTTATAAATAGTTTAAATGTTGGCCATGAAACAGCTCTTGGATTCTCATATTAGAGTTTTTGACTCTTTTCCGACAAACTAATTTGAATATACTTTTTGAAGAATAAATGTTTTTCTGTACTGTACAATCCCCATAGTGTGAAAGGACACTGAAAGTCACCAATACTTATGTTTGTTTAGTGACTATGTTTGTATATGTAAGGGGAACTTAATTTTTGTTCCTCTCATTCTTTAGAGGATCAATACCATACTCAGATTGTTCAGCTTATGTTACTTTCTGATGTTTCATCATGTTTTATGATCTTTGAACATTTTAATTTAATAGCCTGTAGTTGCTTCTGCAATGAAACTAATGAAGTATTTAAAGTACATTTTTTTTGGAGAACACACACACACACACTCTCTCTCTCTCTCTATTAAAGGGAGCAAGGTAGATGAATAATTTGAACTATTCAATGGTATGCTTATTTAGGACATCTCCAGCCTTACAAGCCCCGGAAGGAAAAGGGAGTAACATTTATGGAAAAACACTGGGAATTCTACTGTTTGTAGTAGAATCATTGGGCAGGAAATAAATCTTCAGAAAGTATCTGGTCCCTACTGATCTAAAAGGGACCTTGATCTTCATGAGGATCAGAATCTTGACTGGAGTCATGAATGAGTCCACAGGGCTACAGTGCTCTTGCTTGGGCTGGTCTCGTTAATATCAGGGTTGAATGGGTTAGACATTATCCTAGAGCTTCTATTGCTACAATGAAACACCATGACCACAAAGCCAGTTGGGAAGGAAGGAGTTATTTGACTTACCCTCCCACATCACAGTCCGTCAATGAAGGAAGTTAGGACAGGAACTCAAACAAGGCAGGAACCTGGGGCCAGGAGCTGATGCAGAGGCCATGGAGAGGTGCTGTATACTAGATTGCTCCCCATGCTTTGCTAAGCCTGCTTTCTCATAGAACCCAGAACCACCAGCCCAGGGGTGACCTCACAATAGGCTGGGCCCTTTCTTATCAATCATTAATTGAGAAAGCACCCTACAGCTGGATCACATGAAAGCAGTTTTACAATTGAGAATCCTTCCTTTCAGATAACCTGAGCTTGTGTCAAGTTGACATAAAACTATCCATACAGCCACAGAGTCATGTTACTCTTTAGAACTCTTCAATCCTTTTAATGAAACAACTTGATGTGAGAAGAAATTTTCTTTGCATGGATTTATTTTCAAAAAGTATTACAGTGGCCTTGTAGTCCTGCAAGGTAGAAATTTATTGACCTACAGACAATTGAGGAGTTAGTTAAGCCCTCAGTGTCCTAGCTGCATTTGTAATTTAAAGAGACAAGCAGGCTTACTCAGGGAAGTTTCCCTAGAGTAATTCACCAGCATCCCAGGCAGCTCTCTTTAAGGAGGCAGGTTACGGCTGCTCCATCAGGCTGTGTGTGGTGTTTTTCTTCTCTGTAAACTCAGGAGATTGGCATTACTCCGCAGTCCTGTCACAACCCGCAGTCATTTAATGCCTCTTCTTGTGAGGCCAGGATTCCACGCCCAAGTGCATTTAGTAGGTCAGTACAGTAATTTTAAATGTCTTTCTTTCAATCTTTTGCCATCTTCAATTATACCTTTCCACCCTACTATTTGTGTAATTTTCTTCTGTCTGAAGTCTCTTTACTGTTGTTCTCTATTGCACAGCATGACAAATTACCCATCAAGCCATATCTTTTCAGCCCAGAAATGCGCAATAACACGGAGTCATGGCATTATCGCATGTTGTGCACTTTATTTCCTCACAGTTCATTCAAGTGTGTCACTTTATTTTCCTGGCTTCCTTTTGTCATCATGGAGATTAACCGTTTTATCCTTCCTAAACTTTTGAAACAATGAGAATTTTATTAGAGTGGGAACTGGGAGTGAGCACTTGTTCAGTCATATACTGGCTATACTTTTCACATTATCAGCAGCAAAATTAAACCCATGAATCCTGCATCCTTTTTGAAGGAGAGACTTTAGGGCTTATTATACAGCTGAACAACCCTGGCTCTGGATGTGAGAATTATTTGAAGCTGTGGCTACCAAGCACATTAACTGTAAGAAACCATTTAGTCTGACATCGAGTACCTGATTCCTAAGTTCTCCTGGGAATTAGGAAACTTTCAGGGACTCCTGTGTTCTGTACACATTTTTTTTTCTCTTAACTTTGGCTAAATACCAATAGTGTATAGTGTGCAATGAGATACAATAGACATTGCAAGTGCATGCTCGAAAATCAATTGGTATTGATGCTCTAATCAGCAGTGCTGCAGCTGGGAGGTAGACACACCACTGGAAATGGTGATTAAGATTGTATTCAAAAGCATTTAAAAAAACCCCATGACATTTAGCACTCCTTTCAAATAGATTGCTGTTTTGCCAAGATAGTAAGTGAGTTGGGTAGCCAGTGGCTAATGTAGATTCTGCTACATTAAATTTACAAGATACTTTATGACAATATATTTTTGCATATGTTCTATCTTTTCTTTTAGGTTCTGTAAGTATCAGGTATAAGTGTCAGTAGAACACACTTTTATAGAAGAACCATGGATAAACAAAAAGCCCACAGTGGTTTTGTCACAATCACCTGAAAGCCAGCCACACGGTGACTACAAGGAGAGAATGAAACAAGGGCCAGAGGAAGGAAGGGCTGGGTGTAGATCAGCTTAGCCTGAGTGCTCACTAGGTGAAGAGGTGGGGGGAGCAAGAGCAAGGGAGAGATGGAAAGAAAGGGGCCGGGAAGAGTACCGAGAAAGGAGAAAGGCAGCTGAAAGCATTGGATAGCAAAGAGGACTTTCAGTTTGAAGAATCCTGCTTGTAGAATTAGAATCTCCTACCCATTAGCAAGTAATTAGCTGAAAGTATTAGCAAGAGATTTGTTTTAGAAAAACTTGGGGAGGGAAAGAGGCTTAGGCACTGTGTTTATAGGATTATTTGTAGTTGAAACTGATGTGTGTTCTTCTCACTAGCACATTTACAATGTACTGAAAATATACCCACTGAAAGGCAGACCATATACATATTTTATCAACTTTGTTTTTTTTTAAACATAAGCCAACTATTTAAACCAGGCTACAGAGATCTCTCTTTCTTATTTATATGTATCCATTAAACACAACTATACACTAATCTTAAACTAGTCTAGGATGGCTAGAAGATGGCAGACCAAAGCTACAGGGGACAAGTGTCCTTAAATACTAATCAAAGATAAGGCATGCTGCTGATGTGATAGCTAGGGTTTTGTCGAAGTCAATGGTCAGGCAGAGGAATAAAAGACCGGAAGCATTTGACAATAGTTTTTTAAGCCATAAACTACATCATATTGTCTTACACATAGTTTTCACGAGTTTCAACAATTTCAATCTTCTTGAAAAAATGGAAAGTATAAGAGATTTGAAGACTGAAACAAGAATTAGGAACAAAACGAAAAATGAAACTTCAGAGAACATCCTAAGCTTCAAACAACTTTTTCACGAATTTTTCCATGTGAAAAAAGTTACAGTTCCAATGGCACAGGAATTATTTTAATACTTGTATTAGGAAAAAATGAGTCTCAAAATAGACAAAGAGGCTCTGGAGTTACGATCCCTAGGACTCTAACGCTCAGTCCAGTAGCAGCTAGCCACATCAGGCTATAAAGTGCTGGAAATGTTCCTAGTCCTATTTGCAATGTGCTGCAAGTGTGAAAACCACACCAGATTTCAAAGATATAATGCAAATAAAAAGGAATGTAAACTATGTCATTACTACATTTTAAAACTAATTACATTATGGATACACTGGGTTAAATAAAATACTTTGCTGAAACTAATTTCATCTGCTTCCATTTACTTTTTAACATGGTTACCCGGAGAATTAAAATTACTTTCTCATTTTGCATTTAGAGGTTGCATTTGATTTATATAGCTACATGGAATGTGCCAGCTATTCTTTTTCAGAAAACAAATAAATAAAAAGAACAAAGGAAGATCTGGGTACTAAAAGTTTGAAGCAAAGTATTTGAATTTTCACGGTAAGGTTGCCTCTCCATTTTATTGATCTTATTCAATTCCATTAATAAAGCATCAAAGCCATACCAAACACTAACAGCAGCATTTATGAAGGTGTTATGTGGAGCTGAGGCTTGAGGTTCAGTGCAGAGAGTTCTCTCACCAGATCCTCAAGGACAGAGAGGCACTAGGACAGAAGTCTTCTCCTTAGACACTGGCAAGTCTGCTCTAGGAGCCACAACTGTTGTGGATGAGAACCTGAGACTTTCTTGGCTGGAATCATGTTTGGTGTCAAGTATTCAGGGGCATCTTGTCATTTGCACAGAAGGAATAGCTGTGGGCTATGGTAAAACATGTTCAAAAGGACTCCACCCATGAGGGGAGCCCTTTGGCTGAAGACATAGGAAGAAACCATATTAAGAGATAGTTGTATGAGAGAAGTACCTTAAAGTAGGAACCAGGACAATGAAAGAGACATGCCTGAGAATTTCTGTGCTTCTCATTTGAAAGGAATATTGCTCAACAACACTTGTGTGCTGTAGCTTGGGGATAGCTTATTAAAGCCATTTTGATGAGCCTATGGAAATACAACTCCATTCTTGAGGAAAGAACCGAACCTTTTATTTCACTGAGAATACCTCTCATTAGTACTACAGTTTTGTATCAGGAAATATTAATATTTCTACAGTAACAGCTTTGAAATTTAAAAGGCAACAAAGGAAAATTGAAAGATGAGTGTAATTTATGAACATTTGAGCCAAAATGTGTGTGTGGGGTACACATTTGTACGGTGTATGAAATGAATTTTTACTTGAAAAAAATTCTTGTTCTAGTAGAAATGTGTCAGTTTGAAATTAATAACTGTTTTCCTTCGGTTGCAGCCTGTGTAAAGAAACCGCTCCACTTCTGAACAGTTTCCCTTCCTTCCCAGATACATGGAAATTCACTACTGTTGCTGACAAACAAAATACCACAAGATTTGTCATACAAATCACATTATAAGAGGTTCCAAAATCTTGACAACGTTGACAGTTGTTTTCAGCAAATGGCTGCTTTCCTCTGCACTGTCAATGTTGATGTCCTTCTGCACATGTAAAAGAGCAATGCGATTAAGGCAAGCTTGTCCACGCTCTGTCTGAGCCAAGTTTCCCGTCTCCGCGTGGCACTGAGAGATTGCTCAGCTGTTGTAGATAAGGCAGGAATAGCTAGCAGATTTCTGCCATTTAAAAAAAAAAAAAGAAACCCAACATTCTCTGGGCATGCATTTCTGTAGGAATTCACCAACATCTGCTGCTGACCTAAAGTTTCCTATAGAAGTAGCACATTTAATTTGTATAAGCAATTCACAATGATATTAGTCAAACTTTATCTTACAAAAACGATGATATCTGTTCACCAAGAGGAGAGAGGTTGAAGCTGAATAAGTGTGTATTCTTGAAGCTGTCATTGGAGCTTCGGGCCTCATAACTTTTTGGCCCATTCTAAATTTATTTTCTGCGCATTCTCTAAATTATATTTCACAAGAGAAACTTTTTAGAGAAAGAATAAAGAGCTATGAGATCTTGGTGATTCCACAGAAGGCCTACATTTCACACTTATCTTTTTTTTATAGGCTCTCTGAAAATGTTTGATTTTTGGAAGCTAATTTATTCTGGAAGAATTTTGTAGTTGAATTTTAGTGTGACTTAAAATTGTCATATGTGCCATCCTCAAAAGAACATGCAAGATTTAGGTATTTCTTGTTGTCAGGGTAACTTTGAGAATCTGTAATTTCTTTGATTTTTGGACAGTAGCTTGTCTACCATTTTATTTACCAGCGCTGATGCAGAGAATCTATTCTCTGTCTGTATTTGACTTTGTTTCTTTTGAAATATGAGCACAGTTCAGATAAAAATAAAGAACTCTAGTTATTCCAGAGAAGTCGATGCCCCATGGCTCAGCATTTGTTACTTGACTGCCCTATTCTCACTCACGGTCACCATCTAGTACAGCTGCACGCATTAACTGTCTGGCTTCTCTTTGAAAATCTTAAGCCACATTCTTGGGAACAGTTGCTTCGTGTTGGTTGAAATTCTCAGTGGCACTTTTTTCCATTCACAGGAGCCAACAGCCTCCAAAGCAGACACATAGTTTCCAAGAACTCAGGCATAGTTCATGATTCCTGAATTTCAAATATTTCTTGTAGGAATCGGAATACCATGTACAATGTCTAAAACCTTTGCACTGAGAATTATAATAAAAGTGCACGTTTATACTATCTAGTCAGCATACCTGATTTTAAATATTTTTCATTCTTATATCTAGCAGAGGGACACAGTTTGAAAACTCACTCATAAAAAAATTAATCCAATGGCTGTGAGCAAGAAATTATTTAAAGACATTAGCTTTTGGAAACATCAGAAAGAAAGGAGTTGTGAATGGAATTATTGTATGCTCTTACAGAACAGCTCTGTGTTGTCTCATCCAGATTCATAATTTCCTGTGCACCTTTAAGGTTGTACTAAAAATATAGCAATTGAAAGCTCAAATTTTAGGTCCCAAATTACTGCCTTTCAGATCCATTGAGACATCTCAAAAATGGGTCAAGGTAACAATGCATAATTGGTAAGTTAACAAAAGTAACTAATGGAAATAAAATGAGAGTCAATATAATTGTGATAACCTGCAACACCTGTCATTTTCAATGTCAACCACACCACAAGGCTGCAAGAGCTATCATCTTTATTTTTATGTAGTTTTCAGAGAAGGAGGAAGCGATTTCACATATAGTGTTCAGATGCTCTGATTAAAGCTACTGGTTTAAAAAATGCATAGCATCTAATAACAAAGACTCAAAGTCAATTTGAAAAGCAAACTCTGTACCAGAAAAGGAGAATATTCAGGTATGAAAACTTGCATGAACTCTCATTTTCTTGCTGATAACTTTTATTTAACTAAAGTCCCTCAAATGTTAATTTTTAAAGTGTTGTTAGGGCCATATTGTCAAGACTGTTGCAGTGAAAATATATTTGAATTTGGGTGATAATACTTAATTTACAAAATTTATACTGTTCTGGTCCCCATCTTTATGTTGGTACTGTTTTCAATTACAGAAGACAAAGTCTGCCGAAACCCCGACCCTCCCTCCATCAGTATCTCTTTTGTGTCAATCCATTTGTTGATAGTGTATACCACTAAATACAGTGATCCACAAACGCAGAGAGTTAGGTAATGAGCTATCTTTTATAGTTATTTTTTTTATTAGATATTTGCTTTATTTACATTTCAAATGGTATCCCCTTTCCGAGTTACCCCTTCCTCTGCTCACCCTCCCCCATTTCCTGACTTTCATTCCCCTATTCTGGGGAATCAATCCTTCACAGGACCAAATGGCCTCTCCTCTCACTGATATCTGAAATGGTCATCATCTGCTACATATGTAGCTGAAGCCATGGGTCCCTCCATGTGTACTCTTTGATTGGTGGTTTAGTCCCTGGGAGCTCTGGGGTACTGGTTGGTACATATTATTGTTCCTTCTGCAAGGCTGAAAACCTCTTCAGCTCCTTGGGTCCTTTCTCTAGCTGCTCAATTGGTTAGCTGTGAGCCATGGGTATTTTGATCCACTTTCCAATAAGGATCAAAGTATCCAAACTATGATCTTCTTCTTTTTGAGCTTCATGTGGTCTGTGAGTTGTATCTTGGGTATTCTGAGCTTTTGGGCTAATATCCACTTCTCAGTGAGTGCATACCGTGTGTTCTTTTGTGGCTGGGTTACCTCACTCAGGATAATATTTTCAGCTGCCAATCTAGCCACAAAACCTTCAACCCACAGTTTTTTCTGCCTACAAGATATGCAGGGCTAAAAAGGGAGCAGAAAGAAGGAATAGCTGACCCATGACTGGCCCACCTTGAGACCCATCTTGAGACCAGGAGAGAGAACCCATTCCTGATACCCTAAGTGATATTCTGCTATGCTTTCAGACAGGAGCCTAATGTCATTGTCATCTGAGAGACTCACCCAGCAACTTATGGAAGCAGATGCAGACCAACAGCCAGACATTAGGCTGAGCTTGAGAAATCTTGTGGAGGAGGGGGAGAAAATATTGAAGGATCCAGTGAGGTCAAGGACATTGCAAGAAAACCTATGGAATCAGCTAATCTGACAAACCATAGTGGCTCACTGAGACTGAACTACCACCCAGAGAGCATCCAAGGGATGAAACTAGGACCCCTACACATACACATCAGGTCAGCTCGGTTATCATGTGGGACCTCTGACAGCAGGAGGAGGGGTTCCTCTGATACTCTAAGGCCCGCCATTGGATCCCATTGCCTTGTCTATCCTCAATAGAACTAGATGCACCTAGTCCTAGGGCAACTTGATATGCCATGGGAGCTATCCCCTTCTTTGAGGAGAATGGGCCAGGGAGAATGGGGAGGGAGAGGAAGCTTTATCAGGATTAAAGTAAATGAATAAATTAATTCATGAAAAAACTCTATTTCTCATTAGGCCATCCCCTCAACTCTCATATTTGACTTTTCTAGTGACCTGATTTATTAGAATGTATTAAGTCTCATTTTCTTTTTAACTTTCTCACCATACTGAGAGTTTTGTGAGGAAATTAATGTTCTTAATCACAACATAAACTCTTATATTAAATCATTCTTTCCTTTTTCTGAGGTGTGCAAGATGAAATTCATTTTAGTTAATATTTCTAGAGAGTCAGAAAACTATTTTGCTAGTTGGTTGCTTTCTGTGTTGTTTGTGTATTCTGCAAACTGTTAGTTAGATTTGGAAATAAAACTGAATATGGCTCTATATGAATACATGGGTATGTTTATCCACTGTGCCCAAGTCCCCATTTTCAGCCTGAGTCCACTCCACTCTGGCCATGATTCTGGATATGGTAACATAGGAAGAGCTGGAAGAGAAGTGAGAGTAATAAATAGCTTAAAAGTCTTAAAACTTGTATGCTTTATTCTTTTGACCAAATTGTCAAGTATAATTCATGGGGGCTTGATATCCCCAAAAGATGTAGTCTAGTTTTTTTTCTTTTAGTATGACACAAAGACCACACTGTTTGTTTCATATTGTCTGTTTTATACACTGTATCTTTCATACTCTTCCAGAAAACTACTTTCAGAATCCACCATTGAAGAATTACCAGATAGTAATCACATTGTGCTCATAGCTGGAATGCTTTCTGCCAGGAAAGCATTTAGAATTGTCTCCCTCTGTCACAAGAATTTACTTTTACCTGAAGGCCTCCAATTGGCATCTTCTGAGATATTCCTAAAAAATATAATGAATTCTCTATGTCCATTACTTCATTCTGATTTTGTATTCTCATTTACATGCAATCACACGACTGAATAGTAATTCCATCTTAGTCATTTTTATTTTATTTTTTGGACTTTGTATGTGTGTAGCTTCTGAGAAGTACTAAGTAAATATTTGCTGAAGGAGATGAGACTTATAATAACTGCCCTGGTTTGACTTGTTATCAAGAGTCTCATTTTCAGTCAACTTTCATGATAGTATGCTAAGAAATATGTATACAACTGAAATAAGTTTCATGCCTATCACTGACATTTAAGGGCCCTTACAAGGTTCATTTACTTTACATTGTGTGCTTGTTTCCATGTGATGTTCAGTATTGGAGCCACTATCATCGCTTATCACATCACACTTCATAAAGGGGAGCTAATTCAAGTGTACCACAAGTCACAAAGAAAAGGCAAAACCACAGGCTATCTGTTTTTTTTTTTTTTGAATTGTAGTTGGACAGGAAACTGAACATTACATTCTGAACACTGATGCTACATAACCAATGGTCAGTATTCCAAACCACCACACCTTTTGTGGGTACCAAGAAACAACCAAAGGAACCAAGAAACACAGAGGGAAAAGCCCATAGCATCAGTTATAGTAAATGGATCTGTTGTCCTTAGAGGTAGGCAGAGCTACTGCATATAGCTTTACATATAGTTCCAGCAAAATTTTGTTTATGTATTATCTGGACATTAAAAGAAAAAGGTTCCTCAAATTTGTAACATAGGACTTGAAGAAAATAAACCCAAAAACCAACAAAATAGCTAATAGTTATATAATTTCAGAGAAAATATTATTTTACAGAAGGCTTAACTTGTTCATGGCATATTTCAACATAACATTGAAATTGAGCAAATTGATTAATACTTTTGACATAAGTACCAGTCCCACCACATATCCTTCCCATTTTTTCTACTTCTTCAGATAATGTTCCATATCTCCACATTTGTTCTTCAAATATTGATTACTTAGTGCTTGTTATGTTAAACATACCTGATACCATTCTCTCTATCCAGCTCTTCCTGTGACCTTTAGAGTGAACTCACATGAATAGCTAAGCATTGCACCAGTACCTACGGTAGTGGATGAGTGGATCTCTACCAAGCCCTTCCCTGTACCTTCTACCTTCCCTGAACAGCAAACAAAAACTGCATGTGAATACCAAGGGCATGCAGTAGTTTCTCATTTTGCTCCAAGATAGATCCAATTTTAATCTGACTTCTTTCTACACTTTCTGCCTAGTGGATGGCACTGTCTTCTTCGCCAGACAACTGTTTCTACCTGGTTTGGGACCAGAGGAATTTCTACCAGGAATTTTCTACCACTAACAAATTCTAGGAAATCTGTTCATGGAATTGCTTGAATAGCAATAGCTTTAGGAGTTTGGGAGAACATCCAAAACTGTTGCAGAAGTTAAGTAATTTTCACAGTGGTTTTGTCCTTCACTCTATGAACTACACAGACAAACTTTCCCTATCTATAGAATGACTTTTCCTTTAAGAAACATTATGTTGCGCCTTCTGTAATTGATCTAATGGATTACCATAACTCTCTACAAGCAGAATTCTTCAGGGTGAAATGCATTCCTTCATAGTGGCTGTGCCACCCAAGTGAAGATTATTCCTGAGCCTTTGGCTTGTGTTGTATTGTTTTGCTGACTATGAACTTCTAAGAACTAATGTTACTAATCCCACTTTGATAATTTACTACTATATTGCTTTAGATCAAGTTTTTGTAGTACAGTTTAGGCACTTTTATGGGCATTCCTGCTTGCTTAGCTACAATTAGATCACGTTTCTTAATTAGTAAGATGTGCATGGTTGTGACGGAAGGCACACTTCCCACAAAGTTCCATCATGAATGTTACTTTTGAAAAGTAATAGTGCCATGCTCTGAGTATTATTTATTGTTATTTACAACTCCATGAAGTAGGCAAGTAAAAATTGATTCATTCTAATAGAAATAATTGAAAAATCTATCTCAACATAGTGCTGGCATTTTAAAGCTTGGTCCTGACTCTCTCTTCACAGGTTGTAGGAGGTTCACTTCATTGGGGAGTCTTTTTACCCACTTCATTTATAGGTTTGGAGAAGGACATAGCAAATTGTGTAATCTTCTAAACCCCAAAAGCATGATGAATTCCCCTACTGTAGCCTTTTTTAGTTTCATTTACTTCCTGAGTCTTACTAGCCTCCTTCCAGGAAAGAATGCTTTAATTTGGAAAGAATAGCTGCACAACATTCCACCCCTTTCTCCTGCTATTGCATTCTTCTTGTCTGTCTTCTGAACATTTCCCCGAGCCTTGGAGTTGGTGGTATAGCTGCTTGATCATTTTCTTCCATCTTTGACTGTGTATACATGCATCGAGCCACTATGCCATAGCAACAGCTTCTTATTATCAGGAGCTTGGCCCTTTTATAAGTCTCTGTGCTATGCTTCCTATTGAAAAAGAAGTATGCCTTTAAGACTGGACAGGCCTGACAACATAATAATGCAGGGCACAAAAGGTGTTTAGATGGTAATTTGATAGACACGCCATACATATCCATTTGGCAACATAACATAGATGGCCTGCCCACTGGGGCATGTGACCTTCCAAATCACAGGATTTGTCCTGGCTTATAGTATTGGGTATGAGGTAACTTCTGTGAAGTTTGTTTTAAAGAGGGCTAAAAGGGAGTTTGATGCTCCCGAAGCTGACATGCTCCAAATCATGCCAGTGAACTCATTTCGCCATCATGTTCATATTGTAGTATATGAGGTCCATATCTGAGCAGTACTGTTTGGGTAAATTATCCTCTAGCAGTCTGCATGCTGCCCTCTGACATGATGACAGCCAGACAACAGGGAGTGAACTTCCATCTCAGGTCCAGCCTCATTCCTCCACACCCTGCAGTCAAAGAACATTTGCTGAAGAGCAAAAGGCTTTTACCCATCTACTTCATGCATGCAAGCAACAGAGATAGATAGCAATAGCCTGATTGTTGTGGGACCTCAGTGTCCTTCCTGTTTAACAAATCATACCTCTGTTATTGGGATTTCCAACCAACCACCTTATGGTTCCTAGGAGAGCCCTTTCATATTCACAGAGTGTCTCTTTTAAATGCCTTACTTGCTTCCTTTACTGTGCTTCCATATGTGTGAAAATATTTAAGGATTAGCACTGTGTAAAGAAACCTTTTAGCAAAAAGTGGCAGTATCTCTAAAGGTCCACCACTGTCCTCTACCAGCAAGGGTTTTTTGTTTGTTTGTTTGTTTGTTTGTTTGTTTTTTGTCATTGATGGTTAAAGGGGTGCTAAAGGAGAAGATAAAATTTAATACCACATAAAAAGACTCCATAATTTGCTTTAACTTCCTTATCAAAAGAATAATGTTGGACACAACAACATGGACTAGAGAACTTACAGTGTGAAGTCCCTTATAACCCACGCTGATTTTTTAGTGATTCATTCAATATCAGCCTAGGTGCTACTGCTGTCAAATGAATGGGAATTTGCCAATCCTTGACATACTCTTTGTTGGGTAAGCTTGTGTTGCTTGGTCTTGGGCTCAGGGGGAGCAAGAACATGCTTTAACATATTGTGGCCACTGATAGTTCTGACAGCACCATGCCTCTTGTCTTTCTTGACTACTTAAAGGGTCCCAGTGTATATGAGCAACTTCTACCTCAATTATATTTCCCTGGAGAGAGAAATGCACGGCATATACTCTGGGTGGTGACTGCGCACTCCAAGATTAAGTTTTATCTTCTTCACCTATACTGCTTAACTATTTATAGTTTCCATGAGCTGTTGCTCAGGCCCTGAAGTCCTTATTCTGTATTGAGGTTGGACATGTCTATCATTTCTATTTCTTTTCCCCTGGGTTCCAGGTTTTGTATTCTGGGAAGTGGTCATTAGCTCAGTTCTAATTTGTATTTTCCTTCCCTACATCTTGCCAGATGTAAAAAACACCTCAAATTCTTCCTTCTCTTCCCCAATGCTTCCTGCAAAGTCAGAAGTTCACACAGCAGACAGGCCCTTCATGCTTTTTTGTCTTTGTCATTCCTCCCCACACAGGGAAGTGATTTCTGGGAAAACACTCAAGCCACAGTTGTGTCTCTCACTGACCTTGACACAGGCCATGCAGCTGATGCCATACCTTGCTTACAGTCCTCTCCAATGTGAGCTTCTTGTAGAGATTGTAACAGACTCTCTAGTTTTACGTACTTTTGGAGACATTTTTGTACTTATATGGTGAACCTTCTTCAAGGAGGCATGTTGCCTCATACAGTTAACCCCTGAAGGCACTCTCCTCTCAGAAGGCTTGGGATTGATTGTATACCCTAGGATACGTTCTAAGGAGTGTTTGTCCATACTACAGCAATGTGGCATGTCGTCCCACATGGGGAAAGGGTGCCATACAAATATTACCCTACACACTGATCAGTCTCAGTCTCCTGTGTCAGTCAGTACCCATTGTCCAGGGCCTGCACCCACTCCTCTCAACTCAACAATTGGCTCTATTTGTGTTCATTCCTGTGTCAAATGTGTTTTTGTGACTGCATGGGAAGGCTTGAATAAGCATATACTCATCCAGGTAGGGGCACTGATGACTAAGGACACTAGTCTAGTTTAATGATCCACTGAGTTTATTAGGATTCTTTTGAGGAGAATAAGTGAAGTTACTGACATGAATATGGAAGGCTCAAACAGTTACGTCCTTGAGAAGTGCAGCCTAGACTGGGTGATGGTTTATGAGAAGGGGCATTCCTGAGGCTACCCGAACAATGTCTAGGACGATCAGCCTGTCAGAATGTCTCGTTTTCATAGCTGTTGTTTACTGCTTTACAATCTTGTGAAGGGTTCTATAAGCTTTTAATTTGTCAAGGCTTTGAAAAGGCTTTCTGACTTTATTTACCTTTTGTTAATTATGAACCTCTTTCCTACTTCCATGAAGGAATTTTTCATTTTGGGAGAATAGCTACACAGCCAATGAAAATACTGGCTTCAGAGATGGCATCCTTCTCTGCTTCAATTACTGCTTTAAATACAACCAAACAGGCTCAGGGAAGAAGGATACAAATGTGTTGCCTGAAAGTGGCAACTAAAAGTAGAAAATAAAAATTTGAAAGTGAGCACTTGATGACCTAATGTGTATAATCAAAGCTATAAAAATGTCTAAAACCCAGTTTTATGATTAATTTGCTGATTTTGAGTAGAGACAACTTTTCTTTTACAGCGATATGAAGATCAACCATGAGTAGATTTAGAAGCAGTTAAAAAAATGTCATTCCTATCAAGGCAGGGTCCAGAGCATATGGAGTTACAGTAGTGTTATACTCATGGATGAAGTATAATTGATACCAGTTCTTCATAAACTATTTGGAAAACTTGAAGCCCTAATTTCTAAAACAATTGCAGCAACAAAAAACAAAACAAAACAAAAATCTGACTCAAAAAAATAAAATGTACAAAAGCCGTGGATTTTTTTTTATTTTATTCGATATTTTTTTATTTACATTTCAAATGATTTTCCCTTTTCTGGCCCCCCACTCCCCGAAAGTCACATAAGCCCCCTTCCCTCCCCCTGTTCTCCCACCCACCCCTTCCCACTTCCTGTTCTGGTTTTGCTGAATACTGCTACATTGAGTCTTTCCAGAACCAGGGGCCACTCCTCCATTCTTTTTGTACCTCATTTGATGTGTGGATTATGTTTTGGGTATTCCAGTTTTCCAGGCTAATATCCACTTATTAGTGAGTGCATACCATGATTGATCTTTTGAGACTGGACTACCTCACTTAGTACGATCTTCTCCAGCTCCATCCATTTGCCTAAGAATTTCATGAATTCATTCTTTCTAATGGCTGAATAGTACTCCATTGTGTAGATATACCACATTTTTTGCATCCATTCTTCTGTTGAGGGATACCTGGGTTCTTTTCAGCTTCTGGCAATTATAAATAGGGCTGCTATGAACATAGTGGAGCATATATCCTTATTACATGGTGGGGAATCCTCTGGGTATATGCCCAGGAGTGGTATAGCAGGATCTTTTGGAAGTGACATACCCAGTTTTCTGAGGAACCGCTAGACTGATTTCCAGAGTGGTTGTACCAATTTGCAACTCCACTAGCAGTAAAACCGTGGATTTTAAGATATGGGACATTACTCACCAAGGAAAAGACAGCCATTCAGACAGATAAGACTCCTGAGGTCAAACAGCACACTTCATTGGTAGATTGCTGACAGCTGCACTATCAGCCTTACTAACTGAAGGAGGCAAAGTCCTTAAGCCTATGAACAGTGAAAAAAGTTGAAGGATATGGTAGTCATACTATGCTGCACAAAACACCAGAGAAGACAGACATATGCACAGAGAATGATTATTGAGGTCTAGAGTCAACTCAAGACTTGGGCACATGTCTGAGGAAGGTTCAAGGCTAGAAAAGGAGCCTGTGAGGGAATTATAGAGAGATGGCTTCTGAGACTTAGTCTAGAGATAGCTCTTTACTTGTCAATCAGAATTGACAGCAGCTTTAAAGACACTCCTGAGTAGTAAAGTTGAAAATAATTCACTCTATATTCTAGTCTACTCTGATGGCACCTAACAGTATGCTTTGTTCTTTTTCCTTGCTTCCATTTTTTATTTTTGAGGTAAGGTCTCATGATGAAGCTGATGTTAACCCAGAACTTATGATGTAGCCCAGATTAGCCTTAAAGTCATCACCCTGTTGTACTTCCTGCATGTATACTGGAAATTCAGGCTTGTGCCATATTGTCTATATTCTTCTAACTAGCATTTATATACTTATATATTTAGATTTGAAAAAAGGGAAATGTACCCAAGGTACTCAATGAAACCAACAAGGCCCGGCTATCAAAGTAGGCAAAGATGTAACAGAAAAGGGGAATCACAGCTAGTATCACTGATGAGCATAGAAGCAAAAATCTCTTAACAAACTAGATGCAACATATTAAGAAGTGTAGGAGAATCTGTCTATAATGAAAGTTATAAAACACAGATTATAGAACTGGAAGAACTTTAGAATATAAAGTGAGGGCTCAGTAGAAGGCCAGTAGAACAGCTTGTTTTTCTTGTAGAAGACCTGAGTTTGTTCCCAGAATTTGTGTTGGATGAGTCACAACTAATGGACTGAACAACATCTCTTGACTTCCATGGGCACCTGTACTTATATGCATGTATATCCACATATACTTACAAGTTAGAAAGTCTTTAGAATAAAATGTGGAATGAAGTTTTATATTCTTGAATTGAAGAATAAATACTATTAGAATTTTTAAACTACTGATTTTTTTAATTCACTTTACATCCCAATCACTACCCCCTACTAGCCCCTCCCAGAGTTCCTCCCTGACTCTTCTGTTTCTCATCTGAGAGTGTTGGAGACCCTCTGAGTATCTCTTCATCCCGGCACATCAAGTCTCTGCAGGGATAGGTGCATCCTCTCCCACTGAGGCCAGAAAAGGCAGCTCAGCTAGAACATATCCCACAGTCAGACAATAGCTTTTGGGATAGCCCCAGCTCCAGTTGAAGACTTCACTGCACATAAAGGGCTTGGGTCCAGCCTGTGTATGCTCTTTAGAAGAGTTGGGGGAGGAATTGAGGGCACTGAAGGGGATAGGAACTACAGAGGAAGACCAACAGTATCAACTAACTGGGATTTTTTTGAACTTTTAGAGTTAACCACCAACCAACTGAAACTTGTCTACAGGTTCTCTTTAACTGATTCTGCTGAAATACCAATGACATTATTCAGAGACATAAAAAATATTTGACTCTAATGAAAAAATATCCCTAATAGCCAATGTAATTTGGACAGCAACAACAAACATGTAGGCGACATTATATCTGATTTTAATATGTACTACAAAAACTATTACCATGGAAGCTGACATAAAAATAGGTACCTATAATAATGGAAAACAGAGGGACCCTAAAACCAGACCCATAAAGACCACTTATTTTCTATAAAGATGCTAAGAACACAGTAGAGAAAGAAGAGGCTTCATTAAATAGTGCTGGGAGAATTGAAAATTAACTTGCTAAAGAATGAAATCAACACTTGTACAAATACACAATGGAAGACTGTTCTGTTACATATGGAATAACAGAGGTAGAAATGGAAATCATTATGTAAATAGTAAACCAGGCTTAAAAAATACATATATGGCACGATTTCATTCACAAATGGAATTTAGAATTTCATTGTACAGAAGTTTGAGCAGTTGTTACTAGGGAGTACGGTAGAGAGGGCAAGAGAGTAGTGACAAGAGCATGGGGTTGATCAAAGGACTCTTGGCCAAACTTAGATGGATTAAGAATTTCTGCTATTACCACATGGTATGACAACTACAATGCACTGTAGGCCTTCAAAGAGCTAGAAGAAAGAATTCTAAGTGTTTTCAGTGTAAGGTATGATCAATATTTAACCAGATAAATGAATCCAACCTATATAAAACATATGTGTGTAAAATATCACAGGGCTACCAAAAAAGATTATATGTTCATTTCATTGTGTATGTTACTTAAATTTTTAAATGATTTTTTATTGCCTGCAAGATGATACTATGGATAAAAGTTCTAGTCCCCAAGCCTGGGAACCTGAACTCTCTCTTGACTCACATTATGGATGGAAGGACCGAACTCCCTCAAGTTCTTCTACTTCTGCTTGCTTGCTATGTCACACCCCCACCAAATGAAGAAACATAAACTTTGACTTTGATGTCATATTTCCCCAAATTTTTTATTCCTTGAAAGTGCGTGTCTTCATCACCATGTCTTATAATGCTGCTTTCAGCCCTAGATTCTTCAGCTGCTATCTGTATTTCTTTCTTAGAAAATAATCTTGGACCGTTTTCTTCTGCCTCTCGTTAGAATGGTGGTTTTGAATTGACAGCTTATCTCTGTGGTTGGCAGTGTGGTGGCCTCGATCAGAGGAGCTGATCCCACCAAGATAACCATGCAGAACAGTGTGTTTTCATTTTGGCAGGAGTTTAAGATTTAATTATATTTGGCTCAGCATATGGCATTGCATATAACACACATGCACATATGTGCACATATGCACATAACATGTCTTGCCTTTGTCTCTATTGTTATTTATAAAATTTAAAACATGATTATTTCATATTTCTTAAATTTTGCATCAAAAACTGAACTTCCTAGAAGCTAAGTAGACTGGGGAGTCTTAACTTTAACTTAATTTTAATATATGTATTTGTATGTTTTTTAATGAAAGAATAATTCTATTTCTCTAATAATTGCAATAGCTAAAAACAATGAGAAAATTATAATTTCAATAAATACAATTAAAATCTCTAACAAAATAATATATAATTGTATTTAATTTCATTGATACAAAGTATCTGATGAAAATTAAATATTTTTCTGTGTTTTGTGATAGGAAAATACAGTTTAAGAAATTAATTATTGAACCTAAGTAGTTTGCTCATAGCTATCATACAATCCCAGAACTTGTAGCTCTTAGCGATTTAATAACTGCAATAGAATGTAGAAAATAAATATTAAACAGGTTCTATTATGTAAAAACCTACTGATAAGACTTAGAGTCTAATCAATGACACTTTCATTTTCTTAATGAATCTCCAATGAAGAATATTTGCTAAATCTTTAAAGAGTTGGCTCAGTCAGTGACGTCTTAAACATTGAAGGCTGCTGTCAAATATATAGGATGCAAATACTTTGTTTTGGAATATAAGATGTGTTCCAAAGGAAAGGAATCAGCTTTGCTATTTTGAACAAATGAAACAAATAACAACCCAAGAGAGCAGCCCACTGAGGCAAATGCTGGCACATAGAATTGAGATTGCAAGTGTTTAGGACACATTTTCTTCTATGAATCTACCTATAACTCCAACTTTACATGGAAGTGAATTATGTCCACCCACTTGCTTTAAACAGAATGTCTCAAGGCGATGTCTGGTGCATGACACGGAGTTTTTCTTTGTGCTTTCCCATCAGATGTTGGTGATTAAGGTTCCCTCGAAGGAAGACAGAGTGTGTTTTCAAAGAAGGGAGCCTTTGCCTGCAGTGGCTTGCGTGACTCACTCATGTCACAGGGGATAATTTCCCTGCAAGCTCTGAGAGTTTTGTTATTTTCCTTTTGGGAGAAGGGATAGAAGGGTCTATTTTAGGTCCTAGGAAAGGGATCATTAGTGGGAATTCAGCAACAAAACTACCCAAATGTGACCTGGACTCATTCATATTCCTCAGATGCTACTTCAAAATATAATTACCCTTGAAATCTTAGAGCTCTTTTTCCCCTTCTCTTCTTCCTTTCTTTGAAGGTGAAGGAAACACTTAAAATAATGACTAGGGACAGTGGTATTTATAGACTGCGATTGTCTGCCAGTCCTTCTTCTCTTCCTAAAATAAACAGATGACCATATGTAAAGTCCCATCGAACTGCTCAGAGAATTTTCGATCTTTTATGTTTAGAATGCTCATACCATCATCCAAAAACAAAACAAAACAAAACCAAACCAAACCAAACCAAACCAAATAACCAGACCAAACCAAACCAAAACAACCCCCCCCCCCCCTCTACAAAACACAAAACTACAGTGTCACCACCTTTAGGCTCCCAGTGAGTCCATGAAACGCAGTCTAAAGCCTAGGCTGAGTTGTACATTTCTGTCTTCCAGTCTAGAAACTCACCTCTGAGTGTTGTACTCATGGAGAATCACGCCTTTTGGTGCCAGGATTGTACATAAACTGCTTGGATCATTTGGAGCCCAACTGGCATCTCAGAACATTCCTAGGTTTACGGTCCCCCAATAGCTCCAACCTACTGAGGAGAGCCAGGCTCCATGGAAGTGTCTTGTTTTTTACCGGTCTGTTCTGGTCTCCTTTCCTACTTCCACAGTGCAACCTGGGTTTTGCCCTCTCACATCGATACACTTGCAGCTGTCTTGGGCAGTGCTTTATTGCCCATTGTGGAATGCATGCCGAATACAAACCATCAGGATATGAAATGGGCAATCTTGGGTGCTTTTCAGGCTACTCAGATGTTCAAATACACATAACCAACCATCAATATAGGAAATTCTCCTCTAAGCTGTTAGCCTATTGCAGTTTGAGACTTTTCAGCTTTGGGAATGAACCTCATTTCTCTCTCTGTCCCATTCAGAACAACCTCTCCTTTATTGCATTTAGAATGGTGTAGCTGAAAGGCAATAAGGAACGGCAATATCATAGAGTGGTTCACATTACACTGAATTTTATTGTAGCCTGACATTGGGAGTGAACCTTTGGAATCTTTGAAGGCAGCATAAAGGCAAAGCCTGCTTTTTAATGGACTGGAGAAAAATATTCTGACATAGTGATAAGTGAGGTGACTTCTAGAAATCATGACTTGGAAGCACTTTCTGAACAAGAGCTATTTCTGTTGTCCCAATTCGCAGGATGATATTAAAACAGCCTGCCATGGGCCAGAGCTCCCAAATCCCACCTCCTAAGGACAGGGATTCATTTAAAAAGAAATAATGTGATCTATAACCCGACTGAATTCCAGATGAACACACTGTCTTCCATTTTCCTCCCAAATGGTTCTTCTCCCAAACATCTACCCAAAGCTGTTAACTACTCGGTACTGTGCCATATTCACTTCAATCTGTTTGCTTTCTGATTGTAAAATGCGCACACACAATGGCTTTATAAATGTGTCAATTATCTTTATTTCCAAAAAACAACCCAACTTCTTATCCATTATTTTCTGCCCATGTATACTTAGAGTTGTATGTTCTTTTTAAAAAATATTTTAAAGAATGAACGTATATGCATTTTTAAACTACTATGAGAATATTGGATTGAATAGTGTCCTTCTTTCAGATTATTATGGGTTAAATTAGAAAGGAATACACTTGATGTGACTGAGCACTACTGTTTAATTAATACAAATCAAAGCATTTTCCCCTCTTTCCTGTCTTCTTGGCCACTTCTGTGTCCTTTTCTACATGTTTCCCCAACTAACCTTTTCTGTTGTTATGCCTGGCACATAGTAGGTCCAGAGTCAATATTTGTGTGTGTGTGAATGAATGAATGAAAGACTATCAGGCTGCAAGAGCTTCTTGGTTCACTTAAGTCCACTGGCTCTTAGCAGCATTCAGTGTATAAACTGGATGTGTTGTTGACAACTTTCTTCACTCTTTGTGTGCATAAGCTAAGAATAAACAGCGCTGAGGGGAAGGGAGTACTTCCCTCTTACACCATCATAAACTCACCAAAGTGTACCACACAGAGCCAGTGATCACAGAAGGCCGGCAGCCCAAGCCCTGTCATTAAATATAGAAGCCTGTCTTTACTGTTTTTGTCCAAACAGACTCTATGTATTTTGGAAATTTCCACCACACTTCCTTCTGAGTCGATCCTTTTCTCAGGATACTTAGATGAGTGTTTCACAAGAGTGAACATGGTCAGAAAATCTGCAAAGTGATGCATGAACGGTCTATCATCTGAGGTCCGCATAGTGTTAGTGCTTCTCCATCGGACATGCCTATGTCTGGGAACAGTTTTTCCCCTAACAGTCTTCCAGTTAGTTTTCCTTTTGAAACCTTTAGGGTGTTTCTGGTATGAATGCACTGAGTACAAAGCACACTCAATTTGTCCTCACGGTGCAAAGAGATTGCAAACTCTGGGTTGTAAGAATTGAAATCAGCAACTACATGGGCTGATTGGAATGGATAACCTACCATGCTTTTACTTGAATAGCAGTACCAATCATACTTGGTAGCTTGTTAGAATAATACTAAGAACTATTTGAAATGGTTCACATTCAAATTCCTGTTGCTTTTTTTGGTGCATCACCATGCATATGTGTGCATGTGCTCATGCATGTACATGAATGAGCACATACATGGGTACCAGGTACTGCTTTGTTTTGAGTTGTTTAATATATGAGACTATGTATCCAGAACTGAAAATTTTTCATTATTTTTTAACTTTAAAATTCAGTAAGTTGCTTTCGAAGCCATAGTTTCAAAGGCAGAAACATGCTGAGATGCAACAGTAAAAGCTAGTTGTCATAAATCACAGTCTGAACAATCTCCCCAGTTTTGAGTAGCATTGTATGTTTGGGGAATTTGTTGTAAAGGTGATGGCATCCATGGTTTTCCTACTATACTGTATACTAATTTGCACTATAAGCCTGTGCTCCTTGTTACCTGAAAGAGCTAAGTGTATTCAGGTTATTGCTATTATTCAAAAAAACAGCAAGCATGTGTGAAAGTTATCTGGGCTTTGTAAAATATAGTTTAATGTAAAGTTAGATTTCAGAACTTTAATATATAAACTAGTATCAAAATTGAACTACTTTTCAATGGAAAGTTCATTAATGGGTCAACTTGAATTTCTGTTTCAATATGGATTTTTTTTTTTTTTTTTTTTTACTTTTTGAAGTAGGCTAGAGGTGATTAGGCATGGACTTTTTAATAACTTCTTACTTACCTGAGTACTGAAGTTTCTGAATTGCAATTCTCTGGCAGAAATGTAGGGGACATAAATAGCTGCTTTCCAGTCAGAATCATATCAACCCCCGTTAGCATAAACTCTTTATAGACTTAGATCTCCATTTCTGTCTCAGAGCAGATTGGAGAAAGAATGTGAAATGCTACTGGACACAGACACAGCAATAGCAAATCCCACTCAAGGCCCCAGCACAGACAGAGAAGGCAAGGAAGTGAGATCCGGGCGTGTGGAACAGGGTATTCACAGCAACGCATGGTGGAAAAGAGAATTTTACCTTTTAAGAAATTTTACCTTTGTAGAAGTAGGGATATGCACATCTTATAAATTAGTAGAAAGGCTTAAAGTAAACCTTATTAGAGAAAATTCAGATCTGGAAAAGGCTCACTAAAACAATAGTTCTGTATTTGTCGTTTAAGGTTCGGTTTAGACATTCAGAAAAGATAACCTTCAGTTTTATCTGCCATAGAGTCTATGCCATTTCTAGACTGAATCTTAAGAGATGTTAAACAAATAAATCAAAAGCATTGCTGGTAGTTTATAAAAGAACAGGAATAGACAAATTTACAAATTGGGCATCTAGGAAAATAGACAATAAACACAGAAAAATAAAAACACACCGATACTGTAGTCACCATGATACTGACGATGTAATATAGGTAAATTTTTATTAAAATACTGCAGCAAGAAAGCAAAGCTTCCTTAGGGAGACTTCAGAGACTCTGTGGCTATAAAGTCAGGATTTTGATGTTGTCTTGATAGAAGTTACTATGTAAATACTATTTTAATATATAGGGTTCTTTTTTTCTTTCCATATGATAAAAGCCATCTCTAGTTCTAATGTTGTTTGCATAAGGTGAGGAGGAAACTAGAATTGATCCGAGGAGAGCTACAATTCAACCATGAGACATTTTCACTCTTCTCCCAAACCTTTGCATTTTGGAAACTGCTAAGCATGGAGAGCAAAGAGATAGAAGGGATCACACAAGGCTCCCTCCCTTTCCCTCCCTTTAGATCTGCGTATGGATTGCTGTAGTCAAAATGTTGTAAAAGGGTTTGATTGAAACTATTTTATACCTGCTTCCTAATAGAGAATTTGATTAATGTGAGCAGCATCACTATAGCAAAATCAAAGAATTATTTAAATAAATAGAAAAATTTTGCATAACCTGCAAAGGGTATCACATCGAGAATGACCAAGGATCATAAAAACCTTGCATACTCAGTCCCTTCAGTTTATCATCTTTGTAGGCCCTTTGTAGAACCAAATCACTAACCTTATGGACTGTGAAGAAATTGGCCATCAAGAGATTTTCCTAAAACACACTGATACTGTCAGTCCATGTTGTCCAGTCAGTGTTTGAGTTCACTGTCAAAGGGCACACCGTTTTTATGGTTTTGAAAAAAAGTCTATTGAGAAGGCAACTGCATAGCAAGTTACCCTCCCAGCTTGACCCCATCTTAAGATTTTTATTGCCTGAACTGGCACCAAAGAAACTTCTTGAAAATAACACATTCCTTGTCCATTCAGTGGTTAATGATGCTTAAAAAAATCAGTTTGTGACTGTGACCTAAATCATGCAGAAGCTATAAAGTCATAGCTCTCTTTAAGTTTGAATATGACCCATATAATTACACCACTACACTAACTCCATAATACTGTTGATTAGTGGGCACACACTCACTCACATGCACTCACACACATGCGCACACACACTCACACACACACCACATACACTCTCATATACACTTATATACATGCACAAACACAAATTCACACACACTCATACACACAGGCACTCACACACACATGTACAAACACACACATACACATGCACAAACACACACTCACACACATGCACAAACACACACACATGCTCACACACACACACATATACACACTTTGGCTACTAAATGACTTGATAAAAAAGAAATGATATTTTTCAGACTTCAATGTTAAAGAAAAGGTTCATGAAAGAGATGTAAGTGAACTTTAAGCCAAACATTTGTTTGGCTTTGCTGCAGCAGGCTGAAGGAATGTAAACTTTTTTTTTCAATGACTTCAGCTCCTAATTTGAAAGCTAGGATTTTTAGGAGTGAGCAAGAGACTATATTTGGCCAAAAAATTCTGCTGGCTTTACTTAGCCAATCTGCACATTCAAAACAATACTTCTTTATCAAAAAAAAACAATAGTCTGTTTTATTCACAGCACATGTAGAAGTTGGAACATCGACCAAATTCCACTTTCTTCTCTTGCAGTGTGTCTGTAACCAGCTAATGAGCTGCAACAGAGCCTGGCCTTCATTTTCAGCAAATTAAGTTCATCCCCACAGGAATTGTGGTCTGGCTGTGGCACCAGTCCTAGGTATGGGTGGGATTTGTTTCTTCTACCAGTTGTAGGTTAGCCACATGGGTACGTGCTGTCGCACCACACAACAGAATCTTCTCTATAATAGCCAGTCTAAGTAGCCCTCTACCCCACAAAAGCAGATCCCATTTAATTTACTTTGTGTTTATAGCCCTCCCTCTTAAACCGCATCATTGGCATGGCCTGATGTTTATACAACTTTTTATTTTAAACTATTTATTTAGAGTTGAGGCCTCAGTAGTACTCCCTGTCAGATCCTCTGAGCATGCTCAGCTTCTGAATTTTGAATGCAAGTTGGAAGAGTGATGTGGATCTGAGGGACTTTTTTCTCAGAGTACACATATCCTGATGGCATGATGATTAAAGGAGCAAAGGAAGGTTTTACGTGAGCTGGTAGAATTTGCAAGACAAACTGCTGCTAGGAAATTTAACACTCATGAATGGTGAATAGTCTCTGCCTATGCTTTGACAAAAGATCTTAAAATCAGTTTTGAAACATCAAAAGTTTAATTCAGAGCTGGAAAAAGTGTTGTTTGGGACCCTTCTAACACACAAAGATGCTTCAATTGTTGTAATGGAAGTTAATGGTCAAATAGGTACTTGCTAAAGAACATAGGAGAGTATTCACAATTTTGTATTTGACTTCTATTTTGGGGCCTTACTCCAGCTCTCATTTTTGTAACCTCACAGTGTTTTTAACTTTTAACACAAGAAGACACTAGTGTGGATGCCAACAAATGCTTGCTGAAATGAGCCTGATATAGCTGTCTCCTGAGAGGCTCTGCCAGTACTTGACAAATACAAAGGTGGGTGCTCTCAGCCAACCATTGGACTGAGCACAAGGTCCTCAATGGAGGAGCTAGAGAAAGGACCCAAGGAGCTGAAGGAGCTGTCAGCCCCATAGGAAGAACAACAGTATGAACCAACCAGTACCCCCAGAGCTCCTGGGGACTAAACCACCAACAAAAGAGGGACCCATGCCTCCAACTGCATATGTAGCAGAGGATGGTCTTGTTGGACACCTAAGGAAGGAGAGGCCTTTGGTCCGGAGAAGGCTCAAAGCCCAAGTATAGTGGAATGCCAGGACAGGGAAGCAGGAGTGGGTGGGTTGGTGAGCAGAGGAGGGGACAATGGGATGTTTTTGGAGGGGAAACCAGGAAATGGGGTTAACATTTGAAATGTAAATAAAGAAAATATCTACTAAAAAAAGAAGAGTGCTATAATATTTAAATATGTCCTTTGTGTATATGTTACAGTTGTTAGCTTAGTGTTTTTGTGGGACTCCTAATAGTCAGAGGGGTGTGTCTCTGACTCCTTTTCTGTTATTGGGACTCTTTTATTCCTACTGAGTTGCCTTGTCTACCTTTTATATGAGGGTTTTTGCCTTATCTTATTGTATCTTGATTTGTCCTGTTTAGCTCTTGTCTTTTCTGAAGAGGAAAAGGAAGGGGATTGGATCTGGTGGAGAGGGAATATTGTTGCAGGGATATGCGGAGCATGCAGGAGGGGAAACTGCAGTCAGGATGTACTGTATGAGATATAGTTTCAACAAAAATAGCCATTTATCCATATAAAATGTAACTTTGTTCACTTTTCTTCCTGTAGAGAAATTTTAATCTAGCAAAATGGCCGCTCTGCCAAAGGAGACCATCCAAAGTCCTTCAGTTTTATGTGATCCAGCTGGAATTCAGACACACCACATACCTTTAATCCCTCTGGTTTGAATACAGACATGCCCACAGGATAAGCTTTTAATCCCAAACAATGCACATAAATTTGGTTTGGAGGTAAAAGGAAGGAACTTGGAAGTAGCCAAGTTACTTCTAATTGAGGGGGAAAAGTGATGGATTGAGAAAGATTTGACAGAATGAGTCAGAGAGAGAGAAGAGAGAGAGAGAGAGAGAGAGAGACAGAGAGACAGAGAGACAGAGAGAGAAAGAGAGAGACAGAGAGAGACACAGAGAGAGACAGAGAGAGAGAGAGAGAGAGGAAGGAGGTGGAGCAGGAGGAGCAGGAGGAGCAGGAGGAGCAGGAGGAGCAGGAGGAGGCCACAGTTTTCACCTGGATGCTTTTACAGAGACAGAATGCAGAGAGAACAAACTAGACACACATGAAGATAGAATGAACCAGAGAAAGAGAAGGAGGCAGAAGATGAGAACAGATTGCAAGAGTTAATTTGAGGCCAAACAACAATTCAGTGAGAAACTAAGAGAAGTCAGTTTGAATCAGCCAGCTAAGAGAGAAATTTTGGCTAGAACAACTGTATTGATACTGCCAGAAAGAGTTATGAAAGAGAAAGGGTGAGCTTATTCATCAGTAAGCCTTCAAGATGACAATTACACCTGGGAAAAATAGTTGATTTTATACTCTTCTCAGTCCAGTGTTGGTAAAATGGTCATTAGTTCACAAAATGGTAGAGTGCTGGGAAAGAAGCGAGTGTAGATGCTGGCAACTGCTTGCCCAGGACCCAAGATGATGCATGAACAGCGAGGAAGCAGACAAACATCTGAGGATGCTGAAACCACAGCTATGTGAGCACAGGACCAGAGAGTCTCACTTAACTCCCAAGGAGGGCTGATGGAAATGAACACAAAACAGGTTAGAGTTCTGGTAGGATGTGGATGATAAGTTGAGATTCCTCCTCTTCTGTCCACTTCCTCTCTCTTCCCCTCCCTTCCCTCTCTTTCATCTCCCCTCCCCTTCTTTCTTCTCCCCTCCCCTTCTTTCTTCTCCCCTCCCCTCCCTTACCCTTTTTCCTCTCCCCTCCCCTCCCCTCTACTCCCCTCTACTCCCTTCCCCTCCCCTCTACTCCCCTACCCTCTACTCCCCTCTACTCCAGTCCCCTCCCCATCCCCTCCCCTTCTTTCTTCTCCCTTCCCCTCCCTTCCCCTTTTCCCTTCCCCTTCCCTCCCCTCCCCTTCCCTCCACTTCACTCCCCTCCCCATCCCCTCCCCTTCTTTGTTCTCCCTTCCCCTCCCCTCCCTTCCCCTCCTCTCCCCTCCCTTCCCTTCCCCTCCCCTCCCTTTTTCTCCCCTCCCTTCTCCTCCCCTCCCTTTTTCTCCCCTCCCTTCCCCTCTCCTCCCCTCCTTTCTTTCCCCTCCCTTCCCCTCTCCTCCCCTCCCCTCCTTTTCCCTCCTCTCCATTCCCCTCCCCTCCCCTCCATTCCCCTCCCCTCCCCTCCACTCCCCTCCCCTCCACTCTTCTCCTCTCCTCTCCTGTCCTCTTTTTTTTTTCCAGTCCCTGGTACTTTAAATCCCTGGAAATGAGAGGGAACCTATTGGAAAGTAGGTGAAAAGGAGGCCTTATTTCTGTCATGATGTGAATGGGGACTCCAAATAAATGAGTTTTTTATTTACAGGAGAAAAAAAAGCTAAAATTATCTATATTTTGGAAATCTGTATCTGATATCATTAGCTCTCAGTACAGAAGGCCAGGATCCTTCCTTTCTCTCCAGGCTCCAGTGTCATAGAATATGACACATAGTTGGTATGTAACAAACAGTTGTTCACAGACCGAATCAATATTGTAGAATACTGTTTCATGCTGACTGCTCCAGATCTTTGATCTGGTTTCTCTGTTGGGTCACATTAAAACTGCCCTGCCTTACTGTTGCCTGCTGCATGCCAGCCTGGCTTGTTTACCCTGTGGTTTCCCACATTCCAAACAGTGCAGATTGCTTGAAATTATACTTGAGCATTTTCTGGAGTGTTTCTTCTGCCCACCCTTCTTGCAGCAACTCTGCTTCAGCTCCCTGTGCGCCAGCTGCTGCCATAGCTTGCTGTCACTAAGCCTCGACATGCGTCCACCCCAGAGGAGCTAAGGGAGACCACATCAGTGCTGGAGAACTGGCTGTCTTCCAGCACAGCACTGTGGGTCATTCTTGCTCGTGCTTTGGTGAGGTCTGTTTTCCCCATTGCCTTTCAGTGGTGAAGGGGGAGGGGAGGGGACCAAGATGGAATACTACAAAACAGAAACAGAAAGCTCAATGTGTGGGTAGAAAATTCCCCCTTTCCTCTTGAGCAGAGGAGCTGCTCCATCTCCTCTGGACTAATTTCTTCCCAGAGTTTTCTGGTGCTGACACCTGTAAACCAGATGGGCTATCCACTGACATACTGAACTATATAGGACCAGAACAGGCATGATTGTGTTTCCTTCTTGTAAAGACATCTGCTGTTGCATACAACTGAGACCTCAGCACCTATTCCTAGAAGGTAATATTTGGTATTTCTGAGATCTAAAATGTCTCCCATATTTTAACGTTAAACAATTTAAATACCAACATCATTTAAATGACTTTGCACATAAGACTGAAATACATAAAGAGGTATGAATTGCTCTTCTCTTTGCTTTTGTGTTCTTCCATATATATTTTCATACATTTTGGTTGCAAGTAACAGAAAGTATAATTAGAACTGGCTTAACTGGCGTGGAGATGCCTGGAGAGTGGCGAGTGGCATCGCGGACAGACAGGGCGCAATGTACGGGGACAGTGGAGACGCCATTCTCTCTCCTGCCCAGAGCTTCCAGCAAAATCACAAAATGATGGCGAGGAGATTATTCCAGTTCCCTAAATGGGCTAGGAAACTATTTATTGTTATTTTTAAATCTATATTTTAGTTGATATTGAATCATGTTACCTTTCTTTTTTCTTACCTCTGGCTCTTCCCATGGTCCTTCATTCTCAAATCAATAGCCCCCTTTTTTGATTATATATGTATATATACATATATATTAATATATTATTATGTTATATTATATATAATATATTTGATTATATATATGTATATGTATGTAATATATTTGTATTATATATATATATAATACAAAAGTATGTATAGCCTGCTTAGTCTGTTTTTGCCTTTTTTGTTTATATGGATTCAAGGCTGAGCATTCCTCACTGGACAATCAATGAGAGAACTCATCTTTGAGAGATACTAACTCTCCCTTTTCAAGAACTCATCAGTTGCTTATAGTCCTCTGTCTAGTGTTGGGACTCTGAGAAAACATCCCCCCTTTATTAATATGTCCAGTGTATTGCCATTGTTCCAGTCTGTCTGATTTCAGAAAAGTAAAATTAGAATCATTTGTGGATGTAAGGGTGCCTCCTTTCACAGAATTATCCCACAATTCATGTCGTAATGGCACTAGTGGCAGGTCCATCTATGGGGAACACTTTGAGGCTTAGAACTTTATCATGAAGAATACAGGTTGTGGAATCTTGTCCATGACAAATGCTGCACCAAACACATGCAGGTCCCAGTTTTTATCTGCACTGTCAAGACTGAGTGGCTGAATAGAGTCTTTGGGAAGGTAAAAGACGGCATGGGAATCATGGAGTCTGTGGAGCATTTTGGGTTCAGAAATGGCAGGAGCAGCAAGAAGACCAGCATTTTCAACTGTGGACTAATTCTTTTGACCTGTGGGTCTCTTAGCAACCAGATTATTCCTCCTGTGGCTCAGGAGAGCATCCCCAATACATCTGCTACCGTACTCTGTAACCTCTGCTATCACTGAATTCTTGGGATTCCGTATTCTCCTTATTCCTTTACAAGTGAAGCTGGATTGCAGAATTCAGTTTATGTTTATTAATAACAACTAAATAAGAAAAATAAATTTAATGGTTTTAAACTTTTGAGTTAATGGCTACCAAAGCCAGTACCTTCTCCAATCACAGAACATAAAGCTTAAGATTAAAAAATTAGCTGAAGATAGATTTATCCTAGGTTCTTCTAACATTTAACTTTCTCTTTGTTTGATTCATCTTTATACTAGTTTATTTTAAATCCATCATGACATAAAGTTAAGAACTTTAAATTGTTTCATATTTATTATAGAAGTTACTCAAAAGAGAAAAATAAGGAGGCAGAAAAGCAAATATGGCGAAAAGCAACTTAAAAGAGGGCCTTGTGTGTATGTGTGGGTATGTGTGAGTGTGTGTGTGTGTGTGTGTGTGTGTGTAGTGTGTGCATATGCATATGTGTATGTGTGTGTATGTGTGGTGTGTGTATGTGTGTGGTTCTGGTGTGTGCAGTTATGATATTTGTGATGTGGACATGTGTGAGTATGGTATATGTAGTTCATAAGAGGCTTTGCGTATATTCTTTCCTTTTCTCCTTTTCCTTTTAAGGAAGAGTCTTTCTCTGACCCTGGAGCTCACGTGTTTATTTTGGTTTCCTTGTTCTGTTTTCATGGCTACACTGGGCAATAGCAATCCCCAAGGTTTCTATCTCTTCTTGATGTTGGAGTTAAAGGCATGCAGAGAGCACCCAGCTCATTTTATGCATGTTGGGATCCAAACTCTGGTCCTTGAGCTTGCTTTGTAAGAATTCTTGCTGTTGAGCATTCTCCTGACAGAAGTAGTTTAGTTTTTCTTTACTTTTCCAGAAGTTTCAGGTCACAGGCTATTGTTTTCATTTGAGGACATGATGATGCATGACATCATAGTGGGTGCCTTGTAGTTCAGGAAAACTATGGCACCTGTGGCATAGGAGAAACCCCAACATACACTTGAACAGAACAATTCCAACAACTTATTTCCTCCAATTAGAGCCCACATCCTAAAAATTTTACCTCCCCCAAATGGTATCTGCTGGCAGCTGGTAGCCTTTGGAAGATTCAAACATAAAGCACAAGGTTGGGTATTGGTCAGTTTATAAAATGCCCTTAACTTTATTTAAACAATCTTATGTGTTTTCTCAAATAACTATGGGAGATAATAGTATGGTTATTTGCAAGCAAACCAAACCAAACCAAACCAAACCAAACCAAACCAAACCAAACCAAACCAAACCAAACCAAACCAAACCATTAACTATCCAAAAACAAATTAAGAAAGAATAGAAAGTAATGGGAGAGACAGACACATGGGCAAAGTACAATGACATACACATGTAGAAAATGTCATTATGAAGCCCACTATTTTGTGTCCTAATTACAACATAAAGTTATACTTTTACCTTACACATGCATGAAAAAGCAAAAATAGAAAACCAAACTGGATCATGTATAGGAAATTTAAGTTGCAAAAGCTCATCCGATTATAGCGACATGCCATGTAGTGATCTCACAGGTGAGTAAGATTTGTCTGGGGATCGGAATATTTTCACTGCAGAAACTTTACTCGTTGTGTTAGTTATGGAACATTGACTTCATGAACACAGCAACTGGGATGTCCCTGGAAAACAGTTCCATTATTTTGTCTCTAACTATTCTGGTTTTCTTATAAATTTAGAATCCCATGCATTTTAAAATTCAATCCAATTCAATAATTAAAGCCATCCTTTTAGGTAATGCTGTCTGTTTAGGAAAACATGCTTAGCCTCCCAGATTTTTCAGCCTTCTGTCCACTTCTGGGCTCTTCTTCAAGTTAGTGGCTGCTTATTTTACAGACTTAAGGGTGATAGGGAAGAACTGGCATTACTGGATGTTGAGTTCAACTGATTCTCAGGGATTCATGAAGAAATCCCTTGTCTACTGGGTTTGTAGGTACTAGATATGAGGTTGACACCTGCTCTCTTGGTTTGGTCTGATTACCAGGAAATTTGCCTGGTTGGGGCTATAAGAGTTCAGTCGCTTAATACCCTGGGGCTTCTGGTGGAAGCCCAAACTGGGTCTCTTCCACGGAGGTCTTCTATTTGCCACGTCTCAACACAGCTGTCTACTCAGCTCTCCCTGGGACCGAGAGCAGGGTGCTATGGAAACTCCTTGTTTCCATGTATGCCACACAGAAAGGAAAGTCTAGGGAAGCAATTGCATGCTGTGTAGGTAGTTATAGCTGATTTTCTTCTACATTCAGATACAGAAGTTGAGTTTGTACTTCTTTTGGGCCTCTCCCCACCCAACCACTAAGAAGAGAAAAGAAAAAAGGGGAGCAGGGTACTGAGACATAATCTCAAAATTCCCAATCCAGAATGGCTTTTCTGACAATGTCCTCAGCCTTTCTATGATGTTTGAACAAGTGCATGGCCTAGAGAACTCACAGGTAGAAGGAACTCTGCTTTCATAATGAGAGACGTATGGCTAAATTGTCTGGGATTAATTCATGTAATACAAAGTAGGCTCTAAAAGCATTTAGTGAATCTGTTTATTCTCTGCAGAGCCTTACTTTTGCGTTAAAAGCTTATCATTTCTTGATCTAGGGCAGTGAGATTTCTGTACTGGCCTTAGCAAAATGAAATGTGATTTACAGAATGTTTTGAAATACATTGATTTAGTATGTGCAAATTAACACTCCCTGTATAGTCCAAAGTCTGGAAATGTGCAGCTGAATGTGCAGTTTGTACTCTATCTCCTGGTGAGGTTAATATGGGAACCACTCGGAATACACTTTGTCTAGCAAGTAGCAAAGGTGGGAAACTGGGTTTGCTGTGAACTAAAAGTGGATAAAAACTAGTATTTTATATTTAGTATCCAGTCTGTAAAGAGGGAGAAGTAATTACAGACAAACATGTCTTTTATCAATAAATAATGAATTAACCAAACTGTGGCATTTGCAGTGCAGTTTAAACTGGTGTTTAAAAAAAAAAAACCTGTTTCCTAAGTGTTTCCTAAAAGAAAAAGCATTAGTAAATTTTATTTTACAAATGTTCTGGCTTTTTGTTTTACTTGTAAGCAAATGAATTCACCTCTTTTATACTTCTTTTCCAGTTAGACCTCAGACTCTCTAAGGGGCCTTTTTAAACAGAAATGAGAATTAAACTATGATAATATGAAAATGTATCTAGACAGTCATGATTTTTAAACTATGCTCTGTATTTGCAGTATGTGAGAAGATATTTGCCTTTATGGTAAAAATGGATAATTGCAAGTCCTGCGTTGGACAGGAGATTTCTGTTCTACCATGCAAGTACCACACTAAGTCTCATGAGTGCTGGCTATGCTTTTTAAATTTTGAGCCAAAATTTCTCCCAAATCCAAAATTCATGATAAAAAGAATCCCATATAATGACCACATTTTCTAAAACCGTCTCTGAAATCATGGGCACATGTGTTCATGTTACTGAGAAGTGTGCATTGGAATTAGAGGCTGGGGTTTTACTTGACAGTTTCTAGAAACTCTCCCCTTCGTTCCTGTGTGCACAGGACCTTCTCTGTGTCTTTTGTGTGTCCCAAACCTTCTTTGCAAACATATAGATAGTGATTAGAAAACTGGAACACCTTCTTATCCCCAATCATTAGTATTTATATTATATCACCCACTCATAGAAGTTAGAGATTGCTAATGGATTTAGTTGTGTTTTGTGAAAAGTTAAAAATTTCTCTTCTTGTTTTAAAATCCTAGAAATTCAGATGAAATGAAATTCAACAAGCTATTGTAGACCTTTTCTGGGTTTCTCTGTGGCTTAATCACAGAAAGCATTAATGAAATAAAAATTTAACTATAATTTCAAGACATTCTTCTTCCAGCAAACGCTTAGGTGGTAGTTCTGGGAAGCAATCTGACCTGAGGTACTCTTCATGATTCTGAACAGTGAGCTGAAGTATTACTAAATTATATTAAATTTGTAGGGGATTTTAATTTAGGAAATATATTTTATCATAATTTTTAGATCTTTTTATTATTTCTACTTTTGGAAAATGGAATTTGGTTGATTTTTGCATAGGAAAATATTATTCCTTTTAATGAAAAATAGAATTTATACCTGGAATGTCTAGTCAGCATACCAGGCTGACAATGGGATCTTCTGTGTCTCGTTGCCTTTGTCAGAGAATAAACAGCATAGTATCCTATCACAAATACATAGCACTGCTGCTTTTTTCTTAGTACATATTAGTATAACTATTATGTTACATATTCTCATATGTATGTATGTATATATGTATGTATGTATTTAACAGTTAATAGTGTAACTATATTAGTACATAATAGTATAACTCAATAAGCTGTTGCTTTCCTCTGCTAATATTTCTGTGTGAAAACATCAGCCAGCTGAAAATGAAGCTCTCCGTTCTTAGGCATTTTCCTTCAGAGGCCTTACTGCAACTTAGGTAACACGATTTTTAATATGTCTCTAGCACTGTGGAAAAAAAACTGGCTTTGTAGAATGTGTACATTTGAACATCATGGAGGAATAAATATCTTCCCCTTGCAATTCAAATTGTATCTCGTAATACTATTTTTATGCCTTTTACTAGGAAATGAAATACCTCTAAATTTAGTGCTTTGGAATTTTATTTCCACTAAAATTTTCTTCAGATATGTGAGCACCATAGTAACGCTATGTGAGCTGATTCTTCATTACAATTTGCTGATAAGAGCTTCAGTCAAGACAACTCCTTTGGGATGACTGAAACTAAAAATTGATTCTGATAGCATTAGAACAAATTTAAAAAGCAAAAAACGGTGAAAACATCAGAGAAAGTGTGCATACTATGGACAAATATTTCTTCCCTTTAAACAAGATTTAGTTTTATTGATTTCTTTTAGATAAAAACTAGAATGCATTTGACAAAACTTTAAATTTCTTTGGTTATTTCATAGATTATTAGAATTTTTCCCTTCTAAAAAATTAATCTTTGATAAGAAACATAAAAAATTCAGTTGAATTTAATTATGGCCTACATAAGGATGTTAGTTTTCTTTATAATAAGTTCATTTAAAAATGTAGTTCTAAGCAATATGGCTGTGAAAAATCAGTAATCTATTTCAATGAAAAGACAATAATTAATATATTATTTTGAAAGAAATAATTGCATTAAAATAAAACAGTATAGGCTACTAGATTGAGCTTAGACCATTTGAGAAAGGAGCCCCCTCAGAATAGATCAAGTTGGTAGCTGATTAGCAGAGCATGTAATCTGCCATTTTAAAACATATGCCAAATTTCTTCACATAAATCTTACCTTTAAAATCTTCAAAGGGAAAATTTATTTTGGGCACATTGTCCATGAGTATCAGTTGACATTTATACAGTGCACAGAATTTATAGCGTGGGTTAGGATGTTGGCCATAATTCCAGGCCAATAGTTTGTAAAGGGAAGATTCCATTTTGTACTGTTTATAAAATGTTACTCTGCAGTTCTGTACTCCAAGACTAACAAAGTCTATCCAAGTATACTCCAGCACTGCAGTTTAACTTACTGCATTCATTAAGTGAGGCTAAGATTGTCCTAATTATATGTTATCAACAATTAAGAAATGGATCACACACCACAGACTGGCTAAAACATTCTGTATTCTTGGCTGGTTGCCAGGAGAGGTGTCACGTTCCATTCTACCTTGTCATCAGCCACATTTCTGCTTCTGCAGAACAAGTAGCAGCTGCATTACACAAAATAACCCAACTTCTCACATGTGCTTTTCCTTTAGGAAAGAGCTCACACCGAAGTGCATTTCTGCAGTGGTTAGTACTACATCTGAGTCAGAACATAGATGTATTCTATTCAAATCGAAATTTTCACTCATATAATCTTTCATGCATTTGTCCCATCAAAATAATTGTCTTACTTTTCATGCTGAAACTATTGCCAAATGGATTCTGTGGGCACAAAGCACTCTTTGCTTGTTCGGCAATGATTTTCCTATACCTCAAATTATATAACTTTACGGGTGCTCTGTTTCAAAGGAAAACAATCTTTATTGATCCAAGCAGTCAGAATTAATTGTGGATCTCTGATTTTAAAAGTCCTGGCAAAATCCTTTTATTCAGAACACCCATATGCCAGACATCCAACACTTCACAAATCCTTGTGGGAATGACTGGGTTTTCAAACACTCTGTTCATTCTACTGCAACTTCTGAGCAAAGGTTCAACAAGGAGTTTGCCTGAACAGAAATGGGCTCAGGGAACTTTGCAAAAAGCTATATTTTACCTGGCTTTTGCTTCACTTGTTATCTTTGTTCCTGATAAAATGAAAATGGATCTTAGAATTTGCTTTGCTTTCCTTGTGTGTGACCAGGAGACCTTGGAGCAGCAGGTGTGTGCTACCACAGAAGGAGAGTGAGAGTGACGCTGCTAGGGTAGGATGCTGAGTCAATGACCTCTGACAGCCAAAGGCTATCTGTTCCTCAAATACTTTCTGAAAATTTGAAAAGCTATATCTCATAGGAAGAAAGGACATTAAATGTCTCCACAGAGGATCGCTACATGAGAACACATGTTGTCTCTTATCAGTTGACTTTAATCTTAAAAGCTTTACTGTCCTTTATGAATCAAGATAGAGGTCATATGAACTTCTTAATTAGGGTCTATCAATGAGATTCAAGAGTTCCACACAAACTCTCTTGTATGCACGTAAACTACCTTGGGCCATTGTGTATGAAATGCATTGAGACAATACTTTTTCCACTCTTGCTATTTCTTCTCTAAAACAATTTATTTGGGATGTTAATGACCTTTGATTTCATACTGAACTCTTTGATTTCATTTGGATATCTTGAGAGATTCTGGAAAATTCTATGAGGGAATGTCTAGTTGGCTGTAGGCGGCCACACCAGCACTGCAGGTAAAAACTAGACATGTGGTCTCTCACACTGTCTTCTTTTCCTGATGTTTCTCTTGCTTCCCCCTTTCTCCTTCTTAACTTACAATGTGCTTCTCTTCTCTGCCTTTCTTTAATATGACACACTAGACGATATTCAATTCTAAGTGGTCAGTTCCTCTGGCCATCATTTAATCTGGTTGAGGTGCAGCAATGCATTGGTAATGGTTTGCCAACTTGAGTCATTACGTGGATTAGTGTCTGTCCCCAACAACTTCGTGGTGGTGAAGAACTTTTATTTGTCTCTTTTTCTCTTTACATTACCTGGTTACCTGTGTGTACTATCTTTTTTTGTTGTTGTTGTTAATATCAAGGATGCTTTTCAGAAATACATCCAACAGTTTTTGATTTGTTCAAAAGTTTTTTCTTTATTGATTTTTGTCTGTTATTCTTATTAAAAATAACTCACCACTTCTCTTCACTCAACCTGCAGTTGAGTTTCATATCTTTTTTCTTTTAAGAATAGCTTTTACTTTTCCTTGCTAGTTTTCTTCTATACTTTAGTATTATTTCATATTACAACTTAAGTTCAGTCTAAATTGCTGGGACAGATGCTTTTGTCAAAGTCCCCTACACTTTGCTGACCACATCACTGAATGACAGGGTGTGGTATTTTCAGGTCTTCCAAGAGAATTTCTTCCAATAGAAACACTGGAATAACATTGTTGAGCTATAATTTGTGATCAAACATAAGAGAATTCTAGTAATTTTAAACAGCTGAAGGCACTTTTACCATATCACTGAAAGTTATTAAAATTCTGAATCTCAAAACTAATATGTCTCATATCAAGACTGCATGTAAACACAGGATTTAGATTAGAAAGAAGCCTGTGTAGACATCTGTGAAAACATTGTAGACGTAATATTCCATTTTTTTAAAAAATTTTTTATTTGATATAATTTATTTACATTTCAAATGATTTCCCCTTTTCTAGCCCCCCACACCCAGAAAGTCCCGTAAGCCCCCTTCTCTTCCCCTGTCCTCCCACCCACCCCTTCCCACTTCCCTATTCTGGTTTTGCTGAATACTGCTTTACTGAGTCTTTCCAGAACCAGGGGCCACTCCTCCTTTCTTCTTGTACCTCATTTGATGTGTGGATTATGTTTTGGGTATTCCAGTTTTCTAGGTTAATATCCACTTATTAGTGAGTGCATACCATGATTCACCTTTTGAGTCTGGGTTACCTCACTTAGTATGATGTTCTCTAGCTCCATCCATTTGCCTAAGAATTTCATGAATTCATTGTTTCTAATGGCTGAATAGTACTCCATTGTGTAGATATACCACATTTTTTGCATCCACTCTTCTGTTGAGGGATACCTGGGTTCTTTCCAGCATCTGGCAATTATAAATATGGCTGCTACAAACATAGTATAGCATGTATCCTTATTACATGGTGGGGAATCCTCTGGGTATATGCCCAGGAGTGGTATAGCAGGATCTTCTGGAAGTGAGGTGCCCATTTTTCGGAGGGACCGCCAGACTGATTTCCAGAGTGGTTGTACCAATTTGCAACCCCACCAGCAGTGGAGGAGTGTTCCTCTTTCTTCACACCCTCTCCAAAACCTGCTGTATATTCCATTTTTTTTAAATACTCAAGGGATGGAATTGTTGTTCTTGTTGTTAGATTCCTTTCTATGGATGCATATTTACTGAATTATTTGGGCTTAATCCCATTTTTCCTTTACTGTGTCCCTTCTTGAACACAAATGCACACAATTAACATGTTAAGTGTATATTGGAAAATAGATTTGGTGTGTGTACCATTGGGATAAAAAGAATTTCAGTCATAAGAGAGGTTATTTTCTGTTTGTTTCAAAATACACAGGACCAGACACAAAGCTGAATCCATTAGTGCTGAAAACAGTTCTATCACTTACTTAAGAGCCCAATAATTTCATTTGCCACTTGTATACTTCTCCATTTCATTAACAACCTCATATACAGTAAAAACATTTGCAGGAAGTGTCTAGTGCTTCCATTGGACATGCTTGACAGCCTAGAAGAAATGCCTGGGAAACAGGGAGCCAGTAGGACAAATCACTGAAATCCTCTTAGATATTAAAAGGGAATATCCTGAGATATCCTGAAATCTCCAAAGGACTAACAAAGTTCATTCCATTTGTCATTGAAATTTGACAGTGATGTAGAACAAAACCTTTCCACAGCGGGGACAGGCTGCGCCGAAATCCTTTTGCAACAAGGAAATTAGGTCAGCAGAAATTTAGGTCAACACCTTACAGATATGTCCTCATGCCTGAAATAAGCCAGGAGAATGTAAAATATAACATACAGGAAGGTTGTTGTTTTTGTATTTAATTCAAAAGGTGGTACCTTCCAAAGCTTCCTGTGATCTAAACGCAGCTATGATTCAGCAAAGGCAAATGCCTTTTGCATTACTAGCATTGCTCCTGAGAAGTCTGAAAGCAATACTGAGGTACATTTAGCTGAGCCTGACTGACCCAGTTTAATCATGCAATTCAGGAAATACTTATCAAGTCTGCATTATATGCAATGAGTCTATTAGGTAATGAAATGTTATGAAGATTAATAAGCATCCACCTTCCACCCCTCCTTTTTATGACTAAGAAGCTTGTAAACCCAGGAAGAGGAGAAGGGTGGATGGATGTAAATAAAATTGCAATACTGCCCAGAGTCAACGATCACATAGTAAATGAACTCCTACTGTGTGTCACAGGATGAGAGATGTATCAGTTAGATTTACACACAGCCAAAACAGTTGGATGTAAAGTAGTAAGATAGCAGGTCAGTTTGGGGTGGGCAAAAGGAAACTTTTCTTGAAAGGGGTATGTTAACTCAATTTTAAATGAATGCAGTTTCAGCAGATGGTGATCTATAACAGGTCCCCGAGTGGAAGTGGTGGGAAGAAAGACACAGTCGGTACCTAGAGGCAGGAAGTAAGCTGAAGCAATTCTGCTTGAGAACTTTAGGGCAAGATAGTGGTATATTCAAAGACAAAAAAAGGCAGACAGATTGTGTTGTACTTGCAGAACAATACATGATCCATCTGACAATAAATATTAAGCATAGAGACGGAAGCTGAAGTGTTGGTATTCCTTGATGTATAATAGGACTACATCCCAAAATAGTGATTGGTATGTACTGTAAGTTGACAATAAGTTGGAAATGTATTTGATATACTATCCCATTGAACATTCTGTCTTGCTTAACAAAAGTTCCTTGTGGAGTAGAGGCTATCCATGCCCATGGTGCTTACATGGCCAGCTAGGACTGCAGGCTGCTAGCCGGAGGGGAAGGTTCACTTTCAAAGGATGTCCTCATGATGGACAATGACTGGAAAATGGTAAAATGAATTAAGGGTCTGTTGTAGCTAAGATGTCTGGAACTTTTGTTAGCTATACCTTGACCATGGATTTAGGATTGTGATTAGGCCAGTGGAAAGGACAGTGATGATTTGGAATGCTCCATGAACACAGATGAATAAAGATTAACATTGTGAAGTGTTAGACTCTATCTGCTGTTCCAGTCTGTCTCTAGATGTAAAGGGATTTCATTGGCATCTATATATATTTACATTGCATATATATTTTTTTTAAGAAACAAAGAATTTTACTACATTTTAAAAGGTAACTAGCTCAGTGTTCAGCCATTTTAGACAAAAATTTGAATGAGAAATAGAAAAAAACTTAAGTGTTTTTTTTAAATCTTCATTGGTTATGAGATCACCTTTCCACTCCATACATCAGCAAGCAAAGTCTGCTCTCAGCAGTGGGGATTTCATTATCACATCTAATTCTGGTTTGGTAGCACATTAAACTTTCGAGCAGTTAATGACTCTGGTTTTCTTTCTGTTCAGCTTTACCCTTCGTAAAAGCACGAGCCAGTAGAAAGAAATGACAGTAAGACCGAGTTATGAACTTTAAAGAGTTGAGAACAAGTCACTGCCTGTACTGTGAGAGCCGCTCTGTTTGCTCTGGATTAACTGTCTGCAATAGGTCATTGGTGAGTCCTGTGTACCCTGGTGAAGACTATTGTAAGAGACAGACAATCCAGCAAGAGGAGGTGGGGGCTCAGGAATGAAACTCTCTTAGGTACCCATACTGCCTTCATAAAAAGACTCAGTTTACATGCATTTCCATTATTTTCTGCATGTCATAATTCTGACAAATAATAAAATTTTGCTTGAGTGTGTGCGTGTGTGTGTGTTTGTGTGTGTGCATACATGATTTTATGTTTGGTAAATGCTCATATTATTGTTCAAAGAAAGTAAACACAGAATTCATGCATTGACATAAGTATTAGTAAGAAGCTAGAATTCGTTGATTGTCTGCTTCTCCCTGCTAGGTATATGATTCTATTCTTCCCTTTTAGATGAAACATTGGCTCTGAGAAGTCAGATAATTTGTAGGACAGACATATCTAAAGTGAGCTTTTTAAAATCAAAGAAATAGTAAAATGTTAAGACAGATCCCACTGTGCCCAGTTGTGGTTTGCCTTTTAGTGATGTGACAAATGCGAGGACCAGTGCAACTTGAGGAGGGAAGTGGTTGCTTCATCTCTCAGCTCGCAGGTCCCTTCATTAATGAGGGCAGTCAGAGGGAGCCCTAGAAGCAGAACTTGAAACAGAAGCGATGTAGGAAGGAATGTTGCTTACCAGTTCTCCCACTGGCTTGCGCTTATCCACATTTCTTTTACAGCCCAGGTCCAGCTTCACATGTGACACTACACAAAGTGAAATGGGCTGGCCATCACAACTCAATCAGCAACCAAGTCAGTTCCCTACACACAAGAACACAGGCCAGTCTGATCTGAATAATCCCTCAGCTGAGACCCCTCCCTTCCCACACACAGGACTATTGATTGTAGCAAGTTGACAGTACAACTAGTGAGTAGCTAAAGTCCAAGGTTCACCTACTCTTCTCCCCGTACTTCTGCCTCCTTCTCTGCCTTTAGTTTGTCTATTATAGTCAAAGGTTTGACCAAGAAAACCCAACAAAATGAGCAAAAACTTTGGAATGTTTCCAAGGATACTACAATAGCCCAAATGAAGACCAATGTAAATAAACAATAAGGGTAGATGTGAGTTTAATAACAACGAAGAAATTTCTTAGCAGCCGTGCTCAAGGAAGATAAAGGCAACCAATTTACAAGCCAATAATTTAACAATCACACCCAAATACCAGCAAGAAGTGTGTTTCATGATGGCCTATGTTAGCCTATGTGGCGCACTCTGATGGTCTGGCTTAATTTCTTGCATTATGTACAGGTTTGTGCAGTGTGTATACACAGACAGCCCAGTGTGAACAGAACACTGAAGATCAGAATGAATATTTAGTCTCTGGAGACCTGGTCTTCCACCTTTATGTCATGACTATCATGTGAGGGGGATGATCAAATAAATCTACTGAGAGTGTTTACACTTCAGTTATGCCAGGGCCATGTATGCACTGTGACTGGCTCTACATGTGAGTGTTTTCTAGAATACTGTCTTCTCTCTTTAGGTTTGACTCTTACGATCTGTTTATTATTATCATCATTATCCATGAAAAAAACGGTGCATACCTGTAAATGGCAACAACTTCACTCTTCTAAATTGCTTTATTTAGACCTTGCTTTTTTTAAAAAAAAAAAATCTGCTGTTCCTTTTTTTCTTTTCTTTTTTTTTTATTCGATTTATTTTTTATTTACATTTCAAATGATTTCTGTAATTTACAAATGGGCTCTGGGCAGCTGGGATACTTGTCATTGCAGAGGAATACCATGCCTTTTTTTTGTTTTTCTGTTTTTTTTTTTTTTTTTTTTTTTTTTGATTAGTTAAGGTGACTCACAGTGAACAATCAATAGGGAAGAGCTTGCAGGCAAAGCATGCTATAGGAAATAGAAAATTGTGGTTCAAGTCTCCCCCCCCCCATTCATGGTCTAAAAGAGCTCAGACTGGCTTTTAATCTTAAAAGAGGAATTTCTGCTTCATTTGGTTGGATTGTGTGTGATAGTGCAGGAGAGTTTAAGACTACCTTGAGCGAGATACTCTACAGGGAATGATACTAATAGAAAATTGCTTTTCTTCTATATTAAAGCTAATTTAATATAAAGTTGTTGTTAGGAAAACCATATCCACAATGACTTTGGATAGTGTGATTTGTTTGTAAAGAAATAGAGTCCATTTAGCAAAACAGAAAGAGGTATCAACAATTGTCTTACATTCATTCTAAATCAAAACTTCTCCTCTAAGTTAGAGAGTGAGGCTTCATAAAGACAGCCAAATAAAGTAGGTCAGAGATAGCAAGGTGGCAATTAAAGTGACTATGTCCATTATTTGCTTAAGTTATTCTCTAGTATTTCACACTGTAGGATCTTTTATATAGGACCCCCATTTTATTCCATTATAGAAAGAAAACTATTTTTTAACATGGAAACTATTGTAGAATCCTTTAAAAGATGATGAATGGGAAAAATTAGAAAAAGAAGTAGGGAAAATACTATAAAACTCTCGTTTATAATTGTTTAAAACTAAAATTGCCAAGTGTTGGTTGGTTTGTTAACGAATGTTAATTTGTTAAAAGAGAACTTTGGGTCCTTTGAGTTTCTCTTCGCCCTGGCTAGGCAATGTGCTTCCTCCAATGGTTGGTTATACTTCTGATGTTTTCACTGTTACATTTCCTTTCTTAAGCCTAGATTAGCCTATTAATTTCAAAATACGTATCTATCACATGTGCTCGGGTAACAAGCCTACCCAGCTAGAGATTGTAGAAATGATATGACCCTGCCTACTCAGCTGCCCTTACCTGCTCCTTCGACCTGAACCTTTGTGCCCTCCTAAAAGACAAAACATGCCCTTTGAATGTCCTGCTGCACCCTAAAATAGGTTATTTGCTACTTTCTAGTGCTCATAACTGCCTTCATGGCTTTTCGGATCAAGTTCACATGAGATCATGAAAATCCATTTGGCAATGGGAATCAGTAAGTAGAGGATTTAAAACATGAAAAGACTAACTAAAATCCCAGACCCAGGTTATGCCCCTGGTGTACTAAGGTTCCTTGATGTGTAGTTTCTAAACAGTGTCAAGGCAAGTGTGTTTGGTCAGCTCTCACTCTGCAGTGATGCTTGACTTTGTCTACTTTAGGAGGGAAGTCATATTCAGGGCACCAAGATGGAAGGAGAGGTGCTAGTTCTTACTGAGTGGATCCTGCGGAGGGAAGCAGGTCTTCCCTGCACTGAGCATGGGCACGGAGAGTGCAAGGGCCGGCTAGGGCTGCTTTCTGGGTGAGATTGATGCTGAGTCGTGGATCTAGCATCTTAGGATTTGTAGGTTAAAAGGGATGGGCTGTGTGGGGAGAAGGAAGGTGTCCTAGTCAAAGCAGTCCTTGAGGTATGTCCAGAGCAAGAACCCAAGCAAATGCCGCAAGCCCATTCTTCCACTACGTGGTGAAGGTTCTTAGTGTAGGAAGGAGTTCTGAAAGCTCAAAATGCCCACTGCTTTTTATTTGTCAATTCCATACAATGGAGACCCAGCTAGAGCAGCATCAAGGCTGCTTAGTGATCTGACTGCATATGATTTATATATTTAATTAACCTGAGAGAACAGCATTTTATAGTGTTTGCTATTAAAAATAGATGCTATCCTTAGAAAAACAAACTGTTTCCTTTCAGACATAATTTATAATCAGAATCTTGGGTTACTACACAATTTTCCTTTTGTATAAATTGACTGAAACCAATATAATAATATTTTTTTTTAAATAGGAGTTTTCCGGACCTACACTTTGTACATACCAGGCAGAAGATTTGGATCTTCTGTCACACCTAGAATTTGAGATATTTTTGAAAGCATAAGTAGAAGGTTCAAATTTTGTTAAAACTGGTGAGTCATAACTTCCCTGTGCACACCCGCACTGCTTGCACTGTGCTACTTTTGAACTGTGGGAGAAATTAATGAAGCATTAGTTGCATGCTTCTGTAGCAAAGCAAGTCAGAAAAGGCTGCAGCTAACGCCCCGTGCCACACAGACCTGCATCTTCAGGCTGTTATTTTATTTACTAAATGTTATCCCGAGCCTCAGGGTCCTTCTGTATTTCTGCTAACAACGATAAAAGGTGGAATTCTCAGTAAACTGTGTCCATAGTAGGCAGAAAAATCAAGGAGAAGGAAGGTAGCCAGTGTTGTACTCCGTGACATGGCCCCATGCAGCTGCTGCTGTTTACATTTTATTGGTAGGCTGTAGCCATTGGGTGGTCAACGTTCAGGTAGACTGGAAAGTGCAGTTCTAAGCTCATCACAGTGTAACTCCCTACAGAACCGTCTTCTTTCAGCATGGCAAAAAGAGTAAATGAAAATCATGGAGGCAAAGGATCATTTCCATCACAAGTCTTAGCATAACAAACAAATCCAGATCAGAGCTTCATATAAAACAACTAAAAGCCCATGTCAAAAGACAATGCCTGCAGTTAGACTCATTGTCTATCTGAATTATGCTGTGATGGCCTCTCACCTATTTCTTGGCTGACTTCCTCTGAATTACTATGAGGTAGCTAAATAAGACCCAGAGCAGCCAGTAGGAGGAGGTTCTATTCCCAAGCCTTCTATGTTTTGACCTAGAGTAAATTTATCTGGATTTCAGACAGGCTATATTAGTAAGTTATAGTTGTGCCCCTAAAGCTCTGAAGCATTTTGTTTGTAGAGGTGGTGCTGCATGATACTTTCACTGACAAAGTGTGCTAATGTCAGTTCTGAAGGCTTGATGCACTCAAAGTCTTTCTGACGATGGCATTTCATGCATCAGCATTACGGCAGAGAATGGACCTAATTGTTCCAAGAAACCATATGGTACCATTTAGGAAAGCTCTAGTCATTGCTGTAGCTATATATGAAACAGACGCTCAAAATATTGTCCTTTTTTGCTTCATCAAATAAATTATTATTCCTTTCTTATTTATTTATTTGCATGAGGCGTTGTTTTGTTTCTCACATTCCTCTCAAAATATGGAAATGGTGTGAGGCTCTTGGGAAATTCTCAGAAGTTTACAATTTCAATCTTGTGTGTTCTTTTCCCAATTGTCTTTGGCTTCCAATGTGGATATTTAGCTTTTAGGAAAAAAACCTACCTAATACACAAATCACCTTTTGGGACCGCACATGTAGACTATGGGGAGAGTGATAATGTTTTACTTCAAAGGTCATAACAACAAGAGATCAGTGAAATGTCAAATATAACTTAAAAAACAAAAGAGCAGAGAGAGACACCCACAACTGAGCATGGATTGAGCACAGATGGGTGATGGCCCCGTCCAGACACCCCAGCAAACATCCAACCACATAACAGACCAGCGACTCCAGTTGTGTTCTATTTAGTATATAAAGAAAGAATTCAATTTCCAATCATTCTATAAAGAGGCAAAAATATGCTGATTTATTTCATTGTTTCTTTTTGGCCTTTTACATAGGGAGGTTTTATGAATAAAGGACATTTGTGAATGAATAAAGAACATACAGAACATTGGGTTTTTGAGCCCAATGCAATACTTACAAACTGTACATATTTCTAGCATACCAGCTAAGGTCACCAAGAATGGTTTTTAATTTTAGCATAATGTACGTAAAAGTTGAAACAAAAATTTTTGAATAGATAGAATATTGGTTTTCCTAGCTAACATTATGAGAAGTTGAGGCTTACAAAAAAATCTCTTACTTCAAATTTACTTGTTAAATCAAGACTTAATGAAATATTTCCTTTTTCTGACATTACAAGTTTTAGAGTTAATTACACTTTAAATATCTCAAAGATTTCACACTGATTTAGAAACTAAAATGACTGATTTTAATGCCCATTTACATAAGAAAGCATACTGAGGAAGTTTGGCTTTTCATTGCTGAATAAAAAAAGCCTCATATGCTTGCCTCGTTATTATAGTCCATTACTTAGAAGGTCTGGCACTCATATCAATGTATATAGTTTAGTCATTTATTGTTTTGAGATTTATTTATTATCATTTCAGGTATGTGAGCATATGCCTTAATTTATGTCTGTGCAACATGTGAATGTAGTGCTTATGGATGTTAGCAGACAGTGTCAGATCCCTGTGACTGGAATTACAGTCAGTTGTGAGCCATCATGCGGTGATAGGAATTGAACCCTGGTCTTCTGAAACAACAGCCCATGTTCTCAATCACTGAGACATCTCTCAAGCTTCTGGCCATTCTTTTTTTTGAAATGGAGGTAGAAGGAGCTGGGAGCTTGGCTCCGGTGGTAAACGCAAATGTAAGGCTATTCCTTAGGTATTCAGTATTCACACACACAGACATATGGGAGATGGGTGTGGCAGCGCATGCCGATCTTCACAGTGCTGTTGAAGGAGACAAAAGGATCTCTGGGCTTGCCCAGGTAGTCTAACTGTGTTGGTGAGCTCAAGGTTTATTGACACAAGGAATGGGAAGAACACTGGCCATGGCCTCTACATACGTGTACACATATGCTCACATACACAAAGGCAACATTTCTTTAGCATGTAGAAAGAGTGAGGAATTAAAAGATATTCATTACTTTGTTGTTTGAATGTCAGTGAAACAGTTCTGTCAATAGTCTGTATCTTCCTTTCTGTATGAAAAAGCATGGCATGTAATGCTGTCACTTTGCCATAGGATAAGTACTGAAAGTATATTTATCAAAAATAATTTTCATGCAAGAAACGATGACAAAGTACATTATAATATCCCATTCAAAGCTCTGTAGCTACTTATGGATTTTCTAGAGATCAGCAGACCAGATGGAAGCCCCCTGGACCATAATGCTTGCCTGGGTACACTCTCTAAGGGTTAAAATGGTGGCCCAAGTCTGGCCAGGGACAGGCCTCTGGGTGAGGCAGACATGGGAGAGTTTGACTGGGCACACCCCACGCCCCTACCAGGTGGGCATCAGGCTGTGGGAAGCCACAGGACCCTGCTCCTGGGATGGAGAAGCAAAGTCTGAGGTCGCCGGGCAACCAGCAGAAGCTAGCTCGTGAGTCCTCAGTCAGAGGATGACAAGTTCTAGCTCTTGGACATAGATGCAGCTGGATGCCTCGGAGAGCTAAGAACCAGGGTGGGGGGTGGGGTGGCAGAGGGGCTGGGTCTAGCCTGAAGCTGAAAGGAAAAGTGAGGGGAGGAGGGCTCTGGGCAGTTCCACAGGGAGGGGAATCCTTGGCTTGCTGGGGCTGGTGACTTGGCTTGGCAGAGATGTGGCTGGGAGCACGGGGAGGCCTCCTGCATGCTACTAGACCCGGCTCTTGAGAGGAAGACCTGCTCCATTGCTCCAGCACGGCGGATGCAGATGAAAAGAGGCAGTCCGTGGTTTTAAAGTGTTTATTGTTGGCTAAGAGTTGTGACGAGTGAAACCATACCCCACTTTCTCAGGGCAGACCTGAAGGTAGAAGAGGCAGAGAAAGGCAGAGAGAGTAGAGAAATAGAAGCCAGGCATGGCCACGTGAAGAGAGGGGGAAAGGGAATGCCGGAGAGGGGGAGCAAGAGGGCAAGAGAGGTAAGAATAAGAGAGTAAGAGAGGGAGGAGGGGGCAAACATCCCCTTTTATAGTGGGCCAGGCTTACCTGGGTGTGGCTAGGTATTTGGGGGGTGGAGTCCAGACAGAATACCAGGGGCTTGGGGCATTGCCCTACCTGACTGATGACCACAGAATTAGGATCTGAGGTCTCTTGTCAGGAGCCTAGTGTCTGGGAGATAGGTAAACTTCCTTCTGTCCTTTGCTGAGTTATCTGCTGTCTCTGGAGTTTAAACCTAGCTCAACCAGAAGGCAGGCTGCCTTTCAAGCTCCCCCAACTCTCCACACCTGAGCAGCCTCTGCTACTCCTGTACTGTGTTCTCATGCTCTGAGGAAGCTAGCCAATGACATAGACCTGGCTTTCTCAGTCTCCTTTGCTCTAGCTTTCCAAGTAAACAGACAATTTGGACACACACAGGGACACAATTTTCTTTTCCCCTCATTCACTTTTTTTGTTTTCTAAAAACGCTATTTTTCTCAGTTCTTTGAGAATTTCAAACAATGCATTTTGAACATGGTCCTTCTACTCCACCAAGGTCCACCCTGTTTCCCTATCCACCCAAATTTGTATTGGCTTTTTAAAACCATCACGTAAAGTTTGTTGCCTAATCTTTGTGATGCATGATCTTCTCTCCAAAGTGGTCTACCCAACAGGGGCAACACCATTAAAAATACGACTGTCCCTCTCCCAGCATCTGTCCACTGCCAATGCTTCTTAGCCAAGGGTGGACTTCATGCTCACTCCCGCTCTGGAATTTTGTTTAGCTGGTCTTGTGTCTGCTGTTACAATTACTGTGGACTCATCGTGCACCTGTCCCGCGGCGTTCAGAAAACAGTTTCCTTGTAGTTGTCAGTCTCCTGTGGCTATCCCAGTCATTCTGCCCCCTCCTTCACCATGACCCCTGAGCCGGAGGAGAAGAGGTATGATATAGATTACCTGTTTTGGCTTAACATTCTCAAGTTTCTTATTCTTTATATCTCCATCAATCGTGCATCTCTGTGTTAATCTAAATGGACTGCCAGAAGAAACTTTTTCTGATGAGTGTTGATAGATACATTAATCTATGCTATAAGGATATCATTAGAAGCTTGTTTAATGTGATATTTTCTTTAGTGGAACAGTAGTCATAGGGTTTCTCCTAGGACCTAGGACCTGCTTAGTTATAAGTTTTTGTCCCTAATAAAAGTGCAAGTTATGGGTTTCAACTTGTGTAGCAGGCTTTGAAAAACCAAAGAAAAAGTGGTTGATTACTCCTATAATATTTATGTTAACATCGCATCAGTGGACATACCTTGCTGATATGGGATATCACTTGCCAACAACTCTAAATGGTGTAATCCATTTCTAGCACCTATTTATTTATTATTCATTCATTTATAAGTTTGCAGTGTCTAGTAGAGATATTGATGCCCCTTTAAATACTATATATACATACATATATGTGTATGTGCATATATTTTAGGGAATGTCTACCATATTTCTACTTTTTGTAATTCAAGGATAAATGAAAAGCAATAGAAATTTTTAAAGCAAATTTAACAATGAGTGATAATTCAAGCTCTATTAGCTAGGTTTATGGCTAAAAGCTACCCAAAATCTGGAGTTAGCAATAGTTTAGGTTACTGCTAGCTATTTATTATGTCTGTGACCATACAGTGAAAACATATAATTTAGAGTAAAAATGTATATGGTATCCAAGGCCTAAGAGGAAAAGATTTATAACCGTTTAAGTAAGAAGTGTGTTTTAGTCAATTTTTAAGAGTGATTTCAGGTTGGCCCAAACTGACCCCGACATTTTCTTTCCCAAACAGATTTGTTTCCCTGGTTCCTTATCTCACCTTAACTATGACAACCCATTAGCTGATTCTTCCAACTCCTTTACACTTTGGCCTAAATGATTATTTCTGAATCTTCAATTTGATCAAGACTCTCACTTCCTAAAAATTTCTGAGGTTTACTTTCATCACCTTCAGGGTGAAAATGTAAACACTGTCTCTGAGGCTGCTGACCCCCTGTCTCACATACACTCAGGCTCCAGCCACCTCAAGCCTGGTGTTTGACACTGCATCTGAGGCTGCTGACCCCAGTCTCACACACACCCAGTTTCCAGCCACCTCAAGCCCGGTGTTCTAAAGTAGTCAGCATTTTGTGCTTCAGCATCTGTGCTTCATGTGGACGGTGCTGCAGAGAAGTTGACCTTAATGCTTCCTAGTCTATCTTATTTTAAGGAAATTAAGAGAATCTGAGAAAATCCCAAGGGTTTATTCTTTTACAAATGATTGGATAAGAAATTTTAAAACAAGGAATAGTTTTTGGGGGAGGATTGGCTGATAATTCTTATTCTTTGTTTTTTCAGTATTATAATATAATTGCATCACTTCCCCTCCCTCTTTTCCTTCTCATATACCCCACCTTGCTCTTTTTCAAATTCATGGCCTCTTTTTTCCCCTTAGTTGCTGTTATGTATTTTAATATTATTTAATATATTTTAATATTTACATACACATATATTTTCTGTTTTTCCTATAAATAAAAAGCTGCCATGAATATCATTTATGTAATAGTTTTCTTATAGTTTTTCCATACCTGAAAGTGCCTTTGGAGTATATACTCATATGAAAAATATTGAATAGAATTTAAGAATTACTAAAATTCAAATAAGTATCATGCCAAGAGTAGGGGCTTCTTATTGATGTCTTCTAAGTCTCTTTCAATTCTCAGTAGGATTGAGGATTGTGTTATGACCATGAACTCAGGAACGTCTTAGGACCCCACAGTTCATATCAAATAAACACAGACCTTAATTTATAGCAACTTCCATCCAAATTGCCTCATCCATTTTCCCCAGTTAGTCAAAGAACTGTTTAGCAGCCTTTTAATTTGAATGCTGAAAAATCGAGGTTCATTAAGCCTCTTAAATCACACTGCTGGACCTTAATTATGGTCAGTAAAAGCCATCATACAATGGAAACAAATTTATCTTGCTTCAGGAATCCTTCATTCAGGTCTAAAAGCTTTCAGTCACAATATCACAGAACTAATTACTTAGTTAGCGGTAAAGATAAGGGATCAAGAAATAATTTTAGACCAATGTTATAAGTGCTATTGTATAAACATGGCTCAAAACAAACTTGCATTAGCCAGGATACAGAATGGGAGACGGCAAGAAAGATCTTACATAAGATCCCAGTGTCTCAAACAGGTGTGCAAAGAACAAACTGAAACTCTGCAAACAGCTGAAGCAAAGGTGGGAATCAAGGAAGAGTAGAAAAGGACCAGAAGTAGGACAGCTGTAACTGAGGAGCCCAAGATTAAAAAGACGGCAGTATGCTGGAGGGAGAACAGAGAAAAAAAGTAGAGGGAAGACTGTAATTTGACCCTAAATTAAATTATTTAGCTTAGCGTTGCTTTACTTGAATCCAGTAGAATATTCAGTATTACAGGTTTTATGGTCAGAATTAGTCTTAGTATGAAGGATAGATTAACAGGGCATGAATTGAGGGGCATTCTGGACTATGGGGTGGCACTTGCTAGTTCCTCTGTGGTCTGACAAGGGCTCCCAGTGCATGTTAATTCCTTTTGTCATTTCCTCTAGACTTTTAAATATCATGTTTTAATAGTCACAAACATTATAAAGTATCTTTTTGATTAGATATATTCTTTATTTACATTTCAAATGATTTCCCCTTTCCTGATCCTCAACCTCCGGAAGTCCCATAAGCCATCTCCCACCTCCCCCTGTTTTCCAATCAACCCCCTCCTGCTTCCCTGACCTGGTATTCCCCTACACTGCTGCACTGAGCCTTTCCAGGACTAGGGGCCTCTCCTCCCTTTGATATCCAACAAGGCCATTCTCTGCTGCCTATGCATCTGGAGCCATGGGTAACTCCATGTGTACTCTATGGTTGGTGTTTTTGTCCCTGGGAGCTCTGGGAGTATTGAGTGGCTCATAATGTTGTTCCTCCTATGGCACTGCAAAACCCTTCACCTCCTTGTGTCCTTTATCTAGCTCCCTCATTGGGGACCCTGCACTCAGTTCAATGGTTGGCTGAGAGTGTCCCACTCTGTATTTGTCATGCACTGGCAGAGCCTCCCAGGTGACAGCTATATCGGGCTCCAGTCAGCAAGTACTTGTGGGCATCAATAATTGTGTCTGGGTTTTGTAAACGTATATGGGATGGATCCCTAGGTGGGGCAGTCTCTGGATGTCTTTCCCTCAGACTCTGCTCCACACTGTCTCTTCAGCAAAGGGGAGACCTCCAATGAATATCAACCTGCCTTGAAATAATGAGTAGCAGTAAGGCTAGGTGCATCTTCTCCTATCCAGGCCATAAGAGACATCCCAGTATGAGGAAAGGATGTCAAATGCAGGAGAGTCAGAGACAGCCCCTGCTCCTGCTGTAAGGAGTCCCACATGAACACCAAGCTGCACAACTGTTATATATATGGAGAGGACTAGATCAGTCTCATGCATGCTCCCTGGTTGCCAGGTCAGTCTCTGTGGGCCTTTATGGTGCAAGGTTAGTAGATTCCATAGGTTTTTTTTTTTTTTTTGTGGTGTCCTTGACCCCTCTGGCTCCTACAATCCCCCTTTTCTGCAGGATTCCCCAAGCTCCACCTAATGTTTGGCTGTGGATCTCAGCATCTGTTTTTATAAGTTGTTGGGTGAATCCTCTCTGATGATGGTTATACTGGGTTCCCGTCTTCGATTGTAACAGGTGGGGCTCCCTGATACTCAAGCTGGACCAGTTATTGGTTGGCCATTTCTTCAATTATTCCTCTTTATTCCTGCATACATTATAAATAGTACAAACTGGAGATTCAAAGTTTTGTGGCTGGGTTTCATTACCTCCACTGGAAGTCTTGCCAGGTTACAGGAGATGGCTGATATTTCCTATATGGTTCAGGCTTGCTGTCCTCCATTGCTAGGAGTCTTGGGTTGGGTCACCCTCATAGATTCCTGGGAGTTTCCATTGCTCTAGCTTTCTATCTTGTCCCAGAGATCACTCCCCCACCCAATTCCAATTTTCTCAGTACTCTCTCCTTTGACTTTTCCCCCACCTGATCCCTCATGTTTCCATGCCCACACCTACTCCCATCCATTCCCTGACAGAGTTTATTCTATTATACTTTCTCAGTGAGATTCATGTGTTGCTGCATTGAACCACAGATAATGCTTTTAATCTGTTAAAGTTTCTTTATGCTATTTGATATGTATATTTATGTATATTTGTAGTAAGTACATAGATGATGAAACAGACAAATTAATGTTTTTTATTATGTATTTTTATTTTCTATATTCTTTGCTTACATTCCAAATGATTTCCCCTTTCCCACTTCCCCCCTCCCCATATGTCCCATAAACCTTCTTCTCTAATGACCCACTATTTTTCTATGGGTCATATGTCCACTAGTATCTTTTTTCATTACAGTAACAAGAAGTATATACAAATGAATATGTACTGTCATCTCATTCCTAGTGTGTAAAATATCATGCACAATTACTTTGCATGAACAATGAGAAAATAATGAAATCAATACCTCCTTTTGGATTAGATTCTTGTCTATTTTGAGTAGACATCTAAAGTGAATTCTCCAGCATTTCTATTAATTTTCTGGACAATAAAATAAGTACTCTGATCACTTAAATAATGTCACTTCAGTCATGAACCTGTCTAGTGTCCATGAAGTAATCAGTAGTCCTAATTTTTTTTTATCAAGTTAGCATCTATCATTCTCATCTTGGTTCTGATGCAAATGAAGAAAATGTAATGTCCTGGCATCTCATTAATTACAGCAGTGTGTGTGTGTGTGTGTGTGTGTGCGCGCGCGTGCACACATGTGGGTGGACATGCATGTTGTCTATGTGTGTTGTAAAGACACATTAATGTGAATGATGTGCATGAGTGAATATGAAATTCAGAGGGTGGAATTACTTGTTTATCTCAGTTGCTCTCTATCTTATTATTCATCCATGTATTTACTTTTGGTACAGCATTTTAAACTGAACCCAGAGCTCACTGATTCAGCCAGACTGACTAATGAGATCCAGCAATCCCATCTATGTTTCTCCTGTTAGAGTTGTAGGTGCATGCTGCCATAGCAAACTGTTACATACATTCAGAGGATCTGATGTCATGTCATTATGCTTGTGTTGTAAGCTCTTTAGCTACTGTGGGAGTCACCTCCCCAGACGGTTTCACTCACAGTTGGAGAAGGCAGAGGTATTGAGGGGAAGGTTTGCCTTTCACATGTGCTGGCTTGTGTGCACCATCAGACAAGTAGGCCACTCTCTGGGTCCATTGATCAGATAAATGGGTCTTACTTTGATTTTAGAGGTCATTTAAAACTTAGAATCTCCCTGTATCTTATTATTATAAAAATGAGATGTATGTAAAACATCACGTTAAATTTGAATAAAACTAATTGGTTCATGGTAAATTTAAGTGCTTATTTATCCTTGTGGGTATGGTAAGTGCAACAATATTGATATACAGCAACAATGTTCATCATTTAAAAATGTGAAAAGAAACATAAAAATATTAGTTCAATGATGGCTCACCATTTCCTAAGTGCTGAGGCCAGCCTATATTGAGGCACATAAAATTAAGAATCAAATACTAAGAAAGCCTCAGAGAGAGGTGGCATTTCATGCTGATCGCCTCTGTCCATGCTGGGATTTCATCTGGCTAGAGCCTGCACAAGTCTTGTGCACACTGCCATGACTTGAGTTCCTATGTGCAACAATTCACTTGTGCCTGGAAAACACTGTTTTCTAGTAACTTTTTATCACCTCTGGCTCTTATGGTTCTGACTCCTCTTCTATGAAGATCTTCAGAGAAAAATGGGTTTAATATAGATGTTAGATTTGGGGCTGACAATTCCTCAGTTTTCTATTTTCTTCAATGTGGCCAATTGTGTGTCTCTGCTAATTTACATTGACTGCCAAAAGAGGTTGCTCTGATAACAGTCTAGATCTGGAGTCATCAATAGGTATAGAGATGAAGCAGCAGGATCAAGAGTCAGTTTAATATTATGTCTAACCAATGAGGTCATAGTAGTAGATTCTCCCTTAAAACATAAAGCCTGTCTAGCACAGGTTCTGGGTCATGATAATGGTCCCAGGTATGGGTTTGTTTTGTGGAGCAGACCTTAAATATAATCAGAGAGCACTTATGACATTCAAGTGACAAGTAGGCACATCTCAGCAGACTAATCAGTGTTGTAGCTCTAAGGGACTGCAGGTTAGTATGATTTATGATTCGTCTTCTCTGGCTGCGTGCACAGAACCTCAACAGCTAGTCAGTGGAGATGAGGCTTCCAGGTGAGTGCCAGTTAGATTTATTCATGTTCTAAGAATCAGCATGTGATATCTTCAGCAACAGGATCTTACACTGAAGTTCTGGAAGATAACAAAGAGTATCACCATAGTTTGTAACGTTTGGGGGCTATGGGACCTCACTGGCCAACAGATCCAAAGAGAGAACAAATCACTGGCATTGGGCTTCTTGTTGGCTTGTGGTGGTTACTAAGGGAATTGCTGCCATTTGAAGAGTAAATCCATTTAATTTTTCCTGTGTATATATTTTTTAATCATAGTTGAGTTTAATTTGACTTTTACAAAGGGTCAAAGCTCCATGGAGAAGCACACTTTTCTCTTTTTAAAGAGTAAAAGGCTTTTCAGTCTGACTCTGTTTTTTCTTTCATTTTTTTTCCTTCTCAGTATTTTTTCTTCCTTAACTCATACTAACTTTTATTTTATTTTCTTTGTTCTATTACGGGTTTTATAATAACGTTCATATATGCAGGGTAACTATGCTTTAAATGCTTGTGAAGCATTGCTGGCTTCACAAGTATGTCACATTTTTAAGTGCATTTTGCCTTTTCTTTAATCAACTATTAGAATAAATATTCTCAAATCAATAAGTTGGTTTATTACGGGCTCTTTTGGCTTATTTATTTATTTATTTGCTTCTGAAAATTGCACCCACTGTTTCTTGCATGGTAAATCTGCCACTGATACAGAATAATTAGCCCTGAAGTTTTTTAAATGGGATAATAAAATGACTCTGACCGTGCATATTGGATCATACAAGGTTGGAGATGTCAGATTTAAAATAAGTAGAAACTGGAGGAGGAGGAGGATAAACTGAATGGGTAGCCTCAGCCTGTCAACAACTTTAGCAAGCATAAATCTCTAGTATCTAAAACTCCAAAATAACCAGTGAATTACCATTCAAAATGTTTCAGTAAAATCCTAACATCCACTACTGTTTAAAAATTGGATATTTTAGATTCTTTGAATATACAGTTTAGTTACATAAAGATGTGGAGTGTGAAAAAAACACTTTTAGAAAATTTCCCATTGCATCAGTTCCAGTGCTTGCCTGGAACAGGAACTGGGTATGATTTGAAATAGCTTTTTGTTTGTTTGTTTGTTTTTGTTTTTTGTTTTTTCGAGACAGGGTTTCTCTGTGTAGCCCCGGGTGTCCTGGAACTCACTCTGTAGACCAGGCTGGCCTCGAACTCAGAACTCTGCCTGCCTCTGCCTCCCAAGTGCTGGTATTAAAGGCGTGCGCCACCATGCCCAGCTTTGAAATAGCTTTTGAATTGTCTTGCAAATAGTAATTAATTGAAAGTATCTCCAAGTAGACTAGGTGCTTAACAAGCTCCTTCATATATGTGTAGATTTCTCCACATTGCCAATTATTCTTTATATTTCCTAAAAAGCACTCTAAAGTTAGTACAATTTGTTTTGAAAGATAAATGTCTCAGTCCATTCTGAGTTAAGTTTGAACTTCTGCTGATCTTGTCTTTTAGGTTGCTCAGTGTAAGACATGATTATTCTACTTTCTTACTCGTATTGCAACTTATGTAAACAACCCATTACCCATGCTTAGTACCCAGTCTTAGTACATTGTTACATTATGTAAACAACCCATGCTTAGTACCCAGTCTTAGTACATTAAACTATATATTTTCCTTTATTCTATATTTGTAAATGTCTTGTCCATAGCTTAGTTGGGTGACTATTCCTTTGAAGTACTCTTGACTTTATTTCTATTTTACATGAATGAGTATTTTGCTTTCATGTGTATGTCATGTGTGGTTATGGCAATGTTGTGGAGGCCAGAGGAGGGTGGTGGGTGCCCAGTAGCTGAGCTACAGACAATTGTGAGCTACCATTGTGGGCGATGAAAAGCAAACCTTATCTGCAAAAATATCAAGTGCTCTTAACCACTGAGCCACCCCTCCAAACTCCCGGGGAAAGGTTGCATTTGGATATTCAGTGTATTTTAGCAGTTCTTCCAGACAACTCGAGTCATTCTGCTAATATTTGTTACTGTTATGAGAAAGAAAAAAAAATCTCTTTCAAAGTCCTGAAGCCTGATAACATTTTTCAACCTGTGTGTAATGGTGAAATGTCTCAAATTCTAAAATTTTAATGTTCTTAAAATTAATTTTAAAGTAAAAATTTTAAAAAAGTAAAAACAGAATAACCATCGCTAGGACTAATAGTAGATATTTTTTTTCAGATTAATACCATCACTACAGAATATCTACTATAAATCTGACATGTATTTTTTCTTGTTTTTATTTCTCAGCACATTTCTATTGTATTTATAGTATTTTCTTTAAAAATGTATTGATATTAGTTGTATCGCTATACTTATGATTTTCAGATCCCCTTTTTAATTAGAATTATTTTGAGATTTAAACTGGAAGACTAAACCTCTTTTATTTGGACTATGGGACTAAATAAGCTTTTGTCTCCATGGTTCAAAGGTTGATCCCTGTTGGCACTATGGGTCCTTTGTTTGCATACCTCTCACAATCAGCACAGAAATCTCTAATCCTTGCTATGATGGTCTTTAGAAGTGGAGCCAGCCCTTGAGAGGTAATTAGATTCAGATGGGAGGCCATGTGGTTAGTGCCCTCTTGTTGGGATTAACATGCTTGAAGAAGAGATAAGAAAGACCTTTCCACCTTTTCCTCTATCACGCCCTCACCCCTTCCTTCCTTTCTTCCTTCCCAACTCCCTCTACAAGAGAAAGTTACGTGAACACATAGTGAAGTATTAGCTATCTATAAGCCATAAAGAAGGCCTTCATTTAAAATCAAATTCAGATAATGACCTGGTAGTTGGTTTTTACAGCCCCCAGAATTTGTGGCATTTTATTAAGCAGCATGAGTTAAATAAACTAGAAAGTAGAGTGTCTTTGTGAAAGAATGTACCCATTTTCCATCAGGAGCTCAATTATGTACTTCCAAGTTATTTCTCTAAATGGCTCTTCCTCTGCTAGGATGCTTATTATTTGATGCTGCTTTTCATCAACAAGATGTGTGAATTGGTGTTTCATTGTTTTTTAAATTTTCTTTCCTGATTGTGGTTGGATATATAAACATATAATATTTGAAATATAAGATCTTGATCTGAATTTTAAAAATGTAATGAAGGGAGAATTGGAATTCAGCGGAGAAAGAATCTATAATGTCGGCATTTCATGATTTATTTCCAGCACACTACGAATATTTCAGTGTGTTGGACAAGGTAAGTATTATGAGTTGAAATTGTTATAGTCAGGATTTATTAGTGCTCAAGTATTTCAGAGTGTAAGTTGGTGGGAAAAAGGCTGTATTTAAAGCACAGACTATTTTGGTGTGAAACAATCTTTGCTCCATACTATGTAACTAATGGAACTACAGAGCGTGTAAAAGACCACATTAGAAAAAGAACATCCAGGGACTGGACTGGTGGTTCAGCAGTTAAGAGTACAGACTGCTCTTCCAGATGACCTGGGATCAACTCCCAGCAATTATGTGTCAGGTAGCTAGCCACTGTCTGTTATTCCAGATCTAGGAGCTCTGACATCTTCATACAGATGCACATGCAAGGAAAAAAACACCCACAAATTCACAAGAAAAAAGTAAATCATTTTCAAAAGTGAAAAAAGAAAGAACAACCACAATTGCATGGGCTCACACTTAAGTTGACTCTGCTGGCAGGAGGATACAGGTGCAGTCCGAAGTCACATGAGCAATCCGTTAAATAATAATTAGGTCATAAGTCATAAGGAGAACCTTTGTTTGAGAGAGGAAAATATATTTAAATGAAGCAAAAAGAGCCTGGAGAGAATATGAGAATTGCAGGGTGGTACATATAAAATAATGGATTGCTATAAATCTAAGTGGAATTTTTCTTTTTCTCCTTACTTTCTTCCTTTCTCTCTCTCTCCCTCTCCCTATCCCTCTCTCTCTCCCTCTCTCTCTCCCTCTCTCTCTCCCTCTCCCTCTCTCTCTCCCTCTCTCTCTCCCTCTCTCTCTCTCTCTTTCTACCTACATAAAACCTGCAAAACTTTCCGGAAAATCAAATATTAGAATAGTTCTTTCATTTTCTGTTTCATAGTAGAGTTTGCTGATTTTTGACTTTATATTTTAGAGAAGTTTCATGAATAACAAAATAAAAAAGGAAAGACAAAAAAAGAAGGAAGTAAACTTGCAGTTTTGACATTGAAAAGAAATGATTATATCCATGATCAGTTCATTAATTTCTATTGTTAAATTTATTAAGTATCATGGGTTTCATTGCATGTATTAGAGAAATTCAAATGTGGTGCATGTCTTACAAGATGTCTCTGAAGATGGCTGGGGCAGATCTGTATGACTAGTACTCCCCACACAGTAATTACTAAATTCTGAATTTTATATTACGTAGGGTTTATAAATACATACTTTTCAGCAATTCTAGGACTAAAATAAAATATTTTCTAAAATATTCATATTGTATTAAATCTGGTGTGGTACTTATCTAGTGGTACCAAATTCTAGTGTTACTCAAAACATAAATACATTTTCCCTTTGAAATCATTATGTTCTTTGCAGTTTCTGTGCAGACTAAGAAGCAGAATAACTTTGCCTGTAATGATGGTATATCCTTTCTCTATATTCTCATAATTGAGAGGAGTCATTGACCTGGTACAATATATGTAAGTATCAAACATGGTAAGTGAACTGTCAAAGAATTGGCATATAGCCATAAAAATTAGACAATATTTCCATTTTCTTACAGTTTGTATTCTCGGTTAGTAGAAAAAAAAGAAACGTAATGGGAAAAATATAATCAGGAAATACAGACAATTACTTAAAATTTCATATAAAGAGACTAGATAAGATGCTTCTCTAGCATCTAGCCTGACCAGTCAACACACCTGCTCAACTGCTTTTCTGTCTCAACCTTCTCAATCCATATTAGACTTAGAACTAAGAAAAGAATTCCACATGACCAGATTTCATCACAAACATATAAACAGCATGGGAGATAAAGTCTCTATAATTTCTCCCAAACCTATCACACAGTAGAAATGTTTGTTAATAAGAATTACCTAGATGAACATCAGAATACAGTATTTAAATAATGATCACAAACATTATCAAAGAATTCACGGAATTTTAGAAGACAAAAAGAAACAGCTCATTAAAATTAAGGGGAAAAAAGAACCTTAGGAGAATAAGTACCCTAGATATTCCAAATAAACACAAATATGATGCTTATGTAAATGACAGCAATAGTCAAAATTGGAGAACAAAATACAACAAGAAGATAGAAGCATTTGGAAGGAATGCGGCTGACATAAAGAAGGAATTGAAACATGCAGGATCTCAACTAGAAAACTCAAAAGAAATCCTTATACATAGAATGAATCTAGCAGAAGATAGAATATCGGAATAGAGCAGGTGATCTAGGCCAATTAAGAAAGAAGTATGAAATATTTAAAATGTACTGAAAAAATGCATGAAATATTGGACACCATGTAAGAAAAACAAAGTATTCAAATTATAGGCATAGATGAATCTAAAATCAATGGTATAGAGCAGCCTTTCAACAAATCACAGAAGAAATCTTCCTCAAACTGAGAAAAGACACAGTTGAACAGATACAAAGAAACAAAGTAAACACCAAACAGACAAGATAAAGAGAAACCCTTCATCATATAATTAAAACACTAAGTATACATGGCAAAGAAAGTATATTGAAAGCTGTAAAAGAAAAAAAAATACAAATTACATGTAAAGGAAAACCTATGAGAATAAGAAATACTTTCTATGTAGAAATGTTGGAAGTGAGAAAAAACCTGGAACAATGAGTTTCAAGCCTTATAAGACTCTGATGGTCTAGATTATTATACCCAGCAAAATGTTCTGCCATAATTGAAGGACAAAGTAAAACTTCTGATGACCCAAACAGCCTAAAAACATTTATATCCAACAAACCAACCTAAATACTTTGGTCTGAGAAAAAGAATGAGCACAGCAGACAGACTGTAGAGTTATAAATCCATAAACTTTTAATTATTTTATAATTTTTGGTGTTATTGTTTGTGTTGTCATGAGTACACATGACAACACAAACAATAACACCAAAAACCAACAGCACAATGACCACAATTAGCACAAACATTTCTGTAATGGCTTTAAATATCAATAGTCTTTTTTTCTCCAGTCAAGAGACACAGCTGACTGAACAGATCAATTCATGTATCTGATGTCAACAAGAAATAAGAATGTCAGGATAGGCATCAATTCAGAATAAGAAGATAGACAAAACTTTCCAACTGAGTTGAACTAAGAAAGAAGCAGGAATCTGTATCTTAATATCTGATAAAACAAACTTCAAACAAATTAATCAGAAGAGATTTTTAAAAAGATATTTTAATCAAATTAATTGAACTATTGTTATAAAATAAGATGTTACTATCCTAACACATATATAACAAAATCATATTAAATAAAACATGGATGATTAGATTTTAAGGCACATATTCTCACCGTTCCTTTAATAGTGATTTTAGTGCCCCATTTTCTCCGTTTGACATGTCATCTGGTCAAAAAGCAAACAAATAGCAGAATTAAATTGACATCACACATTTTTCTCAAAAGCACACACATTTCCTATAATAGACCACATTCTGGGCTACAAAACGAAATCCTTACAAATTCAAAAATATTAAAATTGCTCTACTGAAATGGGAGGGGGCTACAAAGTCTGTGGAAGTAAGCAATCAATATCTGGTTTGATGGAAGGCTCACTCTGTGAGATAGAACCTATACCAAGATTGCTTGGGTGACCCAGGATCTGAGACTAGATAATCAAAGGATCTACTGTAAAATCAAATACTACTAAATCAAAATACTACTAAAAATTAGCAATAAAACGACTCCTAATGATATTTTGCTTTACTCATAGATCATTCCCTTGCTCAGAGGTCATAAGGATCCTTCTTCCTTCTGTAGATGGGAGCAAATACAGACACCTACAGACAGACACTAGGCAGAGAGCCAAAAACATTTGGAATGCTTCATCAAATCCCTCCTTTCATGCCTCAGGGAATTCCAGGGAGAAGAAGCAGAAACTGTGAAGGCAAAGGCAAGGCGTGATGGAGGACAACCAGAGAACAAGAGATCCCAAAGCAACATGACCTATGCAAATATGAACTCACAGAGACTGCTGCAACAGGCACATGCATGCACATGCAGCATGCACATGCAGCAGGCACAGAGCCCTCACTGGTCTGCATTCCACTAAGGTGGAAAACCTCAACGAAATAGAGACTTTCCTAGAACTAGATAAACCACCAAAATCTGAGTTTGCTATAAGGTTGTCTTCTAGAAATCTCTCTAATATGAAGTCTCTCCAATATAACTGCCCAACTAGGAATAATAAATATGCCACAAGGAGACGGAAAGCCCCAAGTGCTTCAACCTCATCCCAGACTACAGACGACTGAGGAATGCCGAGGTGAGAGGAGGAGTCTTCCTCAGGGAGGAACGCACCATTGATCATCTAATACCAAATGGTCAAACTTGAAAACATATATGCTATTGTATAAACTGAGCAGGCTATATTTAGTAATATGTATGTATATACATGTATGCTTATAGCCATAATTAATGGAAACAAGAGACCAGTAGCTTGCTGCTTTCCCTCCCCTCCCCCCCATGATGGACTCTTAATCTCCCTGAGACATCAGAAAGATTCAACTTTTTCTTTCATAAAAATATAAAAAATAAAAAGCAGAAGGGGAGGGAAGGAAATAGTTGGGGTCGGGGTGGGGGTGGGGTGGGGGCGGGGCTAACCACACTTTAAGGCAGCCTCAGTGCCCAGGAGTATTTGGCAAACACAAACTAAACTCAGTGTTATTTTTTTTGTAGATTTATGATCTCATTTTGCTTTGGTTGGGCATTTTTTGTCATATTGTTCTTTTGTAGATTTTGATTTCTGTTTTTGTGAGGTAGGTGTGAGTTTCAGTGTTCTTTGTTTTTTTGTGTTTGTTTTTATTCATTTTTGAAAAGATAGAGCAAAAGATAAGGAACACAAAGTTCATCTATGCAGATGAGGAGGATCTGCGAGGAATTTGGGAAGAGAAAAATGATAAAATATATAGTATGACAATTGTTTCAATTAAAAAATAGAGAAATGGAGATAAACTTGAGGAATCTATCAGGTTAAGACTTCTTTGTCACAATGATAGAGATTAACACATTATTGTATTGCTGTGGAACTTACTTGAGAGTATAATAGATAGTGGGGACATTAGAAGAAGAATTTTTACCTTGACTAGGTATGAGTCTTATAGTATGTATTTGACAAAGGATGGTACAGTGTACAAAAAGTAGTTACATTGGCCTTAGATATAGTATTTCATACTGATAGTCACCATATATGACAGTTGGGGTGTAAGAATACAGGAAGGTGAAGAGATGCAGTTTGGTCAATGGAAGCATTTATCCATTCATATCACAGATACTTATTAAGTGACAATGTTCTTTGAGGCTTTTCTAAGTATTAGTGAATAATTACAGCCACAATACTAACTGACTTCTGTATTTTGTTTTTAGTGAAAGGCGCAACTGAATAGAAGAATATAACTTTATACTATGACATATTATAATTAAAATAAATACAATCTGCATTTAAAACTTTACAATAATTTTAGACACATTTTCATTGTAAGTACTATAATTTTTAGACTACCAAGTAAATTGTGTAGAGAAAAAAATGTCGTTCGAAGTAGTTCCTAGACAACATTAATGCAGGAGGGGGTTGCACTTATGAATGGTCTCCTGAGTCCTGTAGTTCTTCCAAGGTACTCATGGAATTGTAGAGACTAGAGGGAGACACATTGCTTCAGCTCAGAAGGGAAATACAAGAACAGGAGAAAAGTAGAAGCAGTTCAGGAGAACTAGGGACAAAGTTTCAAAATAACAGATGCAAGATATATTTGACCTGACGAGCTGTTTGACATATTTTTCCTCTTCACTTTCTAACATGCTGGATTAAATAAAGATTTGTTTGGGTTAAAAATGAAAATAACTCTTTACATTAGCAAGGTCGGCATACTCGGCAAAAACAAAGCATGTGTAAAGTCCTGAATACTGGGATAGAAATAGCTGGCAGGGTGAAGGCGGGGTGCGGGGTGGGGGTGGGGGCGTCATGGAGTCTGTGCTCAATTCTGTTACAGTTCTACGTTTAAGATAGTACCAATGCAAGTTCAGCGACTCTTAATTTCCTTACTTACAGAATGTGGCTGTAAAATATGATATTAGTTTTTTTCTTTTTTCTTTTCTTTTCTTTTCTCTCTTTTTTTTTAGTTCAAAAGCTAAGAACTTAAATCACAAAGATGAAGATGTTATAGACGTAAAAAATATGTGAATAGTTTCAGGCAAACAATTTGTCTAATAGCTTATGAGACATGATGTTGAGGCCAGTGGATGTGGAGTTCAGGCTTCTCTGGTTCTAAAACCCAAGGCACTGGTGCATCTTACAGTTTACAAATGGACATTTACAAATGCGCTTGCTGCCGAAGTGTATAGGGCACAAGGGTGCGCAGCCTCAGCCGAGAGGGCAGGCGAATGCTTGGAAAATAACTTCCCTTCCCAAGTCAGCGTTGGCATTCATCTTTAACCCTGTTTTCAGAGGAGAGTTGAAAAAAGTCGCTCCAAACAATTCAACCACGGGACCTATGTTTTATTTTCTTCTGGAAACTGCTTTCCTTTGAATTGCTTCATTTTCCTGCTTTGCAGGTCGCCTAAAGGAGGGAAAAATATCCCAGTGGTTGCCTACCAATTTCTTGGAGGGCAAAGAAAAAGCTGAGTAATGAGCCGCCCGCATCCCCGTTTGACATTTGAAGGGTGTAAGTTAGAGCATGGCGGTGCACTTAAAGTTTACAAATGCACATTTACAAATGCGCTTGCTGCCAAAGTTGCTTATGTTTGTAACACGTCTAGTGCTTTTCCGCTCGGCACCTATGGCATGGCGGAAGCTGAAATACAGAACTAGTACTTTAATGCTGATAGGTCGTGTGATGTGTTTGCCAAATAAACATTCTTTTGCCTTATTTGTCATGACATAATTTAGAAGCTTCCACAGAGATGGAAACCTTTTGAGCTGTATTAGTTAAATGACAGAGCATCTACAGTGTTGTATCTGCAGCAATGTATTATAATGGGGGGAAAATGCCTGAGCCGCAGGGAGCCTTTAATAGAACTCCATCGGCCACTTAAATAGTGTAATCTGAGTTTCAAGTGGAGCATTCGAACGAAACTCTATGAACCTTGCTTTGGGGCTTCAGAGACTTGCTGCGATAGCGAGGACAAAGCTCTGCTCTGGATCTACCTGCACGGAAACACTCACGCCGCTTTTCTACAAAGCCAGGTGGGATCATTTTTCTAGGAAACATCAATTACCTCTGCTTTTGCTCAGAAACGGCACGGTTATTTTTAGATGTATTTTCCACCAGTCTACAAAGTCTATTACAATCGCCATAACATACTAGTTAGTGTCCTAATGGTGTGGCAATCCCAGAGCAAAATAAGCCCACTCTGTGTTTCTGCCACATGCATGTTTGAGAACCAGGAGGGTTATATGTCATAAAGCGTTTTGAACAGTTATCCGGCAGCAGAATTACTGGCAAATGAATGACTTTGATTTCTGTAGATTTCTAAAAATTTTAAATAATTCACAAGGTCTCAATCTCCTCTGAAGTCAGCATTAGCTTCTGGTGTTTAAGGTTTGAAATAGTCTTATCTGAATATAATGAGTCAGGTTATTCTAGGGAATTAATGAAATCACTGCTACCAAGCCACCTTTGGAAATTGTACTAATGCAGAGGAAGCTTCATAAATTATACTCCACTGATAGGACTTTAACTACTACTTGATTTACACCTGGCAATGACTCTGGTGTATGGGGACTCTAACTTGTCATGGTCTGGACACTTGTTCTGATAAAATACTTATGTTTAATCAATACATTTGAAATAAAGTGTTTTAATAAATTGAAATCATGTGAAAATAAGGTTTTATTTCATTTTGGTTTTACAGTCTTTGCGATTGAACCTGGGGTCTTGTGTAGTCAGTGTCGGTGTTCTATACCCACAACCCTCTAAGATTTTTTTTATCTTATTTGATTTTTGTGACTGGCAACAGTTAAGTTCATTAAGTTGCCCAGAATCGTATTGTTGTGGTTTTTCTGCTGTTGTTATTCTAGAAAGTTCTATTAGAGAGTTATTAGACTGCCTTGGGCATTGATCTATATATGAAACAACATATGTTTTTAAAAGTTATTTCCTTTAATATTTTGAGATTGTTTCCATTATGTACCACTTCCCTTTCTTTTCTCTGAACTCTCCCATCCACGTCTCCTTGTTTTCTTTCAACTTTATGGCTTCTTTAATAGTGTTGTTACATGCATATGTGTATGTATACATATACTATGTACACATATATTCCTAAATACATAAATGCAGCCCCTCAGTTTATATGTTACTTGTTTGCAGGCCTGACATTTAGTACCACATAACCAATTGACGTGTCTTCCCTGAAGAAGACCACTTCACCGACTCTCAGCATCCTTTAGTTTTCTATAATTTTTTTGTACAAGGTCGAGCCCTTCTGGGCTTTTACCCACTTATTTTTGCATATTTTTTATATCTGTACTTACCCAGCTCATCTTAGGCAGGCATGCTGGTAAGACTTTATGATTTAGCTTCTAACATTCCTGGAAGACACAGTCTCACAGCAAACTCCCTGATCCTCTGGCTCATACAGTCGTTTTCCCTTTGTTTCCTGGTGTTCTCTGAGTCTTATGTATTGAAACTGTTTTGTACATATGTCCACTGGGATTGGACTCTACAACTCTGCATTTTGGTTGGATGTAGTTTTCTGCTATGGTCTTGGTCTTTTGCAAGGAGAAGTTTGCATAAGGTGGGTGTGAGATTAAGAACACAGATTAGAGAGTGGCTGCGTACTGTGTTAGTTTAGTGAAGGGATGGCTATGAACTAGAACTTCAGAAGGCCTGCAGAGTTGATTGCCAACTCCTCAAGTTTCTGTTGCCAAGTTTGATTCTTGTTGTGTGGGTCTGAAGTCCAATAGTGACATTTAAAAAGAATTTAAGTTATATGTTTATATCAGTGCTAATACAGAAAAGAATGTTACATATTATTTAAGAAGAATATCTGGTCCTCTCTGATGCTTATGTCACTGAGACCTCTCATCAGCACCAAATTTCCATTTTTAACACAGAAATCTGTTGTAAGAGATGAAAAACTTACTGTAATTCTCCAAACAAGTTGGGATAAATAAATATGTATATATAACCTACCAAATGAATGCATTCACTTTAATTCACTCAACAGGGAATTTTAAAGTATTTTTAGTTTAACGAAGTACATTAGGACACCTTAGTCAAAGGTCTGAATCTTATATTCTGAAGACAGCACCAGAAAAAGCAAAGGTTGACATAAAGTACCCCTTAATTCTCTGAAATGTTTTTTTTTTTGAACTGCTGAGGGTTGTGTATGTTTACTACTCTGCCTTAGAGCCTTCAAGACGTTCTCATTAACACTGTCTGGTTTTAGGACATTTCAGTTCTCAGACTGCAGAGTGCCATCTGATTATTGTCTTTTCAGGGAAAACAACGTGAGAGAAGTGGCTATATCTTATCCATCTGAGATGTGCTGATGTTAACTAGCAGGAATAATAATCTTGTTCCTCATACTCTTACACCAAATTTTTGTATTTAGGGGAAATCTTACATTCTTTGATCACAGTTTCTTCTCCTCCTTCTCCTCTTCCTCCTCCTCTTCCTCCTCCTCTTCCTCTTCCTTCTCCTCCTCCTTCATCCTTTGCTGCTGCTTCTACTCCTCTCCCTGCCTCTCTGTATTTTGAGACAGGATTTTTTGTGTAGCTCTAGCTGTCCTGGAACTAGCTCTATGGCTGACCCCAGACACCCAGAGATCTGCCTGCCATTGTCTCCTTACTGTTGGGATTAAATAATGTACCATGGTAATTAGGCCATGGTAATGAGAATTTACAGTGGTAAATAGACAGTGGTAATGAGAACTTCTTGAAGGCTCTAAGCCAGACTAATAAATATTGGAGTATATCACAGCTTCTTGCTGGAGGGCTATTCGAGTATTATTTAAACAGATTCTGTAATAGTTATTACATCATCTTTACAGATCTTCATCCCAGGGCATATTCCTAGCAAGGATCATCTAGATTAGTTTAGCCCTTGGGTATGCCTGGGGTGATTATTTGGATTATTCTAGTTGATGTGATGAGAACCATCTTCACTGTGAGTGGTATCATGGGCTTGGCGGGATTCTGGATTGAATACAGAAGAGTAAGTCACCTCAATGTCAGCATGCACCACTCTCCACTTCCTAACTGTGGATGCCATGTGACTAGCGGGCTCTAGGACTGGCTACCAAGACTGTCACTGTGACAAGATGGAACCCTTCCTGAAACTGTCAGTCAAAACAAACCATTCCTCTCTTCAGTTGTTTCCTGACAGGTATTTTCTCTCATCAATTAGAAAAGCACTAATATAAATTCTAAATGAAAATCATGGAAGTGTTTGTATGGTTTAACTGGAAAGGAAGTACACAAAAATGTAGAAGCATCAAGACAGCTGGTGTGGAACTGTAGCACTCTGGCTTGCGGTAGAGCATCATGTGTCAGTGTGTGCAAAATTCCAGGGTATCCATCAGAGATATTCAGCACTTACTGATTCTGGAAGCCAATTTTTTTTCAGAAGCTTAATACCTCTTGAATCAATGATTTGAACTCCTTAAGGAACCTTGGATCCACAAGTACGCAGGAGAAACACATGTTGTACTCTCGGTGTTTTGTTCAGTCTCTTGGAATCCAGGTCTTATTCCTGAGTAAACGAACCAATGAGGAGCATAACCAGGTCTTTTTATATTTGTGTTCCGGAAACATTATCACCAGAGAAGGTTAGAGTTTACATTTACTAAATCAAGAACTAAAGGATTAAAATTTAGGAAAATCAAATTTGGAAATGTGTATGTCTTCCCTATTTATTCCAGACTTCTGTTTTCCCTCTAACTCCCACGATCCATGTAAAAATTCATAAATCTTCTAAGTAAGATTACTCATTTTGAACATTTTAGGTAATATATTTAATGTCAAAGATAATAAATAATAATATATATTTTATATATAAATTACATATTAACATATATATTAGTATGAGCTACAATTTGTTATGTGTTTGAGAAAGACTCCTACTTGGAGCCCGCACTAGAATTGGAACTCACTGTGTCGAAGCTGGATTTGAAATTGCAGATTTTACCTTTCCTGCCTCAAGTTTCCAAGTGCTAGAATTATAGGCATAAATCACTGGGATGGCCAGATTCCTCATGTTTTAAGACTTCATAGAAGTAAATTTAGACAAATAAAACACCCTAGTTGGAGAAAATCATTCATAGTAAATTAATAACAAGCACCTAACTGTGGATGTATGTTTATGCATGCACATTCATGAGATAAATAACACCAAAAGGTAGATTTCCTAGTTCTTTTGTCTTATTTCACATTAGTAATTGCAAGCTTGCAGTTTGTAGGCACATTTCTGTGTAAGTTAGAGCCAATAAGAACTAAAACTAGAAGAGAAATGTGAGTTATGTCTTCACCAGCTCAGGGATTTAGTGCCAGTCTCAGCATGCTGACATTTTGACCTCCTTGGTCAGGTTTGTGTGTTAATGATCTGAAGGGTAGCTATCTCTGGCCATAGTATATAATCTTTTCACCGTGAGTCCCAGGCAATGCTGGCATGGAGATCTACCTAGTGGACTGCTTTCTTGCAGTTCCCTGCAGCCCTTCCCACTACTGAGCCTGACTTCCTTCAAACAGTTACAGAACCCCTTGCAAATTAGCACCGTCAGGATTGCATTCGACATTGCAATTCCTTCTTAAACATAATTTATGAATTTCACATAGCTAGATTAACAGTTAGGTTAATTTTCTTAGCCTTGACTTTACCCGCCTCTAACAGACAATAGTTTTCATATTAACCCACCTTTGATATCTCAGCATGCCTGGGACAAGAATGGATTCCACAGATGTGACAAAAAAACAACAGTAAACAAGATGCACTTTGACTTCCATGTTAAGTTTTTCACTTGCATAATTTGGATCCCTATCTCTTTGTTAAGCCCTTGTTCTGCTTGTAAAGTTTAATTTCTAAGTACTGCTGAGAAAGCAATGCTTTTACTTAACTATCTGAGTAACATCAGGATTAGATGATGTTCAATAGGCAAGATTTTTTCACAGATAAAGTAAAAACAATAAATAAAAAGTATTTCATGATACTACATTCCTAATTAAAACAGTGGCCATTTTAACAAGTCTTTGCTTTTTTTTTCTCTGGATAAAAGCAAGGTGTTATCTCAAATGCCTAGAACCTGCATATCTTCTATATATCTTTTATCTGGACTAAGACCAATTAAATAGAGAGCTTCTTTTCATAATTAACACACATATAGTACAGCAGAATCCTATATTTTAGACTGGAAATAATACTTTATCTTTAGCAATGGCCCAGTTCAATAGAAATATGTATATGAAAGAATGAATCATCTGAATGTTATAAAATTACTACTTCTTAATCCAATTTGTTGGTAACTCAGAGCATTTATTTTAATGGTCATACACTTCTTTCACTGTTATGATATATATAAAATGAAAAAGCAAATTCTATTCTAATAAAAACAAACCATGCTCTTAGAACCTATGTTGTGCGTCTATAGTGCTGGATGTTTAGTAGAGAGCACATGACTAGTACCTGCGAGGACCTTGGTTTAATACATAACACTTCAAAAAATAAAATAGAACCATCTATGGCTAAATATGTTTATGGTTAAATAAGCATATGTTAAATGCTTGATTGAGTAATAATACTTTCACATCTGCAAAATTCAGTTAACTCTTGAAAATAAAGCTATAAGACTTGTTATTTTAACTTTGGGTCATGTATTAGACATTATTGATAAGTAATGTGTAATTCTGCAGTTATTCCAATGAGGATTGACAATATGGTTGTGTAATATTTTTGTAAGATTTTAGAAATTTATCACTAACTTGGGAGAACAGGAGTATATGGATATTAAAACAGTGTGCTTTGTTAAATAGAAAAAAATCTAGCCAAACCAAACCAAGCAAATAAACAAATAAACAAAAAGAAGACAAAATAACAGCAAAGCAAAGCAAAGCAAAGCAAAACAAAATAAAACAACCACAAAAATAGGATTTTGAAAACATAGGAGCCCAAACAATACTTTTTTTAAAAAAAACTTTCAATGTGATTGACCTCTGCTTGAAATATCCCATAATACTCATGCTTTATCTTTCTTTTTTAACCTTTTATCTGAGTTTAACATTTTGATTTTGTTATAATCTTATATTTGTTCACTTTGGGGTGAACTCTGATTTGAGAGTTTTGATTTATTGTGAAGATATGCAGTCTATGGATTCTCTTATTATTTAAATGGTTTTCAGCTCTTACGGTTGATTCAGGAGTGTGACATTTTATTAAGTTGTCTTACCGTTTTGTTGCTCTCTATAGGCATTGGGTGTCTAGAGTAGGGACCAGAATGTAGCATGTGACTTATGTTTTGTCTTTCCTCTCCTGGTACTCCTGATGTACCACTAGAGAAGGACAAGAGGAGAAATTTAATTTAATGAAAGCAGTGGGGCCATTTCCCTTTCTCCTGAGTTCCCAGACATCCCAACACCTACTTCTAAGGCAACACCTACAGGGATAGCCAAAGACAAACAGGGATAAGCGAAGCAGAGAGGACTCTGGGAAGCAAGTCCACATGTTGCCTAGTTACTCTTCTGATTTGCATGAATCTTAGTCCACTCCATTTTCTATACAGCTTTACACAGAACTGGTATTAAGTTTTACTTTTTTTTTTTTTTTCATTGTCAACTTTACTTTTCTTGATTCTTCCCTGAAGGTCACCCTACACATGCAGGACAATGAAACCTTTCTCATTTGTCTCTGTTGTTGCTATATTTTCAAATGGTGACCTTGAAGGGTGGCCTAGCTTGACTGAGGAAAGTGTTTTGAGAGGCACTTGTGTGGAGTTCTGGCTGGTGTAGAGATGGGCAAACAGCTGCTCAAATCCTGCTCCTGGCTGCATTGTTTTCTATTGATGCTCCAGCGCAATGACCTTTCCTGCCTGGTCTATAGTTATAGGACAGACTCCTATTCCTATAGAAGAGGGCAGGACAGGAGTGTTTAAAATGACAGGAAGTGAGTAAAAGCATGACATCTGCATATGTAGGCACTTACAATGCTACCATAGTCTCCTGGTTCTTTGTTGTTCTTTGGTTCTTTATTCAGTCCTTCAGTCAGTGAGAGTATCAAGGGAAGAGGCTTAACAATGGCTTTAGGTTATGTAAACTGTACTGTATCCCAGAAACAAGTAGATGAAGATTTTCCTTTAAAACTTGGAACATTCCTCAAAACAGGAATGCTCCTGACCTAAGTTAGGATGTGACTGCACACAGCCAGTACATTAACTGTATTGTGTGATTGCTGTTGTCTGTTATTTGTTATTTAAGACAATTGCAGTTCTGAGTTTTCATGAGTTTTTGTGTGGGAGAAGAACATGCGGTTACTTCAACTCATATTCCAAAGAGCCTCATCCTCGACTATGTGCCACCCTCTAAAAAAGGCAACAGGTACGGTATCAGTAAACAAGGCAATGATCCTCCTATACTCACTATTAGATTTTAGCTGAGAAGCCTTTAAGGCAAGAATACAATTAGATGACAAAGGATAGCAGGCAAAATAAGATTTTGGAGTGCTTCTGTGACTTCAGTGCCAGAAACCTTCAGTTTGACTTTTGATTTATGGTACACATCACCCTCACTTTGACTTAATGTGCCAATCCCTTGTATTATTTTCATTAGTTTAGGATTATTTTGTTATTTCCTAATAAGTACATTCACTGTGAATTCTTATTCTCCACACAGGATTTTGTGTTTTTTATTAGTGTGGGTGTATACTTGGAAAAGCTTTTGTGGTTCACTATTTAGGAGAGGTTTTGTTTCCAGACCTCTGGCTGAATACCCAAGAAATATCCACCATTGTTGATATCCTAGCAAAACACACACTGTTGGGTCTCATTGCTTAAATATTCCCACTTCTAAAATTACCACTACACCATTGGGGGGTGAATGAATACACGATTACAATTTCAATTTGACAGTTTTAAAGGAAATGGCATGGGGATTTAATTAGATACTCTCCATGTGCTTCATTGATTCTCAGATGGGTTTTCATTCTAGCATAAGCAGATGTGGATTTTAACATGGAAGTTGGGTTTTCTTATACCTCGGCTGGAATATTTAAATGAGTATAGGAACAAATAGTTTCTGCATGGCCCACTCCCAGAGGAAACTGGTGTGGAGATACTAGGAACTAGTTCTAGTCTTAATCTTTCTCCTTTTGTGAAATAAGACACATGAAACTATCAAGAAAATAAGGATTGTTTTGGTACAGGGCTTTTATGATACAGAATAAAAGGGAAATGAAGTTACAGTCAAATATTCTTGTTTTGAGAAATAGCAGAATCTTTCTGATTTTACTAAAACAAGAAATATTATAATTCAATGTTTTTGGGTTAGTTAAATTGATCACTTGGCATAAATATGAAGCTTTTATTAAAATAAGTTACTGAATCTGGGTACTCTGGGATTTTGAATCCCAGCACTTTTGAAGTAGAACAGGTGAATCTCTGTGAGTTCAATGCCAGCTTGGCCTAGAGACATCTTCAGGCTAGTCGCAGTTATAAAATGAGACTCTGTCTCAAACAACAAGTAAAAATTTCTGACTTTATTAAGAGTGAAATGTATTATAAAGGTTTGAAAATTTTTTAAAATATATTTCCTTTCAAAGTGTGATGTGTTCTCATGTTAGAAGTCTTCAAGCCCTACTATTTCTCCCAGTAAATAGGTGCTTGAGATTTTTGAGAGTTGAATTTGGATATAAATGAGTAGCAATAACTGTCTGGAGCTGAGCACAGATGTCTTTGAGTCCCACGCCCCAGCTGTTTCACCCATCATGCAGTTGAGATTGTCACCACATATTCCGCAGTATGTTCTAAAGAAATAGGATGTGGCACCTATCTAATGTAAGTCAACAGCCCCACAATAGGGCCTGTGCAAAGGCTTTCTTGTGATTTCACTGAACTAGGCTGACTCCATCCTCTCTGCTTACATTTCCTTCCTCCCTTTCCATTGTACCTCTTTTATTTCTTTTTTCTTATTCTCTTCTAATTGCATTTTTCACTCAAGTCCTCGCACATGTAGCCAAATTCTGTACTTCTCACCTTCAGGATTCACCATGAGCCCCCATGCATGGTACATCCTATATACCATATACCCATACATGTCCCTCAAGTGTTTAAAGATAAGTGCTTCTCACTATGGACCCGAGTCTTTGTTGACCACTTCTGAACTATGCAGGCATGAGAATGTACTTCAATAGGGAAGTGGCCTTTACTATTTTGCATTTAATCGGACAGGACAGATACTAAAACAACCAAATACGTATGTTGTGAAACATGATAATAAAGTAAGTTGCAAAAAAACCACTCTTTCCTAAAAGCATATTTTGATATCAACAAAAAGGAGGATACTGACTATCTAGAATGGTGAAGATGAAGAAATTGACGCTTCTGAAGGCAAGTCTCACCCTTATCATTCATTATGTTGTTTCAACAGTCTCTCATAGGCACACAGTCTTAAGTAACTTTGATTTTTTTGTTTCCTATATACAATTTGTAATGATGTTCAGTGTTATGAGCATGCTCCAATGAATATGAGTAGATAGGGAATATGCGGTCTTGACCAGGTGAGAAGCAACATTCCCTAGGCCATTTTAGATCCTTGAAGAATCCGAGTGTAGTGATGTGCACTTGTAATTACAGTGCTCGCAATGCCATGGCAGAAGAATTGCTTTAAGTTCCAGGCCAGCCTGAGACCCTGCCTCAGAGCCAATGCATTAAACCAAATACACAAGCTCTTTCATTGACTATTTAAAACCTGAATATTTACTGTGCATATTCTCAGATATGCCATGGATATTTTATAAACATTATCCATACTGAGTGATCAGAGAACACTGAGTATAAGAAGAAGCAACAATACCTTAATTTCTCTAAAGATTTCTGTGCAGGTTTTAGTAACTTAGAACTACAGCATTTCATTCATGTTTCAGAAAGTGGCTGGACAATGAAAATCCTTGCATGACTCAGAGTTCTGCCACTAATTAACTGGGCAACCTTTGACAAGGTATAGAACTATTTTGGATTTAATTATTCTTCATTATTAGAACCACTGAACTGATTCGTGTTAGGAAAGAGTTTTAGCCAGGAAGCCTTCCCAGAATGACACAAAGCTGGACACATACAACCTTTCATTGAAAAAGACTTCTCTTATTTTTGCTTTAATTACAGGTAACAGCTTATCTTTCATGAATCTGGTGATTGCCATATTATGAATATGATCTTAAGGTCTCTAAAACACTTTGAACTACTTTGAAAATACATATAAATACACATATGTGCACAACACTACACTACACTCTACTACAAATACACATACACACACACACATACACACACACACACACACACACACAGTGTTCTTATAAATAACAAAATCTCTCTTCCATACAGGTACCGAATTTAGCTTAGAAAAGCATCCCACATGCTCTCAAGCATATCTCTAGTGTTCAATAACTAAGTTTACTATCACAGAACAATGTTATTCTTATTTATTTTCATTTGTAAAGTTTTTATAGTAAAGAAAACCTTAAAGATGTATGGACCAATATTATGGATTGTCATAGCATTTCTATTTCTGTAACAAAACACCATGACTGAAAAGCAAGTTGGAGAGGAAAGGGTTTATTGGCCTTATATTTCCACATTGATTTTCATTACTGAAGGAAGTCAGAATGCGAACTCAAACAGGGCAGGTTTCTGGAGACAGGAGCTGATGCAGAGCCATTGAGGCATGTTGTTTACTGGCTTTCTTTATATGGCTTACTCAGACTGCTTTCTTAGAGAACCTAAGACCACCAGCCCATGTATGGTATCATCCACGATGGAGCCTATTGATGAATAATTGAGAAAATATCTCATACCTGGATTTCATGAAGGCATTTCCTCAACTGAGGCTCCTTCCTATCTTATGACTCTAGCTTGTGTTGACACACAAAACAATCCAGTACAACAATCAACCTCAAAATGATTTTTAGTCTGCTAATGTATGGCCTTATATTTGTTGATGAACCACATTGTGTAGTTTTTCATTACTGAAAAATTTCTTGTCTGACATTCACCATTGATTAAGCAATACTCTTAAAAAAAAAGAGGATACAATATATTGAAAGTAAGCCTTTTTCAAAAGTTATTCACTAATGTGGAATCCATAATTGTAAAAAAAAAAAAAAAAAGCTCTCCTGAATATCAAGGCACTATGATAAATCATTAGACTAGGGAGACAATGTATTTGAAATATGATCAGGATGTCCTGGATTTTCCTGGAAGTGTTTCCTGGATGTGTTTGTGGTGGAACTTTCCTCTACACTCCGGGACACTCAGAGCAGCAAACAGCAGGCTGCTTCACAGAAGCTCTCGGCACTCATTTGTTGAACATTTAGGAGTTTCTTTGATTAAATGCAGTTGAATGATTTGACCCTCTGAAAACTGGTGGTAAAAAGACTGAAAAATTGCCCTCTATTGCTCAAGTTACAAATTTCTGGAACTTGGGGTATTGTGCAAGCAATCTACCTCCCTTCCACAGGAAACAAAAACAAATCTTTGAGAAACAGCTGGGTTAAATAAAATCTACCAAGAAGCAAATGAGTCCAGAGGCAAAAATGTGAATAAATGAATAAATAAATAAATAAATAAATAAATAAATAAATAAATGGAAATTAAGATTTTACAAAAATCAGATGAAAACTACAAAATGTTCATATTGTAGTTGTATAGTTGTACAGTGTCATCTATGTGAGCTTGAATAAACTAATCAATACAAAAAATTAAAGTATCATTCTTCAATAAGCAACCTAGCCCAAATTTACTCTCATGCTCTGACATTTCAGAAGTAATAGTAAATGGTCACAAGCAAATTAAGTTAATCTCATGCTTGGTGCTTATTGAAGTTGCTAACTGACAGCTCTGCTTCCCATCATAGTTTAGACTTCCCGTAGGTCTGAAAGACTACTGAAAAAATTCTCCATATTTACTTTAACCAGAAGATATCAAACTTATGTTAGAAATGGCACTGAGGTAGCTGGGTACATCTGTGGCACAAGCAAAATTAGTAAAATTGTTAGTTTCCATACCATGCAGTCAGGTTAGGTTATATTTCTCTATAACATCGTAGTGTTCCAAAGTTGCCAACGATATCTCCAAGAACATTTCTTTATAAGATTTTTAAGAAGCACACAATGCAGAAAATAAAACAGTAAAATACTGTTATTTGATGCAATTGATCTAGTAAATCAATGTGCTACAAAAGTATAAACCGATCTATTTTGAGATGACCAGTTATACAAATAACTTCTAAATTATGAACACGAGATTCATAGCTGTGAAAATAAAGAAACTTTCTTTTAAAAATACTAATCATTTATCTGATTGAAGATTTATTGACTAGGAAGAATTTGGAGAAATTTAGTTCATGCATGAAGGAAGCTGATTGTTTGTTTCAACCACTACTCTAAAAAGAATAGCTTCATAGTTGAGAAGTTCTTTTGAAAACCATGAAATATTGCATTGTGATTTGTAAGACATATAATAATCAAAATGCTCTTTAGATTTTCAGTAAGTACATTAGTCTTCAGTGTTAAGGCCACTAACAAGTTAGCAAAACTAGTTACTTTTTATTAATGTTTAAAAAGCACCAAGGGAAAACATTGGTTTAGCTTATAGGAATGTTGACCTATTGCTAAAACTAAATCTGAATTCCTATATGTAGATTTCTTCTCCAGACTTAAGTATTTCTTATAGTTTACCCTTAAAAATGGTATCAAAAGTGATGTAAAATAGCTTCCTAGACCAAGAAGGAAACTAATGTACGTGAAGCCTCAGACAGCTGTCCAGAGCCTTTCCTTGCAGTGTGAGAGGTGAACTTTCCTTGCAACTGTCAGGGTAAGGTTCAAAAATTTGCCCAAATCAACAGGCTTATGGAGTACCTCACTGAGAATAATAGTACTTTTTATTGCCTCTATTTTCTTTAGTCTTTTATATTTTGTTGGAAATTTCAACTTCTTGGTTAAAGATATTTTCATTGGAATAAAAACAGGACTCTCAGATGTCTGTGATTTTCTAAAAATGCTTTGAAGATATATATATATATATATATATATATATATATATATATATATATATGTACTAACAATAAATTTAAGATTTCAAAAATCAACCTACATTACTGCTATAAAAAATGTATCTGCTATTGACATCACACAGTCTGCTTTTGTGTGAGTTTCATTTGTGACAAGTATTTATTATACTCATCAAATGGCAGGGAAAGGGACCCAACACTGACACTTTAAAAACAGTTGCAGACACTGTATGTAGATGGCACAGGACCAATCAGATACTGTGGTAAGACAGTGTCCAGTGCCTTGAGGCCCGAGCATTTATAGAAATTGAAAGGCAGTTAGGAAGCTTAGACAATTCTTGTTTTCAGAGGAACCCAATATTTTAATGGGAAGCCTGAGGAAAGGGACTTTGGTAGGCAGGATCCTGAGAAACCCCAGGATTCTCATCCTCTGGTGTATAATCCCCTTCTCTTTGACTGTGGCTAACAATAGCGAGTGTGATGCTTTGAAACTATGGTAACGTATATTGCTCCACAGGAAAGATTTGCAGATCTCTAATCATCTCGATGTAATGCAAGGGGAGGTAAATGCGAGTGAATCTATCCTAGTTAGGTAAGGAAAAAGGTAACGATATTTGAAGCAACAGAGAAGTTCTCTTGATAGCCTGGTTGCCTAGAGAAAGCCAAGCACTGCGGGGCAAGAGAGACTATGGTGAAGCCCAAGTCTCTGGAATTCGAACATATTTCCAATGGACTGCTTATAAAACTGCAAGAAATCAGATACAACTATCAACCAGTGCATTAAGGGGATCCTAGACCAGGATCACTTGAGGTGTGACCTGGGCAGCAGATCTAACTAACGTGGGTTCAAACACCAGAGCAAGTCAATTGTTGGACAAGATATTTGTGTTCTTTTTTTTTTTTTTTTTATTATTATTCGATATAATTTATTTACATTTCAAATGATTTCCCCTTTTCTAACCCCCCCACTCCCCGAAAGTCCCGCAAGCCCCCTTCTCTTCCCCTGTCCTCCCACCCACCCCTTCCCACTTCCCCGTTCTGGTTTTGCTGAATACTGTTTCACTGAGTCTTTCCAGAACCAGGGGCCACTCCTCCTTTCTTCTTGTACCTCATTTGATGTCTGGATTATGTTTTGGGTATTCCAGTTTTCTAGGTTAATATCCACTTATTAGTGAGTGCATACCATGATTCACCTTTTGAGTCTGGGTTACCTCACTTAGTATGATATTCTCTAGCTCCATCCATTTGCCTAAGAATTTCATGAATTCATTGTTTCTAATGGCTGAATAGTACTCCATTGTGTAGATATACCACATTTTTTGCATCCACTCTTCTGTTGAGGGATACCTGGGTTCTTTCCAGCATCTGGCAATTACAAATAGGGCTGCTATGAACATAGTAGAACATGTATCCTTATTACATGGTGAGGAGTCTTCTGGGTATATGCCCAGGAGTGGTATAGCAGGATCTTCTGGAAGTAAGGTGCCCAGTTTTCGGAGGAACCGCCAGACTGATTTCCAGAGTGGTTGTACCAATTTGCAACCCCACCAGCAGTGGAGGAGTGTTCCTCTTTCTCCACACCCTCTCCAACACCTGCTGTCTCCTGAATTTTTAATCTTAGCCATTCTGACTGGTGTAAGATGAAATCTTAGGGTTGTTTTGATTTGCATTTCCCTAATGACTAATGAAGTTGAGCATTTTTTAAGATGCTTCTCCGCCATCCGAAGTTCTTCAGGTGAGAATTCTTTGTTTAACTCTGTACCCCATTTTTTAATAGGGTTGTTTGGTTTTCTGGAGTCTAACTTCTTGAGTTCTTTATATATATTGGATATTAGCCCTCTATCTGATGTAGGATTGGTGAAGATCTTTTCCCAATTTGTTGGTTGCCGATTTGTCCTCTTGATGGTGTCCTTTGCCTTACAGAAACTTTGTAATTTTATGAGGTCCCATTTGTCAATTCTTGCTCTTAGAGCATACGCTATTGGTGTTCTGTTCAGAAACTTTCTCCCTGTACCGATGTCCTCAAGGGTCTTCCCCAGTTTTTTTTCTATTAGCTTCAGAGTGTCTGGCTTTATGTGGAGGTCCTTGATCCATTTGGATTTGAGCTTAGTACAAGGAGACAAGGATGGATCAATTCGCATTCTTCTGCATGCTGACCTCCAGTTGAACCAGCACCATTTGTTGAAAAGGCTATCTTTTTTCCATTGGATGTTTTCAGCCTCTTTGTCGAGGATCAAGTGGCCATAGGTGTGTGGGTTCATTTCTGGATCTTCAATCCTGTTCCATTGATCCTCCTGTCTGTCACTGTACCAATACCATGCAGTTTTTAACACTATTGCTCTGTAGTATTGCTTGAGGTCAGGGATACTGATTCCCCCAGATTTCCTTTTGTTGCTGAGAATAGTTTTAGCTATCCTGGGTTTTTTGTTGTTCCAGATGAATTTGATAATTGCTCTTTCTAGCTCTGTGAAGAATTGAGTTGGGATTTTGATGGGTATTGCATTGAATCTGTATAGTGCTTTAGGCAAAATGGCCATTTTAACTATATTGATTCTGCCGATCCATGAGCATGGGAGGTTTTCCCATTTTTTGAGGTCTTCTTCCATTTCCTTCTTCAGAGTCTGGAAGTTCTTGTCATACAGATCTTTCACATGTTTGGTAAGAGTCACCCCAAGATACTTTATACTGTTTGTGGCTATTGTGAAGGGGGTCATTTCCCTAATTTCTTTCTCAGCCTGCTTATCCTTTGAGTATAGGAAGGCCACTGATTTGCTTGAGTTGATTTTATAACCTGCCACTTTGCTGAAGTTGTTTATCAGCTGTAGGAGCTCTCTAGTGGAGTTCTTTGGGTCACTTAGGTAGACGATCATGTCGTCTGCAAATAATGATAGTTTGACTTCTTCCTTTCCAATTTGTATCCCTTTGACCTCCTTATGTTGTCGAATTGCCCGAGCTAGTACCTCAAGTACAATATTGAAAAGATAAGGAGAAAGGGGGCAGCCTTGTCTGGTCCCTGATTTCAGTGGGATTGCTTCAAGTTTCTCTCCATTTAGTTTGATGCTGGCTACCGGTTTGCTGTATATTGCTTTTACTATGTTTAGGTATGGGCCTTGAATTCCTGTTCTCTCCAAGACTTTAAGCATGAAGGGATGCTGAATTTTGTCAAATGCTTTTTCAGCATCCAATGAAATGACCATGTGGTTTTGTTCTTTGAGTTTGTTTATGTAGTGGATTGTATTGATGGATTTCCATATATTGAACCAACCCTGCATTCCTGGGATAAAGCCTACTTGATCATGGTGGATGATCGTTTTGATGTGTTCTTGGATTCGGTTGGCAAGAATTTTATTGAGTATTTTTGCATCGATGTTCATAAGGGAAATTGGTCTGAAGTTCTCTTTCTTTGTTGGATCTTTGTGTGGCTTTGGTATCAGCGTAATTGTGGCTTCGTAGAAGGAATTGGGTAGTGTTCCTTCTGTTTCTATTTTGTGGAATAGTTTGAAGAGTATTGGTGTTAACTCTTCTTTGAAGGTCTGGTAGAATTCTGCACTGAAGCCATCTGGTCCTGTGCTTTTTTTGGTTGGAAGACTTTCTATGACTCCTTCTATTTCTTTAGGCATTATGGGACTGTTTAGATGGTCTAGTTGGTCCTGATTTAATTTTGGTATTTGGTATCTGTCAAGGAAATTGTCCATTTCCTCCAGATTCTCCAGTTGTGTTGAGTATAGGCTCTTGTAGTAGGATCTGATGATTTTTTGGATTTCCTCAGTTTCCGTTGTTATATCTCCCTTTTCATTTCTAAGTTTGTTAATTTGGATACTTTCTCTGTGCCCTTTGGTCATTCTGGCTAAGGGTTTATCTATCTTGTTGATTTTCTCAAAGAACCAGCTCCTGGTATTGTTGATTTTTTGTATGGTTCTCTTTGTTTCTACTTGATTGATTTCGGCCCTGAGTTTGATGATTTCCTGCCTTCTACTCCTCCTGGGCGAAATAGCTTCTTTTTGTTCCAGGGCTTTCAGGTGTGTCATTAAGCTGGTAATGTATGCTCTCTCCATTTTCTTTTTGGAGGCACTCAGGGCTATGAGTTTTCCTCTTAGCACTGCTTTCATTGTGTCCCATAGATTTGGGTATGTTGTGTTTTCATTTTCATTGTGTTCTAAAAAGTCTTTAATTTCTTTCTTTATTTCTTCCTTGACCAAGGTATCATTGAGTAGAGTATTGTTCAGTTTCCACGTGTATGTGGGCTTTCTGTTGTTTCTGTTGCTATTGAAGACCACTTTTACTCCATAGTGATCAGATAGGAGGCATGGGATTAGTTCGATCTTCTTATATTTGTTGAGGTCTGTCTTGTGACCAATTATATGGTCGATTTTGGAGAAGGTACCATGAGGTGCTGAGAAAAAGGTATATTCTTTTGTTTTAGGATAGAATGTTCTATATATATCTGTTAAATCTAATTGGTCCAAAGCTTCAATTAGTTTCATTGTGTCCCTGTTTAGTTTCTGTTTTCCTGATCGGTCCATTGAGGAAAGTGCAGTGTTGAAGTCACCCACAATTATTGTGTTAGGTGCAATGTGTGCTTTTAGTTTTAATAAAGTTTCTTTTACAAAAGAGGGTGCCCTTACATTTGGGGCATAGATGTTCAGGATTGTCAGTTCTTCTTTTTGTATTTTTCCTTTGACCTGCAAGAAGTGTCCCTCAGGGTCTCTTTTGATGACTTTGGGTTGAAAGTCAATTTTATCTGATATTAAAATGGCTACTCCAGCTTGTTTCCTGAGACCATTTGCTTGTAAAATTGTCTTCCAGCCTTTTACTCTAAGGTAGTGTTTGTCTTTGACCCTGAGGTGTGTTTCCTGTAAGCAGCAAAATGTAGGGTCCTGTTTACGTATCCATTCAGTTAGTCTGTGTCTTTTTATTGGGGCATTAAGTCCATTGATGTTAAGAGATATTAAGGAATAGTGATTGTTACTTCCTATCATTTTTGACGTTATTTTTTAAATTTGAATGCTTAACTTCTTTTGGGTTTGATGAAAGGTTACTATCTTGCTTTTTCCAGGGTGAAGTTTCCCTCCTTGTATTGGTGTTGTCCTCCTATTATCCTTTTTAGGGCCGGGTTTGTGGATAGATATTGGGTAAACTTGGTTTTGTCATGAAATATCTTAGTTTCTCCATCTATGGTGATTGAGAGTTTTGCTGGATATAGTAGTTTTGGTTGGCATTTGTGTTCTCTTAGAGTCTGCATGAGATCTGCCCAGGACCTTCTAGCCTTCATAGTCTCAGGTGAAAAGTCTGCTGTGATTCTGATAGGTCTTCCTTTATATGTTACTTGGCCTTTTTCTCTTACTGCCTTTAGTATTCTTTCTTTGTTTAGAACATTTGGTGTTTTGATTATTATGTGACGGGAAGTATTTCTGTTCTGGTCCAGTCTGTTTGGAGTTCTGTAGGCTTCTTGTATATTCATGGGCATCTCTCTCTTTAGGTTAGGGAAGTTTTCTTCCATAATTTTATTGAAGATATTTGCTGGCCCTTTAAGTTGTAAATCTTCACTCTCCTCTATGCCTATAATCCTTAGGTTTGGTCTTCTCATTGTGTCCTGGATTTCCTGGATATTTTGGGTTACAAGCTTTTTGCATTTTGCATTTTCTTTAATTGTTGAGTCCATGGTTTCTATGGAATCTTCAGCATCTGAGATTCTTTCTTCTATCTCTTGTATTCTGTTTATGATATTTGTATCTCTGTCCCCTGATTTCTTCCCAAGGCTTTCTATCTCCAAAGTTGTCTCCCTTTGAGTTTTCTTAGTTGTTTCTACTTCTGATTTTAGATCCTGGATGGTTTTGCTTAGCTCCTTCACTTGCATGTTTGTGTTTTCCTGTAATTCTTTAAGAGATTTTTGTGTTTTCTCTTTCATGAGCTCAGCCTGTTGACCAAAGTTCTCCTGTATTTCTTTAAGAGATTTTTGTGTTTCGTCTTTCATGACCTCAGCCTGTTGAGCAAAGTTCTCCTGTATTTCTTTAAGTGTTTTTTTGCATTTCCTCCTTGTTGGCTTTTGTATTCTCCTGGATTTTTTTCAATGATTTTTGTGTTTCCCTTGCAAGGGCTTCTACCTTTTGATCCATTGTCTCCTGAATTTCTTTATGTATGACCTTCATGTGTTCCTGTACCAGCATCATGACCAGTGATTTTAAATCCAAATCTTGTTTTACTGGTGTGATGGGGTATCCAGGACATGTTGGTAGAGGAGAATTGGGTTCAGATGTTGCCATATTGCCTTGATTTCTGTTAGTGACGTTCCTGCGTTTGCCTTTTGCCATCTAGATCTCACTGGTGTTAGTTTATCTTGTCAGTGCTGGACTCACCAGTGCAAGCTGCCCCTTCCCAGTTGGCCTCTGGTGCACAGCTTACCTCCTGCACTGCTTGTAGACAGTGTGCTGCTGCCCAGGCTGTTCAGATCCCAAAGCAGGCACCCGAAGGCTCCTGCTGGGGCCCGCTGGATTCACTGGAGCACACTGACTTCTCCCAGCTGGCTGCCCGGAAGCCCAGCTAGCCACTTGCAGGACTTGGAGATGTAATGCTGCCGCCCAGACTGATCTGGATCCGGAAGCGGAGAGAGTAGAGCTAAGGGCTTCTGCCTGAGGCCTTGCCCCAGATTGTGTCTGTGGAGCAGATGGAGCCCGTGTGCACTCCCAGGGAGTGCGGACGGTGTATGCTAGTGTGACCTCCCCTGAGTTCCGCTCACTCCGCTGGGCAGCCGAACTGCCAACCGGGCTATCGCACACAAGGTTAGCCTGGCCGCCCAGTCCCTGAGTCCAGGCAAAAGCCTGGGAGGCCAAGGTCCGAGCAAGGTGCCCCTAAGGCTTTGACTGTTAATTGGGTTTGCCAGGTGACTAGGATGGCGGGCGTGTGCGCCCGCGCTCCCTGAAAGCGCCGGGAGAGTCTGCTTTGCTAACAATCACCTGGGCGGGTTGACTCACAGATGGCCCACCAAGCCGCCCAGTTCTTGGGGTCAGTCCTGTGCCTTTTGGGGCCTGGATCCCCGCTTTGTTAGCCCTAGGCTATGCCTGTTACAGGTCTGCCCGCCTGAGCTCTCTGTCGTCCTGCAGGCAAAATGGCGGCGGCGCGCTCGCAGGCCTGGGCAAAAAACCTCCTGGTTGGGTTGGCACCCCGATGGCCCCCCGACCCGCCTAGGGCCTGGGTGCAGGCCAACGCCCGTCGGGCTCAGACCACCGCGGTGTTGGCCTCGGATTATGTTTGTGTACCTCAGTCTGTCCGATTCCTGGAGTACGGAACCAAGATGGATCCTCCTCTCCTGACTGGTGGGAGGCCGAGTTCTGAAGTGGCCTCCGTGCAGGAAAGGCGCCGCACAACTGCAGCTGCTTGCTGTCAGGCTGGTCAGCGAAGGTCAGTGGTCGTGGGCGCAGGGCCTAACTGGTCCCTGTGACGCCTTGTTTCCACTGCTGATGGCCCTTCAGCTGGAGCAGCCACTGCTGCCGCTGCTGCCGCCGCCGCCGCCGCCGCCGCCGATCTCGATATTTGTGTTCTAAGTCACAAAATTCTTGGTATGTAGTTCTGGGATCCTGGAATACAAACATATGAGATTACTGTTTGCATATGAAAAAGCAGTTGTAAAGTCAAAGACAAAATCATACTCTAGGGAGGCAGCTCAGTTGGTAAAGTGAGTTTGTTCTGCACAATTGGTGTTAACTAATAGAATGGTGGGCGTGGAGCATGTCTGGAATTGGCTCAGGGAGTGGAGATGGGAGGCTCCTTGGGGCTCACTAGTCAGCCAGCTTAGCTGCTGAGCCCCAGACAAGGCTTCTGAATGCCATGTGCATATAGAGAAGTACCAAAGATAAAAGTAACAGCTGATAGGTTGGGAAAAATTAGGCTGTATGAGAAGCTTATGGGGAAATTATTAGTCAGATTTTCTTATTCTGGTATACACACACACACACACACACACACACAGTTTATGTGTGGCACTGGATTATAGCACTTTATCCAGAGGGCAAATTAATTTCTGTCTTCAAGCCTTTTTTACATGTGTATGAAATAATATAAGCTTTCTTTAATATATATTATGATTTGTATTAATCTTAATCTCTGTTACGCTCTTATCTACAATACCTTTCTTTCTTTCTTTCTTTCTTTCTTTCTTTCTTTCTTTCTTTCTTTCTTTCTTTCTTTCTTTCTTTCTTCCTTCCTTCCTTCCTTCCTTCCTTCCTTCCTTTCTTTCTTTCTTTCTTTCTTTCTTTCTTTCTTTCTTTCTTTCTTTCTTTCTTTCTTTCTTTCTTTCTTTCTTTCTTTCTTTCTTTCTTTCTTTCTTCCTCTGCTTTTTTCTTTTTTCTTTTTTTCTAAATTCTTTGTTTACATTCCAAAACACTTACCCCTTTCCCAGTTCCCCCCTCCCCATATGTCCCATAAGCCTTTTCTACACCCATACTCCAATCACCTCCCTCCTTTTCCTCTGTCCTGGTACTCCCCTACAATCCTGGATCAGGCCTTTCCAGGGTCAGAGCCCTCTCCTTACTTCTTCATGGGAGTCATTTGATATGCTACTTGTGTATTGGGTATTCAGAGTTTCTGGGCTAGTTAATATCCACTTATCAGTGATTGCATTCCATGTATATTCTTTTGTGATTGGGTTACCTCACTTAGGATAATATTTTCCAGTTCCAATCATTTGCCTACAAATTTCATGAATTCATTGTTTTTAATTGCTGAGTACTATTCCATTGTGTAAATATACCACATTTTCTGTATCCATTCCTCCACTGAGGGACATATGGGTTCTTTCCAGCTTCTGGCTATTATAAATAAGGCTGCTATGAACATAGTGGATTCCCTTATTACATGCCAGGGAATCCTCTGGGTATATGCCCAGGAGTGGTATAGCAGGGTCCTCCGGTAGTGTCATGTTCAGTTTTCTGAGGAACCTCCAGACTGATTTCCAGAGTGGTTGTAGCTTTCTGCAATCCCACCAGCAGTGGAGTGTTTCTCTTTCTCCACATCCTCGCCAAGAACTATTGTCTCCTAAGTTTTTAACTTTAGGCATTCTGACTGGTGTGAAATAAAATCTTAGGGTTGTTTTGATTTGCATTTTCCTAATGACTAATGATGATGAGCATTTCTTAAGGTGCTTCTCAGCCATCCGAATTTCTTCAGGTGAAAATTCTTTGTTTAGATCTGTACCCCGTTTTTTAATAGGGTTATTTGGTTCCCTGGGGTCGAACTTCTTGAGTTCCTTGTATATATTGGATATTAGCCCTCTATCTGATGTAGGGTTGGTGAAGATCTTTTCCAAGTTTGTTGGTTGCCGTTTTGTCCTTTAGACAGTGTCCTTTACCTTACAGAAACTTTGTAATTTTATGAGGTCCCATTTGTCAATTCTTGATCTTAGAGCATAAGCTATTGGTGTTCTGTTCAGGAACTTTTCCCCTGTGCCCATGTCCTCAAGGGTTTCCCCCAGTTTTCTTTCTATTAGTTTCAGTGTGTCTGGTTTTACGTGGAGGTCCTTGATCCACTTGGAGTTGAGCTTAGTACAAGGAGATAAGAATGGATCAATTCGCAATCTTCTGCATGCTGACCTCCAGTTGAACCAGCACCATTTGTTGAAAAGGCTATCTTCATGACAGAGTCTCACTATGTAGCTCTGGCTGTCCTAAAACTCACTATGTAGAACAAGCTGGCCTTGAACTCACAGAGATTCAACTGCACTGCCTCTGGGACTAAAGGCCTGTGCCCCAGTGCCCAGTTTATGTATAATTCTTTACCAACATGTGTTTATATCTTCATGATAGAGTGATACAAATTAGATGACATGGATCTTCCGTCCGATTACATTACAAGAGTCTCTGGATGGGAATGAATTGTGTAGCGCATCTCTGCAAATAAAAACTTGCATTGCATTGTATGGAATCAATTGTCATGTAAGTCTTTTAATTTATAGATTTTTTTATAAAAATAAAATTAATTGCAGTCATAAATTACTAATCAGGCATAAAAGTTAATTTAAAAATGAAGAGTAAATTGAGTAGATATCAAGTGTTTACAATTAGCTTTGAAACCCTTTTGATTCTTTTCATACTGATGATGTAAAAAGCTACAAACATTATTTAAAAATCTGTTTTTGTTAGAAGGATACTTTAACACCTAGAGAATCATATTCTATAGAACCAATTTATAATACAACCCATCTTGAAAAGTGACTTGATATTTGATAGTTATGCCTTGGATGTTTTGTTAAATAAAAGCATGTTATGTTTTTAATGTTTGTAGGCAAGATTGAACATAAAAAGTATTTTATGTAAAAACAGAGTTTTGCAACAATTAGATTTACTCTTAATATAAAACCTAAGTAAGGTTGTTTTTTTTATATTTTTTTATTCGATATATTTTTTATTTACATTTCAAATGATTTCCCCTTTTCTAGCCCCCCACTCCCCGAAAGTCCCGTAAGTCCGCTTCTCTCCCCCTGTCCTCCCACCCATCCCTTCCCACTTCCCCGTTCTTGGTTTTGCCGAATACTGTTTCACTGAGTCTTTCCAGAACAAGGGGCCACTCCTCCTTTCTTCTTGTACCTCATTTGATGTGTGGATTATGTTTTGGGTATTCCAGTTTTCTAGGTTAATATCCACTTATTAGTGAGTGCATACCATGATTTACCTTTTGAGTCTGGGGTTACCTCACTTAGTATGATATTCTCTAGTTCCATCCATTTGCCTAAGAATTTCATGAATTCATTGTTTCTAATGGCTGAATAGTACTCCATTGTGTATATATACCACATTTTTTGCATCCACTCTTCTGTTGAGGGATACCTGGGCTCTTTCCAACTTCTGGCAATTATAAATAGGGCTGCTATGAACATAGTAGAGCATGTATCCTTATTACATGGTGGGGAATCCTCTGGGTATATGCCCAGGAGTGGTATAGCAGGATCTTCTGGAAGTGAGGTGCCCAGTTTTTGGAGGAACCGCCAGACTGATTTCCAGAGTGGTTGTACCAATTTGCAACCCCACCAGCAGTGGAGGAGTGTTCCTCTTTCTCCACACCCTCTCCAACACCTGCTGTCTCCTGAATTTTTAATCTTAGCCATTCTGACTGTAAAGTGTAAGGTGAAATCTCAGGGTTGTTTTGATTTGCATTTCCCTAATGACTAATGAAGTTGAGCATTTTTTAAGATGCTTCTCCGCCATCCGAAGTTCTTCAGGTGAGAATTCTTTGTTTAACTCTGTACCCCATTTTTTAATAGGGTTGTTTGGTTTTCTAGAGTCTAACTTCTTGAAGTAAGGTTGTTTTAATATACTAGTATAAAACTTCTTAGTGAGAACATATTAAGCAGTAAGTCATATGCAGTGATTCTTAGTTCAGAAAGTTAAGGGAAAAAACTTAAGTAGAATTGTGTCTACTATGTGATTTAAATATTGCAAGATACAAATGAAATTAAAAATCCTGGATAAAAATGTATAACACTGTTTATAGTGATTGTGTTTGTATGAGATAGTTGTGATATTTAATTTTACCTTTTGTGTTCCCCATTTTTGGTATTCTAAGAATATACATGGTTTTAAGAGTAATTTTAAAAAATACTGTGCTCAGAAACTTTTCCCAAAGAAAATTATATTTAAGAACTTTTGGCCATGAATATGTTGGTAAATAACAGCACATTACCATGGTATTTTGTAATAGACCTAACAGAATCTGTTGGATGGTTGAAATGCAGTAAAATGCAACCACATATTTCAGCTGAGTTTAGAGAGGCTACAGAGATATCATATCAGTAACTCACAGACCTATATAATACTGCGGGTATGTTTTATACTGTTTTAAGAAAAAATCGAAACAACTATTAAAAAAGAAAAATTCAGTCTCTTTCCCATACTTTGTCTCCATATTTCCTCCTGTGAGTATTTTGTTCACCCTTCTAAGACGCGCTGAAGCTTCCATATTTTGGTCTTCCTTCTCTCTGGGCTTTATATGGTTTGTGAATTGAATCTTGGGTATTCTGAACTTTTGGGCTAATGTCCACTTATCAATGAGTACATAACACAAGTCTTCTTTTTTTTAAATTTATGGACCTATATTTAATGTGAACTTTTGTTGTTTTTCCCTTTCCTTTATTTTTATTACACACACACACACACACACACACACACATATGCATAAAATATATATGTATAAAATAGGTTTTTTCTTTATTTAGATTTCAAATATTATCCCCTTTTATGGTCCCCCACCTCTAAGAGACCCCCATCCCATCCTCCCTCCCCCTGCTTCTATGAGGGTATTCTTTCACCCACCCACCCACTCCTGCCTCTGTTCCCTCAATTCCCCTACACTGGGGCATCTATTGAGCCTTCATAGGACCAAGGACCTCTTATCCCATTGATGCCTGACAAACCCATCTTCTGCTGCAATGCAGCTGGAGCCATCTGTACTCCTTGGTTGGTAGTTTAGTACCTGGAAGCTCTGGGGAGTCTGGTTAGTTAATATTGTTGTTCTTCTTATGGGGTTGCAAACCCTTTCAAGTCCTTCAGTCCTTTCTCTAACTCCTCCATTGGGGACACTGTGCTCAGTCCAATAGTTTGCTGTGAGCATCTATCTGCTTCTGTATTTCTAAGGCTCTTGCTGGGCCTTTCAGGAGACAGCTTTATCAGGCTCCTTTCCGCAAGCCTTTCTTGGCCTCCACAATTGTGTCAGGGTTTGGTGACTCTATGTGGGATGAATCCCCAGATGGGACTGACAGTCTCTGTTCTACACTTTGTATCCATATTTGTTCCAGTGGGTATTTTGTTCCCCTTTCTAGTAAGGACTGAGGCACCCACACTTTAGTCTTCCTCTTTCTTGAGCTTCATGTGATCTGTGAATTGTATCTTGGGTATTCAGAGCTTCTGGCTAATATCCACTTATCAGTGAGTGCATACCATGTGTGTTCTCTTGTGATTGGGTTACCTCACTCAGGATGATATTTTCTAGTTCCATCCATTTGCCTAAGAATTTCACAAATTTATTGTTTTTAATAGCTGAGCAGCACTCCATTGTGTAAATGTACCACATTGGCTGTATCCATTCCTCAAAATGGCAACCAACAGATTGGAAAAAGATCTTTACCAATCTTACATTTGATAGAGGGCTAATATTCAAAATATACAAAGAACTCAAGAAGTTAGACTCCAGAGAATCAAATAATTTTATTAAAATGAGGGGTACAGAGCTAAGCAAAGAATTTTCAACTGAGGAATATTGAATGGCTGAGAATAATCTAAAGAAATGTTCAACATCCTTAGTGATCAGGGAAATGCAAATAAAAACAATCCTGAGATTCCACCTCATACAAGTCAGAATGTCTAAGATAAAAAACTCAGGAGACAGCAGGTGCTGGAGAGGATGTGGAGAAAGAGTAACACTCCTCCATTATTTGTGGTATTGCAAGTTGGTACAACCATTCTGGCAATCAGTCTGGTTGTTCCTCAGAAAATTGGACATAGTATATTACCTGAGGACCCAGCTATACCACTCCTGGGCATATACCCAGGAGATGCGCTAACATGTAAAACGGACACATGCTCATAGAAGCCTTATTTCTAATAAGCCAGAAGCTGAAAAGAACCCATGTGTGTTCTTTTGTGATTGAGTTACCTCACTCAGGATGATATTTTCAAATTCCATCTATTTACATGTGAATTTTATAAAGTCAATTCTTTTTATAGCTGAGTAGTACTCCATTGTGGAAAAGTACCACATTTTCCGTATCCATTCCTCTGTTGATGGATATCTGAGTTTTTTCCAGCTTCTGGCTATTATAAATATAGTTGCTATGAGCATAGTGGAGCATGTGTCCTTATTACATGTTGGAGCATCTTCTGGGTATACCCATGGTTCCAGCCACACATGTGGCAGTGACTGACCTTGTTGGATGTCAATGGAGAGGCCCCTGGGCCCGAGAGTGTTCAATACCCAGTGCAGGGAAATGCCAGGGAGGGAAGACAGGATTGTGGATGGGGGAGCACCCTCATAGAGGCAGGGGGAGGGGGAATGGGATAGGTTGTTTTCTAAGAGGAGACCTGGAAAGGGGAAAATATTTGAAATGTAAATAAAGAAAATATCCAATAAAAAAATTTTCCAAATCGAACTTTTCTATCTTGTTTATTCATTTGAGATCTGCCATATAAATCTCATGTTCTTAGATGGTATCATGGCTGGGTTGGGAAGTTCAGGTGGATGTGCACTACACCTTCCTATTTAACACAGACCCTTGCTCCCTGTGGCTAGCCTGACATGACTGATTAGGGTTCATGCTGTCCTGCTAATCTTATACTAGAAAAACATTTTCCTGCCATTATTTCTCTATCAAAGGCATTTTGTTATTATTTATTGTTCTTTTTTGGTATCTTTATATTTATTAATTATTAATAAGTTATCTCAAACAGTATAAAGTATACTTAGAACAGTATAATATTATTATACTTATTATTAATAAGTATATTATTAATATCATTATTACTTATTATTAATAAGTTATCTCAAACAGTATAAAGTATACTTTAGAAACAATATACAGTGCTTGCAACATTTCCAGTGATTTTAAGTGGACCATTGTAACAGCATACTGAAATTAAGCAGGAAAGGCAGAGTTGCATGTCTAGTGAAACAGACTATAAAGAAAGAAGTTGAGGTGCTAGCTATGTAGCTAACTCTAATGTTATTTTTCTAGTTCTGTTGATATCAGTGGATTATCTTTCCAGATCATGAAGAAAGTCATCTCCCCATAAGTGTTAGGTTTTGGCTGCTTTCAAGTCCCTGGCCTCTGGGTGAGGTTAATTGTTTTGGAAAAGCCACCAATGCTTCCTTGCTAAATCACTTTCAAGACACTAATTTCATTTCCTTCCTGGCTGTGTATAGGTGAATTAGCAAAGCACCACTCCTGAATTGTTTTCCAGTCTTCAAGTGAAGCCTAATTAAAGAAATATATAGTTTTTATTGAGCTGCAAGAAAAAGGGACATGGGGCACAATTAAGTTTGCATCAATAATTAATGACATAAAATTATTAATGTAGCAAATATTACACATTAATAAGAAATATATTTTGTCACCAACTGCTGCATAAAATCCTTCTTTCATAATCTATAATCCAAAAGGAAAAATGAAAAATAAAAAAAACATTGTATTACTGCCTGAGTTTATGGCTCTTAGAAATAAGTTTTTACATTTAAACACTATAATTTCTAAGAGGTAATTGTTCTCAATCAGATTTTTTAAAAGGTGAGTGATACAAGAATATTCATAATATTTTTTTCTGTAACATGATTTTTGCTAGGTAGCTCTAATGTTTATTAGTCTGTCTAATAGTTTTCTATAATAAATGATTACAAATTAAAGATAAAGACAGGCCAGAGGATCCATTATGCCACTTTCTCATCTTCTTTGGCAGAGCTTGAATTATTGTGTTCTTGCTTTTAGGAGAGGGGGATTTGACTTCAAAACAAGCTTTGTGGTTCATGGATCCTTATTCAGTAAGTTTTCTTGGTCATTTGAAATCCTTTGGGAAATTTAAAATTGAGGATATATCTCCCTGGCCTTCATTCCCCAGTGCAGGCTCCCTAGCCTATACTTAAGGGAATTCCTGTGTTAGCCATAATCCCCTCCACCTAGGGCGCAGTGCTCAGACCAAGGTGAAATCCTTTATTCTTCCAGATCTACAATTTCCTGAATTAAGCAGGTGGCCCGTCCAGCAGCCTGAGCAGTGAAGCCAATGCTCAGTGAACAGTCAGACCAGTTCCCCTGAACTCATCCTGGAATTTGGGAGAGGGGTCTTGTCTGAAACTTTAAATTCTGAATCTTCTATTAAACCTTGAGACTTTGAACAGAAAAAATAACATCAAAATTCTATAAGTTACTAGTTCAACTGTCTGTAGAGGATATGCAATACATTTTAGGTACCAGTAACTAAGGAATAGATAAAGAAGAGGTTGTTAGCCCAGTGGTATCTGCTTTTGCATTGGGTGGTTTGTCAAAAGAAGTTCTGAACCATGGGTCCATATCCAAAGAGAAAATAACCCTAAGAGTTCTCCATAAGTCAAACCTTCTAGATGGTGCACTACCTAGAGATCACAGCTTCCATGAAGACAATTGGCGATGAGTTCATGTGGATCTTGGTCTACTAAGGGAAGAGGGACACCAAATGAGGGAATGAAGGTAGAGTCACTTAGGTAGAATTTATCATTTGTCTGCATGTTTTCCAGAACATGTGACCTATGATCTTCCAGGGATAGAGAGTTACACATTCCAACCAGAATGGGGCATTTAATGCGGCATTCCAACCACCAAAAGGAGGCATGCTGCTTTAAACTGCACTGGCATTTTCTTTGTTATAGTTTCAACTTATGCAGAACTGTACATACTAAAGTATTTTGACTTGTAAACTAATCCCATCAGGAGAGGTCAAGGAAACAGAACTTGTATAGTTTCAATAAACACATGTAGGTTCAATGACCATTGGTTCTCGGCAGTCCTTCCTTCTAGGTGGCAAAGCATTGTTTTGTCAGAATCAAGATAAAAATGGATAATGTGTAAACATTACCAACCATATATCTAATTGGTAAAGTCAGTTTTTAAACAACAGATATTTACTTTAGGCAGCTTATTGCAGGCAATATAAGTAAAAGATCTGAAATCTCCTGGTTGATAACTAGGAAAAGAACTAAAATCTCTAGGTAGATTCTCCAATCGCTGGAGGAAAGAGCTAATGAAATAAAATAGAAAATTACATGTGGAAATTTAACAGTTTGTAGAGTTTGATAAGACTTCACAGAGGAGATTTGGCTTGTTTCAGAGCACCATGCATTCCAAATAGTGGAAACAAATTTCCAGAAGGCCTATGGAGCAAGAATGGGAAAGTTGCATAATGTTGAAGTTGTCTTGACATGACTGTTGGGGGATAATTGATCAAACAGTGAACCCAGTTGTATTTCTAGTTGTCGTGTGGAACATACACAGCATACACAGCTTTAATTCCTTTAGCTGGAGTATAGACATATCCTAGTACCCACCTTTAATTCCTCTATCTAGACAATAGACATACCCTAGTACTCACCTTTAATTCCTCTAGCTGGAATATAGACATACCCTTTGTACTAACCTTTGATCTCAAACAATAAAGGTAAAATTAGTTGTAGAAGAAAGAACATATGTTTGAAAGCGATATTTAATTGAATAGCAGACAAAGTCATGAATCAAAGAAAGATTTGACAGAATAGAGTATATGCAATGCTCACGAGAAGAAAGAGGCTCCTGAAGAGATACCAGCATGAAAAGATAAAGGAAAAGAAGGAGGCAGTTTTACTAGGACTATTGTACAGAGATAAACTGAAGGAAGAACAAGTTAGACACAGATGAAGACAGAATGAGCCAGAGAATGAGAAGGAGCCAGAAGATTAGAACTTATTGCCAATGTCAGTGTGAGGCCAAGTGGAGCAAATCATCAAGAAGCTGAGAGAAGTCAGACAGAATCAGTCAGTGTGGAGAGGAGTTGGAGCCAGAACAGGTGAGTTGACCCAGCCAGTCAGAGTTCAAAAAGAAAAGAATGGGTGAGCGTATTCAGTAATGTCTCAATGGCTGAAATATTCTGGGCCTAGATTAGATTGCATGGAGGCGAGAAGCTTCCAGGACTAGGCCTAGGTTAGCATACTGAGGCAGTAAACCTCTGGAGACAACACTTATGTCATGAATAAAAGTTTCTTTTCACTTGACAAGCTCAAGAAACACATGAACCAGCTCTTGGATAAACTGCTATGCACATCAGAGCGTAGAAACACTATCCTTAAGTGTTGTCTCATTCATTCTATTCATTCGTTGAGTTCTTGACCTACTCTACCCCTGAGCTAGATTCAAGGTCACTAGTTTTGTGTCCCTGTGAAGGGTGTTGCAGTCCTATCAGGCAACAGCACTTGAAACTGGGCTTTCTCATATGAGTTTATGTCTGTCTCTTGTCTCTCATGGCTATTGGTTTCTAATACACGTTAAGAATCAAATCAGTATTAACTTTTTTCATTGTATTTCTTAGCCTGTCACAAAGAGGAAATATCAATAAGTATGAAATTTTGCATCTTAAATGTTTTCCTAAAGTCCAGGTGTTGATGTGTTTCCCAGTCTGGGAGAGAACTGTGAAGTAATAATACTTAAGATTGTTATTAATGAGGAGTTATGTACCAGAGATAGTTCCCCTAGGAAAACACTGGAATCCAAGCTTCCCTTTGTCTCCTATTTAAAAAGGATTTATTTTATTTATTTTTAATTAAAATTTTACTTAAAAAGTATTCCGTATATTATTAATGTATATGTTAGTACATAATATAGTATATGTCATATAAATATGCATATAAATATGCATATATATTAGTCCTGGTTGACAACTTGCCAGCATCTGGAATCAACTAAACCTAAGTATCTGGGTATACATGTGAGGAACTTCCTTTTTTGTTTTGTTTTGTTTTTCTTTTTGTTTTTTTATTCGATATATTCTTTATTTACATTTCAAATGATTTCCACTTTCTTCGATCCCCACTCCCAGAAAGTCCCATAAGCCCTCTTCCCTAGCCCCTGTTCCCCCATCTGCCCCTTGCCACTTCCCTGTTCTGGTATTCTCCTATAGTGTTGCACTGAGCCTTTCCAGAACCAGGGGCCACTCCTTCCTTCTTCTTGGACATCATTTGATATGTGGATTGTGTCTTGGGTATTCAAAGCTTCTAGGCCAGTATCTGCTTATCAGTGGTGCATCTTTTGAGACTGGGTTGCCTCATTTAGGATGATGTTCTCCAACTCCATCCATTTGTCTAAGAATTTCATGAATTCATTGTTTCTAATGGCTGAATAGTACTCCATTGTGTATATATAACACATTTTTTGTATCCATTCCTCTGTTGAGGGACATCTGGGTTCTTTCCAGCTTCTGGCTATTATAAATAGGGCTGCTATGAACATAGTGGAGCATGGATCCTTATTACATGGTGGGGAATCCTCTGGGTATATGACCAGGAGTGGTATAACAGTGTCCTCTGGAAGTGTTATGCCTAGTTTTCGGAGGAACTGCCAGACTGATTTCCAGATTGGTTGTACCAGCTTGCAATCCCACCAGCAGTGGATTTCTTTCTCCACATTCTCACCAACACCTGCTGTCTCCTGAGTTTTTAATCTTAGACATTCTGACTGGTGTAAGGTGAAATCTCAGGGTTGTTTTGATTTGCATTTTCCTAATGACTAATGATGCTCAACATTTCTTAAGGTACTTCTCAGCCATCCGAAGTTCTTCAGGTGAAAATTCTCTGTTTAGCTCTGTACCCCATTTGTAATAGGGTTATTTGGTTTTCTGGGGTATAACTTCTTGAGTTCTTTGTATATATTGGATATTAGCCCTCTGTCAGATGTAGGATTGGTGAAGATGTTTTCCCAATTTGTTGGTTGCAGTTTTGTACTTTTGATGGTATCCTTTGCCTTACAGAAACTTTATAATTTTATGAGGTCCCATTTGTCAATTCTTGATCTTAGAGCATAAGCTATTGGTGTTCTGTTCAGGAAATTTCCCTCTGTACCCATGTCCTCAAGGGTCTTCACCAGTTTATTTTCTATTAGTTTCAGTGTGTCTGACTTTATGTGGAGGTCCTTGATCCACTTGGAGTTGAGCTTCCAAGGAGATAAGAATGGATCAATTCACATTCTTCTCCAATTGAACCAGCACCATTTGTTGAAAAGGCTATCTTATTTCCACTGGCTGTTTTCAGCTCCTTTGTCAAAGATCAATTGACCATAGGTGTCTGGGTTCATTTCTGGGTCTTCAGTACTATTCCGTTGATCCACCTGCCTGTCACTGTACCAGCACCATGCAGTTTTTAACACTATTGCTCTGTAGTATTGCTTGAAGTCCGGGATACTGATTCCCCCAGATTTTCTTTTACTGTTGAGAAGAGTTTTTGCTCTCCTCAGTTTTTTTTAATTTCAGATGAATTTGAGAATTGCTCTTTCTAATTCTATGAAGAACTGAGTTGGGATTTGATGGGGATTGCATTAAATCTGTAGATTGCTTTTGGAAAGATGGCCATTTTAACTATGTTAATGCTGCCAATCCACAAGCATGGAAGATTTTTCCATTTTCTGAGATCTTCTTCGATTTCCTTCTTCAGAGACCTGAAGTTCTTGTCATATAGATCTTTCACTTGTTTGGTTAGAGTCACACCAAGATACTTTATATTGTTTGTGACTATTGTGATGGGTGTCATTTCCATAACTTCGTTGTCAGCTTGCTTATCCTTTGAGTATGGAATGCAACAGGTTTGCTTGAGTTGATTTTATAACCCGACACTTTGCTGAAGTTGTTTATCAGCTCTAGGAGTTCTCTGGTGGAGTTTTTTGGATCACTTAAGTATACTATCATATCATCTGCAAATAGTGATAATTTAACTACTTCTTTTCCAATTTGTATCCCCTTGTCCTCCTTATGTTGTCTAATTGCTCTAGCTAGAACTTCAAGTACTATATTGAAAAGATATGGAGAGAGAGGGCAGCCTTGTCTACTCCCTGATTTTTGTGGGATTGCTTCAAGTTTCTCTCCATTTAGTTTGATGTCGGCTACTGGTTCGCGGTATGTTGCTTTAACTATGTTTAGGTATGGGCCTTGAATTCCTGTTCTTTCCAAGACTTTTAGCATGAAAGGATGCTGAATTTTGTCAAATGCTTTTTCAGCATCTTATTAAATGATCATGTGGTTTGTTTCCTTGAGTTTGTTTATGTAGTGGATTACACTGATGGATTTCCATATATTGAAACATCCTTGCAGCCCTGGAATGAAGCCTACTTGACTGTGGTGGATGATGGTTTTGATGTATTCTTGGATTCTGTTGGCAAGAATTTAATTTAGTATTTTAGCATTGATATTCATAAGGGAAATTGGCCTGAAGTTCTCTTTCTTTGTTGGATCTTTGTGTAGTTTTGGTATCAGCATAATTGTGGTTTCATAGAACAAATTGGGTAGTGCTCCTTCTGTTTCTATTTCATGGAATAGTTTGAAGAGTATTGGTGTTAGGTCTTTGAAGGTCTGATAGAATTGTGCACTGAAGCCATCTGATCCTATGCTTTTTTTGGTTGGGAGACTTTCTATGACCCCTTTTATTTCTTTGGGGGTTATGGGACTGTTTAGATGATCTATTTGATCCTGATTTAATTTTGGTGTTTGGTATCTGTCTAGGAAACTGTCCATTTCCTCCAGATTCTCCAGTTGTGCTGAGTATAGGCTTTTGTAATAGAATCTGATGATTTTTGTTTAATTTCCTCAGTTTCTGTTGCTATATCTCTGTTTTCATTTCTAATTTTGTTAATCTGGATATTGTCTCTGTGCCCTTTGGTTAGTTTGGCTAAGGGTTTATCTATCTTGTTGATTTTCTCAAAGAACCAGCTCCTGGTTTTGTTGATTTTTTTGTATGGTTCTTTTTGTTTCTACTTGATTGGAAAAAGCAAGATAATAACCTTCTTTCATCAAACCCAAAAGAAGATAACCAATCAAATATAAAAAATAACATCAAAAATGACAGGAAGTAATAATCACTATTCCTTAATATCTCTTAACATGAATGGACTCAATTCCTTAATAAAAGGACATAGACTAACATACTGGATAACAGCTTCTTTTTGTTCCAGGGCTTTCAGGTGTGTCTTTAAGCTGCTAGTGTATGCTCTCTCCATTTTCTTTTTGGAGACACTCAGGGCTATGAGTTTTCCTCTTAGCACGCTTTCATTGTGTCCCATATATTTGGATATGTTGTGTCTTCATTTTCATTAAATTCTAAAAAGTCATTGATTTCTTTCTTTATTTCTTCTTTGACCAAGGTATCATTGAGTAGAATATCGATCAGTTTCCATGTATATGTGGGCTTTCTGTTCTTTTTTTGTTTTTTGCTATTGAAGACCACTTTTACTCCATAGTGATCTGATAGGAGGCATGGGATTCGTTCTATCTTCTTGTATTTGTTGAGGTCTGTCCTGTGACCAATTATATTCTCCTGAATTTCTTTAAGTGATTTTTGTGTTTCCATTGTAAGGGCTTCTAACTTATTCATGTTCCCCTGTATTTTTTTTTAAAGAGATTTATTTATGTCCTTTTTGTGTTCCTCTAACAGCATCATGACCCGTGATTTCAAATCCAAATCTTGTTATTCTGGTGTGTTGGGGTATCCAGGACTTGCTGTTGTTGGAGAATTGGGTTTAGATGCTGCCATATTGCCTTGATTTCTGTTAGTAATGTTCCTACATTTGCCATCTGGCTATCTCTGGTGTTAGTTGGTCTTATTGTCACTGGCTAGTGTTTGAACCTCCTGTGAGCCTGTAAGGCTATTTATGCACTGCTGGATGACTGGTTTTCCCCTTGTACAGATTGCTGGTGTGCTGCCCTCCTCTTGGGTACCCTTGGAGCCCTGGTGTGTCTTGCCCCAAGCAATTCGGGTTGTGTCTGTGTACCTGGTTCTGTCTGTCTGCTCTGTCAGGGAACGAAGGTGGCGGATGCTGTGGGGACCTTTTCCAAGTGTTGATCACTCTGCATGGCAAACAACCCCCCAACAGAGTTGGTACACAGACAGCCTGCAGAGCTGCCCAGGCCCTGGGTGTAGGCAAAAGTCTGACAGGCTGAAATCCAAGCGATGTTAGCCTCATGCTATATCTGCGGAGCTGGTGCTATCTGTTAGATCTCTCTGGCTGGCGTCTGGGAGCCAAGATGGTGGAGCACTCCTCTGTGAAGAACTTTCTTGATTGAATCATTTGAGGTGGGAAGACTAACCCTAATCTGGGCCACATCTTCTGGTGATAGCCTACATAAAAGGACATAGAAAAGGGCAGCTTTTTTTTGCCTTTGGCCTTACTGGCAAATATTTCTATCCTGATGTTGAGGCACTCCTTTGCTGGTATTAAATCTACTTCTTCAGGATTCTAATGTATATTGAAGACCACGTGAGACATCCATCCTGCTAGACTGCACAGCTATCATATTCATGGACATTCTGTCAAAAGATAGCCAATGTTGTACTAGCTAGACCACAAACTGTAAGCAACTCTAACACACACACACACACACACACACACACACACACAACCTGGGAAATCAGTTCTGTTTATTGCTTATTTTCTATATGTGTCTGTGTACCAAATACTATCCTAATTAGTTGGAGGTCATTAAGAGATAACAATAGAAGATAGGCTTTTAAATAGATTTACTTGAGGGACCTGGAACTTCAGTCAAATAAAATATAAAGCAATTAGAAAGGGAATATAAGTCATTGATAGCAAAATTTTATAATCTAAAATGTTAATAAAGTAGAAAAAAGAGAAAAATAAGGCTTTAAAATTAGGATAAGAAGAGTAAATGGGCATTTGGTGCTGGGTAATGGAAAAACATCAGGAGTGTAGACGATGACCTGTGGGTGTTTTGTTTGCCTATATGTATCTTACTCATCTTTTAATTCTGTCTTGGCCCTTTCTAAAAACTAGTCCAGACTATTTTTGAGCCTGTCCACATATTTATGGTATGAAACCCTGTAGTTTAGAGCAAGAGTTACAACAGCCAAAACATAATTTAATGTATGAAATCAAGGGGGGTACTCACAGGTAAAGATATCAATTATGGGCAATACAAGGAAAAGAAATATGTTCAAGACAGTGTCTCTAACCTCAGAGATCACCCTCCATCTGCTTTGATTAATGTGTGGGTGTAGGTGGAAGATTTTGTGAAGCTTCTAGGACAGTATTTAACTTCAAAAGGCATGTTATCTGTTGTACAACTTGTAAAGAAGTGGTTACACCACTCATATACACATACATGCACATACACAGGTATGTACATATATATATTACACACAATCATGTATAGTTAAAATCTGCTTGATGATAATAATGTAGGATTTCTCATCCCCTATACAGAACTTCTTAGCTTAATTATGCAGAATAAATCATGTCTGAGATTATTGTTTGCTTGTTTCCTTCCTTTATTTTTATTTATAAAGGTTATTTTATATAAGATAAGAGACCATCTAAAGACAATTACTCATTACAACTTCTGAAAGAGTTCTCTCTCTGTCTCTCTGTCTCTGTCTGACTCTCTTATTCTCTAACTGCCTACAAGTTGTACTTGAAAGAGCTTCCTAATAATCAATCTTTTCTCCATTTGTAGATCAATGCCTTCATGGTTAACATTCAAATAATTTTAAGGTTTACATTCAAATAACTTGACGAAATGGCAACGCCTTGTCTCCATCCTCAGCTTCAGATTGAATTGAAGTTATAAGGATATTTTCTTCAAGCGTCTATGTGTGTGTGTGTGTGTGTGTGTGTGTTTGTGTTTGTGTGTGTGTGTGTGTGTGTGTGTGTGAGAGAGAGAGAGAGAGAGAGAGAGAGAGAGAGAGAGAGAGAGTCTACTATGCAAAGAGAGTTGAGAACCATTGATTTAGAGTCTTCATATTTAGAAGGGTATATGTAATTGGGTTTAGTCATGATATAAATATCATAATGGAAAAGGTTACCAAGTTGAGTCAGTATGAACCTTTTAAGGGATACGGAAAATGTCCCAGTAGAGTACTGGTTCCCCACTGAAAAGCAGAAGGCTTTCAGACACTTGATTAAAGACTTAAAAGCAAAGAACTTGGTTTCCTTCTTTAAATCCAGATATTTTAGGTCAGGTTTATTAAGTATGATTTGCTAAAATTTAACATTTAAAATGATATTCCTTGGCTTTCTAGTCCACAAGAATCTGTTCCTATCACATAATACACTTTTTCTTTTTAAAATAAACTCTCCAAAATCCTCTTGTTTCTTATTAATTTTTATTATCCTCTATACAGTGGGAATTAGTTTCCTAGGAGGGCAGCCGTACCATCCTGTCCTCTGCTGCACTCTCAGGAGTAGTGATTTCTGTACAGTTGTTGAGCAAATGAATCAGTGAGGCCTTTGCATTCTACAGTGTGTCAATTCTGTCACATACTCTATGCCTAGATGAGGGAAGGATGGGGCCACTTTTAATAGCATAGAAGGTTTCTTGTAGATGCAACTGCATTTGAGACAGAAAATCAATTTATCCTTCGGATGACATTTTCAAAAGAAGTGTATTTGGTAGCATGGCGTCTTCTATTTGACAGGACTTACGTCAAAATACTAGGATGGCTGGATGAGTGGCCCACTTTCTGTAGAGAGGTTGTGCCATTCAAAGGTGCCCTGAACTGTACATATAATTTAGTTCTTGTTTAAATAGATTCTCTGCCTATACAAATAAGAAAGAAGCAGCGGCCTTGTGAATATACTTGTACTCAGCAAAGGATTTGCATGTGAATACACATGTGCACACAGTTCACAGCTTAGCCGGAAAAGTAATGTGGAATGCAGATTCTTCAAGTTAGCTAGTATTTATAATATTATCTTGTGGTACTTGGGTGAAGAAAACCTGTCTGGCATGTTTTCACATATTTGAAATATAACCAATTCACAATAAGATGAAAACAATATTTTTAAAGAATAGACCATCAGTCACAACTTATAAAAGTGAAGTTAAGTGCATGAACTTGCTCCACACACCATCACACGTTGGAAGGCCTCTCCTCACAGCATTTGGTATCTGGGAAAATCATTGTCAAAGCAGTTTAGCTAATTCATTTCCATGTTTGGAATTAAGCCCTTTTAACAGTTATCTCCTTCCCCTTGTCGGTCTGAGACAAGCCTTACACTGTCAGTGGGGCTGGCTGCTGTCAGAATTGAGACAGGGCCGCCAGCCTCCTGCTGTTAACTGTACAGATAAAGGCAGGGAGGCTGGACCCTGCTTAGACCCAGAGGGAAGAGCTACAGAGTGAAGGTTGGTTGTATTTGTAGGTAGAGCTAATAACTATTTATGTCAGTTTAATATCTTTAATTCTATGTTCATGTCTGCTTCTCCTTCTCCATCTCACCATCTGAACACACATCCACAAGTGTCACATACAGTTTCTTTCATATGGAGGCTAAGCTTATGTTTTATAAATAAAGATGATATAGTATTACATACAGTTAACTTTTGTTCACTGTTTTCATGGATTGGAAAAAACTGATAATAGATCGTTTCCTGGGCTAGAAAACTAAAGGAGCAAATAGACTTTTAGTTTTAAATTTGTGCTTTTCTGTATTATAATAAACATACCTCAAATTCTTATTTAATTTAAAAATTAGAAGAGAGTTTCATCAAAGATCTTAGATATCTCAAAGTGAGTAGTAGTAGAAAACTCTGAAACAGAAGTCCAATATTTTTTTTCTGGAAAAATCTATCTCCACTTTAGAATGTTTTGCACAACTGAATTTTTTTCTCAAAAATTAACAAAACCTTGAGAAATATTTATACTTTTATCCTTGAAACCCACTGAGTATACAACAAAATATTAGTCAATTCAAATAATATACTAAATAAGTTAAAATATTAAAATGCCATCATTAAGATATTAAGTATTGCAATTATAAGTTGTTATAAAAGGTGGTTCCTTTTGACCTACCCCAGGCATCCTGTCAATTGATTAAATGCTCTGAGACAATGAAATGGAAAAAGACAACTTTATTATAATGCTCCAGGCAGGGAATATTTTTATTTTGCTATTAGGAGCACATGCACATGTCAATGACCAATTCCATTTGGGAAAAAGACACTCTTGGGGATCCAGGTGATTAGGAAAAGTCTCCTGGGTGAAACGTAGATGTCAAGAACTCCCCTCTGCTATTTTTAGCTGACATCAGGAGTCACATGCTTTTCCTCTGGTTCAAAGCTAAATGTTGTTCATTACATCTGCTTCTAGGTGTCTGAGCCTGGCACAACTCTGCTGGGGTGGAATCTTTGGGAGCCTTTGTTGGAAGCATCTGCCAGTGGTGTGGCTCACCTCCCTGCACTGTGGCATCAGGCGTAACTGAAAAAGGCGTCAAAGAAGTAGCACACTGCCCACTGCATTTTCCTGCGAGCCATTCTGGCCATGCCAAAGATGCATTTTCTTGCAAGTGCTTTGGAAGATGTGGGCCTGATTTCTGGTACAGCTGTTGGGGACACAGTCTCTCTATAAATATGGGGACAATATGAAAGGCAGATGGAACCTCTCTCTCTCTCTCTCTCTCTCTCTCTCTCTCTCTCTTCTCCTCCTTCTCCTCCTTCTTCTTCTACCATAAGTGTATCTTCCTATAAAACAATGTAATCCATCTTCAAAACTTCCAGGTAATAAATTAAAAAATAATCCTGGGTAAAAGAGAAATGCTTTTGATATTTGAGAATATTTGGTGATAAAATCATACTGACTACATGCCTATAATTTGATCATCTCTCCATGACTGCCATCTCTGAAAGGCAGTACTAAATTTCTAATCATTTGAAAAGTGGTCTGCTCAGTGGACCCATTGGCACACACTCTCAATTTTGAATCATGTTAGGTCAGGAAGCTGCTACTTCTGAGGCAAAGCCCCTTTACAACGACTCATGGATCTTTCTTTTCAAGGCCAGATCTCTGGCCTGACCCAGAGATCATGATTCATGTAATAGTTTATTTATGTGCTTTGAGTTAACTAATCATACTTTCCTGAGCTTTTCATTTGAGTTTTTATTTTAGCTCTATTTATTACTTATCTGTATTTTGCTCCAAAATGTTCTTTGTAAAATGTGAAAAACCTAAAATGAATATAATGTTTGTAAGTATTCACAAAGTTGACTTTCAGAAAGAAATTGAATAATTCTTATCTTCTGAATTAATTTTCTATGCTTTAAAAATAATACTAGCTTACCATTGATTTCCAGAAGAATATATTAATGTACTTCTAGGTACATTAGAGTTACAACATCTAGAGATCTAATGTACTTCTAGAATGATTTTGTTTTAGAACGTCATCCATGGATGTACAAACAAGCTGGATTTCGCTGGGAACACAGAGGCCATTTCTATCTTGGAGTTCACAGTCTGTCTGGACACGAATGGTGTCTGTCATATAGTTATAACCCGGTTGTATGTGGATTCACAGTAGAGAGACCAATATTGTGATTAGAAGCATGTGGGAAGGATGCAGTGGTAAAGCACACCTTCCTGGAGGAGGTACATTTAAATGAAAGCCTCACAAATTCACACTGGAAAGAAATGGAAGAATGAGCTATAGCTGCAGAGATGGTAGCAGATTCACAGCCTTACCAGGAGTGTGTTCTAGTCTCTCTCAGCTTTAAAACACAAATAGCAATAGGACCCCCAGTGACCGACAGCTGATTTTCCTCCTTTAGAAGATTTCTTTAAGGGATTTGGTGCTTGAACACATGCACAATTTAGAGATGTGTAAATCAGCCATTTACAGCTGATTACAGCAGTGGCTGTACTCTTTAGGGATAACAAAGACTTAGGGTGGTTAATAAACAATTTGCTATTGTTTTTATTTTCATTTGTGGTAGTCTTAGGAAATCTTTGAAAATTATGTTTGTCTAGAGACAACAATTTAGAAGAGCAAGTTATTTGGCAAGTATTTTGAAGCAAATGGACACAGAAATCAGTATTTATTTTGCTTATAAGTTTTGTTTTGACGGTAAGATACACAGCACCACCAGTCAGTAAATCAGAGCTTCAAATCTGGCAACTGTGAACAGAGTTGGCTGCAGTGTTAAGAGAACAGGGATTAGATTGTATGTGAGATCCTTTCATGATAAATTATCTAGCTCCTGGCTACTGTATATGAGCTCTATTAACTGCCTATAAATTGTTCATCATAAAATCTAGTTCATTCGTGTTAATTAGGCCAAGGCTTTTAGAAAGAGTGTCCCCCCTCCTCTCTGCGAAGGCCTAGGTTGACAGAGAAGAGTTGCATGAGAATATCAAACAAAAAAGGAATCCTATGCCAGCCATGATACGTTCCTTAAAAATCTATGATTTTTTTTAAAGATCTAAAATTAAAATTAATTTAACCTTTGAATCTGTGAAAACGTAAATCACTCTATGACAATCATAGAAGGTTCAGAAGAGCCCAAATAATTGTATCATTTTGATGAACTTCTGCCAATCACTAATTTGTAATAAGGAGAAGGTATGTTTATGAAAGTGGTAGATATGTCCATTAGGATGAGTAAGCACATCACGGAGAGACACCTGGGGACCGTCACCTTCTGTCAGCACAGCTCCCTACAGCATTTTATTTTGCATTTTGTCTGTGAAACTGAACTTTTATAAAAAAATTATCTTTGAAGAAGTCTTGCTTTTGTTGCCGATCACCTTTGTTTTTTTCATACTCTATTTTGCTTGTTGTGGTGCTCACATAGGTGATCATCTGGCAGGCAGTGAATGCTATGTTTATATTATCTCATAGTTTGCATTGCTAACAGGCTCCCTTGATACCATTTACGGTGCATCCCTAATCAACTCTCCGCGCCTCACATTTCCCTTACAAACTCTGCATTTTATGAAGAGTAGACACGTCGTGCCCCAGTTCTAGACGCCAAAGTGGTTGTGACTTCAGGAAGTCCCAACAGTCAGAGTCACAGGCTGAGTCAAGCTCTGTGATTGCTCCCCTGAGATGCAGTTAGCAAGCCTCCCTGACAGAGGCCAGAGGCAAGGAACAGTCAAAGGCTAGGAAACTGTATGTTTGCACACATCCCCATACTTAGCACCCATTAAGGTGCAATTAAGAATGTCCAGAAACCTCATTGCATTTATGAACCCCAAATGATAGCACAAGGGGGAGAGGGAGGAGTAAAATTCAGCTCTAACCAAAGGGAAGTTTCGCATGTTTTAAATAATGAGATTTTCTCTTATGTTACTACACATTTTCAATTTTAAGTGTTAATATTAGCAAACAGTTAAACAAATTGTAAAACAATTAGGCAAATGATGCTTACTTTCCAAGATCATTTGGGCACATTAAATTTGATTCCCTCTTTCCAATTCATATCTCAACTCTAGACACTGCTCCAGCCCAGCTTCTGGGTGATTTTGCCACTTCTAGGACATTGCCGAACACATACGAATGCATAGGTATTCACTCTAAATCAGATGTTTAGGAAGACAATGCATTTCTTTGCACTGTATAATAGCAAGGGCACCACAGCAGGCTGGCTTGGACTGTGGCTCAAGTCAACCAGGCTACACCAACTTCTCAGAGGCCTTTACAGTGAACACCTTGGGTGATAAATTGTTATAGATTTTAAGAACCTTCATTTTCTGGCAGTAGAGAGATTATATAAATTCAGCTTAGCTTGTTCTTTCCTTTGGAAAGACTAAAACGAGAAGCTATTAAAACATACTATTTCTTTTAAAAATTTTAAATTAAATGTTTTCTTTTCATAAAATTGTACATTATCATCTTTTCTTATCATCACCACCATCATCACTGTTATTAAAGTCAAACCTCAACTTACTTATCATGGTCCCAATTTTTACTAGATAATTCTGGGGTGTGTGTGTGTTGTTGTTGTTGTTGTTGTTGTTGTTGTCGTTGCTGCTGCTGCTGCTGCTGTTTAGAGTTAAGTTGGGGAAAATGAAAAGATGTGAGATTTAGGAATGAATTATCTCTGTGTATCACGAAGTTTCTCATACCCAGGCAAGCAATCATTTCAGTCAAGTACTCGTTTAATTGAGGAAAAAGAGTCTATTCACTAGATTGGCAGAATCAACTAGCAAGTATTTGGCTAAATGGAAATGGATGCTATAGCATAAGAAATTTATGCAATACATCTATGTAAAAAATCACATATTAGATGGTATAAATTTTCTAATAGTCATTTGTTTTTCTGTGTTTTGCCATTTTTTCTAATTTATGTTCTCTAATTATTTCTAGAATACTTCATTGTCTCTGTTACTCAAGAAAATGTTTCATCTATATGTTACCTAAGAGTTTACAGACAAGGCTATTTGTGTGTGTGTGTGTGTGTGTGTGTGTGTTTCCCATTGGAAGTTAGAGGCATGTTATATTTCTGCTGTCAGTTCTGAGGGGATCAATCCTATATAGATCACTACTTTTAAAAACCATAAAGCAACTTGGGTCTTTAAATTTTCATGTGTGCATATGGTATGCATGTGTATGTATATGCATATTTGCATGTATGTAGGCACATATGTGTGTGGGCATGTTTGCATGTGTTCATATGCATTTTTGAGGGGAAGTGGTATGGAAGAACATATGTAATATTAAAGCAGAAGGGAAAATGCTGTGGTAGAAAGAATGGAAATAGTTGTGAATGCCAGAACTCTATTCAAATATATTCTTTCACTTTTCCTGACAAGGTATCTGAGTTAACTTCTAAACATCAAAAGGAAAATCCCCTTGTTCCCAGTTCTTAGTTAATTCCATTAGAAAATGCTGACTTTCATTATGCAATGTGACGATTTTCTTATCACTTAATGTTTTAATGTAAAAACACCAAATTATTAGAAAAAATGCTGCATTTCAGAGAAAATTTAAATGTACAAAGGGTAGGAAGATACCTAGCAGCTAAGTTCACATTAAATGTGGATCGGCAAAGCTGAGCTGGGCATTGTTTGCACCTCTGGGTGGCTCGTGAAGGTCATGAGCCAGGATTACAGAAACCCACATGCTCATCTGCAAAAGAAATAGTCCTGGCATTGGCATTAAAGGACATGGTTGCTTTCTCTCGGTACCAGCTCAGACTGGAGCCTGAGACTTGGAGCTTACTCACCACAGGGGAAATATCATGAGTTATTTGCTCGCTCTGCTGCAACAGCCCTGGCAAGCCTGGAAGTTATGTTGAGATCGTCAAATCTATAGTCCAGGATCATCTTTGTGAATCATGAAACCATATGCCACTGGTTGTCTGAGTTGAAGGAGAAGAGGGGAAAAAAGACCCCCTTCAGTATATCCCAATTCCCACCCAGCAAATCTCATGATATGATCCAACAGTGCCAAGGGCCATTTGACCATCTTAGACCTTTTCTATCTATGCATTAGGAAAAAAAAGCAGTTGCTATTGCTTGATCCATGTAAAATACCAGAACTCCTGTAGTGCTAACAAGGAATAAAGATCTTGCACCAGATGGTGCCTCTTGTCTCCATCTATCTCTAGCCCAAACAATCTGCCAGAGTTTTGAAGAAAAATGTGATGCGATCGTGTTGCAAAGTATATGAAGCAACAGTATGAAAAGTAATCTGGCTGAAGCAATGGGACCCAGAATGAAGGGCTTATTATCAGTCTTTGGGATGAGGGCAACGCTCTGTACATTTCATCTATAAAACAAAAGACAAACTGAGGTATTGCATCCTGCTGAGATTTCTCTTTGTGTCTTGGCAACATGCTGACAGTAAATATAATAAAAATTTTAGGTATTTAAATCTGAGTATTTTGTTGATATAGCACAAATTATCTCAATGGTTTGAAAAAGTATTGGCAAAGAAGGATATTACTCAAATTTTATACTTACATTACTTTTAGTACTAATTTGTGCTCTTAATATAGGTAAACTACCTATATTATAATGTACCATGATCATGGGCACAGCTATATCCCTTTTGCAGAACATTTTAAGTATTTTCTGTAATCTTCTGGAATAATTGTGTATGCGCACATATGTATGTGCTTGTATGTGTGTATTTGTCATGTGTATGTGGCAGTTTTGTATGAGATTTCTACCTTTCTATGGGGTTTTGGAAGCAATGGTGTTTTTAAATACCCTACTGCTATATACTTCGATCAAAGTACCAATACTTTGCTATCAATTTATCAAATATCTATGTTATTTTTGAAGTGCTTTAAGGTAAAAACTATTTAGTAGTAGAGAAAAGAGGTCTTTTCTAAAAGTCAGTCATTGACATAACAAAGATTATACTGTCTCAATAAGAATGATTTAAATAATGAACCTAGAAAATAACTGTGATCAGACAGGAAATAGCTCATCGATGTTCCTGGAAGTGTGGTCTGGAGACTGATGGTGATCAGAAAATTGGCAGGCATTGGAGATGAGACAATGCAAAAATTGAGCGAGAGAATTTGGAAAATTTCACAACAGCTGTGATATCTAAGCATGTGATCGTTTACCCAGCACTTCATTGTGTTTTAGTTTACAAAATATAAACCCAGGGCAGATTGTGTGAAATGAAACCCACTCGTGCAGATGAATAGCTGAGACCTAGCACTACAATTCCATCATTTCATTGGAGGACTAAAACAGAGACAATGGACCTGCGCAGGCTGAAGGCCCAGCTACCATCTACTTACATGTTAACGATGATCAGGCACTTTAGTGGAAGTTATGGAAAGGAAAGAATAGCTCTTGGCAAAATTGTAGTGACGAAGGAATAGGATGAAGTCACAGATTGAGTGGGCTTCATGACAGGAAGGCACATGTTGCCCACACCCAACATCGGCCTGGGTGATGGAATCACACACAGAAACTTCAGCAGCAAGGAGGCTTCGAAAACATCCGGCCAGAAAAATAATTCTCGCTTTTTAACTTTGCTCTAGCAATGGAAAAACATCTATTTACAAATTCACAGTGAACCATGAAAGACTGTGGGCCTCAGCCGAAGAGTTCAATATTAGAAATTTAGAACAGATGGGAAACTCTTCCCTATACATTTAACCGAGAAAGAGAAATTATCCTCTCCATATTTTCCAGCGCTGGAGACAGCACGACTTGCCATCTTTCCTTTTCCTGTACTAGGTTGATGCTCCAGGGGAATGGAGGGACAGAGGCCCGGCTGCTCCTGCTTTGTGGGTCATGTGGTCACTTTTCAAAGCTTTGAAGCACTGCCCTGGCTAGGGTTTGTAGAGCCTGATGATAATCAGGATGATATGACAGTATTAAATAAAATTTAAATTCTCTCTCTGCCAATAACTTTAGAAATGAGTAGTGTTTAGATCTCCATATTAGTTCCATTAATAGTTTGCTTTTTTCATTAACCTTTTAGTAGAGTTTTAATAATATTCTTAATGTTAACTATATTAATGTTATAGTTAATAATTTACATTATTGCTTGATTTTATATCAATCATTTTGTGAACATATAGGATTTTAATGGCTATGATGATGTCCAGTACGTATAGATGTGTCTATTGTTGTCTCATAGACATACATACACACATACACACACAGAGAAACAGAAAACAAACAAACAAACAAACAAACAACAACAACAACAAAAAGCAACACAAAACTCTTCCAATGTTGTCTTCTGGTTTGTTGATACAGTGGCAAAGCAAATGCTTTTATTCAGTTAAGAATCCATATTTCTAGATTCAGCAGACACCAGATCTTATCTACAATAGAGTAGAAATTGTTTGCTTTAAAGGTATTTATCACAGATATTTTGATTTCACAGTTGAAAGGAAGGACTTGTCATTTTGTCTTCTTTTATTGAGTATTTAACTCATCCCAGGCTATTCAAGAAAGAAGGCACATTCTCTTTATTACTGGACACTGAGAAGAGGACAAAGTAATGTTGTATTTTCCTCTACTATAGAAATCCTGCTGCTTACTGACTGTGAACCTACTGTTGAATAATACCTAGGACCAAATTAATGTCTGATAAGTAAGTCCAGCTTTTAGGCTATTAACAGGTACAAAAATGTATAAACAACATGTTTCAACTTCCTTTGTCTTTCCCCTTCCTGCTTGACCACTCTTCTAACGCTCCGTTTCACCTCTCTACCGCACATCATTTTGTTCTTCTCCATGCATGGGCATCCTTTGGTGAGCAGAGTGGTTTTTTTTCATGCTGCAAGCTATTGTGGCTGTCACATGGTGTGCTGGATGCTTCAATGGAATCGCATCCTATTCATCTACTGTCAGAGGTGGCAGTGCAGCAGACAGAGATGTTTGTAATTGAAACAAACAAAGCGTGTGCTGTTACAGATGTGTATGCTAAGCCTTCACAACAAAACTAAGTAGCTATTTGCTTTAAATATGTCAATTAACTGTTACTAATGTACAGTGCGCTTCTGGGTTAAGGATGATTGATAGTTACACTCGGTGAAATGTTCTTAAACTAGAGTCAGGAAATGTAAATGTAGGAAAAGGAATGAGCCAGCAGCTGACAGCACTAGTTACAGGTTTCAAAACAACACTTGCAAGCCATTCCATTATTGTTTCTTTCTTCCTTGTGCAGTCTGCTAGCCAACAGTACACTAAAAAAGTTTTGGAAAAGAGAGAATGTGGTAGTGTGAAGTAGAAATCATGGGCCTAATCTTATTTGTTTCACTCAGGCAGAACTCTTAGGAAGCACACTGGGAGTTTGCCTGAGTGAGAAGAACAGGCTTGTCTCTTTTAAATGCCCATCACTGGATCTGTTGCAATTACAAAACTAATTAAAGGGAGAGACGGCTTTTCCCATAGTTTCAGTGGTCTGTCTCAGCAAACAGTCTCTTCGTCATTTGCTCAAGTCTCACACTGTCCAGCAGAGAGACACAGAGACAAGTGTTAACACAAGGGTACGTCTCTCTCTATATGTGTGCAAACACATTTACATATAAGACTAAATAATAAAAGAGAAAGAGGCTATGAATTCAAAAGTAGGAGTGCATGGAAAGATAACTGGGAAGGGTTGAAAAGAGGAAACAAGGGGAAAGTGATGTAATCTATTTCAATAAAAATGAATTAATTTTTTCTGGGAACTAAATTAATAAAAAATAAAAGGAAACAGGAAATTAACATTTTACTTAACCATATATATATATGTTCAAATAGATAAATCACATCTCAAAAACTTGAGCACCCTCCACTGCTAGCATGAAACAGTCCAGATCCACAAGTCTCTATCTGATACTTGGTACAGTGTCTGGAACAGTATTTTGTAAACTCAGGGAAACCAGGATATGCATCTTGAATCAACACAATGGCCTGATTGCTGCCCAGATTTGGAAATTATAGTTAAAGTCTGCCATTTTGTTGAGATTATTTAAGTCCATGGACTCGGCCAGCTGACATGATTTAACAAAGCTAAATGTAAAACTGTTAGTGCCACAGACACTATATATGCATTCTTTTAGTCAAATACAAAAGGAAGAAGAAATTTTCTAGAAACTCAAATTTAATACTGGAGTCCATTCGATGTGCATCTTTAAATGTGCACATGAATATTTTTGTAAGTAATTTCATATTCCCCTCAATTAAAGTAGGGTGCATGTGCTTCAAAGACAGGCAGTAAATGAGTCAAATTAACTCCTTCAAAGAACATATACAACTATACATGGGTGTATTAATTAATTTTATTCACAATGAAAGAAACCATTGTAATTCAATATTTCTTATGTGTGACAGGTGGGTGAATGTGTAATAGTAATGTTAAATAGAGGTAAATAAAAGAAGTAACAATGTGGTTCTGAGGTCATTCATATTTGGAGAAGACTTAGAAGCAACCTCCGCTATGAACTGTAGTAAATTGTTATATAATCAGGTATCTTAAGTGCCCAAGGTGTTTGTAACTTGATGACTTGTAGAGAGCTGTGCCAAGGCACACATAGCTTGCTATCTCTGGTCTGCCTTGTCTCCCTCAGGCTTAATTTCAATGGAGGTTCCTGGTGGAATCAGCTAATGAAAAACAAGTTGCTTGGCAAATGGCTGGAATTAGAAAATATCATCCTGAGCAAGGTAACCAAGACCCCCAAGGATGTGCATGATATGTACTCATCAAAAAGCAGACATTAGCCATAAAGTACAGAATACCTATGATGTATCTCATGGACTGTCTGAAGTTTAACAAGAAGGAATGTCTGAGTGAGGATGCTTCAATCCCTCTTTGAAGGAGGAACAAAATATCATGGGAGGCAGAGGGAGGGAGGGAGGGAGGGAGGGACCTGGGTGGGAGAAGAGAGGTAGAGAGGAAAAGAGAGACAGGATTAGGTATGCGGGGAAACTGAAGAAGCCCAGAGGAACAAGAATATGAATGGAAATAAGCAGTTGCAGAGGATGGGGACAGTGTGAACCTCTAGAAAGTCCCAACAACCTAGGGTATGAGAAGCTCCCAGGACTCAATGGGGATGACCTTAGTTGGAATGCTCAACACCGGGAAAATGGAGCCTGAATTAGCAACCTCCAGTTGATTAAAAAAAAAAAAAAAGGCCTCCAATGCAGGGATAGGACCACTCACACAGCTTCAAAATTTGTGACCCAGAATTGTTCTTGTCTAAAGGAAATGCAGTGACAAGGATGGAACAGAGACTGAAGGAAAGGTTATCCAGTGACGGGCCCAATCTGGGATCCATCCCATGGGCATGAACCAAAAACTAACACCATTACTGATTCCAAGTTGTGCTTGTAGACAGGAGTCTAGCATAGGTGTCCTCTGAGAAGCTCTACCAGGACTGAGACAGGTTCAGACACTTACGGTTAACCATTGGCCCGAGGTCGGGACCTCAATGGAAAAGTTAGGAAAATCTGAAGGAGTTGAAGTGGATGACAACCCCATAGGAAGAAAAAACAGTATCAACTATCTAGGACCCTTCAGAGCTCCCAGAGTCAAAGCCACCAACCAAAGAGCATACACAGGCTGGTCCATGACCCTAAGCCACAGACTGGCTGATCTGGCCTAAGTGGGAGAGGATGTCTCTAATCCTGTGGAGAATTAATGCCCCAGGGAAGGGGCATGTGGGATGAGGTGGGTGAGGTGGAGATGGGTGGGTGTGTGAGTACCTTCTCAGAGGCAAAGGGGAAAGGAATGGGGTGAAGAACTCTGGGAGGGGGGATCAGGAACATGGGCAACTTTTGGAATATAAATCCTTAAAATAACTTAATAAACAAAATAAAATGGAAAAGAAGAGGAAAGCTCTGTTGCTTGTCAATCTCTCAGTGCACAGGTATTTTCTTGGCAGTTTCTCCAGTGTTGGTCCCTCAAGCAAGACTCTTGAGCTTGTGATAATTTCAGACTCTAAGTGACCTTGACGTCTGTCCTTTCTTGCCTCCTACAGCTTCAGCAGTGCTGAAGTTTGCTACTGTTCCCTCTGAACCCTGTTCAGTAAGTTCTGCCTCTGTGTGATCAGATCCTTGCGTGACATGTCCCCCTAAATTTTAAATACTGAAGCAGAATATTTTCCACTTCTAGTTTAGCTGTGACTGATACAGAAAGATTGATTTGGGGAACAAAATGAGCACAGTTCCTATTGAATCATTAAACAGATTGTTATGTGCACTCAGAAATAGGCAGTGAGTGGTAAGAGCCAACAAGAGTTTCTTAGGAGCGATCATGACCAATTCTCCTTTATTAAATTGGTAGTCGAAGAAAGGTTGGCATTCATACATGAGTGAGGCCTTTGAAGTGATCTCTCATGATGTTCTTGTGGTTAATAGACACATGTGGGCTGGATGATACAGCTTTAGTCAGGTTTATAGGCTGTAGGAAAATACCTAGAGGGAATCATGGCTGCCTTTCAATATTTGAAGAGGGATTAGATTAAATCTTTGAAACACTGGAGAGTGGAGCCAGGATCAATGTTTGAAGTTCAGGGAATCTGATTTTGGCTCAGTACGTGGAAGTGCCTTCTAAGAATCAGATATCCTGTGAAATGGAAACAACTCCCTAGAAGGAAGATGATTTCTGTCCCTGGTTGTGTTCAGGGGCTCATTAGGAATGAAGTATAGGAATTCTTGCAGTGGGAAAACTTGAAATATGTTATCCCCAAAGTCACTACCAATCCTAGAAGCCCGTGAGTCCCTGAATGTAGCCGTGCTTGTTTCTATCACCATGACATCACACTTAATTCTCCACAGACTTCAGAAGGAGCATGCCCACTAAAGCAGATCACTGTCTTTACAAAGAAATGCTCCAGAATCCTCCTATATATAAGGATAAAAATTACATAAGAAAGTTAATAATTTTTGAGAAATATTTTGAAAAAAATTAGAAAAGGTATAAAATAAGCACAAATGAGTAGTATTAAATAATAAATGAAGAACATGTGTTTTTATAAATATCATATGAATACAAGAAAATTGTTTTTCTTTTTACCAGATACACCGAACCTCATAAAACAGAAAGTGGGGTACAGCTTTGAATGCACTGGCACAGGAGCTGACTTTCTGAACAAAACAATGTTAACATAGGCACTATTATAAACAATAAGATCTCATGAAGCTTGAAAACTTCTAAAAGTCAAAGAACACTGTCATTCTCACAGATCAGCAGCCTACAGAAAAGGAAAATCATTTTACCAACAGCATGTCTGATAGAGAACTAATATCCAAATTATATAAAGAACTCAAAAAACTAGACATCAACAAAACAAAATAACCATCTAAAATGGGGTTAAGATCTAAGCAGAGAATTCTCAATAGTGGAAACTCAAAGAGCTGAGGAACATTGAAATGTTCAAAATCCTTATCCATCAGGGAAATATAAATAATGTTGAGATATCATCTTATATCTGTCAGAATTGCTAAGATTATTAACACAGGGATGGTTCATGCTGGCAAGGATGTGGAATAAAGATCACTCACCCATTGCTGGTGGGAGTACACATTTTGTACTGCTGCAGTGAAAATCAGTATGGTGGTGTCTTAGAAAACTGGAAATCAATCTACCTCAAGATCCAACTATTCTACTCTTGGACATATACCCAAAAGATACTCCATCCTACCGTAAGGGCACATGCTTTGCCATGTTCATTGGTGTTTTACTCATAATGACCAGAAAATGAAAACAACACAACAAAGATGTTCTTCAAGAGATGCCATTAAAAATGACATCATGAGATTTGTAGGCAAATGGATAGAACTCATCCTGAGTGAGGTAGCCAAGACCCAGAGGGAAATATGATATGTATGTGCTTATATGTGTATATTATCCATTTACAATCTGTAAACCCAGAAAAGTTAGGCATAAAGAAAGGTTCTAGGGGGGAAGCATAGAGCTTCCTAGAATGGGAAAATAAAATAGATTTTATGGATGGATTGAAGGTATGTAGGGATGGGAATGAGAGGATCAGATAGGAAGTAGAAGGAGAAATTGGGAAGAGGGAGAGAATGTGGGAGAGTCAACTGGAACTGAGGTCATTCAAGAGTTGATGTAGAAACCTCTTACAGTGTAATCTTCCTAATACATGGAGGTGATTCGGACCTGCTTTCCTAACATAGAATTGTCTATCTCTCGTCATCAAAGAAGGCTTCTAGTAATGACACTGGACTGCATTCAATTTAGTTGTTGGCCAAGGGGGTCCCAGGGAAACCCCCAAACAACACAAGCTAATGCTGAGACAATGGGTTGCTCTCTGCAAACTGATATGGGCAATTATTAAGCAGGAAAATTTTGTTTCTTTTCTACTGCATAGTATTATGCATTTCACACATTTCAAATAAACTTCTACCAATAAAAGCAAGACACATACTAAATGATACCACTTTCAAATTTACATATGCATGAGGGCTTGGACAATAATATATAGGAACATTTTTAGTCAGACTTTTAGTCATTTATTTCAGATGAGCATTTTTTGAAATCATATATAAATTTAAAAACTGAAGAAATTGTCCATTATGCTCACTTTAAAAGTTTGCAGGGGCATTGTTATGGGACTCTGGGCCAAGGCTTAGTTATCATAAGACACAATGAGTGCTGCATTGTAGATCTTCATGTAGTGGCCGCAGTTCTACGAAAACACAGAGGGGCACATGCTGAATTTATTAATTCTGATAGTGCAGGCTGGGTAACTGGAAAGAACTGATGGGGAAAATCATCAGAGAAGAGATGACATTTAAACTGAGACAAAAAGAAAAAAATTATTTTTTCCCTCAGGGGGAAAAAAACACAAGAGGAAAAGAAGCAGTTTGTGAAGAAACTTAAGGTTCTGTTTTCTCAGCATGCTAACCAGTTAAATGTTAAATGTTAAATGTTAAATGGTTACTTTGGATATCCAGGAGACATTGTCTCTGATATATTTTGTATAGAATGTTTCTTATTTTTTTATTGACTCATAGATTCATCACACAGCATGGTTTTTTATTTATTTACTTATTTTTTTATTTTCTATATTCTTTGTTTACATTCCACAATGATTTCCTCTTTCCCAGTTCCCCCCTCCCCATATGTCTCATAAGCCTTCTTCTCTCCACCCATTCTCCAATCACCTCCCTCCTTTTTCTCCGTCCTAGTACTCACCTACAATGCTAGATCAAGCCTTTCCAGGATAAGGACCCTCTCCTTCCTTCTTCATGGGAGTCTTTTGATAAGCCGTGTCTTGGGTTTTCAGGGCTTCTGGGCTAATTAATATCCACTTATCAGTGAATGCATTCCGTGTGTATTCTTTTGTGATTGGGTTACCTCACTTAGGATGATATTTTCCAGCATGTTTTTTGAAAACTAGATATATTTAACTTAAACCTTAGAAAATAATTCTTCCTTTCAAAAGCAACCAACACTCAGACATTTTTCCACCAAAAAAAAATTGATTTTGAATATGGCTAATCACCTATATAGTATGGGACATAATAATACTGACATAATGTTATTAGGATGTTTTCTTGAAAAATGCATCTCATAATCCTACCATCTGGATCTTTCAGCATTGATACCATGTCACCCTTAGTGACAGCTCATAGAGTAAATGGACTTTCCCACTGGCCTAGCTTTACCTTTCCCATCCTGGACAGTCTTAGACAAAATCATTGAAAAGAGTAACTTTCACATAGACAGAGTCAGGAAGAAGGACTTTGAAAACTCATACCCAGGTGGGTGTACTTCCCTAAATCTAGAGCAGTATTTATTCAGCAATTCCAATAGTAATGGCTGGAAGGATTTTTACAATAGCCTGTAAATAATTAGTTAAAAGAAAATAACAATAAAATGTTGAGGTTAGAAATATAGATTAGTGGTGTGAAATTTATAAAAGTCATGCCCTTGGTTTTGATCTCCTGGTACCAGTATGAATAAAATGAAACTGGTAAAAAAAAATTGGGAAAAATAAATTTTTGACTAAGAAGATTTTATAATCAGAATTTCCCTAGGATTTTAATATTTGCAAATAATATAAACCAAATTTTATGTTGTCTTCATTTGCACTGTTGAAATGCTCTTCTTTGGGTCTATTGGTTTTTTTTATTACGGAGTCAGTGTCTCTTTTTCAGGGTAGTTTAAAACCAATAATTTAATCCATATTCTACTTTAAAAAATAATGTAAGTGCTTTGCCCAGATGTATTTTTCTTCTTTTAAAAATCTGATTTTAATTGCTAACCTCATTTTAAAAAGAATCAATTCAATGAGGAAAAATTGTTTCCCCCCCCCTTCCCCTTAAACTCCAGGGAAAACATGGAAGAACAACCAAATGTGCTCTGCGTAGCCCTTCTTTAATGTCTTACTTTTGTGCTGTATGAAATCAAAACCAAATTGTTTGAACCAGCTCAAAGTTTTGTGTTTGAATTTTCAGAGTGCTTGAGTTTTGCAGTCATCTCTTGTGATGATTTTATTTTGTTCTTCTGGTATGCACCATTGTATTAACACATGCTAAGTAAGGGCAGCTTTTAAATAGACATGGCTTTTGCTAAAGCTGCCTCTAGTTTTGTCTGGGCCAAGCGTTATTCTGGAGTTTCTAGTAGGAATGACTAGGACAGAGGAAATGGATGAAGAAACTTACACGAGACAAAATGAATTTTATTTTACACACAAAGGTCATTTTTTGTTGCTCTGTCCCTTTAGGTGGATATGTAATATTGTTCTCACTTGGCTATCTCTGTGAAGCAAAGGAATCTAAACAATCATCAAACATATAAAAGAACCTGGTACTCATCATCTGGCCTGCCTTTCCATTTTCCAGGCAGCTGAAATTGTGATCTATTTATTTTCAGTAAGTGGTCACATGAAATGCTATGATGCAGGACTACTTGTTGAAGTAGATTTTTAAGTGAAATTTCTTTACAACATTACAGCTATATTATTTACTTAAAACCATTGGCTGTATTAGCACAAATCTACACCAGATTAGGTGAATTGACAAGTTGTGACAATACTCCATAAAGTACAATGAAAGGCAGAACATGCATATACATGTTCTTATCCGGAGATATAACTAAAACTTCAGAAAGTGTAGGAAGTTCTCCCATGGCTCTCAAAAATTCATTAACTCTCATGTGCAAATGTGTGTGTGTGTGTGCGTGTTGTTGTTCTCTTGGCTTTCATGTACACGCATCTCCAGTTCATTGTTTTATCTCTGCTGAGTCTATATACCTTCTTTACCTGAGCATCAACACTTACAGGTTTCTTTTTAACACGTCCTATGTTTCTAGTTTCAGGAAAGACAATCAGATTGATCCTTGCTTAAAGCAGGGTGTTTGTTCTTAGTTACAAGAGTTAATCTGGGGTTTAGTGTTTATTTAAGGTTACAAGGTTTTCATTTCCAGGGGAAAGAGTATTGATTTCAGATACAAGGAAGATAGGGGGTTCATCATCGACCCATCAAAAAGCAGCAAGCTTATACTTGGTACTGTTCAGTTGTGGGTTTTGCCATCTGTTTACATCTCCTGGTGGGGGAAGCCTCTTAGGAGACAGTTACACAACGTTTCTGTCGGCAGGCATGACAGAGTATCATAATAGTGTCAGGGGTTGGATCTCTCACATTGGCGGGTCTCTTGGTGGGGTAGTCATTGGTTTTGTCTTCCCTCAATTTCTGGTCCATCTTTATCCCTGTGCGTTTTGTAGATAGGACAAAATTTGTGTGGAAGGTTTTATGGGTAGCTTGATGTCCCTCCCTTTCGCTCCACTGAAAGTTCTGCTCAGCTACTTCAGTCTCCATGTACCCCGACCCCCAATTCCAGTCTCTAGGAGTCTCATTTAGGGTCTCCTGTTAGTTCTAAAGATGATCCCTCCAGCAATTTCTGTTCTCTCTCCCAACCCTCTCCTCCCTCCTCTCCCACACCTGACCCCCATTCCATTTCCCTACTCATCCTGTCTTCCATCCAGTTCCTTCCATCCCTCCACCTCCGACGTCTAATGTATTTCTTCTTCTGAGTGAGACCCACACATCCTTCCTGGGTCCCTACTTAGTTTCTTTAGGTCTGTCGGTTGTAGCATGGATATGCTTACTTTATGGCTAATGTGCACTTATAAATGAGCTCATACATCAGGCAGAGCTCAGAGCGTCTTGTGGAAGGGTGGGGCATAGGATTATGCAAGCGGGTGGGGTTGACTGGGAAGAAAGGAGAGGGTAGAGTGTGACCAGACTGTAAAGTGAATAAGTATGTAAATTAATGAAAAATGTTACAGTTTCATTCACTTATATGCACATAAATATAACCTCTGATTTTCTACAACTGTCATGTATTCACTGAAACATTACTATGTTGAACATTTAAAAACATTTAAAAGCATATTTTAGGTTATTTGTATATATTTTTTTTTGTCTTTGATTTTTGTAAGTTTTGGCACTATAGGTCATCATACGCACCACCTGGAAAATGGGAGGATATTCACCTGTACCTCACAGGGACCATGCCAGTTAAAAGCACATGCAAATCTATTAAATGCAGGAGTGTATCCTTTGTGCTAATAGTGAAAGTAGCTATTATTAGTGTCTTTATATTTAGAATGATTTAGTGTCACATAATCAGCATTTAAAAATCAAATGAAGTCATATATTGTAAGCTCAAGAGGAGTTACTTTGAGGCACCCCATGAAGAACTTAAAATATAGACATGAGTACCACTTTCTCAAAGTTTTACCACAAAGTCAAATCATAATAACAACAGGCAAAGTAAACCTCAAGGCATCTTTCCCAGCTTTGTCATTAGTGAATTCTTCTAAGCTATTGGTGGGGCCTGTTTAATAACTGAATGTTAACTCAGTGCCTCTCACTCACTTTAGGTCAGCCTACCATTTAAAAATATTGGACCTCATGTTTAGAATATGTACTGGCTAGTTTTGCGTGTCAACTAAATTTTGTGTGTCTGTCAACAGACTGGAGTTATCACAGAGAAAGGAGCTTCAGTTGGGGGAAGTGCCTCCATGAGATACAGCTGTGGGGCATTTTCTCAATTAGTGATCAAGTGGTGAGGGCTGCTTGTGGGTGGTTCCACCTTTGGGCTGGTGCTCTTGGGTTTTATAAGAGAGCAGGCTGAGCAAGCCTGGGGAAGCAAGCCAGTAAGAAACATCCCTCCATGGCCTCTGCATCAGCTCCTGCTTGAGTTCCAGTCCTGACTTTCTTTAGTGATGAACTGCAACGTGGACGTATGAGCTCAATAAACCTTTTCCTCCCCGACTTGCTTCTTGGTCATGATGTTTGTGCAGGAATAGAAACCTTGAATAAGACAGAATAGTATTTTTGAAAACAGAATGTGTATGCATGTGTATAAAAGGTTGACAGTGATTATCTTTCTCCACCACACCCTGTCTACCCTATTCTAACTCATACACTGAATCCCAGTTCTCATGGTGATGGCATTTGGAGGTAGAATGATAGACAACAAGTAGATTTTGGTGAGATTGTGCTACCAGCCTCATGTGATGGGATTAATTGCCTATAGGTGACATGAAGTTACAGCAAGAAACCTAAGGCTCCTTTCCCAGGGATAGAAGTGGTTCCCTGATGATTTTTTAGCATTCAGGACCAAAGAGAAGTTTCTATTGTTTCAGCCATCAAATCTCTGATGTTTTATTGTAGCATCACAATTGACTAGGAATACCTTTAATAATTTTTAAACAAAAAAGTTTTATATTTTCCTAAGCTTATGCTGAGTAGGTAAATGTGACTAAGGCTGTCTGAATTAATTTTCTCAAGGTAAGCCCTGTAAACTGACAAGGAGAGATTGTATGCTTAGTTTGTAAGTTTTGTTAGACAGGCCATTAAGTTTAATCAACTCTGGAACTCGATTTAACTTCCAATCTGAGGGGTGATCCTGGCCAATGGCAATTTCGTCAAGGTAAAGACTGTTTTGAACTTCTCATGAACAACTGAATTTCTATAGGTATTAAGTATAAATACTTCTAACTCTTGTGCTATATAGAATAAAAATAATTTGTGCATAGAACTCTAACTATAAATATGATATTGTCTATTGGAAAATAAATAGTATCATCTAACTAGGGTACTCAAAAGGCAATTCATGTCATTTGTTTTACCAAATATTAGTACTTATCCATGTATCTCTCCTAATAATCCAGTGTTATGACTGAAAATACAGCATTACAGAAATCAAATGACAAACAGAAAGTCTATGATAAATTAATATTCATTGTTGGAACTAAGGACAGACTTCAACATACTGAATTCTTTACCCTATGAATCAGGATCACAGGATTATTTCTTTAACTGTGCACATACCCAGATTTCTCCCACAGTTACTAGACATTGAGTAATTTCAAGAGAAGACTCAGGAATTTGAATTTTACATTACAACTAAAAAAGGATTTATTATCATTATCATCATTTATGTGCACAAGTGTGTGCCTGCATGAGTTTCTGTGCAGATATCCAGGGAAGTCAGGTAAGGGTGGCCTGTCCTCTGCAAGTGGAGCTGCAGAACTTTGCCATCTGCTCTCTCTCAGCTCTGAGATGAGCCTGAGACCTTCATTAGGACAGTGTATACTTTTAATTTGTGGATTCATCTCTCCAGCTCTAGAATCTGCATTCTTCATATTCCACTTAAATTTTTATTATCATTCTTAATGTGTTTACTATCCAGATAATATGGAGAGTAGGCAACTCAGATGTTTAATAATAGAGTAGCTGAATATAGGATTTTTGATCAGTCATAAGAATTCTGATAGGTTTTACCTTAATGTCTTTAATTAGTTAATTGTATCATAAACTTTGATTATAAAACCACCAAATGCAAGCAATGTCTCAGCTTAACACTGAATACCGTCAGTGCAAATAACAATCCTTCATGGCCTGTGAATAATTGGAATATCAGCTAATTATTAGCTTCGTTGAAGTTGAGAGAGAACCTTGCTTCCCCCTTCCTTTTTAAATGTCTTCTCACAACAATATATCCTGACCACAGTTTTTCCTCTATCTACTCCTCCCAGTTTCCCTAACAGAAACCTAAGGTAAGTCAGGTGCAGACTTTCTGCTTTGATACACATTGCATTAGATTTTGCAATGTCCCAGTAGAATAACCTGAGAATTACAAAATGATATGCCAAACATATTTAAGATGCTGGAGTACTGGATTGTGTTGGGAGGCAGAAGTCAGGATGGAGGGAAAGGAGAGGAAAGGGATGAAGTCCCTTGTGCGTACTGGTGCTGACCAGGCCTAGAGAAGGAACATTGCCTTATGTCCTCCAGTGATTCTGACAAGAGGCATTGTTGTGTTAAACTCACATGAAAAAATCCCGGGAGGATTTTGCCCTGGAATTCTTTTCAGTTCTTCTTCTTCTTTTTTATTTTTTTTCAAAATAAAAACTGGACACAAAATGTCTTAAATTAGGGAAGAATTTAGCATCAAATGTTTCTTTTTGCCCTTATATGGATTTTTTGAAGGCTCTGTCTAAAATACCTCGTTCTTTCTATGCTGCCGTCATTGTGAATGCAGGCAGCAGCCTCAGCCTTTGGATGGCTTTCAAACGAAGACACAGAACATAACAACAACACACTTTGTGTTTCTTTGCAGTGACACAGAATTTTATCAAGTGAGGGTCAGTCTTGGGTTCAAAGTGTTACTCATTTAGGAGAGGAGAATTTCTGTTTCTCAATGATAAAAACTCACAGAGTATATGAAGCATAGAAAAAAACTGATAGAAACTTTGCAGTGATTGTGAACTGAAAACGTTTAGAGATTACATTGTATCTAACTGGACATTTAAGCATGAATGGTTATCTTTAATTCATCTCTCAACCTCTAAGTAGATGCCCATGACTCGGGCAGCCAGGCATCTATTCAGAGCCTGGCTTTCAACATAGCCACTGCTGTATATCAGGGAAGCACTATGGGATTCCCCCTCAGGGGCCTGACAAATGGCAGGAAGTGACCTCTCAATTGGGCCATTGTCTAAGGACAATTTTCAACCATCTTTAGAGCTGTAGTCTGGTAGGAAACACAGAGTCAACATATTCTGGGCGTCAGGCAGACCCCACTGAAGCCCGAGCTGTCCTCCCCTACGCTGCCACATCCTCAGGAAGTCTTCCTCTCCCTCAACCTTCATTTTGCTTTGGAAAATAACCATGGTTATTTTTTGTCCCACAAATTAAGTTTTCATTATTTCTGACTGATCTAGGAAGCCGTGCAAGGCAAGGGCAATTGCTGTGTGAGGCATGCTCTGCTTCTGAGCCTTTTCAACCGTGTTCATACACACCAAACTTTCTCCTAAGTGAAGCACAGGATGGAGGAGGATGTACCTCATTTATCTAATTCTGTTTTATTTTAGTTCAGAGGTTCATAATTAGTGGGTTTTGGATAAATAAATTAATCAACAGGCATAGCAATAGCTTTTTCTCTCTGCCTTACAGGAAGGCATTCCAGTTGTTTTGCATTAAAACTACGTTTGAATACTGTATATTTTAATACCTAGTCAGCCCTTGAGACATACACATATAAATACAATTAAGATTATATAGACTGTACAGGTTACATTTATGTATTTAGCACTGTATATATGGACAAACATAAGTAATAACCACTAATAAAACAAGAGTTTATGACTTTAAAAGAGAGCAAAGGCGGCTATAGAGAAGGGTTTAAAGGGAAGAAAGGAAAGGGGTAAATAATGTAATTATAATCTCAAAACATAATTTGAAAATTGTATGTGGCTTTAGTATGGCTTTACTTCTGATGGAATAGCAAGGTTGATGCTTCATGCATTTTACAACCTCATCATGAGAAAATCAATACCAGGGAGAGCATGACAGAGGGAAGATTAGGTCATTCACTCAACCATAGTAAACCTAGTTCTTTTAGGTGGGTTTGTAGTGTGTGTGTGTGTGGGTGTGTGTGGGTGTGTGTCTGTTCATGTGTGTATGTCTGTGTGTATGTGTCTCTGTGTTTGTACATATGTCTGTGTGTGTATGAGTCCATGTAGTAGACATATGTATGGGGAAATGTGTTTACATGTGTGGACAAATGGGTGTGGTGGCTAGGCCCAAGATTGTTGTTGGACATTTTCCTGGATCAGTCCCCATTTTATATATGGAGAAAGAGTCTCTCATTGAACCAAGAGTTCAAAGCTATGCAGATTTCTGTAGGGTTCCCCTGACTCTTCCTCCTGTATACTGGGTTCACAGGGAGATTATAATGTACTCTCTGCTACAGGGCATTAATGAGATAATTTATCATTGCTAAAGTAAGAGATAGTCATTGTAGTATCTCTTCAAGAGTCAAAACATCTTAGCTTGGTTTGAAAGCTTTTCAAAAGCTATTTATGCTAAGGACATTGATTTGTTCATAAAATATCAGATTTTAGCATAAAATGTACTTTATTTTTTTGACAGGTTCTCATTCCATAGCTCTGGCTGGCATGGAACTCACAGAAAACTACTTGCATGTCCCTCCCAAATTTGGAGATTAAAGTTGTACACCACCTCACTCGGCAATATTCTTAAAATATGGAATAGCAAAGAAGTGTGGTAATCCTTAAACTTCAGCTGGGACTGAGGAGGAAGTTTTAATTAGAATCATAAAGCTACTACTAGTAGTCTATTAAAGGAACACAACAACCAAATGATTCCCAATGACACATTGCAGTAGCCATAGTTCAAGGCATTCTATCATCAGGGAAGTTTCTTCTTGCCATAGATGTCAGTTCACATAGAATCCAAAACTGGACAGTTTAGATTGTGTGTCATTTGTTAGAAACCTGGGCACACTCAACCTGAAAGTAAATGCCGATTGCATTCTTCCTTTAAGGTTCAGGGATCTATATAGAAGGAGATTAGGAAGGACTTTAAGAGCCAGAGGTGGTAGATGGCTCTGAGGATGTTCCCTAGACATAACAGGGCTGATGCATGTACGTATGATTTCACAGAGATTGTGATGGCATACACAAAACACGAACAAGTTCAATCCAGATGAAATTCCAGCACTGAGAAGAGAAAGGGGGCACAAAATACCATCCCTACCAAAGAAATGCTTTGCAATTGATACTAGCAAAGAGATATTTTTTTAAAAAAAAATCTAGATACATTAAGTAATCTAAGGATTTATGCATTAGACTCCTCTTACTCTTTACAAGGGATCTGGAACATTGAAACTTACATATGGGAAAGTTAGAGGTATAAAGTGCTTACAACATGTGCCTAAGGCAGTACACACAGAGTTGACTTGTGTTTTCTATCTTCTGCCAGCTGCATAGACATGAGACTTTTTCTTTTAAGTGCAATAACAAACACTTCACGTGAGTCTCCTAATTTCATTTTCTTTTGCATCACAGCCATTTCAAAGACTGGTTTGTAGATGGCCTTTATTGAGTCATATGAAAAATTAAGGGAAAGTGACACCTGTCTAGATGAGGGTACGGAATAAATATGATGGGCTTGTCCTAAGTGAGCAAAGGGTGCTCAAAACGGAAGGAGAATAGTACAGAATGGACAAGAGCTGTGAGATTACAGCCCAGAGGGTCAGAAAGACCTCAATGGCTTTGCAGTGGGTGGTGACAGAAGAGAACAGGGAAGAAAAGCAGTGAGGTTTTAAACGAAAATATGATAAATACAGAACAGTGGAAGAAAATGGATGAGGAATAGATTTCCCAGTCACGTTCACCAGACAGCTTATACCCTCTTTCTGTCAGACCAATAAAATTACAGTTCCCTAAACTATTAACATGCTTGCTCAATGTCAATGTTTAGGAAGCCAAAGTTGTGGAAAGGTCTCAAACGGTAAGTGCTCAGTTTGGTGAGAGTTCCTTCCAGATTTAGATATTAGACTTTACTTCTGAGGTAAATAAGTCTATATATTATTGCCAAAGGACCAAGTTTGGGCTTCAGCTTCCATAGTTTGCATTATACAAGGCCACAAGAGTATGCCTCTGAAAGACTGGACTTGGAAGCAGACTTTCCTAGGGACGAGTGGAGAGGAACGCCTCCTATTCCTGCACCAGGTACTTTTAATTGGGACTCAAGAGAATTTCCTAGAAGTCAATGGCTCCCCCAGATTCCAGAAGAGAGGGAAGTCCATGAAGCAGGAGATGGGATTATTACCAGGCCTCTTCTGACTTCTTTCAGATACTAAAGATGGAAGGGAGGTTTTGTTTGTTTGTTTGTTTGGTTGGTTTGTTGGTTGGATTTTCTTGGTAACAAATACTTAGTATTACAAAGCTGAAACAGGGATTAAACTGAAGAAAAAACATAACAGCAACAACAAAACAAAAAAGCTAAAAGCTAATATTAGCCTATTCAAAATCCAAATTAATTTTTTTTTGCTAGGGAATGAGTAGAGTTGGTTACCGTTTGTAACATTTCATAAATAATAGGCTGTGATTAATGAGTTGATTAAACTCATTATGTGCTAACATTGCAATGTAGTTTTGAAGTTGTTTGGACTTACAGAGGATCAGAGTGTGTCCTTGGGAATGTTTGCTCCATGCATTTAACGTAACGATTATGGACTTTGCTACTGAAAGCACTTTGGAGACATACAGGAGTGAGTCTAAGTCATGCCTGAGAGTTAGATACTGCACGGGGCATACAGGTGCATGTTGCCAAAATATATTGAGTGGTGAAGACTATAGTTACTATAGCTTAAAAGCTTTTTCAGATATTGATCTAAACCCTGGAGTGTCCCTCCTTAGGCAGACAGAAGACTTCTTGAGACTAGAAGGAAGTATACCAGGAAAAGGAAGATAAATATTGAGACTGTTTTTTTTTTTCATTTTTTCTTTTTTTCTTAATATGGAGTTTTTTCTCCTGACCAGGAGTGAGTTGGTAGGAAAGTTGCAAATTCTTGGTATGGACAAGGACTGGCTGGGGACATTTGTACATAAAGGTCCTGCCTCCTACGTCTTCTCTGTGCAGGAGGTGGGCAGATGGCAGGCCAGCTTGGGGGGATAATTGGAGAACAGAATGAGAGGACAGAGCGTGTGTATAATGCTAAGCTGAGATAACACATGCAGAAATCTCCAGCTCAGTGTCTGGCACAAAATAAGGACTAAAATGTTCATTTGGCGTTTCTATTGTTGCCGTCATATATATTCATTTTAGTTCAGTGTTCAGAGTTGTTTGATTGCTGTACCAAAAATCTTGACTTAACCTTCTAACTAGTAGTTTATGGATCTGGGTAATGCTGCACACATAGATATTGTAAGCAACAATAAACCCTGACATATCTCCCTTGATTTCAGAAGAGTGCTAGACATGTGTCTTTGCAAACTCTCTTCCAGTTTTCTGAGGTATAAATCTGGCTTGCCTTGAGGCTGATCCCCATACCTTTCATCAGCACCAAGTTAACAGTTGGTCTTCAAAGGAGAAAATAACAGAATGTATTCCCATCACAGAGTCGCTCTCTATGGAGTGAGCCACAGGTATATTGTAGATTAAGTCTGTGGGTAGAGACTGCTTTCTCCAAGCCACAATACTAGTTAATGGCAGAGAAGGAATTAAAGGTCAGCTGTTGGACTTCTGAGTGAACATTTGCTTCCATCAACATAAGACAAGAAGTATTTATCCCTTGTCTAAGATTTCTAGGAAGCTTTCTCAGGCCAGGTAAGCTGTAAGGTGGTCAAAACTTAGGGTGTCCTAAAAGGGGAATCTTCCTTTGCAGGCAGTTGTGAGAGGTCATTATGGTTGAAGGAATTTTTATTATAATTTCCCCAGACCTCTTTGTTGGCTGTCACAGTGCTAGCCCAAAGAACTAGAGAGCTGTGTGTAATTAAGGTTTCTATCTCTGATATCTCTTGGGACAGAAAAACATGGTGAACCACAGGTGTAGCTTTTCTTATAATGCAAATCAGTTCAGAGTGAATATCGTGTATGCCTGAAGAGGTCAAGAAACTGGGATAGACAGGGCAGTTAAGCATCCTTAGAGTTCTATAGGATTAAGTGTGGAAATGTTCTGCCTTTGCTTATCTCCAGTCTGTGTTAGTTTCTGAAAACTCCAAATTTCAGCCAAAGAAGGCACAAGTCTGCTCTATTCTGTGAGTGCTTTCAAGTCTGTGGAGGGGTGAGAATGTGATGAAATTCTCTTCATTAATTTTAAGCAATGGTTGGAAGGCTTTTACTAGGGGGAAATGAAGATTACATAAATTGAGAAGTAAAACAGTCAACAAGAACCAGAGCTAAAAATAATTTTAGGTTTTTAATCACTAAAAAGATGATTAGTTCTTCGAAAGAATAAAACATCTGAGATCGTGGGTAGCTAGCTACCTCAGTGTAGCTTTTCAAGACCACAATGTCTAGTCACTAGATTCTTCCGGTAGAGTTAATTAGCCCAAACTCTAGCTGCTTTTTGCTTTAGCTGTCTTCAACTTGAGTTTTACTTTTTAAATTTCTTTTTGTAAATACATTTAAAAGCTAATTACGACACACCTGGGGCTCGGGGACAATACCTATGCAGACTCTCCCCAGAGAATTATTTTCTCACACACCAGAAATTTTTTAAAAGAAAGAATGTCAGAGGAAATACTATTTTATAGATTCAGGGGTTGGGATGTGTAACACATTTCAGCTCAGTAGACAAGAAGGTGTAACGAGCTCTGGCTGAACTGGATGAGTGGTGCTTCTGCTGAGAGGATGTGGGTGAGGGCTTGCTTCCAGATGTTTTGCAGTACGCTCTGCCCTATACTCCTCAGCAGCTCGAATACAGTATATAATGTAGCCGGCTGGTAATCTGGACACGACTTGTTTATGCCTACAGATCTGCAGAGGAGACTCAGCAGCTGCAAATGATGCTTCTAACTGTCTGGGAAACTGGGGCAGTGCTACTGGGTGGTTCCTTATTCTGCTGAAAGCTATTCTAAGTTTAATGATCTTTTCTTTTATACAGAAGTGGTGTGCCCAGGTAAGACACTCACAGAGATCTGTCTGCTCTCTAGAAAAGGCTAAATCTAGAAAAGGCTAAATCTAGAAAAGGCTACCTGCTGTGAAATTAATGCTTTGTAGCAGAGTCAAGGGATGAGGAAATTTAGAAGATAGAGTTTGTATCTGCCCCATCATCGGGAAACCAATAAACAAGGCCCAGGGCCCAATACCCGGAAAAATACACAGTGAGAAATGATAATGGATCTGCAAAGTTTACTGCCCATGAGATGCCCCATGGACTCCCACATCACTATACTCTAGCAAGGAAAGAAAACCCCAAGGCAGTGCAGGACAGTTCTGACCTGTGGAAAGCGCTGTCATATATAAACACAGTCTACTTGTGTACTTTCCCCAAGGGGGAGTGTTGCAAAACCAGAGTGAGTGTATTTATCAGCTCTATCTTTTTCTTCCCTGCAGGTCTCACCCCATGAGAGGGTATGTGGTTGAACTCGGGCTGGGAGAATGCTTGGTCATAGGAGGACCACCCAGGCTGTTTAGCCTGCGACCACTGCAGAATCACCACAAGAGCAGTAGGAGCAGGCAGGAGAATGGGGTAGGCTTTGAAGTCAGGGGTGAGAAAACCAAAGCTATTTTGGGGTTGACCTGATGTAGCTTATACTTAGTACAACCTCTGCCCCAGAACATCAGACTACCTTGACTAAATAAAAAAAAAAAGAAATAAAAAAGATGATTCAAAGAAAGGCTTATAGCCTGGGTGTGCAATCATACTTGGTCTTTTTTTCCTTGCTGCTCTTTGATGTGGTGATGGCAGCGTGTGAGGGTTCCTCACTGGCTTCATGCTTGGGAACACTGGGGCTTCTTATAGCACCTGAAGGTGAGTAGGAAATCCTGGCTACTCTTCCCGTTTGCAAGGATAAGAGCTTTCCTAAATGTCCCTAGTGTCAATCCTAATTTGTCCAGCCTCACAGCCCACGCACCCTGTGGTTCTGTATCACACTGAAGATTGCCCACTAACCCCACAGCCTCTGCTTACTTTCTCTGTGATCTTGGAAAATTTGTCAGATGGATGTGATGCTACTGCCCCAAAGAATCTTAGTGCATAGTGTGCACAGAGGTTTAAGCACAGTGAAAGCTTCCTAGGAATGCTGAACAAACATGGACACTTACTCCTTGTGAGATATAATTACATATCACATATGTCTTTCACAGTTATGCAATGCTTAATGTTCATTGCCAATTACCATGGGTTTCTAGTCATCTAGGTGACATACCACTGGGTACAGTTGTTTCCAGAAAACTCTCTTTAAGTAAGGATGGAAACCCACTGCTGAAATGACCAATGGGCTGTGCATGCAGGGAAAACAGAAGAGGAGAAGGAGTCTGATTAGCAGCTGCCTTCTTCTTGCTCTGCTTGCTGATTGTGGACACACCCTGACCGGCCGCCTGGACTTCCCTTGCAATGCTTTTTCTGCCGTAATGGACTGTGTCCCGTCAAACCTTGGGCCAAAGTTAATCCTTCCTCTCTTAGTGTATGCTTTGTAGAATCTTTGCTAATGACTATGAAAAAGGCAACTAATACGGTTGCTCTTTGATTCTATTTAGCCCTTCTTGAGAATAACTCCTAGTTTGTGGAAGTCACTGAAAGTCCAGCCAAGCTCAAGTCTAACCAAAGGGATCTGGTCTGGCTCTGTTTTCTAAACTCTGAGCCAGGCCATCAAAAGGGATTGAACACATATTGGGAGAAAAAATATTAAGTAATGAGGTGGGTGTGGCTGAAACCATGAAAAATCGATGCCACAATATTATTATTGGTTTGGCTTTTCTTCATTTATAAACATTAAATAAGCTTTAGTAGCTCAGTTTAGTCCCACTGCCAGATTCTACATTTTTCTTAAAAATTTTAGGAATATTAGGAAAAATTTTACATTTTTTGTGCACATGTTTGCCACTATGGATGAGTCAGATCCACTTTGTATCTTGCCTTGCACTGCTGGTGCAAGTCAGGTATTTGATCTAATAAATATTGAATGTTTCAAATCAAATGCTACGTGAGAATGAATTAGATAAGGAATTGTGAAATGGCTTGGTTATATAGTATCATAATATTTACCCTGCACCTTCTTTTCTGAGCATTTCTTGGAATTGGTGTTAGCTAGCAGTGGGTGCTTCCGAGTTCTTTTGAGAAATCAGAATACGTCAAAGAAACTAACATGCTCCACAGATAAGAAGCATTGGCTTATGCTATCTTGGACCTGAACCTCTTCTAGGGACATGAAAATCTTTAGATCAAGAGCTAAAGGGATAGTTATGGAAAAGAGAAAAAGCAATGATCCTGACCTTGTAGAAAAGTAAGATCACTCTAACCATTGAAATAATCAAAGAGAGAGAAGAGAGAATGAAAAAAGTCTGCTACTGAGAAACTGAAAAGGGCAATGTGTGTTTGTGCATGTGCACGCACGCATGTGTGTGCATGTGTGTGTTCATGTATGTGTGTGTGCATGTGTGTGTTTATGTGTATGTGTGTGCATGTGTTTGTATGTTTGTGCATGTGTATATGTGCGTGTGTGTGTGAATGTGTGTGTGTGTGCATTCATGTGTGTGTGTGTATGTGTGTGTATGTGTGTGTGTTTGCATGCATATGTGTGCATATGCGCGTTTATGTATGTGTGCATGTGTGTGCATGCATGTGCGTGCATGTGTGTGGGGGGGCATGTGTGGACACATCTGTGTGTGTTTTTGTATGTGTTTTTGTGTGCCTGTGTGTGTTTGTATAATATATATATATATATATATATATATATATATATATGTGTGTGTGTGTGTGTGTGTGTGTGTGTGTGTGTGTGTATGTGAGAGAGAGAGAGAGAGAAAGAGAGAGAGAGAGAGAGAGACAGAGAGAGAATCTAACAGCTCGTGTTTGTTCTGCTTAGTGCCACATTTGGTACTTGGTATTTTCTTAACTGTAATCATGAATAAAGAAAACCCTTTTCATGGATGACAAGCACACACTAGGAATTATTATTATCTATCCACACTCGTCTTTAAATTATGAACAAATTGATAAATTTAAAGTATTTGATCTTATATTTCAACCCTCCTTATTTATTCTTCACAGCATGTTTTAAAATAAGGGAAAGAACCTTGTTATCTTTCCAAACTTCACTTCCATGAGATCCACAGCTTAGCAAAAGATTTTGTTTTTATTTATAGATAATATTTTACATATTAAGTAATTTGATAGTAGCCCAAACTATTTATTTTGTTTCCAGTTCAAAAACTGCCGGCACCAAATTCTCTTACTGCCAGAGGAAGGACGCCATGCTGTTCCCAGGTCATAACTGATCATCATCATAGTGATCCAGAGGAGGATCACTCACACAAGACACAGAGGACCACTCACACACATGCAGACGCGGAGGACCACTCACACACATGTGGACGCAGAGGACCACTCACACACATGCAGACGCGGAGGACCACTCACACACATGCAGACTCCAGGGAGTCTCCTGACAACGAACCTACATGATGCTCAGTTTAATATGGTTACAATTGTCAGGATCATGACACTGGCCAACAATCATCCTTGAGGACTGCTGTGTTGCCAGACAGATTTCTAAGTCATACTTTCTCGTGGGACGGAAGGTAGATTCCATGCGTCAAGGTGAGGCGATTTTCCTTTCATGAAATGAAATTACTACTACATGAAAACAAGGCAGAAAACCAAGGGCTTTCCCAAAGCCTTTAGACATTGTCCCGTCATCCCCGTGTTCCTATGAATTCCTGTGGAAGAGTTACATTCTCAGAATGTGTATTTCAACTGTCAACTAGTCACAAGTTGAAAGTCATAGATTTCGGATGCTGCGTGAAGTTGTATATTTTAAGCAGGGTTCTCAAAGGAACTAAACCTGTTGAAATGGTGCCCAGCTCTGGTGTGTGCTTAAAGTTTCCAGAATTTATTTTTCAATGACTATTTTCATTAAATCTATTTATCTACTTCTGCACATACAAAATCATTTTAGTAGGAATTCTAACTACTACTATTAATTCAATGTATACTTAATGTTCCTCAAAATCTGGAAGGAACTCAAACTTGCTGGTAATCTCCTTGCAGAAATGGTAAAACTTCATATTGGAGCTCCCTGCATGTGATGCAGACTGACAAACTCAAAGGTCTTTGACTCCAATTTCAATGAAGTATCCAGGATAGGTATGGGCTTATTGACTGAGACAAGACTAAAGGCAGAAAGAATTACACATAATAATTATAGAAGAGGGCTACAGAATATAGAACACCTGACTAACTCAGCAGCCTCAGTCAACCCCATCAACATCAATGTGTAAAAAATAAACATAGTTCTGGCAGAAATTTGGCTTGGGAATTTAAACCTTGTATATAAGATGTTAACTACCTCTTTGGTAGAACCAAGTAGTTCTCATGGCAAAAGTCACCTTATTTTGGTGCTTTGATTTTATAAAGATAAGAAAATCATGCCAGGCTGTGGTGGTGCATGCCTGTAATCCCAGGAGTCTGGGAGGCAGAGGCAGGCAGATTTCTGAGTTCGAGGCCAATCTGGTCTACAGAGTGAGTTCCAGGACAGCCAGGTCTATACAGAGAAACCCTGTCTCAAAAAGAAAAAAAAAGAAAAAAAGAAAAAGAAAAAGAAAAGAAAGAAAATCATAATGATCAGATAGAATGGGCTACCTCAGAGAATTTCTTTTCCTAGCAATGAACATTATTACTGTCTCTCCCTGACTTTGATAAAGTTTATCACTATAATATGTATTACATGTATTGTATTTTTGTGTACAGATGTCATGGGATGGTGTGTTTAATTTTCTAGAGTGACAGCAACATGTAAATTCATAATGGTAAGTCTTTGAAAAAGCAAATGATGGGCATAGACAGGTTACTGCACCTAAAATTTACTAAAATACAAGCATCCTTTCCACAATACCTTTGAGTAGACTCTTTTACATTCAGTAGAGGTTGTGCATAAGATGGATGTTGGTGCTTATAGAAATGATCTCTATCTATCTATCTATCTGCTGTAGAACCTATGCTGTTACAATAAGCACATTATTACTGGAACTTTAGCTTCTTTACAGAAAAGAACCAAACTAAGGATTTGCCTGATTGGTGTGGATCTGTTTTATATAAGATAAAACATACTTCATGAACACAGTGAAAGATTTTCCAACAGACTTAGTCCTATATAAAGATTTTGCATTGACGGAGAAGGATTGTAAAACTAGAAATGATGGCACCATAAAGTCTAAGGATATTTCAGACATGTGAAGAAGGTTCCAATTGTCTCCATTTTTCTTTAATTGCTACTTTAACTCTATTCTGTTAGATATGTGTATTTCCATTATAACTTCTATTATCAGCCATGAATTTTGTATAGTTTTACAGCTTAGAATTAGAATCTAAGCATCCTATCTACAGGATAAATTCAACCAGTATCAACTAAAATCACTTTGGATTGCAATGGAGTATCATGACTTGGTTGTAACCAATACTACTTCTAGCCCTCCCATTACTTCAGGTAGGTAGTGGGTAGATCTCAAGTTCTATCTGAAATTAGAATTCTGAGCTATTATCGCTGAGCTATTATCACAACTTTAGGAAATGACTGTGAGGGAAGGAAGTCCATCTATACTTGACTGTTTCCAGGAACACTGACAGCGACTTTGCAGGTGCCTGCCACTTAGGCTAGCCTTGTTGTACCCAAGTCTTAGTGCAGGTAAGGTGTGGAGTATGTATTTGAATTAAATATGTACCAGTAGAGTTATAGATCCTTAAGTGATAGATATTGAGAGACAGACAGTGGTGTTTCTAGAGGTAAAGGATCTTGTTCATATAAGAGAATTCTTACAGTGCCCAGGAAACAATTCATTAGAACTAGGAGGGATGTGCTATACACACTTATGATCTGTCTGATTGACTTTGCCTACATATATGTAAGAAAATAGAATAAATCAAAGGCAGTTTTATATTAATTGATACCCAGAAGTAAGGAGTTTATCATGTACAAGTTTTGAGAACCCATTCGGGTAGTATTGGGATGAAAATAAATTTATTATATTTTAAAACTAGAAGATGATGAAACATTATGAGAGGATGAGTATAGTCAATATGCTCCCATCAGTTGTAAAATTTGTATGTAAATATAATCGGATATTGATTCTCAATTTACTCAAATGTTCAAAATAGCTAACTGAAAGGTTCTTGATATTTTCTGGATGGATTTGAATTAGTAAAACACAGTTTTGAAACCCCCTCTTCCATGCCACAGAACATACCATTCAATTTACATTTCTACTGCTTCCAAGCACAAAATGAGTCACATTTCATATTTTAAGGAATTGTTTTAATCTTTTATAAGAGTATGCATCTTTCAGGATCTGAAGAAGAAGATTTACATTTTGAATGTCAGATGTGAATATTTTCAATCTTTTATATATTTTTCTTTCTCAACCAATTGTACTTATAGATAAACTGGAAAATTGTACTTGTACGGTTTCTATTGAAATTGTTCACAATGCTTTTCTATTTTATTGATTAACTTTGTTGTTTGGGAATTTCATACGTACATATAATATATTTTGGTTACAAGCTCCCCCCAGCGTCCTTACTTTCCTTCCATTCCTGTCAACATGTCATCATTGTTTACCAACCCTCTTCCCAGAAGTGTGACTTTACTTTGTGACCAATTCAATTCATCTTAACCAAGATTACCAGTATCACCATGGGATGTAAAATAATTGTGTCTATTAGAAAAGTAGCTGGGAAGTTTCTTTGCTATGAAATTCCATTGCTTAGATTTGAAAAGGTAAAATCGTCGTGTGTCCTTTCTCCTCATAAATGAACCATTGTCACTCTTTCACAAACACCTATACAAGGAAAATTGGCGAAGGAGAAATGCCTGCAAAATGCAGAAAGCAAGGAGAGATGAGCAGATGTATTGCATGTCATCAGAATTCACAGAAGACCTCTGCTTTTATTTTATTGTAGGTCTACGTGTCCAACAATGACAGGGAATTCTTGCCAGTGCAACACAAGAGCAATACTGCACCTGTATTTTCTATACGTTAGTGATCTAATAACAAGAGTGACAACAGACACAGACAGCGATGTTGAAAGGTGACACTTACCTTCTATGAGGCAGCGAACTAACTACAAGACCAATCCTTTCAGAGATACCTCCATCCCCAGCCCTGGACTTCAGAGGAGTTCATCAAATCACACCCATCCTTGGGAATTAACAGCATATCAGAAGTAAAGGCAAAGTATTTGGTTAATGTTGAGTAGTTTTTAATGTGTAGCAGGAAGAACACAGACATGGAAGGGAATACTGAATGTCTGTGTTTTCATACAGTCCTTTGCTTTCATACATCTCCTACTTTATTTTATATATTCAGTTTTGAACAAAAGTGGATTTTTTTTGGATTTTAAAGCAGAATGTATTTTCTCTTTTAATATTCAGTACTTTATTGTGAATACGGAGTTATCATTCATTAATTCTGGAGTAGGTCACAAACTAAGTTATAAATTCTGAAACATGGTCCAAATTACTCATGACTCTTTATTATCAGTTAGAATGTGCACTGAAAGGTTTCTGTGCCTGAGATTCTGTGCCATGCTGATGGGAAAAAAAACACTTTATATGATAATTTCACATCTTTGTTTTAAATAATTTGCTTAATTAATTGAGAATATTTCACTTATATCCAGACACATAATAAAAACTGTAAATATGCTAGAAGATGAAAAGCAAAGTGTGTCCATTATTAATATTTTGGTTTTCCTAGAGTTTCTCAATTTTTAACTTTAAGCGAATAGGCACTGATCCAATTGCTTGGCTTTAAACTATATCTGGCAGGTTATTTTTATCTGTTTGGCCTTCAATGATCACATCCATATTTGTGCTTTCTGAAGTCTTCTGCAAAATGCTTTACAGATACTCTGTACTCAAAGCTAATATCAGGGTTGCCTTTTTCAAACATTGCAAATTTTACCTCAAGTGCTACGCCATAAATTTACAAGCAAAAATTTCTATTAAATTATAACTGAGAGGACTTGAGTTTTTAACCTAGCAAACAAAAAAATCCTTCATGTAAGGCTCTAAAACCCATATTATTTACCAAAGAGACCTTTCCTGTCTCCTGGGTAAACACTTACAGTGTGTAGACTTATGTAAATACATATTTAGGAGTGGCTAAATATGGCAAGGTATTTTTAAAGGCATATTTACAAAGCTGAATACATATACTGGCATTTGGGTCTGTGGAAGCCGTGCACACTGCTCTGCTGTCTCTTCAAAATCCCAGCAGGACTGTGGTAGAGTATGCTGGACACAGGCGCTGGATTTAAACATTAATTTCTAAGCAAATTGCTAAGGACAGGTCCTTAATTGTTTCAAAAGTGTGAAAAATTTCAACTAAGGAAGATCAGGGTATTTCTCTTTTCTCCTTTCTGTTTTTCCCAGGATGACTAGAGGGAGATTGCTCAGAAATCATTCAGGACTCATCCTCGAATGCCAAGCTCACTTCTGAGCATCTTCTCCATAAAATAATTATCATTTCATTTCAGTTCAGAACAACATATCACAAAATACTTGGGGAGTCTCCATAGTCAATGGGGTCAAATGGGAAATTTTGCTTATCGAGAAACCATCATGAAGACGTTAGAGTAACTGCGACAAATGTGTGGAGATGTAGGTTGCTAACTGTAGCAGCGACAGGAAGCAGCCGCCTGCAACACTGAAGTGAAACTGTCTTGAAGAGTCATGGGGTCTCTGTATCATCTTGGGAGAGGTTTTTCTTTCATTAAAGAGAAAAAGGCTGGTTTGAGGAGACAGTGTTGGTTGTGTGATAGAGCCCCATTTATGTTTCCTTCCCTTCCCCTTGTCCTCAGAATGTTATGGATCCAACCCTGTAAGAGAATTTCAGGCAGAGAATCTGAGAGTTTAAATAAATTGTACAGCTTTAGGCACTTCAGAAGCCTTTGGTTAAAGAATCTAAAGGGTGCTTTTATTTCCTTTCTAATGCTGTATGCCACTATCTCTAAATTTTGTCAATACCCTTCAATGTGATAATTTAGAAATCTTTTTACACTAAGCCATAAGGGGTTAAAAGATATTTATTTGGTCAAATGGTTTCGCCTTTAAAATGTATCTTGAGCTGAACAAGATATCTGAACATGTATCTTGACTTCACAAGACGTCATCACATGAATTAGGTTTTGTCCCAATGATACAAACACCTCAACTTTTGCTTAAATACTTTAAGCTATAAAAACAAAAGTGTCTTACTAACTTAAAAATTCATTGTGACTGAGTTGTAAGGACCCTGGACTGGAGGAATGTCAAACACTGACAAGGTGCTCCCTTAATTCTCACTGAGCACTCCGCACGGCACTCCGAAGTGCCAGTGCCGAAGAGCAAGCTTTCCCAGCAAAAGACAGCAGGTATAGTCCCGTTTTTATTGGTTTCTTCCTCACTTGACTTTATTCTGCGGGCTAAGTATCTCATTTCCATGTAAACTTCCAGTGGGAACACAAATCGCTGACACCACATCTACTGACAGCAACGCCACGACATAAATTACCCTGAGAAAATGCTGCTTTTGCTGGGTGGGGGGCACGGCAGGGGGAACTAAGCTAGATAAAAAGCCACTGTGCCGCTGCCCAGGCTCCAGCCCTGTCCCGCTGACCACTGATAAAATTTATCACTGGGCCACATACGGGAAGGCAGCTGAAAGAGGAGTCGCCTGTGGTAAAACGTGTAACAGCAAAACAGCTAATAGAGCATTGCTACTTCATTGGAAAACAGTGTCGAAGGCTTTGCTCTTCCAGCCCCAGTGAGGGAACTGGCTCCTCTAGAACCGAAGAGTAAAGACGTGCATCATTACAGGCCACAGTGCAGCTCCTCTGTGTCCCTAACCACACAGAGACTTAGCTACCCTAGCCCAGTAAAACTCACTCTGAATCTTCATCCTAGAACACAGGGGTTGCTGGGATACAACGCCCAAGGGGAGTTTTGTTAAAGAACAGTCTCGTACGTTTTCAGATTAATTATTTTTGTCATAATTCTGGTAGTGGTTAATTTGAAAATAAAAATACTTGAGTTGTACAAATGAAATCTCACTGGCATGACAATTAAATTCTTTGTTCTTGAGTGAGGCTTGTTTATTCTTTCAGTTTGAAATAAGTTGGGGAAATTTACACTGGCTTTGCTTTAAGTCACAGTTTAGAATGTTTTAATTCTGAACTGTTTTCAGAAGATTTTGCTCTTTTTTTTTATCACCTTTGCTCCCTGTAACCCATACCTAAAACATCTATCAATAGACAGGCGGTGTGCAATTTCACAGGGCATTCTCCATCAACACGAACCAGGGTCATGTCTGTTTCTACGTGTGCACTGCTGAAGAGGTTACATACTTTGGGCAGACTACCTTCAGCTGATGCTAGAGAAAGCGCTTTATTAAAGTTTACTTCAAGCTGAACATGAGAACAATGTTAGGAGATCAACTTCAGTCTCTCAAGATTTCACAAAAACCTCTTATATCAAAGTCCATTCTGTTTGACACATTGATATTACCCAGTCTCAAAGCTACTTATTTTAAATCCATTATGCTAGTATTTAATGTTTTAATCTGAAGTGTCATTTTGTTTACTAAATATACCTTGTTCAGGTCAACAAGAATTTTATTTAAATATTTAATTAATCAGACTGTGATAAATCAAAATACTACTGTCTATCCATTGCCTAGATTATGTTAGCTGTTATTTAGGGAGTTTCTGTAAGTTGACTAATGTGTAACCTTAAAAATCCTTTGAAAATCGCTCTTATTTTATTTTACAAAGATGAAGTTTCAGATTTACATATAACTGCTTAACATCTTTATTGGAATACAATATTATGAATTGCATATAAAGATGGCAGTTATTTTTCAAGATTTCCAACTTATGGAAAGCACAAAAAAGCCTTTGGTTTTGACCTTCACTGACAGAATGGAATCCTATGGAAATGATGTGGCTGCGGAATTTGTGTTCTCGGTCAAGATTAACAAAGGGATGTTCAAAAGTCACTTGATCCCCTGTATCCCATGTACTTCAAATGTAAACACTGTGGTTCAACAGGAAGGGCCAGTTGTCTTTATTGGTTCCTTAAACATTTTAAGGAACTTCTTATAAAAGGATCAAAAGAGAAAAGAAAAAAAGAAAAAAAAAACACCCCACATGTGTGTTAAGACACAGAACCAAGTCACCAGAATCCCCTTCAGTCTCTGGAATTGATTTTGCTACTGTAGTCAAGAGTACAATGCAATTGAAAAATAGTTTCTTTATATAAATTGACAAAGCAACCCAAGGAAGAAAAAGAAAAATAGGTAATGAATCTGCAGAGAATACCCATTATGATCGCGTCAGCATCAGCTGACGCCGGAGCCCTGATCAATGTGCTCCTCCCTGTCTTTGAGAGTCTCTGTTTTGAAAATGGAAGAGGAAATGGATGATGGAACACTTAGCTGCTGTGAGCCAAAACGGATTATTAATCGTCTATAAGGAGTGAGTAATGTAGACTTCTGGGTACCTACTTTCTGATTGCAAGGCTCATTTTTAGTAAAACAGAGTCTTTGTGCCAACTTTTATTATAAGAAGTAAAACCAATTTATGATCTTGACCAAAAGAGTCTGATAGATAAGATTGATGATTATTGCTGAAGATGCTGAGAGAAGATTGCTCCTTCACTAACAGCAAAGGCAAATGAAGGCCAGGGGCAGGAGATCTAACAGCCAAGTCCTGTCTCTCTAAAGCTAACATCTAAACAGAGCTTTCCTTCTCCCGCCATCACATGTTCATGCCTTTCCATTCTTCACTATCTTGTCCAAATACTCAGTTTAATATTTTGAGCTAGAAGGGGAAATGGCAGAGAACAACTCGGACATGTGTGTTCAGGGAGGCTCTTCAATCAGGATTAAGACGAGACTCTCCAGGTGAGGATTTATTCAGCACTCTGGCACCAGGGCCTGGGAGCAGACCCTGCTTCTCCATGGCTCCTACTCAATAGATGTGCACAGATTACTACAATAGAAGCTACCTAAAGGATTTGGGTAAAAATGTCACTTTTACTTACTAACAAAGTATTTGCATCTAAGAGGAGGTAGTGTAAGGCCAAAAGAAAGGAGGACAGAAACGAAAATGCTATAAAAACCACAAGCTTAGAAGTATTAGGAAAAACATATAAGCACAGAGACAAAATACAGGTATTTACAGTTTAATTTTTATGAGCATTATAGTAATATAGTCTATTGCTTTAATTCTTTTACTTAAGAATATCTTAGCAATAGCAAACTTTGGAAATAAAAATAAGGAAAATGTCCTCTTCTCCTACCTCACCCCACCCCCGAGTTGTTTTAATATACTGAGAATTTGAGCCATTATTACTTGGAGGTTTTTCCTCTTATTGAGAAACTTGAAACATCTAATGTAAGCACAGAGAGTCAGCCCAGAGAGGCCTCACATTAGCTGTCATTCTCCTTTAATTTGGGAAAGATAACCTTTGAAAATCAGATACCAAATGCTAAAATAAGGCCTGCAGCCCAGCACGGGTCGCTCCTCATGTGCCTCTTGACAGTGTAGGGAACTATAACCTCGGTCGAGGTGACAAGACAGACTTCACAGAGTTGAGAGGTTTGGAGTGCTGCCTTGAGGACTCTCAGGGTTACCCCCTGAACAACGTAACCTCATTTTGACATGGCCAATGTACTTATCAGAAGTATCAGAATATTGGAAAAAGCTTATTTTTTTCTTAAACATTGGCTCAAACTGAGTATTATTATGACTTCTGTGGTTAAAAACAAGTCATTGTAGTTCCTACTTCCTTGTCAATTGTATACAGGCTCCCTTAAGTAATTCTTTATATAAAAGGAAAATAGCATGTCTTTGGCTAGTAACCTGACTATAAAGTTCATGGTGCTGTCATTGGGAATTTTGGTTATAGAAAAAAGGAAAATTGTGGCTTAAGAAAAATATTGAGACAACTGAAACAAGAATTTGTATTTCCTTTTCAAAGGAAAGCTTAAGAAATTTTTAGTTTTGCTGTGTCAGAAAATGAACTCAGGGATCCACACATGTTAGTTGTCCAAATCTCAATTCTGCACTTAAATGAAGAGATGGAAAGTGGACCTCCAAATTGTTTATTGGCATGAGAGTGGCAACTTAACTAATGTGTTCTAAACATTTTCAAATTAACAGCTGATCCCAATTTAAATTTTATTGTAGTGTTCATTTTTTTCAGAGATCAGTCAATAAATTCATTTCAAAATTAAATTTTTAGACATCATTATTTTCTTATTCATTTATAGATGCTAGTGTGAATAAGCCATAAATAGAACACCTACTTTAATCTAATATTAATGTACTATCAAGTGCTAGTAGGTAATGACTGTGACTACCCCGAATTTTCCAAGTACTGGGAATCATGGGTGATTCCTTCTTTTATATCATATTATCCAGGAATGTTTCACAGATGTCCTAGAAACCCAATTTAATACACAATTTATTATTTAACTACCTCTTGTGTTGGACTAGAGTGTCTAAATATCAAGGCTTTATAAAGGCATTTCTGAATGAGCAGACAGAGATAAGGAATAAAAACTTCCTAAAGACAGTTAAGAATTGAAGATGTGTATCTCCTATTCCAGCTACTTCATTGGAAAAACTGAGAGAATCTAGTTGGAATGATTCTTGAAGTATCTATAATCAGAGTTTCAATTTTAGGCTTAAAGGGGAAAAACAAATACCATGTAATGTTGAAAACATGTTACTTACTGTAAAGCTTTTCATGTTGTCATCATGACCACTTGAATTCCACAATGTATTTTCAAGGAAGACACTCTAAGCCATTCCCTTCTTCTGGCATTTGATGTAGTTCTCACCATTTAGTTTCTACTTCATAAGTAATTACTCTTTAGGCAAAGCTCTCTGACAGAATCCTGTTGAAAAGGGTTCCCATTTCTACATGTTAAAACATTGATTTATTCCGTTTGCATCACACTCACTGCCCCTCCTCCTGGTCACCCCCTTCTATAATACTTCCCATCTTCTTGGTGAGCATAGCCCCCCTGGTACATTCTGCCTCTGTGGGGCACATGCCCTCTCACTGAGGCCAGATAAGGCAGCCCAGCTAGAAGAATATATGCCACAGACAGGCAACAGCTTTTGGGATCGCCTCCACTCCAACTGTTCTGGAACCACAAGAAAACCAAGCTGCAAATCTGCTACCTATCAGCAGCAAGGCCTGGGTTTAATCTGTGTGTGCTGTTTGATTAGTAGTTCAGTTTCTAAGATCCCCAAGGGTCCAGGTTAGTTGATTCTGTTGTTCTTCCTGTGGAGTTTCTATCCCCTTCAGGGCTTTCAATCCTTCCTCGTATTCTTCCATAAGAGTCTCCCAGGTCCATTCAAGGTTTCACTGTGGTTCTCTGCATCTGTTCCAGTCTGCTGCTGGGTGGAGCCTCTCACTGGACTAATGTCATGGATTAGTGCTTGACCACAGGATGGGTCTCAAGTTGGGCCAGTTATTGGTTGGCCATTCACTCTGCTTCATCTCTTGTCCCTGCATTTCTCGTAGACAGGATGGCTTTTGGGTTAAGACATTCCTAACTCCTTCTGTCCATTCAAAGTCTTCAACCCATTTTGTTTTTAGTTTTTTTTTAAAAAATGAATACTTTGATTTTTTTTTAAGAGAATAATAAAATTACAAAACTTTCTTTTTTTCTTTTCTGGTCTTCCTTCAAACACTTCCATGTATAAATATATGCACACACACATGTATATACATATATATGTATGTATGTATATATATGCATGTTTTCATAGCTGACATTTGTTTTCAGATAACCACTTGAAACTGATGAGGACTGTTCTCGGCACTCTTTAGTTGCCTGTAGTTCTTTGTATGGGGTTGAGACCTTTGTGCTCTCTCTCATCCACTTTAACATGTCTCTTTATGTTGTTCTTGTTCACCTCACGATGACGGCATCTTATTGGTGAGACTTTTCGGGTGTAGCTTCAGCCATTTACAGGAGACACAATCTCACAGGAAACTCCTGAACCTCTGGTTCTTATATCCTGTTACCTCTGTCAGAACATTCCTTGAGCCTTAAGTGGAGGAGTTTCATAAGCTGCTCTGGAAGTGCTACCAATCAGAGCCTGACTGCTCAGATCCACAAGCCTATGGGGAACACTTCTTATTCAAACCAGAATATTATTCTTACCTCTCTGTTCTTACCATCAGAGACAGAACTGTTACTCTTTTTCTATCTCCAGTCCTAATCTTAGCTCTCTACATAGAAGATATTTGATAGTTCTTCTGAGTAAACCCTAAATATGTTCATTCACATCTTCAAAATAACCAATCCCCTTTATAGCCATTTCTGAGGATTCACCTGATTCCACTTCTTCCTTTTCCTGTAGCATTGCTCTCCATAGACTACAGGCCTTCTTGGCATTTGCACAGATTGCTGCTTTGCCTAAAAAGCTGCAGTCCTCCATCCTTCTCTGGCTCAGTTGATGCTGAATGTATTAGTGCTTATCCTGGACTGCAATGCCCATAGGAAACATGCATGGGCATTCTTCCTTCTAAACATGCCTTGACGTATCTCACAGCAATTTAGTTTTTCTGTTACTAGTGATTATATTTCTCTGTATTAAATCTTTTTGCAATTGTAGATTTACTCCTCTGTAAATTTCCTCCTACCAGAAAATAAATAAAAATAAGATAATGGTTCTATTTTTATTTCTGAAAGTTTCCTCCAAAGTATTTAGCTTAATATTCACAATTTAAAATGCATAGAAGAAAGCAAATTGATGTATGTATATTATTCTATGAGACTTGCAATCAAAATTACCTGAAGAAAGGTTTTAGGTTCATTCTCTGGTTTTAGTTTGTTTTTTTCTGTTCATTAAATAGGAACATTTAGATGCTTTTACAATATCAACACAAATTGTGTTCATAGAGTAACCTACAAGTTGTGAGATGCTAAGGAGTAGAATAATGTCTGGGGTGAGTCCCATCTAAGGATGGCTGGGATGCATGTTGAATTTTTCCTGCCCAAATGTTTAGGCTTTGGGAAGCAGCTCAAGCTTCCTTAGCCACAGACATGTGTACTGTGTGTTATGTAGACAGTTCCTCTTAGTGGCCATAAATCTCAGAGGCTTCCATCTTTACATCTGCAGGGAAAGTATTCCTTCCCCACTCTTGTTCTTATTTTGAATTGTGTGGCATTGTTTTCTTTCTTTTCTTTTAGCGTCTGTATTTAAAATATGACACAATCTATTTCTATTTCTCCACAAAAGGAAATCTATATAATGATTTGTAGACTTTGCAGTTCCATGATGAGTAATTTTCATTTGGAACAGGGTTCCCACACAGCATAGTTTTAAACTAGTAGCATTCCTGTTTAGTTGGTTTACTATTTCAATTGGTTATTTATTTATTTATTTATTTATTTATTTACATTTCAAGTGTTATCTCCTTACCCAGCTACCTCCCCCATCCCGAAAAGCCCCTATCCCATCTCTCCTCCCCCTGCTTCTATGAGGATGTTCCTCTACCCATCCACTCACTCCTACCTCCTTGCCCTTGATTCCCCTACACTGTGACATCTATCAAACCTTCATAGGACCAAGGACCTCTCCTCCCATTGATGCCTGACAAGGCTGTCCTCTGCTACAAGTGCAGCTCTGGAGCCATGTGTACTCCTTGGTTGGTGGCTTAGTCCCTGAGAGAGCTGGGGTGTCTGGTTAGTTGCTATTGTTCTTCCTATGGGGTTGCAGACCTTTTAACCTCCCTCAGTCCTTTCTCAGACTCCTCCATTGGAGACCTATCACTCAGTGCAATGGTTGGCTGCAAGCATCTAACTCTGTGTTTGTAAGGCTCTGGCAGGCCCTCTCAAAAGTGTTGACAATCATGTTCAACACTAGTGTTGGAATTTGGTGACTGTGTGTGGGATAAATCCCCAGGTGGGGCATTCTCTGGGTAGCCTTATCTTCAGTCTCTGCTCTTCACTTTGTGTCCATATTTGCTCCCGTGAATATTTTGTTCCCTTTTCTAAAAAGGACCAAAACACCCACACATTAGTCTTCCTTCTTCGTGAGCTTCATGTGGTCTGTGAAAGGTATATTGAGTGTTCTGAGCTTATGGGCTAATATCCACTTACAGTGAGTGCATACCATGTGTGTTCTTTTGTGATTGGGTTACCTCATTCAGGATCATATTTTCTACATCCATTCATTTGCCTAAGAATTTCATGAATTCATCATTTTTAATAGCTGAGTAGTATTCTATTGTGTAAGTGTGCTACATTTTCTGTATCCATTCCTCTGCTGAATGATATCTGTGTCCTTTCCAGCTTCTAGCTATTATAAATAAGGCTGCTATGAACATAGTGGAGCATGTGTCCTTGTTATACGTTGGAGCATCTTTTGGGTATACATCCAAGAGTGGTATAGCTGGGTCCCCAGGTAATACTATATCCAATTTTCTGAGGAACCACCAGACCAGAATTTCCAGAGTGGTTGTACTCAGGATAGCCAAAACTATTCTCAACAATAAAAAAAAACTTCTGGGGGAATCAGCATTGCTGACTTCAAACTGATAGTGCTAAAAATTACATGCTATTGGTACAGTGACAGACAGGTAGAGAAATGAAATAGAATTGAAGACCCAGAAATGAACCCATACACCTATGGTAACTTGATCTTTGACAAAGGAGCTAAAACTATCCAGTGAAAAAAAGACAGTATTTTCAACAAATGGTACTGGTTCAACTGGAGGTAAACCAGTATGCAAATTGATCCATTCGTATCTCCCTGTACAAAGCTCAAATCCAAGTGGATCAAGGACCTCCACATATAACCAGATCCACTGAATCTTATAGAAGAGAAAGTGGGGAAAGTTACTCAAAAACATGGGCACAGGGGAAATTTTCTTGAACAGAGCACCAATAGCTTATGCTCTAAGATCAAGAATTGACAAATGGGACCTCATAAAATTGCAAAGCTTCTGTAAGGCAAAGGACACTGTCAATAGGACAAAACAGCAACCAACATACTGGAAAAGATCTATACAAATCCTACATGTGATAGAGGGCTAATATCCAATATATACAAAGAACTCAAGAAGGTAGACTCCAGAGAACCAAATAACCTATTGAAAATGGGAAACAGAACTAAACAGAGAATTCTCAACTGAGGAAACTTGACAGGATGAGAAACACCTAAAGAAATGTTCAGCATCCTTAGTCATCAGGGAAATGCAAATCAAAACAACCCTGAGATTCCACCTCACAACAGTCAGAATGGCTAAGATAAAAACTCAGGTGACAGTAGATGCTGGCAAGGATGTGGAGCAAAAAAGAAACTCCTCCATTGTTGGTGGAATTGGTGTTCTTTTGGCCATTTCGGTTTGTAACAACTCAAATGAAATAGGTTCATTACTACGGTTTTATAAAAGAATACTTGCCTAAAAGACCCCTGTCTACTCCTTCACATTCTCTTTCTTCTGGAATTAAGTCAAATATGGAGACCACATTTTATTGGATATTTTCTTTATTTGCATTTCAAATGTTATCCCTTTTCCCCAGTACCCCCGAAAACCCCCTTTCCCATACCAGGAGACCAATTTTTTCACATTAAGTATTTTGAAGAAAATTATTTAAAGAAAACAAGATATATTTTTTCTGTTTTACAAGTAGTTTCACATTAAAAAATTTCCATTGGTTTTAATTTCCATTTTTTTCCTTAAGAATTATTATATCCCTCTAATAGGGAATGGAAGACTTGGTTCTTTTTATATCTTTCATAATTTGAAAAACCCATATTACATTTAAATGATAAAATGTCTATATACCTGTACATTTACATGTCTATGCATACTTATACACTTTTACGCATGTAAACGTACAGGTATAGAGATATAAAATATAACTATAAATTTGAATATTTGTATATGTGCATTTATTATATATAATGATGCTATAAGTTTTATGTTTATATGTGTGAATATATATTTATACACATATCATTAATGGGATTTGAACTTTAGGCCCCATATATGCTATGTAAGTACTCTATATAATATTATATATATATATATATATGTTTGTATATATTTATTTTCTCTATATATGTATTAATACTCCCAATCATATAAAAATTCTTATTTTTATAGAAATATTTCAAATTTATATCTGAAAATCTGGCAAGAAAATAAAGTTTGATAGGCATGCTATCAAGCTACAATCTGTTGAATCTCAAAGGTAAGGTATGGATTAAGGGAGAGTGGGAGATGTGAAAAAAGATTTCCCTAGGCGAAAGAAATAGGATATATATGCATGAGTAGACAAAGCCAAAATTGGAGGAATAAGCTGAGAGAGGAAAGAAAGAGGACAAATGAGGAAATATGAGGACAGATAAAATTAAAGGCCATCCCAAGGGTAATGTATTAATGTAATGTAGTAGAAACTTTCTAAAATATATGAAAGTGATATAAATGAAATTGGCAAATAATGGAGGAGACAGTAGTCCCAACTGGCCACCTCTTATCACCAAATAAAGCTTCCATTATTGGGACTGGTTCTGTGTAACTGAGATTTTGGCCAAAGGAGTCCCAAGGGGATCTCTAAACAATCTAGGCAGTGGCCAAGACAGGATATAATTGCTCTCTGTATACTGACAGCAAACTCTCATTGCTGAAGACAACACCTACACAACTCAGCACATAAAGAAGGTGCATAGACAGATCATTCACCCTTATGTGTTAGTATCTTTGGTGCACGAATTTCTCCTTTTGTACACTATCAAAGGAGAAATGTAAATACCAAGCTAGCTGCAAATCCTCTGATCTACACTTGTGTGCTGTCTGCAAGTTATTCTAGGGCAATGGTGTTGTAAATATTGAGGGAATAACCAACCAATATTTGATTTGACTTAAGGCCTACTCCACAAGATGGAACCCATAGCAGCCACTGCTTGGGTAACCAAGAACCTGAGTCTAGGCAGCCTAGGACTTAGCACAAAACCAAATACCACTGCCCTATAAAACTAAACAAAACCCCAAAACATATAGCAGTAAAATTATTCTTATTGACCTTCTGCTACATGTGCCTTGCTCAGCCATCATCAGAGAAGCTTCCTTTTGCATCAGATGGAACAAACACAGAGACCCACACTCAGACATTATGCAGAGAATTAAAGACCTTGGAACACTCAGGCCTAGTTGGGTTGTCTCCATTAAATCTCTCCTTCAGGATTCATGGAACCCTATGGAAGAGGGGGTGGAAAGAGTATTAGAGCCAGAGATGAGAGAGGACTCCAAAAGAACTTGGCCCTCTAAAGCAACAAGATCACCTCACAGAGGCCAGCAAGCATGGGCCCACATATGTCTGTATTAAATGTGATGCTAGAGCTGAAAGTGGTGGACACATATCCTCATATTCTGAAGCAATTTCTAATTAATAACAAATTGAAAATGAAATTTTAATTTTCTCTATGAGTTTTAAAATAGAGAAACGAGCTATTCTTAATGGTAGAATACATTCCAGCAGTGGATGGCCAAGAGAAAATGAAAATAATGACATTTCTGGATATTTCTTCTCTTGGAACACCATGTCAGGGCTTTTCTTCTTTATCTTAAATTTTGTAGGGTGGTGGTGGTTGCGATGCTGTGATTGTGAATCTGCGCATTCATACGTTGAGATCCTTGTCCCCAATTGTTTCGTGCTCGATCAATAATGATGTCCGTGGCCAATGGCTGAGAGGAAATAAAGTGACAGGACTTCCAAGTTCTGCAGGCTAGGAGAAAGAGAGGGGCAAGAAGAGGAGAACTGAGATACTTTGGGGAGAGAGACATAAGAGATTCAAGCTTCAGGGAAGCTCTTCCAAAATGCAGGCAGAATGGGAAAGTGGACTGTGGGAGGGCGTCCCTTAAGTGTCTTGGGCAGCAAGACCAATGGGTTTCACAGAATGTAACTGTGAAGGCAACTAATCTGAGGGGACATTTAGAAGTGTTGAGCTAGGATTAAAGGCAGGGGTATGGTATTCGTGAGAGGCTTCGAGGAGTCCAGCCCCTGAGCCAGTAAGGCGGGTTACAATGAACTGATGTGTGTGTCTTTCATTTGTGGATCTGAGATAGCTCCTGGACAGGTGTATGCCTGCTAATCACTGGGGAGATCAAAGTGGTGCAGCCAAAATGCTCTGCTACAAATTTTATTAATATATATTTTCTCCTTTTGTTGTACAGAAACTTTGCATATATATATATTGGGTTGCAGTTTAGTTCTTTTATGGATTTATGAGTGTATGAATGGTTGGGTGTCTGTGTCTATATCTGTTTCATGGTCTCTTTTTATTGTTTGCTTCTTTCATCCTATTCTGATGTGTTTGCTTTTGTCTTTTCTGATTATATCTTATTATTATACTTTAGAAGCCTGTTTCTAATGTTTTCTAATGATAGACAGAAAGGGGTGGATCTGGATGGAAGGAGAGAAGTGGAAAGAAGAAAAATCCAGTACACTATGCTCTGTGTAACAAAGAAAGTAAAATTTTAACACAATATATCAGTGGTTCTTTTAGGTAAGAGAGTATAACTAAAATGAAAACACTGACTGGTAAGGCATCTCTTGTGTCTTTCATTGTGCTGTCCCAAATATGTATTCTAAGTTACAGAATTTGCTTAATATGTACTAGGAAATAAATGAGTTTTATTATGTAGAAATCATATCTACATATCTAGCCCTCTGTCTGTCTATCTATATACACACACGTACACACACACACACACACACACACACACACACTCTAGCATGCACACATCTACATATACATATATGTG